>NC_042618.1:74540842-75740842 GCF_901001135.1 Rhinatrema bivittatum | reverse complement strand
CTGCACACATTGTCTACTTAAACACACGACTACCACAGCTAGACATCACGCTAAGGATGATTAAGAAGCGTGACTGGGAGCTTGGGACTCCCATGACAGCATGGCTAATTCAGCCCTGGTATCAACGGGAAAAAGCAAGTTTGCTTACCGTAAACAGTGTTTCCGTAGATAGCAGGATGAATTAGCCATGCGGACCCACCCGCCTCCCTGGCAGTCATGTTCTTCTCCGCTACGCTCAAGCTTAAATACAGATTGAGGAGAATCTGTTACTTTCCTGCGCGGGAACTCACGCGCAGCCGCAGAGACTGAAAAAATCTACACTCTGCTTCTTAAGCTCCGCCTCCCGGGCCCTGATTGACAGTTCCCATGACAGCATGGCTAATTCATCCTGCTATCTACGGAAACACCATTTACGGTAAGCAGACTTGCTTTTCCTTGAAGGGAAAATTACTAGCATTAGGTGCTAGTTTTTTCCTGAAGTATCCTTGTCTTTGTTACACTACCCTTCAGGGAAAAAAATATAGCTTCTCTGATCCCCTGCAGCTGGAGACTTTTTTTGCAAGATAAAGATAAAATAGGAGTTGGCAATGATGACCATTAAAAAGAGAAATGACTCACCTCCTGAATCATGGTATTTATATGGTAGTATATTCACAATTTGTGAATTTGTTGATTTTTCCCCCTTAATATGGGTTATGTAATCAGATGAGTGGTAAATGTGATATTTTGTTTTATTATATTGGAGATCTGATTTACTTTCATTGTTTTTATTTAAATTAAATGAAAATATAATAAAGATTAAATTGAAAAAAAACAAACCAAAGTCTATTCCATGCTACTGTTGCTAGTAATAGCAATGGCTATTTTCTAAGTCAACTTTAATTAATAGCAGGTAATGGACTTCTCCTCCAAGAACATATCCAGTCCTTTTTTAAACACAGCTACACTAACTGCATTAACCACATCCTCTGGCAACAAATTCCAGAGTTTAAGGGACAAGGGCTTAATGATTTTGATAGCCCTTCACTGGCCACACCAAGTCTGGTTCCCAATCCTCCGGGACCTATCAGTTTGCCGGCACATCGCTCTAGGGGAGGATCCGCTTCTGATAACTCAGAATTACAGGTGCCTACGCCACACCAACCTCTAGGTCCTATCCCTGACGGCTTGGATGTTGAAAGGTTAATACTCCAAACCCTTAACCTTTCGGAGTCAGTATCCCGAGTCCTGGTAGCTTCACGAAAGCCTTCCATGAGATGCTCTTATCGTTCTAAGTGGAAAAGGTTTACGGTCTGGTGTATGTCCATGTCCATAGAACCCTTCACTTGTTCCACTGTGAAGTTTCTGGACTATCTCTGGCATCTTATAGAATCAGGCCTGAAAACTTCCTCTATAAGGGTGCATGTCAGTGCAGTAGCCGCTTTCCACAACGGCGTGGGAGATGTCTCTATTTCGACACAGCCCTTAGTCACACACTTCATGAGAGGTTTGCTCCACCTGAAACCTCAATTGTGCCCTCTGGCCCCCGTTTGAGACCTTAACGTGGTCTTAGGGAAGTTCATGAAATCTCCATTTGAGCCTCTCCACTCCTGCGATCTTCACTATCTCACCTGGAAAGTAATTTTTCTTCTCGCTATAACATCCACTCGCAGAGTTAGTGAGTTAGAGACATTAGTCACCTACCTGCCTTACACTAAAATTCTACATGACACAGTGATCCTCCGCACACACCCTAAGTTTTTACCAAAGGTAGTGTCGGAATTTCATCTTAATCAATCCATCATCTTACCTACTTTCTTTCCAAGGCCCCATTCAAACACAGGAGAACAGGCTCTACATTCCCTGGACTGCAAAGGTGCCCTATCCTTTTATCTGGAGCGCACGTCAGCCCACAGGAAGTCCACTCAATTATTTGTTTCTTTCGATAACATCAAATTGGGAAATCCAGTGGGAAAACAGACCCTTTCCTCCTGGTTGGCGGACTATATCTCCTTTTGCTACCAGCAAGCAGGCATTCCGCTACAAGACCGTGTAAAAGCACACTCTGTTAAGGCCGTGGCAACCTCAGTGGCACACCTTCATTCAGTGCCACTTAATGATATTTGTAAGGCTGCGACCTGGAGCTCTCTCCATATCTTTGCAACCGATTATTGCTTGGATAAGGCTGGCAGGAAAGATTCCAATTTCGGCCAGTCTATTCTATGCAACTTATTCTCAGCTTAACTACCCAACATCCTACCAGCGACCCGTTCAGGGTTTTCAGGATGCCCTCCTACCCAAATCCACCCCTGTTGAGCCTGTTGCACATCTTTGGGTGCATTTGGTGCATTGCTCGGGCATCCTCAGCTCGCTACTCACCCATATGTGAGGACTACCATCCTGCTTGTCCTGTGAGAAAGCAGAGTTGCTTACCTGTAACAGGTGTTCTCACAGGACAGCAGGATGTTAGTCCTCACGAAACCCGCCCGCCACCCCGTGGAGTTGGGTTCGCTTGAGATTTGTTATTTTATTTTTCACACGTACTTCTTGCTATACATGAGACTGAAGGGGGACCCCTGCTGAATGCAGGGTTGGTGTCATGCTGGGTATGCCCAGTAGGTGCCAGTCAAAGTTCTAAAAACTTTGACAAAAGTGTTCCGTGATTGGGCTCCATCCTGATGATGTCACCCATATGTGAGGAGTAACATCCTGCTGTCCTGTGAGAACACCTGTTACAGGTAAGCAACTGTGCTTTACAGTGACTGTATTTCTCGGCACCCCCGCTCCTCAGGTATTGCAGCTTCCTCCTTTGACTCTTGTCTCAAGCAAGACTAACGTCAGCAGTTTGCTGCTGTTCCGTGGCCCACCTCCAGGGGTCACCCTCTATGTCTCCACCTCTACGTCTGCTGTATTCCCATCCCACAGCTGAGGCTCTGCCTCCCGACAGTGAGGCCCAGCGGGGCTCCTCCCCCTGGGTGATTCCACCTCTCACCTTGGCCAAAGGGTTCACTCACTTACTTATCCTAACAGGTAGCTCCTAATATGGAACCTAACATCATGTAACTACAGCAAGATTTATTTTTCCCTATATGTAACACCTTGCACTTGTCCACATTAAATTTCATCTGCCATTTGGATGCCCAATCTTCCAGTCTCGCAAGGACCTCCTGCAGTGTATCACAATCTGCTTGTGATTTAACTACTCTGAATAATTTTGTATCATCTGCAAATCTGATAACCTCACTCGTATTCTTTTCCAGATCATTTATAAATATATTGAAAAGCACTGGTCAAGTACAGATCCCTGAGGCACTCCACTGTTTATCCTTTTCCACTGAGAAAATTGACCATTTAATCCTACTCTCTGTTTCCAGTCTTTTAACCAGTTTGTAATCCATGAAAGGACATCACCTCCTACCCCATGACTTTTTAGTTTTCTTAGAAGCCTCTCATGAACGACTTTGTCAAACGCCTTCTGAAAATCCAATACATTACATCTACCGGTTCACCTTTATCCACATGTTTATTAACCCATTCAAAAAAATGAAGCAGATTTGTGAGGCAAGACTTTTCTTGGGTAAATCCATTATGTGTTCCATTAAATATGTTCCATTAAATTATGTCTTTCTATATGCTCTGTGATTTTGATCTTTAGAGTAGTTTCCACTATTTTTCCCGGCACTGAAGTCAGGCTCACTGGTCTATTGTTTCCCGGATCGCCCCTGGAGCCCTTTTTAAATATTGGGATTACATTGTTTTGATTCAGTCAGGTTTGAATAGTGGAGAGACATTGTATAAGAAATGCCTTGGTTAGATTCCAAGTTGTTTTTATGGGAAAGAACTGAATATCATCAGTATAGATTTTGTCGTGTACCCCACAGTTAGCAAATATATGGCATAGTGGAATCATAGTGGAATTCCTTCTCACTCCAAGTTCTATTTTTCCTTGTTACATGTAACTGCTTTTCCGCACTATTGTTCAAGTTTAAGTTTATTTTGCACTCCTGTTTCATGTGAACCAGCATGATGGGACTATTGTCTTGAATGTTGGTATATAAAAAACTTAAATAAATAAATAAATAAATAAATATATAGATGTTAAATAATGCTGCAGATAACGCGGAACCCTGGGGTACACCAGAATTCATCAAATCCCAATTAGATGTAGAGTTGCATATCAAATATCCTCAAATGCTGAGGATACATCGAGGAGTGCAAGAATGTATTTTGTTCCTCAGTCAAAGCCTTTTCTAATGATATGAAAGGTAGATAAAAGGAGAAGTTCAGTGCTATGGTATTTTCAGAAACAGAACTGAAACTGGTCTAAGACATTGTTAGATTCAATAAAAGAATTGAGTGGTATTATTGCTGAAAGAGAACTCATCGTCAGTGCTTATAACTATTCATCTCTTATGATACTAACCAACTGTGCATAGCTTTTGACAACTAGATGTGGTCTAATTGACTAGCAGATTTATTGCACAATGTTATGCACTTGCTGGCCTCCATATTTCAGACTCAGTTAAGGCTTATCAGATGAGAGCCATAGCTGCTTCAGTGGCTCACCTGTGAGCTGTGCCTATCAAATACATCTGTAAAGCTGCAACTTTATTATCAGTGTACACATCCCAGTTGAGAACCAGTGGTTCTCAACCTTTTTCCCATCGTGACACACCTAACAGACCACATTCACATGCGTGACACACTGCTTATTACAATTTACGGCAGAAATAAAAAATAAATGTCAGTATTATTTTTATTGTTAAGAATGACACAAGGAAAAGATACATATTGTATCTGAACAGAAATTGCATAAACAGTAAACATCCCACACCAAAACAGCACCAATTTCTAGCACTTAACAGTAACCACCTTACCTAAGAAAAGGCAACACTGAAAATATTACACCTGGCCTTAAGACAATACATCTCCTATTAGGAAAACGGACCAAGTCAGGCTGCTATAGAGCCCTACTCAGAAACTACACTCCAGCAGAGAACCTCACCTGAATCACATGTGCTGACCCTCACCTAACAAAGAGACCAAAACGCATAACTAGAAGCATGCAGACAAAAACTGAATTGGAAACTGCAACAAGCCAGAGTCTCTGTATGCAGTGCAACAAAGGAAAAAAAGAAACATCACCCATCCTTATAAAACAAATCAAGAAATATAAAATCAGTAGCAGTAAAACCATACTAACAAAAAGAACAGATTATTTCAAAACAGCAGATGAATGGAATATCCAATAATTAAAAACTCATATAAAAAATTTCTAGATACCAATAAAATATTTTAAAATAGCAGACACAAAGACCCAGTAATGAAAAATAATAAGGATACAAAAAATGTTTTGCTCTGCATACCTGGGAATGTTTGATATCCAGGTGCCCTGAGATTGTTTTGAATTAGCAGGAGGAGGGATGGTTTGCTTGCAACTTTCTCCCCCCCCCCCTCACACTTACTCTCAGTCACTCACATATACACATGCTTTTTCTCTCTCACTTATATAGGCTCTTAATTACACATTTACAAACATGCTGTCTATCTTTTCAGGCTTACACACAGAGGCTTTCAATTACACACATACATGTTGTCCTTTTCTCTCACACACAGACTCTCATTCACATGCTTACAAACATGCTCTCTCTTTCTCTCATTTACACACAGGCTCTCAATCATATACTCACATGCTCCCTCACCTAAACCAGCTCTCAATCACACATAGACACACATGCTGTCTTTCTCTCACTTTCACACATGCTCTCAATCACATACTCACATGCTCCCTCACCTAAACCAGCTCTCAATCTCACACAGACATACATGCTGTCTTTCTCTCACTTTCACACATGCTGTCAATCATATGCTCACATGCTCCCTTACCTAAACCAGCTCTCAATCACACACATACTCTCTTTCACATATACAGGCTCTCAATCATTCACATACATGCTATCTCACTCACACACACACACACACAAGATCTCAAACACACATGCTTGCTCATTCATTCACTCTCCCCCCTCCCCCGAACTAGCGGAAGCAGCAGCCTCCTTCACTTCTAACTCTAAAGGCAGCAGCAACCTACTTCATTTTCAGCCCTCGCGGAGCATGGAGTCCCATCGGCCGCGCTGCTCTTTCTTCAGACCGTGCCTCTCTTCTTTTCTTCGGGCCGATGCCGAGCGCACTAGCAAGGTCTCTTCTTCCCGCGCACGCACCTGCTGCTCACCACTTCCTCTTCAGGGCCGCGGGGGGGAGGGGGGTAGGCGGGAAAAAGAGAGCATGCTGGTGCTGCTGACTCCTGCTTTCCTGCCACGTTCTGCCCGGGCTTTCAGCATTTTAAGCCCGGGTGTAGGACCTGTCTTGCTCGGGTAGGGGGAGCAGCTGGGTCAGCAGGGGGACCAGGAAGTGTGGTGACACACCTGCGTGTGCTTGGCATCACACTGGTGTGTCGCGACACACCTGTTGAGAACCACTGGTCTGGACAATCTATCAAGAGGTGACAGTAAATTTGGACAAGCAGTTTTGCATAGCTTATTTACCCAGTAGATTACTCTCCATGGTGGGGTCCAGGTTTCTTTTTCAATAAGTGCTCTGCTACAGTCCTTAGCTTGGAAATCTCCACAGGTCATGGCTAATTCATTCCTGTTTTATCAACAGAGAAAGCAAGTTTGCTTATTGTAAACACAGATCTCCATAGACAGCAGGATGAATTAGCTCTGCTTAATACCCACCTGTCTCCATGGAGAGTCAACAACATAGCCTCAGCTTAGCTCTAAAATTAACTAGAAGCTCACGAGGCAACGCCCATGTGGGAACTCCCGCAAAAGTTTTATGAGCTAAGAAAGAAGAGTCCATTTGTCACTGTCAGATGATGTCATCCATGTGCCATCCTGCTGTCTACGGAGAACACTGGTTACAGTAAGCAAACTTGCTTTATTGGTTTGAGATAGAAATTATACTTCTGTGCACTGATCAATTACTAATTGTCGTGGTTTCACCTGCTATGCAGTGTCCCCATGCTCTGATTCCACCTGCTATGCAGCCTCCCTGTGCCATGGTTCTGCCTGCTATGCAACCTCCCCACTAACAGAGGTCGTAAGCGAGTTTCGCTCACAGCTGCCCTAGCCACGTTCTCGCTATTCACGTGATGCCTCAGCACCAGCCCTACTTAACTCAGCCTGTCCAGTCCCTCCTTGCCTCTTCATGAAGTCACCTCGGCTCTTTGACCTTGCCAGCCTTGACTTGCTATACCTTGCCTTGTGGCCTATCCAGGTCTTCTGCCTTGCTCTATAGCCTACCTTGGCTTCCAGCCATGCTCTGTGGCCTGTCTTGACCTGCTGGGCTCCCTTGGCTCCCTGTCTTGCTCTATGGCTTTTAAGGCTTTCTTTCCTTGTTCTGTGGCATTCTAGGCTCTCCTGCCATGCTCAGTAGCCTTCTGGGTCTAGCTATCCTGCGTTGCGGCCTCCAGGATTACCTTGCCCAGTCTGGTGCCCTATTGGGCTTTCTTGTTTCCTCTTGCCTGTCTAGTCCTGTCCTTCTCCAGTCTTGTCCTTGTCTGTTCTTTGCACTGCCCAGTTCAATCCCTTGTCTATTTCCCAGGCCTTGCCCTGGTCCTTGTTTCGAGCCCAGCCAGTACCTGTATCCAGCTCCCGGCCTGTGCCTGTACTCAGCTCCCAGCCATAATCTTTGCCAGGAGGAAAGTCCTACTGGCCTCCAGAAACGAAGGGTTCAACCTCAGGGGAGGTGGCTGGTTAGACAGAGGTCCAACCTTAGTCCTGCCTTGCAGCCCTGTGCCACTTCTGCAGGGGGTCTCCCTGAATCCAGCCTGCCTGAACATGACACTAATGCAGTATTATGAACTGAATTTTAGATAACTTGAAACAATTTGTGCTTGATATTGATGTTAATATATTTTTTAACATAAACCTTGAAGGTGGTAAAAAACTGTATTACCCAGAACCCATTTTATCTATTTTGTAGAGCATCAGTTTAGCTGAATTATGAGCTAAAGTGAAAATATTTGACCCTGTACACACAGCTGGAAGGGAACAAAATATGTTTAAGGCAGTGGAAGGAAGGATTCTGGAAGGAATGATCACTGCCGCACTTTTACCAAGGGAGGTTCAAAACATGGTTTCCTCTTCCTTCTGCTTCACCAGTCCAGAACATATGGGCCATATTCCCTCATCCAGCAGATGGAGGCAGAGGTTTGGTTTTTTTTGTTTGTTTTGGGTTTTTTTAAATGTCATCACATGTATGTATTTCATGAATAGAACCGACATAGCCAGTGTTTTCTGCCTCCTTCTACTGGTTGGCGGTTGTGAATTATGCACAGCCTAAGCCAAGGAATTGTCTATCCTAAGGGACAATTTAAAAAGATATAGCCTTTATACAATTGTTGGGCCAACTGGTCACAGGCTTATTCTTATCTTTGGACCAAGCTCCTATGAATCTGACTTCTCCTGCAGTGAGGCAAGTCTGGAAAGCCATACAAGCTCCTATGAATCTGACTTCTCCTGCAGTGAGGCAAGTCTGGAAAGCCATACAAGCTCCAGTGCTTTCCATGTAAGAGGAGGAGCCTAGTGGTTGGCGATTCTGGTAAGATTTTGTTTCTTAAGTCGGCTAGAAAGAGAGTTTTTAGCATCAATGGCTGAAAAAACTCAACGTTGCTTCTCCTGTGGGAGCAAATGTACCTCCCTTTTTGATGGCAGCTTGTGTTTCTATCACACTGGCAGTAATTTATTCAAGGTATTAAGATTGACTCCTTCAAGAAAGCAATCTGGTGAGTCGGGAGCTGCATCAAAATTATCTTATAACACAGCCCCAGGTTTAAGCGAGATGATTGACTTGGAAAACGTGACAATTGAAGAGGATGTGCTGGCCATTTTGAAGCTATCGCTGACCATGGCATCCTCAGTGAAGGGAAGCACTGCAGGCATTCAATGACCTCCAGATTTGTTACCAGAGGAAACTTTTCAGTGGAGTACAGATCAGGACAGCCCAAGTACATCCAGGAAAAGCTTTTCACCCAATTTTTTTTAATTTTTACACCAGGCTTTCCAAGCTTTGCAGAGGCAAGTAGATACAGGAGAAATTTCTTCTCTGACTGGCCCTGCTTCATTAGATATTGGTAGGTCACAGAAGAGGAAGAGACCTGAACTTGAGGATACTGAATCAGTTCTCTAGGGTTGGACTGTTCCTCTTATTGAAGGAATGAGGAAGAAATAGCAGGAAGCAGCCATGGCTCCTTCAAAGAAAGAGAAATTTATTCTGGGAGAGAGGAAGAATAGTTTATTAGATTGTTTCATAAGGAGGAGATGGCAGCACTGATAGTTCAGGTAACTGCTGCTTTGCATCTATCTGAGAGTAAGGTTGAGGAGACCCTAGACTGGGATCCAATTTTGAAAGGTATGCATAGGGCATCATTTACTTTTCTTTTGCACCCAGAAATAGAAGCTATGGTGTTGTCTGAATGGGAAATGCTTGAGGCAGGATATAGGCACATGATAACTTTTAACAAGTTATATCCTTTGCTGTTGGAGTCTCAGGAGTGCCTTTTTCAACAACCCAGAGTGGATGTAATGGTGACTGTAGTCTCTAGAAGGACTACGATTGCAATGGAAGGCAATACTGCTTTAAAGGATCCTCAGGATAGGATAATAGAGTTAATTTTGAAGCATGTTTTTTCTTCTAATTCCTTTTCTCTACAAGCTGTGATTTATGCTAGGCATGTGGCTACAGGATTACTGCACTGGATTCAGCAGCTCTCAGAGGAAGAAAGGACAGTGAGGCTTGAGTCAGCAATCGCATATTTATCAGATACTTTATATGATCTGATAAGAGTGTCTGCCAGGTCCTTAGGGAGAAATGTGGAAAAGAGGATTTACATTCAGACAATACCAACAAGGCATGGATCTGTGCGGTCTGGGTAAACAAGCATCGGGGTAACTTGCTTGATGCAGCGGTTACTACCCGTAACCATTAAGCGTTATGCTCACCTTTGATGCAACTCCAACATTACTCTCTGCATCAATGGCAGGGGGTGGCAGGAAATTTGAATCAAACAGTTAACAACAAGGGCCCTGAACTTGGTGGTCAGTGAAATAGATAAGTATGGGAAAATAAGTGTGGGAGCTTGCTGGGCAGACAGGATGGGCCGATTGGTCTTTTTATGCCGTCATTTCTATGTTTCTTAGTACTTTCAGTGGGTGCATGAAGGCTAAAGTGGCTCCATCAATGGAGTTGATGGAGCCACTTTGTCGGTTACCCTTCAAGGGTAAATATCTATTTGAGAATGAAATATACTGTTTGGTGAGGAATTTAGATGAATCTAGGCCTCAGTGTCTTCCTGAGGATAGATATAGATTAAATTACCAAGCTTTTAGAAGCCGCAGTTAGTTTTCTGAAGCCAGAAAGCATTGCTCTGGCAAGTGAGTTGTCCCACAAGCTTCACGAGGAAAAGAAAGTGTGCAGGGTGAAAGTCAATTTGTTTAATAGGACTATTTTTTCAGTACATTTCTTTCACCAATCTCTCTCTTTCAGAATTCTGCAATTTAAGACTTTTTCAGTCAAAGTTCTATAACTTGGGATTTTGCCATCCTTTGCTTTAAAGTGTTATTTCACTGTAAGTTATCAGTAGTAGTGAAGAGGGCTGTGACATGCAAATCTCCTACCTGAATCTCTGATTCATCTATTCAGTGGTCATTTAAGCATTTTCACAGTAAGAGGTCTGACAACCTTTTCAATCTAGCTGTTGCTTTCCCGGGCTGGTAGCTCATGTTATATAGTGGCATTGCCCTTTTTTTCTCTGCTACAGCTCACTTATCTAGTAGCATGCTCTTTCTCCCCCCTCTACCTTGGAGGGGGGGGGGAGGGGGTTCTCAGGGTATTATGGTTCACCCATACTTAGATGATTGGTTAATAAGAAGCAAGACACATGCAGAGGGTATCGCAGCAACAAAATTGGTAGTGTCTTTGCTCCAGTGGTTAGGCTGGATAATCAACTTTGGGAAGAGCAATGTTTAGTCATCCCAAATAAAGGAGCATTTAGGAACAGTTTTCAATACTGTAGAAGGTATAGTTTCCTTAAATTCATAGAGGATCTAAAAGATTTGTTCACAGGTGGACCTTTTCGTAAGAGAATAGGCACCAACAGTGTGGGATTATCTTCAGCTGAAAGAGACATAATTGGCATCTCAGAGACCTGGTGGAAGGAGGATAACCAGTGGGAAAGTGCCATATCAAGGTACAAATTATATTGCAATGATAAGGAGGATCAACCTGGGGGGGGGGGGGGAAAGGGCCTTTTATGTCCGGGAGGGCATAGAGTCTCAACAGGATAAAGATCATACAGGAGACTAAAAGCACAGTAGAATCTATATGGGTAGAAATCCCGTGAGTGTTGGGTAAGAGTATAGTAGTGATAGGCATATACTACTGTCCACCTGGCAAAAGGATGAGACGGATGATGAAATGCTAAGAGAAATCAGGGAAGCTAACCAATTTGACAGTGCAGTAATAAAGGGAGATTTCAATTACCCCAATATTGACTAGGTAAATGTAACATCAGGACATGCTAGAGATGTAAAGTTGCTAGATGGAATAAACGTCTGCTTCATGGAGCAATTGGTTCAGGAACTGCCGAGAAAGGGAGCTATTCTAGATCTAATTCTTAGTGGAACACAGGATTTGGTGAGAGAGGTAATGGTGGAAGGGCCACTTGGCAATAATAATCATAACATGATCAAAACTGAACTAATGACTGGAAGGGGGGCGTTATGTAAATCTACAGCTCTGACTCTAAATTTTCAAAAGGGAAACTTTGATAAAATGAGGAAAATAGTAAAAACTGAAAGGTGCAGTTGCAGAGGTTAAAAGTGTACAACAAGCATGGACATTGTTTAAAAATACCATCTTAGAAGTATTCCACATCTAGATGTATTCCACATATTAAGAACGGTGGAAGGAAGGCCAAACGATTAACGGCATGGTTAAAAGGTGAGGTGAAAGAGGCTATTTTAGCCAAAAAAAAAAAAGTCCTTCAAAAATTGGAAGAAGGTTATATTTGTTTCAGCACCTTCCCTGCCTGGTCGACCAAGGAGTTTTTTGTGACCTAAGAGGTGCGTTTTCAATCTTTCTCTTGAAGAAAAAACCTGCCCAAATAAAAATGGATATTCTACAATTCCCTAAATATAATGGGGGTCTGGCTGTCCCAAATCTGCGTTTATACTATATTACAGTGCAGCTGCTGGGTATGAGAGGTTGATTCCAGACTGTTGACGCCTCAACTTGGCTAGATCTGGAACATGTCCATGTTGCTGAATATAGTGTTCCTCCTTTGTTGGGGCTTTCCCCTGGTTCTGCTGTGATTTCTAGAATGGCGCACAATCATCCTATCATAGTCCATACTTATAAGATTTAGGGTTTGGCAAATAATCTTCTCAATAGACTTTGGGGTAGATTTTCACAAAGCGCGCCTTAGCGTACTTTTGTTGGCGTATCAGGCGCAAACAAAAGTACGCTGGATTTTAGTAGATACGCGCATAGCCGCTAAATTCCTGGATCGGCGCGCGCAAGGCTGCCGATTTCGTGTAGCCGGTGTGCGCCGAGCCGCGCAGCCTGCCGCCGTTCCCTCCAAGGCCGCTCCGAAATCGGAGCGGCCTCGGAGGGAACTTGCTTTCACCCTCCCCTCACCTTCCCCTCCCTTCCTCTATCTAACCCACCCCCGGCCCTATCTAGACCCCCCCTTACCTTTGTCGGGGATTTACGCCTCCCGGAGGGAGAAGTAAATCCCCGCGCGCCAGCGGGCCTCTAGCGCGGGACCTGGGGGCGGTACCGGAGGGCGTGGCCACGCCCCCGGACCACCCCGGCCCGAAACCATGCCCCCGGGCCCGCCCCGAAACGCCGCGTCCCGCCCTGAAAACGCCGCGCCAATCGGCCCCGCCCCAACACGCCCCCGACACGCCCCCCTCGAAAAACCCCGGGACTTGCGCAAGTCCCGGGGCTCTGCGCGCGCCGGTAGGCCTATGTAAAATAGGCGCACCGGCGCGCAAGGCCCTGCTCGCGTAAATCCGGGCGGATTTACGCAAGCAGGGCTCTTAAAATCCGCCCCTTTGAGAAGTGATCTCACCTATCTCCCCACTGATGAGGAATCCACAATTATCAATTATGGTTAGTGTGGTTAGTGCAGTTAGTGTAGCTGGGTTCAAAAAAGGTTTGGATAAGTTCTTGGAGGAGAAGTCCATTAATGGCTATTAATCAATTTTACTTAGGGAATAGCCACTGCTATTAATTGCATCAGTAGCATGGGATCTTCTTAGTGTTTGGGTAATTGCCAGGTTCTTGTGGCCTGGTTTTGGCCTCTGTTGGAAACAGGATGCTGGGCTTGATGGAACCTTGGTCTGACCCAGCATGGCAAGTTCTTATGTTCTTATCAATGGTGGCTTTCTCTTTGGATATGAAAAGCTGGTTTAGTAAAGGACTTCATTTTCTGGACCAAATATGGCAGGGTGACAATTATAAATCAATTACAGAACTTCGGGCTATATTTGGTATTCCACAACACATACAATATGTTTATTTGCAATTGCGTAAAGATTTATTTAAGTTGAAAGTTGATATGACGGTTTTATGCTCCTGTTCGGGGTTTGAAAAGTTGCTAACACAGTCATTGGCTGTACCTGGTTAACAGCAAAAATATGCTATCATCTTCAAGAAGGGGCACAGGATATTGATACTGCTCCTTCTTTGATACAAAAATGGAATGCAGATCTTTTGACCCAATTAGATGAAGATGACTGGGCTGAGATCTAGAAACATACTCTTAAATTATCTATTTGTAATAAAAACAGAGAATTAATGTATAGATTGTTACACAGAACATATAGATATCTCCTTTTCTTTTCTAAACTTAGTAATTCCAGCCTGTTATGTTGGTGGGGCTGTGATGAAAATGCTTCTTATTTTCAGATGGTGGGATTGTAATATTGTTCAGGTTTTTCAGAATGAGGTCCATCATATTGTGGATAATATATTTGGTGCTCCATTGATGATGTCTCCCTCGCTTTGTCTTCTGGGTGGATGGAATGATGTGGATCTGGTCAGACACGAGCTGGTGCTGTTAAATCACCTGCTTCATGCTGCCTGGAATACGATTGCATTTTTTTTTAAAAAGAGTACCGCTTGTGGAAAATTGGAAGGGGGTTGTGGCAGAGACTGCCATTATGGAAAAGATAACTTATGGTCTTAAGAACAAGATGGAAAGATATGATAAGATATGGAGTAAATACTGGACATAGAGAAGACTGGGAGAATGATGCTCTGGGGTGGGATAATGGTATAAACACTTAAGTAGGCTGACTATGTGTAAGGGGTCTGTTGCATGAGAATGGTACAAGGTGGGAGATTTTGTATCAATTACTGTACCTATTAGGTATCTGTTGTATTAGTTATATATGCTAATCTTTTTCTGATTTATGTCTTTTGATATTGTGTGGTTGATGTAATTCTGGTGTCTTTAAAATAAAAAGTATAAAAACAAATTGGAAGAAGGATGCATCTGAAGAAAACAGTAAAAAAAAAGAAAAGCATAAGCATTGTCAAGTTAAATGTAAAAACATTGATAATACAGGCTAAAAGAGAATTTGAAATGAAGTTAGCAGTAGAGACAAAAACTCATAATAAAAACTTTTTAAAATATATATGAAGCAGGAAACTTGCAAGGGAGTCTGTTGGATTGTTAATTAATCAAGGGGTTAAAGGGGCTCTTAGGAAAGATAAGGCCATTGCAGAAAGGCTAAATGAATTCTTCTATGTTTACTGAGGATTTTGGGGAGATACCAGTTCTGGAGACTGTTTTCAAGGATGTTGTTTCGGATGAACTGAACCAAATCATGGTGAACTTGGAAAGTGGAGTGGTTCAGATTAACAAACTAAAGAGCAGCAAATGTTGCGCGTCCCGGCCGCATTGGCACCGCGGCTGGGCCTGCTCACCTCGCGCTCCCTTCGACCAGCTCCAGGCACCCATCTCTTGCTGCTGCAGCCAGTTCACAGCGCCCTTGGGCTCTCCACTCACCATCCTCCTCGCAGACCTCACAGCGGAGCTCCGCGTGGCCGAGACGTGCAGCCCTTTAAAGGGCCCAAGGTGGGAAAACCTGCAGGGGTGCCTCCCGATGACGTCACATAGAATCACTATTTAAAGCGAGGCCCTGTCCCCAGGACCTCGCCTTGGCAATTGGGTCGACACTGTTGGTGCTCTAGTTTGCCTTCTGTTCCAGTGTCTCCTGTTCTCTGTGACTCCGTGTGTTCCTGAAGCCTTCTCAGGTAGTACCTCTTCAGACTGACCTCTGGTACTGACCTTTGCCTGCTTGACCATTCTTCCGTCTGCCGCCTGGAACTGACCACTGCCTGCCTGACCATTCTCCTGCCTGCTGTCTGGAACTGACTCTGGTTTTGACCCTTGCTTTGGCTGACTATTCCTGGGCTGATACTCTGGCTTTGTCCCTTGCGCTTCACTCAGACACTCTCTTCTGGCCTACTGTGGCTACTAGACCAACCTGCTTGGAAACCAACCGCGGCTTCCACCTGACTAGACCCGCAGGTGCTGCCTGTCTCGCTTGGAGGCCTCCCTGAACTGCTACCTCTCTGAGGTCTCCGGACCTTCCAGTTCGGGTCTAGTCCTTCCTTTCTGCATCAGCCACGTACCCTTGCTCATGGTGAGCACCCCCCTCTGCTATCTCTTCGGGAGACCACCAGAGGCCCACCTGTCCAGGCGGTCCGGGTACCCAAGGGCTCAACCTGCGGAAACCCTGGACTGTTATTGGTGAAGTTCCAGTTAACCTCTGTCTTCTTGTGTGCTCCGCCTCCTGGTGGCAGGCGCTCTCTGGGTCCGACCAGAGGACCATACCAATCCTGCACCAGGCCAAGGGTCCACCTCCAGCACAGCAGCAAATCACCTAGCAAGAATGGTATGCATGCCAGGGTTCTAAAAGAACTCAAAATGAAATTTCAGATCTGTTAGTAAAAATGTGTAACCTATCATTAAAATCATCCATTGTACCTGAAGACTGGATTGGCCAATGTAATCCCAAAATTTAGAAAGGCTCCAGGAGTGTTCCGGGAAACTATTAGACCGGTGAGCCTGATATCAGTGTTGGGAAAAATAGTGAAAACTATTCTAAAGATCAAAATCACAGAACATATAGAAAGACATGGTTTAATGGAACACAGCCAGCATGCATTTACCCAAGGGAAGTCTTGCCTCACAAATCTGCTACATTTTTTTGAAGGGGTTAATAAACACTTGGATAAAGGTGAACTGGTAGATGTAGTGTGTTTGGATTTTCAGAAGGCGTTTGACAAAGTCCCTTATGAGAGGCTTCTAAGAAAATCTAAAAAGTCATGGAATAGGAGGTGATGTCCTTTTGTGGATTGCAAACTGGTTAAAAGACAGGAAACAGAGAGTAGGATTAAATGGTCTGTTTTCACTGTGGACTAAGGTAAATAATGGAGTGCTTTCAGGGATCTGTACTTGGACCTGTGCTTTTTAGTTCAAACAATTTTTATTGGTTTTTATCCTTACAACAAAATATTATGAATACAAGAGTTTGCAGGTAAGGTTCTGACCTTCAAGAAAAAGGGACAAAACTCCAACTGGGCCGGATATTCCGGCCTATCAACAGGTCCCAATCACCCACCCTCCCCTCCCTCCCTCAGAGGAGCTGCCCCAGTCGTCTCAGACTATATAATCATAAGAGTCCAAGTCTCAGTAAGGCCCGAAGAGGGCTTCCCAAGGTCCAGATAAATAAACGATCAGCCATTCAGCACCAGACTTCGTGCTCGAGGAGGAAGCTGTTGCAAATATGGGTTCCAAACGGACAGAAATAGGCGTCTCCTACGTGGTGAGTTCCGTGACCCCAGATTCTCCATCACCATCAACACATGAAACTGGTTCCTCCAGGCATAAAAAGATGGGGCATCCGTCGAACGCCACACTGAGAGAATTATCTTTTTCCCCACTAAACTAGCTTTCTGCAGCAAGAGACAAGAGCCAGGATCTCGGATCCGAAGTGGGGAAATGCAATTAAATAATAACCATAGTGGGGACAGCGGGAATACCACATCCAACAGGTCTACCAAAACATTTGCCACCTTTTGCCAAAAACGATGTACTGAGGGACATGCCCAAAAAATATGAGATAATGTACTTGTGGTCTCAGGGCATCGAGTACAGGCGGCAGAGGGGTCTATGGATATCTGATTAGCCCTCTGTGGAGAGATATATGCGCGACATAAAAATTTAAACTGCATTTCCCTATAATACATGTTAGCCGAGATCCTGGTTATTCGCCTGAAGCACAACCGCAAAATACATTGAGTTACTCTGAATTCTCCATCCCTGTTCCATCTCTCTTCCAGTACTGAGTAGATATTCAATGAAGTCAAGCCACTCAGATATTTGTAGTAGACAGATATAGATAATGCCTTGGAACATTCTAAGTGGAATACCCGGTTTAGGGCAGCAAGTATCTGGGGGTGTCTAGAGGAATCCGCCAGGGCCTGAACGTAATGGCGGAGTTGCAAATACGCGAACGTTTGCGAGGGTCCCAAACCATAAATCTGCTGTAATTCTCCCAAAGATAGAATCTCCCTGTCTTGTGAGAGTACATGTCCCAGCTTGCATATGCCCTTAGAAATCCACAATTGAAAGGGTCTCGATTGGGACCCTGGCGAAAAATCTCCATTCCCCCAAATTGGTAGTAAGGGATCACATATTCTGGAAACCTGGAGAGAATCAGTCAGTCGCTGCCAAGTTCGTCTGAGGGGTCGCAGCAGGGCCGAGCGCTTTAGAAAAAAAGGAAGGACAGAGGGTGTGGACTGTAGTACATAGGAGGAAGCATAAGGGTATGTTATCGTGGCATCCGCAATCAAAGGTGTAAAGAAGGATTGATCTAGCAGCCAATCCCTAACCACCCACAGATTACAGGCCAAATTATAGAGGGCAATATTTGGCATCCCTATCCCCCCGCATCCCCACCTGGCATGTAACCAAGGAAATGGAATCCGAGATTTCCGTTCCCTCCACAGAAACCGCTAAATGTATCTATACAACTTATTCAATTCCCCCCGTGTTAACCATACTGGCACATTTTGTAAAAAGTACATCTGGGCATCAGGGTCATTTTAAATAAATTAACCCGACCACTTAAAGAAAGTGGTAAATGACTCCAACTCTGTAGAGATTTCTGCGTGTCTTGCAGTAAACGGGGGACGTTGGCTTGGTGGATTAATTCAGGGTCGGAGGGAATATCCACGCCCAAATAACGAATGTGGCCATCCGCCCATTGTAGAGGGAAGGAGCCCAACCATTGATTTTTTAAAGAATCAGGGAATGCCAGAGCAGAAGACTTGGATTCGTTTAAACGTAGTCCAGAAAAGGTCCCATAGTTCCCAATAAGGCGCAACAGGGGAGGAAGGGATTCCCTTGGGGAGGTGAGGAAGACCAACAAGTCATCAGCAAAAGCTGCACATTTAAAAATGCGCTGTCCCATTCGGACTCCCCTAATAGCTGATTGGGATTCTATGGCTAACAAAAGGGGTTCCAGTTGTAAAATAAATAATAAGGGGGATAACGGGCAACCTTGTCGGGTACCCCTGGTCACTGAAAAGGGGGCAGACTGCATTCCATTAGCTATAATCAGGGCCTGGGGATCTTTATATAACAAATGCACTGCCCTTGTAAAGAATCCATCAAACCCCATTGTCTGTAGTATGTGAAATAAGTAAGGCCATTCCACCCTATCAAAGGCCTTATCTGCGTCAAAACTAATCGCCAAATATGAGTGTGATAACTGCTGGCTAATAGTCATGGCCGTCAATATTTTGCGTATGTTGGACAAGGCATACCTTTGACGCACGAATCCCACTTGGTGGTCTCCCACCAATTCAGGCAGGATACTGGCTAGACGGTCAGCCATGATTTTGGCCAACAATTTCTGGTCATAATTCAGAAGAGAAATAGGGCCTATAGGAGGCCGGAGAAAGGGGATCCTTACCCTCCTTTGGAATCAAAGTAATATGTGCCATGTTATTATGTGGTGGATATGATCCGCGGTCAGTTAAGTCTGTAAATACAGAGGCCAGTGTGCTAGAGACTTGACCTACCAAAAGTTTAAAAAATTCTGCCGTAAAGCCATCTGGTCCAGGGGTCTTAAAACATTTTGAGGCAACAATTGCCAGTCGGACCTCCTCCACCCCTATTGGTCTGTTCAGGTTATCCCGTTGCGTTGGTGTGAGCCGGGGAATTGGAAGACTCACAAAACTGAGCACATGCCTCCTCTCGCCAGCCCTCTGAGGTATATAATGAATTTAAAAAACTCCGGAAGAACTGCAGTATATCCGGGGTGTTTCTAACCACATTGTTGGAGGGACCGCACAATGCTGTGATGAAACGGGATGGGTGGGTAGATTTAATTAAGTTCGACATCAACTTCCCCGCCTTATTACTGTATTGATAAAACTTATACTTATAATAGAGTACGCTTTTCTTCGTGCGTTTGTGAATTAAGGAGTTTAAAGCATATTGTTGAGAAAGATATAGTGAGCGCAAGGGTGCCGTGTTGGTGGAGGCCAGTTGCCGTTTGGTTTACGCATCTGAGCAGTAAGGGATAGAATACGTAGGTTAAGGCTTTTACGTCTATGTGTTACATAAGAAATGATATCTCCCCTTAATACGGCCTTGGCTGTATACCAATATAAAAGAGGCTGCCCCTCATGCTCCTTATTGAGACTGGAGTATTCACTCGACTTCGTCTGGATGCACGCCCTAAATTTTTCATCTGACGCCAGGTAATAAGGATACCGCCATATCTAAGAGGGGAGGCCTGAGCCCCTGAACTGAAAGTCAACCCACACCGGAGCATGGTCTGAGATTATGATATCCTCAGTCCCCGCATCTGCCACCCCAGAGAAGGCATGTGTACTGATGAGGAAGTAATCCAAGTGTGAGAGAGTGGAATGAGCTCTTGAGAGGTGAGTAAAGTCTCTGTCATTGGGATGGAGGGAACGCCATACATCCATTAAATGGAGTGAGGTTTCCAGCATAGTGGGGCCCCTGCCCTGCCCCGGAGTTCGGCTCCTACCCTGAGAGGCGTCCATCTGAGGATCTCGGATAGTATTAAAATCGCCCCCTATCACCAGAACATCCGTTAAATATGGAATCAGATGTGTATAAAGGTTTCTAAAAAACTGAGAATCATATGTATTAGGGGTATATACGTTACAGAGTATTACTTTTCTTTGATAGAGTTCGGTAACCAAAATAATGTACCTGCCCTGCGGATCCTTAATTTCTCTCAAAACGTTAATAGATAGCTTCCTATGAATTAAAATAGCTACCCCTCCCGCCTTGGTAGTAGCTGAAACAAACCGTACTTCTCCCACCCAGTCTCTGCAAAGCTTTATATGCTCACTGTCATTAAGATGTGTTTCCTGCAAATATGCAATGTTTGCAGGTGTCCGTTTCAATAGAGCCAACACCTTAGAACGCTTAATGGGCAAGTTCAGCCCACAAACGTTCCAAGAAACTACTCGTGTGTTAGAAGACATTCACCAGACTAATGATGTAATACTGTGCGAAAATCGTATATCGCCCGTGAAGGCCCTCCCAGCTGAGGCCCTCACCGTGGGTAGAATCAATCAGCAAGGATTGAATATTTGGAACCAACAAGATTAACCACAGCTCATTGTATGCCAGATAGACCTCTTCTGTGCATCTTCTCCTCTGTATCGTTAAGGCAGCTCCCCATCCCAGAACCCCGTCCCCTCCCCTACTATCCCGTAGCGTAACCTCCCCGAGTCTAATCCGCAAACCAACCCCCTCCCCCTTCCCCCACTCATATTGAGACCCCCCTTCCCCTAGCCCAGTCCGCAAAGAAAGAGCCTTCCTCTCGGAAGGCATAGAGATCTGGATCCATGTGTCCAGACCCACTCCGCATTTCACTTCACAACTAAGAAAAAGAGCTGGCAGAATGCAAAACATTGAATATTCCCCCAAGTGGAGAGGAACTTAAATACTATAGAACAAACAGAGAACAATTGCAAAGACAAATTGTACTGAGGAAATTAGCATGCTCAGTCCCTTCTGTGTGAGACACTGTTTTTTTTTCCCCAGGTCGTACTGACTTAGGTTTCCCGCTCCGGAACGAGCGGAGATAAGAGCACACCACCGGGTCCTTAATAGGAGAGCCCACATGCGTTTCCACTGTTCCTCCATTTTAGCGTCTGTTGAGGCCGGGCCCAGAATGTGGTGAGCTGTTACCTTCACAGCCAACAAATAATTTGCCCCTATGGCGGTCCACCAATTTACCATCCGGGAAGTGCCAGTCCAGGTAGCCCCTTGAGAGAAGGTGTCGAAAAAATTAGTTCTCCCCCCGGTCCAGGGCTAGCGATAAAAATTAAAAATAAAAAGTGATAAGGCACACAAAACAAAACAAAAAAAACCGAATCCCTCTGCTGGGTAAAATGGATCCTGAACATGGACTGTGTGGTCTATGGGTGCCGGCAAACCGCTGTGTGAGCTGCTTGAAAGAAGAATTACGAGACAATCATTAAACAATATCCCTCTTGCTTTCCGCCTAACAGCCGACGCCTCCTGTGCTATTTAGCCATCGAGTCCACAAAAGTTTGAGCTTTTGCTGGGGTCTCAAAGAGATGGGATTTGTCTTCGTACCATATTCTCAGGCGCGCTGGAAACAATAAAGAAAATTTTATCCCGCGGTTATAAAGAGTCGAACACAGTGGGGTAAATCTCTTGCGAGCTTCAGAAACTGCAGTCGAAAAGTCTTGGAAGTTAGTATAGCTGGGTTTAAAAAAGTTTTGAATAAGTTCCTGGAGGAGAAGTCCATTAACTGCTATTAATCAAGCTTACTTAGGGAATAGCCACTGCTATTACTGGCATTAGTTGCATAGGATCTACTTAATGTTTGGGAACTTGCCAGGTACTTGTAATCTGGATTGGCCACAGTTGGAAACAGGATGCTGGGCTTGATGGACGCTTGGTTTCATCCAGTATGGCAACTTCTTATGTTCTTATCTTGGCAAGGACTTATATGACACCTTTGCAATTAGCCTTACTTACAAGGTCTAAACCTCAAAATCAGGGGTATGAGTATTGCCTTCCCCTAACCAACTCATTCAGAGAATCCATAACTTGGTAGACTCTTTTGCCAAATATTTAGAAGGGAATGTCTCTGGAATGCCCAGATTGGATGCTTCTGTCTACAGATGCCAATCTAACAGGTTGGGGGGCACATTTCCAAAGCCATTATGCCCAGGGTCAATTGTCACGGAACAAAAGTTTGTGGTCCATAAATTGACTAGAGATCAGGATAATAAAGGTGGCGCTACTGCATTTCCAATCGCACCTCAAAGGGAAAGCGGTGAGAGTTCTGAGCGATAATGCCTCAACAGTAGCTTACGTAAACAAGCAAGGCGGGATTCGAAGTCAAGGAATTTTCAAGGAAATTGATCTGCTTTTTGCATTGGCTGAGCGATATCTGCTTCAGATATCAGCTCTTCATATTGCAGGACAGGAAAATGTTCAAGCAGATTATTTCAGCTGAATTATTATAGACCCAGGTGAGTGGGAGCTGAGCCAATGGGCCTACCAAAAATAGTGCAAAAATGAGGTCCACATCAGGTAGGTGATTTCTAAATGATATTTATATGAAGTGAGTGTGAAAGTCTGGTTCCTCTGTAATTGTGGTTTGTTTGTTGTATATTTACATAAAGAGGATTCATAAGCCTGAGGAGAGAAATATTTTGTGAGTTCAGTATGAAGTAATATTATTAGAGCTGATTAATAATATGATGGCCACACAATGGGATGATACTTTTAGTTTTACACAATCACACTTATTGGAAGTTTTAGCGGCCCACTGTTCTCCTCGGGAATAACACAAATTGGAGAAAGTTTGGGAAAATTTGTTGCATTTAAATAAACGCTTGGTTAGAACCAATTTACATTATGGTACTTTAATTGAATATTGTCGGGAGGTACACAGCATGTACAAAGTGGCAGACAAGCGCAAGTGAAGTGCGGCGGGAACAGCGAGTGAATCGTGAAGTGAAGCATGGTGGAAAGCAGTATTGAAAAGAAGATTGAGCGCAAGTGAAGCGCAGCGGGGAACAGCGAGCACAGCGCAAGTGAAGTACGGTGGAAAGCAGCATTGAAAAACAGAACACTTAAGTTTTGAGCACTACGGTGTTGGGCAAGAATTAAGATAAGTGGTTACAATTAAGCATTATATTAAGCATTATTATTATTATTATTTATTTATTATAATTATTATTATTAATATCATTCCTCAACACAGAAATTACGAATCTCCAGATTCAGAGATCTGTTCAATCAGTCCCTCTTCAACAACAAAATCAGGGATTCTGTTCCCAATATTTTCTCATCCCAAAGACGTCAGGGGGTCTCTGCCCCATCCTGGATTTATGAAACCTTAACAAACATATCCAGAAAGAAAAGTTCAAGAAGACCTCTCTCAAGAACTTCTTACCTCTGTTACAGCCCAACGATTGGCTATGCTCTATCGACCTGTAGGATGCGTACTCCCATATACCCATGCACCCATCTTCGTGGTGCTACCTTTGTTTTCAAATTCAGAACATGCACTACCAATACAAGGTTCTGCCGTTTGGCCTGTCCTCGGCCCCAAGAGTATTCACGAAATGTTTAGCGGTCGTGGTGGCTCATCTCAGACAACTATCGATCCAAATATTCCCTTATCTAGACGACTGGTTGCTAGTGGCATCTGATCCAAATACGCTACAAGCACACATGGTACGCACGATCAACTGTCTCCAGACACTGGAGTTTCTCAACAATTACAAGAAATCACACCTACAACCTACGCAAATTCTGCAATTCATAGGAGCTCGCATCAATACCATAGAGGAGAAGAGCCTACCTTCCCCAGGACAGGATGCAGACACTTTCCGGCCTAGCCAAGAAATTATGCAGCCAAAATCAGGCATCGGCATGCAAAGTTCTTCAACTTTTAGGCCACATGGCTGCAGCCATCCATGTAGTCCCCCACACGAGACTGCACATGCGCCGTTTACAATGGGGCCTAAAAACTCAATGGTCACAGTTCCTACAGCCCCTCAACTCCAAGGTTCAACTCACCAAATCAGTGAAAGCAGACATTCAATAGTGGCTCTCTCCCACCATCCTATCCTCAAGAGCTCCCTTCCGATTGCCCCCTCATCAGCTAACGCTCACAACGGATGCCTCCAGGAAAGGTTGGGGAGCCCATCTCGATGATCTCAGAACTCAGGGATTTTTGTCTCCACGAGAATCCACGTACCAAATCAATCTCCTGGAGTTACGCACAATCTGGAGGGCACGTCAGACCTTCTCTTCTCAAGTCCAAGGAAAATGTCTCATGGTGTACACCGACAACCAAGTCGCCATGTTTTACATAAACAAAGAAGGAGGGTCCGGTTCATGGACACTCTGTCGAGAAGCGCTTCGAATACTCCAGTGGGCTACTGCAGCCCAAGTTTCCCTCCAGGCCACTTACCTTCCGGGTCTGGACAACATCACGGCAAAACTGCTCGGATATGAT
This sequence comes from Rhinatrema bivittatum, assembly GCF_901001135.1. Classification (NCBI taxonomy): domain Eukaryota; kingdom Metazoa; phylum Chordata; class Amphibia; order Gymnophiona; family Rhinatrematidae; genus Rhinatrema; species Rhinatrema bivittatum. The sequence goes on along the minus strand of NC_042618.1, from coordinate 75,716,222 downwards.
CCTCATAGCTCCAGCATGGCCGAGACAACCATGATATGCGTATCTCATGCGACTTTCCATACGCCCACCAATTCCGCTGGAGAACCATCCGCAACTTTTAACACAGGAAGGAGGCTCCTTCTTCCATCCAGTGCATCAATCCCTCCATCTGACAGTGTGGAGATTGAAAGGCAAATATTAAACCACCTCGGCCTACCTTCGCAGGTAGAAGATATCCTTTTCGCATCCAGGAAGCCTTCAACCAGATGTACCCATTTCTAACCATCCTTTGATTTCCAGATTCATGAAGGGCATGCTTCACCTCAGACCAACGGTGACAAAGCCACCTGTACCATGGGACCTGAAAATTGTCTTGGAGCAGCTAATGCTGCCTCCCTTTGAACCATTAGACACAAGCCATATTAAATACCTGACATGGAAAACAGTATTCCTGGTGGCCATCACATCAGCTAGGAGAGTAAGTGAGTTACAAGCCTTAGTTCACTACTCTCCTTACTTAGAATTCTTCCACAACAAAGTTACCATTCGTCCTCATCCCACCTTCCTTCCCAAGGTGGTCTCTGCTTTTCATCTCAATCAAACCATCACTCTGCCCATTTTCATGCCAAGGCCTCATCACATTGATCGAGAAAAACTTCTCCACTCGCTGGACTGTAAAAGGGCTCTGGCATACTATAAACAAAGGACTCATCTCCTTTAAGACCTTCTCAGCTCTTTCTTTCATTTAATCCAAATGATCCTGGTCAACCCATCTCTAAGAGAACCATCGCCAGTTGGTTATCACAATGCATTCTGTTTTGTTACAACAAACGATCAATCAAACTTCACAAGAAGCCTCAGGCACACCAAATACGCGCTACTGCAGCATCAGTTACCCACTTGAATAAGATTCCATTACTGGATATGTGCAAAGCGGCAACTTGGTCCTCTATCCATACCTTCAAGTCACACTGGGCACAGCAGTCTTGTCGACTCTTCAAAACCGATGAGACTGTCTATTACTCTATGGGTTGTTGTCCTGCCCTTCAAAGACATAACAAATGGACAAAATCCGGGAGCTTGGGACTCCCAGGCAGCATGGCTAATTCAGCCCTGCTATTGACGGGAAAAAGCAAGTTTGTTTACCGTAAACAGTGTTTCCGTAGATAGCAGGATGAATTAGCCATGCGATCCCTCACTCCTCCCTAGACAGTCCCACGAAAGGCACTTAATTATTATCTCTCTTGGCTACAAAGAGACTGAGGAGAAGAGGAGAATCGCGTGGGAAGATGACCGAGCAGTCACACAGAGTCAAAGCTCTGTGACTCCCGATCGCATGCATGCTCCCAGACAGCATGGCTAATAGGGATGTAAATCGTATCTGACGATTGAAAATATCGGACGATATTTTCAATCTCATCAGATATCGGGGGGGGTCCCCGATAGCGATAGGAAACCCCACGATTAATTTTGTGGGTTCTCTTATCGTTAAGGGGGGAGGGCGGGAAGAAAGGGCACTTACAAAAACACAGCCCGACCCTTTAAAATGAGTTCTTTAGTATTCCCCCCCCCCCCCCCCCAAAAAAAATTTTTTTTAAGTACTTGGTGGTCCAGTGGGGATCCCGGGAGCGTTCTCCCGCTTTCGGACCGTCGGCTGCCAGTAAACAAAATGGCGCTGATGGCCCTTTGCCCTTAGCATGTGACAGGGTATCTGTGCCATTGGCCGGCCCCTGGCACATGGTAGGAGCACTGGATGGCCCGCACCATTTTTAAAGATGGCACCGGCCGGTTCACATTTCTTTTTTTTTTATGTATAATCTTTTTTTATTGGCAAGCCATAACTTACAACAATATGCAATGGTTCACATTTCTAATGGCTAATTCATCCTACTATCTACGGAAACACTGTTTACGGTAAGCAAACTTGCTTATTCACATTTTTTGGGTTTTGTGACTGGTATCACTTACATGTTTGCTTTGACAGTAGTATACTGGCTATATCTGTTCTATTCATGACATACATACAGCTGCTGGTTGAGAAAATGTAACCCATATGTTCTTAATTGGTGTAGCATAAGTAAAGGAAAGGAAATTATCAGGTAAGTCATAATTTCACCTGAAGATCCATTTGATATGAGCTTGATGGCATCTGACTGCTTGCAGGTAATGGATATTTATTTTTCTCACAGGACAAGCAGGATGGTTGTCCTCACAAATGGGTGACATCGAAGATGGAGCCCACCACGGAAAACTTCTGTCAAAGTTTAAGAAACTTTGACTGGCCCCTACAGGGCATGCCCAGCACGGCACTGACCCTGCAGCCAGCAGGGGTCTCCCTTCAGTCTTCTTTTTTCCGCGCAGCAGTTGCCATGCGGTAAAAGAGCTCTTAACCACGTTCCTGACAGGAATTTAGAATTTTATATTCTGAAGAAAATTTGCCCCTCAGGGGTCTCCCTTCGGCGAATTTTTCACTCCGCGAAACTCCGGTAAGTTTCTGCCGTTTTTCGGTCGACTTACGTCGAGTTTAGCCCTTGAGGCCCGTTGGCAGTTGCCAATCCCGCGGCTACATTTTTGGCCCATGGCCATGGCGTCGGGGTTCCGTAGGTGCCCTGATTGCACCCGGACTATGTCAATCACAGACCCCCACAGGGTCTGTGTTTTGTGTTTAGGCAGCGAGCATGATGTCCTGACTTGCACCAAATGTGCCTTAATGACACCAAAGGGTCGCAAAGCCAGGATGGAGAAGATGGGGCTCCTCTTCCATGCTCGTACCCCAACGCCATTGATAGCATCGACGTCATCGGAACCGGCACCGTCGAAGTTGCATCATCATCGTCAACCCTCAGGTGACCGTACGCCATCGATGACTTCCCGGCCGTCGACTCCCGTCCCTTCCCCTGATGGGCGAGGGGATCGGAAGGAAAAGCATCACCATCGACGGCACAAGTCTCGGCCCGTCGGGGATCCAGAACCACCGACCTCCGTACCGACCGAGCCACCGACCAAAAAGCCTCGATCAGACCTGGCACCGTCCACGTCTCTTTCGCAGGCACCGAGGAAACCCTCACCCCCTCCGGGTGTGGGAGCCGTGATCCCACCGGTTACGGTGGTCCCTCTGGCTCAGCCTCAGCCTCCCTCTCCCGTCGAGCCGGGTCTAGTTACCCCTGGTCTCCGGGCAGAACTGGACCGGCTGGTCCAGGAGGCCATCGAAAAAGCGATGCAGAAGTTCCAACCTCCACCGGCACCAACTCCGGCACCGACTCCGGCACCGAGGAGGGAACCGACCACCGAGCCACTGGTAGAAGCACTGGCACCGCTGCTACACCGCATGGAAGCGCTTATGACAGCCCTTCCACCGGGGATTTCAGTAGCACCGATAACACCGCCATCTCCGACAGGCTTGTCATCGGGGGGAGAAACACCGTTCGTAATTCCCCCTTCGGGGGTGGTTCCATCGGTGCCTTCTCATCCCTCGCCATCGATATATCCTTCGGCTCCACCGAGACCTCCAAGGCCGGCACCGATTCCATCGAGACCAGTACCGATGCCCTCGATGCCATTTCCAGCTCCGCCTTCAGCACCGATACCATCGAGATTATACTCGATGCCCTCGGTGGTTCCTCCTAATGTCTCGGACTCTCAACCAGGACCTTCAGGAATTCAAGCCCCTCATGATCCCTATGACACCTGGGGTGATGATTCCTCTTCTGACACAGATTTACCTTCACCACCGTCTCCTGCAGAGAGCAGAAAGCGTTCTCCTCCTGAGGATCTCTCTTTCATCAATTTTGTGAAGGAGATGTCAGAGTTAGTCCCTTTTCAGCTACAATCTGAACAAGATGACAGGCACCAGATGATGGAACTACTCCAATTTCTGGATGCTCCCAAAATCATCGCTTCCATCCCTATTCATCAGGTGTTTCTAGACCTTCTAAAGAAGAACTGGGAATCTCCTTCATCTGTCTCCCCAGTCAATAAGAAAGCTGACTCTACATATCTTGTCCAGTCAGCACCGGGGTTTCAAAAACCTCAATTGGATCATCGCTCTGTTGTCGTTGAGTCAGCTCAAAAGAAAGCTAAGCGTCTAAAGCCACACTCTTCAACTCCACCTACTAAGGACAACAAATTCCTAGATAGTGTAGGAAGAAAGGTATATCACGGAGCTATGTTGATTTCACGCATAGCTTCGTATCAGCTTTATATGACTCAATATAACAGAGCCATCCTAAAACAGATGCAAGAATATGCGGATACCTTGCCTGAACAATACCAACCACAGCTTCAAGCCCTCCTTTAACAAAGGGTTTGAGGCCGGGAAGCATGAAATTAGAACTGCATATGACATCTTCGATGCTTCCACAAAAGTTTCAGCCACAGCCATCTCAGCCAGACGTTGGGCTTGGCTAAAATCATCAGACCTTCGCCCAGAGGTCCAGGACAGGCTATCTGATTTACCCTGCCTAGGTGACAACTTGTTTGGAGAGCAAATTCAGCAAATAGTAGCTGAATTGAAAGATCACCATGAGACGCTAAAACAACTCTCCTCCACTCCTTCGGATATGACCTCCAAACAACCATCTAAGAAAGACTCTAAAAAGTCTTTCTTTAGGCCACGACGGTATTACCCTCCATCGGCTAAGCCTCGACCTGCACGGTCTTCCCACAGAGCTCAGCCACGCCAGCCTCGAAAGCAAAAGCCTACAGTAGCCCCACCACCTGGGCCTACGGCGGGCCTTTGACTTCCTTGTAGAGAGCAGTTGCCAAACCCCTCTTCCAGCCATCCCCGTGGGAGGTTGGCTGTGTCAATTTCTAGACCACTGGCTTCAGATCACCTCAGATCAGTGGGTACTAGCGATCATTGCACAGGGTTACCACCTCAACTTCACTACTCTTCCTGCAGACTCCCCGCCTCTACAAGCATGGAGTCTCACCAATCACTTGGCTCAGTTACAACAAGAAGTATCCTTTCTTCTGCAATCAAACGCTATAGAACCCGTCCCTCCGTCTCAGCAAGGAAGGGGATTCTACTCCAGGTACTTCCTGATACCAAAGAAATCAGGGGGGCTTCGTCCCATCTTAGACCTCCGAGCCCTCAACAAGTACCTTCAAAAAGAAAAGTTCAAGATGGTAACCCTGGGCTCGCTTCTCCCTCTGCTGCAAAGAGGAGATTGGCTATGCTCTCTAGACCTCAAAGACGCTTATACCCACATTGCGATTACACAATCCCATCGCAAGTACCTGCGTTTTCTGGTGGGCCGAAACCATTACCAATATCGAGTACTACCTTTCGGCCTGGCATCTGCACCACGAGTCTTTACCAAATGCCTCGTCGTGGTAGCAGCATTCCTCAGGAAGAAAGGTGTCCACGTCTACCCCTACCTGGACGATTGGCTAATCAGGGCCTCCACCCAACAGATTGCTCAATCCTCCCTAAAATTGACAATTCAAACACTCCTTTCCTTAGGGTTTCTTGTCAATTACGAGAAATCTTGCTTAGTCCTTCATTGGGGCAGACTTGGACACCTTACAGGCAAAGGCTTACCTTCCTCACCAAAGGGTTCAAACCCTGATATCCCTAGCTCGCCGGCTCCAGTCTCAAAACACTGCCACGGCTCGCCAGTTCCTCGTTCTCCTAGGACACATGACATCCTCGGTTCAAGTCACTCCCATGACCCGACTAGCCATGAGAGTTACACAATGGACTCTGCGACACCAATGGATTCAAGCTATTCAGCCTCTGTCCTCCATTGTCACAATTACACAAGCGCTACGCCTGTCTCTAACCTGGTGGACAAATCAAGTCAACCTCCTTCAGGGCTTACCTTTTCTCCTACCAGATCCCCAGGTAATCCTAACCACCGACGCTTCCCACATCGGTTGGGGAGCCCATGTGGACAATTTACAAACTCAAGGAGTCTGGTCTCGAGAGGAAGCCATACACCAGATAAACTTCCTGGAACTGCGAGCAATCCGCTACGCGCTCAGAACTTTCCAAGATCACCTATCGAATCAGATAATCTTGATCCAGACAGACAACCAGGTGGCCATGTGGTACATAAACAAGCAGGGAGGCACAGGCTCCTTCCTTCTGTGTCAGGAAGCTGCGCAGATTTGGGCAGAAGCCCTCTCCCACTCCATGTACCTCAGGGCCACCTACCTACCGGGAGTAGACAATGTATTGGCAGACCAGCTAAGCCGTGTCTTCCAACCACACGAGTGGTCACTCGATCCTCTGGTAGCGACCTCCTTGTTTCACAAGTGGGGTTCTCCTCAAATAGACCTCTTTGCGTCCCCTCAGAACCACAAAGTGGACAATTACTGCTCTCTCATTCGGAGCCAGCACTCTCGGCCGAGGGATGCGTTCTCCCTCAAGTGGACAACCGGTCTGCTCTATGCATTCCCTCCACTTCCTCTTCTGTCAAGGACTCTCGTGAAGCTGCGTCAGGACAGGGGAACTATGATCCTAATAGCACCACATTGGCCACGCCAAGTGTGGTTTCCCATACTCCAGGATCTCTCCATCTGCAGACACATTCCCTTGGGGAAGGACCCGCATCTGCTCACTCAAAACGACGGATGCCTCCTCCATCCCAACCTCCAGGCCTTATCCCTGACGGCATGGATGTTGAAAGGTTAGTCCTTCAGCCATTTAACCTTTCGGATTCGGTTTCTCGTGTCCTGATAGCTTCACGAAAGCCCTCCACCAGAAGATCCTACTCATATAAATGGAAAAGGTACACATCATGGTGCACTTCTCAGTCCCTTGATCCCCTTTCCTGTCCAATCTCTCAATTGTTGGACTATTTATGGCATCTATCTGAATCAGGTCTTAAAACCTCTTCCATTAGAATGCATGTCAGTGCGATAGCCGCCTTCCATAAAGGTATCGGGGGTGTCCCGATTTCAGTACAACCCCTTGTAACACGCTTTCTTAAAGGATTGCTCCACTTGAAGCCACCTTTACGTCCTCCGGCCCCTTCTTGGGACCTTAATCTGGTTCTGGGTCGCCTTATGAAGCCACCTTTTGAACCTCTTCACTCCTGTGACCTAAAATATCTCACATGGAAAGTGTTATTCCTTTTGGCTATCACTTCAGCTCGCAGGGTTAGTGAGTTACAGGCCTTAGTCACCTATCCGCCTTACACTAAACTCCTGCAAGACAGGGCGGTACTCCGCACTCACCCTAAATTTTTACCTAAGGTAGTTTCGGAGTTTCACATCAATCAATCCATCATACTACCTATCTTCTTTCCCAGGCCCCACTCCAACTCCGGGGAACAGACTCTGCATACCCTAGACTGTAAACGAGCTCTAGCTTTTTATCTAGACCGTACAGTTTCTCACAGAAAGAGCACTCAATTGTTCGTCTCTTTCCATCCTAACAAGTTAGGACGACCTGTGGGTAAGCAGGCTCTTTCCTCCTGGTTGGCGGACTGCATTTCCTTCTGTTATCAGCAAGCTGGCATTCCTTTCCAAGACCGTGTCAAAGCACACTCTGTGAGGGCCATGGCGACTTCAGTAGCACACCTTCGATCGGTGCCGCTTCCTGACATCTGCAAGGCTGCAACCTGGAGTTCCCTCCATACATTTGCAGCCCGCTATTGTTTGGATAAAGCTGGAAGACAGGATTCCATCTTCGGCCAATCTGTCTTGCGTAACCTTTTTCCAACTTGATGTACTAACACCCTTCCACCTTCCCGGTAGGGTGCGGATGCCCTTTCCCAAATTCCACCCCAGTTGTTGTGCCTGTTGCATGCCGTTGGGTGCCTTTGGTGCAAGTCAGGACATCCTCAGCTCGGTACTCACCCATTTGTGAGGACAACCATCCTGCTTGTCCTGTGAGAAAGCAAATGTTGCTTACCTGATGTAACAGGTGTTCTCACAGGACAGCAGGATGTTAGTCCTCACGAAACCCGCCCGCCACCCCGCGGTGTTGGGTTCGTTGTATTTTTAGTTTTTTCGGCACTGCCTGTAGCTTTGAAAATCAGACTGAAGGGAGACCCCTGCTGGCTGCAGGGTCAGTGCCGTGCTGGGCATGCCCAGTAGGGGCCAGTCAAAGTTTCTTAAACTTTGACAGAAGTTTTCCGTGGTGGGCTCCATTTTCGATGTCACCCATTTGTGAGGACTAACATCCTGCTGTCCTGTGAGAACACCTGTTACATCAGGTAAGCAACATTTGCTATATCATGAAACCACCATAGAGACTAAAAGTCAAAACTCTGGTTTAAGCCTAGCCAGGGCTACTACAATTTAGGAGAGAGGAACAGTAGCACTGCTGGATAGGCAAACGGAAAATAGTATATATCTGCATTCAGCTTACCTTTAGTCTTATAAGCACTAGAAATGCAATGAAATGATTGAGTTGTTGATGAGTAGGTGTAGCTTGGAGGCAGAGTATTTATATCATGCCAGGGTGCAACATAGCATCCCATTTCTTTTTGTTTGTTTTAACTTATTAATAGAGATTTTTCTGTTTTCATTATGTTTGAATGTCATTTATTCTATTGTAATAAATATTGTGAAGAGATATTTATTTGTGTTTGTTTACATTTATTTTATTTTTATTTTTAGCAAACTAGAATGAACGATTTGCATTCTCTAAACTTAGATACTTGGATTTGGTCTGGAGGGTAAGTTGAACTATGCAGGCAAAATCCTCATATATGGCAAGACAGTAATTGCTGAATGAAAATTCTAAATTTAGGAGACAATATTCCTACTACCACATAGCTGTAAAGTCCACAGGTATTTGTTAATCATGGCATTTCTCCAGTTTTCAAAGGAAAAATATGTATGTACTTTCACGTTGAAAATTGCTTAAGGAAAAAGTACCAACAGAGATTTTCACCTCCCTTTTTTTGTAGATACCTTTTCTGACCAAAACTGTGCATAGTTTTCTCCCCCCAACTTCACTTCACCCCAGGAACACTTCCACTGCAGTGTGGATAAAAAGTACATGGGGTGTGACACATTGTATGTACTTTTAATCCACATACTTTTACCTGCATACAAGGTGAGCAATTTTCAAAGAGTCCATTTCCACAGGTAAAATACTCTTTTATTTGAGGTAATGACTTTGAAAATTGCTCTCTTAGAATCCAATTTTATACATGCACGCCTAGGACTGAGGTCCGCACGTAAAAGTATACGCAGACTTCACCCCTAATTTTTAAAACAGATTTACGCGCACAAGTCCACATTGAAAATTAGTAGGTATATGCAAACCCTTGCACACATTTATGATTGTTTGGGAACAGATGTAAATATGTACACTTATATTTATGCGCACATTTTTGATTTTCAAAAGAACAGGCGTAAATGGTTTCCCTGCCCTAACTTCGCCTCCTGAGAACATTTCTTTCATGTACATGTAAAAGTACTTGCAAAATCACTTCCATATGTACTTTTAAATGTTCAACGCATGTTAATTTTCAAAAGGCCTATATATACATGTAAAACTATGTTTTACATGTATATGTGCTTTTTGAAAATTCCCTTCTTTAAGTTTAATGGATTTGAAAAATAACTCACTTCTAGAAATATTGACTACCATATTTAAATAGAATTTTTTAAAGTGCCAATATGTATATATAACATTTGAAATTAGATAAACCTATAGTATTATGTATCTATTTGTCATCCATGTAAGAGATGACCTATAAATGAGTGTGTACATTCACCATTGCTTGCAAGACGATGAAACATTACAAATGGAGCAGTATTTAGTTATAATGAAGTAATAAATGCATGTAGAGAAGCTCATTAATACTCAAACAGGCTTAATGCAAATCACATTAGGCAATGTATTTTATATTAACTTCCCAGTAACACAAAAATTAACTATATCTCCCTGAGATATAAATAACTTTTTATGATAGCCTCCAAGGGGTTAATGCAAGACTCGATGTGGGCTGTGATGTTCTCTGCATATTCCTCCCAAAGGCAGAATAAAGGCCCCCAACTGGCCATTCCTCTTCATTCTGCCAGATCAGTCTAGATTGTTATGACCGGCAGTCGTAGATGGCTGCAACCGCGCCTACTCACGTCCTGCACTGTCCTGCTTCCCTCTCCAGGCCTGCTTGCGGTGCAGGCCAGCCTCTGATGCCGCATTTTCTATGGCTCCTCATGGTAGGTGAGATGCCGCTGCCGCCACCCACACCAGCTCTGGGCCTTCCTAGGCGCATGCGCGCCATCAGACCCTCTTTTAAAGCCTCTTCGGCAGGAACCTCGGGGATGACCCTGATTGATGACATCATTGGATCAGACTACTTAAGCTCCGCCTTCACCCTCAGCTAGCCAACTTGGCAGCGAGTTCCATTACTCCTCTACAAGCTACTGTTTCCTTCATTCCTGTGGTGACATTACCGGACTTCCTTGGACTCCTCGGGGGCCAGTGTGCGCGTTCTACGGGGACTTGGTCTCCTGCCTTCCCCCACTCCTCGAGCTAGCCCTGCGCCCTCCAGAAGTCCTATCTACCTGGCTCCCTGCTCCTCGGGACCACCTCTGGGAACGCCGTCACCACTTGGGAGTTCTGCCTCTGTGCTTCCCCGCTCCTCGGAACAGTGCCTACGTTATATACCAAGACTGTCAGTGCTTCCCCGTTCCTCGGGGCTTTGCCTATATTCATACAGAGCGCTTCCCCGCTCCTCGGGGTGGTGCCTACGTTCTACACTTGGGACAGTTGGTGCTTCCCCGCTCCTCGGGGAAGTACCCTTGCTTCCACCACCAGTCACTGCCGGTACCTCCCGCTCCTCGGGCTGAACTAAGTCATCATCTGGAGACCTGACTCAGCCTTCCCCGCTCCACGGGTTGGCCTACGTCATCGCATCAGTACCTCCTTCACTGCGCAAGCTCCGCCCCTCGGGGTTGCCTCTCCAGAATACCTCCTGCATGTCCTCTCTTGAGCTCCACTGGCCTTCCTAGTGCTATCCCCTTCGGGGGTCTCTGCCCAGGTACTGATCTCCAGCCTGTCTAACTTAACTGTGGGGATCCCTCCTGGCTGTGTCTCTTACCCCGCTCCTTGGGAACCCTCCACAGTTTCACCCAGAGCTCTCCGCTGTTCCTGATCTCGCCTCCCGACAGTGTGGACCTGTGGGGCTCCTCTCCACAGGCAGTAATAACTCGCACTTCGGGCCAAGGGTCCACAAACCCGCAGACCATTACATAAATACATTGATTTATGCTTTCCAACCCATGGAAACAGAAATTAACAGGCTTGCTGATATCATCCTATAAAGGCTTCTGTAGTGGGGAGGAAAATTGGTGATTATTTTGTCATAGATTACACAACACACTTATTTTTAAGTATTAGTAGTTTACTTATAAGTCTGAGAATAAGTAATAAAAGCATACAAGATTAGAGTGTGCAATAAAGAATATATACACAAAAATACTTCCCCTTACAGTTCCCAACATGAGTCTATATATCTTTGGAGGTCTGGGAGCACAGCACGCTGGGAAACCAGCAACAGCTCATCAGGCACTTCATTAACCACTGGTAATGTCCAAAGCTATTCTTCTGAGCTGTTCTTTCTCTGATTTCAAACAGCTTGTTTCATGTGGCTCTTTTTAAGTTAATTCTTCTGACCTTTGCTCTAGTTTCTTCTCTGGGCTACTCCCATGTGTTCTTGAGACCCCCAACTGTCTGTTCTTATCACATCAGCAAGCAGTTAGGTGTGGCCAAGAGGCTACGGTCCTGTTTTCCTCTGATATCTGCACAGTTCACCTCCTGAATAACTGGTCTTTAATATATCTGATCTCATGACTTATTTTTTGTTGCAAGCAAGCTAAAAAAATAGCATATTTTATTCTCAGAACTTATAGGCCTTATATCAAATGATTACACTAATAATATCAGCGATTTCTCTGTTTCATTACTTTCTGTCATGGTACAATATTCTTCTGCAAGCTAACTAACTGCTTAAAATGGTTTCCCACAACTCCCATGATGACCTCAGCCTGCCAGTATTTTCTGTTTCCAGCAGTGGCAGGCAAGCTGAGATTAGGCTGGGTGAAGTTAATAAAAATTTGGGTGGGCAGCTTCTGAGGTGAAAGTCTTGTACTCCTTCCATTGGTTGAGCACAGCCAGTAGACCAGAGGACTTCCAGTTATTAGAATAGGATTCTTCCCAGCTACGTTTACTAGAATTACCCCTTTTTCCTCTGCCTCCTCATTTTTTCTCTCCCATAGTCTCTTCTCCTTAAAAAAAAAAAAAAGACTAAATAAGGCCTCTCGTGCAATATTTCCCTCCTTTCTCCGGAGCCCTATGGCTGTCTGGTTCCTGCTTTTATTTATTTAAAGCTGTTTGAAAGGAAAATAACATGGAAAGCAGAAGAAAAACAGCTTGTTGACTGAGGGAGAGTTGTAGTTATTGGGGGGGGGGGGGGGGGGTTTGGCACTATGGTCATAGACTGTGGGCTGAGACAAAAGAGTTAGGGGAGAAAGTGTTGGCTTCTTTTCAGGAGCACAAGCCAGTAGTTTACAGCATATGTAGATCACACTGTCAGGCACTGGAAAGGGGAAGCCTCTCTAAATCTTGTAGGGAAGAGAAAGAGGAAGGACAGTGTGTGGATTTGTCTGTCCTGGGGGGCCCACATCGATGGAATTGTCTGCAGGCCATTCCTACTGATGTACTTGCTGCCACGACAGGAACATTGACCATACTGGAAGCACAAGAAGGGGAGTAGTTTGGTGTAGCCTTGGGCACTGCAGTGGCCTGGTCCGTGGCTCCTTCAGGTGAGTTCCAAGAGGAGCAGCACCTTTGTCTTCATGTGGCATTGGGATTCCATCCTCTTCCTGGACCTCTGTTTCCACAAAGTTGTGAAGTGTTTGCATCAGATATTTTTTCTTTAGGGCTGAATGCAGCTCCAAGTTTCTCTCTTATGAGAAACCCTTCCCAGGAATTCCTTCTGGGAATCGAGAGCAGAAGAGAGAAGGTTTGGGAGGGGAGGAAATGCTGAAGTTTTGGTTCTATCACTTTTAGATCTTAAGGTTTTAAGGGTAGGTGGCAGGGAGGGTTCGTTGAAGGAGGGGGAATGTTCCCTAGGGAAGAGGATGTTTCAGTTATGATTCGCTTTTCATTGAGGAGAAACCCTAAGAACACTAAATATAGCAGAAGAAAAAGAAGAGGAGTCTGTTAACTCCGGAGAAGACCATATAATGACAAGTTTAAGGAAACCATTCAAAGCATTTTTGTGGCATAGATTAGTTAAGGATTTGATCTCTGTGTAATGGATACTCCAGAGATAAATTTTAAAGGAGATACAACTATGGCAAAGTTGTATCCCCTTCTGGTTCAGGAAAGGGAAAGCTAAAAATTCCCAAGGTGGACACACTCATTTGTGCTGCCATTAGGAGGACTGCTATTACTGTGGAAGGGAGCTGTGTCCTCAGGATGCTCAGGATAAGAAGATGGAGACTATTCCTAAGCAGGCATTTGATGCTGCTGATTTGGTGTTGCAGGTTGCTATGTACAGCAGTACTGTTGCTTCAACAGGATTGGATTATTTCAACACATAAAGGAAAGTTCTTTGAAATGTGGGAGGACAATCTTGGAACATTCAGCTCAGATGGAATCGGGGGTGTCCCTTTTGGTGGATGCCTCATATGAATTGGTCCGGGCTTCGGCTAGGAGTATGACTTACTTTGTAGCTGTACTTAAACAAATAAAAAAAAATCCTTTCAAGGAAGTAGATAAACTATTGTAAACAAGAACAAAAAAAACCCTGTCTGAGAAGTTAACAAAATAAATACTTTCTTTTAATAGGTGACCATCATATAATGTTGTGCACACATTAGTTTCTTGTGAACTGATTTCATGCGCATTCAGTGTTATAATCATTGGTCACCATTAAACCAGTCTTTCAGTGGAATATATCAATTTTTCAGCATCTTAATTTTTTATAAGTTTTTGTATGTATTTAAAAATAACGTATTTATTATTTATTTATTTAAAGCTTTTTTATACCGGTATTAGTAGTTACATCATACCGGTTTACATCAGAACTGAAGGTGGAAAATACATCAAACAGGTACCGGAGATGGGACTACAGAGAACAAGGGAGAGAAGTAGCCGGAAAACTGGCAAACAAGAGCAACAGACTGTATAAAATAACAAGTAAACAATGTAACATAACTTTATACATAGGTTCAGATCACATACTGATGCAACTAAGGGTTAAAAGCGCAGGGGATCTAATCTGGGTAAGCCTGTTTGAAGAGCCAAGTCTTTAATTTATTTTTGAATTTGATGGTACAAGGCTCAAGTCGGAGGTTTGTGGGTAGTGAGTTCCAGCGGGTAGGACCAGCAATGGAGAGGGCTAGATCCCTTGTGGAGGTGAGGTGTGCCTTCTTGAGGGATGGCACGTGGAGGGTTCCTTTATTGGATGCTCTGGTGGGGCGGTTAGAGAATGTGAGGCGGAACAGCTCATCAAGCCAGTTGGAGTTGTGTCTGTAGATGGATTTGTGAATAATAGTAAGGGTTTTATAGAGGATGCGTGAAGGGATCGGGAGCCAATGAAGGTCTTTAAGGATGGGGGTGATATGGTCAGATTTACGGGCATTTGTGATGGTCCTCGCTACCGCATTCTGGAGCATTATCTTCAAAATGGTTGAAGCAAAGGAAGGTCCATCCTGTATGCCGACACTGACTCAGTGTTTCGAATCTGTCTACATCTGGAATACAAAAAATACATTCAAATGTCAGCTTGAAACGTTACAATAACAGCAACTATCACTATGCACATAAAAATGTGTAGCATCTTACTGTTGTGTTTACGTGAAATCATTCAATGCTTAAACAAGGTGATGGGGCTAGACTTGAACTCAGAGAGAAGCCATTAAATGTGCTGAGAACTGAGTGTTTTCAATATAAAGCAAAAAGAACACGAATCCAAATTGTTAACAGCGGGGAGGATAACATAACTTCAATAAAGATCTTGCGAAAAGAAAGCTGAGACGGAGACGTGGGCTTTTTGAATGAGACATTCATTGAAAATAAAGCTCACAAGGTAATCCATTCACTTTTTTCATTCAACCCACTCTGAATTATAGTATTGAGTGTAAATCCAAAATTGTTCACCCATATTTACTTTGTAGCTGTCCATCATTGGCTATGGTTATATAACTGGTCAGCAGATTCAATTGCCAAGACAAAATGGGCAAAATATTTCTTGGAGGGAAATCTTTTAGGAAAAAATCTAAGAAAGCTGATGAAAGGGGGGGGGGGGGCCACTGTTGTGCGTTCATGGAGGCAGATGTGCCTCTGTGAAGCTCTATCCTACCCTGAGCTAATTCCCCCTAATATCGCTATTTCAGAAGCTGTCATATGCTTACCTGAGTGACAGAATCTTCTGAGGAAGTCTGTGAGAAACTGGTTGTCTTATTTTTTTTTGGGATCAGAGGTTTATACCAGGACAAGCAGGATGATTGTCCTTACATATGGGTGACATCACCAGATGGAGCCCTGGTATGGAAAACTTCTGTCAAAAGTTTCTAGAAACGTTTGGCTGGCACTCTGAGCCTACTGAGCATGCCCAGCATGCCATAATATTCTCAGCCACAGGGGTCTCCCTTCAGTGTCTTTTTTTTTCCGCCTTGCTGTAAGCAAAGCAGATTAGGAGCTCGGAGAAATTTTCCCTCACTTTTTTCCTTAGGGAAGAAAACTTTTTCAGTCACATTTTCATTGTCATCGGGTCTCCCTTCGACATAGTTTCGGTGAGTACATTTTTTGAATAGTTTTTCGGTCGATTCCAGTCACCTCACTAATGGTTCCCGCCGGTCATCGATCGTTATTCGGCCTAGTTTTTCATCATGGCCTCCGGGTTCAAAAAATGTCCGGATTGTAACCGGACTATGTTGATTACTGACCCCCATAATGTCTGCGTTCTGTGCCTGGGATCAGGCCACGATGTCTGGGCTTGTACAACCTGTGCCCAGATGACACCGAAGGGCAGGCGTGCCCGTTTGGACAAGATGGAAGAATTAGTTAAGAAAATCCCTTCAACATCGTCTCCAAGAATGACACCTCCCTCGGTAGCAAAACATCAAGGAGAAAAAAGGACCGATGACCGTCCGTCACCGACGCCATCGGTATCCTCGATAGCGTCTTCCTCGGCATCGAAGGAACATCGGGAGAAAAGACGCCATCGACATCGATCCATCGGATGGAAAGACACAGGCATCATCTTCGAAGGATATTGAAGCGATGCCAAAGAGAGTCCGGGTACTGGAGCCAACTTGACCAACCGTACCCGAGGAACCGCGGTGCTCTCCACCGGGCTCGGTGTTAGAGAATGTGCTACCAGGCTTAGTCATGGAAGTGCCAATAGCACCAGCAGTACCTTCCCCAGTGACAGTGGACACAGTCCCAGTTTCCAGGGAAGAGGTGACAAATATGGTCCAACAGGCCATCGTCGAGGCTTTGCGAAACTTCCAACCTCCAACAGTACCATCAGTACCGACTCCGGCATCGACATCAGACCAATCGATATTTCAGCCTTTGCTGAACAGAATCGACGCCTTGATAGGAATCTTTCCTCCGGCACCGACGACACCGGTTCCACCGATGCAACCATCGACTCCATTGATGCCGATGCACCCACCGGTGGCTCCTGCCATCCCGATTCCTGGGTCATCGGATGAAGACGATAGGGACTTGGATTCTGTCCCAGGGCCATTGGGCCTTCACCAGCATTGAGTACCGGAAAAACCCTCGATGCCACTCAAAGATTCCTCGATGCCAATGCGTCCAGGTCCATCGGGTGACACCCGGCATCGATGCCATCGAGGCCCTTCGATTCTCCATCGATGCCCTCATTACAATGAAGAATAAAACAAAGATTAGCCGAAAGTCCTCAAAAAAATTTTTTATTCAATCAATAAGTGCCCGACTCTAGGCCTGAGTTTTGCCCAATTGTGGGCTGCTTCAGGGGCTCAAAACAGCAAAATACCACTTTTAGGATGTGCTTTACAATTTTTTAAGCCTCATTCAGAACGTTGCCCAAAACGTAAGTGACAGATATAGTTGGTGTGCTCATTCCATGTGAGTTCATAAACAGACTCTTAGGCATATGATTATTAAACACTCGGGTTTTTTCATCAGAGCGGCTACAGAAATAATACAGCTTCAATCAGCAACATAATTCTGAATGCCAATCAGAGTGGTTCCAACCACCAACAAAAGGTAATGTACATTCAAACAGCAGTGGATATTCACCATCAGCCAAACTATAGTAGCGTATACCATAATGTATTACTTGGTATACAATGTGTACTGTAATAGTATCGAGACTATTGAAAACGCTACTATAGTTTGGCTGATGGTGAATATCCACTGCTGTTTGAATGTACATTATCTTTTGTTGGCGTTTGGAACCACTCTGATTGGCATTCAGAATTATGTTGCTGATTGAAGCTGTATTATTTCTGTAGCCGCTCTGCTGAAAAAACCCGAGTGTTTAATAATCATATGCCTAAGAGTCTGTTTATGAACTCACATGGAATGAGCAAACCAACTATATCTGTCACTTACGTTGTGGGCAACGTTCTGAATGAGGATTAAAAGATTGTAAAGCACATCCTAAAAGTGATATTTTGTTGTTTTGAGCCCCTGAAGCAGCCCACAATTGGGCGAAACTCAGGCCTAGAGTCGGGCACTTATTGATTGAATAAAATTTTTTTTGAGGACTTTCGGCTAATCTTTGTTTTATTCCTCACGGCTTTTTTAGACCGACTTCCTACTTGCTTTTTGGGTCCGTCCCTCATTACCAATGAAGCCAAAGCAGATTCCATCCAAATCTGCTTTTAAAACAAAGCATCATATACAGCCAGAGTATCCTGATTCACCATATCATCCTCAGTATACTCCCTGGAAGGATGTAGATACTAATACGGAGTCAGAGGAATTGCAATCTGAGCCCTCTCCACCAGAGGAGAGAAAAAAATCCCCTCCTGAAGATTTGTCCTTTACAAATTTCATTAAAGAAATGGTGGACACAATTCCCTTTGAATTGATGACGGAGGAGGATACCAGACATAAGGCCTTAGAAGTCCTTCAATTCGTGGACGCACCAAAGGAAATAATGGCAATCCCAATCCATGAAGTCCTTTTAGAACTTCAACAAAGAATGTGGGAACATCCCTGCTCAGTACAAGCGGTGAATCGAAGAACAGATGCCACTTATTTAGTGCAACATGCTCCAGGTTTCCAGAAGCCCCAACTGCCTCATCATTCGGTAGTCGTGGAATCGGCTCAGAAAAAAGCCCGAAAACAGAAACCTCATTCTTCTGTTCCACCAGGAAAGGAGCAACGATCTTAGATACCTTAGGAAGAAAAGTTTATCAAGGCTTCATGCTGGTATCTCGCATTGCGGCATACCAGCTTTATATGACACAGTACCAAAGAAACTTGTGGAAACAAGTTCAGGGTATTGTCGATGACCTTCCTCAGCAACAACAAATAGCTTTGAGTACACTGGTTGCAAAAGGATTGGAATCTGGTAAACATGAGGTGCGAGCAGCTTATGATGTTTTTGAAACATCAACTCGTTTATCAGCGTCAGCAATAAATGCATGAAGGTGGGCCTGGCTTAAGGCCTCGGACCTCAGGCAAGAAGTCCAGGAACGACTGGCAGATCTCCCTTGTGTTGGAGACAATCTTTTCGGGGAAAAGATTCAGGCTACAGTATCTCAGTTAAAAGACCATCACGAGACACTCCGCCAGCTCTCCAAACTGCCAGCAGACCAGCCATCCTCCCTGAGAAAATCATCTCGAAGGGACACAAGACGAACCTTTTACAGACCTAGAAGGTATTACCCACCGGCTTCTTCAGCGCATCCATACCGTCCATCACAAAGAGGACGTCCACGTCAGCCAAAACAACAAAAAACCCACCCACCACCACAAACTGGACCAACAGCGGGTTTTTGAACCGAATCAAGAGAACAGAAGCCTTTTTCTCAACCCTATGCCCTCCCTGCCAGTAGGAGATCGACTTCATTATTTCAAACACCAATGGAGTCTCATCACAAAAGACCAATGGGTATTAGCCATACTAAATCGGGGATATCGCCTAAAATTCAAAACAATACCCCCGCATTCTCCACCCAATCCACTTTGGACAAACATGATCATCACACCTCAGCTACAAGTAGAGCTCTCTACTTTGCTGATTGCTAGGGCTATCGAACCAGTGCCCCACTCTCAACAAGGTACGGAGTTCTATTCCCGCTATTTCCTAATTCCAAAGAAACAGGTGTCCTTCGCCCTATCTTAGACCTCCGCAATCTCAACAAATTTCTGCAAAAAGAAAAATTCCGGATGGTATCTCTGGGAACCATCCTTCCTTTGCTTCAATGGGGAGATTGGCTCTTTCTCTAGATCTTCAAGACGCTTATGCACACATACCAATTTCCACACAACATCGCAAGTATCTACGATTCGTCGTGGGAAAACGTCATTACCAGTATCGAGTTCTACCATTCGGACTGGCCTCTGCTCCTCGAGTATTCACAAAATGTCTAGCAGTGGTTGCTGCACATCTAAGAAAAAACAGTATTCATGTTTTTCCATACCTAGACGATTGGCTAATCAGAAGTACATCCAGGCAGGGAGCTCTCTCTCTGCCTTAAAAACCACAATAACACTATTACTGTTGTGAGACCCGATCGCAATTGCACGCGACCGGGCCCCCCTACCTCTTCCAGCCGGGCCATCCTAGGTCCCCTTTCCGGCGGTCCGCAGCGCAAGGGCCGCGGCATGACGATAGCGTCCCTCCGAGTAGCAGCGTCAGTAAGACTGCGGCTGGCCCCGCCTCTTAAAGGGGCCGGGACGCAGAATAGGGGCCGGCCCTGGAAGATGACATCAGCAGTGAGGGGTATTTAAACGCCTTCAGGGAAGGACCGGATGCCTTCACAACAGGTCCTGGTGGTTCGTGTTGTCCTTTTGCTGCTTCGTTCCTTGGTTGACTCCTGCTTTGCCTTGACTCTGTGTTGCCTGCCCGAGTACCCCAGATTGGACCTGACTCTGCCTTTGCTTGCTGCCTGCCTGGACCCCGGATTGGACTTTGACTCTGCCTTTGCTTGCTGCCTGCCTGGATCTCGGATTGGACTCTGACTCTGCTTTTGTTTGCTGCCTGCCTGGACCCCGGATTGGACTTCACGCTGCTTGGGCTGCCGCCTGCCCTGACCCCTGCCTGGTACCTGGACTGTGTGCCTGCCGGTCCCTGGCCTGTACCCGGATCACGCTGTGGCCTAGCGGAAGGGTACTGAGGGGTTGGCTGTTCCGGGATTTCCACCTTCCGGAGGCGAAGTTCATCAAGGTCCCTCAGGTGGGTGTTCTCTCGCTTCGGGTCAAGGGTCCACTAGCATAACAATTACACTCCCTGGGATTTCTCATCAACTATCCAAAATCCCACATCGAGCCATCTCAACTCCTCACATTTATCGGAGCAGACCTTGACACCACAGTGGTGAAAGCTTCTCTTCCAAGCGACCGTGCCAACAATCTTGCACGCTTGGCAAACTCCATAATTCACCACCAATTCGCATCCGCCCATCAAATTCTGGTGCTACTAGGACACATGGCCTCGACAGTACATGTTACACCTATGACAAAGTTAGCCATGAGAAGAACTCAATGGACTTTGAAATCTCAATGGCTACAAGCTTTCCAACCACTGTCGTACACAATTCAAATCACCCACCAGTTACGCTTATCGCTCCACTGGTGGACAAATCAAACAGCATTGAAAGCTGGTCTCCCATTCCAGCAGGCAAATCCGCAAGTCATCCTGACCACAGATGCCTCCAACCTAGGATGGAGAGCTCACATCAACAACCTTCAAACACAAGGGACATGGACTACACTCGAGAAGCAGTGTCAGATAAACTTCTTGGAACTTCGAGCGATGCGATATGCCCTTTATGCCTTCAAAGACTGCGTCTCCAACAAAACTGTGCTGATGCACAGTAGCAATGTGGTACATAAACAAACAGGGAGTCACAGGTTCTTATCTGCTATGCCAGGAAGCAGTGCAGATTTGGGCTTGGGCTCTAGAGCACTCCATGCATCTCCGAGCAACTTATCTAGCGGGCATACAAAACATCCTAGCGGATGATCTCAGTCGACATTTCAATCCCCACGAATGATCGCTGGATCCACGTGTAGCGAGCAAAATCTTTCAACGCTGGGGTCGCCCAACCATAGACCTCTTTGCGTCCAAACTGAACCACAAAGTGGAAAGGTTCTGCTCCCTCCACAGACGTCGACAAGCATTCCCCAGGGACGCCTTTGCTTGCCCCTGGAACACAGGTCTTCTATACGCGTATCCTCCAATCCCGCTCATAGCCAAAACTCTCGTGAAGCTACAACAGGACAGAGGGACAATGATCCTCATAGCCCCGCACTGGCCTCGACAAGTATGGTTTCCCATACTACTCGACCTCTCGATCCCACAACCAATCCGCCTGGGCACAGAGCCCACTCTCGTAACTCAGAATCAGGGCAAGTTGCGTCATCCCAACCTGACAACTCTTGCCCTGACAGCTTGGATGTTGAAAGCTTAATTCTGCAACCACTTAATCTTTCAACACAAGTCTCTAAAGTTCTCGTAGCTTCACAAAAGCCTTCCACACGTAAATCTTACCACTTTAAGTGGACTAGATTTACTAAGTGGTGCACACAAAAAAGTATAGACCCTTTCTCTTGCCCTACTTCTTCTTTACTAGATTACCTATGCCACATTTCGGATTCTGGTCTCCAGATATCCTCTGTAAGGGTACACCTAAGTGCCATAGCGGCATACCACAAGGGAATAGGGGATGTGCCAATAACAGCGCAACCCCTTGTAAGTCGGTTTATGAGAGGCTTACTTCACCTTGAGCCTCCCATTCGACCACCGGCCACTGAATGGGACCTAAATTTAGTACTGACGAGACTCATGCGGTCACCGTTCGAGCCTCTATATTCCTGTGATGAAACATTTCTTACATGGAAAGTATTTTTCTTAGTAGCATGACAGAGTAGTCCTTCGCACTCACCCCAAATTCCTACCAAAAGTGGTAACGGATTTTCACATCAATCAGTCAATAGTATTGCCTACTTTCTTTCCAAGACCTCACTCTAACCAGGGAGAGAGAGTCTTACACACCTTAGACTGTAAACGTGCGCTAGCTTTTTACCTGAACCGCACAGCGCTCCATAGGAAATCCACCCAACTCTTTGTTTCTTTCGACAAAAATAGACCAAGAGTTGCGGTAGGAATACAGACTCTTTCCAACTGGCTAGCAGACTGTATTGAATTCTGTTATGAGAAAGCAAAAATTCCTCTCCAGGAGCGAGTAAAAGCACATTCAGTAAGGGCTATGTCTACATCAGTAGCACACTATCGTTCAGTGCCCATTCTTGACATATGTAAAGCTGCAACATAGAGTTCCCTGCATACCTTTGCAGCTCATTATTGTTTGGGCAAAGAAGGACGACAAGATTCAGCCTTTGAACAATCTGTCTTAAAGAACTTATTTCCAGTATAACACCAACTCCTTCTACATCCATCCTGCTGTGATTTTTCAGGCTGCCTCATTTTTTTCCAGCAGTACACCAGTTGTTGTGCTTGTTGCACAAGTTGTATGCTGTTGGTATAATGTAAGAATGACTCAGCCTGTAGCTTGCTAATCACCCATATGTGAGGACTATCATCTTGCTTGTCCTGGGATAAAGCAAAATTGCTTACTTTGTAATAGGTGTTATCCCAGGACAGCAGGATGTAGTCCTCACAGAACCCACCTGCCACACCGCGGAGTTGGGTCCGATACGTTTTATTATTTTATTTTTTTAGCTCACGCATACTGCTACAAACGAGACTGAAGGGAGACCCCTGTGGCTGAGAATATCATGGCATGCTCAGTAGGCTCAGAGTGCCAGCCAAAAGTTTCTAGAAACTTTTGACAGAAGTTTTCCATACCAGGGCTCTATCTGGTGATGTCACCCATATGTGAGGACTACATCCTGCTGTCCTGGGATAACACCTATTACAAGGTAAGCAATTTTGCTTTCTTCGCAGGATGAGTGTTCGATGCACGAGAAACTCTCAGGACAGGCCTATTACTGACTTCTACCAAGAATCAGTGGAGGCTGAGAACCTGAACGACGAGAACAAGGAAAAAACGAGCAAGTGCAGCTGTTATGACTGCTACCACACTGCTAGATATGATGGGCCAGATCCTTGCTGAAATAAAGGGTCTCAGGGCAGAGATGACCACAAATGGCAGCACGATGAATTTGGCAGTGAGCAAAATTAAGGCCCAGGTAGACTCTTATCTGCCCGAGAGTTGAGGAATTTGTGAACCGCGTGTCGGCGGTTGAAGATTGGGAATCGGCGGTTGCAAACTCCCTCATAGTGCTTAAAAAAACAAATAAAGGCACTAGAAAGCAAGGTTGGTCACGTCATTCTAATGTGCATGTGCTGGGAGTACTGGAGAAGCTCGAGGGTCAAAATGAGAGAGGGTTCTTGGAACAGTGCTTGAGGGATGTGTTACGGCCTGGTCAGAATGACCTCTCATTAGACTAGATCGGGTCAATTGGATTGCAGGACGGCAGAGAACAGATAAAACCTCCCCCCCCCCCCCCCCCGGGCATTTATTATAAAATTCCGCAGGATCCAGAGAAAGGAATGGGTTCTCCGGAGAGTACGGGAAATCGGCTCACTAGAATTTTGGGGTCGCACATCTTTATTTTTCCTGACTCTAGTTTGACCACCCAAAAGAAGTGCAGAATTTGCTCCAGTGAAAAAGAAGCTGTATGAGAAGAAAATCAAGTTTCACCTTATTTACCCTGTGTGGCTGATGGTGTTAAGTGGCTGGCAGCTGGAAGGGTTTGACTCACTGAGTGAGGTGCCAGCTTTCTTGGAAGTGCGTGGCTAACATGGTGCCTCTCCTTCACATAGTGCAGACTCGGGCTGGGGGCATGGTGTGGCCGAACAGAGGAGATTGGGCACTAGCATGTGTGGTAGCCATGGTAAATTTCTGCCTCACTTGAATAGGGAAGACTGACAGTACCTGTCGGTGTGTGCAGGGTCTCTGACAGCGTCGGTTGGATCGACACGGGACAAGAGCAGCAACGAGATGGTGGACAGAGCAGTTGCTGGTGCAGCACGAGCCTCATCCGGCTAAGCCTGTTCTGTCTAGACTTCTTAGTTGACAGTGCCTCAGCTTTGTATGGAGCACTTATTGACTTGACAGCATTGAAGACCTCAGGCAAGTGGCAGTTACATACCCTTTTTCTCTTTCTCCTCTGCTACAATAGGCTTTGCCAACTATGAAGCAGAGAGTTGAGCAGGAGGGGAGGGGAGATGGCTGGGTGATAGTAGAAAATGGAGGTTGGGGGGGGTTTCATTAAGGAGTTGGCTCAGGGGAGGATGTTAGTGGGTTAGATTGGAAAGGAGGTTAGTGGTTAAGCAGAAAGGGGAAGGAGAGGGGGAGGGGGAGAAAGCTGGTGGTGGAGGCATTGGGGGAGGATTGTAAGAGGATGCTGATAAGGTGTGCCCTGCAACACTACTTTATTATCCTTGTTCTGGCTTTCTCAATTGTAAAGCTGCATCCAGCAGAACAAGTGGCCACATATTTTCCGATGAGGTGGTAGAGTGCGGTTGGCCTTGGAGCATATGGACTAGTTTGGCGCCTTGGACTATTTCATCCACCTAAGAACATAAGAAAATGCCATACTGGGTCAGACCAAGGGTCCATCAAGCCCAGCATCCTGTTTCCAACAGTGGCCAATCTAGGCCATAAGAACCTGGCAAGTACCCAAAAGCTAAGTCTATTCCATGTAACCATTGCTAATGGCAGTGGCTATTCTCTAAGTGAACTTAATAGCAGGTAATGGACTTCTCCTCCAAGAACTTATCCAATCCTTTTTTAAACACAGCTATACTAACTGCACTAACCACATCCTCTGGCAACAAATTCCAGAGTTTAATTGTGCGTTGAGTAAAAAAGAACTTTCTCCGATTAGTTTTAAATGTGCCCCATGCTAACTTCATGGAATGCCCCCTAGTCTTTCTACTATCCGAAAGAGTAAATAACCGATTCACATCTACCTGAGATCATCCCACTGGAAGCAAAGGGGAATTGGACTGGTTCAAGAGGGACATATCTGAAAATTCTCCTTGCAGGCTGCTAGAGGTGCCTCATAGTCTGGGTAGTGTGATAGCCAGGACAGGGGCTCTTATATGGGATTTTAAAAACCTCTATCATATCCCTCCTCAGCCGTCTCTTGTTCAAGCTGAAAAGTCCTATCCTCTTTAGTCTTTCCTCATAGGGGAGCTGTTCCATTCCCTTTATCATTTTGGTCACCCTTCTCTGTACCTTCTTCATCACAACTATATCTTTTTTGAGATGCGGCGATCAGAATTGTACACAGTATTCAAGGTGCGGTCTCAACATGGAGCGATACAGAGGCATTATGACATTTTCCATTTTATTCACCATTCCCTTTCTAATAATTCCCAACATTCCCCAGATCACTATTCCACCTATCCATCAATCTGCCCATTGGGTCCTTCTCCACTAACACTGAGTTGTGGGCTTTATAAAGTAAGGAAATGATCTTCCTCCCTGACCCCTGTAATATAAGCACCTTCTCCACCCTTATGGGCATTCTCCTCACCCACGTCACTCCTTCAGTCCTACCAATGTGCTCCTTAGTGCTATCAAAAACCTCCCTTGCCCCATCCTGCAGTTCAAACTCCTCCTGTAAATCCTCAAAAGAGATCCACTCTTCCTCATCCCACAACTGGCCCAGGAAGTGGAAACCAGCTCTCCACCAGTCTTTCATGACACTATGAAAGGTGGCAGCTGATATGTGTGAATTATCCCCCAACACCACAATCGGAGTCTGAGTTCCCCCTGGGATTTCTAAACTTTTGCATGTTCCCCTCCAAACCTCAATAGTGTGCACTATGATCGGGCACAATCTAGTGGCCATCCTAGCCTGTGGAGAGATGGGATGCATAAAAGGTAGAAGCGCCAGATCTGTCCCTCCCACCACCCCGGCCTCCAGGGAGAGCCAGGGTTGTGAAAAATCCCTGCTCAGCCAGCCTCTAATACATGCCAAGCGAGCAGCTCCATGGTAGTACTGGAGATCCGGTAGTGCCATTCCCGCCCCTGCTCTTCGTTTTCCATAGGGTGCTTGGTTTCATTGTAACACTGTTAGAGTGATTTTGTAAAATTTGATACATTGTATTTTTAATGGTGGATGAATGAGTGAATGTGGTATAGGGTTTGTATGGAATGATGGGTGAGATAGGTAGTTTTTAATGTGTATAGATAGGATATTTGATAAATGTGTCTTGTGAACACAGATTTGTATACTTTCATTAAAATTGGGATATAATTTTTTTACATGATTGTTTTCTCCTCTGGTGTATGTATTGTATTGATACGTGAGAAAATATAAATAAGTGCCTTCAGTGTAGTTGATTGCATATATAGATCCGCATAATAAGAGCAAAAGGTGTCATTTATGACTTTTAGGTTACTAGACAAGCATCCATTTGTGGTTCAAATTTTATTAATTAACATACTCTTTGCCCATCTCCTCAGTAATCTTGCTAGTAATTTTCCTGCCTTGTTCCCGTTCTCGTAAAACTTTTGTCACGTGTAACGCATAGATTTTTCTAGCTCATCCGTCTGAAGTAGCTCCAGCTCGCGCCTCCTTGCTAGGAGCCACCTCAAGATCATCTTTGACCCCCCCTTGCTTGTGCTGATACTCCAACCATGCTATGTCTCACACTAACGACCTCTCCCTGGCCTCCCTCAGCTTTTTGTAGTGACTAATATAACTAGTAATCTTGCCATGCAGAACTGCTTTCATAGTTTCCTATATGACAACCAGGCTGCAGTCAGCCATAGCATGTATTTCCTGGAATGTCTTTATTTCTTCTGCATTCATAGCCTTAAAATCCTCCTGCCCCAGAATCGAAAGATTTAGCCACTAAGAACGCTCCCACCAGCAGTATGTGCAATAAGTCCATTTCCAGCTCAATTGGTTATGGTCTGACAGATAGCAGGTCAAGATAGACACTCCCAATATTCCTGCTGCTTGGGAGGCATAAATCCATGAGTCTGGACTGATCTGGCTGGACAAGGAAAGGAAATTATCAGGTAAGAATTAATTTCTCCATACTACCCCCCCCCCCCAAGTAAATACAGTAATAGTAGCTTCCCACTGTCCCCCTGGGCCAAAATCCACTCCTTGCTTCCCCTTATGTGATCCAGGAAATGTAGTGGGTGCAAGAAGGAACACTTCTTCATTTCCTACTGGTACTGGCTGAAGAAATGGTATCAGGTGACTTCATGCATTCTGTCATCATACTCGGGATGGGGAGGAGATTGCTGTCCTCAGGGAGGCTGCTGTCTTCGGTGGGAGGGGTCACTGTTCTTGGTGGGGAAGGGACCAGCCTGTAGTGGCTGCTGTTGCTTCAATTGTTTATGGGAAAGAAAATGATATGGGTAAGGGTCTTTCTTCTGCCTTGGAGAGGGGGACAGAGTGTGGGGAGCATCATGGCTCATATCATTTAACCTTGCATTACAAGCAGGGTTACACTGATGCTTTACCAGCAATGGTAATTCATCTGTATTCTCTACCGCAAAACACTGGGTTTGAAGAGGCATTTTCATGCAGATAACACCTGCTGTAAAATCTTCTGTTAATGAGCGTTAACCAATGATTTTACTGTGGCTTATTATATTGGCCTCAAAGACTTTGTAAAAAGGATTTTAATGCAGAATAAATGCTTGAACAACATTATGACAGTGATACAGTAGTTTATTGATGGAAAATGCCTTTATTCTGCCTTAGTCCCTGGAGTTCATTGTGCCATCCCTTTCTTTTCTGAGTTGATCAGGTTTGCCACAGTTGTCCTTGAGTGCAGTCAGTTATTTGTACAAGTTCATTGACAGACTTTTTTCCTTATTTTCCATTCACTGACTAGGATCCATGTTAATGGTGAAAAACCTAAAGGTCGGTCATGGCATACTTTGACTGCCATAGGAGATGATCAGCTTTTCCTGTTTGGTGGACTAAGTGCAGAGAGTGTACCTCTAAGTAAGTATCCAGCTGCTACAGGGCCACTGTACAAACACCACAACATTTAACTAGCCTGATCAACGTGCATGATGAGCAAGACCTTCAAAGATTTCTTGTGCAAACAACCTTGAATCTAAGTGGTGTGGTGGTTTTGGTGTGAGCATGCAACAGTCCTTATTTAAGAATTTATTCAAAATGTTTATACACTAGTTTTTAATGCAGCAAATATTATTGACAGTAAATATACAAATGAAATGGGCAATACACAGTAAATAGATTTAATTTTGAACAAGATGATAGTTAAACTAGCAATGTAACAATATTAATTAGGTAAGTTAGTTGGTAGTTAACACAAATTCATTACATCCTTCTTTTGTCTCAGACTTCATAATTTCTATGAAAATATTTGTGTTTAAGCTTTTTGAATGGCCCTGTTCTTGTAATACTTCTACCCATTATAGATGTAAATAAATGAGGGTGCAATTGTGCTGAGACTCATCAGTACAGTGATACATGGAATGGGCAATTTACACCAGTAAAAAGCAGTTTACTTTAATTGGCTGTCTGAAAATTGTGCTCCTTCGGTGAGGCTAAAAGTCTCCACAGCACACATGCTTTTAGTCACATCAAGAGGAGGTATTCCCAGGGGCATGTTTAAGTCAGGGGAGAAAAAGTACACACATATGACTTGATTCACTAAAGCATTTTGCCCATTCTGTGTCTTTGGGAAAATGCCTTGAGGAATCAGGCCCATAGTTTGCATTTTCAAATTTATATGCATTAATTTCAGTGAAAAGGTACCCATAGAAAAGCAGGTGGAAATGTCTGCAGGTAAAAAGTACAGCGTAGATAGAAGTTTTCACAAGGGAAAGTCTGATATTTGTGCATAATTATGTTCTCCATGGACAAACAGGACAAATACAGCCACTGTATATGGGTGATACCACATGGAACGCGCTCTTGTCCAAGCTCAGAAACTTTTAAACTCATTCTGAGCATGCATGGATGTATCTGTGCAGCTGCTGCTGCATGAGCCCCTCAGTCTATTTTCTTCCTCCATCATTAAAGAATATTCTTTGTCTCTCTCCTCAGATGCCTCTCTATTTTTAGTTTTTAGTTTTAATGTTGTTTTTTCTTTAGTTTTCATTTGTTTCTTTATTCTTTTCAAGCCCCCCCCCCAAAAAAAATATATATAATTTTTGAACTTGGTGCCATGTCTCTCAAAGGATCTAGATAGAATTAATCCCCCTTTAAAGTATGTTTGCTTTGCAAACATAAAACGTCCATTTTAGATCTTCACATGGAGTGACTCTGATGTCTAGATGTTTCCCATGTAATCTATACAGTTAAAACAATATTATGCAAAAAGTATCCAGAAGTTTATTTAGTTCTTTAGATAAACTGGAATGCAAGAATGGATTCCGTGTCCCTCTTGCATTCCAGTTTATATAAATAATGAAATAAACTTCTGGATACTTTTGCATAATATTTTTCAGACTGTAGAGATCATTTGGAGTACACCCTTCTGCTTTTACTATGATTAATGGCGTTATCTCTCTTACCCCTTTATTTTTGCTAGATCTTTCTCATGACATGTCTAATTGTTTGGAATGTTGAAAAATCTCTCCAGGAGCTTAAGGTGAAATATAGCGAGCTTAAAGTAAAATATTTATTTTCTTCTGCCAGTACAACGAGGCCTTATGTTCTAAACGAATGTCATCAAACACACCTTCGTAGTTCTCAAACGTACATTTTGCTGTTTGGACAAAACAGGTGGAGCTTTAATGTATGCCCCACTCAAAGTAGGAGATAGTGCTGCTCTGCTGTGTCTTCCATAATCTCATCTATGCCATGGACTACCAAAGAAGATACTTCCGGATCTACCCCCAGATCCCCTTTGTGCACCCCCACAAGCCAAGGACACCACGCTGAGTGGCAGCCATCTTCAGCAAAACCTTATGCAATGCTACTTTGCCTGTTAGGCCTCACCTACCCCATCCCCTTCCAGGGAAGAGAGGACTAGAGTATTTGCTGCTATTCACCTCTCTATCAACTTTCTCTCTCTCACTGCTTCTCTGTTTGGATCAGTGTGTAACAGAAAACATGTATGCCTACTTAGGATTCCTCTTGACAATGGAGCAGTAGACTGTACTTGAAAAACAGTAGTCATAGTAAAGATAACATCAAATGCATGTGGCTGGTATTACGTGTTCTGCCTGATAGTGAGACTAGAAAAAGCATGTGTCGCACAAGAGTTCGTGTACAATTGCCAACACAGTGGGGCGGATTTTAAAAGGAGCGCGAATAGGCCTACTTTTGTTTGCGCTCCAGGCGCAAACAAAAGTACGCTGGATTTTAGTAGATACGCGCGGAGCCGCGCGTATCTACTAAAAAACCTGGATCGGCGCGCGCAAGGCTATCAATTTTGTATAGCCGGCGCGCGCCAAGCCGCGCAGCCTACCCCCATTCCCTCCGAGGCCGCTCCGAAATCGGAGCGGCCTCGGAGGGAATCCTCTAACACCCTCCCCTCACCTTCCCCTCCCTTCCTCTACCTAACCCACCCGCCCGGCCCTGTCTATACCCCCCTTACCTTTGTTGGGGGATTTACGCCTCCCAGAGGGAGGCGTAAATCCCCGCGCGCCAGCGGGCCTCCTGCGCGCCGGGCCGCGACCTGGGGGCGGGTACGGAGGGCGCGGCCACGCCCCCGGACCGCCCCGGGCCGTAGCCACGCCCCCGTACCCGCCCCCAAAACACTGCCGACACGCCCCGAAAACGCCGCGACGACCGGGACCGCCCCCCGACACGCCCCCCTCGGAGAACCCCGGGACTTACGCGAGTCCCGGGGCTCTGCGTGCGCCGGTAGGCCTATGTAAAATAGGCTTACCGGCGCGCAGGGCCCTGCTCGCCTAAATCCGCCCGGTTTTGGGTGGATTTAGGCGAGCAGGGCTCTGAAAATCCGCCCCAGTGTATATAGCTTGGCCTAGCTAGTGGCATTTGGCTTGGTGGGCCTTCCCAGTGGACCCCGTCCTAGCCCTTAAGGGACCCCAGCTGGGCTTCGAGCATGGAGAGTAACTGCTCTAGAAATACTATAAATCTCAATTAGCTCTGAAGCTTAAAGGCACAGCCTATAGGTATAGATAGACAGTTTAAGGTTTCAGTGACAGTGTTCCCATTTTACAACCTCATTCCATAGCTAAGAAATTTGTGCATGTGAAATTAGGCACCTGTATTGGGGAGGCTTAGTGTTACATGGGTATGCCAAGTCACAACTGACACCACTGCCTCAGCAGTTTCGGAGCCACTGCTGACTAGGGTTACCACTGGCTCCAGATTTACAGGACATGTTGATTCAATCCATGCATGCAGGTATCTGTAGTCTTGCTTTTCCTAGGAAATGCAATAAGGGGTAGATTTTCAGAGCCCTGCTCGCCTAAATCCGCCCAAAACCGGGCGGATTTAGGCGAGCAGGGCCCTGCGCGCCGGGAAGCCTATTTTACATAGGCCTCCCGGCGCGCGCAGAGCCCCGGGACTCGCGTAAGTCCCGGGGTTCTCGGAGGGGGGCGTGTCGGGGGCGTGTCGGGGGGCGGGCCCGGTCGTCGCGGCGTTCCGGGGGCGTGTCGGCAGCGTTTTGGGGGCGGGTACGGGGCGTGGCTACGGCCCGGGGGCGTGGCCGCGCCTTCCGTACCCGCCCCCAGGTCGCGGCCCGGCGCGCAGCAGGCCCGCTGGCGCGCGGGGATTTACGTCTCCCTCCGGGAGGCGTAAATCCCCCGACAAAGGTAAGGGGGGGGTGTAGACAGGGCCGGGCGGGTGGGTTAGGTAGGGGAAGGGAGGGGAAGGTGAGGGGAGGGCAAAGGAAAGTTCCCTCCAAGGCCGCTCCGATTTCGGAGCGGCCTTGGAGGGAACGGGGGGAGGCAGCGCGGCTCGGCGCGCGCAGGCTATACAAAATCGATAGCCTTGCGCGCGCCGATCCAGGATTTTAGTGGATACGCGCGGCTCCGCGCGTATCTACTAAAATCCAGCGTACTTTTGCTTGAGTCTGATGCGCAAGCAAAAGTAGGCTGATCGCGCTTCTTTTAAAATCTACCCCTAAGGAAATTAGAACAAGTCCCAGCATATAATGGGTTAAAACCAGGACTGGATCAACCTGTCCTGAAAATTGGGAGGCAGTTGGCAACCCTACTGCTGACATCAGGGTGCTCACCTAGCAGGCCTTCACTTACAACCTTGGGTAAAGAGCCTGTGCGACATGATATCATTCCCACAATGCTCACTGATCCTTTCAAGCTAGCATACCTCTTGGTGGTTATATGCACCCATACACAGATGCACCCTGCTATACCTACCTAGGCTATTTGTCAATTATCATATACAGAAAGTGAAGGCCTTGGCCATTAGGATGTCATGTTGGTTCGGTTAGCTTCTCAGGGAGGCTACACAAGAATGCAGGTCTGACTCTTTGAAGGCAGGATTGGGAATCAGATGGTGTCCTGCCTTCACTTCTATTTTCCAGTCACCTCTGAAATGTCGCCGTGATAGTTTAGTTTCTAATGATTCTAAGAAAACTCACATCTCTCCTAAGAAAAGGTTTATGTCATACAACCCATCGCTAAGGAATGTTAGAATCTCTTTGTGTCGACTGACCCGTCACAGGTAGCCTTAGTCAGATATGGAGATATCAGGGTGCTGCAAGGCCCTTGGCCATTATAGCTCATGGATAGTCATGTGGTGCTGCTATATGTATGTATGTACCCAGAAAATATGCAGAGTAGTTTGCTTGTAGCGATTGCTAGTATCATTTACAGTCCAATGCTATCTGTGGCCACCCTTAAAACACATAGGCTAAGTACTCCTGGGGCGAACAGCTTGCAGATTGTTCCGGTTCCAAGGTCACTCCCCACCTTTCAGTGGATTTGTGGTTGCAGGTCCTTGCTGATCCACATGGCTGGCAGGACTTGTGGGCAAGCTGGAAGAGTTGTTTTCCTCTAGGCTGTGCCTCATGTGGTGTTTGTCACTTTAGTGCCATGTCAGTACCTCAGACAAAATACATTTCATATATGCCTCTGACAGATGTCTTTTATGCGGGCAGGTATAGATAATCTGTGCGGAGTATGGACTCAGACTCCTTCATTACCTAACAAGGCATTGATCTGAGCAGTATGAGTATACAAACTTCGGGATAACTTGCTCGATACACGGTTACTACCCTCAAACATTAAGTCTTATACTTCACTTTGATGCAGCTCCAACACTGCTCCCTGCATCAATGGGTGGGGGTGGAAGGAAATTAGAATCAAAAAAGTTATCAATAAGGGCCCTGAACTCAGCGGTCGGAGTAACAGATAAGAATGAGAAAATAAGTGTGAAAGCTTGCTGGGCACACTGGATAGGCCTATTGGTCTTCTTCTGCCATCATTTCTATGTTTCTATATTAGCAGTTAGGGTTAGGCTGTCACAGACATCAATGATGTTTGATGACAAACAGTCCAGGAACATACACATTGGCCATGTGTAGATGCATGAAGTGCTACAGGTACACAATAGATATGTGTGTCAGTGTGCATTTCAGTGAGTGACGTGCTGTGTTAGCCTCTATCAGTCTCAGTGTCTGGAGGTGCTGTTGCACGCATAGGTCCCTCCCTTACCACACCAATGTATACCCCAGAGCAGGTAGTGTGTGCACACTGGCTTTGGACAACAGTGATCCAGTGCTTCCACTCTTGAGAAGGGGTGCCTCAGAGAGATGACATTATGGGCTGCTGTATGAATGGGCTCACGGGTAGTACTCTTACATTCCCCCTAGGCCGCTCATTGTTTATATCTTGCATTGAGAGAGGGGCAGGGGTGTGAAATTTGCCAGCATCACACCTCAAATATGCAGTCTAACATTTCGGGATGAGTTGACACCTGCATGTAATGCACACCTTCCACCCCCCGCCCCTGAGGCTTTTTCACCTCGTACTTAGAGTGGGCCTAATAGTCCAGTTATTTTGGGGTGTGAAGGGTTCCCAGAGCTTCAGCTGCCAGAGAGGCTTTCCAGTTGTGGGAGGGGGATGTGGGTATTAAGAAGCTGTCCACTGAATGTGGAGATGCAGGGATTGCAGGAACGTGGAGTGACAAGGACCCCCTGACACCATCTATGTTGGGGGGGTTAGTGCCAGCATGTAATGGATACCCAGTGGGTGGGGGGGGGGGGGGGGGTTGGTTTGCTTGGCAGGTGCCTGAGGACTCGTTGCGTAAGTGTGCAAGTGCTCACGGATGAGGGTTTAACACTTTGTCTTACTCATCTCTATATGTGATTATTTTCTATTTTTTGTTACAATTTCTATCGCATATTGTACCAGTTTTTTAATTTTTTAGTGAATAAGTATGAATAGCACCACTTATCTGGCTCAGGCCTGAATTTATCAAAATGCACTAAATACTACATGCGATAGAAAAAGGGGCGTGTTTTATGGTAATAGGTAGTTTATTGCATTTTGCAGTAATACCTATGCGAAGAGCTAAGTTACCGCAAATTGCGATACCATTTTCGCACTTTGATAGAAGTGCCAGAACGTGGTATTTCCTACATACAACCACTGGGGGGACCATGTTTACTACCAGGGCCACTGAGGGGGGGGAAAGAGAGAGAGAGACTAGCCATAATGCCCTCACACTAGATAGGTATTTATTGTTACGGTCCCGGGCTGTGCCCCGGGACCTGCACTCACCACGCGGCCGGTCCGGCCGCAGGAACGCCTTCCTTCCAGCCTCCCAGGCCGAAGACGCGGCCCTCTGCGGCGTCCTCCCTGCTAGGGAGACGCTGGCACTGACCCGCAGCTCGCCCCGCCCCCTAGGCGCGCGCCGGGGCTTCAGTCTTAAAGGGGCCAGCGCAGGAAAACCTGGGAACAGCCCTTGATGACGTCAGATGCTACCGGGCCATTTAAACCCGGCAGCTGCAGCTACACCTCGCCTTGCAACGAGTTCACACAGTTCCTCTGTGTCTCCAGTTGCTGCGTTGGACTCCAGTTCGTCTCTCCTGACTCTTGACTCCTGGCTTCTGACCCGGCTTCCATCTCCTGACTTCGTCTTTGGCTTCCGCTCCTGGTTTTGGTTCTTCCTCTGACTTCTGGCTTCCTACCTGGCTCCGTCCCACGACTCCGTCTTCAGCTTTCGTCCACTGGCTTTGGTTTGCATCTCTGACTTCCGGCTTCTGATCCGGCTTCGCTCTTGGACTCCAACTTCGGCTTCTTCCACCACCTCAGGTATCCGGTCCTTGCTGGCCCAGAGGATTCTCCTAAGTACCAGCGGCTCGGGCTCTCACGGGCTCCTCCCGGGGGAGCCACGGGCTTCCGAGGGTGAACACTTCCAGCCTTCTGGGTCCAATCATCCTCTCCGGCCACCTCTCCGGATGCTGCCCGGATCCTTGGTCGCATAGGGTCCCGCCTAAATCCAAGAGGCCCGGGTTCCTACAGGCTCCTCCCGGGGGGACCTCGGGCTTCCAGTGGTGAAGTCATCTCCAGAGTCTCTTCAGCGCCGCCTCCCAGCTGTGACGCTTCCTGTGGGTTCCCACAGTATTCCATCTACCGTCTCAGCCGGCCCAAGGGTCCATAACCGTAACAGTTTGCAAGGCCATGGAACCGGCGGATTTTGCAGGCTTGAAATCATCCCGGGTATTGCCCAGAGGCTGCAACAGCAGCAAACCTGCCTCGACTCCCTGATGGCGACAGTACAGGGATTAGCCGACCGCGTTGGCGGAGCCGCTGTTTCCAGTTCCCCAATACCTGGAGCTGGGACTAATTCCAGATCAATAGCACCCATACAGATGCCAGTACCCAGGAGACGCGAAGCTTTGCCGAGGGTTCCTGAACCAGTGCTATATTCGATTCAATCTCCTTCCGCTTCAGTTTCCGACGGATCAGGTCAAGACAAACTTTATTATCTCCCTGCTGGATGGGAGACCCCAGGCGTGGGCCTCCAAACTCTGGGAGTGTCAGGACTCCCGCCTGGACAACCTGGTACAGTTTGTCACCGCCTTTCGGCGGATCTTCGATGAGTCCTCCTGCAGACCTACTGCAGCATCAGAACTGCTCCAGTTGCGTCAGGGTAACCAGCCTTTGGCGGAACATGCTGTGGACTACCAGACTCTCGCCGCCGAACTGAATTGGGGAAGCGATAGCTTGCACTGTATCTTTTTGGAAAGTCTCTCCCCAAGACTTCAGGACGAATTAGTGGCCAGAGATCTCCCGGATGACTTGAACGATTTCATTGATCTAGCAGACCGCGTGGACCGCCGCATCCAACGCCAGTTCCGGGAGAGGAGGTCAGCTCATAGGCCAGGGACCTCTGGAACCACTCCCTCCCAAAGCGGGCACTCCCCGTCTGCCTCTCCGGGGGCTCAAGATCCCGATCCCATGCAGGTAGGCCGGGGGCCTATCTCTCAAGAGGAGAGGAGAAGACGTCGGTCCCTGGGCCTGTGTCTATATTGTGCTGGCAAGGGCCACTTCCTTGCCCACTGTAGCGAATGTCCGGGAAACGCTCGGACCTAGGGACAGTAGGGGAGCTAACCCTAGGTCACACAACCTCTGCCTCCCCGTGCATGGTCCCGGTGACATTACTCATTCCCGAAGGAGAGTTCGATACGCTAGCCCTGGTCGACTCTGGAGCCGCGAGAAACTTCATCCTCAAAGACTTGGTTCAGCAACTCCAGATTGCGGTTCAACCCCAAAGACCCCCCGCTCCGGGTGTCCTCCATTCAGGGGAGACTTCTACCAGGAACCATCGATACCCGCACTGGTATTTTGCATGTGGAGGAGATTTCGTTCCTCGTCCTAGAGAGATCCATGCACCCGGTCATCCTGGGGCTCCCTTGGCTGCGGAAGCACGCTCCTGTAATATCGTGGGATACCCTCCAGGTGGCGTTCTGGGGGCCATCGTGCTTCAACTCCTGTTTAGCCGCCGTTCCCCAACCACCGGTACCTCTCCTGACGACTCCCTTGGCCCTGCCTTCGCATTACCAAGACTACCTCAATGTCTTTTCCAAAGAGAAGGCCGAGATCCTCCTGGAGCATCGCCCTTTCGACTGCGATCAATTTGCTCCCAGGTACCACGCCGCCATGGGGACGGGTATACCCGTTGTCCCTTTCGGAGACACAAGCCATGTCCGCCTATATCCGGGAGAACCTGGACCAAGGATTCATTCGACCCTCCAAGTCCCCGGCTGGAGCCGGGTTCTTCTTCGTAGCGAAGAAGGATGGGTCCCTCCAACCCTGCATAGATTACCGGGGCCTGAACAGCATCACCCGGCGGGATCGGTATCTGTTACCCTTGATTCCTGAACTCCTTGACGGTCTGCAGGGAGCCAAGGTATTTACCAAGCTGGACCTTCATGGGGCGTACAACTTAGTACGCATCCGTCCTGGGAATGAATGGAAGACTGCTTTCAATACCCGGGAGGGACACTACGAGTACTTGGTAATGCCATTTGGGCTATGCAACGTTCCCACAGTCTTCCAACACCTCAAGAACGAAGTGCTTCGAGAAATGCTCAACTCTTCCATCATGTTTACTGAAGAGGATGTTGGGGAGGTACCCGTAATGGAGAAGGTTTTCATGGGTAATGATTCAGATGGACTGAATCAAATCACGGTAAACCTAGAAGATGTGGTAGGCCTGATTGACAAACTGAAGAGTAGTAAATCACCTGGACCGGATGGTATACACCCCAGAGTTCTGAAGGAACTAAAAAATGAAATTTCAGACCTATTAGTAAAAATTTGTAACTTATCATTAAAATCATCCATTGTACCTGAAGACTGGAGGATAGCAAATGTAACCCCAATATTTAAAAAGGGCTCCAGGGGCGATCCGGGAAACTACAGACCGGTTAGCCTGACTTCAGTGCCAGGAAAAATAGTGGAAAGTGTTCTAAACATCAAAATCACAGAACATATAGAAAGACATGGTTTAATGGAACAAAGTCAGCATGGCTTTACCCAGGGCAAGTCTTGCCTCACAAATCTGCTTCACTTTTTTGAAGGAGTTAATAAACATGTGGATAAAGGTGAACCGGTAGATATAGTATACTTGGATTTTCAGAAGGCGTTTGACAAAGTTCCTCATGAGAGGCTTCTAGGAAAAGTAAAAAGTCATGGGATAGGTGGCGATGTCCTTTCGTGGATTGCAAACTGGCTAAAAGACAGGAAACAGAGAGTAGGATTAAATGGGCAATTTTCTCAGTGGAAGGGAGTGGACAGTGGAGTGCCTCAGGGATCTGTATTGGGACCCTTACTGTTCAATATATTTATAAATGATCTGGAAAGAAATACGACGAGTGAGATAATCAAATTTGCAGATGACACAAAATTGTCCAGAGTAGTTAAATCACAAGCAGATTGTGATAAATTGCAGGAAGACCTTGTGAGACTGGAAAATTGGGCATCCAAATGGCAGATGAAATTTAATGTGGATAAGTGCAAGGTGATGCATATAGGGAAAAATAACCCATGCTATAATTACACGATGTTGGGTTCCATATTAGGTGCTACAACCCAAGAAAGAGATCTAGGTGTCATAGTGGATAACACATTGAAATCGTCGGTTCAGTGTGCTGCGGCAGTCAAAAAAGCAAACAGAATGTTGGGAATTATTAGAAAAGGAATGGTGAATAAAACGGAAAATGTCATAATGCCTCTGTATCGCTCCATGGTGAGACCGCACCTTGAATACTGTGTACAATTCTGGTCGCCGCATCTCAAAAAAGATATAATTGCGATGGAGAAGGTACAGAGAAGGGCTACCAAAATGATAAGGGGAATGGAACAACTCCCCTATGAGGAAAGACTAAAGAGGTTAGGACTTTTCAGCTTGGAGACGAGACGACTGAGGGGGGATATGATAGAGGTGTTTAAAATCATGAGAGGTCTAGAACGGGTAGATGTGAATCGGTTATTTACTCTTTCGGATAGTAGAAGGACTAGGGGACACTCCATGAAGTTAGCATGGGGCACATTTAAAACTAATCGGAGAAAGTTCTTTTTTACTCAACGCACAATTAAACTCTGGAATTTGTTGCCAGAGAATGTGGTTCGTGCAGTTAGTATAGCTGTGTTTAAAAAAGGATTGGATAAGTTCTTGGAGGAGAAGTCCATTACCTGCTATTTAGTTCACTTAGAGAATAGCCACTGCCATTAGCAATGGTTACATGGAATAGACTTAGCTTTTGGGTACTTGCCAGGTTCTTATGGCCTAGATTGGCCACTGTTGGAAACAGGATGCTGGGTTTGATGGACCCTTGGTCTGACCCAGTATGGCATTTTCTTATGTTCTTATGTTCTTATTGTCTACCTAGACGATGAACTGATCTATTCTAATGAGCTAAAGGATCATCGTCAACATGTCAGACAAGTACTATAGATTCTGAGGGAGAATAGCTTGTTCGCTAAGTTGGAGAAATGCCTCTTCGAGCAAGAGTCACTCCGTTTCCTGGGTTACATTGTTTCAGCTACGAGGTTCAGGATGGACCCAGAAAAGGTATCCGCCATCCGAGACTGGCCTCAACCCATAGGAGTAAAAGCGCTCCAACGATTCTTAGGTTTCGCCAACTTCTATAGGCAATTCATCCCGCACTACTCCAGAAAGGTGGCTCCTCTCACGGCACTTACAAGAAAAGGGGCGGACGCAAGGAAATGGTCACCAGAAGCACGCCAGGCCTTTGCGGCCCTGATGGAAGCATTTTTGGAAGATACTTGCCTCCAACACCCAGATCCCCAACGCCAGTTCCTGATGAAGGTCGATGCCTCCGACGTGGCAGTCGGGGCTGTCCTGAGCCAAGTATCTGGTAACGGTAAAACACTACCGTGCTCCTACTTCTCCAGGAAATTTTCACCTGCAGAAAGAAATTACGGTATCGGAGACAAAGAACTCCTGGCCATAAAGATGGCCTTCGAAGAATGGCGCCAGTGGCTGGAGGAGGCTCAACACCCAGTGGTTGTGTATACCGATCACAAGAATCTGGAGCACATGTGCCACGCCCAGCGCCTCAAACCCCTGCAGGCCCGGTGGTCCCTGTTCCTTTACCCAATTTAATTTTGTCTTCCGCTACTGACCAGCCTCCAAGAATATCCGGGCAGACGCCCAGTCCCGCACCGCTGAGGCAGAGGATACACCAACGTCACCCCAATATATCCTTGATCCTGCCAAGGTATTCCTCGCTGCTTCCAAGGTAGCTCCCGCCAGCAAGGCTGTGGTCCCTACTCACCTGCGTAGGAAAGAACTAGCATGGGCCCATGATTCATTGACCGCAGGACATCCAGGAGTAGCACGGACCTTGGAATTACTGACCGAGTTTTACTGGTGGCCCCAAGTCAAGAAAGATGTCCACAGCTACGTCCGTTCCTGCCCTACATGAGCCAGGCAGAAGCCTCCGCAAGGACGCTCCTGAGGACTCCTTCAGCCCCTGCCCAGTCCTACCGAGCCCTGGACCCACCTGTCCACCTATTTTATTGTGGATCTACCTGCCTCCGAAGGGAAGACCATGATCTGGGTCACAGTCGACCGGTTCTCTAAGATGGCCCATTTTGTACCACTTGCTAAACTACCCTCTGCGCCAGAGCTGGCAGGCCTTTTCACGCAACATGTCTTCCGCCTGCATGGACTCCCTCTGCATATAACCTCCGATCGGGGCCCTCAGTTTACGGCAAAATACTGGAAAGCCCTCTGCAGGAAATTCGGGGTGCAACTCGACCTGACCACGGCGTTCCACCCCAAGGTAACGGCCAAGCCGAACGCACTAATCGGTCCCTTAAGACCTTCCTTCGGGCCTTCGTGGGAGACCTCCAAAATGATTGGGTCACCTTATTACCCTGGGCAGAATTTTCTTACAACCGCCATAAACACTCTGCTACCGGCCTCTCTCCATTCCAGGTGGTCTACGGAAAGACCCTTCGGCCCCCCTTGCCAATACCTCTGATAGTGCCATCACCCGCAGTGCAGCTCACGGCTCGACGACTGCGCAACCTCTGGAGCTCTACCCAAGAAAAACTCCGGTTGGCGTCTGCCAAGGCAAAGAAGTACGCCGATAGACTGTGGCGCCCGGCCCCAGTTCTCCTCCCAGGGAGCAAGGTCTGGTTGAGCACTAGAAATATCCGGTTACGGGTTCCTTCCATGCGCCTGGCCCCCAGGTATATTGGTCCATTTACTGTGGCGGAACGAGTGGGGGCTGTATCCTACCGGCTACGACTACCGTTCACTTTACGGATTCACAACGTGTTCCACGTGTCCCTGCTTAAGCCTGTGGTGCTCTCCACCTTTCATGACAAGCCTCCAGAACCCACCGCCACTGAGGCCGAAACCGACGGCACCTATACGGTGAAGGATGTGCTGGACGTTCGATTCCACCGCCACCGGTGGGAATACCTCCTCTCATGGGAGGGTTACGGCCCAGAGGAGAATTCCTGGGAGCCTTCTTCCAATATCCTGGATAAAAATCTCCTTCGTCAGTTCCATGTAGATCGCCCAAGTAAACCCAGGCCTCCAGGGAGGGGGCATAAGGGGGGGGGGTACTGTTACGGTCCCGGGCCGTGATTTGGGACCTGCACTCACCACGCGGCCGATCCGGCCGCAGGAACGCCTTCCTTCCGGCCTCCCAGGCCGAAGACGCGGCCCTTCACGGCGTCCTCCCTGCTAGAGAGATGCTGGCACGGATCCGCGGCTGGCCCCGACTCCTAGGCGCGTGCGCGCGCTGGGGCTTCAGCCTTAAAGGGGCCAGTGCGGGGAAACCCGGGAACAGCCCTTGATGATGTCAGACACTGCTGGGCCATTTAAACCCAGCAGCTGCAGCTACACCTAAGAACATAAGAAAATGCCATACTGGGTCAGACCAAGGGTCCATCAAACCCAGCATCCTGTTTCCAACAGTGGCCAATCCAGGCCATAAGAACCTGGCAAGTACCCAAAAACTAAGTCTATTCCATGTTACCATTGCTAATGGCAGTGGCTATTCTCTAAGAGAACTTAATAGCAGCTAATGGATTCTCCTCCAAGAACTTATCCAATCCTTTTTAAAACACAGCTATTATCCCAGGACAAGCAGGATGCTAGTCCTCACATATGGGTGACGTCACTGACGGAGCCCTAAGGCGGGAAAGCTTTCTGTCAAAGTTTCTAGAAACTTTTGACTGGCCCTGTGAGGCCACTGAGCATGCCCAGCATGCTATGATATTCTCTGCCACATGTGTCTCTCTTCAGTCTTCGTCTTTCTGCGCTGCATTTCGCATCGCGGTGTAGGAGCCATTGAGAACTTCTCAATACTTCGGTGACTTAACAGTAATACATACCAGATATTCTCTGTCACAATCTCTCAAGGGGTTTTTTCTTCACCGGCTGGTGAGTACCTCGGTCTCATTTTCTTCTCCTTTGGAGAAAATAATTTTCTCACAAAGTTCCGTTTTTGCCTCGACGGCCGTCGATCGCAACATGGCTACCGATTTTAAAAAATGCCCGGTATGCGCCTGTAAGATGTCGTTAACCGATCCGCATCTCGAGTGCGTAATCTGTCTCGGTGAAAAACACGACGTACAAAATTGCCCGCAATGTGCCGAGATGACACCGAAAACAAGAAAATCTCGACTAGAAAAGATGGAACATTTGTTCCACCTTCAGTTAATACCATCGCCTTCGACGTCATCAAAATCGTCTCCGGCCGGAGCGACAAAGCGCTTGCTGCTTAAAAAATCCACCCCGGGACCGTCAGGAGATCATTCGTCCTCCTCGTCCACATCGACGAAATCCGTTGACCCGCAAAAGTCGAAACATAGGCATCGACATCGAAGGTCATCGACGACTGAATCAGCGATCCCGGAATCCGTCGACGGCAAAACGGCCACGCTCGGAGGAAACCTCGGGGTCTGGGCCTCATCCTCCGATCTCGACACCTGATCCCCTGCAGGGCCTTGCAGCAGATCCAATGCCTCAGCCTTCGCCACTGCTTACAACTGCTCTGGTACCAACAGTTGTAATGCCGGAATTGTCTGATATCATCAGACAAGCAATATCACAGGCTTTGAGGGAACAGCTAATTCCGACGGGCTCGTCGATGCCGATGCTTCCAGTATCGATGCCGGCAACTTTGCCGATGCCGGTGTCCACAGTGATGCCAAGAACAATAGAAGAGTCGACGTCGACACCAAGGATAATCACCACATCGACGTCGATCTATGCGCAACTACCATCGACTACTACCGTATCGATGCCCATGTTACCGCCTCCATCGGGAAAAAGGCCGCTCTCGACGTCAACGTCGAGGCCAACATCAGTGCCATCGAGGCCGACACCGATGGATGAAGATGAGGTTCG
The DNA here is from genome assembly GCF_901001135.1 of Rhinatrema bivittatum. Lineage (NCBI taxonomy): Eukaryota > Metazoa > Chordata > Amphibia > Gymnophiona > Rhinatrematidae > Rhinatrema > Rhinatrema bivittatum. The sequence goes on along the minus strand of NC_042618.1, from coordinate 75,672,826 downwards.
TGACCTACCATTTTTTCAACGTCTACTTCAGAGATACCAAGATGTCATCGACACCTTGCCCAAAAAACCTGGAGAGCACATTTTTCCACCTCCTCCTGTTGATGACCCATTACCAGGTCCATCAGGTCTACATTTTCCACCAAAATCCACTCACAGACAGGAAGAAGAGGAATCCTGGGATAGCCAAGATACAGAATCCTCTTCAGAGGACTTCATGTCGGACCCCTCACCTCCAGAGTCCAGAAAGAAGTCCCCACCTGAAGACCTGTCTTTCTCTAATTTCATACAGGATATGGCAGACACCATTCCTTTTAAATTGGAAGCGGAACAGGACTCAAGACAACATACTTTAGAAGTCCTGCAATTTGTGGATCCCCCAAAACAAGTTTTGGCCATCCCAATACACGAGGTGCTCTTAGACCTACAACACCGTATCTGGGAGCACCCATCCACAGTGTCAGCTGTAAACAAGAGAGTGGATTCATCTTATTTAGTACAATCAGCTCCAGGATACCAAAAGGCACAACTGCCACATCAATCTGTGGTAGTTGAATCTGCCCAGAAAAAATCAAAAAGGATCCGCCCTCATTCCTCCACCCCACCGGGCAAAGATCATCGTTTCCTTGATTCTATGGGAAGAAAAATTTATCAATCTTCTATGCTGAACTCCAGAATCTCTGCATACCAGCTGTACATGACACAGTATCAGAGAAATTTATGGAAACAGATGGAGGATTTTACAAAATCTCTACCTGAACAGCTTCAAGAACCTGCACAAGCCATTATACATAAGGGCCTGGAAGCAGGTAAACATGAAGTGAGGGCGGCCTACGACAGTTTCGATACTGCCTCCAGGACTGCAGCTGTGGGTATCGCTGCACGCAGATATGCATGGCTCAAGGCCTCTGACCTCAGGCCTGAGGTCCAAGAAAAACTTGTTGTTCTTCCATGCAAGGGAGATAACCTGTTTGGAGAAAAAGTTCAAGAGGCAGTCCAACAACTGAAGGATCACACAGAGACTTTGCGTCAATTGTCTCAAATACCTCAGGATCCTTCCACACAGCCTCCTTGTCGACTTCCCCGCAGAGAAACAAGGAGACCTTACTATAGGCCACGCAGATACTACACCCAAACATCTAGGGGTGGATCCACTAGGCCTCAGCAGCAACGTGCCCAAACTAGGCAACCCAGGGCACCTCGTACTCAACCTCCACCTCAAACTGGTCCTGCCTCTGGGTTTTGAGATACCGCCCAGGGAACAAGCCACTCCTTTAAATCCTCACACACAATTTCCAGTAGGAGGAAGAGTATTCCACTTTTACACTCACTGGAAAACAATAACAACAGACCAATGGGTGCTCTCTATAATTGCTCAAGGATACAAGCTAAATTTCCTGTCAATTCCACCAGAATTTCCACCGAGAGCCATCCCACAACAAGAGTCTCAACTAATTCTTCTACAAACAGAATTATCCACCCTTCTGAAAATCAGAGCAATACAGTTAGTGACCCATTCTCAGAAGGGAAGAGGATTCTACTCCCGTTACTTCCTCATTCCAAAGAAAACAGGAGGCCTAAGGCCCATCCTAGACCTCAGAAATCTCAACAAATTTCTAAAAAAAGAAAAATTCAGGATGGTTTCCCTAGGCACCATGCTTCCTCTTCTTCAACAAGGAGATTGGCTTTGTTCTGTGGATCTTCAGGATGCTTATACTCACATCCCAATTTACCCTCCTCATCGCAAGTACCTGCACTTCATAGTGGGTCATCAACATTTCCAATACAGAGTACTCCCTTTTGGACTCGCCTCTGCACCCAGAGTGTTCACAAAATGTCTAGCAGTCATAGCAGCACATCTACGCAAACAAGGGGCTCATGTCTTCCCATACTTAGACAACTGGCTCATCAGAAGTCAGTCACTACAAGGAGCTCTCGATTCCCTCAATCAAACAATTACAACACTACATTCAGTGGGTTTCCTGATCAATTATCAAAAATCCCACCTCACACCATCACAACTGCTTCAATTCATAGGAGCAGATTTGAACACCAACCTTGCAAGAGCTTTTCTACCGGAAGATTGTGCAGAAACTATCTCACTGCTAGCAACGTGGCTCAGCTCACAAACACAAGCAACAGCTCACCAGTTTCTAACTTTACTAGGCCACATGGCCTCTACAGTTCACGTTACACCCATGGCACGCCTAGCCATGAGAATAACACAATGGACTTTAAGATCACAATGGATCCAAGCCATTCAACCACTGCATATTCAAATTCAAGTAACCCACCAACTACGTTCTTCTCTACTATGGTGGATAAACAAAAACAATTTGCGCAAGGGCCTATCTTTTCAACAACCAGTTCCACAAGTAACTGTAACCACAGATGCATCCACCTTGGGTTGGGGAACCCATATAGACAATATCAAACACAAGGCACTTGGACAAAGCTCGAAGCAACCTATCAAATCAATTTCCTGGAACTTCGAGCTATACATTATGCTCTACATGCCTTCAAGGACTGCCTTACACACAAGACTGTTCTGATCCAAACGGACAACACAGTAGCCATGTGGTACATCAACAATCAAGGAGGGACAGGATCGTACCTCCTTTGTCAAGAGGCAGCTCAGATATGGAGTTGGGCCCTGAGCAACTCCATGTTTCTCAAGGCCACTTATCTGGCGGGCATTCACAATGTAGTGGCGGACAGACTCAGTCGTCAATTCCAACCACACGAATGGTCCCTGGATCCCTCAGTAGTGACCAGGATATTTCAACTTTGGGGACATCCAGCAGTAGACCTCTTTGCATCACATCTGAATCACAAAGTAGACAACTACTGTTCCCTATACAACTTGAACAACAGGCCAGCCAAGGACGCATTTGCTCGCCCTTGGAACTCAGGCCTACTCTACGCGTATCCTCAGATACCGCTCATAACCAAAACTCTAGTGAAGCTACAACAGGACAAAGGGACCATGATACTCATAGCCCCATATTGGCCTCGACAAGTATGGTTTCCCACACTCCTTGACCTCTCAGTCAGGGATCCCATTCGTCTAGGAGTAGCTCCCACTCTCATAACTCAAGATCAGGGTCGGTTGCGCCATCCCAACCTCCAATCCCTAGCCCTAACAGCATGGATGTTGAAAGCTTGATCTTACAACCACTCAATCTTTCCTCCAATATATCTCAAGTGCTTATAGCTTCACACAAGCCTTCCACACGGAAGAACTATGTTTCAAATGGAAAAGATTCACTTTGTGGTGCACGCAAAATAACATAAATCCTTTCACTTGCACTACAAATTCTTTACTAGACTACTTATACCATCTTTCAGAATCTGGTCTCCAGACTTCATCTGTAAGAGTACATTTAAGTGCAATCTCTGCTTACCATAACCAGGTAGCGGATGCACCTATTTCCACACAACCTCTTGTCAGCAGGTTTATGAGAGGTTTAACTCACCTCAAACCACCAATTAGACACCCAGCCACACCATGGGATCTCAATTTGGTTTTATCAAAGCTTATGCGTTCTCCTTTTGAACCCATACATTCCTCTGACCTAAAATTTCTTACATGGAAGACTATTTTCCTCATAGCCATTACATCAGCTAGAAGGGTTAGTGAGTTGCAAGCACTTGTTACATATGAACCTTTTACTAAGTTCTTACATGACAGAGCGGTTCTACGTACACATCCAAAATTCCTTCCCAAAATAGTCACGGAATTCCACTTGAACCAATCCATTGTTTTACCTACATTTTTTCCAAGGCCTCACTCTCATCAAGGAGAAAGAGCCTTGCATACATTGGACTGTAAGCGTGCTTTATCCTTTTATCTCAACCGCACTGCAGCCCACAGGAAATCCAGTCAGCTTTTTGTTTCCTATGACCCAAACAAACCAGGTAAACCAGTGGGAAAACATACTCTATCCAACTGGCTAGCAGATTGCATACAATTTTGTTATGAACAAGCAGGCCTTCCTCTCCAAGGGCGAGTAAAAGCACATTCAGTAAGAGCAATGTCAGCTTCAGTAGCACACTTTCGTTCAGTGCCAATCCTTGACATCTGCAAAGCAGCAACATGGAGTTCTCTTCACACCTCTGCAGCTCATTACTGTTTGGACAAAGAAGGAAGACAAGATTCAGCCTATGGACAATCTGTCTTAAAGAACTTGTTTCCAGTTTAATCCCAACTCCTTCTACAACCAAACCACTATGTTCTTCGGCTGACTCGTTCAACAACAATACTTCACTGTTACCTCAATTCAACATGACTCAGCCTCTAGCTCGCTATTCACCCATATGTGAGGACTAGCATCCTGCTTGTCCTGGGATAAAGCAAAATTGCTTACCTTGTAATAGGTGTTATCCCAGGACAGCAGGATGTAGTCCTCACAGAACCCACCCACCACCCCACGGAGTTGGGCCTTATAATTTATTATTATTTTAATTTTTGCTAAAGCTTAGAGCTACATACGAGACTGAAGAGAGACACCTGTGGCAGAGAATATCATAGCATGCTGGGCATGCTCAGTGGCCTCACAGGACCAGTCAAAAGTTTCTAGAAACTTTGACAGAAAGCTTTCCCGCCTTAGGGCTCCGTCAGTGACGTCACCCATATGTGAGGACTACATCCTGCGGTCCTGGGATAACATCTATTACAAGGTAAGCAATTTTGCTTACTAACTGCACTAACCACATCCTCTGGCAACAAATTCCAGAGTTTAATTGTGTGTTGAGTAAAAAAGAACTTTCTCCAATTAGTTTTAAATGTGCCCCATGCTAACTTCATAGAGTGCCCCCTAGTCTTTCTACTATCCGAAAGAGTAAATAACCGATTCACATCTACCCATTCTAGACCTCTCATGATTTTAAACATCTCTATCATATCCCCCCCTCAGCCGTCTCTTCTCCAAGCTGAAAAGTCCTAACCTCTTTAGTCTTTCCTCATAGGGGAGCTGTTCCATTCCCCTTATCATTTTGGTAGCCCTTCTCTGTACTTTCTCCATCGTAATTATATCTTTTTTGAGATGCGGCGACCAGAATTGTACACAGTATTCAAGGTGCAGTCTCACCATGGAGCGATACAGAGGCATTATGACATTTTCCGTTTTATTCACCATTCCCTTTCTAATAATTCCCAACATTCTGTCTGCTTTTTTGACTGCCGCAGCACACTGAACCGACGATTTCAATGTGTTATCCACTATGACGCCTAGATCTCTTTCTTGGGTTGTAGCACCTAATATGGAACCCAACATTGTGTAATTATAGCATGGGTTATTTTTCCCTATATGCATCACCTTGCACTTATCCACATTAAATTTCATCTGCCATTTGGATGCCCAATTTTCCAGTCTCACAAGGTCTTCCTGCAATTTATCACAATCTGCTTGTGATTTAACTATGAACAATTTTGTGTCATCTGCAGATTTGATTATCTCACTCGTCGTATTTCTTTCCAGATCATTTATAAATATATTGAAAAGTAAGGGTCCCAATACAGATCCCTGAGGCACTCCACTTCCCACTCCCTTCCACTGAGAAAATTGTCCATTTAATCCTACTCTCTGTTTCCTGTCTTTTAGCCAGTTTGCAATCCACGAAAGGACATCGCCACCTATCCCATGACTTTTTACTTTTCCTAGAAGCCTCTCATGAGGAACTTTGTCAAACGCCTTCTGAAAATCCAAGTATACTACATCTACTGGTTCACCTTTATCCCCATGTTTATTAACTCCTTCAAAAAAGTGAAGCAGATTTGTGAGGCAAGACTTGCCCTGGGTAAAGCCATGCTGACTTTGTTCCATTAAACCATGTCTTTCTATATGTTCAGTGATTTTGATGTTTAGAATACTTTCCACTATTTTTCCTGGCACTGAAGTCAGGCTAACCGGTCTGTAGTTTCCCAGATCGCCCCTGGAGCCCTTTTTAAATATTGGGGTTACATTTGCTATCCTCCAGTCTTCAGGTACAATGGATGATTTTAATGATAGGTTACAAATTTTTACTAATAGGTCTGAAATTTCATTTTTTAGTTCCTTCAGAACTCTGGGGTGTATACCATCCGGTCCAGGTGATTTACTACTCTTCAGTTTGTCAATCAGGCCTACCACGTCTTCTAGGTTCACCGTGATTTGATTCAGTTCATCTGAATCATTACCCATGAAAACCCTCTCCATTACGGGTACCTCCCCAACATCCTCTTCAGTAAACACCGAAGCAAAGAAATCATTTAATCTTTCTGCGATGGCCTTATCTTCTCTAAGTGCCCCTTTAACCCCTCGATCATCTAATGGTCCAACTGACTCCCTCACAGGCTTTCTGCTTTGGATATATTTTAAAAAGTTTTTACTGTGAGTTTTTGCCTCTACAGCCAACTTTTCAAATTCTCTCTTAGCCTGTCTTATCAATGTCTTACATTTAACTTGCCAACGTTTATGCTTTATCCTATTTTCTTCTGTTGGATCCTTCTTCCAATTTTTGAATGAAGATCTTTTGGCTAAAATAGCTTCTTTCACCTCCCCTTTTAACCATGCCGGTAATCGTTTTGCCTTCTTTCCACCTTTCTTAATGTGTGGAATACATCTAGACTGTGCTTCTAGAATGGTATTTTTTAACAGTGACCATGCCTCTTGGACATTTTTTACTTTTGTAGCTGCTCCTTTCAGTTTTTTTCTAACAATTTTTCTCATTTTATCAAAGTTTCTCTTTTGAAAGTTTAGCACGAGAGCCTTGGATTTGCACACTGTTCCTCTTCCAGTCATTAAATCAAATTTAATCATATTATGATCACTATTGCCAAGCGGCCCCACCACCGTTACCTCTCTCACCAAGTCCTGTGCTCCACTGAGAATTAGATCTAAAATTGCTCCCTCTCTCGTTGGTTCCTGAACCAAATGCTCCATAAAGCTATAATTTATTCCATTCAGGAATGTTATCTCTCTAGCATGTCCCGATGATACATTTACCCAGCCAATATTTGGGTAATTGAAGTCTCCCATTATTACTGCACTACCAATTTGGTTAGCTTCCCTAATTTCTCTTAGCATTTCACTGTCCGTCTCACCATCTTGACCAGGTGGACGGTAGTATACCCCTATCACTATAGTCTTCCCCAACACACAAGGGATTTCTACCCATAAAGATTCAATTTTGTATTTAGTCTCATGCAGGATGTTTATCCTGTTGGACTCTATGCCATCCCGGACATAAAGCGCCACACCTCCTCCCGGGTGCTCCTCTCTGTCATTGCGATATAATTTGTAGAGATGTGAATCGTGTGCCAGATCGTCTTAACGATTAGATTCGGCTGGGGGGGGGGGGGACAAATCTGATCGTTAAGATATGTGAATTGGAATCGTTTCTGATTCCAATTCACATCGCTAATTTTTTTTTTTAGGGAGGCCCGCGCCGCTAAAAAAAAAACCCACCCGACCCTTTAAATCGACGCACCCCTCCCGACCCCCCCAAAACCTTTTAAAATTATAGTATAATAGGGGCTGATGAGTAAAGATGGCCGGCGCCATCTTTAAAGATGGCGCCAGCCATCTAGTGCTCCTACCATGTGACAGGGGCCGGTCAATGGCACGGATACCCTGTCACATGGTAAGGGCAAAGGGGCATCGGCGCCATTTTTTTTTAGAACAGCTGATGCCTGGGAACGGGAAATCTTTCCCCGAGGCCCCCCTGGATCTCTCCTCTCCCCGAGGCCCCCCTGGATCTCTCCCCGAGGCCCCCCTAGGCCCCCCTGGACCACCAGGTAATTTTAAAAGGTTTTGGGGGGTCAATTTAAAGGGTCGGGTGGGTTTTTTTTTTTAGCGGCGCGGGCCTCCCTAAGAAAAAAGGGTCGGGAGGGTGGGGGAGGCTAAGGGGGGTCGATTTAAAGGGCCGGGTGAGTTTTTTTTTTTTTATCGGGCCATCGGCGCCATTTTAATTAGTGGCAGCCAAAATGGCGCCGATGGCCCGAGAGCGGGAGATCGCGCCGGGACCCCCCCCCCACTGGACCACCAGGTAACTTAACATTTTGGGGGGGTTCAGGAGTGTGGGGGAGGGTAAGGAATTGGTTTTAAATGGTCGGGGTGGGTTTAGGGGTTGTTTTGGTGTGCCGGTTTTCCCGCCCTCCCCCAAATAATTCCCGTGCCCTATTTAACGATACAATACAAATGCCCCTGACGATAAATCGGGGGCATTTGTATTGTATCATGCACTCTAACGATTTAGAACGATTTTAAAATTATCTGACAATTTTAATCGTTCAAAAACGATTCACATCCCTAATAATTTGTACCCCGGTATAGCACTGTCCCATTGGTTATCCTCTTTCCACCATGTCTCTGAGATGCCAATTAAGTCTATGTCATCATTCACTGCTATACATTCTAATTCTCCCATCTTACTTCTTAGACTTCTGGCATTAGCATACAAACATTTCACAGTTTTTTTGTTTGTATTTTCATTCTGCTTTTTAATTGATAGGGATAAGTTAGAATTTTTTAGCTCAGGTGAGTTTTTAGTTACAGGCACTTGGACTATTTTTCTAATTATTGGAACCTCACTGTTGGGATGCCCTAATTCTAATGCATCATTAGTATCCTTTGAAGATACCTCTCTCCAAACCATGCACTGCTGAGTGACTGTCGGCTTTCTACTTTGTTCTAGTTTAAAAGCTGCTCTATCTCCTTTTAAAGGTTAGCACCAGCAGTCTGGTTCCACCCTTGCAACGAGGTTCACACAGTTCCTCTGTGTCTCCAGTTGCTGCATTGGACTCCGAGTTCTTCTCCTGACTTCGTCTTTGGCTTCCGCTCCTGGTTTTGGTTCGTCCTCTGACTTCTGGCTTCTGACCCGGCTTCGCTCTTGGACTCAGACTTCGGCTTCTTCCACCACCTCAGGTATCCGGTACTTGCTGGCCCAGAGGATTCTCCTAAGTCCCAGCGGCTCGGGCTCCTCCCGGGGGAGCTGCGGGTTTCCGAGGGTGAAGACTCTTCCAGCCTCCTGGGTCCAGTCATCCTCTCCGTCTACCTCTCCGGACGCTGCCTGGCTCCTTGGTTGCATAGGGTCCCGCCTAAGTCCAAGAGGCCCGAGTTCCTACAGGCTCCTCCCAGGGGGACCTCGGGCTTCCAGTGGTGAAGTCATCTCCAGAGTCTCTTCAGCGCCGCCTCCAGGCTGTGATGCTTCCTGTGGGTTCCCACAGTATTCCATCTACCGTCTCAGCCGGCCCAAGGGTTCACAACCGTAACATTTATATCCCTATGGGAGGGCCACCTAGTAACTCGAGGTGAGGTTTATGTATTAGTGTAGGGGTTAGGGGCCACTTTGACATTCAAAGTGAGACGTACGAACAGAATAGTGCTCTCTTGTGAAGATTTGATGAACCTCGGAGTGAGGACACTCACCCAAACATGAGATTTGTGCAATTTTCTCTCAACCAAGCTTGATGGACTCTCTACCTGATAACAGCCGTGTGATAGGGCTTCACAAAATGGTAAACCCAGCCCACTCCCGCCCCTAACTCCTCCTCTTTTTCGGATTTGCATCGCACCGTACGATATGGTGCCAGCGTATGCATTAAAGGCGTTTTCACATGCGATAAGCCCATAGAGCATTTTGATAAATGAGGAGGTAAGTTGGCTGGATGAGCAGCTCCTTTCTGGAACACCTCTGTCGTACCTACCACTTATCCAGCTAACTATTTAGCCAGATAGTTTTTAGTTAAATGGTGACTGCTGGGTGCAGCTGAATATTAAAACACTGCCACTTAGCTGGATAAGTCCCTACTTACATGGCTAGGTGGTGCTGAATATCAGGCTTTAGATATATTGCACAGCTCAAGATGTCAGATCTTCAAGAGGATGTACATGATAAGGTGGGGTGAAAATATGTGGCAGCAAAGTCAAGGAAGCAGTGTATGCAATCAAGGATCACTGTTTAATACTCAGAACCACAATAACTAGAGATCAGTCTGCCCAGAGAAATAGCAAGTCTACTTTTCTTTGAGAAGAAAATTTCATCCTTACTCTTGCAGTAGACAGTGGACACAACCACCTCAGTCTTCAAGTCAGAATCAAAATTCAAGACCTAGACCAAGAGTAGGCCAGCAGAGAATTCCACAGCAACCTTCATAAAAATCAGGCCTTAGCCTTTGACTACTCAGATCCATCCCATCCCCAACAATCCTTTCTAATTTGGTGAAGATAATACACTTCCAATTGTCACCCAACATTAGAACGTCTGGGTTCTGAAGATAATTTGAGAGGGTATTGCTTGAAGTTTCAAACCTTACGAAATTTTGCTTAAGGAAGTTATTTTAGCTACAAGGAAACCATCTACTAGACGTTCTTATAATTTAGTTTTGTACTCAGGTATAAGATCCATTTTCTTGTTCCACAATTGTATTACTTCAATATCTCCTTTACCTTTCCAACTCAGGTCTCAAATATAACTTAGATGGCATTTAAGTGCAAGATGTGCATATTGCCATTATTGTGAAGGCTAATCTATCTCTTATTATCATCATGTGGTTGCTAGATTCAAAACGTAGTGCAGACTCTACTAATGAAAAAGGAAGTTCTTTTCTTAAGAATCAGAACTTTGACTTGCAGAATAAGTGAACCTCAAGCTTTAGCAATTTAAAAACTATTTACTCAGATTTTCAAGACAGAATGGGCCAGATTTTATAACATGCGCATGGGCGTAGATTTGTTCGCGCAACCCGGAGCGAACAAATCTACGCCCGATTTTATAACATGCGCGCGCTACCGCGTGCATGTTATAAAATCCAGGGTCGGTGCGCGCAGGGGGGTGCACAATTGTGCAACCTGCGCGTGCCAAGCAGCCTGCCTCCATTCCCTCCGAGGCCGCTCCGAAATCGGAGCGGCCTTGGAGGGAACTTTCCTTCCGCCTCCCCCCACCTTCCCATCCCTTCCCCTATCTAACCCACTCCCCAGCCCTACCTAAATCCCCCTCCTAACCTTTATCAAAGAAGTTACGTCTGCCTGCTCTCCATCCGCCGGCACAGCAGCTGTGCCAGAGGCCTTGGTCCCGCCACCGGCACGCCCTCGAGCCGGCACCCCGCCCATGGCTCCGCCCCGGAACGCCCCCTTGTGCAAGCCCCGGGACTTACGTGCGTCCCGGGGCTTGCGCACGCCGCCGAGCCTATGCAAGATAGGCTCGGTGCGCGCAGGGGGAGGCAGGGGTAGGTTTTCGGGGGTTGCACGCGTATCTTACTTACGCAACCCTTTGAAAATCTACCCCAATAAGTCTAAAAATTTGCCCAAAATTTTGCCAGAGGTTGTATTTCAATTTCATTAAGATCAGTCTTTAGTTTTACTGACCTTCTTTTAGAAATCTCATTCAAATAAAGCTGAACAGACACGTGATATACTAGACCAGTGGTTCTCCCCCCTGCCCCAGCTGCTCCCCCCTGCCCCAGCAAAATGGGAACTCTTCCTCCACCCGGGCTTAAAATGTTGAATGCAGCAGCAGAGCTGGAGTCAGCGATACCAGCATGGTCTTTCTCCCACACACCCCCCCCCCCCCCCCCCCTTGGTCTGGAAGAGGAAGTAGTGAGCAGCATCCAGGTGCGGGAAGAAGAGACCATGCTAGGTAACGTGCAAGCAGCATCAGCCCAAAGAAGAGCAGTGCAGCCTGGAGCAAAAAGAGGAACATCGTCAGCCCCTGCAGCTGATGGGACTCCTTTCTCGAGGCCGCAAGGGCTGGAAGAGGAGGAGGCTGTTGCTGCTGCCAGTTTGGTGGGGAGAGAGTGACTGAGTGAGCGAGCATATGTGTTTGAGATTGTGTGTGCTTGTGTGAGACAGCTTGTATGTAAGTGAGTGATTGAGAGCCTGTATGTGTAAATGTGTGATTGAGAGTCTATGTGTGATTAAGATCCTTTGTGTGTGAGAGACAGCAAGAATGTAAGTGTGTGATTGAGAACCTGTATGTATGAGAGAGAGCATGTGTATATATGTTTAAGAGCCTGTGTGTATAAGAGAAAGAGAAAGCATGTGTGTAATTATGTGGTTGAGAGCCTGCGTAAGTGAGCGAGAGAGCATTTGTGTAATTGCATGATTGAGAGCCTATGTGAGAGAGAGAGAGCATGTGTGTAATTGTGTGATTGAGAGCCTATGTAAGTGAGAGAGAGCTTGTGTGTGACTGAGAGGAGAAAGTTGCAAGCATCCTCCTCCCCCGCCCTAATTAACAACAATCTCAGAGCACCTAGAAATTGAACATTTCCAGATATGGAGAACAGAACATGTTTTTATCCTTATTACTGGGTCTTTGTGTCTGCTGTTTTGAGATATTTAATTGGTGTCTAGAAATTTTTGAGTTTTTAATTATTGGATATTCCATTCATCAGCTGTTGTGAAATAATCTGTTCTTTTTATTAGTATGGTTTTGATTTTATATTTCTTGATTTGTTTTATGAGGACTGGTGATGTTTCTCTTTTTTCTTTGTTATACTGCATATGGTCTCTCTGGCTTGTTGCGGTTTCCAGATCAGTTTTTGTCTGCATGTTTCTTTTATGCTTTATGGTCTCTTTATTCTTTGTTAGGTGAGGGTCTGCACATGTGACTGAGGAGTTATTCTGTTGGCATGTAGTTTCTAGGTAGGGCTCTATAGCAGCCTGGCTTGTTCCATTTTCCTAATAGAAGTATTGGAGTTTTAAGGCCTGGTGTAATATTTTCAGTGTTGCCTTTTCTTAGGTATGGTGGTCACTGTTTGAGTGCTGGAAGTTGGTGCTGTTCTGGTATGGGAGGATTACTATTTATATAATTTATGTTCAGAGAGAGTACTCTTAATTTTTCCCTTGTGTCATATAGGACCTTTTTTTTTTTTTTTGTAATTTCCACCATACATTGTAATGAGCAGTGTGTCACACATGTGAGCATTGTCCATCAGGTGTGTCACGAAGGGAAAAAGGTTGAGAATCACTGTACTAGACTATAGAAGAGTTGTAATATTCTACTTAGAACTAAATTTTTCAGAAAATCAACACAATTCTTTGTATTCCATGGTCAGAGTATTAGAAGGCTTCCAGACTTTCTCTGCATGGCTTTCTGATTTTAGCTTCCTTTGATACACAAAATCTGGGAAACATCTCCTACTTATCAACATAGAGGAACCAGCTCATCCCCATTCTGCTTCCTTGCAAATTTCTTGAAAAGAAGCAACTTGGTCCACCATTCAAAGCTTTACTAAACGCTATTGTCTAGAGGTAGATTCTCACAGAGAAGGTACTTTAGGACAAGCAGTTAATCACTTCACCTCTCCCTCCTTTCTCTTGGAAGGAGGCAACAAAATCTTCCAGTGAAAAATGCAGAGCAATACTGCAACCTTCAGCTTGGGAATGCTCATGTGTGTGGCCAGACTTGTCCTGCTTATCCATGGAGAAAAAGGAATTGCTTACTTGTAATAGGTTTCTCCGTGAACAGTAGGACAAACAAACCATACAATTCCACCCTCCTCTCCCAAAACTAAAGTTCACTGTACGTACCCAGATCAGTCCAGATTCCTGGATTTTGCCTCCCCTCCAGCAGATGGAGACAGAGAAGTTTTGGCGAACTCTGTCCTTTACCCCCAGATGCCACCTACAGTCCGTCAGTATTTCTCTGTATTTCTCTGTCTCCAGCAGATGGTGGAGGTGCAAAACCTACAGTCTGTACTTAGTGTAAAAAAAAAAAATAATAGAAAGGCAGGTAGTTTTGTTAGGAATTCAAGCTTGGTTCTTTAAAAAAAACAAAAATGTTTCTAGCAAAGAGGATTCCTTTCAGCCTTCCAGGAGGTTGCAAGGTCCTGAGGGGACCATCCCCCCTGGTACTTGAGGTATCTGAGGCTAGGGATAGGGGGCACTATTGCTGAGTCTGAACAGCACTGGGGTGATATCGGGGAGCCAGGCTCACTCACCCCAGGAGGACCAGGACCCATTGAGAAGCCGGGCAAGTTTTGAAAAAAAAAAAAAAAGCGTCAACTTTTTTTGCTTACTTGGACTTTCCCTTCCCTCGCTACTGGGTTGGTCGCCGCTGCCGGATTTTCGCTGAGATTTTTTGCTTTTTCTGTTCTCTTCAGTGATGCCGCAAAGCACTGTCTGTCGGGTGTGCGGGTTGGCGCACGCGCGAGTTTCGCGCGACAGCCTTTGTTCCTCTTGTCTCCCCGGGGGGGAGGGAACTTCCTCAACCACCAGGGACACGGTTTTGAGCACCCGCCCGCAAAAGCTCTAAGGGACTCGGGAAACCACGGCCCCCTTCTCCTGATCCATTCCCACTGAGCGTGGGAACGGAAGCCATTGTGAGTACCATCAGGGCAGCCACGCGAGCTGCGGTGGGGGAGGGGATTCTCCCACCTCCTTTATCCCCGCAGCAAATGGCCCCCCGGGGGAGGCGAGCCAACGGGGCACGGCTCAGGAGCAGCGGAGGAAAGCCCCAAGGGGGCTTCAGACTCCTCCTCTTCATCCTCCTTTTCCTCCGATTTTATCTTGCTGCTTCATAAGGCCTTTAAGGCCCATAAGTCAGCAAAAAAGCATGGGGGAGATAAATCTTCTTTCGAGGTGCCACTTTCCAGTTCTCGCAAGCGCTCCAAACCTCAGGAGGGCACTGGATCCTCAAAGCTGAAGCGCCCCTTACGGTCAGGGGCCCCTCATACGGACACAGATTCTTCCTCACAGGCTTCTGACCCAGATGATCAGACCCTGTCATCCAAACCTCCGTTGGGGGTAGACGGGGATGCAGATCAGCAGCAGGATTCTTTCCACAGCTTCCATATTGTAGAGGGGGACGACCCAAAAGTAGTCCGCCTTTTTAGAAAGGATGAGCTGGGCCCGCTTATCCCTGCCATTCTGTGGGAATTTGGCATCGAGGCTCCACAGGAGGAATCCCGGATGGGGTCCATTGATCCGGTGATGTTTGGACTTCGTGGTCCGACCATTTCCTTCCCTTTTCATTTCTCCATCACTGACTTGCTCTTCAGAGAATTGGACACCCCTGACTTGAGGTTGAAAGTCAGTAAAGCAATGGACAAACGATATCCTCTGCCAGAGGAAGCCTTGGACCTTGTCCGAGTTCCCAAGGTGGATGCGGCGGTGTCTTGGACCTTGTCCGAGTTCCCAAGGTGGATGCAGCGGTGTCAGCAGTTCCCAAAAAGATCACCATCCCGGTCACCGGAGCAGCAGCCCTCAAGGACCTACAGGATCGGAAGTTGGAGCTGCAGCTCAAGAAAAGTTTTGAAGTCTCAGCACTGGGAGTGCGGGCTGCCATGTGCAGCAGTTTTTCTTTGAGAGCCGGCCTTTGCTGGGTGCAGCAATTACAGGCCAACGACTCTTTCAAAGGGGGAAGCTCTCCAGGCAGGGCGCCTGGAAGCTGCAATCACTTATAGTGCGGATGCTGTTTATGACCTGTTGTAGACTTCGGCTAGGTCCATGGTTTCGGCTGTCTCGGCGCGCAGGCTTCTATGGTTAAGAAACTGGTCTGCAGATGTTTCTTCCAAAGCTCAGTTGGGCTCTCTGTCTTTCAAGGGCAAGTTGCTTTTTGGAAAGGACCTGGAGGACATGATTCAATCCCTAGGTGAGAATAAAGTTCATCAATTGCCAGAGGATCGACCCAAGTCGAGGGGCTCCTTTTCCTCTCGGTCTCGCTTCCGTGGGAATCATAGATTTCGAACGCCCCCGTCTACCAGTTCTTCCTTTAGACAAAATTCGAGCAGACCGCAGTCATGGTCCCAGTCCTTTCGAGGCCAGTGCTTTGGTAGAACAGGTAACCCCCAGTCTGCACATGGGGTTAAGTCTCCACAATGAAGTAATGCCGGTCCATTCCTTGGTGCCGGTTGTAAGGGGCAGATCGTCTCTATTTTATGAGGAATGGGCCAAACTGACGTTGGACCAGTGGGTCCCTACCGTGATAAGGCAAGGTTATGCTTTAGATTTTGCACGTCGCCTTCGGGACCGGTTTTTGGTCTCCCCATGCGCTTATGAGGAGAAAAGAAAAGTGGTGCAAGACACATTGCAGTGCCTTTTCGAGCTCGGCGCCATCACGCCAGTTCCTCCTGCGGAACGGAGAAGAGGCTGCTATTCCATTTACTTCGTGGTACCCAAGAAAGAGGGTGCCTTCCGGCCCATTCTCGATTTAAACCGGGTCAACTGATGCCTTCAGGTGCCCCGCTTCCGCATGGAGACTCTTAGATCCGTCATTGCCTCAGTGCGAAAGGGAGAGTTTCTAGCATCGCTGGATCTGACGGAGGCGTATTTACACATCAGCGTCTGGGCCGTCCACCAGAAGTTCCTAAAATTTTCCATCCTGAGACATCATTATCAGTTTCGCGCTCTGCCTTTCGGACTTGCCACCGTGCCAGGACCTTTACCAAGATAATGGTTGTAGTAGCAGCGCAACTCCAGAGGGAAGGATTCTTGGTGCATCCATACCTGGACGACTGGTTGATTTGAGCAAAATCGGAGTCACTTTTGCCATTCGGCAGTCCACAGAGTGCTTCAGCTATTGAGATTACTCGGCTGGGTGGTCAACCTTGCCAAGAATCATTTGGTACCCTCCCAGTCCTTGGAATTCCTGGGAGCTCTGTTCAATACACAACAGGGGAGAGTGTTCCCTACCACAGACCGCATTGTCAAGCTGCAGACCGCATTGTCAAGCTGCAGGGACAGATTCAAGACTTATTGTCGAAACATCCTCCAAGAGTATGGGATTACTTGCGGGTCCTAGGATCGATGACTCCCACACTGGAGTTAGTTCCATGGGCCTTTGCTCATATGCATCCCTTACAATCAGCATTGCTTTCCCGGTGGAACCCAGTCTCCGAGCAATTTCATCTGCCCCTTTCTCTTACGGATTCTGCGAGGTCCAGTCTCAATTGGTGGCTCCTCTCGGACAATTTGAGCCGCGGAGTTCCCTTGGAAGTGCCAGAGTGGACAGTGGTTACCACAGATGCCAGCCTCTTTGGCTGGGGAGTGGTTTGTCTGGGGAAATCCGTGCAGTGTCAATGGTCCCGGGAAGAATCTCAGTGGTCGATCAATCGTCTGGAGACCAGAGTGGTGCATTTAGCATTACAAGCTTTCCTTCCACTCCTCCAGGGGAAGTCGGTCAGGGTTCTGTCCGACAATGCAACCACAGAGGCTTATATCAGTCACCAAGGAGGGACCAAAAGCAAGCTAGTGGCGGTAGAAGGTCAACAGTTGATCAGTTGGGCGGAGCAGCATCTGGTCAGCTTTGGGCAGAGCAGCATCTGGTCAGCATTGCGCGTCTCACATAGCTGGCGTAGACAACTTTCACGCAGACTTTCTCAGTCGTCGCTGTCTCGATTCTGGGGAGTGGGAATTGGCTGATGAGGCTTTTCAGATCATATGCGATACATGGGGTACACCCAGCATGGACCTGATGGCGACATTCAGGAATGCCAAGGCCTCGCGCTTTTTCGGCCACCGCAGGGAGACAGGAGCGGAAGGAGTGGATGCCCTGGTTCTTCCCTGGCCGAAAAATGTCCTGCTGTACGTCTTCCCACCTTAGCCTCTGATCGGCAAAGTGCTAAGGCGAATAGAACTTCACCCGGCAGAAGTGATCCTTGTAGCTCCAGAGGGACCAAGTAATCAATGGTTTGTGGATCTAGTCAATCTAACAGTGGCAGGGCCCCTGCGGTTTCAGGATCTCCTGGACCTTCTGCACCAAGGACCCGTCTGTTTAGAACAGGCGGATCATTTTTGTCTAGCGCCATGGCTTTTGAGAGGCAGCGTTTGAAGCACAAAGGTTATTCGGACGCAGTTGTGGCTACACTCTTGAGATCCCGTAAAACGTCCACGTCCCTGGCTTATGTCCAGGTGTAGAGAGTTTTTGAATCTTGGTGTGTGGATCGCAAGGTGGTTCCTACCCTGGCGTCGGTGTCTGATATTTTGTGTTTCCCTACAAGCCAGCCTGTCCATAGGTTTGTCGTGTAGTTCCCTTAGACTGCAGGTAGCAGTTCTTGGATGTTTACCTGGTAAAATACGGGGGGGTAGCGTTAGCTGCACATCCGATGTGGCTCGGTCAGGCATCCTTGTTCTTCCTGGAGCCTAAATTTAGTTCTCACAGCTTTATGTGCTGCGCCCTTTGAGCCTCTAAAAGGGCGACTTTGAAAGATCTAACGTTAAAAGTGATTTTTCTAGTAGCTATCACATCTGCTTGAAGGGTGTCAGAGCTTCAGACCTTATCTTGCAGAGAACCTTTCTTGAGAATTTCTGATACTGGAGTCTCCTTACGAACGGTTCCTTTCTTTCTTCTGAAGGTCGTAGCCGCCTTTCATTTGAATCAATCGGTGGAATTCCCGGTTTTTCCAGAAATGGTCCGGTTGGACCCCTTTTCTAGGGTCTTAAAGAAGCTGGATGTTCGCAGGGCTTTGCTGCGTTATCTGGAAGTTACAAACAGTTTCTGTATGTCAGACCATCTTTTTGTGCTGTGGAGTGGTCCAAAAAGGGGTAATATGGCATCTAAGACTACTGTAGCCCGATGGCTGAAGGAGGCTATAAGTTCAGCGTATTTACTGTGTGGCAGACCCCTACCGATTGGTCTTCGGGCTCATTCTACCCGTTTGCAGGCAGCATCTTGGGCGTTTCGCCGCAAGAGATTTGCAGAGCGGCTACTTGGAAGTCTTTACACACCTTCACGAGGCATTATAGGCTGGATGTCCAGGTCCCAGGTTCGGGGGGATTTGGAGAAGGTGTGCTCCGAGCAGGCCTCTCCAGGTCCCATTCCAACCAAGAAAGTTCTGGTACATCCCAGGAGTCTGGACTGATCCGGGTACGTACAGGGAAAGGAAAATTGGTTCTTACCTGCTAATTTTCGTTCCTGTAGTACCATGGATCAGTCCAGAGTTCTGCCAGCTTGATGCATAGAGGTAACAGAGAGTCCATTAGTTTTAGCAGTTGTTTATGTTGGTTCTGCAGAACAGATTTTTTCACAGGATTCACCAGGTTCTGTTTCACTTGGGATTAGTGAGCCAGTTCAAGAAAGGCATTAATTGTATATAGTTATTTTGGTTTTGAACCATTCTGCTTTGATACTGAGTAATACTGAAGGACTGTAGGTGTTACCTGGGGGTATAGGACAGTGTCCGCCAAAACGTCTCTGTCTCCATCTGCTGGAGGGGAAGCAAAACCCAGGAGTGTGGACTGATCCATGGTACTACAGGAATGAAAATTATCAGGTAAGAACCAATTTTCCTTTTTTATTTACTGGCTATGTAATAGACTGAGGGGGCAACTGCGCAAGAATGTCCATGCATGCTCAGAGCAAGTTTTTTAAATCTTCAAAGCTTAGAAGAAAGAATATGGCGTATTGGTGCTTTCAGTAGTGTCACCCACATGAGTGGCTGCTTTGTCCTGTCCATGGAGAACACTCATTGCAGGTAAGCAGTTCTGCTTTCAGGTCAGTAGGAGTGAATGGTGGGGTTCTGAGGGTATCGCAGGAAAGAAAACTCATCTGAATCACTAATATTGTTTGCATTCTCACAGGTGATGGCTGGATTCATAGTGTCACAACAAATGAATGGAAACAATTCCTACATCTTCCCAAGGATAGGCCCAGGTACAAATAAGTCAGTACCCAATAAAAAACAAAACAGTATAAGCCTTTAACAAAATCTACACTATACCATCTAATAGGATAATTAATTTGCAGTTACTCATCTTATAAAATAGATTATTCTTATATGTCAAACTGTTTAATTAAAGAAGCAACAATATGCTGGTTGTTGGGGGGATTTGTAAATTAAGATTAATGTTTTCAGCATGTAAATTCAAGATATTTCCCACAGCAAAAACAAATCTGCTAACAAAAGAGCAGCAAATGTAATAAATCTTAATACATTTATACTAATTTATAAGATCTGAGAAATGCTAACAACATTGAAAAAGTGTATTCATGGAGCACCCAAAATTTTCAAAGGTGTTCTTTAAATCAGGTGCATATTTCCAAAATGTATGTGAGCATCAGTGAGATTTTGTGTGTGTGTGCGACAGCAGGGCAAGGGTTCTGAGTGGTTCTCTGCAAGAGAGAATCTCTGTATGTTTGTGTGATAGAAGAAGGCAGTTTGTGTGTGCTGAAATTGAAGCTTTGTGTGTGTGTTTGTGTGAGAGAGAAAGAGAAATAATTTGTTTGCATGTATTGATGTCATTTTATATGGATGTGAAACAGGAAATGTACCTGTGTGGTGCATATGTTGGTGTATATATCAGAAAGGGATGAATTTGTGTTTGTAGAAGGAGGCAATGTGTGTTTGAGAAATAGAGTATTGTATGTGTGAATGATTGCGTATGTCCTTTTTCAATTCATATGCATAAATTCTGCAGCATAAGAAAAATACGCACTTATGCAGACTTGGATGTGGGTACAGATATCATCCTGCTGCATCTGATATTGTCAACATACAATCCTATTTTTCTGATGCCATGCAGCTTACATACTTACAGGTGAATTTTCAAAGCCATTACGCATGTAAATGTAACTTACTATTGTAGCAATTTTCAAAAGCCATTTACCCACGTTAAGTGCACTTAACATGGGTAAAACCTATTGACAATTCATGGCATATATTATAGCAATTTTCAAAAGCCCACTTACATGGGGTAAAGTGCATTTACATATGTAAAACCAAGTTTTAAGCATGTAAATGCTTTTGAAAATCTGGCCCTTAATAAAAGTTACATGTGTAATTCAAAAGAGGACATAGATGGAAACTGCCATTGAAATAACACTTAAATAGTAGAAGATTTGCATTTGGCATTACTGGCAATCACAAGTAATATGATTCCATGAAACACAGTATAATGAAATAGTTTATTTTAAATGGCGTTAAGAGAGAAGTAGATACTGCACCTTTCCAGCATGTACATTGAAGTTTAAATGTAATGCAGTGCTTTGTGATCTTTTCCTGCAGAGAAATAGTTAATCAGGCTGGTTTTAATACAGAGATGCAGAGAGGTCAACATCTTTAACGTAGGACGCCCTTCAGTTACAGAATAAGTGATTGCTTTGATCCTTGCAATTCTTATCTTTTATATATTTTATCTCTATTCCATAAAATGTTGAGGCTGTGTAATCAGAGTAATATATGTTAGAAGCTCTATGCTTAAAATCATTTTTTTAACAAGTGAATTTCTGTAAATATAAATTTGAGTTTTCTAAGTATTATATGATATCATAATCAATGTCTTGATCATAAGATTTCTTCCATTTCACTCATTACTTTTAAATGGTTGAGTTATAAATTAGGGTCCTGTTCTCAGAAATGTTTTACTTGAGCTTTGTCTACTTTTAAAATATTAAGAAAAATTTCCCAATTCTATCCTTTTTTTCTGCCACTACAAAATGATACCAGCAGCTTCTCTTTACTGCCTGAACTTTTATGCTTTGTTTTGCTTTTTTTATTGTTTGACTTTATAAAAGATTTAGTGACTGTAACACATCAGCTTTGGAGTGCCATAACTAGGGCCTCTATTCTGCGAAATTTAGAGGCATACCAAAAATTACACACAGTTGGAAATCTCCACAGGACAGAGCTGACTACCCCTTAAGCCATTCTAAATATCATTTTAGCAGAATGACAAATAAGAAAGGGAAGAATTGCAGAGCAATTCATATAAGCACTTTTTTTTCTACAACAGAACTATGAGTTAATATCGGTGAACTATGAGCTCGGCATCGGTGGATTCAGACGGTGAAGGATCAAGGACAATGCCGTTCCTGTGGGAAGGAGAGCTTATCCTCCCAACGTCTCGAGGAATTAGCCTCCATGGGCGGGAGCCCTGGATGATGTTGCCTTCCTTCCTACTTGCCAGACTTGACAATGCAATCTCCCTTGGAGAGAGGGCGAGCGGAGCCTAGGCTAGCAGCTTGCTGCCGCACTTCAGAGCCTTGCCCTTGAACAGTTGCCTGTGCACAGCTGTGACCAGTTCATCCGACGCATCGATGTCAGGACAGCATTGGGGACAGGGCCCATTTTCGGGTACCACTGCCCCCTGGACGCCGTCGAGGTGTGTGACCACCCACGATGCCACGGTAGCCTTCGGTGCCGTCAGCATCAGTGGAACTGGACTCTCGCTGCACCGGTTTGGGCGAGGCCTTGGTGCTGTGATATGGCACACTCGATGCCACGGTGCCTTTGATGCATTTGATGTCACCATGCCATCGATGCACTTGATGACTCGGTGCCCTTGATGCACTCAATGCCACTGGACCTTTGATGCACTCAATGGGACAGTGCCTTCAGTGCACTCA
Organism: Rhinatrema bivittatum; assembly: GCF_901001135.1. Taxonomy (NCBI): domain Eukaryota; kingdom Metazoa; phylum Chordata; class Amphibia; order Gymnophiona; family Rhinatrematidae; genus Rhinatrema; species Rhinatrema bivittatum. The sequence continues at coordinate 75,650,566 of NC_042618.1, read as the reverse complement.
ATCCTTTGGCCAGGTGCACTTGCTTCAATGCCCTTGGCGCATTTGCCTAGGTGCACGCGATTCCTCAGTGCCCTTGGTGCATTCGATGTCTCTATGTTCTTGATGCACTCGATGCCACGGTGCCCTTGATGCACTCAATGCCTCGGTGCCTTTGAGGCACTCGAGGTCACAGTGCCTTCGGGGCACTCGACTCCTCGGCCCGGTGTCCTCAGGCACTTGCCGCGGTCAGTGCACTCAATGCTTCGGTGCCCTTGCTGCACTCAGTGTTGTGGTGACCATGGTACCATCGATGCTACTTTGATCTCATTGCCCATGGGGCTATCGATGACATTGACATCCTTGATCCATCAAGGTGTGTGAGGTCGAAGTGGTGGCAAGCTCTCGATGCTGTCGACCCACTAGGTCGTCGAGGTGTGCAGCCTCAGTGCCAGCATGACCTCAGTGCCATCGCAATGTGGTGCTGCTCCAATACCATTGATGCCCTCGAGGCCATCAAAGTGTGGGGCCACCAGAGAGGCCTTCGGACCACCGATGCCTCTCATTACCACCTTGACTACGTCGAGCCCCACCAACCAGGCGCTGTATTTGTCATTGAGCACCCTTGTCGCCACTGTGGCTGTTGACAGCCGGGACTCTCTGAAGCCCCCTCATGGCCCTGCAGCCCTCAGGGGGCAGGGGTTCTTGGCCTCTTATGGATCAAGCACAGGGGTCGCTGCCTACTCGAGGTGCGCTGGTGCATCTGTACGCAGTGGCCCAGTGCCCTCAGGGCTCCGGAGTAGTGTTCACTACAGAGCATCAGGAAGCGCAGAACTGCCCCTTCAGCCAAAGATCCCAGTGTTGGGGGCCCGCCAAGTTGCGCACACCATCAATATTAATGTGCGCTAGCAAGACTCTCATCAGCCATAATGCTTGTGAGGCCATCGAGCTTGCAGCATCGACACCACCGGACAAATCAATGAGCCGAGGGAAATTGCTGTCGGCACTAGCGATCGTTGGTTCCTTTTGATATCGATGACCTATCGGGTGGCTGTAGGGTCTCTCCCTGCAGACGCCCATGGTTTCTTTGGTCCATATCTTTGGGCGCCGGAGCCCCCGGACAATCGAAGTCTGTGGGCGCCGGTGGTGCCAGGAATGACACTATTTACCGGCAAACTGCTTATGGATCACAGGATATGTCCGCAGTCCTCCATAAGCACCTGTGCTTACCTGGGATTTCACTGCAGTTATTCCCTATGGGTCTCGCAGGTGAGCTGTGTCCACCGCAGTTTCGATGGCCCACCTCCAGGAGCGCTCTCCAGCACTGAAGGGGGCAACACCATAGACCGCCACCCTCCACCATGCCTTACCCAGAGCGCCAGTGGTGCTGGGGACACCATTGCCACACTGTCCTCTGCACACCACTAGAGTTATTGTGGTGCTGATGAGCAACTTGCGCGATTGGGACAGATTAGGCTTCTGTTCCAAGGGCCTTGGTTGCTGCCAGACAGCATTCTCCCTAGCTCTTCAGTACTCAGCCACACTAGAATTCTGCCATCTTTTGGCATGGTCTCAGCCTCCACATTAGCCCATACTGCATAGTGCTGAGGAGCATTGGCGGGGGAGGGGTCATTACACACTCTGTGCTTGGTCATGGAGCAGTGTGTAACCACCGGCTCAGGCACATGGTTCTCGGTCGTCGCTGGGGCGTGGGATTTTTCCCACAAGCTCAGCACTCAGGATCATGGGTGTGCCACCATCCATGGATGGGTTACCAAGGCACACCAGGGCGCTTTAACAGTGGAGGGCATCCAATTGCCCTCTTTCACCGTTGTGTTCTGCAGCCACAGGACTGACCTTGGACTGCACTCCTGCTCAGATTCTGAGGTGAGTGGACATTGCGAGAGTGGTTCCAGCGTTTTCTCCTTTTTCAGCAGAGGCATATGTCTTCACCCTCTACCATGTTCTTGTGGAACAGTCCCTGGTAAATGTTTTTTCTCTGATCCGGAGCTCAAGCCTCTGAATCGGCATGTCTCCTTAGAGGACAGGGCCGGGGAGCGGCATCTGTGATCGTTGGACCGTCCTCAGTTGGGTCCCCTCCGAGAATTGCAGTGGTGATCTCCCCTATCCGAGGCAGGCTACCTGTGGTGGATTGGTCGCGCAGACACATCAGCGATTGGTCGTTGTGCCTCAGCTCTTCTTTGGGGGGTTGTTAGGCCCCGATCCTTCTGCTTCCTTCTCCCCTCTGGAAGGGGAGACTCGACTGGGTTCCAGGGCAATCTTCTCGGTTCCCCTCTCAACACCTGACTATGCACCCCTTCAAGGGGTGTCCCTCATTTTCCATTCCCGGACAAGGGATGGCACTGCTCTGACTGGCACCAGCCCCAAGAATAGTCAAGAATAGCACTCTCCCTTGGGCGCTCTAAGACGCAGCAGGTCTATCCATGAGGGAGCTTGTCCAGTGTTGCTCCCTGGTGACCCTCCAGGTTTACCCATGTTTGGGAGTCACTTTGGAATCTGCTAGACTCAGTGAGCATCCTCCTTAAGGATTGCTATCGTCTGTCATTCTTGCCTGTGGAACTCTGCTCTGTGAGGAGAGTTTCAGTCCATCAGCTGGGTGATTGTGTCTTTCACCCTATTGCCATGTCCATGGTTGAGGGAGATGGGGACCGAGTACCCTGCAACAGAAGCACTGCCCTTTGCTCACAGTAGCATGCAAGCTGTTTTTCTCCTTTTTCAGGATCACCCCATCTGCGGACAGAGGAGTCCTGGGTCATGCAACGTTGTTCATTGCTGGGCCACGTGCTCCCTTAGGAGGGGAAGTTTCTCCCCTGGGGTAATCGCTCTCAGTTTCCGCTGAATCAAAAAGACTGAGTACTCCATCTCAGTGGGTTACTCCCTGCTGGTTTCGGCAGTGAGTTGTTCTCTTGGGGTTGATAGACAACCGGGCGACTTGTGCTTGCCATGGCAGTCCTCTGATCTGCCTCCTTGTGTTCGTCATTCCTTCTGACTTCCGATTGGATTGTCAAGGGGAGGGGAGGTAAAGCTAAGACACCTGTGGTATATCACTGTATACCTGCAGGGAAGGATACACCAAGTTTTTCCATTTATTTTCGCCATTCTCTGGCTAATACTGCCTTAGTTTTTTCTCATTCTCTGGGTTGCCCAAAGGGCCTTCCTGCTCCTCTTGTGATCCTGTGATAGGCTTTGGGCTCTCGTAACCCAGTTTGGTTTTCGGTTGTTTGTTTGTTTTTTCACACCAAAGGAAACTGTGCGGTTTTCATCCTAGAGTCTCTCTTGTTTACATCTCTGGGTCCTTCCTGTATCCAGGAGGATCTAGATCCAATGTTTTTTGTCAGAAATCCTGCTTGTACTGTCTTCTGTGATGCACAGTTGCTTCGGTTTACACTTGCATCACTCCACTGCTTCAGGCATCCCTGCTATGCATGGGGATTTGTGTCTCAGTCTTTTTCTTGGCTTTCTTTGTAGACCCCAACTCTTGTCCAGCCTGGTGGGTCGACTGCCTCACAGGCAAAGGACGGAGGTAGTGCTCCAGCACTGTGTGGTTTACCACTTTGTCCTGCTCGGACAGCCTGTAGCTTGGTATTCACCCGTGTTTGAGGACTACCATCCTGCTTGTCCTAGGAGAAAGTAGAGTTGCTTACCTGTAACAGATGTTCTCCTAGGACAGCAGGATGTTAGTCCTCACGAAACCCTCCTGCCTCCCCTGGGAGTTGGTTTCTCCATGTATTAACTATATCATGGACTGAGGGACTCTGCCTAGGGGGCAGGGTGATGACTACAGCTGCACATGCTCAGTAGTGCATGGTAAAAGCTCTAGAATCTTTGAGATCAAAGTTCCGTGCCGGGCTCCATTCAATGATGTCACCCATGTGTGAGGACTAACATCCTGCTGTCCTAGAAGAACACCTGTTACAAGTAAGCAACTCTGCTTTCCCCTTCCCCCACTCTTCAGTCTCAGTGTGGCACCCTTCCAACCCTACACGTTTCCAAATCTCAGTGAGGGGCCCTGCCCCCACTAGGGTCAGCTCTGCCCTGGGACATATTCCTGGACCGGTATGTTTTATGACCACTTTTATGAATAAGATGTTCTTGGTCTTAATATACTGAAATTCCAATTTTATGAATTAATTTGAGGAGGAAATCTGTTGATGTTAGGTGAGTTGAGAAACTGTTGATATAAAAATTGATAAAAATTGTTTTATTTTTGTTTTTTTTGTTGAAATGTTTTGGTTTTGTTTATTCTTTAGTCGTTTTTTTAAAATTTTGGACTAGATTCATATGTTTTTTGGGAAAATGTTATTTTGGTTCTCTGTCCACAAGCAGAGTTGAATTAGCCATGACACTTAAGGGTGACATCATCCGATGGCATCAAAATGACCCTTCTCTCCTAGGTCATATAATTTTTTCTCTACTGGGCATATGTGGGAGTTCCGCATGGGCACTGCCTCATGAACCTGTCAAGTTTTTTTTCATCTGAGCTGCTGCACGAATATGTACCCTTTCCCTCTGTTTTAGTTTTTCTAATTCAAAACTATTCTTCTAATTTTGACTTCTCAGTACATTGTTGGTGTTATCTACTTGCTCAAAATAAAAAAAAATCATGACTGGCTTTAAGAAGGCTGTTCTTAGTAGTTTGAAGGATTGCATATGTGGCAGAAAAATATCGATCATCAACAACCACAACATCAGATATCAGTGTCTGGATCCTGACCATGACACATCTACATTTTACCATTGTGGCCGGATGTTGCTGCATATTAAAAACTCCAAAGCCTGGAAGATGGAGTTACGCAGGTCAGTGAAGAACCGCAATTGATCTTCCTCCCACAGTGGAGCCTTCTCGAGCTCCTCTAGTGCTGAGTTGTGCAGAAGCTTTTCAAGCAGGAAACCAGTGCAGGCCTTTGAGCCTTCCACCTCAGTGGGGTCAAGCAAACCATGGAAGTGTCAGACTGAAGAGTCCTTGAAACCTACGCTGGCCCCATGGGGGCTCGGCAGCACACAAAAAGAAAAAACATCATGTGTTGGAGCTGAAGGCGCAGTCAGTGCCATTGAAAAAGAGGTTGAAGTCTGTCCCAATGCACTTGGCTCCATCAATCTCCATTGCCATCAGTGCACCAGAGCTCAACATCAACACACCAGCCCTCAGCATCTTCGATTTCTGGACTTCGGTATTGTTGAAACAGCGGGGCTTGGAGTCCTCGCCATTGATGCAACAGTCCTCAATATAGCCGACGCAGCTGTTCATCAAGTTGACGCATTGCTCACTGGCTCCATCAAAACACTCAAAGAGAGCAGGAGGCCATGAAGGAGATGTGTTCCACTTACCTTCCCCCATATATCTCTGTCATAGCTTCTGGTGGAAGGATTATTCCTGGAGAAATCAGATCCCATTTGTTTTGTGGTGCCACTGGTTTTCATGCAATCATTGTTCCTGTTGCTGCAGAAATGGGTTACCTTCTGGCGTTCAGGAGAGATTTCTTAGCAAGATTAACCTACACTGGGGGGAGAGCCTGGACACCGGCCCGCTGAGAGTTGGAGTTCCCCTTTGGAAGCACCGCTCTCCTGACTGAATCACTGAGGCTGGGGAATACTTAACCGTGGGAGATGCCGTGAGAAGCCTGGACACTGGCCTGTTGAGAATGGTAGTTCCCCTTTGGGAGCACCACCCCCCTGACTGAATCACTGAAGCTGGGAGGACTTAACTGCGCACCCCTTTGTTTATTTTTTTCATCTGACTTCTCATTGGATTTTTGCTACATCTCAGTGGTTAAAAAGAGGAAAGCTGTCCTGAAGCCGTTACTCTCCATGTCTCAGGTAACTCTCTCTCATCTTACTCAATTGACATTGGATGCCTTTTACTTTTCAAGCCCAGCAGCTGCCTTGGAGGAAATTGGAGCAGTTTGCTTCATTCAGCAAGAGGCATCGGTCTCCTTGAGCCCTCAACGTCCTACTCCTAGTGATATTGTGTCAGCACCTGGGGATCAGGATTTCATGCCCTTGAAAGACTTGTCTCCTTTCCCAGAGGGTAGGCCCTGGGAAGTGAGTTGTGTGGTGACTTCTACCCCAATGAAAATTATACCATCTAAGCCTTAGATACACTGTGGACTGCAATTACCAACATAGTCAATGCACCTGAGCAACTGCAACTCCCGTTGTCATCCTGTTAGCAACGAGTGAGTTAAGGGATCCAGAAGGGATGCAGGGGGGAAGCTGTCCTACTGCCACCTGCCTTTTTCTAACTGCTTCGGTTGTGTCTTCAGCCCACAGGTAAATGGATCAGGGATAGACATGGGGGAGGAAAGGAAAGAGTGAATGACTGAGGATAGCCCTGGGGGGTGGGGGAGAGAGGGAAGACGTAAACAGATCATTGACCTGTGGATAAGGCGACCCTATTTTTCAAGATGAATTTTGAGACTTACATTTCTTGACTTATACACGAGTATATATGGTAAGAATGCTGGGGATTGTCACCTGCCAATGCATGGTATTGCTGTACCAGGGAAGCCAGACGTAGCAGTGCTCAATGCAGCCCTAATTCTGAAGGAGTGTGTCCAGAACTGCTCTGCCTTCATCCCTGCTGCTATAGCGCATGATGGAGGATGGCACTAAATTGATATTTGCTCAGAAGGAGTAAATTATTGTGAATCAGGAATTGCAGTCCCTCAGATGTCCTAATGGAGGAGTAGGCACAGCATTCGCCACAAGGCATGTGGGGAGCCCCCGCACTGTGGCCAATGTAATCGCTGTACCACGCCCCCCTGGTTTGTTTTCGATTTCCTGATTCTTAGCATTAACTGTTCATTAGAAAGTGAGACATCCGCAGCCCAAAGGCTAGAAATGTCACACTCACAGGCTTGATGTGGCCACTAACTCACTCATTCTGAGTGCACTGAAGAATGCGATGTAAAACATGGCATGGAACAGGGCAAGTTCGAAAGAGCTTGACACTACTGCAGGAAAACATGCCACAACTGCAGAAGGTAATCATGCAGTATTGGTCTACGATCTTTGGGAATTGCTGGTTTGGATCTGGCTCAGCCTGCCAGGACTCTATTAACTCTACAACCTCCAAATGTCAAGGAAACCCCTTGATATGTGGTTTGTGTGCGGTTGCTATCAGGGGACCAGCCACTCTGTAGCTGGCCTGTTAAGATAGCTCCCGTGTTTTATTCTTTAATTTTCTTAATGAACAATTTTCTTTTTGAATTTTGAATTTTGCAATTTTTCTTAAAACATGTGTGCTTCTGTTCTCCCGATGTGCGGTACGACCCACCATTCGCTTATCGTTATCTTTTATGAAGTATTTAATTTATCTTTTAATTGCTCCCGCTGTTCATGGGTCCGATTCCGCTTGCCCGACAATGGCCATGTTTCGGCAGCGATCTGCCTGCTTCAGGAGCCGCGGGAAAAGCTCTGTTATGTCCGTAAAATGGATCCTCCATCAAAAAAGCACGTAAAATCTTCTAAAATATTTTAAAAGACTATTAGGTCTAATCTTCAATATATATAACAACCTATACCCCACTTCCCAAGCTTATAGTACTTACTATTTTCGCATGTCAACTCCTTAAAGTGAGCGGCGCCTTCATGTTTGAATCTGGCGTCTCTCTCTATTCCACCATTTATATAGCTCTTATTAGCCACTTACTGGACCAGTCGCACTGTCTCCCTCGAGTCCTGGGTGCTAGCACCCTAGGGTGCCCTGCAGTCACGTTGGTTAGTGACGTCACCTATTATTTCTTCTTTCTCTTATTTCTCCCTAATGTAAACTGCATTTGAACCCCTCTAAATGTTTATTTCTTAACTATGTGCTTGTAAAGTATTTCTGAACACTAAAGTTGCTAAATTTAATGAATTTAATGTATTTACAGCTCGATCGTTCTTATCGGGGAAAATGTTCTTTTCGGTGGACCTGATGGGGACCTGCCTTTACATGAATCGCGCCTCTCTCTTGTGCGCGGCGGACGTGATGGTGAACTAATGTGCGGTAAAATGAGGATACCTGAAGGGAGAACTTGGTATTGACAAATTACAGGATTAACTAGAACAGGCACGATGTTGCAGCAACATCAGAACGGGTATCATAACCTAATGGAGGAACCAATCAATTAAGGTATTAGTCTAGCAGCTGCAATGATCACACATGAGCAAAAATGTAAAAAGCAAAAAGAAACAAAGTAAAGAGGAAACTAAGAAGAAATTGCGAATAAGTGAGTTTCTAAGTGGTTTACACGGTAGCAATAACCAGACCAGGTGATAGAAGACGACAAAAGACTTAGGGGCGGATTTTCAGAGCCCTGCTCGCGTAAATCCGCCCAAAACCGGGCGGATTTACGCGAGCAGGGCCCTGCGTGCCGGGAAGCCTATTTTACATAGGCCTCCCGGCGCGCGCAGAGCCCCGGGACTCGCGTAAGTCCCGGGGTTCTCGGAGGGGGGCGTGTCGGGGGCGGGCCCGGTCGTCGCGGCGTTTCGGGGGCGTGTCGGCAGCGTTTTGGGGGCGGGTACGGGGGCGTGGCTACGGTCCGGGGGCGTGGCCGCGCCCTCCGTACCCGCCCCCAGGTCGCGGCCCGGCGCGCAGGAGTCCCGCTCGCGCGCGGGGATTTACGCCTCCCGGAGGGAGGCGTAAATCCCCCGACAAAGGTGGGATGGGGGTTTAGACAGGGCCGGGCGGGTGGGTTAGGTAGGGGAAGGGAGGGGAAGGTGAGGGGAGGGCAAAGGAAAGTTCCCTTCTAGGCCGCTCCGATTTCGGAGCGGCCTAGGAGGGAACGGGGGTAGGCTGCGCGGCTCGGCGCGCGCAGGCTATACGAAATCGATAGCCTTGCGCGCGCCGATCCAGGATTTTAGCCGATACGCGCGACTACGCGCGTATCTACTAAAATCCAGCGTACTTTTGTTTGCGCCTGGAGCGCAAACAAAAGTAGGCTATTCGCGCTCGTCTGAAAATCTACCCCTTAATCAATTTGTTAAAAAAAGCAGTGGCAGATTAGTTCACCATCACATCCGCCGCGCACAAGAGAGATGTGCGATTCATGTAAAGGCAAGTCCCCATCAGGTCCGCCGAAAAGAACATTTTCCCCGATAAGAACGATCGAGCTATAAATACATTAAATTCATTAAATTTAGCAACTTTAGTGTTCAGAAATACTTTACAAGCACATAGATAAGAAATAAACATTTAGAGGGGTTCAAATGCAGTTTACATTAGGGAGAAATAAAAGAAAGAAGAAATGATGGGTGACGTCACTAACCAACGTGACTGCAGGGCACCCTAGGGTGCTAGCACCCAGGACTTGAGGGAGACATTGCGATTGGTCCAGTAAGTGGCTAATAAGAGCTATATAAATGGTGGAATAGAGAGAGACGCCGGATTCAAACATTTATTTATTTATTTATTTATTTATTTATTTCACATTTTTCTATACCGAGCTTCATGGTTGAATACCATATCAGATCGGTTTACATCGAACGAGGGATAGAAACTTGTAACAAAAAACGGAACAATAAGTTATAATCAGAAAGAGAGCAAGAAAGTTACATTGAACAAGGACTATAAACTTGGAGGCTTTACAGCTTGGAAGTAAATAGAGTAAAAAAGGCCCGAGTAGGGCCATAACTTAAAATCAAAAGTCATAAGATAGTTTAATTGCGGAGGTATTGGATAAGAGGCATCTCACAAAGAAGGCATGGTTCCATGGCTCGTGAGTAGGATGGTAGATTATTGTGTGTCTGAAGGATCCAAGAAGGCTAGTCGGAACAGCCAAGTCTTAAGTTTTTTTTTAAAAGTTAGTAGGCATGATTCCAACCTGAGTTCTGCAGGAAGGCTATTCCAAATGTTTGGACCTGCTAGAGAAAAGGCTCGGACCCTGGTCGAAACTAGGCGAATGGTTTTGGTTGGAGGGGGTTGTAACTCTCCTTTGTGGATTTCTCTAATCGGTCTGTTGGATGTATGGAGTTTGAGGGGAAATTCAAGGTCAAGATGAAAATAGTTATGGATGGACTTGTGTATCAGGGTGAGAGATTTGTGAAGGACTCTGTAGTAGACTGGTAACCAGTGAAGGTTTCGGAGAATTGGTGTAATATGATCTCTTCGGTTGGTACTGGTTAAAATTCTGGCAGCAGCATTCTGTATCATTTGAAGAGGTTTGGTGGTTGAGCTGGGTAGGCCAGTGAGAAGAGCGCTGCAATAATCTATTTTTGAAAATATTAGGGATTGCAGAACAGTTCTAAAGTCGTGGAGATATAGGAGAGGTTTGAGTCTTCTCAACACCTGTAGTCTGTGGAAACAATCTTTGGTAGTCGAATTGATCATAGTCTTTAGATTAAGGCGGTTGTCTAGAATTACTCCCAGATCTCTTACTTGAGTATGGGTGAGTTGGAGACTGTGATGGGTTTGTGGAGGATGGATGTCTGGGTTGGAAGAGATAAATAGTAATTCAGTCTTAGCGGAGTTGAGGACCAAATTTAGATTATTGAGGAGATTGTTTATAGATTGAAGGCAAGTTTTCCAAAGTGAGAGAGCTTTAGTAATGGATTCTGTAATGGGGAGCAGAATCTGAACATCGTCAGCATAGATGTAATGGATGAGATTGAGACTTGTTAACAGATGACAAAGGGGGAGGAGGTAAATATTGAAAAGGGTGGGAGAAAGGGAGGATCCTTGAGGCACGCCAAGAGAAGAATTTGTCGATGGTGATTCTTTGTTGTTGATCCTGACCCTGAAGCTTCTGTTATCAAGGAAGGACTTGAACCAGCTGAAGACTGAGCCAGTTATGCCAATATCAGATAAACGATCCAGGAGGATGGTGTGGTTGACCGTGTCGAAGGCTGCTGAAATGTCTAGAAGGATTAGAAGAAATGAGTGTCCTTTGTCCATTCCCATAATAATATGGTCTGTTAGTGAGATGAGCAGGGTTTCTGTATTGCGTGATTTGCGGAAACCATATTGGGAAGGGGAAAGAATATTGTGTTCTTCTAAGTAATCTGATAGCTGGGTATTGACTACTTTTTCTGTAATTTTGGCTAGGAATGGAAGATTAGAGATTGGACGGAAATTAGCAAGAATGCTAGGGTCTAAATTGTGTTTTTTCAAGAGGGGTTTAAGGGAAGCATTTTTTAGGCTATCTGGGTACAGACCTTGAGTTAGGCAGCAATTTATGATGTTAGTCAGAGGTTTTGAGATTGTGTCTGGGATGAGTAGCAATAATTTGGAGGGTATGTTATCTGTTGGGTGGCTGGATGGTTTCTGCCTTTTTAAAATGGTTTCGATTTCTTTAGTGGAAGTTAATTCAAAGTTGTCGAATTTAGTATCCTTGAGTATGTGGTTGGAGGAGCTTGAATCAGGAGGGTTGGTCTTAGTTGGAAGAAGTGCTATAGTGTTTGAAATTTTCTGCTGAAAGAACAGGGCTAACTCATTTGCCTTGGATTGAGCATGATCATCTGGTATTGATGGAGGAATTGGCTTTGTGATTTGTGATACATATGAAAATAAAGCCTTTGCATCATATTGTAGGTCATGGATTTTATTAGCGTAGTATTGTTTTTTTGATTGTAGGATGGATGATCTGTAAAAATGTAAAGTTCCTTTGTATGATGAAAGAGTAGACGGTGAAGGGACTTTGCGCCATCTGTTTTCTTTGTGGCGTAGATCTTGTTTTATCCGTTTGAGTTCGCTGGTGAACCAAGGTTGGTTACCTTTTTTTGCTGGGTTGATTAATTTCGAGGTTGATGGGCAAAGATTGTTTGCTACCCTTTCCGTGATCTTATGCCAGGATAGCACAGCTGAATTGGGGTTAGATGTGTCTAGGTTTGTGAGTTCCTTGGTGAGCTGCTCGCTGAGAATTTCTGAAGCACAAGATTTCCTGAAGTAAATGGTGGAGAGGTGTTGATCAGTGGAAGATTGTATCTTGGTGGATAGGGTTGTAGTTATCAGGAAATGGTCTGACCAGGGAATGGGGGTACATGTAGGATCAATAGAGCAGAGGAAATTAGCATTAATGAAAATAAGATCCAATGTGTGTCCTGCTCTGTGAGTTGGATTGTTGATAATCTGGGTGAATCCCATAGCGTTAAGGGCGGTGAGGAATGCTTCACAATTGGATGAGTGTGGAGAGGCATCAAAGTGTAAGTGATCACTTACAAAGTGTAAGGCATCAAACATGAAGGCGCCGCTCACATTAAGGAGTTGACATGCGAAAATAGTAAGTACTATAAGCTTGAGAAGTGGGGTAAGACATCCGCCTTGAGATCTGCTTCGCTTCCTTCAAAAAGAAAATTAAAACCTGGCTCTTTAGCCAAGCTTTTCCAGAACTTTGATTATTTTTTACCTCCAGCTATCAAGATTTTCTCACCATCGCAATCCCTTCTGCAGATCACATTTATCTTAGACAATTACGCCTTATTTTATGATTTGGTTTCTCAAAGAGACTATACAATTTTCTCAATGTTATTTTTCGAACCTGTTTTCCATGTTTTCCAAGTTCTATAACCTTGTTATATGTACCGCCTCTTGGCGTAATTTTTATGTTTCAATGTAAACCGATGTGATCTGTATTTTAATACAGGAACACCGGTATATAAAAATCTAAAAAATAAAAAATAAAATAAATAAATATATATATAGAAGATTAGACCTAATAGTCTTTTTAAATATTTTAGAAGAATTTACGTGCTTTTTTGACGGAGGATCCGTTTTACGGACATAACAGAGCTTTTCCCGTGGCCCCTGAAGCAGGCAGATCGCTGCCGAAAATGGCCATCATCGGGCAAGCGGAATCGGACCCATGAACAGTGGTAGCAATCCAGCAATTAAAAGATAAGTTAAATACTTCATAAAAGATAATGATAAGTGAATGGTGGGTCGTACCGCACACTGGGAGAACAGAAGCACACATGTTTTATGAAAAATTGAAAATTCAAAAAGAAAATTGTTCATTAAGAAAATTAAAGAATAAAACACGGGAGCTATCTTAACAGGCCAGCTACAGAGTGGCTGGTCCCCTGATAGCAACCGCACACAAACCACATATCAAGGGGTTTCCTTGACATTTGGAGGTTGTAGAATTGTTGCACTAAGGAAATGAGGTTGCTTGGTGAATAGGACTCTATTAACAGCAAAGTCCTTGACAGGGTTAGGCCAGCCCTGCACTTTGGCAAATAATGTAAAGCCAGCTATATTTTATTGCACTGTGTTCCTGAACGTTCCATCCCTTCAAGCCTGAACCACATATTCCACTATCTGATGGGGTGATATGGGGCCTCAGGGTTGGTCCGAGGCATCCAAACAGAGCAGGACAGTATTATAACCCCTCACAAAGGCTTGTCAGGTGGAGGGTGCGCCAGACTGGTGCAGCAAATTGAGTGCATCCTTGCTCTAATGATTCAACAGTGTTTTGGCACAGGTGTTCCGTATGTGATGCCAGCCTCTGGAACTCTTCCCATTTGCAACGAGAAAGACAACCTGCAAGCTCATTGCACAGACCAGGAATGTGCCGCGCGCATGCTGCAACATTTAACTGTAGTTTCCTAAAGACCATCACCCTCAATAGTTCAGAAACAGGGGTGCACTTGGCAGATTGTCAATTAATGATTTGAACTACCACAGGTTGTTACACCAGAATACCATACTTTGTTTAGCTAAACAGTCACTCCAGATGTACAGTGCCACAACTGTTGGGAAAAGCTCCAAGAAGCTGATAGTCAATGTGAACCCAAGTGGGTCCAACCTCTCGGCCAAGCTTCCATGCTCCATGAGCCCGGGCAGTAAAGACCAAACCTCAAACCCCCAGAGGCATTGGAGAATAATTGCAGGTCGAAACTAGATATGGGAGGGGGCAACCAAACCACCGTTAAAGTCGCCCATGAACCGCTCTCATACAGGTAGATCAAGTGTGTGACCCTTATCCTATAATGCTTCTTCCTGACTCTCATAGTTGCCATTATCAATCTGCTCAGAAACACCCACCCCATGGGAATGACCCTGCACACAAAAAGGAGACTCCCTTTGAAGGACTGAGTGCATGAAAGAGTGATCTTATGACACTGGACCATAATGCAGACCAGCAAAGACAGCTTCTGCAGTTTATCGTCTGAGAGTCTGGAGATCATCTGCATGGAGTCCAGCTCGATGCCGAGGAACATCAAGACTACTTGGCAGTTCTGACTTGTCAGTGGCAAGAGGTATCCCTAGGGAGCATGCCAGCTTGTGGAAGCTTTGAAATAGATGGAAACACACGTTTGAATTGCAGGGGCCGATAAATAGGAAGTCATCGAGGTAGTGAATGACACTTATCAAACCCGTACATCGCAGCAATTCCCAGTGCAGGAAGGTGCTGAATGTCTCGAAATAAACGCATAATATGGAACAGCCCTTAGGCATGCACTTATCAAAATAAAAAGCACCATCAAATGAGAAGCCAAGCAGAGGGAGGCTATCTGGGTGTAAGGGAAGGAGCCAAAAGGCAGACTGTCAACCTTCACCATGAGTGACCCTTTTCCATACTCCCTGAGGGCAAACAAAGGTGATGCCTGCCTATCTCTGATGGTGTGTCTAACAGATCCCCAACATCCTAATATTTTTAAATATTCCATTGGACTTTATAGATCTCAAGGGAATAAGGCAAATCTTAAGTGATATGATCATGCACCTCACCACTTCGGGTCTGTAACAAGAGGTCACAGTTGATCCACCTGGCTCTTTTATAGCCCTTCTGGATCACAGACATAGGATTCCCAAGTTTGTGAAAACATGCTTTTCATCTGAGCTGCTTTCACTTTATAATCTGCCAACGAAGGGTACAAACTCATAAGCCTAAAAAATTGACTCACAGGCAAGTTGTCATGGAGGTTCTAAAATGGTAGTTATTATAATCCAATAAAGAATTGCAGTCAGTAGATTTTTTTGAAAATTGTAAAATGAAATCGTCCCTACTGAATAGAGATCAGAATATCCAGATAAGAAACACAAACCTTGCTAAAAGTGTAAGTAAATTTCAGATGGACATCGCATTGATTTAACCAAACCATAAACTCGCCGATCTGCTCGCCAGACTTGTCACTTAACATCTGAAGTTCTTCGTGACTCTCTTAGTGGCCGTAGGTGGCTCGTGACACCAGCACCCTTTATGTTAGCTCACTCCCCTTCTGTGCCCTTCTAGTAAACTAAAAATGCCTACGTACTGGCAACTTCTGATGCAATGCCGGAGGGAACATGGAACACCCTGCTAAAGCTGCTTGGTGGTACCCATAGTGGGTAACCTCACCCCTCTGTGGCAACGCTTCCTACCCCTTCTGCAACTGAAGAACTCCCGGAAACAGCAGAAGACCCCGAGGAGGAACTTCTGCTGCTAGATGTGCTAGAGCCACTAGAGTGCCTCCTGCCTCTGTGCTTATGCTTGTGCCTGGGACACCTCATACTTTCGACTACCTGAATGGCACCCTGCGCCTCCGCACTTTCTATTCCAGAGGTAATACAGTTAGACTCACCCTCTGGTGCCAGCAGTGACGTTTATGGGATTGCTGGTATCTGCTGGAGCGCTCTCTGCAGATGAGGATGTCGCCACACCTGCCGGCGCTCCAGATGAATAGGCCCATTCTGGGTCAGGGGAGGCAACTGTGCAAGGTGTTGGAGTGCCTGGGACTGGAGCGGCCAGTCCCGATGCATGCGGAGCTGCAGGAACTGAGGGACCCCCGCAAGGAGAGCTGTGGATGCCGCAGGAACACCCATAGGTTATGGGGTAGGAAGCCAAGGGCCACCACTAAGTGGCTGGAGCCATGGTGCCTGAACTACAAACCAGGAACCTGGTGTGTGTGCGCCCCCAAACTGCCAGTTCTGCTTTGGCATGTTGGGGTAAAAGCCAGGTGCACCCCTGTAACCCCAGGCTTGCCATCCCAGCATGCAGACTTGGCTGATCTCCAAGGTGGGTCCTGGCCCAGTGGCAGGGAGAAAGAGGGCACCAGGTAGCAGCCCTAATTAGCTCCCCCAGTTGAGCACCACCACTCCCTGACATGGTGGAACTGCTGGGGCTATCCAAGAAGAACTCCTCAGGCACCCAGCTAGCTGGCTGGGAGGCCAGCTGCTGGGGTCGAGGGCCAGCTCCAGCACCTGCAGAATTCCACTCCCTGTCATTCCTTTGTCCTGCTTCCCCTATCAAGTTGCCCAGATCCAGCTGCGCTCCTCCCGTGGCTACATCAGCTGCAGGAGCTTTGCGAACTACTTTGCCTTTTCCCCGGCAGCCTTTGCACTCTTTCTGACTCTCCATCTCCCTAGTGGGTGGCATTAGCCACGCGTCCCCTGACTCCTTACGGGATAGAACGGAACTGCCAGCTCCTCTAAGCTGAGATAGCCAATGGACATGGGCAGTGGCCCTGCAGGTTTTTCCTTGGCCTCTGGGTATTATATATGGTGCCCAAGAGTGGCTATGGAGGAAAAGGCTGGACTCCAGGACCTTCTAAACCACAGATTAAACCAACATTTTTTTTTTTAATTGTGCCAAATTACTGCGTTACCCAATTATGAATTTCACCAGTACCGACAGCCGAAGCGGTCAATAGGCATTTACCCCACATGGAGGACAAGCAAGGCAGCAGCTGCAGAATGGGGCATCCAGAGGTAGCGTATCAGGCTCACCCTCCCTATGCAGCAGGAACCATTCCCTGGGGATGGCTCCTCTCATTCAAATCCCCCAGTGGGGGGTTGTGGTGCCTCTCAGGGGCTGTCTTGAGCCTCCCTGGCTCCTCCCTTACTCTGCCTGTGTGAACCGGGGTGATATGTATATTATACAGGAACCTCCGGTATATAAATTATTTTAAATAAATAAATAAATACATCCAGATCTCCCCCCTGACGACCTCAGTCCACGTCGTCTTGCGATGATGTCACCGCTGCGACGGTGCATCCCAATGATGCAGGGCTAACGCAGTGACCCCGAGAACCAGGGAGGCATAGGGCTGCAGCTCTAACACCAGGTAAACACATGGCCAGCCTCTCCCCCTGCTAGACTCCAGACGTGGCACCAGTTTAACGGCAGTGTCTGCGCACTAGCTCGGCACCACATCCTTCTGTGCAGCCTGTTCACCAAGTAGTCCACTCTCCACAGTAGGATCTGGTTTGATTTATTCAGTATTGCTCCGCTGCAACTCTCAGTTTGGAAGTCTCCACCTGTCATAGCTAATTCAGCCCTGCTTATCAACTGAGAAAGCAAATTTGCTTACCATAAATGGGGCTTTCTGTAGGCAACAGGATGAATAGCCATGCTTAATAAGCATCCACCTCCCTGGAGAGTCAACTTCCAAGCTAAACCTAAGCTTTACAATCAACTAAGGCTCATGAGGCAGCATCTGTTCCAGAACTCCCATGTATACTCAATAGAGCAAAAGCTCTGTGAGAATGGTCTGTTTGATGCCATCAGATTACATCACCCAAACATCATGTCTATTCATGACATTTGCTGACTGTGGAAAGCACCTTTTACAGTAAGCAAACTTGCTTTTCCAGTTTTTATATAGATATATCTGTCCTGAAAATTTGGTTGTTTTTATATTTGATGTAAACCGGTGTGAAGCTACCACGAATATCGGTACACAAAAATTAATTAATTAATTAATTAATTAATTAATTAATTAATAATGGATCCGGAGATAATGTATGTACAGATAGACCAAGCAAATACATAAGATTTTTTTTTTTTTTAAGAAAAATGCTAAGAATCCAGAGGGATGAATATCTCCAGATATTTAGTCATTTACGAGGTTAGGAATTTTTCAGAATTGAGATCTCATTTCCTGATAAATTATTAAATCTCAGTTTGTGCCATTGTAATAATTAATCACCTATGGGTTTTCAAATTTTGGAAAGTGTAGTGAGTAACATTTTATTCTTGAAGGACGTTCTTTTAGAAATAGTTTTAACTTTTTTCTTGTCCTAAAGGCAAGTTTCTATATCCAGTCTTCTGAGGCAATATGAATTGGATTTTCTATTGCAAATATTTTTGTATCTTATATATTTTTAAGCTGGAAGAAATATGAATTGAAGACTTTTATGAGTAAAAGATCATCACAAGATTCATTGTTTTTCTTTTTTTTTTCCAGAAGTGGTGGCACAAATAAATTCTGTACATGCATTAATTTCTTGGCCCTATCATCAGTTAGCTAATTTTTATTCTGAATTTCCCATTTTACTGTGTCACTTAAAAGCACTGAACTATTACAGGTATTTGAGAACAGGACCTTAAATATGTTTCAAATGTTTTAAGAATATTGTTAGCATCTTTCAAATGTAGATTGTACAAAATTATTTTCATTCTAGGAATAGCCTAGAATGTGATGTAAAATTGCTGTATTTTAAACAGTAGATATAATTTTAAATGTGCTGGAAGAAAAAGAACATTAATTTTCTGTTTGGAGGTCTGCAAATAGATGACTTTCATAGAGCTGATGTGCTATATAAATAACTTGCTTTATTAGAATGTTTAGGTTTAGACGATAAGTTAGAGCAGCAGTGAGGGGACATAAGCTGAGTCTATAGAAAACATCAGGTTGCAAGCTAGAATATCAAGAAGGTCAAGGCAGGAAAGGCATTCCAGTGTTCTTCGGGGACGAAGTCCAGGCCAGAGTTTTCCTACTGCACGTAAGACAGAGGGAGATCTATCTCCAGGTACAGGTGAGGAAGAGAAAAGGTGTGATAAGCTAGACTGTAAGAGGAATAGTCATTATTTATTGAACAGAATGAAGGTTTGCAGTGGTTTTCATTGGACCAAACGTTTCTTACAATGGATATAAATGTACTGAATATATTTAAAAAAATATATATAAATGAATCAACCAAAAAATCAATGATGTGGCAGTGAAATTATTTGCAAACCAAAAACATAAGTTAAACAAACAGAAAACTTGTACTAATATCACACTTCTAAGGAACTGTGCAGATGCACAAAAAATATTTGAAATGGGTAAGAGAATCCAGTAATGTAATCCTCCCACAAGAAACTCACAAGGAAAAATGTATGGTTTTTTCCTTTCTGACCTCTTTTTAAATCTAACTTGATACTTTTGTACTGCTATTTATGCCATTGTTAAACAGCCAACAAGATAACTGCTGCCCTCTCTCACCTACCAGACTGATTCGAGATTTACACAGTACACACATAAATGTGGATAGTCAAACACTTTCTGTTCTTTTCATTTGTGACCTGAATCTCACAGGAGGGAAATGCTAAGTGGAGTGATATTTTCTGTGTGAGATTCAGAGCACGACTGAAATAAAAAGCAAACATTTGAAGGGAACGAAGATACCCAGTGCACAGAAAAAAAACATAACTTTATCAAAAGGCATAGTAGAAAGATCCTTGTTCTGGGAGACTCTATCATTAGAGGCACTAATCCGGGACTTAATTTTTGAGGGGAACTAAACAGTTAAATGCCTTCCAAGATCATCAACTGAATGAAATGCAAACCAGATAGTCAATGCAATTAAAGAAGAAAGTTTGGACTCTAAAATCGATATTATCAACCATCTGGGTACTAATAATCTTGCTAGAAACAGCATCCAAACAGTAGAGTGATTTCCAAAATCTGGGGAAACAGATTAGACACGTGTTGAAGACTATTGCCTTTTAAGAAGTGCTATTTATTCACAGAAAGGAGAAGGAAAGGCTAAGCATTATAGACAATTTCAATACATGACTCAAAATCTGGTGTAAGAATGAAGGTCTTGGATAAATTGGGAGCTGTATGGAACAATAAAAGGCTTTATAATAAAGGATGGCTTACATCTGTGACTGTGGCAGGAAAAAAGATTCTGAGTGAGAAATTCAAATCATATGTCATTTAAACTAGGACTGGAGTTGTGGTAAAAGGAAATTGGAATGTCACCCCCGATTAATAAAGGAATGTGGATGGAAATTTTAACCAGGATCAGCTCAATAGGGAAGAAAAGGAAGCGCACCAAGCTGAGTGAAAAATGCTGGAAAGCTATGAATACAAATGCTTATAGTCTGGGCAATAAAATTCCAGATCTACAAGCCCTAACGGTGGAGGCAGACTTGGATATTGTTACTATTTTGTAAACATGGTTCAGTGAGTCTCATGCATGGGATATGGCCTGTTCAGAAAGAATAAAGATGACAAATGAGGAAGGAGTAGCTCTTTATGTTAAAAGCAATATCCAAGCTACTGAAATGCAGGGGAAGTGGGGATAGGAAGAAGCGCTTGGACTGTCTTAAAAAGAGGTGATGGCACTTCCATTTACACTGGTGTGGTCCACAAGCTTCTGAATTAGACAGAAAAGCTGGATAGAGATCTGGCTGAAGACATTCAAAAGGTGGGAAGAAAGGAAGAAGTGCTGCTCATTGGATGTGGATTGGAGTATCCCTACTGCAGAATCTGCAAGAAATAGAGAGATTGTGAATGCCCTTCAAGGAACCATGCTCAAACAAATGGTGATGGAACCCAGAAGAGGAGGAGCAATACTGGATCTCCTACTCATAAATGGAGACGGTATCTCAAATGTCCAGGTGGGTGCCCACCTGGACACTAATGATCATCAGATGGTATGATTTGAGGGAGGAATTCACAGGAAGATCAAGGTCCTGGATTTCAAAACATAGACTCTGGTAAAATGGCAACATATCTCATGAAGGAACTAGAAGGCTGGGAGGAGATGGGTGAAGTAGAACGGTGGGCCAGATTAAAAGGAGCTATGACAAAGGTAAAAAACCTTTTTGTAAAAAAAGTAAATAAAGGTAGGAAAAAAAGGAAACTGATGTGATTCTCTAAGGTGGTGGCTTAGAAAATAAAAGCAAAAACATGAGCATTTAAAAAGTACAAAGCTAGAGGAAGTGACGTCAGCCTCAACAAATGGCTGCTTAAAACTGAAGCTCCGTGGGGCTGAAATGTAATCGTGGTAATACAACATCACCGGGGTACCCCCGATCGCAAAAAATTACCTCCAGGGCTGAGTCAAGCCAGCATGACATCTCGGCGGCGCACTGTTGACCTGGCCGACTTTTCTTACAGCAGCAGCACCACTCAACATAAAACGGCGGCCACCGAGGAGAACACCGGAGACACACAGGAGGAGCACAAGCCTGTCAGGTTGACATGGAGTGCCGGGGAGGAGATGGGGCCCACCCGCACAGAATTTGCGGCCTGGTTTGCGGACATTTAAACTGAAATTATTGTCACAATCAAAATCGAAATCCAGGATGCGATCGGGGACCTGGGAGATCGGGTCCACAAGGTGGAGCAGGCAGCTGAGGAACAGGCCTTATCGATGACGCAGCAGGCAAAAGCAATACACTCCCTCAGGCAAACTACTGAGGAACTCTCATCCAAGTTAGAAGACTTGGAAAATAGAAATAGAAGGCAAAATATTAGAATCAGAGGAGTGCCTGAAGAAGAAGGTACTATAAATTATGTTAAGCTGGTTCAAGATATATGGCGCGCAATTTTGAGTACTGAGGGCACCTAGCCTATGACAAGGAAATTCGGATTGACCGGGCTCACCGCTCCTTGGGTAAACCAGTTAACAATCAGCCTAGGGATATAATTGCCTGTCTACATAACTACCCCGTGAAAGAGGCGATCATGACCAAAGCCAGGACCCTGGGGAACATAATGTGGAAAGGCACTAGAATCCAGTTATTTAGTGATCTTTCTACCATCACACTTCAAAGAAGGAAAGCTACATTACAGATACCCTCAGAGCTGGCAACATTCGATATAAGTGGCTTTACCCATTTGGAGTCGCGTTTGCCATCTGTGGAAAGTCCTGTACTGCTTGTACAGCAGAGGTGGCGGAAAAATTCCTCCGGCAGGAAGGAATTGAAGTTAAAAGCCCCCAGGAACCACCGCAAAGTACCTTGAGCAAAGACACCACCCGGTGGCAGAGGGCTGGCAAAGGCGGCAAACGGTTAAGAAGAAACTCTGGTGGCACTACAACACAGAAAGAACCCCTGACCTGAGAGGCTTGGGAGTCTGCTACCCTGGTTTCTTTATTTCATAAATTTTATGCTGGGAATGTTCGAGTTAAGGGGTGGAAAGTATTGGAAAAATTGTATTACCACTTGTAAGCTAACATGTTGTTAGGCTGTGTGAGGTGACATCATTCCTCAAGATCCAGGAGAGGGTGAGGGGGTAACCTCACTTATGGAAGTTTATGGGGTAGGGGAGTGGGGGGATTACGACGGGGTGAAAGCTGGGACTCTGAGCAAGAACGGCATATGTATAGGGATAATAGGCTGGGGGGACAATGGCATTCAGGAGCAGTTAATCAGCATCTATTAGGACGAAATAATGGATGAGATAACCTTAGTAACTATGAATGTCAAGGGGATAAATCATCCGCGGAAGCGGCAACTGCTATTTGAGGAGGCTAATATGCTTCGAGCATCTGTCTTTTTCTTACAAGTCACACATTTGCTTTAAAAAGATGAACGTCTAATTCATAATAAAACTTATCCCCACATATACTTAACTTCTAACATGGAGGAATGTAAAAAGGGGGGGGGGGGGGGGGTTTGAAATCATGATCTCTAAGGACCTTAAAACCGAAGTGCTAGACTATAAGAAGGACAAACCGAGGTCATTATTTGGCACTAGTGCTTCGACTAGATACTGTATTGGTTACATTGCTCAATATCTATGTGCCCAATGTGAATCAAGGCAAATCTTTTACACATTTAGAGCAATCTTTGAGTGATTTCATACAAGGGTCATAACAATGAACCCCAAAGTAGATCAGAGTAACCTATCAAGAGATAACTTGAAAGCTCATAGGCAACAGTTAAAGGTACTTATGGCTACATGGGGAGTGCAGGATGTCTGGCACTGTAAGAATCCCACTGAGAGAGATTACTCCTTTTACTCCAGAGCACATAGGACATACTCTAGACTAGATATGTGGCTCGGTAGCAAGATGTCGACCATGGGATGTAGGAGAATGACTAGGCTCCATTACGTGGTCTGACCATGCCCCTATACTGGGATCTTTTTCTTTCAAAGCGGAACAACGGGGGCAAAAATATTGGAGGTTGAACAATACCCTTCTCTCTAATAAACAGATAAATGAGGAGGTGAGGGAAGACATTAAGGATTATTTCCTCACAAATGCTAATGGAGAGGTGAAACCAGGTATCGTATGGGATTGCTTTAAGGCGGTATTGCGAAGGAAATTAATTGCCAAAGCAGTAGCACAAGAAAAGCAACGCCAGCAAGCCCATTGTGAGTTGTAGCAGGATATAGCTAGGTTGGAACAACTACATAAAGCCCAGGGGGAAGTAGTACACTCCGGGCTCTAGACAGTAAGAGAAAACAATTCCAAACTATGGTGGATGGGTCCATACTACATCAGGTGGATAGGATCAAACGTACTTATTTTATCAAGGGAAACAGACCTGGAAAATTGCTTGCCAGTCAATTGAATCAACAAGTCTCCCAAAGTCAAATTTTAAAAATTAAGGATATTACAGTGTCCTACATGATGGATAATACTCATGTACGAGATAGATTTGTTCAATTCTACCGGGAACTCTACTCCAATGAGGCCTCGATCTCTGAGGAGGATATTGATAATTATTTGAGGGACATCCCGCTACCTGCCCTTTCCATAGACCAATCGGCAGCATTAGATGGATTGATCACCCAGGGAGAGATATTTACAGCTATCTCCTCCCTTAAACCTAATAAAGCCCCAGGGCTAGATGGATTTTCCAGGTTATTCTATAAAAAGTATAATGATCTCCTTATTCCTCACTTGCAAAAGGTATATAATGAATTATTACAAGACCCGGCATTGCCCCCCCTCTATGAATATCACCGGTATTATGGTGCTCCCAAAACCAGGCAAGGATAAATCTCTCTGTGGCTCTTACAGACCTATATCTCTCCTCAACTTGGACTTAAAAATACTAGCAAAAATTTTAGCTAGTAGACTAAATAGGGTGCTGGCCCTCTTGGTCCATGTAGATCAAGCAGGATTTATCCCGGGTAGACAAGCTGGGGAACAACATATGCAAAATAGTAAATCTTATTTGGAAGGCTCGAGAAAGTAAGATACCGGCCATCTTGATGGCCGTAGACGCCGAAAAGGCCTTTGATAGAGTCCACTGGGGATTCTTGTTTAAAGTCCTACAAAAGGTGGGGTTGGGGGACAATTTTCGGACCTGGTTGCAAGCAGTGTATGCCTTATCTCAGGCATGTATTAAGGTCAATGGTGAATATTCGAGCTGAGTAGAGGAACCAGGCTGGGATGCCCACTGTCACTCCTGCTTTCTGCTCTATTTATGGAGCCCTTGGCCACCATTTTAAGAAATGCTCCTAATATCAAGGGCATCCAAGTAGAGGATCCGCAATATAAAATATCTTTATTTGCGGACGATATTCTGTTCTCCGTGGCCCATCCTCAGCTGATTCTGCCTGGGTTGATGCGGGAGCTTGATCGGTTCAGTGGGATCTCGGGCTTTAAAGTGAGTATGTCCAAATCCGAAATACTAAATGTTTCACTTTCTCAGACTCAGGCTCTGGGACTTAAGTCACATTTCCCTTTTAAATGTTCACCTCAAAGCATTAAATACTTGGGGATCCAAATCAGCGCAGACTGGACACAGCTATTTAAATTAAATTACTTACCGTTGCTGGCTCAAACGGCTCGGGATTTGGACATATGGGGACCTTACACACTTTCCTGGCTGGGCCGAGTGGCAGCTATTAAAATGACAGTACTCCCACAGTGGCTATATCTCTTCCAGACGCTACCATTAGAAGTCCACTCAAATTTTTGAAATCACAACATTCTAAGATTTTCCATTATATATGGAGGAGTCCACTGCGAGTGTCAAGACGGATCCTGTTTAGGAATAAGAAATTGGGGGGCTAGCCGTACCAAACTTTATGCAATATTATCACGCGGCCCAGCTGAGAATAGCTTATGAGTGGTCCTTATGGGCATATGTTAAACAGTGGATAACTATGAGCAACAAGGAGTTCGAGAATGGCTATATAATTGGCTGTGGGGTTTGCCGCCGAAAGAAGGCTTTAGCAGGGTGGATAATCCATTCACTAAATGTTCCTTGCAGCTATGGGAGAGATGTCGGCTACGCTAACAGGGCAAGCCTCAGTGACGCCGCTGCTCCCACTTGGTATATATAAATGGGCCTTTATGATTACTGAAATGGGGAACATTTTTCAACAATGGGCTTTGAGGGGAATATGGCGCTGTGGGCAGCTGTTTGACAATTGTAAATTATTGTCTTTTTCTGAATTACAACAGTGATTTCCCCTCTCCGATAATGAATATTTCCACTACCTCCAAGCACAACACTGTCTTACTGCCCGGTCAATGCTGCCACATGTGACTAGGGAAAAATCTTACTTTGAAGAAAAGTGTTTTAAGCATACTATGGTTAAAGGGCTTATTTCTAATATTTATCAATGGCTGGGGTCTACGCCTTCCACTCCCAGTTTGAGCCAAAAGAAGTGGGAGAGGGACTGAGGGATAACCTGGACTGAGAAACCATGTCTAGATGTCATATGAACATCGCCAAAAGCTCTATGTCCGCTAACCTCGTTGAAACTAACTATAAACTATTATATCGCTGGTATCTGTCGCCTGTTAAGCTGAGCAGGATCTACCCTTCTCAGGATAATAAATGTTGGAGACAATGCCATCAAGAAGGCTCCTTTTATCATGTTTGGTGGCTATGTCCTAAGATATCACTATATTGGAGATGGATTGAAGGAGTGCTCAAACAGATTACTTCAGTGAATGTACCATTTGATCCCCAAATTTACCTTCTATCAGCCTATCCTACGACGTGGGTGCCAAACTCGAGAGCCCTTATTAACCAGATTCTGTGTGCGGCTAGACAGGTGATTGCTGTACATTGGCAACAGATATCATCCCCACCAGCAGACGATGTGATACAACGGTTATGGATGGTTCATTACTGGTATTACCTGACAGCTACTCAAACAGACAGCTACTCAAACAGACAGCTACTCAAACAGACAGATACCTGGTTTCACCTCTCCATTAGCATTTGTGAGGAAATAATCCTTAATGTCTTCCCTCACCTCCTCATTTATCTGTTTATTAGAGAGAAGGGTATTGTTTAACAGAGTAGAAACACTTTCAAGTTTGGGAGCCGTTTGTGCGATGGTACAGCCGTCTATAACTTTTAAGTGCAACATCCGGTGCTACATAAGGACTTCAGAGCTGATGCACTCCTGTACCGCCCGAAAGAGGTGACTGATATATGGTCTTAGAGAAGGACAAAATGCAACGTGCTATGCCCCGAGTATAATATGATACTTTATAAAGGTTCTCACTAGCCTTTTATGACTGTGTACCTGATCAAGATGCCAAATCTCTTGCTATTTGTGAGTGCCTGCTCGGGGTCGACAAGTGTTAAGCCAAAAAGGGAGGGGTAGGGAGGGGAGACGGGGGATGCAGCAAAGCTTTTGGATTGGCGGGATGTTGGTGGTTTATGGAATGCTAACTATGTTATATTGTGTTACTGTGTTTTATGAATATTAGTGTTCATGTATACATTAATGCCAATGCGAATAAAAATTAAAAAAAAAAAGTACAAAGCTAAAAGAGGCACACAGAGAATATCTGGTGAAATTGAAAGATGAGGAAAGAAATCAAGATTGCAAAAGCTCAAGTAGAGGAAAAGCTCGCCAATAAGGTGAAGCATGTTGACAAAACATTTTTCAGATATATATAAGAGAAAGGAGGACGACCAAAGATGGCATTGCAAGATTGAAAGGAGACAAGAAGCAAGATGTAGAGAAAGATGAAGAAATATAAAAAATATTAAACAAATACTTCAGTTTGGTTTTCACTAAGGAAGACATTGGAAAAGGACCTAGCAAGAGTACAGATGAGAATGGAGTAGATATATCCCCATTTACAGATGAGTGTTTGGGTAGAACTAGGAAACCTGAAAGTGGAAAGGCCATAGGGTCGGATGAGATACATCCCAGGATACTGAGGGAGTTCCAAGAAGTGCTGGTGAGTCCACTGAAAGATGTGTTCAGTTGATCCTTGGGCACGGGAGTAGTGCCGCAGGACTTGAGAAGGGAGAATATGGTCCTTCTTCACAAAAGTGATAGCAGGGAGAAAGCTGAAAAATACAGGCCAGTTAGTCTTACCTCGGTGGGAAAACTAATGGAGAGACTGCTAAAGGAAAGGATAATGAACTATCTGCAATTCAATGGGTTTCTTCATCCGAGGCAACAAAGTTTTACCAGAGGAAGGTCCTGTCAAATGAATTAGATTTTTTTGATTGGGCGACTAGAGAATTGGACCACGGAAAAGCACTCAATTTGTTTACTTGGATTTCAGCAAGTTTTTTGATAAGGGCCTGTGTAGGAAGCTTATAAATAAAATGAGAAGCCTGAGAGTGGGTCCAAAGATAATGGAATGGATTACAAATTGGCTGACTGATAGATTTCAGCGAGTCGTGGTAAATGGAACCTATTCTGAAGAAAGAAGAGTGATAAGTGGAGTTCCTGAAGGATCAGTTCTGGGACTGGTTCTGTTCAATATCTTTGAGAACGATGTTGCAGAGTGATTAGAAGATAAAATTTATCTTTTTGCGGATGAAACTAAGATCTGCAAGAGTGGGCACAGCTGAAGGAGTAGAGAGAATGAGAAGTAACCTAGATAAACTGGAGAAGTGGTCAAAGAGTTTGGCAGTTGGGATTCAGTGCCAAGAAGGGCAGAGTTATGTATTTGGGGTACAGTAATCCTAAGGAATTGTATGTGCTGGAGAGCGAAAGACTGATGTGTACAAACTGGGAGATAGACCTCAAGGTGATAGTGTCTGATGATTTGAAGGTGGTGAAACAATGTGACAAGGCAATCACTAAGGCCAGAGGGATGCTGGGCTGCACTGAAAGAGACATAAGCAGCAGGAAAAAGGGGGTGATAATGCTATAGTACAGATCCTTGGTGAGGCCACATCTGGAATACTGTGCTCAGTTCTGGAGATCTCATCTCAAAAAGGATAAGGACAAAATGGAAGCGGTCCAGAGAAAGAAGACCAAAATGGTGTAGGGTCTGTATAGAAAGCCATAAGAGATTAGATTGAAGCACCTTAATATGTATACCCTGGAAGAGAGAAGAGACAGGAGAGTTATGATACAGACTTTCAAAAACCTGAAAAGAATCAATAATGCACAAAAATAAAAACTTTTCCAATGGAAAAGAAGCTGCAAAACTAGGAGTGATGATATGAAACTCCAAGGGGGAAGACTCAAGAACAATTTTAGGAAATATTTCTTTATGGAAGGGGTGGTGGATGTATGGAATGCCTTCCCAGAAGTGGTGGTGAAGACAAGAGTTGTAATGGAATTCAAAAGGTCATGGTACAAACACAGACAATGGAAATGAACAAATGGGGTACTTTATTACACCTAAAGTATACATTTCTGCTTGAAGGTAGCCTGCATGGAGCAGCAGTTGCTATTACTCTTAACAGAAGGCTTGGGGGTAACCTGATAATAGCTTTTGCTACTATCTTTAAAAAAAATAAATTAATAAATAAACTTGCCGGGCAGACTAGATAGACTAGTTTGATCTTTATCTGCCATCATTCACTATGTTAACGATGTTAACTATGATTATCCAGACTTCTCTGCTTTCTGGAGGAGCTGGTAGGTGAGAGGATTACAACTAGTTTTCACTACTGTGCATTTCAGGGGGTAATTTTGAAACAGCTTGTATAGATTTGAAGTACACAGGTGGTTTTAATGCATGTACTTTGCACACATTTTCAAAGAGAAACCATGCACATAGTTTCCCTTTAAAAATTAGCATAAAGTACACACATTAAAACCACCAGTGTACATTGAGCCTCCTTTTTAGTGCAAGATGCCGAGAGGGGTAAAATAGCACATGTACTTTTCAAAATGTCTTGTAAACATGTCATTTTCCTTCCCCAACCTAAACATACCCAAAGGAATGTATACTTTTAGCTGTATTTGAGAGAAGTTTCCAATGAGGCCAATTTACCTGGATAAATAATTGTTTGCCTGGAATAATGGCTTTGAAATTTGCGTTCTTATTGCTTTGCCAGACTTGAATGATACCACAGTCTTTTTGCTATGTACAGCCCACATGTCATACCGTGAATTAGTAAGGACTTGATTACTAAGGATTTTCTCCCATTCTGTGTCTGAGTGGAAAAATAGTAAATAGGGTCTTAAGTGAGTTTGTTTTTTTTAAATAAAAGCCTTGCCATCAAATAAAAGCAGTAGAAGCCAATTGGCAGGTACCAGAACCCCAAAATGTTTTCTAATCTGATTGCTTATATTCTAATTTTTCGTTATATTTATTATATAGAATTCAATTCACTTTTTTTAGTTAAAGTAATATTGCAACAAAACCATCTCAAAAGTCAATCCTGTCCCTTCCTTCCAGCTGTCCTTATTTGGTGGTCTCTCCAAATCTCTGCTTGCCTCACTAGCAACCACAGAACTATTGGCCACACACCAGTCAGTGTAGATGAGGGACAATTCTGTTCTTCCTCTTGGCTGACACTGAGGACTGAATATGAGACACTTTCCTTCTGGCACCTTCACAGACAGCCTGATGGAGAATATTTGTCTCTATTTTTCATTATTTACCTTCCACATGCAACTCTGAAGCTGAAACAGCGAAGAAGGCAGAAGGTAGCCTTCTTTGAAGCTGCTACAGTTCTTCTGTAAAGCTGAATAGTGCTTGTTGACATGTGAACTGCTTCTAAGTCTCTGTTCCTTATGAGTGCTGACTCCAAGGCATTCCCAACCCTGATAGACCCAGAAGGAGCCAATCCTAGAGTAAAAGCACTATTGAACAGGCCCCAAATAAATCTTGAAGCATCTTGGATATACCAGGCTTTTGAGTAGGTTGTGTTAAAGTGGTAAGGACATTCAGTCTTTTTATTCAAGTTACACTGAGGAATAGATGATATCCTCAAACAGCCAGTACCAAATTTAAGATTATAGCACCCATAGGCAGAGGGCTAGGGATGGGGGGATTGTTCTCTGAAAATTAGAGAGCAACTGTGTGAGTCCCAGTTATTTGGGTGCCCTCTGAATTGGATGCCCTAGGCAGGTGCCTATGTTGCCTGTTCTTACATCCAACCCTACAAATAACAAAAACTGAAATCCCTTTTGGACTCTGTCAGTTGTACCATTCATAGACTTTAACAGTTATAAAAAGAAACAATGAGGAAGATAAGGGTTGTCTTCTGAGATCTAAGGGTCAGACATCTAATAGTAGATTTTGCCACTATCTCAAAAAACATTTGATGTAAGAGGAGCAAAGGGCCATGTTTAATATTTATAAAGCACCAGCAAATTACTTGATTCGCTAACAAACCCCCACCCACACACACACACACACACACACACAATTAGTTGGACTGTTGTACTTCAGGCCCTGGGCACTTTTTAAAGTTTAAAAAATAGATATGTATAACATATATATATGTATATTTAGAGAAATAGGTAGGTAGCTATATCTTATGAAGGCAATTTTCAAAGCTGTTAATGGAGGTAAATTGGCCAGTCTGAAAATTGCCTGTCTCTCACTGACTAAAAATATGCAATGGATTCTTCCACAATATGGAGCAGATTTTTAATCTTACGTGCGCGGGGTACATTTGTAAAAATCCAGGTTCGGCACGCGCAAGGGGGATGCACACTTGTGCACCTTGCGTGCGCCAAGCCCTAGGGGAGGCCCGATGGCTTTCCCCGTTCCCTCCGAGGCCGCTCCAAAATCGGACTGGCCTTGGAGGGAACTTTCCTTTCACTCCCCGCCCACCTTACCCTCCCTTCCCCTATCTAACCCACCCCCCTGCCCTATCTAAATCCCCCCCCCCCCACCTTTGTTGCAGGAGTTACGCCTGCCGGCCAGCTGCCAGCACAGCCGCTGTGCCAGAGGACTTGGGGCCGCTCCCAGACTGCCGGACCGCCCCTTTTTCAAAGCCCCAGGACATACGCGCATCCCGGGGGTTGCCCGCGCCACTGAGCCTATGCAAAATAGGCTCGGCGTGTGCAGGGGTAGGTTTTAAAGGGTTACGCGTGTAACCCTTTGAAAATCTATCCCAATGAGTACTTTAACTGGGGTAAAATAAGAGGCATTCAGATCAGGGGAAGTAAAACAGAGCACATATATGAAATTTTCAAAAGTGCAAGTGCTATTTTACTTCTATCCAGCTACAAGTATTTTTAGCCAGGTTAAAAAGAGACATTCCTCTGCACTCAAACAGGCCAATCCACACCAGTGGGTTATGCACTCCTACCAGCAGATGGAGATGGAATAAAACTGACTCATTGACATATAGCTCTGCCCTGACATCAGCCTGCTAGTGTTCTCCATCTCCAGCAGATGATGGACATGCATCTCCCTTTTGGGGATTGCTAGTGTTAAAAAAAAAAAAAAAAAAGAATATTAGAAGATAAGGAGATAAGAGAAGAAATAGATGCTTGAGCTCCTGAGATGGAACCCAATTGGTCCCACCTTCAGTTGAGCGGTTTAGTCTTGAAGCCTGGCCAGGCATAGACTTAAGAAGGAACAAGGGAATGGTTGGTAGTAAAGGTTTGAGCTCTCTACCCCATAGCCGGAAACCCAATCATGCTCTCAGCCAGGGAAGGGCTGAGCTCAGGTAAAAAAGAGTTAGGAGGGAAGAATTAGGTTTCCCTTTTTTTTTCCTTGTGGGTCCGTCTTTCCTTCAGCATTTCTTACAATTTTTTCCCTTTCACTTCTCTGGGGAGTTAGTGGAGGGTGGAGGTTGTGCGGTTCGGCGAGTTAAGCAGCTTTCTCTAATCCACACATTGCAGGCTCAATTTAGTCAGCTGGGTGGTAGGCTGTGGCAGGCAGTTTTTTTCCTGTACGTCCTCTCAGCACGGCGGTGTCTTGCCATAGGCATGCATGTGCATGGGCACTTGTGAGCCTAGTTACACGGCCTAGGTTTGAATTAGAATTGTGCAGGTATGGCCATTGGTGTGTGTTCAGGAGGCCACTTAAGACCACATAGAAAAATGGCACCAGGGACAAAGAAGTCCAAGCACCTTGCTATTTGTGCAGCTTGACATATAAGGACAATCCAGCCATCACTCTCTCTTTGCCTATGTCAGTGCTGTTTCAACGCTCAAGGCGATTTGCCTACTCTATATTTTGCCAATATTGGGACATCCCTTGACCTATGGTGGACTCGGAGGGAAGGGGCACAGGAGGCAATACTGTGTACAGTTCCCCTTCCCCCTTGTCCCCAATGGGAGAGACATCCCCAAAGAAGGGATTGGAGATTGCCATGTTTGGGCCTATGGACCCCAGTATGGATCCATCCTCCTTTTCCTGGGTAGAATTTTTCCAGGGCTTGCAGGCCTTTCTGAAAGGGAGTCCAGCAAAGGCAAAGCAGCCCAGTGGAAAGGGGTCATGTTCTCAGGCATCCCGCTTGCCATTTACTTTGGGCAAGTGCCAAAGGGAGGCTGCCCCTGGAGATGTTGAGGAGGATGAGTCATGACCTGTAAGATGTTTCGGGGGTGGGGGGGGACACTCAGATTTCACACTTCTGGAAGAGGGAGAAAGTCCACCTGACTTGGAACCACATTGGACCCTACTTAATTTTTTATCACAAGGATAAGTTGCCAGGTCTGTTGTATCACATCCTGAAAACACTCAGAGTCGATGGGGGTGACGCTACGGGATAACAAAAAAAGGATCCCATATTGGTCATGTTGCTCAAAACATTGTTTCTTCCCCCTCCTGAAGCCAATTCAAGAATTGATTGATTTTAAATGGAATGCTACAGAAGCAAGTTTTAAAGGGGGGCATTCTTTGGCAAGTTTATACCCCTTGGACCCAAAGATGAGAGCAGTCACTATTCCTGAAGATTGATGCCTTGCTGTGTGCTGTTAGTAAGCAAACCACTATCCTGGTTGAAGGAGGGGCAGCTCTAAAGCAGCTTCCATCAAACCCCTTCAGATGCTCCAGAACACAGCTGCGAGAATTCTGACCAACACCAGGAGAAGAGATCACATCTCCCCCATTCTCAAGAACCTGCACTGGTTGCCTATACACTTCAGAATCATCCACAAATCCATCACTATTATCCACAAGGCCATACATCACCAAACAACGCTCGATTTACAAATTCCTCTCAGACAACACACTTCCACCAGGCCCATCAGAGAAGCCTACAAAGGATCACTCCATGTCCCCCAAACCAAAACCACTCACTACCTAACTTTCAGAGACCGAGCCTTTTCCACAGCCGGCCCTTCATTATGGAACTCTATCCCTCCGGAGCTGAGACAAGAACCATGCCTACCGACTTTTAGAAAAAGGCTTAAGACTTGGCTATTTAAACAAGCCTTCCCAGACCCGATCTAAATGATAGTAATTTTACAAGAGACAGCAAACTATACAATAGATTTCATATCATAATGTAAATAATGTAAATATTTTAATCCCTACCGTTCGGCTCTCTTATTCTAATTTCTCTTCCCAGTTTTAAGACCCTGTTGTAATGTAACTTTTGTTCTCCTTGCACTTGTTTTTCGTTTCTTGTTCTCACCCCTTGTTTTATGTAAACCGGCATGATGTGGTTTCTAATCATGAATGCCGGTATAGAAAAACGCTAAATAAATAAATAAATAAAGGATGCTCAGGATAGGAGGATTGAAGCGATTGCTTCTTACTGTTGCCTGGTAGCGCAGCCAGGTTTGCATCTCTCTCAGGAGATGCAAGGCATGGGGTCTGATAGCGGGCCGGTGATGGAACTCAGAGCTGCAATTTTAGCTGATGTGGGCTGTGACTTGGAGCGGACGGCCGCTAGAAGTGTGGTTTCCATGATAATGACTAGGCACCCATTGTGGCTACAAAACTGGTCGGCAGACACTATTTCCCTGCCCAGTTTGACAAGGTTACACTTTAAGGGTTCTTTGTTATTCGGCAGTGAGTTGGTGAAGATGGCAAATAGATGGGGTGAATCTGAAATTCCACAATTGCTGGAAGACAAGAAAGCAGCATCATGTTCTTTTGGAGCAAGGGACTACTCCAGGGATTCCTGTCGCTTTCGCCCTTTCAGAGAAGCAGCTTCTCAATAATCTCATCCCTTCAGAAGATCTCAGACCTTTAGGCCTAAGAAGTCTCATAAGGACGCGGGCTCTGGGAGTGGAGCTTCTTGATTTTCACAATGAAGGTGTAGGGGCTCACCTACTGAATAAGGAGATAGACAGTCATCTATCTTGCTTTTATCAGAGATGGGCCCAAATTACAACAGACCAGTGGGTCCTGAAGGTGGTAAAGGATAGCTATGCTCTAGAATTTCTCCGAATTCTTCCAGATGCATTTATGGTCTGTCCATTCAACTTCCTAGTAAAGAAAGTGGCAATGGAGGCTACATTAAGAAGGCTGATAGAGCTGAAGGCCATAATTCCAGTTTCCAGATCTGGGGCACTATTCCATATATTTTGTCGTTCCCAAGAAGGAAAAAGGTTCCTTTCGGCCCATCCAGGATCTGAAGGGAGTCAATCGGCATTTGTGCACAATTCACTTCAGGATGCAAACTCTACGCTCTATAATTATGGCAGTTCAGAAAGTGAAATTTCTTACGTCTCTTGATTTGACGGAGGCCTATTTATGTATCCCTATTTGGCAGGAACATTTTTCTTGCATTTTGCTATTCTTGGATGTCATTATTAGTTTCAGGCCTTATCCTTTGATCTGGCTACTGCGCCCAGAACCTTCTCCAACTTCATGGTGGTAGAAGCGTCATCTCTGTGCAAGGAGGACCCTCTGGTCTATCCTTTTCTGGACGACTGGTGGATTCGGGCCAAGAGTGTGGAAGAGAATCAATTGGCTTCTCGCAAGGTGATCTCTTTGCTTCAGAAGCTAGGTTGGGTGGCGGACTTAACCAAGAGCAGTTTACAGCCGGCTCAGACTCTGGAGTACCTCGGCATGCAATTCACTACAGAGCGGGGCAGAGTATTCCTGCTGGAGAATTTCATTCAGAAGTTGGTGACTTAGGTTCAGTGTTTGAGGATTACTATTTGCCCAATGGTGTGGTCTTATCTCTAGGTTCTGGAGTCTGTGGCGGTAACATTGGAGGTGGTTCTCTGGGTGAAGGCACATATGTGGCCCCTTCAGTGCATATTGCTCTCCCAGTGGAATCCACAGTTGCAGAAGTGCACGGTGAGACTCCATTTGTTGTTGGAGGTGAGCATCCAGCAGTGATGTTTGCAAGTGGATTATCTCAGGAAGAGAGTACCCTTAGAGACACCGGATTGGTTAGGAGCTTGTGTGAGATGCGAGCCTTCTGGGTTGGAGGGCTCACTGTCAGGAGTTGGTTACACAAGATCGATGGAATGCCAAGGAACGGCAGTGGATCATCAATCGTTTAGAAGCAAGGGCAGTTTGCCTGGCATGCTTACAGTTTTCAGAGTAGCTGAAATCTCACGCAATAAGAATAATGTTGGACAATGCCACGGTGGTCGCATACATAAATCATCAAGGTGGAACCAGAATCCAACAGGTGTTGGTGGAGATAGATGTGCTCATGATGTGAGCAGAGTAACATCTTCAAGAACATATCTGCCTCCCATATTGCCGGGAAAGACAATATGCGGGCTACTTCCTCAGCAGACAGGTCTTGGACACAGGATAGTGGGAGCTGGTGGACAAGGCCTTTTGACTTATTTTGGCGCATTGGGGGTGGCTGTATATGGATTTAATGGTGAACTCCAATAGTGCGAAGGTACTATGGTTTTAGAGTCATAGAAGGGATTCAAGAGCACTGGGAATCAATGCTCTTGTCCAGGTTTGCCTCAGAGCGGGGTGTTGTACACCTTCCCGCCTTGGCTGATCATCGGTAGGGTGCTTCGGAAAATTGCGAATCAGACTGAGACCGAACTTCTGGTGGGTCTGGATTGGCCCCGGAGATGTTGGTACACTGGTCTTCAGCAACTCCTGGTGGGAAGTCCTCTCAAGTTGCCCCTCAGGAAGGATCTGTTACATCAGGGGCCGATATTGCATGACAGTCAGGGTCGGTTTTGTCTTACGGTTTGGCCTTTGAGTGGGCTCGGTTGATGAAGCATGGTAATTCTTCTGCAGTGATTTCTACCTTGCTTCATGCCAGCAAGGTTTCTACATCACTAGCTTATATTAGAGTTTGGAGAATGCGCGAGAGCTGATGTGGGGTGTGAAGTTCTCATCCTCTTAAAGTTGAAATTCCACTGATTTGGGATTTTTTGCAGAAAGAGTTGGTTAAATGCTTGGCCTTTAACACTCTGAAGGTACAGGTAGTAGCTCTCACTTCCTATAGGGGACGGGTCAATGGTCGACCCTTGTCTTCCCATCCCGATGTGTCCAGGTTCTTAAAGGGAATCTAGCATCTACGTCCACTCTTGCGTCTACCTGTGCCTCTTTGGAACTTTAACCTTGTGTTGTGGTTTTTTGGCGGGTCCTACATTTCAGCCACTGCGTGATCTCTCTGCAACTGCTTACCTTGAAAATGTTTTTCTGGTGGCAATCTGTTCGGTGTTACGCGTGCCGTCCGCAGCAGACCTGCGGCGCGGCCCTCTCACCTTTTCACAAGGACTCCAGCCTCTGGTTCCTCCTCGCTGGCGGCAGTGGGCCGCTGGCTCATTCCTCGCACCTCCCCTGCTGCCTCCGGCTCCGCTGCAGTCTCCAGCGTTCCTGGTCCTGATGCCACTACTCATTGGGCCTCTCCACATGGCCTCTGGAGAGACACCACCACTCGCGCTGCGCCCCTCCCTAGGCACGCACGCATCGCTGATCATTATATAGGGACCGTGGCGGGAACCTGGCCATGGCCCCGGATGATGACGTCAACCTCTTCATAGTATTTAAGCTCAGGCCTCGCTCCATAGCATTGCCTTTGCAACAGGTCTTCTCGCTGGTCGAGTACTCGTTGCTGCTAAGAGATTCGTCTCTACCCTTCGTTCCTGATCCTCATTGTTCCTGTTTCCTTGTTCCTACCCTGTCTATGCTTCAGATTGATTAAACGGACTTTGACTTCGTTTCGCCTGACTACACTACAGCCTATCTCCAGACCCAGACCTCCGCTTCGCCTGACTACGCTACAGCCTATATCCAGACCCAGACCTCCACTTTGCCTGACTACGCTATTGTCTATATCCGTGATCAGACCTCAGCATTGCTTGCAACATCTCTTGGATTGCTGCCAGCCCTGACTAGCCTACCATTGGACGCCTTTTCAGCCTACTCCCTGGACATGGACTTATTAGGCTTCGGCCTACCTTTGCTCGAGCGCCCTCAGTTTGCCTTTGCTCCATTGGCAATCGAGTTTCCAGAACCTGACCCAGTCCAGGGTAGGACTACACCATTTCTCATCTGCTGTCTCTGGGCTGAACCTACCTCTTTGCCATTCTATCTCGAGGCCCACCTAAGTCCTGCCGGCCCCGGCACCCAAAGGTTCAACTCGCGGGGAACGAGGGCTGATATAGGTGAAGCTCCAGTGGTCTCTGCCTATCAGCCCACTCCACCTGCCGACAATGGGGACCCGTAAGTCCTTACCTACGGGTTGCATCAACCCCACCTCGGCCCAAGGGTCCACATCCGAAACAACATTCGGCACAGCGAATCTCTGAGCTACAGGCTCTTTCTTGCCGTGTGCCATTTTTGGGAAGGACTTCAGGTGCAGTACAGCTTAGAATTGTACCTTCTTTTTACCAAAAGTGATTTTGGAGTTTCATTTGAATCAGTCTATTTCCCTGCCCACTCTGGACAGGGATAATGATAAGCAGGATTATCATCTGTTGCATGCCTTGGATGTTAAGCGGCATGTGGTGCGGTATTTGAAGGTTACTCATTCCTTGAGGAAGATTGATCAACTATCTGTGCTCCATGGTGGAGGTAAACAGAGGAACCAGCAACGCAGGCAATGATAGCATGTTGGGTAAAGTAAGTAGTCACAGCTGCCTATGTGGATGCAGATGTACCATTACCTAAACAGTTCAAGGCGCATTCCACTAGAGATCAGGTGGTCTCATGGGCGGTGATTCAGTTGTTGACTCCTGTCGAGATTTGCCGGGCAGTTATGTCATCCTTACATACCTTCTCCAGACATTACTGCTTGGACATTAAGGCTCAGGAGGATGTGGTTTTAGTGTATGCGGTGTTGATGGGACCACAGGCAGCATCCCACCCTTCTCGGGAGTACCAGTAGATTTGGTATATTTCAGTGACGTGGATTGACCTGCCTGAGTGCAGAGGAAGGAGAAATTACTACTTGCCTACTAATTTCCTTTCCTCTAAGGAAGGCAGGCCAATCCACAACCCACCCTGGGCTTCTTACTTGCTTTTAGTTTGTCCTTTATATGTGGATGATGCAGAGTTATATTTCTTTTGATTCATTTGAAGGACTGGTAAGTAAAATAACCAACCCCTAGGTTGTTAACATATTTGAGCTCAATGTTTCCTGGTTGGTTGGAAGCATGTTCAGGTATAATCAGTTTGTCCATAGTTTGACTTTTCTAGAGATATTGGCAGGCTGATGTCAGGGCCGGGCTATATGTCAGTGACATCAGCGAGTCAGTTTTACTCCATCTCCATCTGCTGGTAAGAGTGTATAACCCACTAGTATTGATTGGCCTGCTTTCTTTAGAGGAAAAGAAATTATCAGGTAAGTAGTAATTTCTCCTTCCTGGTAGAGGTGTTTAGTTTGGGGAAGTAAAACAGTACATGTACATGGAATTTTCATGAAACCTGGGTAACTTCTCTTTGCCAGTTAGTTACAAAGTACATGCAATGGGCTATTTCAAAATTGCCCCATAACAACATACCAATATGAAATTGGAGGATGCTTTAGAATACTTTAATAGGTATTGCTGCTGTAGTGTGTTTTACTGTTTAAGATCAGAGTTTGTCTCATGGCCAAACCTGCATGCCAGCAGCAACACCTCATAACTTAGAATTAAACAGTCAGATATCCATGAAAAGTAAAATTGCACTATTAACTTCATCTCAGAGTTTGTCTGACAGCAGACAAACCATAAATGCTGATGTTGCCAAAGCATTTAATTCAGTTATGAACATTACACATTGTAGATAATTATCTATAAATACAGTGTAATGTTTCAGGAGGTTCTGCTATTCAAGAATCTGTACAAGATTTTGTTTTCTTAGTAATTGGAGAGGATAAAAAACAAAGTAATTCAATGAGCAAACTGATTTTCTTAAGACATAGCCTGATGGATACCTATATTTTATATTTCATAACTATTTAAAAAATAGTTATGTGTCATAATATGTCTTAAATAAAATTATTCCTATATTTATAAATATTTTTTGTAGGGATTTTTGGGGTGTGGGAGAGGGTGGGGCAGAAATATGAATCTAGTAGATTGTAAACTCAGGGAACTTTGAGTATGTTCAAAATTTGAATGCAGTTTCAATTGATATGTAAATTGTAAACCTGCTGCATCTTACAGTTTATAAAATCATAATTTGATTTCCAGATAAGCCCTTCAAGAAATATTGAAAGTGAATTAGGGAATTGAATAGAGTAGTGATGCGTTTTACTGTTGCCTAAGGATATGTTCTGTCTCTCAGAACTGCATAATAACTTCTTCTGAAAGAAATTAATATAGGCATGTTTCTCTTCTATTGTTCATATGACGCATATTTCTTTTATGTAGTAACTCATTCTCTTTAACATATATTCACAGGTTGTGGCACACAGCCTGTCTTGGAAAGGAAAGTGAAGTGATGGTCTTTGGTGGGAGCAAAGATGACTTGCTTTCCTTGGACACAGTTAGTAATCAATTTTAATATTATAATAAAAACGTCATGTCATCATATTGGCCTGAAAGATGGCTATGTTGAAATGCTAACAATACTTCCAAACAGATATGATATGGTATATAATATGCAAATTACAGCTCCATATTCAATAAGTCAGTGAGTGGACATGTTATCCAGCTAAATTTAGTCGGATAACTTGTCATGGATATTCAGAGGGAAAGGTCTCCTGTGAATATACTCACCTAAAGTTATCTGGCCAACAGCTACAGTAACTTTAAACCTAACCGGATATATTCTGAATATAGCCAAGCAGGTTTAAAGGCATCTGGGTAAGTTTACCTGGATAAGTTTAACCCTGCCTGGCTATATTCAGAATATAGCAGGTAGCGAAAAAAAATAAATTCTTCTTGGTCTTGAGGCCCAATTCCCCTTCCAGATCTCCTAATCACCATTTACATTTATTTGGATTTATAGCCTGCCTAACAGAAGTTCAAAAAATTTTCAGAGCACAGCAATTTCCTTAGCATTCAGGCAGATCAGTCCCAACGAGTGGGTTCTGCACCTCTGCCAGCAGATGAAGACGAAGCAAAAGCTGACATCACAACCATATATTCCTGCCCCAACATTAGCCCACCAGTATTCTCCGGCTCCAGCAGATGGTGGACATGCATTTTCCTTTGGATTGCCTGTGAGGAAAAGAAAAGAAGAAAAGTTGGAAAGGAGTATCAAACAGACTGGATATCTGTGTAGCACCGTTTGCCTTCTGAGGTGATACCATGTGGTCCCTCCTTCAGTAGAGTGCCTCAGTCCGGTAGCCTTGAGTGGCATGGACCTAGAATTTGATTAGCAAGTGCAAGCCAAGAGAGGTCCAGTGTTGGAGGCTTTAGTCCTCTCCCCCCATAGCCAGGACCCGTTCCTGCTCTCAGCTAGGGAGGGCTGAGCTCAGGTAAAAATTTTTCTTAAAAAAAAAAAATTAGAAAAGTAGCGCAGAGAAGAAAGCAAGCATTCGGCTGTTCCGATCACATCATTGGGGAGTTCCGAAAGGTGAGGGAGGTAGTGCAGGCTCGGCTGGTTGAGCAGCTGTTTGGCTAGGCCCTGATTGCAGGCTTCTCCCTTTTTGGTGCATTGTAGGCCGTGAGGTGTTTTCGCGCATTTTGTGCTGTGAGCCGTCGGCGCGTACCTGCACACCCATTTGTATGTCCATTCTCACCTGTGAGCCCAATTTGGACATTCTTCCTTCTGGACACATAACTTGTGTGTCCTGCTTAGGCATCTTCTTGGTGTCAGAACTGGATGCCCAGTTTGGATGCCTAGTTGGACACGTAGCCTAGACGCATATACTTGCGTGCCTATTTTTTATGCGCACATTTTTTTGTGCGTCCATTATGTGCACAGGTTTTAACAGCACATAATCTAGGCACTAGCTTTTACCGTTCTGCATGCTAATAATTATGGCACCCGCTGCAAAGAAGCCTAAGCATTTTTCTATTTGTGCTGCATGCCACATCAGGACCATTCAGCTAGAGCTTTCTTTAAGCCTGTGTCAGCACTACCTGGATGCTCGGGAAGATGTACTCCCTTCTGATTTTGCCGGCAGGGGTCCATCTCCACAGTCTGAGAAGAGTGAGACCGAGGGAGACACGAGGGGGGGGTGTCCCCGTCCCCCCCTTGATTGATCCATGGACCGAGTTGCCATGAGCCACTAGCTCTCAGGACGTCAGGTTCAGGCCAATGGGGCCTGGAATGGACCCATCCTACTTTTCCTGGGTAGAATTCTTCCAGGGATTGCAGCCTTTTCTACAGGGCTGGTTTTCTGAATCGGCAGTACCTATTAAGGTTGATTCGGGCTCTCCAAGTGCTCCTCTGCTGCCTCCACAGTCAAGTGCCATAGTGCAATGCGGCCTGACTAAGCTCAAATGCAGGTGGATCAGGATGAAACCGATGATGTTGGTGGTAGTGGAGGACATTCCCCCAAATTTGGAGCTATATCGAGCTCTTCTCCATTTCTTTCATAGAGATGAGTTGCTGAGTTTGATCTCTCAGATCTTGAAGACCCTCAGAGTGGCTGGGCCTGACTCCTTGGGGATGCAGAAGAAGGTTCCTATTTTGATCACCCTACGCAAGGCTTCTTGTTTCTTTCCCCTCCTGGATGCAATCCAGTTGATTGATTTGGAATGCAGTGTGCCAGAGGCGTCTTAATGGAGAATGCGTCTTGGTGGGTTTATACCTTTTGAATACACAGGCCAGAGAGCAGTTGCATTTCCCTAGGATAGATGCCTTGGTGTGTTCTGTCACAAAGCATACCACCATCCTGATAGAAGAAGGTGCAGCACTGAATGATGCTCAGGATAGGAGGACTGAGGCTATACTAAAGCAAAGCCTTTGAGGTAGTGACATTGAACTTGCAATTTGCTTCTGGTTGTGCCTTGGTAGATCGGACTACCCTTTGTCTTGTCAAGAATCTGGTGGCTCCAGGTCCAAACTTGGACCTATAGTAGACCTGCCTGCTTAGCTGATGCGGGCTACAACTTGGTTTGCATAGCCGGCGGAGGAGCAGCTTTGGTTATTATGGCCAAATGGCAACTGTGGCTGCGCAACTGGTTGGATACCGCTTCAAAGTCCAATCTTACCAAGCTGCCCTTCAAGGGCTCGTCTTTGTTTTACAGTGAATTGGAAAAAAAATGACAGGTAAATGGGGAGAGACCAAGGTCCCTCAATTTTCAGAGGACAAGAAACCCATTGCCCAGTCTTTTTGAGCAAGTGACCGAACTTGAGACTACCAGCATTTTCGGCCTATTAGGGGAGGTTCTTCCCAGAGGTCCCATCTCTTCCGCAGGTTTCAGTCCTTTCACCCCCAAGGACCTTGAAAGGATGTGGGCTCTGGAGATGGAGCCCCTCAGTCTTCCCAATGAAGATTTGTGG
The DNA here is from genome assembly GCF_901001135.1 of Rhinatrema bivittatum. Taxonomy (NCBI): domain Eukaryota; kingdom Metazoa; phylum Chordata; class Amphibia; order Gymnophiona; family Rhinatrematidae; genus Rhinatrema; species Rhinatrema bivittatum. Next base: position 75,607,869 of record NC_042618.1, on the reverse strand, counting down.
GCTCACCTGTTGGTGCAGGAGATAGGTGGTGTCTATCCCGTTTTTATCACAGGTGGATCTAGATTATTTTGGATCAATGGGTTCTCGAAGTGATTCAAGAATTTCTTTACATTCCTCTGGATGCCTTCATGGTCTCTCCATGCAATTCCCCTCTGAAGAGGGTAGAAGTAGAAACGGCATGACAATGACTGTTGAACCTGAAAGCAATGCTTACCATTCCCGAATTGCAGAGAAATCCAGGCCATTAAGAACATAAGAACCATTTATTTATCATGCCCAAGAAGGAAGGGTCATTTCGGCCCATACTGGATCTCAAGGGTGCCAATTGATATTTATGAGTCACACATTCCAGGATGGAAACGGTGCGCTCTGTCATAATGGCAGTTCAAGCAGGGGAAAACCGCACATCTCTGGATCTGACAGAGGTGTATCTGCGTATCTCATCTGTCAGGAACATCAGCAGATTTGCTATTCTGGATCATCATTACCAGTTTCATGTCTTGTCTTTCAGGCTAGCCACGACACCTAGGACCTTTTTCCAAGGTCATGGTGGTGGTAGCGGAGGCTCTCCATAAGGAAGGCATTCTAGTTCACCCCTATTTAGATGACTGGCTGATTTGAGCCAAGACCATGGAAGATAATCTTCGCAATTCCTACAGGGTGGTTTCCTTGTTACAGGAACTAGGCTTGGTGGTGAATCTGGCCAAGAGTAATTTGCAGCCATCTCAGACCCTTCTTCTGGCCTGGAAATTTTTTAATTCTCTAGCCTTTATTAGAGTTTGGATGGTCTTTGAGGCCTGGTGTTTTGAATGAGGTACTCAACTCTAGGTGGATATTCCTTTGATTTTGGAATTTTTACAGGATGGCTTGCTTAAGGGTTTGGCTCTTAACACCTTGAAGTTCAAGTTGCAGCCCTGGCTTGATTATAGGGAAGAGTCAATGGAGGACCTTTGTCTTCCCATCTGGACATGTCTTGGTTCTTGCAGGGAGTTAAGCATCTTCGCCCTCCCATTGCAGCTTCCGTTGCCTCTGTTGTTCCTCTAGTTTTTAACAGGTCCGACTTTTAGACCATTACATACTCTTTCCTTGCAGCTGCTTACTTTGAAGACAGTTTATCTGGTAGCAATCATTCAGCACATCTGGTTTCTGACCTGCAGGCTCTTTCCTGCTGTGAGCTTTTCTCCATAAGACTCCAAGTGCAGTTCAACTTCGGACTGTGCCCTCCTTTTTTGCCCAAAGTGGTTTCAGAGTTTCATTTGAATAAGTCCATTTCTCTGTCCGCCTTGGACAGGGACAAAGATGAGGTGCTTGGAAATGACTAAAGGTTTTTGGAAGTCTGATCGCCTGGTTGTGCTCCATGATGGAAGTAAGCAGGAAGCACCAGCAACACGTGCAACAATTGCCCGCTGGGTTAAGGAAGTCAATTCGGCACCCTATGTCATTGCTGAGGTAGCTTTACCAAAATGGATTAGACTGCATTCCACGAGGGCTCAGTTTGTATCATGGGTAGAACTTCGTTTGTTGTCACCTGCTGAAATTGGCCAAGCGGCGACAGTCATCTTTGCACACCTTCTCCAAGCATTACCGTTGGATGTTAGGGATAGGGAGGATACCGCATTTGCACTGGCAGTTTTGACTGGAATGCTGACAGCCTCCCACCCTTTTTGAGATTAGTTTGGTACGTCCCATTCATTGGGATTGATCTGCCCAAATGCTAAGGAAGGAGAAATTACTACTTACCTGATAATTTCCTTTCCTTTAGTTAAGGACCCGCCCTTGGCTGCCGATGTTTAAATTTGTGGTTAGCCTTTCTTTGGGCGAGTTATGCAGAGTATGATTCCTGTTCGTCATTGACAACTGGCAAGCAACTTCTCTAGCTCTTAGTCTGCTAAATATGAGCCTTCTTTTGACTGAGTTCAGTGTTCCTGTTGGTTGAGAAACATGAATGTTTGGCTGTTGATGATAATGTTTAAGTATAATCAGTTTTGTCCACAGTTTGGCATTTCCAGAGAATACAGACGGGCTGATGTCAGGGCGGGGCTATATGGCCATTACGTCAGCTTTTGCTCCGTCTCCATCTACTGGCAGAGGTGCATAATCACTTGATGGGATTGACCTGCCCTTACTAAGGAAAGGAAATTATCAGGTAAATAGTAATTTCTCATACATTTCCAGCATTCCTGTCACAGCAACACTGGAAGTGGCTGGGAGCAGGCAAGACAGTACAGTGCTCCTGGCTGGCAATTGGAGAGTGGGAAGCTGTAGTTGATGATGAAGGTGGATGGTAAGGGGTGCATTTACAGTAATATGAAAGGAGTGGGTGCTAGCCTGAAGTTGCTATGACCTGCATCTTTGTTTATTTTTACTTCTGGTGGTTAGGAGATTTGGGAAGGAAATTAGGCACTCACTGTCCCTTTAAGTATTTTGAGGAAAGGACAAGGGGTTTGGGGCTCAAAGTCCAAAAGGATTTTTTAGAAATATGTTTAACTGGTTTCATTCTGAATATAGCTGGGGAAGCACTACATTATCTAGGTATACATAAGACAGTCTTGAGTTGTCCAGCAAATTTAGCAGATGACTTTGAAATTCAACTAAGTTAGCTGGATAACATTGCTGTGCCCCAGAGCACCCCCACACTGCCTCTTTTTTTATCCAGCTGAAACTTGGCTGATCAGGGGGAAGGGGAGGATTATATTTGAAAACCAGGTTTATCCAGCTGTACAAATCCTTTTAAAGATGGACTTCTTAATAAGGAAGATATTTCACCAACAAAATTATTCAAATAAATAGAAATAAAGGCAATATATTTAAAAAATCAAGACAACAATCAGGGTCATATCACTCACACTTATAAGAGGGTACACAAACATAAAATACATCAGTACAGCCAATACAAAATACTCTCCCCCACTGCATCCAATAATCAGGAGTTCAAAGTATGTCAACACATTTTTAAAAATGTCTTTAAGAAAATGATCATAATCCAGGTGAGAGCAAATATCTTCCTTATTGGTTGTACCAATAAAAATTTATACAGTATGGGGGTCATTTTCAAAAGCAATCGCACGCGAAAAGTCCCTTTTCGCGTGCGATCACTAAATGGGGACGGAGTCAGCCCCGGAAGAGGAGGAGTCGGGGCGGCATCGGGGCCGACTTTGCGAAGACATTGCTGACGGCGAAAAGGTAAGGGCCCTTTTCGCTGCCAGTTTCGCACCCAATAGCACCATCTTTTACGATGGCGCTATTGGGTGCGAAAGCTGGCAGCGATAGCACTGCAGAGGTGCGATCACTGTCAGCTTTCCCAGGCCCGCCCCCCGCTTCGCCACCTGTTATCACCGAATTTTCTAAGGTCTGCAATCTTAGAAAATCCAGGCCTATGTTAGTTATTAAAGTAGAAGTTCATATATCTAATACTGTCTGGTGGAAAAACTCATCAAATTAAAACAGAGTGATCTCACAGATGGTTAGAAATTGATTAATCAGGCTCCAAAAGATTAAAAAATAGGGAAGAAACACAGTGGCACTATATTCCCAACATGTTTTACCCAACATTTGCTTCTTCAGGGGATCCTTTGTACTACATTTGCCTCAACTGTCAAAACTGAAACAAAACAGAAATGGAATGAACATACAGCAACTAGCCTAAAGCACTGCTAATCCCAAAGTTAGATCAAAAGAAGCTTGCCATCACAAACAACATAACCATGGGGATCCCCTTGGGATTTCCACTAAATATTCCTAGGAAAGGAATTGGATAGAGATTCAGGAGCATACTACTTTTTTACAGCACCCTTTTGTGGTAGCTAAAGTGGTAGGCTCCTTCCTGTTAAGTGCAGGAGGGTTTAGAGATCAGTGTGGCATTTTTAATTTGGAAGAGTAGGCGTTGTTTTATGTTTTGTTTTTTTCCCTGTTGCTGGATGCTAGGCCTCATTGTTCTGGGTACACAGAATTGGAAGTAAACTGTAACCTTTCTTGTGTACAACCTGTGTGGTAGGTTTATGTCAAATTTTGAGTTGAGAGTTTTGGAATTTATTTTTGGAATTCTTCTTAAATCTGTAGTCCTGTTTCAGGGAGGAAAATTCCCTTCCTTGGGAAGGATAGGAGTAGAGAATGTTTTTATTTTTTATTGTTTGTTTATGATTGTACTATTTGTAACCCGCCCGAACATCTGAGAGCATGGATAATAAATCCTTTTAAATAAATAAATAAATACCTTCTAATCCCATCTCATATCCAGTGGATGGACATTGGTGACTCATTGCAGGGGAGTTTCACTTTTGTATTTTGATAAAGTTTTTGATTTTGGTTCAGGAAGTTTTTGCCACCACCCTTCCTGCCCAGAACTGAGGAAAGAACAGAGATTTATCACACTGAGTGGAAAATTGGAAGTGGTTTCCTGAGAAGATAATATGTTGCTATCTGGAGAGGAGAATTAAGAGGGTTTTTTTCACCGAGGACAAGCAGGATGGTAGTCCTCACACATGGATGACATCATCAAATGGAGCCCAGATCAGAAAACGTACGCACATTGAACATGCCCAGCATACCCTATACCACGCATTCACGCAGGGTCCTTCTTCAGTCTCTTATTTTCCATGGCGCTGTAAGCCTCGCGGTGTAATTGAGCTCACTTTGGCTGTTTTCAGCCTTGTGGAAAACTTGCTTTTTTCGTGATATTTCTTCTCAGTCCATCGTCAGGACATTCTCGGTGCCTTCCCGTAGTGTCACTAGTTAGGGTGTTTGGCAATTTGGGTAAGTTTCTTTTTGTGGACAATTCCCTCCTTGGCAGCGATGCCTCGGTGCCCACCAGCCATCGCCACCTATCACCATTGCTTTTGACTTTGCAGCCCTTTTGTTTCATCAGAGCGGTTGAGCCCATACCACCAAGGCAAACTGGGCAGGGATTCTATTCCAGGAATTTCCTGATTCCAAAGAGAACAGGAGGACTCCGTCCCATCCTAGACCTAAAGGCCTTGAACAAGTTTCTAAAAAAAGAAAAGTTCAAGGTGGTTTCCCTGGGCACCTTGATTCCCCTTTTGCAAAAAGAGGACTGGCTGTGGTTCGTACCACCTGATATCATTGCTTAACATTGATTTAAAGATATTGGCTAAAGTGCTGGCCATGCGTTTGAACACCATTTTACCATAACTTGTTCACAGAGACCAAGTAAGTTTTATACCACAGAAAATGGCAGCGGACAATGTCCGAAAGGTCACGGACATATCATGGTGGGCCAAAACTGAACGGATCCCGCTGGTGCTACTAGCCATTGATGCCGAGAAGGCTTTTGACCTAGTACACTGGGACTTCCTTTTTGCCGTATTACTTAAAATGCACTTTAGATCTCGATTTCTGGGTTGGATAAAAAGCCTATATAACGAGCCGGTAGCTAGGATTAAAGTAAATGGAGGATACGGAGATCTATTTCCTGTACAACGAGGAACCAGACAGGTTCCTGTCACCACTCTTATTTGCTCTATTTTTAGAGCCCCTCACCACCAAAGTGCGAGCAGCGGACAAGATAACGGGTATTCAAATGGGGAACATGCACCTAAAAATCTCGCTTTTTGCGGGCGATATCCTTTTGACCCTGACTGACCCAGTTAATTCTGTAAGGGAAGTGACAGAAGAGTTGCATGCTTTTAGCGCTGTATCAGGATTTAAAAACAATTTGGATAAAACTGAACTTCTGAATATTTCAGCTTCTCAGCCCGTTGTTCAAATACTGAAGGATCGGTACCCCTTCAAATTTAAGAACATAAGAACATGCCATACTGGGTCAGACCAAGGGTCCATCAAGCCAAGCATCCTGTTTCCAACAGTGGCCAATCCAGGCCATAAGAACCTGGCAAGTACCCAAAAACTAAGCCTATTCCATGTTACCGTTGCTAGTAATAGCAGTGGCTATTTTCTAAGTCAACTTAGTTAATAGCAGGTAATGGACTTCTCCTCCAAGAACTTATCCAATCCTTTTTTAAACACAGCTATACTAACTGCATTAACCACATCCTCTGGCAACAAATTCCAGAGTTTAATTGTGCATTGAGTAAAAAGGAACTTTCTCCAATTAGTTTTAAATGTGCCACATGCTAACTTCATGGAGTACCCCCTAGTCTATCTATTATCCGAAAGAGTAAATAACTGATTCACATCTACCCATTCTAGACCTCTCATGATTTTAAACACCTCTATCATATCCCCCCTCAGCCGTCTCTTCTCCAAGCTGAAAAGTCCTAACCTCTTTAGTCTTTCCTCATAGGGGAGCTGTTCCATTCCCCTTATCATTTTGGTAGACCTTCTCTGTACCTTCTCCATCGCAATTATATCTTTTTTGACATGTGGCAACCAGAATTGTACCCAGTATTCAAGGTGCGGTCTCACCATGGAGCGATACAGAGGCATTATGACATTTTCTGTTTTATTCACCATTCCCTTTCTAATAATTCCCAACATTCTGTTTGCTTTTTTGACTGCCGCAGCACACTGAACCGATGATTTCAATGTGTTATCCACTATGACGCCTAGATCTCTTTCTTGGGTTGTAACACCTAAAATGGAACCTAACTGTTGCGATACCGGCCGCGCTCGGCGCGACCGGTCCCTTACCTCCTCCTGACGCCGCTTCGGGGGAACAGGCCAGTCCCGCAGGCCCACCGCTGCGGCCTACCCGCGGCGCTCCCACGAGGGAGACGCCGTCGGGAGTCACCGGCCCCGCCTCTAGGGCTCGCGCGCGCGCAGAGGGAGCCATTTTGAAGGCCCTCTGGCGCGAAGAGCCAGAGGGCCAGACGCCGAGGGGGATTTAAACCCGGCGTCTGATGCCTACTTTTGCCTTGCAACGCGGTCGCTTCCTGGAAGTAAAGAGTTGCTGTTCCTGCCCTGCCTGCTTATCCTGACGTCCTGCCTGCCTGTCTGCCTGTTTGTCCTACTAGCCTACCCTGCCTGCCCACTCATCCTGTGTTCCTGCCTGTCTGCCTGCCTGCCTGCCGGCCTGCCTGCCTGTCTGCCTGCCTGCTTTCCTGATCTGACTCCGGCCTGTCTCAGCGTTCCGATTCCAGCTGCCTGCCTTGACTCTGGTTTGTTTCCTCGCTCCGTATTCTGCTGCCTGCCCAGACCTCGGCCCGTCTGTCTTCGCTGCCTCTTGTGGTCCGTCCTGCTTCTGCTTCACTCCGGGTCTTCTTCCACACCGCTTTATCTCCTAAGTCCCAGCGGTCTGGGTCCCTACGGGCTCCTCCTGGGGGGACCGCAGACTTCCAGGGCGAAGCCACCTAAGCCCTAGCGATCCGGATCCCAACAGCTCCTCTGGGGGGGTCACGGGTTTCCAGGTGAAGACTCGGCTCCAGCAGCGTGTGTCTGCCTCCCGACCGTCCTCCGTCATCGATCGGCCCAAGGATCCATTTCCGGACCACAACAGTTTGCAAGGCCATGGATCCGGCAGACCTCGCTGGTCTTCAGGCCATTCCAGGGCTCGCTCAACGCCTGGTGCAACAACAACAAGTCTTGGACTCCTTGGCAGCTACTGTGGAGCGTTTGGCTACCCACATGGATGCGGAGCCTCCTGTACCTGCGCCCGCACCACCACCACCGGTGGTAACTGTCCACGCTCCTATCCAACTTCCGGCACCCTCACGTTACGCTGGGGATCCCAAGGCGTGTAGGGGATTCTTGAACCAGTGCTTCGTGCGGTTCACCTTATTGCCCAATCAGTTTCCTACGGATGCCGAAAAAGTGGCTTACATATTCTCCCTGTTGGACGGTAGGGCCCTGAACTGGGCATCACCTATGTGGGAAAAGAACGATGCCACTCTCAATAACCTGGTTAGCTTCGTAGAGAATTTCAAGGCGGCCTTTGACGAGCCTGCGCGCCAAACCTCAGCAACCTCGGAGTTGCTCCAGCTCCGACAAGGAACTCGGACCCTGGCGGATTATGCACTGGAGTTCCGCACACTTGCGCTGGAGGTTGGGTGGCGCGACGCTCTCCGAGGAATCTTCTTGGAGGGTCTAGCAGCCAGGATAAAGGACGAGCTGGCCACCCGGGATCTTCCAGAGGATCTCAACGCACTGATTGACCTCACGGGACGCATTGATCGCCGTCTTCAGCAGAGAGCGAAGGAAGGACGCCCTCCACGGCGTATGGCTCCTCTGGCTCCGGTCTTCTCGAGACCGCTTACTCCGAGTCCCCGGAGTACCAGTACTCCTCCTGAACCTTCCACGGAAGAGCCTATGCAATTGGGAAGGACCTCCTTGTCTCCGGAGGAGAGACGACGACGACGCAACCTAGGGCTATGCCTTTATTGCGGTGGAAAGGGACACTTCCTCTCGCAGTGCAAGGAGCGGGCGGAAAACTCTCGCGCCTAGGAGTAAGGGAGGAGCGTCTCCTAGGCTGTCTCAACGCTGCTCCTCAATGTACAGTACCCATAACTTTAAAGTTCCCGGGGGTACCTTCGACACAAGAGCCCTCATTGACTCTGGCGCCGGAGGGAACTTCATTACCCGCGAACTCGTGCAACAACTCCAGTTGGCTACTCAACCTCGGGAACCACCTTTACGGGTCACCTCCATTCGGGGTACTCCTTTACCCGGAAGTATTTCTACCACGACGGTCCCGATCACCCTCCAGACTGGGCTATTACATTCAGAAAAGATTTCGCTTCTGATCCTAGAAAAATCTGTACACTCAGTGGTTCTCGGACTACCCTGGCTTCAGCAACATTCGCCAGTGATTCGATGGGATGATCTGCAGATTACCCAATGGAGCCCCCATTGCTTCCAATCCTGCATCAAATCGGGTGTGGTCCAACAGATCCCTTTGGCTCACACTGAATCCCTGCTTCCGACTCAGTATGCGGACTTTGCCGACATATTTTCTAAAGAAAAGGCGGAACTTTTGCCTCAACACCGCCCCTTCGACTGCACGATTGATCTGCTCCCCGGCGCAATTCCGCCTCGGGGAAGAGTGTATCCCCTTTCTCAGCCGGAGACTCGGGCAAAGTCGGACTACATCGCCGAGAATCTCGCCAAGGGGTTCATCCGCCCTTCTAAGTCACCTGCAGGGGTGGGCTTCTTCTTTGTCGCCAAAAAAGATGGGTCTTTGAGGCCTTGCATTGATTACCGAGGGCTGAACGCCATTACTAAAAAGAATCGCTACCCATTACCTCTAATTCCTGAACTATTGGATAGACTCCAGGGAGCTCAGCTATTTACCAAGCTGGACCTAAGAGGTGCCTACAACCTGGTCCGGATCCGTCCCGGGGATGAATGGAAGACCGCTTTCAACACCCGGGACGGACACTACGAGTATTTGGTCATGCCATTCGGCTTGTGTAATGCGCCTGAGATACTTCGAGAACTACTTTACTCTTGCGTAATTGTCTATTTGGACGATGTCCTCATTTTCTCCAGAGACATGAACTCCCACAGGCACCACGTCCGGCAAGTACTTCAGATTCTGCGCGACCACCATCTCTATGCAATACTTGAGAAGTGCTTATTTGAACAGGACACTTTACCTTTTCTGGGGTACGTTATCTCTGCCACAGGGTTTTCCATGGACCCGGATAAGGTATCCGCAATCAAGAAATGCCCCAACCCATGGGCTTAAAAGCACTGCAGCGATTCTTAGGATTCGCGAATTTCTACAGGCACTTCATACCACGGTATTTGCAACTGGTAGCTCCTCTGACCGCCCTAACTAAGAAGGGCGCGGACACGCGACGCTGGTCCCCCGAGGCCTGTAAAGCGTTCAAGGACTTGAAGGAGGCCTTCCTACTGGACACCTGTTTGCGGCATCCCGACCCATCGCGCCCCTTCATTGTCGAAGTGGACGCCTCCAGTGTGGCCGTTGGAGCAGTGCTCTCCCAATGCTCCAGTACTGGACACTTTCTACCATGCTCGTATTTTTCAAGGAAATTCACTCCTGCCGAGGCCAACTATAGAATAGGCGACAAGGAGTTGTTAGCCATCAAGTTAGCTTTCGAGGAGTGGAGGCAGTGGCTGGAAGGGGCTCAACACCCGGTCACTGTTTATACCGACCATAAAAATTTGGAATTCCTCACTCAAGCCCAGCGTCTTAATCCCAGGCAGGCTCGCTGGTCCTTATTTTTCAGTCGATTCAACTTCGTCCTTAAATATCGACCTGCCTCAAAGAACGTGCGGGCAGACACCTTGTCCCGCAACACTATTTTTGAAGAAAAAGAGGATCCTCCTCAGTATATCATCGACCCAGCCAAAATCTATCTAGCCAGTACCAGCGTATCCGCTCAGGGAAGAGTAGTGGTTCCTCGTAGGGACTGCACAAGAGTTCTCAAGTGGGCCCATGACTCCCTCACAGGAGGTCATGCCAGCAGAGACAGGACGCTAGATCTTCTGAATCGTTACTATTGGTGGCCCAAGGTACGTCAAGATGTGCGAATGTACGTTGAGTCCTGCCCGGTGTGTGCTCAACAAAAACCAGTCAGCGGTCGACCTTGGGGCCTCTTACAGCCTCTACCGATTCCCACCGAGCCGTGGACCCACATCGCCACGGATTTCGTGGTTGATCTACCACCTTCTGAGGGTAACACCGTAATCTGGGTCACCATAGACCGTTTCTCTAAGATGGTCCACCTAGTTCCCCTGCCTAAATTGCCCTCGGCACCGGACTGGCTCTCCTCTTCACGCAACACATCTTTAGGGCCCACGGGCTTCCTCAGAGTATTGTGTCCGATCGCGGGCCACAATTCACGGCCCGATATTGGCGGGCCCTCTGCAAAAGGTTCGGAGTACAGCTCAATCTGTTCACAGCGTTTCATCCTCAGAGCAATGGACAGACCGAGCGAATGAATCGCTCCCTTAAGACGTTCCTCCGCAGCTTCATTTCCGAAAAGAGGGATAACTGGGTCTCCCTTCTACCATGGGCCGAGTTTGCCTACAATAATCACACACACTCGGTTACTGGGCTATCTCCCTTCCAGTCGGTCTTCGGTCGGAACCTTAGACCGCCAGTACCATTTCCTGTTGCCGTCCCCTCACCTGCAGCGCAAACGTCGGCTCTCCAGCTTCACCAGTGGTGGAAGGTTATCCAGCAACGACTCTCTTTGGCTGCTAACAAAGCACGAAGGGTCGCCAATCGCCATCGGCGCCCGGCACCGGTTTTTCTGCCCGGTACCAAAGTCTGGTTAAGCACCAAGAACCTCAACCTGCCCGTACCCTCGCGGAAACTAGCCTCCAGATACTGTGGGCCTTTCAGGGTGGCAGAACGGATTGGCTTGGTGTCCTACAGGCTCCGTCTTCCCTCCTCCTTCCGCATTCACAATGTTTTTCACGTGTCCCTGTTGAAACCTGTGATTGTTTCCCGCTTCCACCAACCAAGTGCTGATACTGTACCGGCTCCCTCGAACGAAGAACCCACGTATCAGGTACGAGAAGTGTTGGATGTGCGCTTCCGCAACCGTCGTTGGGAATACCTCCTGGCTTGGGAAGGGTGCGGATCAGAGGAGGACACTTGGGAACCTGCTCGAAATATACTGGACAAATCCTTGTTAACCCAGTTTCATCACGACAATCCCAGCAAACCCGGACCCCTGAGGAGGGGGCGTAAGAGGGGGGTACTGTTGCGATACCGGCCGCGCTCGGCGCGACCAGTCCCTTACCTCCTCCCGACGCCGCTTCGGGGGAACAGGCCAGTCCTGCAGGCCCACCGCTGCGGCCTACCCGCGGCGCTCCCACGAGGGAGACGCCGTCGGGAGTCACCGGCCCCGCCTCTAGGGCTCGCACGCGCGCAGAGGGAGCCTTTTTGAAGGCCCTCTGGCGCGAAGAGCCAGACACGCCCCCTTTTGACGTCAGATGCCGAGGGGGATTTAAACCCGGCGTCTGATGCCTACTTTTGCCTTGCAACGCGGTCGCTTCCTGGAAGTAAAGAGTTGCTGTTCCTGCCCTGCCTGCTTATCCTGACGTCCTGCCTGCCTGTCTGCCTGTTTGTCCTGCCAGCCTACCCTGCCTGCCCGCTCATCCTGTGGTCCTGCCTGCCTGCCTGCTTACCTGATCTGACTCCGGCCTGTCTCAGTGTTCCGATTCCAGCTGCCTGCCTTGACTCTGGTTTGTTTCCTCGCTCCGTATTCTGCTGCCTGCCCAGACCTCGGCCCGTCTGTCTTCGCTGCCTCTTGTGGTCCGTCCTGCTTCTGCTTCACTCCGGGTCTTCTTCCACACCGCCTTATCTCCTAAGTCCCAGCGGTCCGGGTCCCTACGGGCTCCTCCTGGGGGGACCGCGGACTTCCAGCGCAAAGCCACCTAAGCCCTAGCGATCCGGATCCCAACAGCTCCTCTGGGGGGGTCACGGGTTTCCAGGTGAAGACTCGGCTCCAGCAGCGTGTGTCTGCCTCCCGACCGTCCTCCGTCATTGATCGGCCCAAGGATCCACTTCCGGACCACAAAACTAACATTGTGTAACTATAGCATGGGTGTTATTTTTCCCTATAATGCATCACCTTGCACTTATCCACATTAAATTTCATCTGCCATTTTGATGCCCAATTTTCCAGTCTCACAAGGTCTTCCTGCAAGTTATCACAGTCTGCTTGTGATCTAACTACTCTGACTAATTTGCTCATTCTTCCCTTAAATATTTAGGGGTCCATCTCAGTTCCAATGTGAGGATATTTTTTGTCTCAATTACACACCCCTGCTGCGCTCAATCAAAAGTGATTTTCAAAAATGGGATAGGGAACCTTATTCCTGGTTGGGTCGTGTCGCCATTGTAAAAATGAATGTGTTGCCTCGCCTCCTGTATCTCTTTAATACACTACCCATTTACATTAGCTCCGCTATCTTCCAGTCCTGGCAGAAGATACTGTTTGACTTTATTTGGCGAAGGAGGCCTCCCAGAGTGGCTAGGTGATTGCTCTATCAGCCCCGGGACAGAGGGGGTTTAACGGTTCCCATCCTGGAATGGTATTAATCAGAGGCACAATTAACAGTGGTCGCTGATATGCATAGACGAACTTCTGTGACGCAATGGGTGCATTTTGAGGAACATATAGTGGAGGGGATGCCTCTGGCGGCAATGATATGGCAACCCCGAGACACATGGTCCATGCGGGGTAAATTGTCCATGGCCCTGGAAACAACTATGAAGTTGTGGGCCAAATGGCAGGTACAACTTGTGGGCAACAGGGTGAATTTTCATTCCACTCGTCTATATTATAATACATTATTTACAGCGGGTAGTAACATCGCTCATTTCGAGCATGGCAAGACAAGGGCATACATCAAGTAGAACACCTCATGGGAGGGGGGGGGGCACTGATGACCTGGCCAGAAATTCAACGAGTCTACCAGCTGCCAAGCAGGGATTTTCTTGCTGGCTATCAGATCTTACATTTTTTGCACTCCCCACAGGTTGCCTCTTCCTTAACCCAGGGTAAAACACTGTTTGAACATTTATGTGAAGACATCGATAAGAAAAGAGGCATAATTTCAAAACTGTATGCTTTGCTGTCGGTGTCTCAGTGGGCTCAGTACCCATGGTCTGTAGTTCACTGGGGAATGTTCTTGTCAAATCAACTTCCTGGAGCTCAGAGCGATCAGGTACATGCTATGGGCTTTCAGAGATCAGCTGTCCAACAAAGTTGTCCTGATCCAGACCGACAACCAAGTAGCCATGTCGTATGTAAACAATGTTCTGCATTGGGAGGCGGATCTGGGTCGTTCGTTGCAACCAGATGAATGGATGCAGATACATATCTCTGCCCGTCAATGCTCCGTGTTGGCCATGCAGCAAGAGAACTGTTATAAATTACTTACCTGGTGGTATCTAACTCCGCAAACTCTGCATCGCAGATACCCACACGTCAGTGAGTTCTGTTGGCGGGGCTGCGGTCAGGAGGGTTCTTTCCTACACATGTGGTGATCTTGTGATCATGTGAACAGGCTTTGGACAGAGGTCGCATCTTGGATTGAAGGATTATTGGCAGCACGAGTGTACTAGATGCTGGATTTATGTTATTATACTATCCTCAACCACCGCTGGATAAACCACAAATAGCGTTTTGTCAACAAGTTTTTATTGCCACTAGAACTGCAATTGCTAGCTACTGGAAGTGGCCAGACCTACCATCTCTCCCCATGATACAACAGAAAGTCCATTTATCCTGTAAAATGGCAGCAATTACAGCGGCGATACATGATAATACATCCAAATTTCAAGCAATTTGGACACCGTATATACAATGAGAGAAACATCAAACTAATCAGTAACTCTATTGCGCTTCCCATTATAGACTTTGGGTCCATATGGATCCCTCACAGGTCATCCGTCTATACTTACTACGCATATCTAGCCTTATAGCAGATTTATTGCACTACATACAGATGCTTACGTGAGCTCATGGACAGGGGAGGGTGGGGGGGATTTGGGAAGTTTTGGGTTACGAGTATGTTGATTTTATTGTTGCATTCTGATTACCGTTGTGGTACATGCTTCATAACCTGTATGTTTATTGTGATAATAAAAATTATAAATTAAAAAAAATAAGAGGACTGGCTAAGTTCCCTTGACCTAAAGGACACATACACTCATATCAAGATCTTCCCCAGTCATAGGAAGTATCTTCAATTCATGGTGAGAAAGCAATACGTCCAGTACCAGTTGTTACAGTTCAGAATCGCGTCTGCCCCATAGATCTTCACAAAATGCCTGGCCATGGTGGCGGCGCACCTCCGCAAACTGGGAGTGCATGTCTTCCGGTACCTAGACGATTTGCTGGTCAAGAGCACGTCTCAGGCAGGGGCTGTCAGGTCCATGCGCTTGACCATTCGGGTGTTGGAGTCACTAGGGTTCATTCTCAACTACCCAAAGTTCCATCTCAGCCTGTCACCTCGATTGGACTTCATAGGAGCCCTGCTAGATATGGCTCAGGCGAAGGATTTTCTGCCTCGCCAGAGGACAATCGCCTTGGCAATTATTGTGGCAGAGGTTCAACAAAACCAGCTGGTATCAACTTGGCACATGTTGAGGCTGTTGGGCCACATGGCCGCAACTGTCCATGTCACTCCTTTGGCACAGTTAACACATGCATAGAGCCCAATGGACCCTGAGGTCACAGTGACGCCAAGCCACTCAGAGCCTCCAGGATTGTATCCATATCATCCCGTCTCTCCGGGACTCATTGTCCTGGTGGCGGGTACTTTCCAGTCTGGATATGGGGATTTCCTTTCGATGTCTCCCTACTCAAATTCTGCTAACCAAGGATCCATCTACCCTGGCATGGGGAGCTCATGTGGATGGCTCAGTACCCATGGTCTGTAGTTCACTGAGGAATGTTCTTGTCAAATCAACTTCCTGGAGCTCAGAGCGATCAGGTACACGCTATGGGCTTTCAGAGATCAGCTGTCCAACAAAGTTGTCCTGATCCAGACCGACAACCAAGTAGCCATGTCATATATAAACAAGCAGGGAGGCAAGGGATCATACCTCCTGTGTCAGGAAGCAGTCCAGATCTGGTCGTGGGCCCTGACCCACAGAATGGTGCTCAGGGCCATGTACCTGGCCAGGACGGAGAACATGGTAGCGGACAGGCTGAATCGAGTCTTCAGACCCCACGAGTGGTCCCTGGACCAGGGGGTAGTGAATCGGATATTCCACCTCTAGGGGAGCCTGGACATACATCTGTTTGTGTCCCCCTACAAAAGGAACGTGCCTCAGTTCTGCTTCCTGTACAGGTCAGACAGCAAACCAGCCTTGGACATCTTTGCCTGTCATTGGGTCAAGGGACTTCTGTATGCATATTTTCCGATTCCCTTAGTGGCGAAGATTCTCTTGAAGCTTCACGAGGACAGAGGGACTATGATCCTCATAGCCCCTCATTGGCTATGACAGGTCTGGTTTCCACTCCTGTAGGAGTTATCCATCCAGAAACCGATCAGTCTGGGGACTTCCCCAGATCTCATCATGCAAGATTAGGTAAGGCTATGGCATCCCAACCTCCAGGGCCTGTCACTCATAGCCTGAATCTTGAGAGGTTAATTCTACAGTTGCTTGATCTTTCAGAATATGTGTCTCGGGGTCCTGGTGGCTTCTAGAAAGCCTTCCACTAGAAAGTCCTATAAACTGAAGTAGAGGAGGTTTTCCATGTGGTGTGAGCAGAAAGCTCTAGATCTGTTCTCCTGCTTCACACAAAAACTGTTTGATTACCTTCTATACCTATCGGAGGCCGGCTTAAAAGCTAACTCTATTAGAGTTCATCTTAAAAGCTAACTCTATTAGAGTTCATCTTATTGCCTACCACCATGGTGTAGATGGTACGCCCATCTCTGTACAGCCTATAGTTGTATGTTTCATGTGGGGCCTGTTTCAACTGAAGCCTCCCCTAAGGCCTCCCGCTGTGTCTTGGGACCTCAGTGTGGTGGTAGCTCAGCTGATGAAAGCTCCTTTTGAGCCACTGTGCACCTGTGACCTGAAGTACCTGACCTGGAAGGTAACATTTTTGTGGTGTTCACTTCAGTGCTCAGAGTCAACGAGCTCCAGGCCTTAGTGACTTATCCACCTTACACTAAGTTTTATCATGACAGGGTGGTCTTGCATACGCACCCTAAGTTCCTGCCTAAGGTGGCGACAGGTTTCCATCTTTTTTTTTATCTCTTTATTAATTATTCATCATAAACATGAAAAATAATATATATTCTGATTATTACACAAGAAAAACCAAAAGGAAAAAGATATACCAGGTAAAGGTATTACAATACAATGTAAACCCATATAACAAACAGAATTCAAGCCCACATCTAAGTGGAGAAAAGGAAAAAAATGGAAAATACAAATTCCAGACTGCAATAATTAATACAATTTAAATGGCTTCTACCCCAAATCAAGTGACTTAAACAGTTTGTGAAACAGAAGATTTGTCAATCAAAAAAGTCTCTAAATGAGATGGATCGAGGAACACAGAAGTATTACCTTGGTAAATTACTATACCCTTGCAGGGAAACTTAAGGAAAAAAGTTGCCCCAAGGGAAACCGTTTGCTGCTTAAGAGAGAGAAATAATTTCCTATGATGTTGTGTTTCATGGGAGACATCTGGATACACAAAAACCTTTTGACCACAAAAATGTACAGTAAATTTAAAATATTGTTTAAATATTAATTCTTTATCCATATCTGCAACAAAAGAAACCAAAAGAATGGCTCTATTAGATATACTGTAATATCTTGGGAACCCTGACGATATGCTAGCGTGCCGGGACGCGACCTGGGGGCGGGTCCGGAGGGTGCGGCCACGCCCCCGGACCGCCCTGGGCCGTAACCACACCCCCGGACCCGCCCCCGAAACGCTACGTCCCGCCCCGAAAACGCCGCGCGGATCGGGCCCGCCCCCGACACGCCCCCCTCGGAAAACCCCGGGACTTACGCGAGTCCCGAGGCTCTGCGCGCGCCGGTAGGCCTATGTAAAATAGGCGCACCGGCTCGCAGGGCCCTGCTCGCGGAAATCCGGGCGGATTTACGCGAGCAGGGCTCTTAAAATCCGCCCCATAGTTATTGTATAAATTATAACCGTACTATGATGGCACATGTTTTTAATTGGTAATCTATACCTCTCATAATTTTTATTATAGTGCCTTTCTGTAAACCGTTGTGATGGTTAACTAACTTAACGACGGTATAGAAGAGTTTTTAAATAAAAATAAATAAATAAATAAATCTTAGTAAGTAGATTATAATTAAGTGAGAATAACTGAGAATTATGCAAACCAATTTGCACCCCCAAATACTTGATAGAAGTACGTGTCCAACGAAACGGGAATGTCTTAGTGATGTTCAGAACCACCTGACTGGGCAAATTAAGGTTCAAAAGTTCCGACTTCTCCAGGTTCACTGTGAAATCAGACACCCGATGGAATTGCTCCAAGGCAGCCATAACACCTTGTAGGGATACCTCAGGGTCAGTTAATGTGAAGAGGATGTCATCCGTGAATAATGACAGTTTAAAGTGCAAATGATCAAGCTGTACCCCGATGATAGTCTCCGTCCTCCATATTACCAAGGCAAAAGGTTCTAGAAATAGGGCAAAAAGCATGGGCGAAAGAGGGCAACCCTGCCGTGTTCCACTTTGGATATCAAGTAACTGGCCATAACCTCTATTAACTTTCACTCTAGCTTTGGCAGCTCATACAGCTTTTTGATCCAAGTTTGGAAGAGTTCACCAAAATTCATTTTATCAAGGACCTTGAACAGGAAAGGCCAATGTACAAGGTTGAAGGCCTTTTCAGCATCTATGGCTAAGAATGCAGCAGGAGTCTTATGATGATGGACCCAGTCTATCAGGTCTACCACTTTCCTAATATTATCGCTGGCCATACGGGAAGGGATGAATCCTACTTGATCATTGTGCACTAAGGAGGGAATAATGCCCTTTAATTGTTCTGCTAGGATCTGGGCCAGGATCTTGAGGTCCAAATTGATGAGCGATATTGGTCGATAAGACCCACAGTGGATTGGGTCCCAGCCTGGTTTAGCGAGAATGGTAATTCCCGCTACATTCGTGTGAGTTGCTAAGGAATCTGTGCCCCTTAAGGAGTTAAGCATCTCAGTTAAAGCTTCTGCCACAATGTGAGAAAGTTTTTTGTAATAACTTTCAGTTAAGCCGTTTAAACCTGGGAATTTTCTTGGTTTTAGAGCTTTAATCGCCCTTTGCACCTCATCTAGTTGAATAGGGGCATCTAAATACTGCTGCTGTTCGTTCGTTATAGTGTGCAGTGGCAAATCCTTTAAGTAGTGATCTATGTCAGTACCAACAATGGCGGTATCTCTACTATATAACTGACCATAAAAGTCAGTGAAACATTTCCTGATCCCCTCTGAGGATTTAATAAGATTTCCCCCACCATCCTTTACTTTAGTGATATTATTTTGGGCAAGAACCTCTTTTAAACATCTAGCTAACAAGTGATCCGCCTTGTTTCCCCCTTCAAAATATTGCTGTTTAGTTATATCCATTTGAAAAGCGAGTGTCTCCGCATCGAGCGCCTTAAGGGCATCCCTGATCCTATTTATTTTCTGAAGTAATGTAGGGCCCTGTGAGTGCATGTGCTGCTCTGTCAACTGAGCAAGGTTTATTGTGAGTGCTTTTCGCTGTTTCTCCCTCTTGCGTTTGCAAAAGGAGGCATGTGAAATAAGTATACCCCAAGCGACTGCCTTGGAGCATTCCCAGATAGTTAGCCTAGGAGTGGGATCATTGAGATGATTGTGGAAGTACTTTGACAATTTAGTACCCAAGGACTGAACAAATGCAGTGTCTTTAAGAAGCCCTTCATTCAACCGCCAGAGTTTTTGGCCCCTATCCTGATTGTTAAGATTCACCCGAATCCAGACCGGAGAGTGATCAGACCACACAATGGGTTCAATTCCAGCATCAGTTACCCAATTTTGCATTTGCCTATCCACTAGAAAATAGTCCAGTCGAGAATATAATTGTTGGGCATGGGAAAAGTAAGTATAACTTCTAGAATACATATTTCTCTGCCGCCAAACATCCCCCAATTGCCAGTGCGAAATCAAGGTAGACAATCGCTGCCGGACTATCCTCGAGGTGGTGGATGTCTGTGCCAAGTTATCCATAGTAGGGCTGTGAGTCACGTTAAAATCCCCACCCATGATGATTGCACCTTCAGCATACTTAAGTAGCACCTCATCTAGCATGTTAAAAAAAAACATCTTGACCAGTATTAGGAGCATAAATGCTGACCAAAGTGACTGTTTCCCCACCCTAATTTTAATAGGATATAACGCCTCAGTGGGTCTCATACAATCTCTAGGACCTCATGTATGAAATCCCGAGTAATCAGAATACCCATACCTGCATATTTGGAGTCCTTTGTACTAGCAGCGAGATATATATATGTGGGTATTGGTGAAACGAAAGAACCCTTTCATGTCGCTTCCGTAAGTGTGTCTCTTGTACCATTACGATAGAAACATGATGTGTTTGTAGCTCTTGGTTAAGTAGGAACCTTTTATGGTAGTGATTAAGGCCCTTCACATTAAGAGACACAATACACTCCCCTGGGTTCAGTCTCTGGACAAGTGCAGTCAATCTGGACATATTGCAATTTTCTTACCTAAATGACAGCTACCATAGCAAAGAATACAGTGACAATAAACTGCATTCCCTGGAAAGGATAACCCAAAAATACCCCATAGTCTGGCATCACCCCTCCATAACATGAGGGTGGTAAAACTCCTCACCTGGGAGTCACCCTCTACTGGCATGGTTCATCCCCTCCCACCCCCCTCCCGAATCTTATAAAAAAAAAAGATAAACCTGTCTTTTATAACCTTTGAACATACAACAATAAGCTGGCTCACTACGCAGATGATGCTGGCAGCAGTCCTTCAAGCAATGAAACCGCCACTGAAGATCTTCTGCTTCAGACAAGCAGATGAACGCATAAACCAGTTCCAACAAAACTGCCTAAGAGTACAGTCATTAACCGAACCAACAATGTCCCAAATTAAGGAAATCAGCCTTGATCTGATAACGCCGATCGAGAGTCCTCAGAATGACGGCGCAGCTGGCTCCCGCCTTTTCCTACCCTGTGCCATTTTGGGTGGTCATCCATCCGCGGATTCCTGGAGGGTTTCTTCGGTGCTGCAATGTTGGGCTGGTGACCAGCCTTGTTGAGGGCTTCAACAGCTTCCACTAGAGGTTTGACACGAGAAGCCACCCCATTAATCGCAAAATGGAGTCCAAATGGGAAAGTCCAGTGATAACGAATGTTTTCAGCACATAAGTAAGCTGTGATTTCTTTCAGATCAAAGCGTTTGCGTAGTGTGGATGGTGCCAGTTCCTGGTGGTCAGGGTATGACCATCCCCTGACCAGGAATTCCTTTTACTGGCGGCGTCCATAATCTTAGATTTTTGAAGAAAACTATGGCAGCACAAGACAAGGTATCGAGGCCTAGAATCCGTTCTGGGGCCAAGAGCCCTATGAGCCCTCTCTAGCTTGATGTGCTCTGGGAGGTTGCCCTCAGCTGAAGCACCTTGCTTCTGGCTGGATTGAAGAATAAATTGGCAAATTGAGCCTGCCACTTCCATGGCATTACTGTATTCTGGGACCTCTGGCACCCCCGAATCCTTATGTTGCACTGCCTGGAGTGGTTTTCCAGATCCTCCAGCTTTTCTTGTATAGTCATAAGCTCACCATCCATCGTGTCTTGCTGCGTGGCCACTTTATTTAAAGCAGTCCCATTCGTATCCACTCGCATCTCCAGCTCATCAACTCTATGTCCCAGGTTGGCGATGTCATCATGAATGTCAGACATCGAGGCCAAGAGTTACTGCTTGTGTGTTTTTAAATCTGCCCGGAACTCTATAAACCAGCCTCAGATGTCATTTTTGAGTTGAGCAGAAGCCTCTGCCCATTCTGGGCTTCCCCCAGCGATAGGATCGGTTCCCTGCTGCGGCATCTCGCTCTAAGCGTCTGCAGCCTGCACGGGCCCAGCCTCATGACCGCTCCCAGTATCGGGCGGCAGTTTGTTAAAATTAAACTTCTTCAAATCAACTGTTTTTCTTTTAGCCGCCATGCCGATGAGTGCCCGGGTACTAGCGGCAACTGAATCGCCAGTTTTTTAAAAGTTTGGCTTACTTTGGTGGGTTTAGCACGTCACTTACTGTGGTCTCAGGAGCGGAGCGATTCCCCTATGCGGCCATCTTCCTTGCCGGCGAAAGAGCGCCTCCCTTGTCCGACAAGGTGATCTTGATCCAGACCGACAACCAAGTGACAATGTGGTACATCAACAAGCAGGGAGGTAAGAGATCGTTCCTCCTGTGTCAGGAAGCAGTTCAGATTTGGTCATGGGCTCGGTCCCAGGGCATGCTGCTCCAGGCCATGCACCTTGCAGGGACAGAGAACGTGGTGGCGGATCGCCTCATCCGGGCCTTCCAATCCCACAAGTGGTCCCTGAATCTGAAGGTGGCAGATCGTATCTTCTGCCTTTGGGGAACCCCAGACGTGGATCTCTTCGCCTCCCCTTGCAACAGCAAGGTAAAACAATTCTGTTCCCTGTACTGGGGGGAATGGCAAGTCAGCCACAGATGCCTTTGCCCGTCATTGGGGCAGGGGCCTCCTGTACGAGTATCCTCCGCTTCCACTGGTGATGAAGACTTTCTTGAAGCTCTGGCAGGATAAGGGAACCATGAACCTCATAGCCCCTCATTGGTTGAGGCAGATTTGGTTCCCGCTCCTGAGGTATTTCTCTATCAGGGACCCAATCAGTCTGGGAACCTCCCCGGACCTTATCTTGCAGGATCAGGGCAGACTGCGCCATCCCAACCTCAGGGCATTGACCCTAACAGCATGGATGTTGAGAGGCTAATCTTGCAGCCATTTGACCTGTTAGAGGATGTTTCTCATGTCCTGGTAGCCTCCAGGAAACCTCCACTTTTGGCCTGAAGTGGAGGTTTGCCATATGATGTGAGAGTCACGAGTTGGATCCATTCTCATGCTCTACACCGAAACTGCTTGACTATCTGCTGCACCTGTCAGATGCTGGTTTAAAAACCTAGCTCCCTCAGGGTACACCTGAGTGCCATCAGTGCCTACCACCAGGGGGTAGATGGTTTGCCCATCTCTGTGCAACCCATAGTGGGGCGCTTTATGCAAGGTCTGCTTCAATTAAAGCAGCATAATCAAACTAGCCAATAAAAGAGGCACAGTAGTTATTATGAATCGCCAAGCTTATTTAGCTGAAGTAATGATTCTTCTTTCTGACAATTCCAGTTATCACAAATGAAGTTTGGATCCTACTAAACGTCTCCAGTCAGTAATCAAACATATTACATCAAGCACATTAGAGACAGGCTTTTCAACGCAAAAATAATTTAATTTTTTGAATGTTAATTATTCATTGATTTGGACATTATATATTTATTTTATTTATTTATTTATAATTTTTATATACCGACATTCTTACATTAAAATGCAAATCATACCGGTTTCCATATATATATATATATATATATATATATATATATATTACCTAGAATTATTCCATTTTTAAGACCTCATTTATTCAGAAGTTCATCTTATGTGTAAGACAGCACTCAGCTTTTGCAAATCTTGTCAGAAACATCATTTTCATAGATTGATATTTTAATGGTCTTGCTTGATATAAATCCTTATACACTTGTATTCCCCAAGATGAGACATTGAAGGTTATAGTGCAACATCTCAAGAATAGAAGCAAACCATACAATGTACCATTGTTCTTTATTTTGAAATTAGTCAAGTTAGCTTTACAAGAACATTTTTTTATTTTTCAAAATCAACATTACTTATAAATTTCTGGAACAGTAATGGGGGCCACCATAGTCCCCTCATTGGCTAATTTATACCTGGACAATTTTGAATATCAGTGGCTACAGTCTTCACTATCTAAGCCATTAATTTTATTCTGGAAGAGGTTGATTGACAGTGTTTTATGATCTGAGGTGGTACAGCACAACAGTTAGATTTTTCTAATTGGGTAAATTATTGTAGTGACTGCATCCCATACCAGATGCAGTATAGTTCATTTGAAATTTCTTATTTGAATGTATTGATAAGGCAAATTTTATGCTCTTATGTTGTTGCCAGAGGATGCGGTTGGTGCAGTTAGTGTAGCTGGGTTCAAAAAAGGTTTGGATACGTTCTCGGAGGAGAAGTCCATTAACTGCTATTAATCAAGTTTACTTAGGGAATAGCCACTGCTATTAATTGCATCAGTAGCATGGGATCTTCTCGGTGTTTGGGTAATTGCCAGGTTCTTGCAGCCTGGTTCGGCCTCTGTCAGAAACAGGATGCCGGGCTCGATGGACCCTTGGTCTGACCCAGCATGACATTCACCTCCTATCCCATGACTTTTTAGTTTTCAAATGCCTTCTAAAAATCCAAATACACTACATCTACTGGTTCACCTTTATCTACTTGTTTATTAACCTCTTCAAACAAATGTAACAGATTTGTAAGGCAAGACTTCCCTTGGGTAAATGCATGCTGGCTATGTTCTATTAATCCATGTCTTTCTATATGTTCTGTGATTTTGTTCTTTAGAATAATTTCTACTATTTTTCCCAGCAATGAAGTCAGGCTCACCGGTCTATAGTTTTATGGATCACCCCTGGAGCCCTTTTTAAATATTGGGGTTACATTGACCTCCTTTCAGTTTTCAGGTACAATGGATGATTTTAATGATAGGTTACAAATTTTTAATAATAGATCTGAAATTTCATTTTTTAGTTCTTTCAGAACCCTGGAGTATATACCATCCAGTCCAGGTGATTTGCTACTTTTTAGTTTGTTAATATGGCCACTACATCTTCCAGGTTCACTGTGATTTGGTTCAGTTTACCTGAATCATCACCCTTGAAAACTGTCTCGGAACTGGCATCTCCCCAACATCCTCATTAGTAAACATGGAAGCAAAGAATTCATTTAGTCTTTCCACAATGGCCTTATCTTCCCTAAGATCCCCTTTAACCCCTCAATCATCTAACAGTCTAACCGACTCCCTTGTAACTGACTGACTTTTCATTAAAGAGCATCCCTGAAGCAGCTCTTTCGGGTGAAACATAAGAACATAAGAAATTGCCATGCTGGGTCAGACCAAGGGTCCATCAAGCCCAGCATCCTGTTTCCAACAGAGGCCAAACCATGCCACAAGAACCTGGCAATTACCCAAACACTAAGAAGATCCCATGCTACTGATGCAATTAATAGCAGTGGCTATTCCCTAAGTAAACTGTTAATGGACTTCTCCTCCAAGAACTTATCCAAACCTTTTTTGAACCCAGCTACACTAACTGCACTAACCACATCCTCTGGCAACAAATTCCAGAGTCAAGTTGGATGGACTGGCACAGAATAAAAAAGTCTCATTCTTAAATAGCAAGTTAAGTGACTTTATATTTTGAATCACAGATGTTTGTTGAAGCACTGTAAGTTTTTTGAGTTGGATACTTTAAACAGGAGGTTTTTGAGAGTCAGTATTAGCACTTGAACACATATATACAAATAAGTGTTTATAGTGATATATATATATATGAAGTCTGTTCCTCCTTTATAAATAATTATTTCACTTTTAATTTCATGTTTTGTAAGTTTACAAGGTTCAAGTGAACTCTATCCTCTAGATGTGTATAGAGTTCTAAGATATTTTAAGGTGACCAATTCTTTCTGGAGATCAGATCATTTGTTCTCTTTAACTGTAGGAGGAAAGATGATGCTGGTACAAAGGCCATTTTGGCTAGATGGCTCAAGAACACTCTTTCTTTAGCTTACATCCTAAAATGATAGTACGTCAATGTTCATTCTACTAAGGCACAAGCATCTTCATGGGCGGACTTCATTTAGTCCAACAGGAAAAAAATTGGTCTTCCTTGCATACATTTTCCAAACATTGGATGTTTGAGCCAGAGTCTGCATCCTTTGGTGCAGACATGCTGAGGGCAGGCTTGTCAGGCTCCCTTCCAGTGTAGGATTGGTTTGGTATAACCTTAATTCTCGATGGGGTCATGCAAGAGTCTTGCAAGGCTAGCCTAGGCTTAGTTGGTCATCTTTTCTGTGGGTAAAAATATCTGATGAAGCAATGTCAGTGGACACACTTAGTGACCTCAGGCATACCTGTGTCCAATGATGAAGGTCAGAATCCAGGCTCAGCCTTTTGGGGCCCTTTGGATTTAATAAGGCAGATTCCTTCTTGTGTTTGGGTACCTCTGTCCTCCGTAATTTGCTTCAGTCTTGTTCGTAAATGTCAAATGCAAAAGGTATGGAAGACGAGGAGGGGGATTTAACAGCCTCACCCTTGAGCTTGGTTGTTGTCCTTGAACTTGGTTGTCTAGTGAAGGCTTTAATTGGTCAGGATTGGGTTTGGAGCCCACTTCAACGACTGTAGTAGCATCCTGTGAGTTGGAGTAACTCTGTTGCTTCAGTGTGGGCTGGATCTTGGTAGGAAGTAGAATCCTCCCCCTTAATATAACGCAGTTCCTATTCTTTTATCTTAAAGGTGAAAGTCATCCTCCATAAAATAATAGCCCCATCTTTCTCACTCTCAAATACCTCCCTCTTAGTGGGACTCTCAGCAGGATACACTCTTCAGAGGCTCAGAAGTACAATTGGTAATCTCAGTACTGTAGCTGGTAAAGCACAAATTAAAGTTAATTGAAAGCACATCTTAATCTTGATCTAAATGCACAGCTTCTCCAGTAGTTCAGTAATACAACTTGCAAAGTACAAATTAAATCTAATAAGTGGTAGTTGTTGTCCTGGATTTACTCACCGCTTCTAATTAAATGTCAGCATTCTCAATAATGCAGTTTGCAAAATATAAATTAAAACTAGGTTACTAACAGATCTTATGCTGGATTTGAATGCACAGCTTCTGGAGCATAAGCTAACAGCAGTTGCATCTTTCATGTTCAAAACAACTAAAAACACAGCCCCAGTGTATTGGTTTAGGTTTTCAGCCACTGTCATTTCCTGCTGAAACAGTATGTTGAGCCTTTCCTCACAACCCAGCTGCCAGCCAGCTTAAATAGAAGCAAAACTCCCCACTATTAAACTTGATTATCTTTGCCTCTGTCATGTTGAGAGATTCTGGCTCCAGCTTCTCCTCAGTAATCTCTTCCACTGGGCTGGACTAAGCTGTTCTATGGCTTCCTCTACTTTCCTATCTATTGCAAAGACAGCCCCTTTATACCACATGATAGCCTACTGAAACTAGGAGAGTGACTCCCTCCAGGCTCAGTTCCTCCCTGCTGAGGACCTTGAAGCTGGGATATATGTAGTCCATTGGGAGCCATCTTTTCTTTAAATTTGTTATGCTACCAACCAGTCCTATATAGTTGTAGGACTCTGCCTTTTTGTGCAGGGACAAGGACAGCTTCAGGTAGCCCATTTCACTTAGGTACATCCCATGCGTCTGGACTGGTCTGGTGGGATGATAAGAGAAAAAAAAAGGTTTTTACCTGCTCATTTTCTTTCCTTGAGTCCTATCAGATCAGCTAAGATTCCACCCAGCTATTTTTAGTCTTTAGCCTGCTTTCCTATGTATACATATGCTGTCGTACAGAACTGAATTGGTTTAAGGAAGGCTTGTTTCATATATGTTGTTACTCTTTTACTAGTTTGTAAGAATTGGGCTCAGTTTGCCTCTGTTTTTGATAACCCCCTCCCCCTGCTCAATCAGTGGAGAGAGTTTATTCTTAAAGATTTTCTGTGATTTGATACAGAACTACTGAAGAACTGCAGGTGGCACATTACTGTATAAAGGGTGACATCAGCATATCAGTTGTTCTATGCCTCCATCTGCTGGTAGGGGAAAAAGCCCATGTGTCTGGACTGGTCTGGTAGAGCTCAAAGAAAGAAAATTAGCAATTAAGAAACACATTTTTCCTTTACCTTCATCCATATGACATTTACCAAAAGTGATACCCACTGAAGACGTTTGCCCCCTGTGCCTTGGACCTTGGACGTCTAGCCTCCCTCACTATTGGAGAATCCACTCCCTGGGACTGTGCAAGGACTTAGCCTTAGGACTGAGTGTGACCTCTGCCTTCCCAGATAAATACCAGAAGAGGGGGAACACAAGTGGATATCAGCATTTAGGTTGAAATGCTAGGCACGAGCATATAGTGCTATTATGTATTGCTATGCAATGGTAAAACTACCATTTTGAAATCCATTTTTAGCCACCGGGAGGCCTGAAAAGTTAGCCAGATAAACTTATTCGGCTAATTTGGCTGGCTTGTTCAGCAATGCAGATTGCACCATCAAATATACCTGGCTATATAAAATTTAGCCAGATAAGTTTATCTGGCTAACTTTAGGACTGCTCTCTGGCAATCCTAATGTTATCCAATTATGATAGCCAGATAATTCCACTCTGCCCTAGAATGCCCACAGACCACCACTGATAAAGCCAGCTGAGTTATTAGCCAACTAAAAGCATATCTGGCTGTTTCAGGGGTGATACAACTGGCAGCAATTTTAAATCTTGTGGTTTGTCTGGATAAGTCCATATTTAGCCAGACAAACCACTTTAAATATTGATCCTTTTGTATATAAAGTTAGGAAAGAGCTGATCAATGAATTGTAGTAGGCAGCCATGACTGTAGGGTGCAGGCAAGCTCTTTGGGAGTGCCTATGGTTTTGCATTGTCTGTCATGTTTACATGGTGGGCACTAGGCCGGTTCACATTGCTTTTTTTTTTTAACTCTTTATTTGTAAATTTTCAGTACAAAAACAGATATATATGTAAAAATATAATTATATAATTACATTTTAAAACTTGGCAATACAGACTAATACACCGTCCTTCAACAATTGGAAAAACAGCAACAACATATCAAAACCCAGACCAGTATCCGTGAAAAAAAGTCATAATACAGATGCACATTCAGGCCCTATAGGCCAGACCCCTTCACATTTTTGAAGCATGTTCTGACTCTTGCTTTCTTGATTAAACCACCATAGTAGGCCCTGTTTATAGCAACCCATGTGTACAAAAAGCTTGATAGGGCAAAGGAGGAAACCAGAGCCACCAAGGAGAAGAGGAACAGTTCCTGATGCATGGTAGCCTTCCACTGAAGACACCTAATTTTCTTAGAGGATTGAACTATATGCATATTTTCTGGGGAAGACTCACTTGTTCTGAGGTCTTTATTGTTTGCACCATAGTGAATATCTAGCTGCAGCTTTCTGTTCTAATAATATGAGAAACAACATAGGCAAGCAATAGTTACGGATATGGAAGTTTTTCCTACAATTTTCTTATGCATCGGTAAGAATATATATATATTTAAATGGGCATTTGTACTTCTTGCAGAAAATACAAAATCTTACAAACACTAAATATATTTATTATAGAGTCTGTTTATTTTATGTATGTTTTTTGTTCTTGGTTAGGGTCACTGTAATGATTTGCTGATTTTCCAGACTCAGCCTTACTCACTTCTCAAGTAAGTTAATATGTAACCATATCAAGTTTAAACGTTCACTACCATGCTGCTTCTATTGTTTTATGCTACTGTAGTTATTTTGCAACCATAAAAAATTATCCAATTTAAAGATTAAAATAATATAGTATTCCAGCAGTTTTAGGAAATTCCAACTCCTGAATCATGACTAGTGGTTACCAAGTCCAAATGCAATTGGGTGGTTAACAGAGGTTTTGGTGTGATTCCTTCAGCTGCTAACCTAGGGCTGTAAGTAAAGGGTAGGAGCAGGGCCAATGCAAGGGTACTAAATGTCCTAGGCAAAACCTCAGCCATAATGCCCCCTTCTTCCCACAGCAATATCCTCCACTCTCTTCCATCCTGCCACAGCAGCATCCTCTAATTTTTTAACCCCTTCCATAGCAGTAACATCCTCCATCCCCTTTCCCCAGGATCCCCTCTCCTTCCCTTTTATCAGGACGCTCCAGGCACAGCAGTTATCCTTCTCACCTGGGGCTCTGTATTGGAGCATGATGGTGGATGCTGAAACAGGAGACAGCAGCAGCAGGCCTCAAAAGATGTCCAGCCTTCTCCTCTGCACTGTGCTGCTCTTGCGCTTTGCCTGATTCCTTTTGTGCATATATAGTATTCTGCAGTATATCTCCTACTGTATCTGTGCACACTGGAGGACTAGAGGCATAGGTGCTGCCTTACTCTGTTAGGAGGAAAGTGGACAGAGATAAGTTCCCATCATTGGTCAATCCATTACCACCTCTCTTGTCTCAAAAAGAAGTGGGCAAGGCCGGCCCAGCCCACTGTCTTGCCCCATCGATGCCAACTTGGTCCTGCAGCAGATAAGAAATGGATCAAGGCAACTGCAACCAAATGGATTTGGGTATGTTGGCCATGAGCACACGTTGAAACTTTTTGTTTGGCATAAAAATAATTGTGCTCCCTAGAGTCATAGCACCAAACTAACCAAAACCTACCCCCAAGAAGGTTAAAGCTAGACTCTTCTTACTATGCATTAGTGTTTCCATATTATCAATGACATCTTTGGAAGAAAATGCAGAAGCCATAAAAAATCTGATCAGTTTGGATGTTGGCTTCTGAGTGTTGTATAAGTTAGATGAGGTGTATCAAGCAGTAGATACTCACCATCTAACTTATACAAAACCAAATTTGGCAGCCAGTTTGCATTTAGCCCTAAATAGGACCTAATGTAGCTAGTTACAACCTAATCATCACTGTTCTTTACAAGGTGTTAAAGATTCTTCTTCTCCTCCATGAACAAGCATAACAATACAACCACACAAGATGGGTGATGTCATACAACAGCACCGAGTCAGTTAACTTTCTCTCTCAGCTCAGAAAGTTTAATTGCACTTTCTGGGTTTCCATTTCAGGAACAGTCACTATGTTCTCTCTCTCTCTAATTACCGCGTTTTTAGGAAAGTGCAATCATCAACAGTCCAGACCAAGAAATCGAGAAAAACAGCAGAGGTAGGCCTGGCAGCCTTCATACAGACTATCCCCTCTGCATTTTGACCCACAGATAAGTGACAATCAAAACACATTTCCAAACAGCAAGACTGACCATTGCTTTCTTCTGGAAATGCTGCCCTCAGATCTCACATTGGCAGACTGCCTTAGTGGAGATAGCTTTGATGGACAAATTCACTGTTTATGATGCTATTTGGGAAAAGAATTGGACCTGGAGGAGATGTACTACTCAATGAACCACTGCTTTCAGCTGATAGTTGGGATACAGGGGGTTTCTTAATATTATATAATTCATCGTAATAAACAATACTGTTCAATATGATGTAGGTGAGACTTGAACTTCTGTGTATTCCATATTTGCCATGGTGTATTGTTATTTTCTGAACTGTGTGTTTTTATAAATAAAATGTTATAAAAAAAGATTCACCCTAGAGGATCAACATTATCAGTAGAAGTTAATGCTGAAGCATTGAGAGTTCACAAAGTATCTAGCAGTGGTAGCTGCTCTTCCGAGGAAACCAAATTTGCTTGCCTTTCCATACCTATAAGACTGGCTAATTCAGGTGAATTTTCAAAGGAGTTACATACGTAATGTAACATATTGTAGCAATTTGCAAAAGCCATTTATGCATGCAAGGTGCACTTACGTGGGTAAATCCTGTTATGAATCAGCGCTGCCCGCGGGTCCCCCCGCAAGCAGGCCACTTACCCTTGCAGCTTTCTTCGCCGACACAGCAGGACGCCGCTGTCGGCCTGCCCACGCGGCCAGGAGGCCACCCTGTTTCATCCTCTGCTCCGCGGTCGGAGCCGCGGCCTTCTTCGGGGCTGGGAGTGCCCCCGATGTCATTACCATCTTCGCGGCATACAGGCCGCAGCCCCGGGCTGGACTAGCAGCAGGAGCCGCCCTCTGGGCCTCCAGCAGCGGCTGGAGCCGCTGCTCACGTTGGAGCCTGCTCCCAGGCTCAGCCCTGCCTCGTCTGGCGTCTGACGCACAGATGCTGTGCAGGCCGCTGGCCATGGTCCTCCACAGCCTCTGCACTCTCCTCCTAGGCACGCGGCCGCGTCTTCTCTCTATATTTAAAGGGCCAGACACAGGAAGTGTCTTGGCCCCACCTTTGGGACTATTTCCTGTACCAGCCCTATAAAGGGCTGCTCCGTCAGTTCTCCAGTGCCTTGCATCGTCGTCGAATCTTCGCTCTGGAGGCTCCGGCCTGCCAGAGTCCATGTAAGGTCTTCCAGTCTTCTAGGAGCTCCTTGTCTCGTTCAGCTGTTCCATGTCCAAGTCTTCGTGCCTGAGGTCCATGTCCAGGTGTCTTCGTGATCTCCTTCGTCCTGGTGTTCCTGCCTTCCGTGATGTTCCTTCCTATGCCATGCCTCGTCTTCACTCTCGAGCCTTCTGGTACCGGTAGGCCGGGGGTCCCTCAGATGCAGTACTCCTGGGTGGACTAGCCTGCCGGTGGACGGTCGTCCTGTGCTGGATGTGTGTTCCTGTGCTGTCCTGCTCCCGTCGTGGTCCGTGACCAGCCTTGGGGCTGTGTAGGGTGCGTAATGGACAGGGTGGTCCGCGACTCAGTCCCGCGGGTGGCCTGAGTAGGGCGCCCTGAGAGACAGTGCCAATGTCCATGCCTTGTGTTGCCTTTTGGATGTCAAGAGTCTCGTCCTTGGACGCCGTTGCATCAGCCATGTGTCTTCGTCCCTGGATGCCGTTGCATCAGCCACGTGTCTTCGTCCCTGGATGCGGTCGCATCAGTCATAGTCATGTCTTCATGTCAAGGCCCGTCTGCCCTCAACCTCAGGCCAGGCCTGCTGCTCCATGCTGCTTGCAGCAGGTCCGAAAGGGCCCGGAATGGTTGGAGGACCATTCACCTTCCATCATCCTCGGATGTTGGCCATGGGAGCTTGCCGGCCTGGCGGAGGGTTGACCGTCAGCCACGCGGAGCCACCGTCAACCCTTGGCTCGGTCCGGAAGGTCTGGGTCGGGCTGAGGCCCATGGGCACACTAAACCACCGTTCTCAACAAGTCCTATGGACAGTTCGATGGCATATTTTGTAGCAATTTTCAAAAGCCCACTTACACAGGTAAAGTGTATTTACATGTGTAAAACCTAGTTTATGCTTGTAAATGCTTTTGAAAATCAGGCCCATATTGAGCACTTCTTACAAAAACTCTACAATGGATGTAAGCCTAGTCATATAGACAATGCAATATTTGGGATTTATAATAAATTTCTTCCAAATCCAGCTTGATCCCAGATCAGCAATTGGAATTCATAGCTGCACGCCTGGATATGATTGAGGGGAAAGCCTATCTTCCATCCAAGAGAGCAATCAAGTTACAGGTCCTATTAACAAAAAAATGGATAACTACTTGATTTATGAAGTTGTTGGGACATATGGCATCAGCAATAAACGTCACTCCCCTATCACGATTGAAAATGAGACATGCACAATGGTATCTAAAGAACAGTTGGAATCGGCACATTCAGCCTCTTAAGTCACAAAATCCCTGTGACCAAATTGACTCCCTGAAATGGTGGAAAAAGGGAAACCTTTACAGCATACATATCTTGGACATCCAAAAGATGCTAAGAGACGTCACTTCAAGGATGAGGAACACATGTTGATTTGATTTGGACACAGGGAGTTTGGACAAAGCAGAAGTCAACTCTATATGTCAGTCTTCTAGAACTGAGTACTGTTTTCAATAGCCTACAAGTCTGAGCCTTGATTGAGGAATAAAATACTGCAGATTAGAACAGACAACCAGGTAGTTATGATTTATATAAACAGTCATAGAGTATCAGGATCATTCCTTTTTTGCCAAGAAGCCCTAGCCATATGGAACTGAGAAATCATAAGGAAAATTATTATCTTGGCAATGTATCTCCCAGAAAAGGACAATATCATTGCAGACAGGCTAAGCTGTCAACTCCAACCATATGAATGGTCTATCAATGACAACACACTGAAATACCTCTCTGATCTTTGGGGAACACTGATTGTGGCCCTCTTTGCATTGCCATTCAATCACAAACTACCTCAATATTCTTACAAGAGTCCATCCACAGGCCAAGAGTCCATCCACATCCAAGAGTCCAGTAGGAACACAGGCCTACTGAATGCTTTCTCACCAATTCCGCTAATAGCAAAAACAATTCTGAACCCAAGAAAAGATAAAGGAATGATGATTCTAGTAGCTCCATACTGGCTATGCCAAAGTTGGTTTCCAGGGCTACACAAATTAGCAATAGCTCTGCCAATCATATTAACATTATTTCTAACTCTCTTGACTTAATTCGAGTGATCAATCCTTCATCCCAATCTTTGATGGCTAGCATTAATAACGTAGATGTTGAAGGGCTCCTAATTCAAAATCCAGCTTCAAAAGGATGTAAAGAAAATTCTATTAGCAGCAAAATAACCACCTACCAGGAAATTATATAACTATAATATGGAAGAGATTTACAGACTGGTGTCATATACAAAAGAAAGACTCCGTTCATCTGTTCTATGACAGCTTATCTTAATTACCTAATGAATCTGGCTAACTCAGATGGTAACTTTAAAATGAGCACATGTGTTGCGGAGCGCTCGGAGAGCGATCCCACTCCTGGGAGATGTGTGTGCCCTTGGGCCGCGGCTCGACGCCAGAGAGGTCTGAAGAGGTGCCGCGGGAGGCGTGGCATGCCCGAGCATGGGCTGGACGGAAGCAAGCTGGAGTGAAGACTGGAAGACAGGCCCTCCTCCGGGCCTGCACGCTTCGGAAGCCCAACAACTCTATGTTGGTCTTGTGAACAGTCCTCCGACCGTTCCCAGCCCTTTCGGACCTGCCGCAGGGTACGGCATGAAGCGGCGGGCCGGATGGAGGCCAGGGCAGCGAGGACTGGAACATGGATGCAGACGAGACTCAGAAACGAGGTACTGGAAGTGCAGACGTAGACTCAGGCACAGGTACTGGGAGTGCAACGTGGACTCAGAGACAAGGTACTGGACGTGCTGACGTAGACTCAGGAGCGAGGTACTGGAAGTGCAGACGTGGACTCAGAGACAAGGTACTGGACGTGCTGACGTAGACTCAGGAGCGAGGTACTGGAAGTGCAGACGTGGACTCAGAGACAAGGTACTGGACGTGCTGATGTAGACTCAGGAGCGAGGTACTGGAAGTGCAGTCGTGGACTCAGAGACAAGGTACTGGACGTGCTGACGTAGACTCAGGAGCGAGGTACTGGAAGTGCAAACGTGGACTCAGAGACAAGGTACTGGACGTGCTGACGTAGACTCAGGAGCAAGGTATTGGAAGTGCAAACGTAGACTCAGGAACGAGGTACTGGAGGAAGAGACGTGGAGTCAGGAACGAGGTATGATGCATACAGGAGACTCAAGGGCGAGGTACGAGACTGGCAACATGGAGCGCCCTACACAGCCCGCCCGTGGGGTTGGTCACGGACCACGACAGGGGTTGCCGCAGGATACCAGGCTTTCAGAGAGTTCAGGAACAAGGTAAGGCTTTCTCAGAGACTCAGGAACAAGGTGCATGGCTTACATCACGAAGCGCCCTACTCAGCCCGCCCGTGGGGCTGGTCACGGACCACGACATGGCTTGCCGCGAGGCACCAGGACATCTCGAAGACACAGGAACGAGGTGCTAGCTTTCAGGAGATTCAGGAACAGGGTAAGGCTTTCTCACAGACTCAGAAACGAGGTGCATGGCTTGCATCACGAAGCGCCCTACTCAGCCCGCCCATGGGGCTGGTCACAGACCATGACATGGCTTGCCGCGAGGCACCAGGACATCTTGAAGACACAGGAACGAGGTGCTAGCTTTCAGGAGATTCAGGAACAGGGTAAGGCTTTCTCACAGACTCAGGAACGAGGTGCATGGCTTGCATCACGAAGCGCCCTACTCAGCCCGCCCATGGGGCTGGTCACGGACCACGACATGGCTTGCCGCGAGGCACCAGGACATCTTGAAGACACAGGAACGAGGTGCTAGCTTTCAGGAGATTCAGGAACAGGGTAGAAGCAGGTTGCTGCACTCCAGGCAGCCTATAGCAGGGTTGCTGCACACCGGCAGCCTAAAGCAGGGTTTGCTGCACACCAGCAGCCAAAGGCAAGGTAAGCATCATCAGAACTGGAACACGGGTACCGGATTGGAAGACAGGCCAAGGGCAGGAACATGAACAGGCAAACATCGGGGCTGGTACATCAAGTAGACATCAGGACTGGCACAGCAGGTAGACATCAGGACAGGACGAGGAGCTCCGACAAAGAACAAGCAACACTGGACCTTGCAGAAGGCTGGAACACGGACAACTCCTGGAGCAAGGATGGTAGAGTCCCAGGAGTGACCAACTCCTTGCGACGGCAAAGACAGACTGACTGCTGAGCCCTTTAGTAGGGCTGATGACGGCAACGCCCAGGGAGGAGTCAGCAGGGGGCCACGCCTGACTGGCCTTTGAAGAGGAGTAGAGAGGCACGCGTCCGCGCCCTAGGAAGCTGGAGAGACAGGCTGGAAGCTGGTGGCGTCCTCCCGGCCATGTGGAGAATCCAAGGAAGACAGGCAGGCAGCGGAGCAGTCCTGCCCTGAAGCTGGAGAGGTGGGAGGCTGCTTTAGCGGCTCCTAGCCGCGAAGACTGAAGCAGGAGTGAGGTAAGCTGGCTGCAGGGAGAACCAAGGGCTGCAGGCACCGGCAGGGACGGCTCCCTGCCGGGCGAGGACCCAGACTGCAGCACGGGCACCGGCAGGGACGCCCTCCCTGCCGGCCAAGGACCCCGGGAAGGCTGAGAGACATCGGGAAGGCCCAGAAGCAGCAGTGGGGGGCCTGACCGCGAGGGAGAGCTCGCGGCAGGTCGGCCTCACTGTATGGAGTAGGAGGCAGCCCGGGAGGGACCTGGATACCGCAGCAGGACTGCCGCGGAGGCAGCAGCGTCAGCGGCCCGACTGGCCACTTGAAGGTGAGAGCTCCTCGCGGGCAGGATCGCAACACATGTGCACACATCTATGCACACATGTGGGCACAAGCACATATGTACTGTAATTTTACATTGTGCGCACAAGTGCACACGGATTATATAAAATCGCCTAGCGTGGATATGCATGCTCCTAATTTTAAGAAGTTACATGAAGAAATGTTATTTATGTATTTTCCTTAGGACTTGTTGATTTACACATGCAAGTAAGCACAATTTATAACAAGCACGTGTGAAGGAAATTACCAGTTTTAGCAGTTAGTCCACCAGTTTGCCCAGTCTAGCTGTAGATCATCCAGACCCCTCTAGTTCTTCACCCTGCACTCCCCCCCTCCCCCCCTCCATTTACCCAGACCCCTCACTCAGTCAGTTTTTGGCTAAAGAGAGTTTTATTCTGACTTACACCTGATAAAGAGCAGAAGTAAATATTTGTAGGTAGCAGCCATATGAGTGCTGCATCCGCAGGTTATAAAATTGGGATTTATGAATGCAAATGTTGGACCCGACCAGAAACACCCCTAACCCATCCCAAATCTGCCCCTTCTTTACACGAGCAAAGTTATTTGCGCACCAGTAATTATGCGCGTATGTGCGAGGTTTATAAAATAGCAGTAGCGTGAATATACGCTACTTGCATGCGCATCTCTTTTAAAATTCGCCTTTCAGGTTTGAAGTCTAATTCAGTAAGAGTGCAATTGAGTGCCATTTCTGCTTATCATCAGCAAACAGGAGGTCAAGCAATCTCAAAAATACCATTGATATCAAAGTTAGTAAAAGGACTTTATAATTTAAAACTGCCAATAAAAGCTCCTCCACCTCAACTCAAATCCAATTGCAGTTAATGAGAGCATCATATAAACCTATGGCTACAGCAGATTTGAAATTTGTCACATGGAAGACACATTTTCTAATTGCAATAACTTCAGCTCTGATTACGTATCTTTCTACACCCAAATATTCAAAAATAGAATGGTGCTCAGACCTCATCCAAAGTTTCTACCAAACGTAGTATCACAATTGAACAGCACATACACTCCGAACTTTCTGCTTCCTATTCTTGTCTTGAATATGTCATATGCTGTGAATATTCCGCGGTCATAGATATGTTTCTTTTTTTTTGTTTTGATGTTTGATTTTGTATTTATTATATTATCTACATTTTATATATGTTTTTGTACATCGCTTAGGGTATCAAGCATTAGCAATTAACACATTTTGAATAAAGATAAAAGATCTAAACCAAACTATAATTTTGCCAACATTTTTTCCAAAACCCTATCCACTACTACCAGTAGAGCTTGCTTTATATATGCTAGATTGTAGAAGCGCACTCCTGTTATATCAAGATGGAACTAAATCATATAGAAAATCATCTTAACTATTTATAGCTTATGATATGAATCATAAGGAATCCATTTATAAAGCAGACTTTGTCTACATCGCTGACTCACTATATAGCCCAATGTTGTATAGCAATGGACTACAAACTTTCACAGGTGATAAAAGTGTTGCGACCATTGCTGCCCAATGTCTCCACTCCGCCCACCTTACCGCATTGGCGACTCCCTCCAGGGTTGATGGAAGGCTGGCTGCCACGGCGTCTCTCTTTCGATCTCGTCCTGCGTCCCCGGACCAGCCCGACGCTGCAATCCGCCATGTTGACCTGATGCCTAGGGGCACGCGTGCTGCGCGGCCCCGCCTCAAGTACCAGAAGTGGCGCGAACCTCAGGGGCGTCCCCCTGAGATGACGTCATCCGCTTCAGATATTTAAAGGTCTCTGAATTGCTAACAACTCAAGTTAGCAAGGATAATGGACACGGATAAGGATTCGTTCTATCTATGCTACTCTGCCTCCTCGGACTAACCAGGGGTACCCGCTCCTCAGGAGCCTCGTTCTCTCTTACTTTGTAGGTTGCAGTCTGGAACCGGTACTCACTCCTCGAGGGCCCTCATTCCCGGACTTCTTCGGAATTCACTTCTGCCTGGAAGTCATCGCTGCCTACTACATCTGTGAGTTACCATTGCTCTCTCAGAGCTTTCCCTGGAACCAGGTACTCGCTCCTCGAGGGCCTACTTCATTCCAGCTCCTGGGCTTCTATGAGACATTGTGTGAGTGTTACCATCAGGTTCTGTCCATGAACTCTGCATACCCTGTCTACTCACTATATTTCAGTTTCTCTACAGCTTAGCCTCCAGGGATCGCTATTCCAGTATCTGAGGGACTACAGCCCAGCCGGGCATTCCAGCTCACTACTGCCACCTCTGGTGGTTCAGTATACTGTCTAATAAAAGTACTAGTGTGTGTCTGTCTCCATACTCTGAGCCTGACCGGTGGTCCCTCTCGGGATCTTCCCCTGGGGGCATGGTCATCTGCCACTGGCCCAAGGATCCACCCACAACTCTCCTAAATAATATCAAAAAGCCCATCAAGTGAGAACAGTTGACACCTAAATGGCATACATTAATTTAGTATCTGTCCAGGATATCTTCAAAACAGCGATGTGGTCAATACACACTTTTACCCATCACTATTGTTTGGAACAAGAATCACACACTACAGTGCCTTTGGACAATTTGTACTCATACATTTTTAAATAGATTCTCAACTGCCCGCTGATTAATGACTGGTTGCAGTAAAGCATCAATGAACACAAATATTCAGTTGCAACTCTCAGCTGCGGAGTCCCATCTTGTGTGGCAATATTGTTGTGCTTGTCCTCAGAGAAAGTGAAGTTGCTTACCTGTAACCCTGTTCACTGTAGACAGCAGAACAAACAACCACACACTCCCTCACTCCTCTCTGGGAAGTTGATATTACCTACAAAATAGACTGTAGGAGAGGCATGCAGCGACAACAGGAACTCCTGTGCATGTTCAGAAAGTGCAATTAAACTTTCTGAACTGAGAGAGTTAACTTTTCAGTGCTGTTGGATGATGTCACCCACCTTGTGTGGCTGTTTGCTCTACTGTTGAGGGAGAACACTTTTTATAGATAAGCAACTTTGTGGTTTGATTCCTGGGCCAGATATTTGCATCTTAGGCCAAGTAGGGCTGGGGAAGAAAATTAAGCCATTGTGCAAATCAAGACCTTTTAATCAGACTCAGATTGCATGCATACCATGTTGTAGAAGAAGCCATGGTTTGTAGCCACTGATAAAAGACTAACATTTTGATGGCTTGGTTAGATATGGGATTATATATAATGGGAAAAAAAACTCTTCTGGGTAATTCCAAATTAATGTTTATGACACCATAGCCCATTAGAGACCAGTTCCAGTTGAACTGGAAGTGTAAAGGAACAGATGAAATCTGACATACCAAAAAAAATTGGTTACATTAGATCTTGACAAATTTTATTTGGATCTAGGAGCTGTCACTTTCTCTGAGAGCTGTCTCGACCTCCCTATCATCATTTCCGAAGTTGAAGAGTTGGAGAGTGGGTGTTGAGAGAGCTGTCAGAGAGCACCAAGGTTTGCTGAACTCCTTTAGGGTCTGATTTACTAATGCTGTTTTCCCTTTCTGTGCCTACTGGGAAAAAAATGCTTAGTATATCAGCCCACCCACCTGTGCACCACAAGCTTGCTGTCAACAGAATGCCCTGGTCCCGATCAGTTTTCCTCCCTCTCATCCTCCTTTCTTGTCCTCAGCAGTCTCCCTTTGAACCCCCATCCTTCATCCCTGCACACTTAACCTCCCACCAGCCAGCCATTTCCTTTGTCCCCTTAACCCTCCCAGCAAGCAGGCCTCCCCTCCATCTAAAGCTTTCTACAGCTTTCCCACCCCCAGCTGGCTGAAGCCAGCCATACCCTCAAGACTCCTTTCAGCTCCTCCCATTTATCTGCTGACTGTCACTGCTGCCGCCACCGTGAGCTTGAGCCACACAGTGCCTGAACTCTGGCACTGATCTCGAATTCTCAAGTCTTGTGAGACTGAAGACCAGTGCTGGAGTTTGGGCACCATGCAGCTCAAACTCACTGAGAGCCATTCAGTTCAGAGACAGGTCCCCATCCAGAAAGAAAAAGCAGTTTCAGCAGAAGCGGACATTCCTGGAACAGGACTCAAAACTCTTGAGTGTCACGGCAAACTAGGATATTTTGAGCTCTGGGTTACATTAATGAACTGAGCCAAGATATTGAATTCATGATTTATGTTAATATTTAATACCTTCTGCTCACAGTTCTGGTGAGATCTTAGTTTAATACATTCTCTTATCCATAATACTTACTATGGACACAGTAATGGTTGGTTGAATACTTAGCATCCCCCTACACCTTAATACAGCAGAAATCAACAAGTGGGATTTAAACTTTTTAGAGAAAATATAATGAACATATGAATACATTAATTTGAAAAATATAATGAGCATATGAATACATTAATTTGAAAAACACTACTTCTCCAAGCTTTTCAACTTGGAGAAGAGACGGCTGAGGGGGGATATGATAGAGATGTTTAAAATTATGAGAGGTCTAGAACGGGTAGATGTGAATCGGTTATTCACTCTTTCGGATAATAGAAAGACTAGGGGGCACTCCATGAAGTTAGCATGGGGCACATTTAAAACTAATCGGAGAAAGTTCTTTTTTACTCAACACACAATTAAACTCTGGAATTTGTTGCCAGAGGATGTGGTTCGTGCAGTTAGTATAGCTGTGTTTAAAAAAGGATTGGATAAGTTCTTGGAGGAGAAGTCCATTACCTGCTATTAAGTTCACTTAGAGAATAGCCACTGCCATTAGCAATGGTAACATGGAATAGACTTAGTTTTTGGGTACTTGCCAGGTTCTTATGGCCTGGATTGGCCACTGTTGGAAACAGGATGCTTGGCTTGATGGACCCTTGGTCTGACCCAGTATGGCATTTTCTTATGTTCTTATGTTCTTAATATTTAAACACATATTTCTCACAGGACAAGCAGGATGGTAGTCCTCACATATGGGTGACATCATCAGGATGGAGCCCAATCACGGAAAACGTCTGTCAAAGTTTCCAGAACTTTGACTGGCCCCTACTGGGCATGCCCAGCATGGCACCAACCCTGCAGCCAGCAGGGGTCCCCCTTCAGTCTTCTTTTTTCTACGCAGCAGTAGCCTCGCAGTAAAGGAACTCTGAAGAGATTCCTGACAGGAATTTTCCTCCCGGAATTACTAAAAGTTAAATTGCCCCACAGGGGTCCCTCCTCTAACTTTTCTCAGTCCGCAG
Organism: Rhinatrema bivittatum; assembly: GCF_901001135.1. Lineage (NCBI taxonomy): Eukaryota > Metazoa > Chordata > Amphibia > Gymnophiona > Rhinatrematidae > Rhinatrema > Rhinatrema bivittatum. The sequence continues at coordinate 75,566,258 of NC_042618.1, read as the reverse complement.
TACTCTGGTAAGTTTTTTCCCGTTTCCCGTCGATTACCATTGAGTTTGGCCCTCGCGGCCTACTGGCCATCGACCGTACCGTGGCTCGATTGTTTTCCGTGGCCATGGCGTTGAGGTTTCATCAGTGTCCGGACTGTACCCGCACCATGTCTATCACAGACCCCCATAAAGTCTGTGTAATGTGTCTAGGACGTGAGCACGATGTCTTGACCTGCACCAAATATGCCCTAATGACATTGAAGGGTCGCAAGGCCAGAATGGAGAAGATGGAACTTCTCTTCCGTGCTCAAACCCCGACTCCGTCCATTGCATAGACGTCGTCAGAATCAGCACCGTCAACTTCGCGCCAGCATCGACCACCGACCGGTGACCAACCGGCATTGACGACTTCTCGGCCATCAACACCCTCTACTCACCCTCAGGATCGAGGGGATCACAGGGAGAAACATCGCCATCGACACCGTAAGACTCGGACCATCGAGGGAGCGAAATCATTGACCTCGCCATTGTCCGAGTAGCTGTTGAAGAAACCCCGTCCAGGAAAGGCACCGACCATTCCTGCGACCGGGTCACTGAGACAACCCTCATCCTATCAGGGATCAGGAGCCGCGACTCCGCCTTTAACGGTGGTCCCTCCGGCTATGCCTCTGCCTCCTTCTTCTGTTCCAGAGCCGGGGCTGCTTGCTCTAGGTATCTGAGAAGAACTGGACCGGATGGTTCAGGAGGCCATCGACAAGGCGATGCAACGTCTTCAGGTTCCTCCGACACCGGCACAGTATATGGAACCGATCATCGACCCAATTCCGGCAGCGCTGGCACCGTTCCCTTCCAGGATGGAAGCGCTTATGGCCGCTTTTCCACCGATGGATCCCGGGTCTCCGATGGCTCCAATGCCCTCCCCACTGACAGCATCATCGGGAGGAGAAACACCGTTCTGCATCCCTCCATCGGGAGTTCTGCCTCAGCCATCGATGCCAATACAATCCCTCACCACTGACCCATTCATCAGTGCCGATATGTCCGTCGGCGCCACCGAGTCATCCATCAATGCCCTCGATGCCTGCACCGGTGCCTTCGATGCCATCATCGGTGCCTCTGAGAATTCCTCCGATTCCTTTGGAGCCTAGACCAGGACCTTCAGGTATCCAACCACCCTGTCCCCCTCTAGTTCCTAGAGGAACGGGTGCTGATCCTTATGATACCTGGACTGATGATACCTCAACAGACACCGATGATTTACCTTCACCACCTTCACCCACTGAAGTAGGAAGCGTTCTCCTCCAGAGGACCTCTCCTTTATAAACTGTGTGAAGGAAATGTCTGAATTGGTTCCCTTCCAATTACAGATGGAACAGGATGATAGGCAGCAGATGATGGAGTTGCTCCAATTCCTGGATGCCCCCAAGGTAATCACCTCTATTCCCATCCATCAGGTCCTTCTCGATCTCCTCAAGAAGAACTGGGAATATCCTGGATCAATTGCTCCAGTATACAGGAAAGCTGACACTACCTATTTGGTGCAGTCAGCTCCAGGTTTTCAAAAATCACAGCTTGATCACCACTCGGTCGTGGTAGAGTCTGCACAAAAGAGGGCGAAGAGGTCAAAGCCTCACTCGTCTGTTCCTCCTGGAAAGGAACAGAAGTTCCTAGATAACATTGGTCGCCGAGTATTCCAAGGGGCCATGCTCATCTCCCGAATTGCCGCCTATCAGCTTTATATGACCCAATATAACAGGGTCATTTTTAAGCAGATACAGGACTTCTCAGACTCCCTGCCTCAGCAATTTCAAGAACAATTACAAACCCTAGTAAACAAGGGTTTTGAGGCAGGCAAGCATGAGATTAGAACATCTTATGACATTTTTGACACTTCTACCAGAGTGTTTGCAGCTGCTATTTCGGCGAGACGATGGGCCTGGCTCAAGTCTTCTGACCTTCGCCCAGAATTACAAGACCAGTTATCCGACCTGCCTTGTGTCGGAGATAATCTGTTTAGCGAACAGATTCAACGGATGGTGGCAGAATTAAAGGACCATCATGAGACCTTAAGACAGCTCTCTTTGATGCCTTCCGACTTCTCCTCAAAACAGCCCTTCAGAAAGGACTCTAAGAAGTCATTCTTCCGCCCGAAGAAGTCTTACCCGCCACCAACCAGATCCTGTGCCACGAGACCTTATCAAAAACCGCAGTCTCATCAAGCCCTTAAACAAAAACCACAAGCAGCCCCTCAACCAGGACCTGCTTCAGGATTTTGACTTCCACCTAGAGAGCAGCAGCCAGATTCCTCTGTTGCACATACCAGCGGGAGGTCGATTGTGCCACTTCCACAACATGTGGCATTCAATCACATCCGACCTATTGGCAATCATTGCTCAGGGTTACCATATGAACTTTCTTGCCCTGCCACCGGATCCCCACCTCTACAGACGTGGAGAACATCCGAACACTCCATTCTTCTGGATCAAGAGGTTTCCCTCCTTCTCCAGTCAAGAGCAATAGAATCCGTTCCATACTCTCAGCAAGGCCTAGGGTTCTATTCCTGGTACTTCCTAATTCCCAAAAAATTGGGAGGCGTCTGTCCTATTCTGGACCTACAGGCCCTCAACAAGTACCTCCAGCGAGAAAAGTTCAAGATGGTCACCTTGGGATCGCTTCTACCTCTTCTACAAAGAGGAGACTGGCTCTGCTCTCGACCTCCAGGACGCATACACCCATATTGCGATAAGGTGTATGCGTCCTGGAGGTCCAGAGACCTCCAGTAGGCCCAAGCACTATCAATACCGAGTGCTTCGATTCGGCCTAGCATCTGCACCATGAGTCTTTACAAAATGCCTCGTAGTCGTCGCAGCCTTCCTCAGGACACAAGGTGTTCACGTCTACCCCTATCTGGACGACTGGTTAATCAGGGCTCCCACTCAGCAAGCTGCTCGTCAATTTCGACAAATCCTACTTAGTCCCATCTCAAACCTTGTCGTTCATTGGGGCAGACTTGGACACCTTACAGGCAAAGGCTTTCCTGCCTCGACAATGAGCACTGACTCTTGTATCTCTTGCTCACCAGCTGCAGTCTCAGTACTCTGCGACTGCACACCAATTTCTCATTCTCCTGGGACACATGGCATCCTCAGTCCATGTCACACCAATGGCCCACTTGGCCATGAGACTCATGCACTGGACTCTGAGGTCTCAATGGACTCAAGCTATTCAGCCTCTGTCGGCCATTGTCCATGTCACCGACTCACTCCGTCTGTCTCTCGCCTGGTGGAAAAATCAGACCAATCTCCTCCAGGGATTGCCCTTCCAGGTTCCAAATCCTCAAATCATTCTCACCACCGACGCTTCCAACCTCGGGTGGGGAGCCCACGTAGCCAATCTGCAGACACAAGGCTCTTGGTCTCCAGAGGAAGCCAAACACCAAATAAATTTCCTAGAACTTCGAGCAATAAGATATGCTCTCAGGGCTTTTCAGGATCGCCTATCAAATCATATCATCCTGATTCAGACGGACAACCAGGTGGCCATTTGGTACATCAACAAGCAGGGAGGTACGGGCTCCTTCCTTCTGTGTCAGGAAACTGCACAGATTTGGGCGGAAGCTCTCTCCCATTCGATGTACCTCAAGGCCACCTACTTACCAGGAGTGAACAATGTGCTGGCAGACAAGCTGAGTCGCGTCTTTCAACCGCACGAGTGGTCTCTCAACCCCTCAGTGGCGAACTCCATTTTTCAACAATGGGGATATCTTCGAATAGACCTCATTGCGTCCCCACAAAACCACAAAGTGGAAAACTGCTGCTCTCTCATTCGCAGCAAACTCTCTCGACCCAGAGACGCATTCTCCCTCTCGTGGACAACTGGTCTGCTCTATGTATTCCCTCCACTTCCTCTTCTCTCAAAGACTCTCGTGAAGTTACGTCAGGACAAGGGAACCATGATCCTGATAGCACCTCACTGGCCACGCCAAGTGTGGTTTCCAATACTTCAGGATCTCTCCATCCGCAGGCACATTCCCTTGGGAAAGGACCCGCTTCTGATCACTCAGAACGACGGGAGCCTACGCCATCCCAATCTTCACGCCTTATCCCTGAAGGCATGGATGTTGAAAGGTTAATCCTTCAACCACTTAACCTTTCTGAACCAGTTTCCCGTGTCTTGATTGCTTCACGGAAGCCTTCCACGAGAAAATCTTACTCTTACAAATGGAAAAGGTTCACGTCATGGTGCTCTTCTCAGTCCCTTGACCCCCTTTCCTGTCCAGTCCCGAAGTTTCTGGACTGTCTCTGGCATCTATCTGAGTCAGGTCTAAAGACTTCTTCCATCAAAATGCATGTCAGTGCGGTAGCCACCTTCCATAAAGGTGTCGGGGATGTCCCTATATCAGTACAACCCCTTGTAACATGCTTTTTGAAGGGCTTGCCCCATATCAAGCCTTCACTACTTCCTCCGGCCCCTTCTTGGGACCTTAATCTGGTTTTGGGTCTGCTCATGAAACCACCGTTCGAGCCTCTTCACTCCTGTGACCTTCAATATCTCACATGGAAAGTGATTTTCCTTTTGGCTATCACTTCAGCTCGCAGAGTTAGTGACTTGCAGGCTCTAGTTACCTATCCGCCTTACACTAAACTTCTGCAGGACCGGGCGGTACTCCGCACTCACCCTAAATTCTTACCTAAGGTAGTTTCGGATTTTCATCTTAATCAATCCATCATACTACCTACCTTTTTTCCCAGGCCCCATGCCAGCCCAGGAGAACAGGCTCTGCATACCTTTGACTGTAAACGGGCTCTAGCGTTTTACCTAGACCGTACAGCTGCCCACAGGGAAAGCACTCAATTGTTCATCTCTTTCCACCCTAACAAGTTAGGGAAGCCTGTGGGTAAGCAGACTCTCTCCTCCTGGTTGGTGGTCTGCATATCCTTCTGCTATTAGCAAGCAGGCATTCCATTCCAAGACCATGTTAAAGCACACTCTGTGAGGGCAATGGTGACTTCAGTAGCACACCTACGATTGGTGCTGCTTCCTGACATTTGCAGGGCTACTACCTGGAGTTCTCTCCACACCTTTGCAGCCCACTATTGCTTGGACAAAGCCGGAAGACAGGAATCCATCTTCGGCCAGTCTGTCCTTCGTAACCTGTTTACAACGTGACGTACCAACACCCTTTCGCCTGCCCGGTGGGGTTCAGCATGCCCTCTACTAAATTCCGCCCCAGTTGTTGTGCCTGTTGCACGCCTTTGGGTACATTTGGTGCATGTTCGGACATCTTCAGCTCGGTACTCACCCATATGTGAGGACTACCATCCTGCTTGTCCTGTGAGAAAGCAAATGTTGCTTTCTCACAGGTGTTCTCACAGGACAGCAGGATGTTAGTCCTCACGAAACCCGCCCGCCGCCCCACAGTGTTGGGTTTGTAACGTTTTGTTATTTTATTTTTCGGCACTGCCTGTAGCTTTCAAATAAGACTGAAGGGGGACCCCTGCTGGCTGCAGGGTTGGTGCCATGCTGGGCATGCCCAGTAGGGGCCAGTCAAAGTTCTGGAAATTTTGACAAGTTTTTCGTGATTGGGCTCCATCCTAATGATGTCACCCATATGTGAGGACTAACATCCTGCTGTCCTGTGAGAACACCTGTTACAGGTAAGCAACATTTGCTATATGTATTTATTTTATTTAGTGTATTTATCTCATGCCTTTTCATTGTAGCTCAAGACGAGTTACATTCAGGTCCAGTAGGTATTTTCTCAAAATACCTTTTTCTACCTACTGTATAATACTACAGTAGGTATAAACTCAAAATATAATCATAAATAATAATATTCAAATACATACACATACAAACTCAAAATGTAACCACAAACATCACTTTATACAAATCCTCACAAAACGATCAACAGTAACCCTCACTACACCTTAATACAACACAAACCCAGCCATTTAGGAAACAAATTACAAAACCCACCTACACAAAATCAAACATTTCCTCAAAACAAATTGGGGCAGATTTTAAAATGTATGCCGGATTTTATAACATGCGCGCGCAGTCACGCACATGTTATAAAATCAGGGGTCGGCGCACGCAAGGAGATGCACACTAGTGCACCTTATGTACACCGAGCCCTCGGGGAGACCAGCTGGCTTTCCCCATCCCCCCACCACCACCTTCCCCTACCTGTCTCACCCTCCAGCCCTAAAGAACCCCCCCCCCCCCCCGCCCGGTACCATTGTTGTGGAAGTTACACTTGCCAGCCAAGTGCCGGCGCATGATCCCCTGGCACAGCGGCCCTGCAGAGGCCTCTGGCCACGCCCTCGGACTGCCCCCACCCCACCCATTTTTTCAAGCCCCGGAACTACATTTAACTGCTACACCCTGCGGAGGAACCCTGTCACCTACCATCTCCCACACACTGCTTACTTTCCCAGCATGTGGCCTCTGGGGGAGTGGGTAAATTGTTGGGTAGTGTGTATGGCACACTCTCATTCACAAACCCTCATATGCTCTTGCTTCATCTCTATTTCTCTCCCCTTTTTCACTGCTTTCTCCCACCCCACCCTTCTCCTCTTATTCCTCCCCTCACCCTCCTTTACTCTCTTCCCACTCACACCCCCTTCCCTTCATTGCATCCTCCTCCCCTCCTGTGTCTTCCTCGTCTCCTGGCAGGGGTTGGGAACCCTGCTGCCACTGCAGCATTAGCTATGTAACCAACTGTGCTGCACATGGGTCCAAAGAGAGAGTAAACCTTGCTTAAGGCCAGTTTGACTATGGGCAGGAAACATTTTGCAGGCAAGATAGACATGCTCCATGGGCCAGATGTAGCCCGCAGGCCATTATTTGGGGAGCCCTTCCCTAAAGTGTTAATTTTGGTTCTAAGACAGCCTCTCAAATTATATATTTCTCTCACACTTGCTGTCATATCTGAATGGATCTATGTGGTATCCAATACTATGACAAATTTTATTTGAATAATTCTTATTTTAAACAATTGAAATGCCTATTTTGTCCCTAAACATTTTACTCTTAATGTCTGAATTCTTCTTTTATGCCTGATCATAAAATATTAAATCAACTTTCATGTTTTTACAGGTTGTGCCTTGACACCATTGGCAAAAATGCCACATTATTAGGAAGCCAGATGTCCTGGTTGCCCAGAAAATTGATGCAGCACGTTTTGAAGAAGATCACATTTTGGACTGCAGTTAAACACAGACATGAAAAAAGAACCCAAACAGAAGAAAAGAACACTGAGAATGTTGACTAAAGAACAGCAGTAAAGTGCTTGTACTCTGTTGTATTTCAGATGTTCAGCAATACTATTTTTTTGTTAGAAAAAAGTTTTACAATAGGTTGAATTTGTAAGGCAGAAGAGTCTGCAAGAGAATAGAGGAGGAAAATGTGTACAGGAGTAGCCCTCACTTAACAGGAGTGAATGTATGATGTCATGTTTTGATTTTAGTCATCCATGGAATTGTAGGAAGACTGAATTTCTTTAATGTGTTTCAAAATACATCTGACCTTTATTTCTGGCATTACCACAATGCTTGCTAGGAAATGCAACATTTATTTCATTTAGTTGTTGCGCAGTTTTCAGTTTATGTTACTACAATAGTGATACAATTTGTGTGGACTCATGCTTCTGTCCTAGTGCAGCCAGCCTTTATATCACCAAGTAGCTGAGTTTCTTCTCACATGAGACTTCATTCTTCAAAAACTTATAATGATTTGACTGTTGATGTGGGCAATGATACTGAGCAAGAGAGTGCTGAAACTAACTTAGCTGTACCTTTACAAGATACAGGAACTGTCATTCCAGATGCAAATTGTAATATTATGTCACCATATTTCTTATCACTGAAGTTTTTAAAATAATTTTTTTTATATATTTGACTGGTTTATTTTTCATTTTTTGTGTATTTATTTAAATTAAGCTCATGCTTTTTTATTGGTAGCTCAAGGCTAGTTACATTCAGGTACAGTAGATATTTCACTTCCTCATAAGGCTTACAATCTAAGGAGTCATTTACTATGATGCGTTAGAGCATTAACACGTGATAATTGGCTTTTATTGCGAGATATTTACAAATTTTGCATGACAAATCCAAAATGACGCAATATTTTAAACTTTTCACTGATATATATGCAAATAAAGGTCCCGTCAGCTTCTTGCATTAAAATAATACATATTTTTTCACTAAATATTGCAAAAATTTGTTAAAAATAGCTCCAGCTTTAGAATTGTAGCCATGTGTTGTTTTTGGATAAAACGCATAAAAATGGCAAATATCACTTGTTATTTTTTCCAAATGCCAGCAGACATGCCTACAGAGGCTTGCACCAATATAAAAAACCTTACCTGCCAGGCCATGCTTCTAGCAGTCACAGTGTTAGGCCAGTTTATAGGGGTATTGGCACACTTGATTGTTCAGACAGCTACTCAGCAGCACCAAAAGGGAAGGAAGGCAGAGATGCAATAGGTACAGGTGGGGCAGTAGCGCCCAAAAGGAGAAAATCTTTCATCCCCACAACACATTACTGAGTATTCCAGCGGAGGACGTGATCACAAGGTACTGTGTGAGCTTTCAGGCCATAATGGCTTTATATGAAGATGTCAAAGTAGACCTCAATCCAGTAACTGAGAAGTCCCATGCCATTCCAGGCCGTGTGAAACTGTTGAGCTTCTTTCATTTCATGACTTCCAGTCCCTTCCAAACAACTGTCGGTGTTACAGGGAGCATGTCACAGGCACCTTTTTCCAGGTGCTTGCACCAGGTACTGTGAGCCATACGCAGCTGAATTTGTATTTACATCATATTCCCTAGAGCAGTGGTTCTCAACCTTTTTTCCATTATAACACACTTGACAGATAATTATCACATGCGTAACACATTGCACACTACATTTAACAGCTATACTAAAAACTTCTAAATATTTTATTGTTGAAAATGATGCTTATAAATGATGCTTATAAAATATCTCTACTTGGATAACATCAAGCTAGGTGGAGAGAACATTGCCCAAATCTCATCTTTGGGTGAGTTTTCTCACTCCGAAGGCCATCAAATCTTCACAAGAGACCACTGTTCTGTTCGTACGTCTCATGTTGATTGTCAAAGTGGCCCCTAGCCCCCTACACTAATACCTAAACCTCACCTCGAGTTACTAGGTGGGCCTACCATAGGGATACAAATACCTATCTAGGGAGAAGAGATGGCTAGTCTCTCTCTCTCTCTCTTTCTCTCTCCCCCCAGATGGTGCTCCGGGAGCTTCAAATCTACTAAAACAGACCTTTCAGGAGACATCGTGAAATGTGATTAAACCTTACCGCCCTGTAACGCAAGCTATCGCACAGGCTTAACGCTACTGAAAAAGGCATAGTTAAAATTGGCGTTAAGTCTGTGCGATAGCACTTTGCAGACTGGCAAACCCAGCCCACTCCCTACCCCTAACTCCTCCTGTTTTTCAAATTTGCATCGCACCATACGATATGGTGCTATCGCATGCATTAAAGATGTTTTTGCATGCGGTAAGCCCTTAACGCATGCAAAAATGCCTTAATGCATTTTGATAAATGACCCCCTAAAAGACCATAAATTATAAACAAGCAAACAGAGAAAAACTGAAACTCCAAGAAGTCGGGAAGGTGTGGCGGGATGGCAGGGCAGGATAAGCATGCCTGCAACATTTATGGCTTGGATTAGTGATGGCAGTGATTGCCAGGGTTGAAGGGAAAGCAGCAACAGGGAGTGATGATGAGGAATTTTAAGTACCATCTCCTTACTCTGCATTCTCCTCAAACAGCAAACAAATGTGGCTGTTACAGAAAGCATAGAGAATTGCTGGTCCTGAAGAGGGGTTTCTATACCATAGCACAGTTCCCCCATGTTCTGGGACCAACAGACTGCTTCCATGTAACTTTCATCCTGATGTGTTCTCCATGAGGAGTTAGCAATCTGTACTGAAACCGCTATCTGATGGGAGGAGCAATCAGATAAGAGTTAGCAATCTGTAGTATTTAGGAGAGCTGTGGGTGGATCCTTGGACCAGTGGCAGATGACCACGCCCGAGAGGGAAGACCCCGAGAGGGACCACCGGTCAGGCTCAGAGTATGGAGACAGACACACACTAGTTCTTTTATTAGACAGTATACTGAACCACCAGAGGTGGCAGTGGTGAGCTGGAATGCCCGGCTGGGCTATAGTCACTCAGATACTAGAACAGCGATCCCTGGAGGCTGAGCTGTAGAGAAACTGAAATATAGTGAGTAGGCAGGGTAAGCAGAGTACATGTACCGAACCTGATGGTATCACTCACACAATGTCTCATAGAAGCCCAGGAGCTGGAATGTATAGGCCTTCGAGGAGCGAGTACCTGGTTCCAGGGAAAGTTCTGAGAGAGCGATGGTAACTCACAGATGTAGTAGGCAGTGCTGATTTCCAGGCAAAAGCGAATTCGAAGAAGTCCGGGAACAAGGGCCCTCGAGGAGCGAGTACTGGTTCCAGACTGCAATCTACAAAGTAAGAGAGAGAGCGAGGCCCCCGAGGAGCAGATACCCCTGTTTAGTCTGAGGAGGCAGAGTAACTTGGAAAATCAAAGCGAGTCCGTTGTCATTCCTTGCTAACTCGATGTGTTAGCAAATTCTAAGACCTTAAATATCCGTCGCGGGTGACATCATCTTCAGGGGACGCCCCCGAGGTTCGTGCCATCGCCGGTACTTCAGTCGGGGTCGCACCGCGCGCGCGCTCCTAGGCCTCCAGGAAACATGGCGCTTCACAGCGTGGAGCCGGTCCGGGGACGCTGGAGGACCACGGCAGGAAGACGCCACAGCAGCCTATCTTCCCGCAACCGAAGAGGGAGGCGTCAAAGAGGTGAGGAGGGCGGAGAGAGGGCGTTGGGAACCGACGGATACAACACATACTCCCCCATCAGAGAAAGGAGTCCTACCGCAACCATAAACTCTTCCCCTCCCTCAATGTACAAGTGGTGTGTGATTCACAAATGTGTATTCTCAATGCCAGGTGGTATCCAGGAGCAACACATGATGTCTATAGCCATCAATAATCAGCACGTTTAGTGCAGTTTGAGGCCAGGAGGTATGGCCATAGCTGGCTACTTGCTAAGACCATTGTGTCATTTCCTATTTTCTTGCTATGACTTTCAGGCATATGCTAGGGAGGTATGTGTCTGCCTTGTTAGTAATCATTTCTCTTTTTTCCTGCATAACCATTATGTATACATACCCAACAGTGCCAAACCTTGTCATATTTATTAGATAGAGGAGGCCCTAGACTTAGGCTTCTTCCATTGATGGCAAATGTTCTCCCATTATCTGTGATTATCCCTGTCAGACAGAAACCAAAAAATACCTTGTGTCAGAAAAACTAAAGAGTAGAGTGTCAGATGCATTATCAGTTCAAAGCATCTGTAAGGGAACATAATGATAGATTGTTTACAAGCTAAGCATTAGAGGATTTCATGGCTTTGTTTGTAAGCAGAAGTTGAAATTTGTAGCAAACTGGCAGGTCGGAGATGAACACTGATAGTTCTAATCATAGTTATATAATGCTGAAATCTACATGCACATAGTGTAATATATCCTAAATCATGAGTGTATGTTTGTGTGACAGGTTATATGCCCACTACAACATTCCTCTCACAGATGTAATATGTAGCTGTTCTTCAATTCAGTTGGCTTTGGGTGATGTTGATGGAATTTGTTATGAGTATTTTCATTGGTATGATCAAGCAAAGCTAAAGGTCTAGCTCTGACTGGGTTCATTAGAGTGTTGGCAGGCTGGGTAATGCCAAACTTCAGCTATCACTGTGACCCAGGCAAACTCTCTGTGGAACAGGTGATGCTGGATATGGCTGCCAGATGTGGCTTCTCAACCTACTTATTCTTCCTACCACACCAGCAGAGAGAAGGTACAATGAAGCACTGTTATCTACTCGCTCAGTCATTGAATTACCTTTGATGTGTTGAAAGTCATTTTTGATATTTAGACAAAATGGTAGGAGCCTTACAGTATGACCCTTACACAGTAGCTGAGATAGTGCTGGCCAGCTGCATGTTTTTCACAATATAGCTATTCAATATGGCATCCCACCTAACATGATCCAGGATCTTGAGAAGGATCCAGTATGTCTCCCCGACTGGGACTGGGCTGGGACTTGGGCGAGGCAAGAGCAGTGATGAGTAGCTTGACAAGACTATTGATGAGGCTCACTGAGGGCCTCTGCAGGTGGGAAGGCATCAGGGTGGTAGGATAAGGCTGTGTAGCAGGTGAAATATTTGTTGTTGTAAGCCTTTCTGCCTTCTGGCTTCTGTGTTGTTTGTTTGGTGTTTCCCTTGTCTCCCTTGTCTAACTCCTGTCCTAGTCTTCCTTATTGGTCTTGTCTGTCCAGTCCTGCCTGTACCAGAATCTTGTCTGTTCTAGTATCCTCTCCAGTCCCCCCTGTACCAGAGTCTTGGACTGTCTGTTCTGTATCCTGTCCATTTCTGCCTGTAACAGAGCCTTGTCCTTGCCTTGTCTCACCCTTGTCTTGTCTAGTTCCAGGTCCTGCGTAGTATCCAGCCTTGCCTTGTCCTGTCTGCCTGCCATGTTCAAGCCTTGTCCTCAGCCTGCTGTGTCCAAGCCTTACCTGTCCAGCCTTGCCATCCCTAGTCGTGTTCCTGCCTGTATGACCTACTGGCCCCCAGAACCCAAGGGCTCAACCTGCAGGGGAGGAGGCTGGCTAGGTGGAAGACTGGCTCTTGTCTTTTCCAGAGTCCTGCCTTGCAGTCCCATGCTGCTCCCCTGGTGGATTTCCCAGATTCCAGGGCCCGTAACAGGAAGCATTGAAGCAATGCCTCTATGAACAAAGTAAACTTCAGGGGTTAATTAAAGGATAGTGAGATGAGTTTGCATTGGCACCAATAACAGTCAACTGTGTTTGGCAGTGCTAAGGCTTGGGCCCTATGACATACATGACATCTTACCTTTAAAGTTAAAATATTAAGGATGGCCAACGTTCACCTTTAACATTGAAGCAGCCACTTACACTTCATGGCAGTCTCACACAGTTGTCCTAGAACATAAGGCAGGTATAGTTATGGATACAAAAACATCCACTTGTGCCTCATAAGATGGATCTTGGTCAGAATATTTGATGACCTTTTCTTTGTCACATAGTTGGCCTTTGTCCCCTGGCATGTGTAAGTGGGTGCTTTGGGGTGTTAAACTCCAAACTCTTTAGGCCATAATGCTAGCAAATATGATCCATTCATACCAGTGCCCACCCCTTAGCCTGAAATTTGACAGCTGGAAGGACCATAGCAAGGTGTTTGGTGTACTTTCTTTCGATCAGTTATCCTGAAGGGGCTCTGGCTTTATCAGTAATGTAGCCTTTTTATTTATTTATTTATTTGTTTATTTAAAAGTTTTTCTATACCGACATTCGTTAGATACATCACATCGGTTTACATTAAAACATAACAGTAGCAAAAGTTTGCTTTTACAGAAAACACAGGAATTAAAAACAGTAAGTTGTGGCTACAGGGGGGAGGGACAGGGGAGGAAATTGGGGTAAAACAATATACATGAACATAGATATCCGCAAAATATTAGGAGCTTGCAGGTTATGGGCTGGCTAGATATGGAGAGGGGTAGGGTAAACTATAAAAATGGGTAAACTATATATAAACGGATAAACTATATATAAAAACGCAAAGATAATTACATCTTGTACAGGTGTTGGCAGTTAGTGGGGGGGAAGGGTTTAAAGAGAGGGTTAAGTGTATGCTTGCAAGAAAAGCCAGGTTTTTAGTTTTTGTTTGAATTTTTGTGAGATTGTTTCATGTCAAAGATCGGGGGGTAAGGTATTCCATAGTGTGGGGCCTGCGATGGAGAGGGATCGCGCTTTGGTAGAGTTATAGTGGGTAAGTTTGGGTGAGGGTGTGATTAAGGTTGCTGTGTATTGGGGTCGGGTTGGTCTATTGGTGTTGCGGAAGACTAAGGAGTTGTTAAGCCATTTCATATTTTGGTTATGTAGGGTTTTGTGTATAATGTTGAGGGTTTTGTATTGGATGCGTTGTTGTATGGGTAGCCAGTGTAGATGTTTGAGGATCGGGGTGATGTGTTCATTCCTTCTGGTGTTGGTGAGAATACGAGTGACTGAGTTCTGGAGCAATTGGAGGGAGGTGATGTGGATTTTGGGGAGGCCTAGTAAGATAGAGTTGCAGTAGTCGATTTTCGAAAATATGGTTGCTTGGAGCACTGTTCTGAAGTCATTGAAGTGGAGAAGGGGCTATAGTTTTGTCAGGGTTTGTAGCTTAACGTAACAGTCTTTCATGGTGGTGGTAATGAATTTTTTCAGTCTGAGTTAGTCATCAATGTGTTACACTGGTACGTGGAACCAAGGCCAGTGACTGCTTACCTTGAGTAGTTGAACTTCTTGGAACCGGAGGCTCGGAGAGTGGCGTTGGGTAGGACACCCCTGGTAGTCCAGGTAGAGCCAGCAGCGATGACAGGAACCAGAAAGAATAGTCCAGCGGCAGGCAGCAGGTAACGCAATCCAGTAACAGTCCAGGTCAGGGCAGGCGGCAATCAACAGAAACCAAGGCAACTTATCCAAAGGCAGGGAGCAAGCAGAGTAATCCAGTGACAGTCCAGGTCAGGGCAGGCAGCGAGCAACAGGAACCACAGCAACTTATCCAAAGGCAGGCAGCAGGCAGAGTAATCCAGTAACAGTCCAGGTCAGGGCAGGCAGCGAGCAACAGGAACCAAGGCAACTTATCCAAAGGCAGGCGGCAGGCAGAGTGATCCAAAAAGCAGTCAAAAAAGGGTCAAGCAGGCAGTAAGCAGCAGGAAACACAGCAAAGAAACTCCCCAACACACTTGTGGCCGAAGCAACACGGAAGAGAAGAAGCTCCCTTAAATAGGGCAGGTTTCCCGCGCTGCCCAGCACTTCCACCGGCGTCTGACGTCAAAAGGGGCGTGGCCAAGCCCCGATTCGCGCGGAACCGCACCGCGGGGGACACCAGCATCAGGGGGAAACGCCGACGCCATCGGGAGAGTTCCAGCAGGTAACAGCACCCCCCCCTGCAAGGCCCTCCTCTCTTCTCCCTAGGTCTGGGCTTGAGAGGAAATCGTTGATGGAATTTTTTAAGCAAACGAGGTGCCTGTACATTATGAGCAGGTTCCCAAGAGTTCTCTTCAGGTCCAAAGTTCTTCCAAGTAAATAAATATTGTAGTTGTCCCCTACATCTTCTGGAATCCAGGATGTCCTCCACTTCGAATTGGTTATCATTCTGAATTAAGTGTGTATTAGGCCTCCTCTTTCTGGAAGGCCAAGACATAATTGCAGGTTTGAGTAAAGACACGTGGAAGGTGTTGTGAATCCGCAAGGAGGACGGTAAAGATAGTCTATAAGTGCCAGCATTAATCTGCTTTTCAATAGGGAAAGGACCAATAAAGCGAGGAGCAAATTTTAATGACGACATGCGTAATCGAAGAATGCGCGTGCTCAACCACACGAGATCTCCTGCCTGGAGTCGAGGAGCAGGACATCTCGTCTCATCTGCTTGGATCTTCATTCTAGCGGCATTCTTTAATAGTAAGGCTCGTGTCTCTTCCCATAACTTGGTCATAGAGGCAATGGTTGTGTTGACAACCGGACAAATTGAAGAAGTAGCAATAGGTAACGGGAGTCGTGGGTGTCTACCAAAGACTACAAAAAAGGGAGACCTCCCCGTGGCCTGGTTCAAATGATTATTATGACATATTTCTGCCCAGGCCAACAAGGGAGCCCAATTATCTTGTCGTTGATTGACATAAGATCGAAGAAATGCCTTCAGGGATTGATTTGTCCGTTCCGTGAGTCCATTGGTTAGGGGGTGGTAGGCTGAGGAAAATTCAAGTTTGATTTTTAGAAGTTTGCACAGATCTTTCCAAAATCGAGCTGTAAATTGCACCCCTCTATCTGAAACAATACTGAGAGGTAAACCATGAAGACGGAAAATGTGTTGAAGAAATAGGTGAGCTAACTTTGATGCAGAAGGTAATCCCGGCAGCGGAATAAAATGAGCCACTCTGGAAAAACGGTCCACCACTACCCAAATGACTGTTATTGTCCGAAGTCGGAAGATCAGTGATAAAATCGGTGGCAATGTGAGTCCAGGGTTTAGTGGGGACAGGTAATGGTTGTAAAAGACCAAAGGGTTTTCGTCGAGGAGTCTTCTGAGCTGCGCATACCAAGCAGGAATCCACATAGACCTTAATATCTTTCTACCACCAGGGCCACCAATAATGTCTGGATACCAGCTCCTTGATACGTGAAATTCCCGTATGCCCTGCTAGTTGAGCGTCATGCGCCCACGAAGAACTTTTAATCTCAATCGTTTAGGAACCACCGTTTTCCCAATGGGAACCGTGAAGGTGGCAGCCAGCTGTATCTGTGCAGGATCTATTATGTATCGAGGGGGGTCAGGTATATCTTCACGATCAAAGCTTCTCGAGAGGGTGTCTGCCAGCAGATTCTTCTGAGCAGGTTGGAAATGCAGAACAAAATTAAACCTGCTAAAAAAAAGTGCCCAGCGGGTTTGTCGAGGATTTAATCGTTGAGCTTTCGCCAGGTATTCTAGATTTTTATGGTCCGTGTAAACAGTCACAGTATATCGAGAGCCTTCTAACAGATGACGCCATTCCTCAAAGGCCAACTTAATCGCTAAAAGTTCCCGATCTCCGAAGGTATAATTTCTTTCCGCAGATGAAAACTTTCTTGAAAAAAAAGCACACGTCACCAGATTTCCCTCATCTGCCGTTTGTAGCAAGACCGCACCCACTCCTACTGCAGAGGCATCCACTTCTAGGATAAAGGGTTTGGAGGAGTCGGGGCGCTTGAGACATGTGTCCTTGGTGAATTCCTTTTTTAATTGAAGAAAGGCATTGACGGCCTCCTCCGGCCATTTCTGAATAGGCGCTCCTCTTCTAGTGAGAGCAGTAAGAGGAGCCACTAAAGACGAAAAATTCGGAATGAATTGTCTATAATAGTTGGAAAAGCCCAGAAATCTTTGTAAAGCTTTCAAGCCTATGGGTTGGGGCCAGTTCAAAATGGCTTTAAGTTTGCTTGGGTCCATGGATAATCCTTTATTGGAGATGATATATCCCAAGAATGGTAACTGGTCTTTATGAAACACACATTTTTCTAATTTGGCAAACAGTTTATTTTCTCTGAGACGCTGCAGGACCTGTCACACGTGCTGCTGATGCTGTTTCAGGTTGTTGGAAAAAATTAATATATCATCCAGATAAACAATGACATGAGAATAGAGGATGTCGCGAAAGATGTCATTGATCATGGCTTGAAATACAGCAGGGGCATTACAAAGACCAAACGGCATTACCCTGTATTCGTAATGTCCATCATGGGTGTTGAACGCCGTTTTCCATTCATCTCCCTCTCGTATTCGAATCAAGTTGTAGGCCCCTCTTAAATCCAATTTAGTGAAGATTTGAGCTCCTTTAATCCGATCAAATAGTTCTGAACTAAGAGGAATAGGATATCTATTTTTCTTGGTAATGTTGTTAAGCCCTCGGTAGTCAATACAGGGTCTTAAGGACCCATCCTTCTTTTCAACAAAAAAACCCTGCTCCAGCTGGTGACGTGGAAGGTCTGATGAAACCTCGTGCTAGGTTCTCCTCGATATAATGTTTTAGGGCTGCCGATTCGGGTTCTGATAGGGTATAAATCCTACCCCTGGGAGAAATCTTCCAGGGGAGAAGGTCAGTTGCACAATCGTACTGTCGATGAGGTGGTAAGGACTCAGCTTGTTGTTGACTGAAAACGTCTGCGAAGTCTTCATAAGGGGCGGGAATACTGGAAGAGAACTGCGTAGTTTGGATTCGACAATTCTGAACTTGTTTTAGACAATTTTGAAAGCAGAATGGACTCCAACTGATAAGTTGTAAAGAGGCCCAATCCAGTCGAGGTTGATGTGTCCTTAACCAGGGTAGACCCAAGATTATTTGGTTGACCGAGGATGGAAGAACATACAGCTGAATGCTCTCTTGATGAAGAACTCCGGAATTCAGTAAAATGGGTTTGGTAATGTGAGATATCCGAATTCCCACGGGCTGTCCAGATACCAAGGTGACTGAGAGGGAAATAGGTAACGGTTCCACAGGAATATGATGGCTTTTCACCAGACCTTCTTCAATGAAATTGCAGGCCGCCCCTGAATCAATGAAGGCCTGAAGTTGAATCGGTTTGTCCTTAAGAATAATGGTTACTGGAATTAGTAGTTGAGGAGAGGGAATGGTGGGACCCAGGGAGGCTTCTCCTACCCAACCTAGGTCCGAGAGTTTCCCGATTTGTTGGGACATTTGCTAACGAAATGGCCTGAACCAGCACAATATATGCAGAGATTTCTCAACCTTCGCCGTTGACGTTCCTCAGGAGTTAATCGAAATCTGTCAATTTGCATGGGTTCCTCAACGTTCCTGGATGCTTCAGTCGGTCGCGGAACGACAACAGGTTGCTGAAAGGTGGGAGCCAGAAGAAGGGACCTTCGAGTGGCAGTCCGTTCCCGCGCCCTTTCTTGAAATCTTAGGTCCAGTCGAATGGCTGGCCGGATGAGTTCCTCTAAAGAATCCGGGGGATCCCTGCCAGCCAATTCATCCTTTATATTCTCGGCCAGCCCTTGTCGAAATATGGCGGTGAGACTATCCTCACCCCACGCGAGTTCTGCTGCTAAGGTTCGGAACTGAATGGCGTATTTCCCCACTGAACGGGAACCTTGTTTGATTTGCAGTAAGTCATTGGCTGCCGAAGTAGAACGCCCTGGTTCGTGAAAGATGAGTCGGAATTCTTTCAGGAACTGATCCAAATTGTTAAGAATAGGGTCGTCTCTCTCCCACAAAGGTGAAGCCCAGGCTAGGGCTGGGCCCTCAAGTAATGACAAAATAAAGGTAGTCTTAGTCTTATCTGATGGAAACGAAGATGGCTGCAGTGAAAAGTGCATTCGACATTGATTAATAAAGCCCCTGCACAACGCTGAAGTTCCATTAAATCGTGGCGGAGGAGATAATCGGATAGGGTTAGAAGGAGCAGTGGTATTCGTTACTGGGGCTGCAGGAGCGTGGGCCAGTGCATCCATACGGGCGACTAAGCGATCGAGTACCCCCGTTACTTGATCGAGGAACCCTTGTTGCTGCTGAAGCCGGGAGGCCAAACCTGGGATGGCCTGCAGAGCGGTCGGGTCGACTGGTTCCATGGCTTCGGCCAACTGTTACACTGGTATGTGGAACCAAGGCCGGTGACCGCTTACCTTGAGTAGTTGAACTTCTTGGAACCGGAGGCTCGGAGAGTGGTGTTGGGTAGGACACCCCTGGTAGTCCAGGTAGAGCCAGCAGCGATGACAGGAACCAGAAAGAGTAGTCCAGCGGCAGGCAGCAGGTAACGCAATCCAGTAACAGTCCAGGTCAGGGCAGGCGGCAAGCAACAGAAACCAAGGCAACTTATCCAAAGGCAGGGAGCAAGCAGAGTAATCCAGTGACAGTCCAGGTCAGGGTAGGCAGCGAGCAACAGGAACCACAGCAACTTATCCAAAGGCAGGCAGCTGGCAGAATAATCCAGTAACAGTCCAGGTCAGGGCAGGCAGCGAGCAACAGGAACCAAGGCAACTTATCCAAAGGCAGGCGGCAGGCAGAGTAATCCAAAAAGCAGTCCAGGTCAAGCAGGCAGCAAGCAGCAGGAAACACAGCAAAGAAACTCCCCAACACACTTGTGGCCGAAGCAACACGGAAGAGAAGAAGCTCCCTTAAATAGGGCAGGTTTCCCGCGCTGCCCAACACTTCCGCCGGCATCTGACGTCAAAAGGGGCGTGGCCAAGCCCCGATTCACACGGAGCCGCACCGTGGTGGACACCAGCATCAGGGGGAAACGCCGACGCCATTGGGAGAGTTCCGGCAGGTAACACAATGACGACGCCCAGGTTTCTTACGTGATGGGAGATTGTGATTGATGGGGGGGAGCCTTTTTATTTCCTTCACAGTTTGATTCTGGATGACTGGCAGTGTGTCACCTCTGGGCTATGATTATGTCTTTTACATGAAGTAAATATAGTCAGATATATATGAATATCACTAGGTCCTAATAATGTGCTCACGCATCCACACAAGCAGGTTTACAACTGTATGCCCATTACTGCCATAGGTGGGTGCTAGATAGCATAAGTAGACATTCTAGTGCTCACCTGGCATGTATCAGACACTTTGGTGAGAATTTGAGCTACGTTTATTTATATTTTGTCTGAGTTCACCTTTTGCTTTGCAGGTATATTGAAGAGGCAAGGTATGCTGAATTGCATAAAACCTCCTGAGTTTCCATCTGGAACCTGCTTTCATATGCTGGTACATATATGGGTAGATTTTACAAATTTATGCACACGCGTACTTTTGTTCGCGCACCAGGCGCAAACAAGAGTACGCGGGATTTTAATAGATACATGCGTAGCCGCGCGTATCTGTTAAAATCTGGGATCGGCGGCGCAAGGCTGTGCAAAATCGGCAGCCTGCACGCGCCAAGCTGCACAGCCTGCCTCCGTTCCCTCCGAGGCCGCTCTGAAATTGGAGAGGCCTTGGAGGAAACTTTCCTTCTACCCCCCTGCACCTTCCCCTCTCTTCCCCTACCTAACCCACCCCCCCAGCCCTACCTAAACCCCCTCTTCCTTTGTTGCACAAAGGTAGGGGGAGGCAGGCGTAACTTGCGCGCTCTGGGCCAGCCACCCGTGCGCGATTCCTAGGCCCAGGAGCCGTTTTGAAGGCCTTGGCCACGCCCCCGAAATGCCTCCGGGCCGGAACCACGCCCGTGGCCCTGCCTCCAAATGATGCGCCACTGCGACACACACCCCGACACGCCCCCCCCCCCCCCCAGGAAAGCCCCGGGACTTAAGTGCATCCCGGGGCTTACGCGCGCCGCCGAGCCTACTCAACATAGGCTCGGCGTGCGCAGGGGGAACTTCGGACAGGTTTTCGGGGGGTATGCGCGTATCCCTTTGAAAATCTGGCCCATAGCCAAAAGATATCTGGTTAAATAGCATTCCCTGTATGTACCTGGATCAGTCCAGACTCCTGGGTTTATTCATCCCTGCCAACAGATAGAGACAGAGAAAGTTTCACTGACAGTGCTTGATAAGCCCTGGTGCGACCTGCAGTTCCTCAGTATTTCTCTGTCTCCAGCAGATGGTGGCTGGTGCATAAATCTGCAGTTTTCAGTTCCTTTTTCTTTTTTTGGGTGAGCCTTCCTCCCAGGGGTTTGAATCCCAAAGGGACCCTTTCTCTGTTTGGTCGAGGTGGACAAGCTGGAGGTCGGTGACCTTTTTGTACACTCGATCCTTGGTGATCCGTGGGGTGCAAATCTGGTGGTCCAGATCCCTTCCCTCCACGAGGTCACCCAGGCAGCTTTCAGCTCAGGGCTCTGGGGTCTTTTTTTTTTTTTTTTGCTGCCCTCTGCTTTCTTTTAAGGCCTCTCCCTCTCCTTGTTTAGTTTGGCTGAGCTGAGCTGGACAGATCCATTCAGCCTTAGGAGAGGGGAGCCTTCTATTTTTCTTTGTTATTAAAGTTTAAAAAAAAAAAAAAAAAAAAAAAGACTTTGCAGGAAGGTCGAGTTCTGAAGAGAGCAGCTGAGCAGTAAGGCTCCGGGGTTTACACCCCTCTCCATGTGTTTAATCGGCTTTTACCAAACTTTTACTCTCAGTGGGGAGAGTTTTTCTGCTCCCGCATCCAGGGGGATGGTTCACGACTCGGCTTGCTGCATGTGGCGTGGTCCTGGCACATCTCAGCCGTGCTGGACATTGCTGTGCTTGTATCTCTGGGGGGAAGGGCCCTTCCTCCTCCCAATGGCCGCAAAGCGCAAAACAATTGATCGTCCCGTGGTGGCCACAAAAGTTCCCGGTAGTACTGCCTCCAATCGCGTCAGGCCTACTGACTCCCTTGTGGCGGGAGCGGTGGCCATTTTGGGCCCCAGTTCGCATTTACCAACGTGTTCTGAAGGGGAGGGGGATCTCCCTCCGCAGATTTCCTCTGTCCACCTGGGTCCCCTGGAGGAGCAGGGGGCACAGCGGGGACACCTTTGCATGATTTGCCGGCTCCAGGGCCCATGGGGAATTGGGCCTCTCTTTTGCCTGCGGCTCCACACACCTTTTCCCTGGACTTTATCCTCCTGGTTCACCAGGCTTAATTGGCACAGCAATTTCTGTCTTGAGGTCCAGCTTGGAGGTCAATTCTTTCGTGGAGGTCATAGGTCCTTCAGGGCTCCCACAGGCGGTGGAGCTACGGGGGCCAAATCCTCACAATGAGGTGAGGCCAGTCCACTCTGCCATTCCCTTTATAGGGGGTCGCCTATCATGGTTTTACGGGGAGTGGACCAAAGTTACTCAGGATCAGTGGGTTCTCAGTGTAATAAGAGATGGTTATGCATTAGAGTTTGCGTGCCCCGTTAGTGATCTGTTTCTAGTCTCCCCCTGTGGGTCCTTGGAAAAGCGTTGCGCAGTTCAGGAGACTTTGCACGGTTTGCATGACTTAGGGGCCATAATCCCATTCCCCCCGGATGAACGAGGCAGAGGTCGATACTCCATTTATTTCGTAGTGCTAAAGAAGGAAGGCACCTTTTGCCCCATTCTGAACTTGAAGTGAGTAAATGCAGCGCTGAAGGTTCCAAGGTTTGCATGGAGATTTTACGGTCAGTGATTGCGGCAGTGCGCAGCCGAGAGTTTCTGGCTTCCCTGGATTTGACAGAGGCATATCTGCACATTCCCATTCATCAGGATCACCAGCGCTTCCTGAGATTTTCAGTACTGGATCAGCATTTCCAGTTTCAGGCTCTTCCTTTCGGGCACATTCACCAAGATTATGGTGGTGGTGGCGGCGTCTCTTCAATGCAAGGGGGTGCTGGTGCACCCTTATCTCGACGATTGGCTCATCAGGGAAAAGTCATTAGACGGGTGCTGCACTGTGGTGCAGAAGGTGATTCATCTTCTAGAATCACTCGCCTGGGTGGTCAATCACCTGGACCCCACTGAAACTCTCGACTACCTCAGACCTTGGTTTGATACGAGGCAGGGCAAGGTATTTCTCACAGAAGAAAGAATGTGCAAGTTACAGAAACAAGTTCGGCGTTGAGGGTACCCCGAGCCTGGGATTTTTTGCAGGTTCTGGGGTTGATGGCTTCCACACTGGAGTTAGTACCGGGCCTTCGCGCATATGCATCTGCTTCAGAGGGCTCTGCTGCAGAGATGGAATCCGTTGTCAGAGGCCTTTCATCAACCTGTCTTTCTAGATGCTTTGACGAAGGACAGCCTCTCTTGGTGACTACAGCCATTCAATCTACAGCGTGGTATTGATCTGGAGGTTCCAAATTGGGTAATTCTTACTACTGATGCCAGTCTCTCTGGATGGGGGGGCGGTATGCCAGCAACAGGCAGCCCAGAGTACTTGGGCTCCGGAAGAAGCCTTGTGGTCTATCAATCATTTGGAGACCAATGAAGTGCGGCTGGCATTACTCACCTTTCTACCTCTGGTTCAAGGTTGCTCGGTCAGGGTTTTGTCGGACAATGTGACGACTGTGGCATATATCAATCGACAGGGCAGCACCAAGAGTCAGAGGGTGACCCTGGAGGCTCAAGGGCAGTATTTGGTTCAGATAGCGGCATCTCATATCACGGGCATCGAGAACGTCCAGGCCAATTTTCTCAGTCGCAAAAGGTTGGATCCAGGCAAGTGGGAATTGGTGAATTTGGCGATGCAGCTCATCTGAGAATGGTAGGGTTGTCCCCACATCAATTTGATGGTGATTCGTCTCAGTGC
The DNA here is from genome assembly GCF_901001135.1 of Rhinatrema bivittatum. Lineage (NCBI taxonomy): Eukaryota > Metazoa > Chordata > Amphibia > Gymnophiona > Rhinatrematidae > Rhinatrema > Rhinatrema bivittatum. The sequence goes on along the minus strand of NC_042618.1, from coordinate 75,542,424 downwards.
AAAAGCACCCCAATTTTTCAGCCGAAGAAGAGAGTACAGGGCCGAGAGGGTTGATGCTCTGGTGGTACCTTGGCCTTGGGGGATTCTGCTTTATGTTTTCCCTCCTTGGCCTCTAGTGGGCAAGGTCTTGCGTCGGATAGAAAAGCACCCAGGGGATGTGGTGCTGGTAGCCCCAGAGTGGCCTCGTCAACTGTGATTCGCAGATCTGGTCAATTTAGCAATGGACGGACCGTTATGCTTCAGTCACCTTCCTTGTCTTCTCCATTAGGTCCCCATATTTTCAGACCAAGCAGAACGCTTTTGCTAGCGGCTTGGCTTTTGAGAGGTGACGCTTGAGACGGAAAGGATACTCTTCTACAAGCTAGGCGGACATCTACTTCCCTGTCATATGTTCGGGTCTGGAAGGTTTTTGAGGCATGGTGCATGTCTAAAGGGGTGCAAGCTGTACGGTCCTCGTCTTACATTTTATCTTTCCTGCAAGAAGGTTTAGTTAAAGGTCTGGCCTTTAACTCTCTTAGGGTGTAGGTAGCAGCTATGGCTTGCTTACGGGGAAAAGTTAAAAGGTACAACTTATCTTTCCATCCCAAGGTGCTTAGGTTCATTTGGGGAGTTAAGAATTTGCGCCCTCCGGTGCGAAGGGTCTGTCCCTCCTGGAACCTTAATCTAATTCTTCAAGGGCTGTGTGAGGCATCATTTGAACCAATCCGTAGGGTGACTCTTCAGGATTTGACTCTTAAGGTCATCTTCTTAGTGGCTATCTGTTCTGCCAGGAGGATTTCTGAGTTGTATGTTTTATCTTTCAGTTCTCAGATTCAAGCGTCTCTTTGCAGATGGTTCCTTCATTTGTTCCAAAGGTAGCCTCTGCTTTTCATGTCAATCAGACTGTGGAACTTCCAGCTTTTCCAGAATTGGATGCCTCTATGCTGCATGCACGAGAGCTTAGGCTATTGGATGTTCGCAGGGCTTTGCTGCGGTATCTTAAGGTCATAATGATTTTAGGAGGTCTGATCAACTTTTTGTTTTATGGAGTGGTTCAAAAAAGGGTACCCAAGCCTCCAAGGCTACCATTGGAAGTCACTGCATACATTTGCGAGGCATTACCGGCTGGATGTAGGGGATCCGGGCTCTCGGTCATTTGGCGAAAGTGCCTTGCGAGCGGGACTGTCCAGGTCCCACCCTCTATAGGGAGCTTTGGTCTGGACTGATCTGGGTACGTACAGGAAAAGGAAAATTGGTCTTACCTGCTAATTTTCGTTCCTGTAGTATCAAGGATCAGTCCAGAACTCACCCGATTTATGGAGGTGGAGAGTCCCTTGCTCATCTGTAATCTTTTTGGTACACCTTTTTTCGGTTAAGGAATACAAGTTTTTTATTCACAGTTTTACCAATTTTTGCATGTGATATTTTTGCTTGGGTACATAGCAATACTGAGGAACTGCAGGTAGCACCAGGGCTTATCAAGTACTGTCAGTGAAACTTCTCTGTCGCCATCTGCTGGTAGGGATGAATAAACCCAGGAGTCTGGACTGATCCGTGGTACTACAGGAACAAAAATTATCAGGTAAGAACCAGTTTTCCTTTGTTATAACATAAAAAAAGATATAAAAGTCTGTGGCCCAATCCCCAACATCTCTAACATCCTCATCGAGCTGTGCAACCCCCACCTCCAATCCCAACAAAAAAAATCTATCTGACGCCTACCCACCCCCCATTAACGCACCCACCTGTAGGCCATATATTCAGACTGTCTGCTTTCCTCCTCCCAGATGCCCTGCCAGGAGCTAGGTACCTATTTCCCCACTCCTGGTGCTTCCAGCGCAGCCTGTCAGCAGCTGTGCTGGAAGTGTAAACTACTCCATAGCTGACAGGCTGTATTGGAAGTGACAGGAGCAGGGAAATGGGTACCTTGCTCCCAGCAAAGGTATTGGGGGGGGGGGGGGGGGGGGTCTAGGTTTGGGGATGTAAGCAGGTCTGAATATATGGCCTGCGGGTGGGTGGGTCAGTGGGAGGAGGGGCTTCCAGTTAGGTTTTTCTTTTTAAATTTGTTAGGGATGTTAAGGATCGGGCCACAGCCCCTTTTATATCTACTTTTTTTAATTATAAAAAGTGCTATGTACCCAGATATATTTTGATATATGTAGCCAGATAACTTTAAGCAAGTATATTCAGCCAGATGTTTATCCAGCTGAATATATGGAACAAGCTATCCAGTCAATTAACTGGCTTGCTGAATATGAATCTCAGAATGTTTGAGCTGAATGATCAATTTCAGCAAGAACAAGAGACTTTCTTTCAGGTCCTGGAATACCTCTTCAGTACCAAGAAGGGCTGAATCTACTTGTAAATGGAAAGGGTAGTCAAAGTATTGAGTCAAGTAAAGAACTCCTAGGGATTTAGATTATCTGGAGCAACTGCTTCGTGGGCAAGAGCCCACATGGTCCTCTGTAGTTTTCTCTCCATCCTCAGTCTTAGAACTACAAGGTTCACCTGCCTCTTCCGTTGTCAGTAAGTCTCAGCCTTGCGTGATCTTCGCTGGTAATTTGCAGAAATGGGTGAGTCTGAAGACTCAGAGGTGGCAGCTCCTTATGAAAGAGGAAGATTTGATATAGGATGGAGTGCTCACTGTCCAGACCAAGTGGCATAGGAGCTCTGGTCACAGGAGGAGACCCCCATACTCCATCAACAGATTGGAAACCAGAGTCAACCAGTTAGTATTGCTTCTTTTCCTGTCTTTGCTGAAGGAAATAATAGTCCAGGTTCTCTCCCACAATGTCATGGCTGTGGCATACATGAGCGGACAAAGAGACAGCTGAAGCCTGAGAGCATCAAAGAAGATGACTCTTCTATTTTAGTGGGTAAAGCAGAGTCTTCATCAGATTTCTGCAGCTTATATGGCTGAGCTGGAAAATATTCAGGCTGACATTCTCAACAGAAACATTCTGGATCCCAAGGAATAGGAATTCAGCCGAGAGGCCTTTCTGAGAATAGTGGATCGATGGAGACCACCTCAAATGGTTTTAATGGTGATCCATAAGAATGCTAAGGCTCTCCGGTCTTTTAGTCAGCACAAGAAATATGACTCTTAGGGATACTGTAATCCAACCATGGCCGGAGGGTCAACTGTTATATGTTTTTTCCTCCTTGGCCTCTGATAGGGTGTTATGGAGAGTGCTGGGAGAGCAGTCCCCCTTAGAGGGAGTGTGTCCTTGGGCTCCTGGCACAATCCCAGATGGATCAAGACCGTGCCAAGGGTAGGTGTAGTGTGTATCAGCGTGGGTGGCGAGAGACGGCCCGACCCCCAGCCGGACCTGCATGCCTCTGGAACCAACTATGGAATATTGGTAATGAACAGTCCTCCGACCATTCCCAGCCCTTTCGGACCTGCCACTGGGATGGCAAAAGGCAGCAGGCTGGACTCGGCGTGGGCAGGCGGAGGTTCAGGAACAGAAGATGAAGACTCGGGAACCATAGACTGTAGATGTAGACTCAGGAACTTGGAAGGTTCAGACATTAGCATGGTCCTCAGGGCGCCCTACACAGCCAGTACCGCTGGTCTGGTCACAGACCACCCTGTCCTACATCCACAGGAGCAGAACCAGCGCAGGATGAGAACAAACGAAGGTTCAGGAACTGTAGACTGTAGACGTAGACTCAGGAACTTGGAAGGTTCAGATGTTGGCATGGTCCCTCAGGGCGCCCTACACAGCCAGTTCCACTGGTCTGGTCACGGACCACCCTGTCCTACATCCGCAGGAGTGGGACCAGTGCAGGAAGGGAACGAGGTACTAAAGATAAGGAATCAGGAACCAAATGCTGCACACCGGCAGTCCAAAGCAAGGTACTGCACACCGGCAGTCAGGAGAAAGGTACTGCACACCGGCAGTCAAAAGCGAGGTACTACACACCGGCAGTCAGAAGCAAGGTACTGCACACTGGCAGTCAGGAGCGAGGACTGGGACAGGAACAACAGGAACCAACATCAAGGAACATCAGGAAACATCAGGAACGTGCAAGACACCGGACACCAAGCTGGAACAAAGAACAAAGGCCTGACGGAGCGCTGGAAGAGGAGACATCCAGAGACGAGTAACTCCAATGGAAGGCAATGCATGAGTGCTAGAGAAGAGCTTTTATACTCCAGGAGCAGGCAACTGCCTGGGAGGAGTCCAGATGGACCACATCTCTCTGGCCCTACAAGAGTGGAGAGGAGCTGTGGGCCTGCCCCTTAGGAGAGGGGCGTGGCCCACACCAGAGCATCCATGCTGCAGTGGAGTAGGCCTCGGGTAGGCCCTGCTGACACCGAAGGCCTCCCAGGCTGTGAAGCAAGATCCGTAGGATTACTCAGGCGAGGTCCCGGCTTCGGAGCGGCCTCCAGAGAAGGTGAGAGGCCTCCCATGGCACAGCTACGGGAGGAATCGTAACATAGGGAGTATTTTGAGAAAGAGAACCAGTGCCCCCTGATAATCATACTGGCAGCTAAGAATCCCTTGGTATGCAGATTTTTTGAGATTACAGGTCAGTCTCCTGATCTGATTTTTTGGGATTCAGGGTCTTCTAAATCAGGATCCAGTGTTCAAGGAGCTTCTGGATCCATTTTATCTTACAGCTAGGCCCTTAAGAGGTCGCAGTTACACAGGATGGGATATTCTTCCTCTGTAATGTCTGCTTTCTTGAGGGTCTATAAGAATTCTATTTCAGTGGCTTATGTCACAGTTTGGTATCTCTTTGACTGGTGCTGCAAGAAATAAACTATCTCCTTGGTGGTCAGATAAGTCAGACTTTGATGGTCCTTTAGAAGGAACTAGATAAAGGTTTAGTCTTGAATTTTCTCAAGGTCTAGGTGGTAGCACTCTCCAGTAACATAGATAGAGTTCAAGGAATTACAGTCACTCACCTTCCAGATGTGTCTCATTTCCTTCTGGGAGTGTAGCTTGTTTGTTCTCCCTTCAGGCCGTTGTTCCTCAGTTGAAGTTAAGTTTGGCCCTTAAAGCTATAGTAGGTTCTGTGCTTGAATGTCTTAAGCATGTCTTTCTCAAGTATCTTTCACTAAAGACAATCTGTTAGTGGCCATTTGTTAAGCTGATCATGTTTATGAACTTCAAGCCTTGTCTTACTGGGATCTATTTCTATTTTTTTGTCATCAGGCTCAATTTTGCTTCGTCAAGTTCCCTCCTTTGTAATTAAAGTAGTTTTCCCATTTTTTCTCACTTAAAGTCAGAGATTTCACTGCCAGATTTTTCACGAGAGGAGTGTAGTCATAAAGGACAGTCACTCTGATGAGTAATCCATTTGGAAATACAGATACATTGTCATCTTTTTAAATTAGCTTTTAAAGATATCAATGGATCTTAACTCATTTATTTTTATGTTCTGGTTTTTTATGTTTATTTTATAGTTTATGTTATTTGTCTATTTTATGCTCTATGATTTATGAATGTGCTTTGTAAACCTCCCCAAACTCTGGAGAGCGTGATATATAAGAAATCTTAAATAAATAAATACATACATTTGGAGGACAATGCAAAGGTGAGGCAACTTCTATGGCATCTAGCTACGTGGATTAAGGAGACCATTGTATCACCTGACTTAATGAAAAGTCATCAAGCTCCATAAAGCATTTGTGCCCATTCAACGAGTGTTCAAGCTTCTTCTTGGGCAGAATCTTTAGTAATAGCATCAGAAGTTATTTATAAGGTGGCAAGATGATCTTCATTATATACCTTTACAAAACACTACAGATAGGATGTTTGTTCCAAGGAGGACTCAGTTCTTGGAACTAATGTCCTTATGACAGCTCTAACTTCTTCCCTCCCAGTTTATTGGGGCTTGGGTATATCCCACAAATCTGAACTGGTGTAGCAGGATGATAAGGAAGGAGAAATTGTCTCTTACCTGATAATTTCCTTTCCTTGAAACCTGCTACACCAGTCCAGGACACACCCAGAAGGTTTGGGCTTGTTCTGCATTTTTAATGTGTTCCCTATGGATTGCAGGAAAGTTGATTTCCTTTGGGGATCCTGAGGTCACCTATCATTTGTTTCTGTGGTTGTCAATGATGTTTTTTTCTTCTTTGTTTGGGAGTTGTGGAGAGATGATTAGTCTGAGCATCCTTTTTAGTTTTTGCATCATGGTCAGTTTAAAAACATTATTTAAAAAAAAAACCAGTTTGTTCTGATTTCTGTTGCTTTATCAGAAGAATACTGGCTGTTTCTGGGCTGCACCACTATTTGTATCTGTGATGATGTCAAAGGAAAATCTTTATGCTCTGCCTCCATCTTCTGGTAAGGGGTGGGAACAAACCACGAGTCTGGACTGGTGTAGCAGGATTCAAGGAAAGGAAATTATCAGGTAAAAGTAAATTTCTCCATTATTGCTTTAGACTTCCTGAGGATATATGAAGCTAACATGAGATTCCTATCAAAAGTAAAGATGGATGAGAATTTCTCTCAGTTAGGATTAGGTTATATTTCATTTGGAATATCAGCCTTGAAGTCAATATTCAGAGGCAAGTAGCCAGATTACGCACAAGTTATCCAGCTAAATGGCAAATATTTGAATATTGAGTCACTTAACCAGCTACATTTTATCCAAATAAGTCATTAACCTAGGACAAGCAGGATGCTAGTCCTCACATATGGGTGACATCATTGATGGAGCCCTATTGCGGAAAACTTTCTGTCAAAGTTTCTAGAAACTTTTGACTGGCCCTGTGAGGCCACTGAGCATGCCCAGCATGCCATGATATTCTTTGCCACAGGGGTCTCTCTTCAGTCTTTGTTTTTCTGCACTGCTGTAGGCATCACGGAGCAGGAGCCTTTGTGAGTTTCCTCACAGTTTTTTGTCTGACTAAAAATCAGATTTCACATTCATTTTCTCCCACATCGGGATCTCTCAGGTTTCCACCGGCTGGTCAGTAAATCTTTGTCTCATTTTTACTCTCTGAGTAAAATTTTTTCCTCTCATGTTTCTTCTCATTTCATCGACGGCTGTCGACGTTAAAATGGCCACAGGATTTAAAAAATGTCCCATCTGTAATCGGACAATGTCCATTACAGACCCATACCTTGAGTGTGTGCTTTGTTTAGGGGGAAAGCACGATGTAACAACCTGCCCCAAATGTGCAGAAATGACCGCGAAGGGAAGAAAGGCCCACTAAGAAAAGATGGTGCATTTATTCCATCTACAACTTCTGCCATCTCCCTCCACATCGACTAAATCGTCTCTGGCCGGAGTCTCAAAATGCATAATTTTGAAAAAACGTCGTCCGGAAGGGTCAGGGGACCATCCATCACCAACGTCATCGATAGCATTGACGAAGTCAGCGACCGAACACCGTTCAAAGCACCGCCATCGGCACCGCCACCCATCGATACCACAGGCGCTTCTCTCCCCGGAGGAATCGACCGTGAAACGGCCTACAATCCAGGAAACACCAGTACCTCCGGCGCCAAGGCCTTCATCCCATGGAGACGCACCAGTTGTCGAACCTCCACAGGGCTCTGTGGAAGGAACATCGACACCTCCACCGCCACCGCTGCTCTGCCTGCACCAGCTGTTACGCAGGAATTGTCGGATTTCATCTGTCAAGCGGTGCTCCAGGCCTTAAAGGATCAACAGATGTTGATTCCGGCACCTTCGCCGATGCTGGTGCCTTCACCGATGCCGGTGCCTACACCGATTCCAGTTTCCGAACCGATGCCGGTACCTGTACCAATGCCGGTGCCTACACTGATGCCGACAATCCTGCCGATGCCGGTGCCTGCACCGATGCTGGCACCACAGCCTAAGTCGATGCTGAGGCGACCATCGATACCGACACCGATTCCATCGCCGATGCCTGACCCGATGTCATCGATGCCGATGTCACCTGGGGCTCCAGGACATCCTGAAGTTGTGCTGTACCAACTTCTCATGAAGAAATTTGATAAAATCGTCGGTGCCATTCCATCCAAGCCACAAGAAGACATTCCTGGATGGATACCTATAGATGATCCGCAGCCAGGTCCTTCTGGACTTCCTCATCCACCAAGATCTTCTCCAATGTCTCCACATCAGGACGATCCATACGATACATGGGATGACAGGTGTACAGACACTTCCTCTGAAGGATTTATGTCATATCCTTCCCCTCCAGACCAAAGGAAGAAATCTCCACCAGGAGGATTTATCTTTCTCAAACTTTGTTCAGGATATGGCGGACTGGTGTGGTCCCAGTCGCTGCAGCCGCGACTGGGCCCTTACCTCCTTGGTCCCGGTCCATCTCCGAGGGTCTGCGGCCTGTTTTGCGGCATCCCCGCGGGGGGGACACCGCCGAGAAGCCCTGCATGGACGTCTTCTCCCTAGGCGCGCGCAGTTCGCGCTTATGAAGGCCGTTTCCCTCCACTGGAAGCTCCGCCCCATCAATGACGTCAGATGCCGCGGCCTATGTAAGGCCGCCGCAGAGCCCAGGATTTTGCCTTGCAACGGTGTTCCTTGCGGTTCTCAGTTGCTCCGTGCCCCGGAGTGCACTATTGCGTTAGCGACTCCGTTCCTGCCTGAGACTTGTGTTCTCTCCATGTTCAAGTCTTGCTTTTGTCTGGCTTGCTTGCAGTAACCTGTTCTGCTTCAGTTCCAGCTTGGTTCTGGTTCCAGTAGCCAGTTCTGCTTCAGCTCCTTTCTGGTTCCAGTAGCCAGTTCTGCTTCAGCTCCTATCTGGTTCCAGTAGCCAGTCCTGCTTCAGCTCCTGTCTGGTTCCAGTAGCCAGTTCTGCTTCAGTTCCTGCTTGCTTCAGTCCTAGTCTGCTTCAGTTCCTGCCTGTCACCAGAGCCCTGCCTGCCTGCTTCAGCTCCAGCTCCAGTGATCGCCTAAGTCCCAGCGGCCGGGCTCCTCCCGGGGGAGTACCGGCTTCCAGGGTGAATCACCTAAGTCCCAGCGGCTGGACTCCTACGGGCTCCTCCCGGGAGAGTGCCGGCTTCCAGGGTGAATCACCTAAGTCCCAGCGGCTGGACTCCTACGGGCTCCTCCCGGGGGAGTGCCGGCTTCCAGGGTGAACCTCACCTTCTGCTCCTGCCTGGTATCCACCTCCCGACCTGTCACTCTCCAGAGACTATAGTACACCTCTCCCCAGTCTCTCACAGGTCGGCCAAAGGGTCCACTAAACACTTCACTCACAACAGATTGCAAGGCCATGGACTCGGCCGAGGTACCAGGATCCCAGGATCTTCCTGGGTTGGCTCTGCAGCTACAACAACAACAACAATACCTGGATGTCCTGGCTGGATCCGTTGGGCAATTGGCTGCCCGAATGGATGCCCATGATACCCGTTCTTTGCCTGCTGTGGGTTCGAGACCCGAGGATGCAGCCTCACCCGTGACTCAGCTGCCGCCACCTGCTCCCTGCGCTGGAGAAGCTAGGATCTGCCGTGGGTTCTTGAACCAGTGTTTCGTGCGCTTCTCACTTTTGCCCCGGCAGTTTCCCAAGGACTCCGTCAAGGTAGCGTACATTCTCTCCCTGCTCGATGGAAAGGCCCTGGTGTGGGCCTCCCCCCTGTGGGAGCGTAATGACTCCTCCTTGGACGACTTACAGCAGTTCGTCACCAACTTTCGCCAAGCCTTTGATGAACCCGCCCACCAGGCCTCAGCCATGTCAGAATTGCTACAGCTTCGCCAAGGATCCCATTCCCTGGCGGACTATGCAATGGATTTCAGAACTCTCGCTCAGGAAGTAGGTTGGCAGGACGATAGCCTTAAAGCCATCCTCTTGGAAGGGTTGTCAGGGCGCATCAAGGACGAGATTGCCGCCCGGGATCTCCCGGAAGATCTTAATGCCCTCATTGACTTGGCTGCCCGCATCGATCGCCGCCTGCAACAGTGAGCACGAGAGTTACGCACGACAAAGCACAGCCCTGCCCGCAGTTCTCCACGCCCGCAGCCTTCACCCAGGCCTGTCCGTCCTGATGTTTCTGCCTCTGAACCCATGCAGTTGGGACATGTCCCACTCTCCCTTGAGGAGAGACAACGCCGCTGCTCGTTGGGCTTGTGCCTTTACTGTGGTCAGAAGGGCCCTTCTTGGCACACTGTCAGCAGCGTGCGGAAAACTCCAGAACCTAGGAGGTCGGGAGGAGCTCCTCCTAGGTTGTGCCACAGCTCCTCAGAGTATGATACCCATTACCTTGGAATATCCCGGAGGGTCCTTGGAAACCCTCGCCTTCCTGGATTCCGGAGCCGGAGGTAATTTTATCCAGCAAGACTTGGTCTCTCAACTACGGATTCCTACACAGAGACGAGAAGTTGCACTCCGGATTACCTCCATTCAGGGAACACTCCTTCCAGGTCGCATATTGACCGCCACGGCTCCCATCACAGTCCGCACCGGGGCGATCCACTCGAAGGAGATAGCCTTCTTGATTTTCGAAAAGGCTGTCCACCCCGTGGTGCTAGGGCTGCCCCACGGCTGTGGGGCAGCCCTAGCCCTAGCGAGTGCTTTTGGAGCCACCTCCAAAAGCACTCGCCTGTGATCCAGTGGGATACTCTGCAAATCACTAAGTGGAGTCCCTATTGCCTCTCTCATTGTATGAAGGTTCCCAAGCCTCCAGCACTTCTGCTTTTGCACTCCACCCTTGGACCTCCAGCGCCATACGAGGACTTTACGGATGTCTTCTCGAAGACTAAAGCAGAGATTCTTCCGCAGCATTGTCCATATGACTGCGCTATTGACTTATTGCCCGGATCTATGCCACCTCGGGGTAGGATGTACCCCTTGTCCCTGCCCGAGACACAGGCCATGTCTGAGTACATCACTGAGAATTTGGCGAAAGGATTAAGTCGCCCGTCAAAGTCGCCTGGCGGGGCAGGATTCTTTTTCGTCAGCAAAAAAGATGGCTCCTTGAGGCCCTGTATCAACTACCGAGGGCTCAATGCAATTACCAAACGGGACCGCTACCCTCTTCCGTTGATTCCAGAACTACTTAATCGGCTCCAAGGCACAAGAGTTTTTACTAAGTTGGATCTACGCGGGTCCTACAATTTAGTAAGAATCTGTCCCGGGGACGAATGTAAGTCCGCGTTCAATACCCTGGATGGGCATTACGAATACCTCGTAATGCCCTTTGGCCTTTGTAATGCCCCAGCGGACTTCCAACACCTGATGAACGAGGTGCTACGGGATTTGCTCAACGTCTGTGTGATCATCTATCTCGACGACGTCCTGATTTACTCCCGTGACCTGCCTACGCACCGCCAGCATGTTCGCCAGGAGCTCCAAATTCTCAGAGAGCACAGCCTATACGCTAAGCTTGAGAAATGCAGCTTTGAAAAGACTTCCTTGCCGTTCCTGGGGTATACTGTTTCGGCTGACGGCTTCCAGATGGATCCTGAGAAAGTCGCTGCAATTAGGAACTGGCCGCAGCCGAGGGGTCTCAAGGCGTTGCAACGCTTTCTCGGCTTTGCTAACTTTTTTCGGCATTTTATTCCCGGCTATTCTCACATAGTGGCTCCTCTGACTGCGCTCACCCGGAAGGGAGCAAATGCAGTGGACTGGCCTGCCCAAGCCTGCCAAGCCTTCGAGGATTTGAAAAAAGCCTTCTTACAAGACACATGCCTCTGCCATCCCGATCCCAGTCGGCCGTTCGTGGTTGAGGTTGATGCATCGAATGTAGCTGTCGGAGCGGTGCTGAGCCAGCACTCCGACAATGGACAGCTTCTCCCATGTTCCTTTTACTCTCGGAGGTTCTCCCCGGCTGAGAGTAATTACGGAGTCGGCGACAAAGAACTGCTCGCCGTGAAACTCGCCTTGGAAGAATGGAGGCAGTGGTTGGAGGGAGCCAACCACCCCTTCACCATTTACACGGATAATAAAAATCTCTCTTTTCTCCGCCAAGCCCAGCGCCTTAAGCCGAGACAGGCCCGGTGGTCTTTGTTTTTTGACCGATTTGACTTCACACTACGATATCGCCCTGGCTCAAAGAATGTGCGAGCAGACGCCCTGTCACGGTCCACCGAGACCCAGGAAACCCCTGAGACGCCCCAGTACATTTTGGATCCCAAGAAAGTATGTCTCGCCGCCACCTCCGTGTCTTCCGAAGAAAAGACTGAGGTCCCACGTCGCTCTCGTAGGGCCGTTGGCATGGGCCCACGAATCCCTCACGGGAGGGCATGCGGGCCGTACCAGTATGCTGGACCTCCTCAACTGCTTCTATTGGTGGCCAACGGTAAGACAAGATGTTCGTCTCTTTGTCGACTCCTGCCCCACTTGTGCATTGCAAAAACCGCTTGGCGGGAAGCCTAGAGGGTTGTTACACCCCTTGCCTATCCCAGTGGAGCCCTGGATGCACATCTCCACAGACTTTGTGGTGGATCTCCCAGCATCAGACGGGAACACGGTCATCTGGGTTGTTGTGGACCGGTTCTCCAAAATGGCACATTTTGTTCCCCTGTCAAAATTGCCTTCAGCGCCTGACTTGGCTAATTTATTTGTTCAACATGTGTTCCGACTTCATGGGCTTCCCCAGGACATCGTATCAGACCGAGGACCACAATTTACCGCCCGCTACTGGAAGGCGTTAAGTAAATGCTTCAAGGTCCAGTTGAGTCTCTCATCAGCCTTCCACCCTCAGAGTAACGGGCAGACTGAACGTATGAACCGGACTCTAAAGACCTTCTTGCGCTCCTTTGTCAACGAAAGACAAGATGATTGGGCCAAACTTCTCCCATGGGCGGAATTTTCATACAACAATCATACACACTCCGCTACTAGAAGTTCTCCCTTCTTAGCTGTCTATGGGAACCAACTTCGGCAGCCCTTGCCCTCGCCTGAACCCAGCACACTGCCAGCAGTGCAACTCTCTGCCCGCCAGCTACTTGCCCTCTGGTCGTCTACCCAAAAGAAGATGCAAAGGGCTGCTCTTGCTGCCAAAAGATGGGCAGACAGCCACTGTCAGCCAGCACCAGTCTACCTCCCTGGAGACCGTGTGTGGCTGAGCACAAAGAATCTACAACTTCGGATTCCTTCCCACAGACTCGCCCCCAGATTCTGTGGACCATTCCGCATTGCCGAGCTCGTAGGAGCCGTTTCCTACCGCTTGCGCTTACCCTCCTCGATGCATGTGCACAATGTCTTCCATGTGTCGCTTTTGAAGCCTCTCATCCTCTCCAGGTACCATCCCCGAGCTCCCGAATCTGCAGATCCTTCCGTGCCTGGAGACACCACTTACCAAATCCGGGAGGTTCTAGATGTCAGATTCCATCAACGTCGCTGGGAGTACCTCATCGCCTGGGAAGGTTGTGGATCTGAGGACAACACATGGGAGCCAGTCCGCAACATCCTTGATAAGGACTTATTGAAAGCCTTCCATCAGGACCACCCAGGTAAACCCGAGCCTGCTAAGAGGGGGCGTAAGAGGGGGGGTTACTGTTGCGGTCCCAGTTGCGGCAGCCGCGACTGGGCCCTTACCTCCTTGGTCCCGGTCCGTCTCCGAGGGTCTGCGGCCTGTTTTGTGGCATCCCCGTGGGGGGGACGCTGCCGAGAAGCTCTGCATGGATGCCTTCTCCCTAGGCGCATGCGCAGTTCGCACTTATGAAGGCCGTTTCCCGCCACTGGAAGCTCCGCCGCGGCCTATGTAAGGCCGCCGCGGAGCCCAGGACTTTGCCTTGCAACGGGGTTCCTTGCGGTTCTCAGTTGCTCCATGCCCCGGAGTGCGCTATTGCGTTAGCGACTCCGTTCCTGCCTGAGACTTGTGTTCTCTCCGTGTTCAAGTCTTGCTTTTCTCTGGCTTGCTTGCAGTAACCTGTTCTGCTTCAGTTCCAGCTTGGTTCTGGTTCCAGTAGCCAGTTCTGCTTCAGCTCCTGTCTGGTTCCAGTAGCCAGTTCTGCTTCAGTTCCTGTCTGGTTCCAGTAGCCAGTCCTGCCTCAGCTCCTGTCTGGTTCCAGTAGCCAATCCTGCTTCAGCTCCTGTCTGGTTCCAGTAGCCAGTTCTGCTTCAGTTCCTGCTTGCTTCAGTCCTAGCCTGCTTCAGTTCCTGCCTGTCACCAGGAGTCAGTTCCTGCCTGTCACCAGGAGTCCAGTCCCAGCGGCTGGACTCCTACGGGCTCCTCCCAGGGGAGTGCCGGCTTCCAGGGTGAACCTCACCTTCTGCTCCTGCCTGGTATCCGCCTCCCGACCTGTCACTCTCCAGAGACTATAGTAGACCTCTCCCCAGTCTCTCACAGGTCGGCCAAAGAGTCCACTAAACACTTCACTCACAACACGGACACCATACCCTTCACCCTGGTCACTGAGGAAGATGCTAGACAGCAAACACTGGAGGTCCTCCAATTTGTGGATCCTCCAAAACAAGTATTAGCCATACCTGTCCATGAAGTCCTCCTAGACTTACAGCATAGACTCTGGGAGCACCCACACTCAGTACCTGCTATCAATAAAAGAGTGGACACTACTTATTTAGTACAGTCTGTTCCTGGCTACCAAAAAGCACAACTTCCATGTTATGAACCCTCCTGTAGCGGTGCTACGGGAGGTTCCTTACCTCTTCCTAGAGGCCGCTCCAAAGCCAGGGTCTCGCCTATGAGCTATCCAGGATTTGCTCCAGGGCCTGGGAAGCCTCTGTGTTCTTGGGGCCTGCCTGAGGCTGCTTGTGTTTGCATGGACTTCCTGGTTTGAGCCATGCCCTTCTCCCTAGGGGCCGGCCCGCAGCACTCCTCCTTAGTTATAGGGCCAGCTAGGTGTGGGCCATCCAAACTCCTCCCAGGGAGTTGCCTGTCTGCAGCCCTATAAAAGGACTTCAACTTCCAGTCAGCCTTGCCTTGCATCGGAATTACTTCACTCTGGAGGTTCCAGCCTGCCAGAGCTCTGTCAGGTCTTCTTCGTGGAGCTCCTCTTCGTTTTGTCTTCTCGTCATGTCATGTCATGTCATGCCATGTCTTCGTGCCTGAGGACCTTTTCCAGGTGTCCTGGTGTCTCGTTTTGATCCTCCGCTTCCTGATGTTCCTACCCCATTGGTGGTTTGCTCCTGTGTCAGCGCTGCCGGCGCACGCAAAGCCCCGGGATGCGCGTAAGTCCCGGGGCTTCGTAAAAGGGGGCGGGAGGGGGCATGTCCGGGATCAGGGGGCGGTCCAGGGCGGGTCCAAGGGCGTGGTGATGGTTCGGGGGCGAGCCGGGAGGGCGGTCCCGAGTCCCTCGGCACTGTGGCCTGTGCCGGGGGATGTTGAGGCGGTGCGCGCAAGTTACGCCTGCTTCAAGCAGGCGTAACTTGCACAACAAAAGGTAGGGGGGATTTAGGTAGGGCTGTGGGGTGGGGTAGATAGGGGAAGGGAGGGGAAGGTGGGGGGACGCGGAGGGAACGGAGGCAGGCTGCGCGGCTTGGCGCGCGCAGGCTGCCGATTTTGCACAGCCTTGCGCGCGCCGACCCCGGATTTTATAAGATACGCGTGGCTACGTGCGTGCGCGTACTTTTTTAAGATCTACCTCATAGTGCACAAGTCTGAGTCCATTTAGAAAGTGACAGATTGGAATCATATAAATATTAAACAGGGTTTATTAATTGTTGGGGCTAACAGTCTTCCACTTCCTCAAGTGGCATAGCCTGGGCTGCCCGACAGCACAGCAGCTTTCAACTGTTGCCTTCCTACCCTAACTTGTTTGCTCTTGCGGCTGCTGCAAAAATACATGCATTCGGACAGACAGATGGATGCTGGCTCGCCAATAGGTGCGCTTGCTTTCTGCAAAATCACGCCGATGTAATATCTGTGTGGGAAAACGGGCACTCATGATTGAGTGCCAGCTTTCCTACTGCATGCCCATCCACCTCCCCCGGGCACACAATGCAGTAGGCAAATGAGCCGCTGTGTTAAAAAGGAGGCACTAGGGGAAATTGTACGTCCCTTTCTTTCTTTTTTAAAATATATTAATCGCCTCATACTGCAGGCCGAGGCAATGTAGAAAAAAAATATACATAAAATAGTAGTATACATACATAAAATTTTATGAGCGTCCATTTTCCTAACCCGTGTGTTGGGGAAGAGAATAGTGATAGGCGTATATAACCGTCCACCTGACCAAAATGGTGAGACAGACAGTGAAATGCTAAGAGAAATTAGGAAAGCTAACCAAATTGGTAGTGTGGTTATAATGGGAGACTTCAATTACCACTATACAGAAACAGTTAATAAGTATTGTGCAACGAACCACACTTATCTCACAACACACGTTGCAAAAGATTTTTTAAAAGTGACCCATTGTGGTTGAAAGCGTGGCTTACTGCCTGAATCAACCAAGGGTGGTATGATGGTCCACATAGTGAGATAAATTTCTGCACATAAAAGTTTAAAAAATCTTTTGCAACGTGTGTTGTGAGACTTCAATTACCCCAATATTGACTGGATAAATGTATCATCAGGACACGCTAGAGAGATAAAGTTCCTGGATGGAATAAATGATAGCTTTATGGAGCAATTGGTTCAGGAACTGACGAGAGAGGGAGAAATTTTAGATCTAATTCTCAGTGGAGAACAGGCTTTGGTGAGAGAGGTAAAGGTGGTGGGGCCGCTTGGCAATAATGATCATAATATGATCAAATTTGATTTAATGACTGGAAGGGGGACAGTAAGCAAATCCACTGCTCTTGTGCTAAACTTTCAAAAGCGAAACTTTGATAAAATGTGAAAAATAGTTAGAAAAAAACTGAAAGGAGCAGCTACAAAAGTAAAAAGTGTGCAAGAGGCGTGGTCATTGTTAAAAAATACCATCCTAGAAGCACAATCCAGATGTATTCCACACATTAAGAAAGGTAGAAAGAAGGCAAAACGATTACTGGCATGGTTAAAAGGGGAGGTGAAAGAAGCTATTTTAGCCAAAAGATCTTCATTCAAAAATTGGAAGAAGGATCCAACAGAAGAAAATAGGATAATGCATCAATGTTGGCAAGTTAAATGTAAGACATTGATGAGACAGGCTAAGAGAGAATTTGAAAAGAAGTTGGCCGTAGAGGCAAAAACTCACAGTAAAAACTTTTTAAAATATATCCGAAGCAGAAAACCTGTGAGGGAGTCAGTTGGACCGTTAGATGATCGAGGGGTTAAAGGAGCACTTAGAGAAGATAAGGCCATCGCGGAAAAATTAAATGATTTCTTTTCTTCGGTGTTTACTGAAGCGGATATTGGGGAGGTACCCGTACTGGAGAAGGTTTTCATGGGTAATGATTCAGATGGACTGAACCAAATCACGGTGAACCTAGAAGATGTGGTAGACCTGATTGACAAACTTAAGAGTAGTAAATCACCTGGACCGGATGGTATACACCCCAGAGTTCTGAAGGAACTAAAAAATGAAATTTCAGACCTATTAGTAAAAATTTGTAACCTATCATTAAAATCATCCATTGTACCTGAAGACTGGAGGATAGCAAATATAACCCCAATATTTAAAAAGGGCTCCAGGGGCGATCCGGGAAACTACAGACCGGTTAGCCTGACTTCAGTGCCAGGAAAAATAGTGGAAAGTATTCTAAACATCAAAATCACTGAACATATAGAAAGACATGGTTTAATGGAACAAAGTCAGCATGGCTTTACCCAAGGCAAGTCTTGCCTCACTAATCTGCTTCACTTTTTTGAAGGAGTTAATAAACATGTGGATAAAGGTGAACCTGTAGATGTAGTGTACTTGGATTTTCAGAAGGCATTTGACAAAGTTCCTCATGAGAGGCTTTTAGGAAATATAAAAAGTCATGGGATAGGTGGCGATGTCCTTTCGTGGATTACAAACTGGCTAAAAGACAGGAAACAGAGAGTAGGATTAAATGGACAATTTTCTCAGTGGAAGGGAGTGGGCAATGGAGTGCCTCAGGGATCTGTATTGGGACCCTTACTTTTCAATATATTTATAAATGATCTGGTAAGAAATATGACAAGTGAGGTAATCAAATTTGCTGATGATACAAAATTGTTCAGAGTAGTTAAAGCACAAGCAGATTGTGATAAATTGCAGGAAGATCTTGTGAGGCTGGAAAATTGGGCATCAAAATGGCAGATGAAATTTAATGTGGACAAGTGCAAGGTGATGCATATAGGGAAAAATAACCCATGCTATAGTTACACAATGTTAGGTTTTATTTATTTATTTAATATACCGACATTTAATCGAGATATCACATCGGTTTACAGGTAACTGGGCGGATAGGGCGAGTTCTGCCCTATTTTACATTATAACATGATAACAAGGTAACAAATATAACATGGTAACAATTATAACAGGAATATATGGAAAAAATAATATTATGGCATATAACTTATGTACATTATGTCTTGATGATAAAATAATTTAGGTTCCATATTAGTTGCTACTACCCAAGAAAGAGATCTAGGCGTCATAGTGGATAACACATTGAAATCATCGGTTCAGTGTGCAGCGGCAGTCAAAAAAGCAAACAGAATGTTGGGAATTATTAGAAAGGGAATGGTAAATAAAATGTCATAATGTCTCTGTATCGCTCCATGGTGAGACCGCACCTTGAATACTGTGTACAATTCTGGTCACCGCATCTCCAAAAAGATATAATTGCGATGTTGAAGGTACAGAGAAGGGCAACCAAAATGATAAAGGGAATGGAACAGCTCCCCTATGAGGAAAGACTATCATGAGAGGTCTAGAATGGGTAGATGTGAATCGGTTTTTTACTCTTTCGGATAATAGAAAGACTAGGGGGCACTCTATGAAGTTAGCATGTGGCACATTTAAAACTACTCTGAGAAAGTTCTTTTTCACTCAACGCACAATTAAACTCTGGAATTTGTTGCCAGAGGATGTGGTTAGTGCAGTTAGTATAGCTGTGTTTAAAAAAGGATTGGATAAGTTCTTGGAGGAGAAGTCCATTACCTGCTATTAATTAAGTTGACTTAGATAATAACCACCACTATTACTAGCAACAGTAACATGGAATAGACTTAGTTTTTGGATACTTGCCAGGTTGTTATGGCCTGGATTGGCCATTGTTGGAAACAGGATGTTGGGCTTGATGGACCCTTGGTCTGACCCAGTATGGCATGTTCTTATGTTCTTAAGGTTAAAATTTGCACTTTGAGCGCATGATTATTTTTTACATTGGGGAGAGGGATAATAGTTAATACCTTCATCAACATGGCATTTGCATATGATGAGCACTATTAGCTATGCCCTGGTTTGGACGGGCGTTTTGGACATGCTGATCTCAGGGATTATAGACCCGCTAGCTTGAGCGCACGGCATTGCTTAATAAAAGAATAACTATCTTTAAACGGCACCTTCGAGACTTTAAATCTTTTCCCTTAGTCTCCCCAATTGCTTTTATTTCTTGCCTGCCGACTAGATAATAAACTACACCAAGCAGCTAAATCTCTTATATGAATCTGCTAAATAAATAGTGGCGGTAATTCACCTGCTCCTAACTCTCTACAAAAACATCCTGCTGCATGAGCGCAGTAATGCTATGCGACGTCCATGTGACGCAATACGCTGCGCACGCACAAAGCGCTCCTGCCCGCAGCCTGTCTAATGGCTGCGGGGCGCGAGAGCAGCGACTGCTCTGGACAGCGCGGGAGTCTGGCCCTAGACAGGAGCCTGTGACTGAGAGTGGACCCGGGCAGGCGGCTGCTGCTGCTGACTGTGGCCGTCTTGGTGGTTTCTCCTCTCGCTCACCCCCTTGTTTGTGTGGTTTGTAAACATCGCGCGGCGGCAAAATGGCGGATGGGAACCCAGAGCTGCAAGCTGAGGAGGAGGAAGAAGAGGAGGAGGCCGAGGCCGCGGAGAGCCTGGGGGATGCCGGCCCCGCCGAACGCAGCGGGCATGTGGCTGTCACCGACGGACAGCACATGTTTGTGTGGGGTGGATATAAGGTAGTTGCTGGAGAGCGAATGGAGGTCTTCCCCTGTCCTGGTGGGCTCCCTACCTCTTTGTTGCAGTTCCGGCGTAAGGAGCGGGGTGCCCTGGTCTACGAACAGTGGGGTGGGGTGCGCAGAGCGAGGTTGGCATTAGCCATGGGGTATTTAGAGACTTAGCCCCTCTTTTCTTTGGGATTTCCAAACGTGAAACTCTGTGGTTGTGTTTACACACGAGCTCCTCGGGACTGGCGCCTGACGCAGGTGTAATACGTCACAGAGGTAGCGGAGATGCCCCTCGTATTCCTCGCCTCGGGTCCTGTGTTCTCCTTGAGCTCTTTGTTGTATAAAGTTTTTTTATATTTGTCAGTAATGCCGCTGCCTGGTTTATTTGATTTTCCCCTATGGAGCTAGAGGTAGTCTGCAGTATATAATATGGATCAGTTGCCTTGTACGTTATAGCGTCTGAGTCAGTGTTGATGTTTGATGAAATGTTTAACTTTTAACATATCAGCTGACTGACTTTTCGAAACATCTGAGTCTAGAAACATTTTGGCTTTGTGATGAGGAATGCCAGTATATTTAAATGTGTTTGGATTTGTGGCTTTCACTTATACGTTGTTGCAGCTGTAACTAAATGAAAATGATTTTCATGACATAGGCCTGGATTTATCAAAATGCAGTAAGTACCGCATGTGATTGCAAAAGGGGCGTGGTTTATGCAAAAATTCAGTTTATCGCAATTTGTGCTAATTACCTATGTGAAGAGCTAAGTTAGTGCACATTGCGATAACATTATCAGAATTTGCGATAGGTGTCAGACCTGTTCTATTTCCTGCATATGACCACTGGATGGACCATGTTTATTAGTTTTGAAGGAGAGAGAGAGCGAGCCTGGCCATAATGATCTGATGGCTTTTGGAGTGAGGAAACTCACTTCAAGATGAGATTTGGGCAATGTTCTCTCAACCTAGCTTGATGGACTCTCTACCTGGGTAACATCAAGCTAGGTGGAGAGAACATTGCCCAAATCTCATCTTGGAGTGAGTTTCCTCACTCCGAAGGCCATCAGATTTTCACAAGAGACCACTGTTCTGTTTGTACATCTAACATTGAATGTCAAAGAGGCCCCTAACCCCCTACACTCATACCTAAACCCCACCTCGAGTTACTAGGTGGGCCTACCATAGGGATACAAATACCTACCTAAGGGGATGACATTATGGTGTGTGTGTGTGTCTCTCTCTCTCTCCTCTTCAATTCATCTCAGATAGGCCGTACGGGAGACCGCAAAAGGCGATGAACCTTTACCGCATAGTCACGGCAGCTATTGCACAGCCTAATGCAATTCAAAAAGGTGTTGTTAAAATCGGCATTATGGCTGTGCGATAGCTCTTCGCAGACAGGCTAACCCAGTCCACTCTCCGCCCCTAACTCCTCCTATTTTCTGAATTTGCATTGCATGCGATAAGCACTTAACGCATGCGGAAAAGCCTTTCGCATTTTGATAAATGGCCCCCATAATTTGCGACCAATGCTGGTCTAAATTACAGTAATTAGAAACCTTTCCATCTCAACAGAAATAAGGTTTCTGAGTACTAATCACTTGAGCAGTGTAGTCCTATTATGTAATGCCAGCGGAACCCTTTTGATACTGAAATACAAAGCAAATATATCTAATCTGTCTATTTTTCTGTATGCTTGTTTTTCATGATAGATTTTTATTAATATTTTGGTGTAAAGCCATTAATAGTATCATTTAAATAGCCTTAAACTGACAATGTGACCAATATTTATTTAACAGGTACATTTTGTTTCAGGGAAGGATAGTTACAATCGACATTTTAAAATACATTTGGATACTGTAAACTCTTGTAATGTGAAGAGTAGTAAGGCAAAATTTAAAAAATGTAGCTAATTATAGATTAGATAAGAATTACAAAATGTATTTTGACAAAAAGCTTTCTAGTGAATTTCTAAGCTGATTTTCAGAACAGTGGGAATACAGTTGAGAATTGAGACATCATTTTTTTATGGCTTTCTAGTTAAATTGGAATAGAGATTTATTACTAGTTTATTTGTAGTATTTATCAGATATGTTTTCAACCAGTGCACTGCATATAATTGCAAGATAATGCACTGATGTAATAGTATTAGATTATAACCTTTCCAAGAACTCTAAATTGTATTGGAAGGAGGAAGACGACAGACTACACAACCACTGGTAATTCTTTAGAGTGCTCTCTTGTAAAAGTTTTTGTCTGGCAATTAACTGTTTTATCTGTCTCAGCAGAATGCTCCAATTAGAGGATATTATGATTGTTACTTACCAAGAGATGAACTTTGGATCTACAACATGGAAGCTGGAAGATGGTATGTATGTATATATGTGTATATATAATATGTAGAAACCAATAGATTCTAAAGAGCTTCAGTTCTGTCACCCCATAGCTTCCCATTTAATCTCTCATGCATGCTTTTCTTTCTAACACACCACTGCAAGTAGTTATGTCCCACCCATCTAAACTAGAAAGGTCCCATCCCCATCTAAGTCCTTTGGCACCTCTAAAGTTTGAGATCCCTAACTGAAGCGGTTTCTGAGTTATAAGGAGGGTTGACGGACAAACAAGCCAAGCAAACCACTATACACACAGACACCAGTCTAATAATATAAGCCTCGCTTTCCCTGTATGTACCCAGATCAGTCCAGACTGTGGGTTGAGCCTCCTTTCCAGCAGGTGGAGACAGACTAAAACTGAAAGGATATCCTATATGAGGATACAGGGGTCCCTCAGACCGATACAGATATGTCGGGGGAAATCCATACAGGGATTATGGTCCCGGGAAGAATCTCAGTGGTCGATCAATCGACTGGAGACCCGAGTGGTATGGTTAGCGTTGCAAGCGTTCCGTCCTCTCCTCCAAGGGAGGTCAGTCAGAATTCTGTCAGACAATGCGACCACGGTGGCGTGTATCAATCACCAAGGAGGGACCAAGAGTCAGCCAGTGGCAGTGGAAGCTCGGCAGTTGATCGGATGGGTGGAGTAGCATTTGGTCAGCATAGCAGCGTCTCACATAGCCGGCGTGGACAATGTACAGGCGGACTTTCTCAGTCGACACCGCCTTGATCCCGGAGAATGGGAGTTGGCAGACGAGGCTTTTCAACTTGTATGCGACTCGTGGGGCTGGCCCAGCATGGATCTCATGGCAACGTTTCAGAATGCCAAAGCCCCGTGCTTCTTCGGTCGCGGCAGAGAGACAGGAGCAGAAGGGGTAGATGCCCTGGCCGACTGACGTTCTGCTGTACGTCTTTCCTCCTTGGCCATTGATCGGCAAAGTGCTCAGGTGAATAGAGATTCACCCAGCTGAAGTAATCCTCATAGCTCCTGAATGGCCGAGACGTCCCTGGTTTGCGGACCTTCTCAATAAAGCGGTAGTGGGACATTTGCGGTTCCCTGTTCTCCCAGACCACCTGCATCAAGGGCCCATTTGTTTGGAAACAGTCGATTGCTTCTGTCTAGCAGCATGGCTTTTGAAAGGCAGTGGCTAAATCGTAAAGGTTATTCTCCCGCTGTAGTGGCAACACTCCTGAGATCGCATAAAACATCCACCAACCTTGTGTATGTTCAAGTATGGAAGATTTTTTAATCTTGGTGTTTGGCTCGTGAGATTGTTCGTACCCAGACGTCTGTGTTGGATATTTGTGTTTTCTACAAGCTGGTCTATCAAAGGGCTTATCGAGTAGTTCTCTGAGAGTTCAGGTAGCTGCTCTTGGTTGTTTGCGTGGATCCATTCAAGGTGTAGCGTTGGCACATCCGGATGTGGCTCATTTCCTACGAGGAGCCGAAGCATTTGCGTCCACTGGTCAGGCATCCTTGTACGTCCTGGAGTCTGAACTTTAGTTCTCGCAGCTCTGTGTTCGGCATCCTTTGAGCCTTTGAAAAGGGCGACCCTGAAGGATCTCACTCTATAGGTAATTTTTCTTGTGGCCATTACATCGGCTCGTAGGGTGACTGAGCTCCAGGCTCTTTCTTGTAGAGAACCTTTTTTGAGAATTTCGGATTCGGGGGTTTCCTTGAGAACTGTCCCTTTCTTCCCAATGTGATTTCTTCCTTTCATGTCAACCAATCGGTGGAGCTTCCGGCCTTTACAGATTTGGACCGATCGGATCCCTTGTCTAGGGATTTGCGGAAGCTTGACATTCGCAGAGCTTTGAGTTATCTGGAGGTTACAAACGCTTTTCGTTTGACGGACCATCTTTCTGTGCTGTGGAATGGTCCAAAAAGAGGAAATATGGCTTCCAAGACTACAATAGCTCGCTGGTTGAAGGAGGCTATAAGCTCAGCTTATTTGCTGCGTGGTAGACCCCTTCCGGTGGGTCTTTGTCCCACTCTACTCGTTCGCAAGCAGCATCTTGGGTGGAATGCCACATGGTCTCACCGCAAGAGATTTGCAGAGCGGCTACATGGAAGTCCTTGCATACCTTTGCGAGGCATTACAGACTGGATGTCTAGGCACCGGGTACAGGAGGATTTGGAGAGAGAGTGCTGCGAGCCGGCCTCTCCGGATCCCATCCCAGGTAAGAAAGCTCTGGTACATCCCAGGAGTCTGGACCGAAATGGGTATGTACAGGGAAAGGAAAATTTAGTTTCTTACCTGATGATTTTCGTTCCTGTATTACCATGGATCAGTCCAGCGTCCCGCCCTTTGAAGGCACAGAGGTAAGGGAGAGTCCGCTCAACTATTGTTCAATTCGGTTGTTGGGGTCTGCAGAGATTTTCATTGGCAATGTTAGAGTGCATTCTATAGGTTCTGTTCCCATGCGGGTCTAGTGAGCCAGGTTTTTTATTCCGTTAAAGTGTTCTTGTATATAATTAGGGTGGTTTTGAACCATTCTGCTTTGACACTCAGTAATACTGCCGGACTGAAGGTGGCACCTATGGCCACTGTTGGAAACAGGATGCTGGGCTTGATGGACCCTTGGTCTGACCCAGTATGGCATTTTCTTATGTTCTTATGGTAAATAATTATTGGAAAATATACCTGTGTTTATCTCTTATTCTGACAATTGCATACACATAAAGAGAATAATTTGTGTATATAATATGATATATTCATGCAATAATTTTATTGATATTACACACCGTAAAATCACATTACTGACTAACGCTCACCACTCAACTCACATTCATATGTATTTTTTTTTTTGTAATTAAAATTTTATTATGATTTCCATCATAGCATTTTACATCCGTCACAAAATCCGAAACAGAATGTAACAAGCAATAACATCATGTGCTTCCAAGTAATACAACAATATTTGAACATTGTCTATCTAAATTGCAATTGCGCAACTAAAAGGGTATAAGCTTCTCACGCTTATAGAGCTTCGGATTGATAGCATTCTGCACTACGTACCCCCCCCCCCCCCTCCTTGGGCATACCGGTTGATAGAAACAGGGAGGAAAAAGCAAATCACTGCGTACGGGGCCATATATAGAAAAGGCTCCACTATAGGGCTCGTGCACCTGGAAGAAAGGCCTATACACTGGGGTAAACTAATCTGGGCCACTTCCCTCCTTCCCCTCAGGAGGGTGCAACCAGGCTTGGAGCGGTCGCCAGTGCACCTGCTGTTTCTGCCTACCAATAATGGGTGTGTGCAAGTAGTAGAGTTTGGACAGACGGGATGTAAGATCATGGAGAGTTGGCACCGTACTCAAGCGCCACCCCTTAGCTATCTCACATCTTGCTGCAATAATTATTAGTGTTATGAGGCGGCCCTTCCCACGAGGGACCTCTATCGGCATATTTAGTAATGCCTGTTCTGGTGTTAGTGTAGCGTCATGCCCCGTAACCTGTTTAATGGTAGTATTGATAAGCTGCCAAAATCTCTGTACAAGAGGGCATGACCACCACATATGGTAATAGGACCCCACCTGACCACAGCCTCTCCAACAGTTGGAGTCCTTAGACGGAGAATAATGGTGGAGACGTAAAGGAGTCAGGTACCACCGCAAGAGCACCTTATAGCTATTCTCGCTCAAAGCAGCAAAAGGAGAGCTCTTTTTAGTACCAAGGAAAACCGAGTCCCAAGCTTCCTCCGATAAGGGTGAGCCCAGGTCCGTCTCCCATGCCCTCATAAAGGCAGCCTTTTCCTTGGGGTCCCTATTCAAGTAACTATAGACTTGTGAAATTGCCCCCTTCATAGTGTCCGCCTGGTCACACCAGTGCTCTATTTGAGTCTTTCCCTTTGCGAGATCTAAATCTATCCTTTCCATCTGCACAAAGTGGCGTATTTGTAAATAAAGAAAAATGTCAGATTCTGGGAGATGATATACATCCTGGAGAACTTTGAAGTCTGTCACCTTCCTGCCATCCCACAGTTGTGCCATATATCTAAGCCCTTTCTCCGTCCACCGCTGGAGGGTCCGAGATTGACTCCCCACAGGGAACCGGGTGTTACTAGACACCTCGGAACTATAAAAATAGCTTCGGGCCCCCACCAAGGTCTCTTTCCACTTATCCCAAAGCCGCAATGTGTTGCTAGTGGCCGTTGCCATAGATAGGGACCGATTCCAAGTTGCTTTGGGCTGCCATACCAATGATCGTAACGGCGTTTTGCCCAACCATGCTTGTTCTATATCTACCCATTGTTTGGCGTCCTTTTTCCTGTGACAGTCGAAAAGGGCCCTGAGCTGAGCTGCCAGCATATACCAGGTCAAGTTAGGGACCCCCAACCCACCCCTCAGTTTGGGTCGGTACATAACCGCTCGTGCTATTCGGGGTGGCCGCCGCCTCCAGATGTAGGAGAATATCCGCCTTTGCCATAGCTTGAGCATAGCAGCGGGGATGTGGATGGGCAAAGCTTGAAATAAGTAGCCCAAACGGGGCAATACGTTCATTTTGATAGCAGAAATTCTGCCAAACCAGGAGACATTCATATGTATTTTAATAGTATGAATGTGAGTTGAGTGGGTGAGCGTTAGTCAGTTTTAATATTGTCTAGTCAGTAATTTTACTGTGTGTAATATCAATAAAATTATTGCGTGTAAACCTTGGTATATATGGCAGAGTTTGTTTTTAAAACTTCTCTATCTCCATCTGCTGGAAGGGAGGCAAAACCCAGGAGTCTGGACTGATCCGTGGTACTACAGGAACGAAAATTATCAGGTAAGAAACTAATTTTCCTTTTTGTAATTGATATTCTTGCCACTTGTGTAAGATGTTTCTAGTTTTTAAATTGTAAACTAGTTTATATATTTTAAAATATCCACTTTTATTTCTCCTTTTGCAGGAAGAGGAGCAGTACAACAGGTGACATTCCACCCTCTATGTCAGGAAGTTGTGCAGTGTTTCTGGATGGGATGCTATTCTTATTTGGTGGACATCATGCTCAAGGCAACACTAATCTGGTTGGTTTTTTGTTATAGCATATCATAATTTTGTTGGCGGGCTGGGGGAGAGTTCTGAGTTGAAGCTTCCAAGTATGTTCCTGAAAAGGAGGCAAGTGCTCTGTAACTTGCATTGTTGGAGGACGTGGTCCATTTGTATCTTGAGTGGAAATGCGTGATTACTTTCCTGCAGAGAGATGCTCTTTGGAACAGATGCAGCTCCAGTGCAGTATGCCTGGGGATAGCTTTTGTTTCCAGGCTTTGACAGCTAGAAAGCTTCAGTCACCCAGCAACATTCCCATGGGAAAATGGGATAGGAGGGATGGAGAATGTTTTACATGAGAGCAAAAAGGTGTTTTTTTTTGTTTTGTGCAGTTCTATATGTTGACCTTGAAACCTGGAGAGACAGTATTGCAGTGGGATAGAATAGAGTGCAAAGGAGCTCCACCATCTGCAAAGGATAAACTTGGTGCATGGGTATATAGAAACAAGTAAGTATGCATGAAACATGCTATCCTGCTCCCATTGATCTAAACCCTTACTGTCTTGAAAGTTAGAAATCCAGAATGTGACAGATTCATTTAACTTCTTTACCCTGCTCTGTTTGTGAAAAACTTTGCTTCAGTATTCGCTGAGGAAGATGTACCCATTACAAATAGCCAACTCCAATATTAGAGGAACTTATTACTTAAATATTCAAAAATCATAAATTCTTGCTTTGGGAAATTGTATCAGAAAATTCATGTGCCTTACAGTCGTCTGGCTCTTGCCCACATAGGGCTGCAACCAGTTTCATGTATGTAGCACTCTCTCAATTACCTCATTTACTTTTTCCCATCCATTTCATTTATTTACCAAACTTTTTATTTTTTTTTAATTTATTCCACCTCTCACTCGTGTTACCCTAAATTTAAAATCACATCCAACACATCTCCTTAATGTTACTTCCCAATATTGTACTATTCACTTTCACTTTTGTACTTGCTGTTTTTTTTATCACTGCTGTATTTCAAATCTCCGGTGCCTTTTACTATGAACACTCGCTACGTTGATTTTATGCTTTAATTGCAATGCTGTCTCCCGCTGCTGCAAACACTTTGTTCAAACTCCCAACATCGATGTTTCGGCGGTTGTGCCCGCCTTCTTCAGGGATCTCCTATCACATAAGGCATAACAAAACCTACTCATTCTTCCAAAGCAACATTTTAACTACTTTTATAACACTTATAAAGCCACCAAACAATCGGTCTGACTTACTTTCAGTTTCTTGGCCGCACCCGGCTCCTCCCCACAGTCCAGTGTCCCGCCCGTTGAAGGCGTAAATAAACGTGGATAAAGGTGAGCCGGTTGCTATACTGTTATCTGGATTTCCAGAAAGCATTTGACACAGTCAATCATGAGACTTCTTAGGAAATGAGTCATGGGTTCCTGTTCCTTCCCCACATCAGTCCAGACAAGTGGGTTTTGCTTCCCTACCAGCAGATGGAGGTAGAGAATAAAAACCTTGAGGCACTGCTACATAAGTGTGCCACTTGCAGTCCCTTAGTATTTCTCTATCTCCAGCAGATGGCAGAGGTGCAAAACTGCAGTCTGAGAGAGTAGAAAAAAAAAAGGAGAAATTGGAGATTTTGAGAAGAAGCAAGAGAGAAAAGAGTTGGTGCTCCCTGAGGTGTTACTTACCTTTTGTGGGCTATCCCTCAGGTAGAGCCAGGTGACTGAGGAGTTAGTAATCCTTGGCAGCCTCTACCCACATCTTCCCAGGGGACTGAAAGCTAGGGGTCCTGGTTATCTCAATCTTGCGGAGGGCTCTTCTCCAGATTGGCAGCAGGAAAGTATTGTAGTCTTTGTATTCATTTAATTTTTGTTAATTTTAAACAAAACAAACAAAAAGTCCTTGGACTGGAGCTGAGGCTGGCCTTGGTGCGGCAGGACTGCAATCGCATCGGGGAAGAGGCTATGTGAAGTATCTGTCGCTGGGGGTCCCAGGGCTTGTCAGGGATGTCTATTGGTGCGGCTGCGGGCTGACTTTTTTTTCCCCTGCGTATCAGTGGCAAGGCAGCCACGTGGTAGGCCCGATGGTGCCGGAGCGTGCCAAATTCTGTCAGGCCTATGGCTTGTACCGAATGCAGCTGAATTCGCATGCCCTTTGCAGCAATTGTGACTTGGGGGTGAGGGAATCTCCGCAGAGAAGACAGGTGGTCAGAGAAGCACCTGCTCGTCTGGGTCCATGTTGGTTGCTCCCGGGGGGGGAGGCTGGGAGTGCAGAGGTGCTTCCTGAGACTTGCAGCAGAGACCTCTGCTCCCACAAGGCCCAGGCACACCTCCTCCTCTTTCCCCGGTGGGGCAGCCTTTAGAGGAGGTGTTGGCGAGTGGGGGAGATCCAGAGGAAACTGATCCCGTGAATGGGGAGGATTTCTATCCAGAGTTTGTCCTGCTACTACACAAGGCCTATTTGGCCAGGTGAGGAGTGGCGGAGAAGTAGTCCCAGAGGGGGTGGCCGCAGTGCCCCTTGAAAAGGGTCAAGGTGGGGGGGGGGAGTTTGTCTATGGGGCTTTGCTGTGTCCCCTGGGATTGGCTCAGTCTTCGGGTGAGATGGCCCATGTGGATTCCAAGGACTTTTTAAATCCGGAGGATCCGTTTGAGGTTGATAGAGACCCAGGAGCT
This sequence comes from Rhinatrema bivittatum, assembly GCF_901001135.1. Classification (NCBI taxonomy): domain Eukaryota; kingdom Metazoa; phylum Chordata; class Amphibia; order Gymnophiona; family Rhinatrematidae; genus Rhinatrema; species Rhinatrema bivittatum. The sequence goes on along the minus strand of NC_042618.1, from coordinate 75,512,546 downwards.
GACCTGGGAGTTGCCCTAGGAATGGATGTGCTGGGCGGCGATCCAGTAGTGAATAATATGGCTGATCTGGAAGAGACTTTGGTGACTGAAGGGGATGACCAGAGAGTCGTTTGGTTATTTCGGAAGGAGGAGTTGAGGTCCCTTATACTCCATGACTTGGATGAGCTAGGTATCAAGATCACTCAGGAGGGCGAGGATCTGTTGGCCTGCGGGGTCTGCCAAAGGCTTTTCCATTGCCCAAGAAGATCAGGAAGTAGTGGATCGGGAGTGGGATACTCCAGAAGTCAGCTTGAAGTTCGGCAGGGCAATGGCAAAATTGTATCCTCTGACAGAGGGGACCTTGAGGCAGTTGAGGCTGCCCAAGGTGGATGTGGCAGTTTCAGCGGTCACAAAGAAGGCCACTATCCCTATAGTGGGGTCAGCCACCCTAAAGGATGGCAGGACCGCAGGCTGGAGATCCATTTGAAGTGGATGTCTGAGGTGTCAGCCTTGAGCATCCAGGTGGCGATTTGTGGTAGCCTGATGCAGTGGGCCTGTTTGCGCTGGGTGCAAAAGGCACAGGAGAAGGATAATTCGCCAGAACATTCTAAGCAGGCGACTCGGCTGAATGCTGGGGTGGCTTATGTGGCAGATGCACTATATGATTTGGTCTGGAAATTGGTCAGGTATATGGTCTCTGTGGTGGCGGCAAGAAGGCTACTATGGTTGTGTAACTGGTTGACGGATGTGTGTTTTAAGTCGCAGCTGCGTAATCTTCCTTTTTAAGGAGAAGTTGCTGTTTGGCAAAGGCCTGGAGCAGTTGATGAAAACCCTGGGGGAATCCAAAGGGGATTGCCAAAGGACAAGAAGGCTGTCGATCTTTCCGCCGCATGCTCAATTTTAGGGTTATGCAGCGTTTTTGGTCTGGCAAAATGGCCTCTGGTGCGGGGCAGAATCAAGCCTCGGGTCAGCAGCAGTCCTTTCGGGGTTCCAGATATATTTCCTGGGATGATGCCGGTCAGGGAAACAGAAGAGGTAAGATTTCACAATGAAGTCAGGCCCACTCTTTGGTGGAAGCAATAAGAGGAGATGGTCCACTCCTTGTAAAAGTTGGACAAGGATCACGTAGGACCAGTGGATTCTAGAGGTGATAAGAAATGGTTACGCCTTACAACTTTCTCATCCAGGATGGACGGCATTGCGTATTCCGATCCAAGCAAAAGGTGATACTCTACTTCGCTTGCAAGGGCTGGATGCTATTGTGGCTGTTCCTTCTCCAGGAAAGTACTCTTTCGTAGTTCCCAAGAAAGAGAGTATGTTGCAACCCATCTTGGATCTCCAGAAGATCGACCTGGTGCAGCATTTCCTGATGGAAATGCTGCGGACTGTCATTGCAGCAGTTCAGAGAGAATTTCTGGTGGCCCTGGATCTGACAGAAGCCTATCTGTTTATCCGTATTCGCTTGGAGTACTAACCGAATAGGGATATGGTGCTAGGACAGCACTTCAGTTTCAAGCCTTTCCCTTGGGGTTGGCCATGCTACCACACATTCACAAAGGTGATGATAGTGGCAGCAGTGTTGAGGGAAGGGATTCTGGGCCACCCTTATATGGATGCCTGGCTCATTTGAACAAAGTTCTAAGGGGAATATTGTCAGGCGGTGTGCCGGGTGATGGAGGTGTTAGAATCGCTTGGATGGATGATAAATTTGGCCAAGAGTCATCTGGTGCCGACCCAGTCATTGGACTATCTGGGGGCACAGCTCGATACCCAGGTGGGGAAGGTTTTTCTCATTTTGGAGAGAGTGGCAAAGATTCAGAGTCAGGGCATTTCTTGAGACAGCCTGGGATTATTTACAGATGCTGGGTTCTATGGCTTTTATGCTAGATTTGGTGCTATGGGTGTTTGCCTACCTGCGGCCTCTCCAATGTGTGCTGCTGTCCCACTGGAATCAGTTATGTGAGTATCAACAGCCTTTACCGCTGCAGGGGGAATTCAGATCCAGCTCTCATATGATGGCTGTCTCTTTACAGTTTGGAGAAGGGGTGGAACTGGAGGCTCCAGACTGGATAGTGGTGACAACGGATGCCAGCCTCAGTGGTTAGGGAGGCAGTCTGCCTTGGACAGATGGCTCAAGGTCGGTAGTTGCCTGCGGAAGCAGCCTGGTCTATCAATCGTTTGGAAACTAGGGCGGTTCGCAGGGCATTGATGATTTTCCTCCCTCAGTTCCGAGAATGTATGGTGAGTTTTCTCGAACAGTGTAACAATGGTGGCATGTATCGACTAGCAGGGTGGCACAGAGTCATGCTGTGGCTCGGGAGGCCCAAGATGTTTTTGTCTGGATGGAGCGGCATTTGGAAGGGATAGCAGCTTCGCATATGGCCGGAGTGGACAATGCATGTAGACTGTCTCAGCAGGCAACAGCTGGACCCAGGGGAATGGGAGTTGTCGATGGAGGCCCTCGACTTGATTCAAGTTTGCTGGGGCAACCTCCAACTAGATCTGATGGTGTCACGGAGTAATGCCAAGGTCCCGTGGCTTTTCAGATGTGGAAGAGAGGTTGGAGCAAAGGGCATAGACACTCTAGTTCTCCTGTGGCCGTTAATAGGTTGCATGTTAATGCATCAAGAAACATCCAGATTTGTTAGTACTCGTGGTACTGGAGTGGCCACGTTGTCGGTGGTTCTCAGGTCTGATTAACGGGCCCCTCAGGTTGGCTTATCTTCCAGGTCTGTTAGGCCTTTTATTTTCTCGGATCTGGCGCATTGTTTTTCTCTCTCGAGTTGGCTGTTGAGCAGCAATGTTTAAGCTTAAAAGGTTACTCAGTCAGCTCCAAGGTTTTGGCGTGGATTACAAACTGGTTGACGGATAGAAGACAATGGGTGATGGTAAATGGAACCTACTCTGAAGAGAGAGTGGTGCTAAGTGGAGTGCCATAGGGATCGGTGTTGGGACCAGTTCTGTTCAACATATTCATGAGCGACATTGCAGAAGGGATAGAAGGTAAAGTTTATCTATTTGCGGATGATACTAAGATCTACAACAGAGTGGACACACCGGAAGGAGTACAGAGAATGAGACTGGATTTAAGGAAGCTGGAAGAGCGGTTGAAGATATGGCAGCTGGTATTCAATGCCAAGAAATGCAGAGTCATGCATCTGGGGTGTGGTAATCCGAAAGAGCTATATGCATTGGGGGGTAAAGGGCTGATGTGCACAGAGCAGGAGACGGACCTTGGGGTAATAGTGTCTAACCACGTCACTGAGCAGGCGCCGTGCACAGGGAGGCCACCCACCATCGCCAGGCACCCTGCAGCTCCTCTTGATCACGGGAGAAATGAAGAGAAAAAAAAAGAGACCATCTGGAACTGAGAGGGGAGTTACGGCGGGAGAGGCCTGATCAGAAGCCTTGCCCCCAACGTCACTGAGAACTGCGCCGACCGTTAAACGGCGCCATACCAGCAGGCGCCACACGCCAAAGGGGCGCGATAAAGGGGCTCTCCCCTTTGTGCATCCGTAGTGCATGTTCTAGTTAATATCTTTGTAATCGGATGTCTCTCGTTTTTTGTTTAATATGCCTCCTGTTATACCTTTTGCTCAAAGTATTGTAATTTGAACTTTGTAAACTGTTATGATGGCTTTACCGAATGACGGTATATAAAACTCAACAAATAAATAAAATGGTAATCCCCTTGTACAGGTCCTTGGTGAGGCCTCACCTGGAGTACTGTGTTCAGTTCTGGAGACCATAACTCAAAGGAGACAGAGACAGGATGGAGGCGGTCCAGAGAAGAGCGACCAAAATGGTGGGTGGTCTCCATCGAATGACTTATGAGGAGAGGTTGAAGAACCTGAATATGTATACCCTGGAGGAGAGTAGGAGCAGGGGTGATATGAGACAGACCTTCAGATAATTGAAAGGTTTTAATGATCCATGGTAGCCAACAAACCTTTTCCATTGGAAACAATTTAGTAGAACTAGGGGTCACTATTTGAAACTCGAGGGAGGAAGACTTAGAACCAATATTAGGAAATATTTCTTCACTGAGAGGGTAGTGGATGCCTGGAATGCCCTTCCAGAGGAAGTAATGAAGACTAAAACTGTGGATTTCAAAGGGGCATTGGATAAACACTGTGGATCCCTAAAAGGCTAGAGGATGGGAATAAATAAAGCTTAACTGGCATGGAGCGGCAGTTACTACCTTGGGAAGTTTGGACAGACTAGATGGACCATTTTGGTCTTTTTCTGCTGTCATTACTATGTTAGAGGTGGTCAATGCCACTTTGCTTCAGGTCAGGAGACTGTCCACGTCTATGGCTTATTTCTGAGTGTGGAAGGTCTTTGAGTCTGGGTGTATAGAGGGAGGTCTAGACCCGTTGCACGTGGAGATACCTCATATTTTAGTGGTTTTACAACCGGGCTTGTCCAAAGGCTTAACTTACAATCCCCTTCGGGTACAAATGGTGGCTTTTGGATATCTGAGGTAAGCTACTAGGAAGGACTTTGGCATGGCATTCAAATGTGGTACGGTTCTTGAAAGGGCCAAGCACTTAATGGCTGCCGGTGCGCAGATAATGTCCAGCGTGGAGTTTGAACTTTAGTCCTTCGAGTGCTATGCAGACCTCAGTTGGAGCAGTTATGGAAGATGTCATTGAAAGATCTCACCCTGAAGGTGGTTTTTCTGGTGGCTTTGCTCAGCCAGACAGATTTCAGAGCTGCAGGCTTTGTCCTGTAGAGGGCCGTTTCTGAGAAATATGGAAGAGGGGATGTCTTGTTTCTGCCCAAGGTTTTTTCCTCTCTTAACCTTTAACCAGACGGTGGAAATTCTTGCATTTCTGAATTGGTTGTCTAAGAAGCCAGAGGCAAGGAAGCTTCATTTGTTGGGTACTGTTGCAGTATCTAAAGGTCACAAACTGTTTCTGACAGTTGGATCATCTCGTTGGTGGAAAGAAGCTATTTTTTTGGCCTATCTCTGCAGGAGTTAGAAGGTTCCAGGGGGGTTGCAAATGTACTCTACTAGGGCACAGGTGACCTCTTGTGCTGAGTATCAGTTTTGTACACTTTTCTCTCGACATTACTGATCAGATGTTCAGGTGCCAGTGGAACAGAGTTTTGGCGAGAGTATGAGACCGGGTCTTTTGCATGCCTGCCCAATGTAGGGGTCCTTTGGTATATACTACTTGCTGGACTGATCTGGAGTATGAACAGGAAAGGAATATTTGTTCTTACCTGCTAATTTTCATTCCTGAAGTACCACAGATCAGTCCAGAGACCCAGCCCTTTATTTACAAGGATGCAATATTAGGTTCTGAATATATAAGAACATAAGAAATTGCCATGCTGGGTCAGACCAAGGGTCCATCAAGCCCAGCATCCTGTTTCCAACAGAGGCCGAACCTGGCAATTACCCAAACACCAAGAAGATTCCATGCTACTGATGCAATTAATAGCATAAACACTTTTTGATATTTGTGTTTTTAAAGGTGTGAATGTGGAGTAATTGAGGTTTTTAGATATAGGTTGTATATGTTCTATGAAGCAGTAATAATAAAAGTTTATAGAAGAATATCGGGGGTTCCCCTTTCTATCTTTGTATCTAGTATGCTGTATGCCTTGTTCCAGGGTGGGGGGGAATTTAGGGTTCTTTGCTCTTGTTACATAGGACCAGGTCAATAGGATTCCTCCCATTCTGGAAGGTAGTCATTTGGGAGTTGTAACTGTTTTTCAGATGCTGTTATCAAACCAATTTTGATTATGTAAAAAATTTGAATAAAGATATTTAAAAAAAAAAAAAAAATTTATAGAAGTTATGTATGTAGTACATTTTTTGACTCTCATTCAGTGTATTTTCCTGTAATTTTATATTTTGAGTCATGCAATTCCACCCGCATTTATTGAATTTACCTATTAGAAATTTTGTAAAAGAAAATACAGAGCTTGTGGGAAACATTAAGCAAGAGAAAGATGTGATATCTTTAGTTAATTCTCAATGGGTGAAATTTGTATGTTATTCCAAATCTACAATAAACCCTTAACTAATGGGAAATAACCATAGAGATAAAAAAAAAAATTTACAAAACAATATACAGATTCTATTAATACACAGCTTAAACATATACAAATAGCAACACTACCTCACTCATACCTCATGCATTCATTAAAAATAAACACACAAACTGTGCTTCAATATTTAGAATACACATTGCAAAAAAGATAGCAATCAATATTTTAAAAAATTTTCAAATCATACATTTTCCCCTCATTCGTGAAAGTGCCTTTTATCTATTGGAGAGAACAAAATGTTTCATATTTCAAAATGTTTAGCATGTAGAGAGAACTATCCTTATCAGCTATCTCAAAAGTTATTTTACTTTTAAATCCATGGTTTGTCATCAGATTAAAGGAATCCCTATGGCATCTCCTTTGGCTTCATCAATAGTGGGATTGTATGTGGTACATTTTTGAAACATTTGTTTATATATCTCATTTTTTCCAGCATATTACATTTTGGCATTGTTATATCTATGATTTATTTTTCCTTTGGGTGGGGGATGTCTGTCTATCAAATTTTGAATCATGGATTAATGGTTTAGATCGTAATTTGGAATTTTCTTTTCAGAACCTTGATTCAAGTATAGCGTTTTTGGATATGACAGTACATAAAGATGAAAATGAGGAATCTCCAACAACTTACAAATCTTTTGTTAGTATTTTATCCTTTCACAAGGGAATTAGTATCAGATTTTACTGTGCTTAGTCATTTGGCTCTTGCCCGCAAAGGGCTACAACCAACTTCGTGTGGAATAACACTTATTTTTAACTCATTTACTATTTCCCAAATTTTTTGCTCATTTTTTAAAAGGTTTTTGAAAAATGCATGTTTCAACTTATCTTAGTATTTGTTCCGTGAAATCACCAGCACCCCAGTGTCTGTCTTGCCGTGACGCCAACTTGCACCTCTGTGTTCTCACACTCGATCAAGAGATGTTTTCATGCTTTTTTTTTTTTTCTTGCGACATTAAAAAAAAAAACAAAAAACTCTCCGACCTCCCAACATTGCAATGTTTCGGCAGCTAATATCGCCTGCTTCAGGGGATTCAACTTTTTCTCCGCCGCTCCCGGCTCAGCCCTGCAGCACACAAACAAATGGCATATATAGTGAGGAAGTGGTAGCTTTTTAGAGAGATTATTGGTTTTCCAGTACATAAAGATGGCCATTTGCTTAGTACGTTGGTATATTGGAAACCAACCGACAGGGACACTGTGTTGCATTTTCAAAGTTTTCATCCCCATCATATTAAAGAAAATATACCGTGTAGTCGGTTCCTAAGATATCATTGTTTATGTTCTTCGGTTTCAGTATATAAAAAAATATGCTAAGGAATTGACAGATTCATTAATCAGATATCCACCTAGATGTGTTAAAGCATTTAAAGATGGTTGTATGCCAACCAACAGATTTTATTAAGACTGAAAAGGCTCTGATTTCTCATGTCATTTGCACTTTGCCTTATTCATCATGCGTGACTAATGTAAAACGGATTATACAAAAACATTGGCCTGTGTTGGAATTTTTGCCATTTTTTGTGGATAAACCTATTTTTTTCCATAAAGAAAAGTTGGAATTTGAGACAGCTTGGTTAGTAGCAGGCTTATTTATGACTAGCTGTACCCGGCCACGCGTTGCTGTGGCAGAGCCTGGTTAAGTGGAAAAGAAAGAAAAGAGACCGTGCATGGCTGTAATATGTTTAATTTCGCAATGCTTGTGGGTATACAATATTTTTAGTTGTTCCATTGTTTGTGCAGATATAGAGATTGTCAGGTTTGCTGACTCTTGAACACGCAACACATAATTGTCCATGTGAGAAGCAATTGGTTTCTAGATCTAAACCGCAGAGTTGTAAAGATTGCAATAACCATCAACAAAGCTCAAGGACAAACGCCAATCGAATTGGGAATTGCAATCGCTTAAATTGAAATGGCAGATCTGTTGGAATGATAGGGATGCGAGGAATGAGGACATCTTCACCTTTGAAAGGTCCTGTCAAGATTGTTGCTTCAATGACGTTGCTCATCAAACTTTTGACAGCAAGTAGTGTGCTGTTGCAAAGCGCTGGCTGGCTGATATTTCGTAACATGATAATCGGTACCCCGATTTTCAATTGTAGTATGTGAGGTGGCATGCCTGGGAGGTCGAGTGAATTAAAAACAGAAATCATACATCTCTCCTCTATTACAGACCCCACTATTGGACCCCCTGCACAGTTGACAATAAACAATATATCTATCCCCATAACTCGTTATGCCATTAATCTAGGCATAATCATTAATTCAGATCTTTCCATGAAACAACAAATCTCTTCACTCACCAAAAAATCCTTTTATAAACTACGACTATTAAAACATCTTCGACCGTTACTCTTTTTCCGTGACTATAGAACCATTCTTCAATCACTAATATTTTCTGGATTAGACTATTGCAACGCACTCTACCTAGGATTACCTGATTCCTCTTTACATTCCCTTCAATTGATTCAAAATAGTGCCGCCCGAATATTAACCAGGACCCCTCTACATAGTCATATCACCCCAATCCTCCAATCGTTACATTGGCTCCCAGTAAAATTTAGGATACAATTTAAAATTATGTCTATTATACATGGTCTGATCCATAACCCAACCTCCATCTGGCTTTGCTCATCATTGCGGATCTACAAACCTACCCGTCATCTACGTTCTCTTACCCAAAATCTTCTAGATATCCCCTCTCCTAAATTAGCAAGGCTAGAAGTCACCCGAAAACGAGCCTTCTCAGTTGCGGGACCCATTTTATGGAATTCCCTTCCCAACCCTCTTCGTTCAATTTCAAATCCTTCCCATTTCAAAAAATCACTCAAAACTTATCTTTTTCAATTAGCATTTAAAACACCCACTCCAGAATAAACATAAAGTCGCATTCACCCCTTCATTTACAGTCACCATCATACTTCTCAACTCGTTTTCATTTCATTTCCCCTCCCTTCCTTTGCTTCCCAACCGTTCCCTACTTTTTGGACACACTCTGTCATTTCTCTACCCCCTTCCCTTCCCCCCCCCCCCCCCCCTATATTATTAGAAAAGTCCCTCGGCAACAGTTTTTATATTTTTATTTATTTATTAAACACGTGTTTATTTTTAGCCGGAATTCGTTCCGGCTATTAAGCAATTTTATGTATTTTTAATTTTATTTAATTATTACCTTTTTCTTTTTATTCTTTTATTTTATTATTTTTCTCCAATGTAAACCACTTTGACAAAATCTAATTTTATAAAGTGGTATATAAATTCCTTTAAATAAAATAAATAAAAAAAATAAAAACTGCTTCATAAAGTTTGATCTTCGGTGAGGCATTATTTGGCTGAAGTAAAGCAGATGGCTGAAAGGTCTGTTAAATGACCGAGGTGAATGGGACCGCAATGTCCCAAGAGAGTGAAATGCAAATGAAAGTAATGTAATTTTTCCTAGCTAAGACGCCCCAGACCATAAGATGCACCTAGGATGCAGAGTGTGAAAAGAAAAAAAAATGAAAATAGTTGGTGCTAAACGTGGTCTGCCCCTGGGCGTCTGTGCGTGTTATGTAGTAAAATAGGGGAGTGGCTAACCAATTTTTTATTCCCCATGTTTTGCGGTCTGGGGAGGGCTATTTCAGAGCCTTCCCCAGATCGTGCAACTTTTGTCTTTCTGTTTATGTGTGAACTCCCCTCCCCCCAAAACCGCCCCCCATCACAACAGTTCTCTGTAAATAACCACCCCACACCCTTCTGCCCCCCCCAGCCCAGCGAAATAAAGTTAACCACCCTCCTGCCATCCCCAACAGTTGCCGAATGAATGAAACATCCCCCCCCCCATCGTGACCCCTCCCCAAGATGTTTGTTTGCAATTTAATCAGTACAACCTCCCACCCTCCAGACCCCCGAGACCTGATACATATCTCTGTCGGTGGAGCTGGCATTCAGGAGCGGTCCGGGAGCGATGTATTGGCATTGTGCCGTCGGCTGCCAGCAATGAAAATGGCTCCGACGGCCCTTTACCCTTACTATGTCACTGGGGTCCAGCAATGGCAGCGGTAGGTCCTGTGACATAGTAAGGGCAAAGGGCCACCGGCTGCCAGTCCTGAAAATGGCGTCGACGGGCCTTAGCCCTTACTATGTCACATGGGCTACCTCTGCCATTGGTGTCCCCGAGTGGCATAGTAAGGGAAAGGGCCATTGGCACCATTTTGATTGCTGGCAGCCGACGGCCGTAGTCCAGGCGATGTGTCCCGGATCACTCCTGGCCCCCCGCTGGAGCAGCCAGGAGTTTTGTCAGGTTTTGTGTGTGTTCAGAGGGTGTGGGAAGTAAAATAATTTGGCATGTGTGTAGGTGGTGTGAGCAGGGTGGTGGGTGTTTCTTAGCTGTAAAGGAAATTGTTATCTTTGCTGTTTAAGACGGCCGTACGTTTTCCCCCCACTGTTGTGGTGAAAAAAAGTGGGCGAATGTGTGAAAAAGGAAGGGAAACGTGGACCTGGAATGGCGAAAGGATTAGTGTAGCGTGTGTTTGTGTAAGGTGTAACATATGGCGCTTACGTCCAGCAGATGTCGCTGTTTTCAGGAAAAAAATGTTTGAACCTTTTTTACCTGTCACAGGTGTGACATAACTGTAATGTAAGTACAGAAGAACCTTCCTGTATGCGAAAGGAAGGTTGTGTCCAAATCTGAAAGCAATCGGTGCAGTGGTTTCTGAGATTAGCAATTTTGTACAAACTATTTAACATTTTTATTTATATAGATGATTATGGTGAAGATAAAGGCCAAATTCGGTGTGTGGGATGTTTGGTTTGTGAAAATGTTTTGGTTATCCAACAACTTAATCATAAGAATTTACAACATCCATATGATCTACCCGGTCTCTTTTCTTGTATTTCTAAATGTGTTATATATGCAGTCATATGTCCGTGTTTTTATATCTATATCTGACAAACTAAGAGACAAATCAAGCAGAGGATTATTGAACATAAAAGTTCCGGACATTTAAAGAAAATGCTCCCCTAGTTGCTCATTGGGCTTCGACATACGCATACTGTTGAGGATATTACATTTTTTTGTGATCAAACAACTATATGACACACGGGGGTGGATGATGTTTCCCATAGACTGCGACAGTGGGAACAAACTTCAAGTTTATTTAGGGAATAGCCACTGCTATTAATTGCATCAGTAGCTTGGGATCTTCTTAGTGTTTGGGTAATTGCCAGGTTCTTGTGGCCTGGTTTGGCCTCTGTTGGAAACAGGATGCTGGGCTTGATGGACCCTTGGTCTGACCCAGCATGGCAATTTCTTATGTTCTTATGATCATCTATAATTGGCAGACATTGGTGCCCTTTGTTCTTAATAGTGGTCGGCGTTTGTGATTCTGCTCTTATGAGTGAAGAAGGGAGATCAAATGTTATTAGTGTGACGCTTTGTGGGGTTTTTTTTAATATAAAGACAGAAATATGTGAGACACGTAAGCGTCGGAGCGCCGCAGAGGGTGGTGGCGTTTGCCTGCATTTAGTAGGTGGTGTGAATAAAGGATAGATTAAACATTTATTGGTGCAATATTTTGTGTATCTTCTGATTGGTTGATTCTTTTCATACAATGGTGGTAAAATGAAAGATACATAATGAAGGTTTAATGAAGAACTACAAAATCTAAAACTTTCCCTCAGACGGAACGAAAGCAAATGGTGCAAATCTCCTTCAGTTTCCACCCTCTCTGCCTACAAACTTGCTCTTGCTCTCCACCACTACAAAAATTCCTTGCTAAAAATCAAGAGACTTCTATGTTCATAAGATCCATCATATGATCTTTGATGCTAAAGCCCTTTTCGCCTACGTCTCCAACTTAACTCAAATCCAAATACCTGACATTCCATTTAACAAAGCCCAAGAAAAAGCAGAGGAGCTTGCCCTCTTCTTCAACAACAAAATAGCCAACCTTCTTTCTAAGAATTCGCTCATTACCTCTTCCCCTCACAGTACCTTTATACACCATAACAAAAACATCTCACTCAATTCATTTGAACCCACTACAACTTCGGAGATCCTTAGAATACTGAAAAATATGAAACCATCGACACACCCATTAGACCAGAGCTTTCCAAAGTGTGTGTCGCGACACTTTTGTGTGTCGCGACACTTTACTGTGTCGCCTGAGGTGTGCCGGTGTGTCGCGCAAGCCCAGTGCACGTGACACACCGGCAAGTGCAGGGGCTGGGAACCCATGACTCCGAGCCAGATATGGCTCTTTTGAGGGCTGCATCTGGCTCGCAGACAGTCGCCACACTTTCCCGCTGACCCAGCTGCTCCCCGGTTCTCCTCCGCCCGGGCGGAACGCGGCAGGACAGCTGGAGTCAGCGGCACCGGCGTGCTCTCTTCTTCCCGCCCCCCCCCCCCCCCCCGGAAGAGGAAGTGGAGAGTATCGGGTGCGTGCGCGGCAAGAAGAGGCCACGCTAGTGCGCTCGGCATCGGCCCGAAGAAAAAAAGACTGCAGCGCGGCTCGGAGGAAAATGAAGAGGTTCAACCGCGGCCGATGGGACTCCGCCTCCGCGAGGGCTGAAAATGAAGAGGTTAGCGTTGGGAGGAGGCTGCTGCTGCCGCGAGTTCCCGGGGTGGGGGAGAGAGAGAGTGAATGAGCGAGCAAGCATGTGTGTTTGCTCGCTCATTCACTCTCTCTCTCCCCCACCCCGGGAACTCGCAGCAGCAGCAGCCCCCTCCCAACGCTAACCTCTTCATTTTCAGCCCTCGCGGAGGCGGAGTCCCATCGGCCGCGGTTGAACCTCTTCATTTTCCTCCGAGCCGCGCTGCAGTCTTCTTTTCTTCGGGCCGATGCCGAGCGCACTAGCGTGGCCTCTTCTTGCCGCGCACACACCCGATACTCTCCACTTCCTCTTCCGGGCCGCGGAGGGGGGGGGGGCCTGTGTGTGTGTGTGAGTGAGAGATTGCATGTATGTGAATGATTGAGAGCCTGTACATGTTAAAAAGAGTATGTCTGTGATTGAGAGCCTGCCTGTGAGAGAGAGAGAGCATGAATGTAAGTTTACCATTGGGAACCTGTATGTGTAAGTTTGTGATTGAAAACCTGTTTGTGTGAAAGAGTATGTGTGTATGATTGAAATCCTTTGTGTGTGAGAGAAATCATGTGTATGTATGATTAAGAGCCTGTGTGTATACGTAAGAGAGAGATCATGTGTGTCTGTGTGTGATTGAGAGCTGGTTTAGGTGATGGAGCATGTGAGTATGTGATTGAGAGCCTGTGTTTAAATGAGAGAGAGAGACTATGTGTGTCTGTGTGTGATTGAGAGCTAATTTAGGTGAGGGAGCATGTGAGTATGTGATTGAGAGCCTGTGTGTAAATGAGAGAAAGAGAGGACATGTTTGTAAGCATGTGAATGAGAGTGTGTGTGTGAGAGAAAAAGACAGCATGTATGTGTGTGATTGAAAGCCTGTGTGTGTGTAAGCGTGAAAAGATAGACAGCATGTGTGTAAATGTGTAATTAAGAGCCTATATAAGTGAGAGAGAAAAAACGTGTATATGTGAGTACTGAGAGCATGTGTGTATAGGTGTGTCATTGAGAGCCAGTGTGAGAGAGAGCGCTGGTATGTGACTGAGAGAGGAGAAAGTTCCAAGCAAACCACCCCTCCTCCTGCTAATTCAGAACAATCTCAGGAGACCTGGATATCAAACGTTCCCAGGTATGCAGAGCAAAAAAATGTTTGTATCCTTATTATTTTTCATTACTGGGTCTTTGTGTCTGCTATTTTGAAATATTTTGTTGGTATCTGGAAATGTTTTATATGAGTTTTTAATTATTGGATATTCCACTCATCAGCTGTTTCGAAATATGTTCTTTTTGTTAGTACAGTTTTACTGCTGATGATTTTATATTTCTTGATTTGTTTTATAAGGATGGGTGATGTTTCTTTTTTACTTTGTTACACTGCATACAGAGACTCTGGCTTGTTGCAGTTTCCAATTCAGTTTTTGTCTGCATGCTTCTTGTTATGCGTTTTGGTCTCTTTATTCTATGTTAGGTGAGGGACAGCACGTGATTCAGGTGAGGTTTTCTGCTGGCGTGTAGTTTCTGTGTAGGACTCTATAGCAGCCTGACTTGGTCCGTTTTCCTAATAGGAGATGTGTTGGTGTCTTAAGGCCTGGTGTAATATTTTCAGAGACTTATTGTACTTTAAAAGTGTGATCTTACATAAAATGCACACATTTACTTGTACTTAGTTTTAAACATATTGTATGGCTCTCATGGAATTACATTTTAAAATGTGGCATTTATGGCTCTCTCAGCCAAAAAGGTTCCTGACCCCTGGGCAAGTGGGAGCCAATGCGGCCGCCGGTGGACCTCATCCCACTGGCGGCTGAGCAGTAAAGAATCGCTGTGCTGTGTGCCGCGGACACACAGCAGGAAGATCGGCATGGCCTTGGTGGAGCTCACCTCACCACGGCCTGAAGAACAAGGTCACGTCGAAACGTGCAGATGCTCCACCTCCTTCCTGCCCACACGGCCCCGGAAGGAAAATGTTGCCGGAGCCGCCCGGGCAGAAAGGGGGAGGAGCATCAGCCGCATGCAGAAGAGGAGCAGCGTCGTTACAGCGTGTGAGAAGAGAAGGCCCCCACCGCGGATCGGTCCGAAAAGATCAGGGCCGCTGCAGAGCCCGTCCTGCAGCGACCCGTGAAGAGGAGGCCCAGAGGTAAGAGAGAGGCTGAGGGCCTGTAGAGTGTGTGCATGTATGAGGTGCGTTGAGAGATTGGATTGCGTGTATGAGGTGCGTTGAGAGATTGGGTGTGGGAGTGAGGACCTGAATGTTTGCAGAGACAGCATGTGAGAACCTGTATGTGTGTGCGAGAGACAGCATGGGATAGTGAGAGCCTGTGCTTGAGCAAGACAGCATGAGGGAGTGAGAGAGAGCCTGGGTGTGTAAGAGTCAGACAGCATTTGCAAGAGAGAGACTGTATGAATGATTGTATGAGCGAGAGCATGTGAGAGTGAGAGCCTGTGTGTGTGTGTGTGTGTGTGAGAGACAGAGAAAGCATATGAGAATGAGAACCTGACAATGTTTGAGGGAAGAAGACAGATGGAGAGAAAAGAAATAGAAAAAAAGACAATATGAAAGGAATTGGCAAAAAAATAAGAAAGGGCAGGTGGAACAAAAAAGCCTGTGACCAACCGATTAGAAAACTAAGTTCAGACAGCAAAGGTAAAAAAAAAAGAAAGAAATTACTTTTTACTGATTGGCACATGTAATCTTTGGTAATGTGCAAGAGTAGCACTTTCTCTATGCAGATCCCACAATGTACGAGATCAACATGGAGGAAGTGGAAACCCACGGGGCCTGCACAGAGGAGGCAGCAGAATGGGCTTCAGTGCCAATAGCAGCAATCAGCGCCTCCCCAATAGCCATGCGGCATCAGTGACAGTGGCAGCAGAGGAATGAGAGAGGCTCTGAGGTTGCTGGCAAAAGAAAGAGAGGGGGTCTGCCTTTAGTGTGCATGTGTATGAATGGGAGTCTGCCTAGGGGTGTATGTGTGTGAATGCATGGGTGCCTGCCTGAGGGTGTGTCTGTGTATGAGAATGTATGGGTGTCTTCCTGGGGTTTGTATTTGTGAGAATAGGTGCCGGCCAGTGTGTAGTATGTGTGTGTGTGTGTGAGAATGAATTGGTGCCTGCCTGGGGGTCTGTGTGTGTGAGAATGAATGTGTGCATTCCTGGGGGATGGTGAGGGAGTGGTGTGAAAATGAATGGGAGCCTGCCTGGGGGTCAGTTTCAGTGTGTGAGAATGACTGGAAGCTTGCCTGGGTGTGTGTGTTTGTGTGTACGTGAGGGAGCCAGAGAGAGTGTGTATGAGAAAATCCAGGGGAGTAAGAGTTTGTGTGGGGGGGGGGGGGGGGTGTGTGTGGAGGGGGAGAGAGTGTCTTAGAGCCTGAGAGTGTGTCAGTGTCTGTGAGAGCGAGAGGTTATGGTGGGTATAAAAGCATGAATGTGTATGTATGTGACAGTGTATGTGTGAGAGAGAATGGACATGTGAGTCTGTGTGAGAGAGGATAACCTCCTAATCCTGGACAATATCAGGGTGACTGGAAAACAAGAGCTCCCACGTATGGACAGCAGGGGCTTTTTAAAATCCTTATTAGTTTTAATTATTGGGTGTTATTTGATATATGTGCTGTTTTGAAATATTTTATTGGTGTTTGGGAAATTGTAAAAAATGTATGATTTTAATTAATAGAAATTTTATTTATCAGTAGTTTTAAAATATTCTTTTATTAGTATGGTTTTACTATTATAACTGATGCTTTGTTTCTTGATTTTATTTGTTTTATGAGGAATGGTGGTTCTATTTTTCCATTGTTAATACACAGAGTCTGGCTTCTTGGGGTTTCCATTTCAGTTTTTGTCTAATTTGTGCTCCTTTATTTTGTATTCTGTATTTGGTGTGAGGGTCTGTCTCTGCTCTGTGTGTGTGACCATTATCAGAGATTCTGCTAGCATAGGGATCTATAGCAATCTGGTTTGTTTTGTTTCCTCAGTAGGTGGTGTATTGGTATTCTAGGACCCAGTGTAATATTTACCCTTGCTTTTTCACAGGTAGGGTTATTGTTGTTTGAGTCCTTGGTGTTATTACTGTTATGTTACAATGGGATTGCAGTATAGATTTTGAGTGTCTTTTTTATGAGGTTTTATTTTAGTTCACAATGTGCCTGGCAGTGGAAGGTGTTTGTGCTGCTGTTACTGTGAGGTGACACCAGCATTTGAAAATATCTTTCAGTATGATGAGCTGTAAGGGAAACATTCAAGCTCCATTGTTTGGGGGAATTTCAGTGGATGCACAGAGTTACAGAACTGGAGGTGCAGGATTTATATTGACATTCTGTCCCTTCCTATAAATTCCAGACTTCACTTTCTCATAGCCATATATAATTAGTTGAATGAGGCTATCAATTTTATAGTGTGAAACTGGCCAGCTTTTTAAAATTACGCAGAAGACCCTTTGGACTTTATTAACACCAAATATTCAAAAGCTGTGTTCATCCCATCAAGCTCATATATCTCATTAAAGAGGTAAATTGAATAACACAATAACTTTGTTTTATTATTGTTGTTCATAAATTATAACAATAACATTAATCTTGGAATATTATATATTTTTAATATAAATGAAAGGTTTTCACAAGATAGGTTGTGTCGTGAAACATTTTATTATGTATATATTTAAGGAAACATACATACATTGTCGAAATACATTTCGTTCGTTTAACCTTTAACCTCTGGTTTGCTAGTAGACTGAATTACTGTGTCCCGAAATTATGTTTGTCTAAAAAGTGTGTCACCAACATGAAAAGTTTGGAAAGCTCTGCATTAGACCAAATCCCTTCCAAATTACTCCTCCTTATTCCGGACACCATATCCAAAGCTCTGACAGACATAATCAACTGCTCTTTATCTAAAGGACTCTACCCTGACGACCTCAAAATGGCATCAATCAATCCGCTCTTAAAAAAACCAAAGTTAGACCCAGACGACCCCTCCAACTTTCGCCCTATCTCAAACCTCCCATTCATTGCTAAAGTCATGGAAAAACTGGTTAACTCTCAATTATCAGACTACCTGGAAGACCACAAAATTCTCTACCCTTCACAATATGGCTTCAGGAAATCGTTAAGTACAGAATCTCTACTAATTTCCTTAATAGACTACCTCACCCTAGGCCTAGACAAAGGCCAGTCCTACCTTTTGATTCTCTTGGACCTCTCAGCCGCCTTTGATACTGTTAACCACTCCATGCTCCTAAACCAACTATTGAAAATCGGCATAACAGGCTCTGCACTATCCTGGTTCCACTCATTCTTAAAAAACAGAGGCTTCAAGGTAAAAATTCACAGCAAAGAATCTAAACGCTACCCTTCATCTCAAGGAGTTCCCCAAGATTCATCCCTCTCACCCACCCTCTTTAACATTTACCTCCTCCCTCTCTGCCAGCTATTAACCAACTTGAACCTTAAACACTACCTTTATGCCGACGATGTCCAAATTGTGAAACCAATCAAAGAATCCATTAAAAAAACCCTCGATCTTTGGGATTATTGTCTGCAAGAAATCAACTCCCTCCTTTCCAGTATGAATTTAATCCTAAATTCCTCAAAAACGGAACTCCTTCTCATATCCTCTGAGATCTGCCACACCCCCACAATTCCTCAAACTAATTTACAAACAACAAAAGTAAGAGATTTGGGCGCAATCATCGATAATAGGCTTAACTTAAAAGCTTTCATAAACCAAACTACTAAAGACTGCTTTCATAAACTACATGTTCTAAAAAGAATAAGACCACTGTTCCACAACCATGACTACAGGACTATCCTACAAGCAATAATCTTCTCCAAGTTAGACTATTGCAATTCTTTATTATTAGGTATCCCATCAGCTCACACCAAACCGCTACAAATGGTTCAAAATACGGCAGCCAGAATTCTAACAAATACAAGGAGAAGAGAGCACATCTCCCCAATCCTTAAAGATTTACACTGGCTGCCAATCCATTTCAGAATTCTTTATAAGTCAATCACCATAATCTACAAATCCATACAACAAATCGCTCCTCTCAACCTACAAATCCCTTTCATAAAGCATACATCCTCCAGACCCATAAGAGAGTTCTACAAAGAGTCTCTACAAGTACCGCCTTCCAAAACGTCCCTCCACATAACTTACAGAGATAGGGCTTTCTCCACAGCAGGACCCACTCTTTGGAATTCCATACCAACGGAACTTAGACAGGAACCCTGCTTACTGACATTCAGGAAAAGACTTAAAACATGGCTTTTCAAACAAGCCTTCCCAGACTCAGATTAAAAACATTTCTATCCGATATTCAACCTCCAAGCAACATCTTTCTTATTATAACCATCCTGGTAACCTACCCCTAAGCATTATAAACATTCAGAATTTTCATTACTTATGATTTATTCTTTATTGTTAAAAACTACATATTTATACTGAACAATTCATTGTAAATCACTCACTTCCATTATTGGAAATTCTACCATTCTACGGGTTTACACACTATGTTAAAGTTACTATCTTTTCTTCTTCTTGCTCCTAGTTGTACGACTCCTTGTTTATTGTAACTGCATTTATATTTTGTATTGTACATATTATCACCCCATTGTTTACTGTAAACCGGCTTGATGTGATATTATCACGAATGCCGGTATAGAAAAAATTAAAATAAATAAATAAATAACGCATCTGTATGCCATAGAGGGCAGTGGCATCTGGTCATGAGACACATAAGCGTTGGAACGTTACAGAAGATGGCTGCGTCTGTTTGGTTGTTTGTAGAAGATGGATTTTTTTTTTTTGCGGTTTTCTGAAAAGCTGGGAATAATTGTCGGTAATCAATTTACAGTTATATTGTGGTAATTCATAGTATGGATTTTAAATACATTCAGATTTGATTTTGTGTTTCGGCAGCTAACACGCAATGAAATTGGGAGTTAGTAATGAGAAATTGGGAGTTAGTAATGAGAAATGAAACGTTATACAGACTTGCAAGAGCATTTGTGGTAATTGTTTTTTGAATTCAGATATGGCGATGATATGTATGGATTATAGTGGTTTGTTATATCTATTGTAGGATATTTATCCTCCTGAAGAAGCCCTATAGAGTGAAATGAGGGTCCCTTGTAGGGGAAGATTAGTTATCTCAAAACGAACCCTTTCACATCAACATTTGGGGATGACCGTTGGTGAGAGGCATCGTTTTGAGATAGCTGATAAAGACTGTTCTCTCTACATAATAAACATCATTTTGAAATATAAAGCATTTTGTTCTCTTCAAGAGATAAAAGGTACTTTCATGAATGAGAGGAAAATATGATTTGAGATTTTTTGTAACATTGCTGTCATTCTTTTTGCAAGGTGTATTCTAAATATTGAAGCACAGTTTCTAGTGTTTCTATTTCTAATGAATGAGGTATGAGTGAGGTAGTGTTGCTATTTGTATATGTTTAAGCTGCTATATTTTGTAAATTTTGTTAAAAAAAAATTGTTTTTGTATCTGTATGGATATTTCCTATTAGTTAAGGGTTTGTATGTTCAGAATCTAAACAGGATTACCAGGTTTGATTTGGTTCCATGGGGTTGATGGGGGGGGGGGGGGGGCGCTCCAACCCTTGGTTTGACGTTCGCCTTGAGTGGACAGGGTATAGTTGTGTTTCACTCTAATTTGCCTTTGGTACAGGTCACTCTGTTATGTAGCAGTGCCTCAAAGGTTTTATTCTCTGCCTCCATCTGCTGTTAGGCATGCAAAACCCACTCTGTCTGGACTGATCTGGGGTGTGAACAATAACAAAATTAGCAGGTAAGAACCAATTTTCCTATAGGGGGCAGTACTGGATTGTGGATTGCCAACTGGTTAAAAGACAGAGTAGGGCTAAATGGTAAATTTGAATACAAGGCCTCTGGAATCTTTTGAGAGCAATTATCAGATCAACCTTCTGGGTTTGAGAGCAAAGAGACACTATCAACTTGCACATCTTCAGGGAAAGAACATCCTGATTCAAACAGACAACCAGGTCACCATATTTTACGTCAACAAGCAGGGGGGAATGGGATTATGGCCTCTTGTCAAGATGCCTTAATCTGGCATTGGACGAAGACAAATTAACTGCTCTTTAGGCCACTTATCTGCCAGGGAATATGCTGGCCAGATTGATTCAGCAGAGTGTTTCAACCACATGAGTGGTCTCTACAGCAGTCCGTGACCAATTAACTCTTCACCTTATGAAGTCTACCATTAGTGGACCTGTTCATCTCACAGCAGAACACAAAACTAAATCAATTTTGCTCAGTTCTATAAAGTGACAACAGGTTGGTTCAAGACGTTTTCCTCCTCAGCTGAGGACAAAGCCTCATGTACACTTTTCCACAGTGCAAAGTTCTTCAGGATCACTCTTATCTAATTCTCATAGTCCTGGCATGGTCAAGGCAGATCTGATGTGTCTATCTCGTACAACTTCCAGTAGTTTTCCCATACATCTGGGAAGAGACCCTGCACTGCTGATGCAGGAAGATGGGACATTGTGGCCTTAACTCTCAGCTTGGATGTTGAGTGCTCAGTGATACAGGATCCTCACTTAACAGAAATTGTGGACCTACTTGTCTCTTCTAGGAAACCTTCCACTAGAAGAAATTATGCCTTCAAATGACACTGTTTGGCGCACCTGTGCTAACAGAATGTTTTGGAACCATATTCCTGTGAGCTTAACAATCTCCTAAAATACTTGCTCCACCTTTCTGACTCTGGCCTCACCACCTTGTCTGTATGGGTGCACCTCAGCACTATAGCAGCTTACCATACTCAAATAGCTAGCAAATCGATCTCATCTCATCTCCATTAATATCTTGCTTTAAGAAAAGCCTATGGCATATTAAATCCCCAGTACTAAAGCCACCTGTTCATGGGACCTGAATGTAGTCCTTTCCTAACTAATGAAGCTGTTTTTTGAACCCTTGGTGTCAATTTTTCTAAAAATTGACATGAAAGGTGAAGTTACTCATTGCAGTGACTTCAGCTAGAAGTCTGAGAACTTTAAACTCTCATCTGCTATCCTGTGTACATGCAGTTCTTCCACAACAGGGTGGTTTTCCATACTCTCCCAAAATATCTCCCAAAGATAGTCTTGGCTTTTCATGTCAATCAATCCATCATATCTGCCTTCTTTCCTAGGCCCTATGCGCATGAGGGTGAAAAACCCCTACATACTCTGGAATGCAAAAAGGTTTTAACCTAAAAACATTTTTATTCTGCAAACTCTATTCTAACTATCTGACACCTGATCATCCCAGCCCTCAACAGAACTCGCAAGCATAATCCTCCTCTTCATGCTCTCCTGATGTACCCTCCTTTTTCACCCTTCCCTGCTCTCTCACTTGATTCATTAAATTCATTGAAAATGTTCTCCTCACTATTCTGTTATTCAACTACTAAGAAAAAAATGTTTACTGTTCACAATACTCTACTGTTCCCAACTACCATGTTAACTCCATTTGATTGTATGCTAATTGCATATTTTGTAAACCGTTATGATGGCTCTACCGAATAACGGTATATAAAACTCTACAAACAAACATATTACAAGAAACAAACTTAACTGCATAAAAAAAAACCTCCCAGCTGACCATCTCATGAGATCCCAACAGACTAGGAATAGCAGTTGCGTACCTAGCTGGCTGAGTGCATTATTAATGCTACGCCTCAGCAGGACTGCAAATCACAAGTTCAGCGAAGGCTATGGCTGCTTCTGTTGTTCAGCTTCAAGAAGGAGAAATTATACTTTATCTGATAAATTTCCTTTCTTTGAAGCCAGTCAGACTAGTCCAGACAGATGGATTATGCATCCTGACCAGCAGATGGAGACACAGAGCACCAGACCCACTGGTATTCATATATGCATCTGTACTGACTAACTCTGGACAACATGAATCACTATCCATAACAAACAAACCCACATCTGCTTTCTTATCTCTATAGTAGAAGCTGTGGGTTTTTTGTCTTTTTTTAAAGCAAAAGGCTTCTGAAATCATAAGAACAAAAGCAAGAGTTAATGGGCAAAGAATATACCTGTCAACCAAACAGTTCTTAATACATACTGAAGTGAAGTGTGTTTAAAAAAAAAAACCAAAACGTAAAACCCAGAGCAGAATTTGGTAGCTAAAAGGGAGTGATTTGGACTATTCTGACTGGTTTCAAGGAAAGCAAATTATCAGGTAAAGTGTGATTTCTCCTTCTTTGACAGTCGAGCTAGTGCCTGTTTAGGGCAGGATGCTGCCAATCCTGCACTCGTAACTCCTACTGCAAAAGAACCCTCTTGCCTAGCCCCCACATCTGAGTGATTTATGCTTGGCAAAGGCATACAGGGAAGACCAAATTGCTGCCCTGCAGATTTCCATCAGATAAATTGGGCAAACCTTTGCCCAGAATGTAGCCTGAACTTCATAAAATGTACCCTGGCCTGCTTGGTCAAAAGTTTGACTGCATCAATATATGCTTCAGTGATGACATCTATAATCCATTGTACAGTAGAGGCCTTAAAAATGGCCTGTCCAAAGCGCATACCTCCATACAACACAAAGATGATCAGATCTCCTGAAATCATTAGTGACTTTAAGGTATCTCAAAAGCAGACTCCGTTTCTCCAGCCCACATCTCATGTGATAAGTTGACCCTTCATTATGCATATGGAACGAAGGGAAACACACCAACTGATTGACATAAAAGGTGCACACCACTTTCAGCAGAAACAAAGGCACAGTTGTGATTCGAACAACTCAAAAATCCTCCAGAACAGGGTGTATGTCTAGGAAGTTGATAACTTTCAGTCTTCAAGAGTTACCCCTCTTCAGAAGATGAGCCTTTTCAAGGGTGAAGCCATTAGACAGAATTGATCCAGATCCTCCAGAAGTTTGGGCCCTGAAAAAGTAATCCCTTTTCAGACACCTTGAAAGGGGAGAGATTCAAATTAGATAACAGCATTCCCAAATTGTAAGGCATTGTTCCCCAACCCTGTCCTGGGGGCCCACCAGCCAGTCGGGTTTTCAGGATATCCACAGTGAATATGCATGAAAGAGAATTTGCATGTTATGGAGGCAGTGCAAGCAAATATTCTCTCATGCATATTCATTGTGGATATCCTGAAAATCTGACTGGCTGGTGGGCCCCCAGGACAGGAGCATTAGTGCTGTCTTTTTCTGATGTGGTCTCCCCCCATACAGCTCTTGCTACATGTCTCGCACCTACTGAAATCTAATAAACTTATAGTAGATTGAATTTTCCTTTTTGAAACACACTTAACAGAAGTTTAATTTGTTGGTGTTAATTAGAATATAATTGGTTTATATATTAAGCTTTATACTTTTTTTTTCTTGACTAGGTTAATCTTTTTTGGTGGTTATGGTTACTACCAAGAAGATAAAATCGGGACTTTTGAATATGATGAAACTTCTTTTGGTGTAAGAAGCAAACAACTTTGTTCTTTACATGTTGTCCATTATTTCATGACTTTGGCATGCACATTGGTGTAATAATTTTTTTTTCCTTCTCACTTTGATAGAATTCCATTTATCCAAGAGGGTGGAATAATCATGTTCATGTTCTTGACACTGAAACCTTTACTTGGAGTCAGCCCATTACTACGGTATTGTGCATTTTAATTAATTAATTTATTTATTTAGTGATTTTTTTATATACCGCGGCACGTTAATAACATCACCTCGGTTTACAATAAACAATAATTAGCAACAAGCTTTACAGACAAAATTAACTAATGTGAACATATCCTATCATATATCATAACACATCATAGATAAATTAAACACAAGTTAAGAACAAAGAACAATTAAACTACAGATAATAAATTCTAATGTTAAGGGCAATTTTAAATGAAAATTGGGAGTTAAGAGATTGGTAAAGTAAAAATTAGCGGAGGTATAATGACAATGGGTGGTGATTACTGGGCAAGTAAATATGGATCAAAGAAAACAGAGTTAAGTAATAGGCATTTCAGGAAACGGATGATCATTGGGAGAATGCTTGTTCAAACAGCCAAGTTTTGAGATTCTGCTTGAATTTCTTATGGCAGGGTTCTAGACGCAGGTCTGTGGGCATTTTGTTCCAGAGGTTTGTTCCGGCAATAGTGAATGAGCGATCTCTAGTAGCAACGTGTTTGTGTTTAATCTACTCAGAGTACTAGTTTCTCTAGTACTCTGAGTAGATTTTGTGTATAGTTCAGACAAGTCATGCTTCTTTTTTTTTGTGGTGGTTTTTCTCCTGTTTGCTTTCTGGTACATAGCATAGAAATCCATGGAGTTGTATACGTTTGCTCAGACTACTGTATGGGTTTTCTTTTTGTTGTTGCTCTTCAATGATGTCTGTTGCGCTGTATAGTGTGATGACTACATTGCTGTAGGATTTCCTGTTCTAGAGTGGGAAGAAGGTTAAATTAGCATTTCTGTGGTAATTTATCCTGTTTTTCTTTAACATGGATTTTAAATTACAAGTCCTCTTTTTTTTTTTTTTTTTTTTTTCTTGAGTAGTAAATGAACTGTAGGCCCATCTTGATATGGTCTCCACTATCTACTTTCTGGGTCTGCTATATGTACTGTGATATGGTAAAGTGGATGCTTTTACTAATGAAATGTTTCTGTAACAGGGTAAATCTCCCTCGCCTCGAGCAGCACATGCTTGTGCAACTGTGGGAAACAGAGGCTATGTGTTTGGCGGCAGATATAGAGTAAGTGTTAAGCAAAGGAATATGGTCTTGCTGATTTTCCTCTGCCTTAGGGTAATACCCATTACGTTTTTGTCTGTCTGTTTTAGGATGCTAGAATGAATGACCTTTATTTCCTTAATTTTGACACATGGGAATGGAATGAAGTGTGAGTAACTGTTTTAGATTTATTTAGAAAATAAGTCAATTTTATATTGCATATAATTAAAACCCTTGTAATGGAGCCAGCTTCTTGAATCATGCCACTCCACTGTTCTTTGGGGGAACCTGAGTTGGGATTCCCTGTCCCCCGGGGCTTGTCAGACCTGGGAACACATTGCAGGGGCAAGGACTTCTGCTACTGTAGCGGCCAGTGCTGGCAAATGAGTGGTGCTGAGGCTGGGCCTCCTGCCTTCAGGCCAGTTAAACTTTTCTAATGTTGCCCCTGGTAAGGGATAACAAGGGAAAAAGAGATCAAAATGCTAAATTTTTAAATATATTTTTCTTTTGCACATAAACTAGAAAGTCTTAGTTTATGTAAAGCTTGAATATAAGCAGAGAATTTGCTTTTCCCTGTACGTACCTGGATCAGTCCAGACTCCTAGGTTTTTTTCCTCTCCACCAGCAGATGTAGACAGAGGTTTTGACCGACTCTGCCCTATACCCTGAGGTGCCACCTACAGTACGTCAGTATTTCTCTGTCTCCAGCAGATGGTGGAGATGCAAAATCCTATAGTCTGTAGCTAGTTTGAAAAAAAAAAGAAGACACAAGTTGTTTTCAAGGGGATTTGGCTTTAATCCTTTTAGTGTAGTGATAGTGTTAGTATTTCTTTAAAAAAAAAAAAAAAAGGGAGGCTCTTTAAAACCCGGCAGGAGCGTTTCCCTTTAGCTCTCAGGAGGTCTGCAGGCCATAAGGGGACCATACTCCCTGATATCAAGGTTTCGCTCTTAAGAGTTGAGAACCCTGTCTTACAGCACGGTCCTTAGTTGGGGGTGATACCGGGGAGCCCGGCTCACTCACCCCGGGGCAGTGCGGACCCGTTTTACTTACAATTCCAGAGAGAACAGAGTGCTGCTGCAGGTTTGGATGCCCGTTTTTACCGCTGCTGCAGCCCGGGAAAGTTCATTTAAAAAAAAAAAAAAAAAAAAAAAAAAATTTTTTTGTTCTCAGCCGCTTTGCGATGCCTTGCAGTCTTGCCTGCAGAGATGCACGCACCTTTGCCATGATGGGCTTTGTGCTTCTGCCTTCCCGAAGGGGAAGACACTTCGGGGGAGCCGTGTCTCGGTCCCAAAGGGGGCTCCACAGTGTCCAGACGCTCACTGCTGGCTGAGCATGGAAATGGAGGCCATTTTGGCCACGTTTCATGCGCTGGCACCAGTCGCAGAGGGGGGAGGGAGTTCCCCTCCTCCTCTTTCTCCACAGCCTACAGCCCCTGCGGGAGGCTGTCATTAGTCAAATCTCCTAGCCCGACAGAGGAGAACTCCAAGGGGGCTTCAGACTCCTCATTTGATTCTCTTCAGGTTTTGTATTATTGCTGTATAAAGCCTTTAAGGCCAGAAGGGCAGCTCGAAAGCACTCTGGAGAGGGTCTCAAGGTGCGAGCAGACCAGGAGCCCAGTGGTCCAGGTAGCCATAAGGGCAAGAGATCCCGGCTGACGAAGGCAGTGGAGGATCCGAAAGCCAAAAGACCACTACGGACTTATCCGCGAGATGATTCGTCCTCAGAGGATTCGGAGCAGGGCACTCAGGAGCCTAGCGTGGCATCTCATCAGGGGAAGCAACCGGATGAGGACCAGGATCTGCCTATTGATCATGGAGGTCCTCAAATTGTTGAAGGAGATGACCCAAAGGTGGTCTGCCTGTTTCACAGAGATGAGTTAGGCCCATTAATTCTGGCCATTCTGGAAGAACTGGGTACCGAAACCCCTCCGGAGGATTCTCGAATAGGTTCTGTGGATCCAGTCATGGTGGGCCTGCAGGGTCCAACCAAATCATTCCCCTTTCATCTCTCTGTTATGGACTAGTTCCGAGAGTGGGATACTCCTGACCTGGGTCTGAAGGTCAGTAAGGCTATGGACAAGTTGTATCCCTTACCAGAGGAGGTTTTGGACATTCTCCACATCTCTAAGGTGGATGCATTGGTATCGGCTGTCACAAAAAAGACCACTATCCCTGTTCCCTGTACGTACCAGGATCAGTCCAGGACACCTGGGTTGTGACTCCGCACCAGTAGATGGAGACAGACTAAAACTTGTGGGTGGAGCCATATATGCCCCTGTGCCAGTCACAGCCCCTCAGTCTTACTCTGTCTCCAGTAGATGGTGCAGGTCCGGTCACAGCCCTGCCTGCCCTGGTTCTGGTACTCCGTCAGGGTCGGTTCTTTTTTATTTCTTTAGGCCAGTTTAGGCTACGGTGTTTTCTGTTTGGGTAATTTTTTTCTAAATTGTCCCTTAGGTCCCTTTCGCCCTGCCTCCCAGGGGGGTTGTGAGGTTCTGAGGGGACCACCCCCCCCTGGTTGGGGCCGCTGCTAGGGTCGAGGACCCAGCTGGCCTAGTAGCAGCGTCAGGGGTGACACCGGGGAGCCCGGTTCACTCACCCCTGCTGGATTAGGGCTCCAGGACCGTGGACAGCGACAGGCGATTTTGTTAAAAAAAAAAAAAAAAAAGGATATTTCTCGTTTCCTTCGGGGTGCTAAGCACCTTCGCCCTCCATTGCGTCTTCCTTGTCCGGCTTGGAACCTCAATTGGGTTCTCTCCGCTCTATGCGCGGCGCCGTTTGAGCCCTTGAAACGCGCAACTCTTAAGGATCTCACTTTAAAGACGGCATTTCTGGTGGCGATTGCCTCGGCAAGGCGTGTTTCCGAGTTACAGGCCCTGTCCTGTAGGGAACCCTTTTTGCGTATTTCCGAATCCGGGGTGTCCTTGCGGACGGTTCCTTCCTTTCTACCGAAAGTGGTCTCGTCTTTTCACATGAATCAATCGGTGGAGTTGCCCGCGTTTGCGTGCGGAGAGTCCTCTGCTCCAGAAGCGAGGGAGTTACGGAGGCTGGACGTGCGGAGATCCCTTCTCCGATATCTGGAGGTCACTAATCCGTTTCGGGTCACAGATCATCTGTTTGTCCTGTTCTCTGGCCCAAAGAAAGGAGCCGCAGCGTCCCGCACAACGATCGCCCGTTGGCTCAAGGAGGCCATTGGTTCGGCGTACTTGATGCGGGGTAAACCTCTTCCCGTGGGGCTGCGGGCTCACTCGACTCGTTCTCATGCAGCGTCTTGGGCGGAAGCTTCGCAGGTGTCGCCTCAAGAGATTTGTAGGGCGGCCACCTGGAAGTCGTTGCATACCTTTATCCGGCATTACCGGTTGGATGTCCGGGCTACCGATTCAGGGTGTTTTGGAGAGAGGGTACTCCGAGCGGGACTCTCTGCTTCCCACCCTCAGTAGGTTGCTCTGGTACATCCCAGGTGTCCTGGACTGATCCTGGTACGTACAGGGAAAGGAAAATTAGTTTCTTACCTGATAATTTTCATTCCTGTAGTACCAAGGATCAGTCCAGGATCCCGCCCGCAGTGCTACGCTGAAGTAATGGAGAGTCCGCTCTGTGTTCTGAATTGATCTGTTCCGCTTGTTAGCTCTCTCGGTTGGAGAGTCCGTTTCCAGGAGGGGTGTTTATTTCCCCGTTTTTTTATTAGCGGTTTATAGCTAGTTTTGTTTACTTCTCTGGTTGTGTTCTACTTTGACATTCCGTAAGACTGAGGGGCTGTGACTGGCACAGGGGCATATATGGCTCCGCCCACAAGTTTTAGTCTGTCTCCATCTACTGGTGCGGAGTCACAACCCAGGTGTCCTGGACTGATCCTTGGTACTACAGGAACGAAAATTATCAGGTAAGAAACTAATTTTCCTTAACGGGGGCGAATGCTCTCAAAGATTTCCAAGATCGGAAACTGGAGGTGCAGCTTAAAAAGATATTTGAGGTGTTGGCGCTTGGCGTCCAAGCTGCCATGTGCAGTAATTTCTCCTTGAGAACAGGCCTTCGCTGGGTTCAGCAGCTGCAAAATAGCACCGCCCTAACTGAGGCCGAAGTGGTGCAAGCGGGACGTCTCGAAGTGGCGGTTGCTAATAGGGCAGATGCTCTTTATGACCTCTTGCATACTTCAGCCAGGTCTATGGTTTCAGCGGTTTCGGCCCAGAGGCTTCTCTGGTTGCGAAATTGGTCAGCAGATGTTTCCTCCAAAGCTCAACTGGGTTCTTTGCCCTTCAAGGGAAAACTTCTTTTTGGGAAGGACCTGGAGGACATCATTCAATCCTTGGGTGAGAACAAGGTACACAGTCTACCAGAGGATCGGCCAAGATCAAGAGGATCTTTTCTGTCTTGCTTGTGGCTCCGGGGAAATCGGAGATTCTGTTCATCCTGGTCTTCCGGATCTTCCTTTTGTCAGCCATCAGGAAGACAACAGTCCTGGTCTCAGTCCTTTCAAGGCCGGTGCTTCAGCAGACCAGGAGCTCCTCAGTCCGCCAGTGGTGTCAAGTCCTCCCGGTGATGCGAGGCTGGTCTATTCTTCTGCTCCAGTGTTGGGAGGCAGACTGTCTCCATTTTATGAGGAATGGGCCACTCTAACATCCGACCAGTGGGTTCTCAATGTGATAAAGCACGGTTGTGCGTTAGTTTGCTCGACGCCACCAAGATCATTTCCTTGTCTCCCCCTGCTTGTATGTTGAGAAGCGCTGAGAGGTAAAGGACACATTGTACCATCTCCTCGAACTGTGAGCAATTGTAAAGGTTCCTCTGGCGGAACAGTGGAGGGGCCGTTTTTCCATTTACTTCATGGTGCCAAAGAAGGAGGGCGCCTTCCAGCCCATTCTAGATTTAAAAAGAGTAAATGGATGCCTCCGGATTCCATGGTTCCGCATGGAACCTCTGAGGTCCGTCATTGCGTCGGTAAGAAAGGGAGAGTTCTTGGCAACCCTGGATCTTACAGAAGTGTACCTACACATCGGCATCTCGTCCGACCACCAGAAATTTCTGAGGTTCACCATCCTAGGGCACCCTTTTCAGTTTCATACTCTGCCATTCAGTCTCGCCATGACACCCAGGACTTTTACCAAGGCAATGATTGTGATGACGGCACAGCTCCGGAAAGAAGGTTTTTTAGTTCATCCGTATCTGGACAATTGGCTCATTCGGGCGAAGTCTGAATTGCTTTGCTGCGTGGCGGTTCGGCGGGTGATTCAGCTGTTGCAATCACTCGGGTGGGTGATCAACTTCGCCAAGAGTCACCTCTCAGTTTTTGGAATTTCTGGGAGCACGGTTTGACACATGGCAAGGCAGAGTCTTTTTCTCACTGAGAACCGCATCATCAAGCTGCAGGGGCAGGTTCGGGATTTATTATCCAAGTATCCTAGAGTCTGGGATTATTTGCAGGTCCTTGGATCGATGATGTCCACCCTCGAGTTGTTCCCTGGGCCTTTGCTCATATGAGGCCTCTGCAGTGCACATTGCTTTCCCATTGGAGCCCAGTGTCGGAGCAATTTCATCTTCCTCTGCCTCTTACGGAGTCTGCTTGTTCCAGTCTAGATTAGTGGCTCAACCCGGACAACTTGAGCAGTGGAGTTTTCCCTGGAGATCCCAGAGTGGACAGTGGTCAGCACTGACGCCAGTCTCTCCGGTTGGGGAGTGGTGTGTCGGGAGAAGTCTGTACAGGGTCTGTGGTCCATCAATCGTCTCGAGACCAGAGTGGTTCGATTAGCTCTGCATGCCCTTCGACCGAGTCTGCAAGGGAAGTCTGTCGGGATTCTCTTCGACAATGCGACTACAGTGGCTTATATCAATCGACAAGGAGGAACCAAGAGCCAACCAGTGGCGACCGAAGTGCAACAGCTGATGAGCTGGGCAGAAACGTATTTGGTCAGCATTGCAGCCTCTCACATCGCCGGAGTCAACAATGTTCAGGCCGACTTTCTCAGTTGCAATCACCTCGATCCTGGAGAGTGGGAGCTCTCACCGGAGGCGTTCGACCTCATCTGCGACAGGTGTTGCACACCAAGCATGGACCTGATGGCGACATTTCGCAATGCCAAAGCTCCTTGTTTCTTCAGTCGTCGCCAGGAGCAGAGGGCGTGGATGCTCTGGTTCTCGCCTGGTCAAAGAACTTTCTTCTGTACATGTTTCCTCCATGGCCTCTGATTGGCAAAGTGCTGCGGTGCATAAAATCTCACTTGTCTGAGGTGATTTTGGAAGCTCCGGAAAGGCCGAGGTGTCCATGGTTTGCGGAACTAGTCAGTCTCATGGTGGATGGACCCCTCCGGCTACGAGACCTCTTGAACCTTCTTCGGCAGGGGCCCATTTGTTTAGAAGAGGCAGATCACTTTTGTCTAGTGCATGATTTTTGAAAGGCAGTGTTTAAAGAGCAAGGGCTACTCAGAGGTAGTTGTGGCTACCCTCTTGCAGTCTAGGAAGCCCTCTACTTCCCTGGCCTATGTCAGGGTTTGGGGAATTTTTGAATCGTGGTGTCTGGATCAGGGGGTGGCTCCTACTGCTGCCTTGGTTTCACATATTTTGTCATTCTTACAGGTGGGGCTTGCGAAGGGCCTTACATGCAGTTCGTTACGTGTACAGGTGGTGGCTCACGGGTGTTTCCGTGGCTGCACATCTGGCCGTCGCACGTTTTCTCCGAGGGGCAAAACATTTACATCTGCTGGTCAGGAACCTTTGTCCATCATGGAGCTTGAACTTGGTTCTCAAGGCTCTGTGTGGGGCTCCTTTTGAACCAATGAAGAGAGCGATGATAAGATCTTACATTAAAGACTGTTTTTCTCGTGGCTGTTTCCTCAGCTCATCGAGTGTCTGAGCTTCAGGCATTATCCTGCAGGGAACCTTTCTTGAGGATTATGGATGCAGGAGTTTCACTATGAACGGTTCCATCTTTTCTCCCAAAAGTGGTATCTTTTTCATTTGAATCAGTTGGTGGAGCTCTTATCCTTTCCGGACTTGGATCGTACCAATCCCCAGTAGAGAGATCTGAGGAAGCTGGACGTGCGTCACATTCTCTTGCGTTACTTGTAGGTTACTAATAGTTTCCGTATGTCTGATCATCTTTGTGTTGTGGAGTGGACGCAACCGGGGGCACAAGGCATCTAGGACCACGGTTGCTCGCTGGTTGAAGGAGGCTAATGCTTCGGCATATCTGCTTCAAGGCTGAATGCTCCCAGTTGGGCTGCGAGCACATTTCTACCCGTTTGCAGGCAACATTGTGGGCGGAATGTCAAGTTTCGCCGCAAGAGATTTGTAGGGCGGCTACATGGAAGTCGTTGCACACCTTTGCAAAGCATTACCAGTTGGATGTACAAGCCCCAGATTCTGGGGGGTTTGGTGAAGCTGTGATCCGAGCGGGACACTCAGATTCCCACCCTAACTAGAAGAGCTCTGGTACATTCCATGAGTCTTGATTGATCCGGGTACGTACAGGGAAAAGAAAATTGGTTCTTACCTGCTAATTTTCATTCCCGTAGTACCATGGATCAGTCCAGAGTCCCACCCATTTCTCAGTATTTGGATGTTGGGGAGTCCGCTCGTTCACTTTAAGATCATTTTTTTTCTGCAGAATTACTTATTTATAAGTTCACGGGTTCTTTTTGTCTTAGGGTCAGTGAGCTGGTTAACTACCGGTTTCTTTCCCCCAATTTCTAGTGGGGTTGTTAGAACAAATTTTAATAGTTTATCTAGTTCTGCTTTGATACAGTTAAATACTGACGGACTGTAGGTGGCACCTCAGGGTATAGGGCAGAGGCGGTCAAAACTTCTCTGCCTCCATCTGCTGGTGGGGAGGCAAAACCCAGGAGTCTGGACTGATTCGTGGTACTACAGGAATGAAAATTAGCAGGTAAGAACCAATTTCCTTTTAGATGATACCTTTTTAACTCTGAGGATCTCTGTATAAGTCAGTGTTTGTAACTCTTGGGGGAAACCCATGTCATTTTGGTACAAAATCTGACTACTAGCCTTGATATCTTTGTTTCCTAATAAGAATTTTAAAAATACTTTAAAATGGTGCTGGCTGCCAATACTTACAGGTCATAGCTTCTCAGTTGCTAATGAAAATTGCTTTACATATTCTTCCTGCACAATCCAGTTCTCTGGATCTTAGGCCTGTTTGAGCTGCCATTACTAAGCTATCTGCTGATGTATCATGGTATGCTGTAGTTATGTTTCCACTGCGGGGGTCACTTTAGACATATCCTGTAAAGCAGTGTTGCTTGTAGCCAGCAGATGAAGAGTGAGCAGCTATTGGCTTCACCTTGTCCATCCCTCAAACTCTCAATGGCTGTGAGTACCTGATTGCTTAAGGTGAACGAGCATGGTTCAGTGTGAGCATTCGGATCTTCTGAACAGCAGAACTGACAGCAAATCACTGGGCTAGTCTCTGATTATCTTTGGGATTGTAGCTGGTGTGAATCTAGTTTAAGAGAACAGAAAGGAAAGACAGTAGTCCTTAAGTTTTTATAGTACCTGGTCTGTAATTTATTCCCTTCTCCAGAATAACACGAGGCATTTGTCCAGTAGGACGTTCCTGGCACTCATTGACTAGAGTTTCATCAGAGAGCCTCTTTCTCTTTGGAGGATTTACCACAGATAAACAGCCATTAAGTAAGTCATTGTGGGAAGCTTTTAGAACCTAAAAGGCTGCTTTTCATTAAATATTTAAACTTTGTGGGGGGATGGGGAGGAATCGTCTTCCTGCCTGCTCTGCAAAGTAAGAATAACCACATTTTTGGAAAGACATTGCTTCAGTTTGGAAGTTTGACATAACTCCCACCATCCCAATGTCTCATGTCTTAATCTGTTCAGTTGCCAGCAAGAAGCATGTATAACATGATAGGAATGGAAGCAAAAGAGGAGCTCCTGTGACACAAGGCCATTGGAAATTTTGTTTTCCCAGTTTTCACTGTCGACAGTATGCAGAAACTAAAGTAGAAAGGTTTAGACATAGTCTCCTGCTTAGCTGCTCCCACTTCTGCAAATCAAAGTAAATCTGGGTGCAGCTTTTTTTTATACATGATAAACCTAAGATGGTATTGGAGTTGAAAAAAATTATAGGAACCTACATTCCTGAACATCCCCAGATCAGTCCAGACCAGTGGGTTATTCATCCCTTCCAGCAGATGGAGTCGGAGAATAAAACTTTGAGGTACTTCTTCTTAACTGAGAGTGCTACCTGCAGGACTTCAGTATTTCTTTGACTCCAGTAGATGGTAGAGCTGCACCTGCAGGCTGTTTGTTAAAACAAACAAAAAAAAGGAAAGATTTTTTACGGTAGTTTTAGGTTCCAGATCAGACGCTTCCTGAGGTGTTGGGCATCTTCATGGGCCATCCCTCAGGTGGAACTGGGCCGCTGGGGGGTTGGATACCCCTGACCTGGTTTGCCCGCAGCGTACCGAACGGTCCGATAGCCACGAGTCCTGGCTCCCTCGATCCTCCGAAAATTGGCCTTCTCCTTTTGGACAGGGAAGTACCCGCTCAATAAAGTTTCTTTAAGTTCCTTTTTAAAAAAAAAAAAAAAAAAGGTTTAGGAAAATTAGTAAGCAATTTTATGTTCCCTGTATGTACCAGGATCAGTCCAGACCGCTGGGTTGTGTCTCCCTTCCAGCAGAGGGAGTCAGAGAAAAAAACTGAAAAGGCACCCTTTTTAACCTGGTGTGCCACCTGCAATCCCTCAGTATTTTCTCTGACTCTCAGCAGAAGGGTTGACAGAACCTGCGGTCCTGATTTTTCAATTTCTTTAAATTTAGTAACTTTTTTTCTTTTTTTTTTTTTTTTTTTTTTACAGAGTTCTAAGGCTCTGGATGATTTAGTTAACACCTTTGGCTACAGCAAGTTGGTTGTATTAAAACCACACTGAGTTGTTTTTTTGGTTTTTTTTTTTTATTTTCTCAGGCTCTTAGTGAGCAATTGTATGTTGGCAGTGTATTCTGTTTGGATAACTGTTAATGTATCAATACTAATAAAAATGTTAAAAAAAAAAAAGTACAAGAAGTGGAAGAGCAGAGCTTAGCAAGAACTTTGGCGGGGAAGGCCTAGTCAGCGGGAGCTGTCAGCCAGGGCCAGGAGCTGCAGGACTGAGCGGCGGTCGACTGGCTGTTAACCTGGGGCTCTGGGGGTTCGCGGTCTATTGCGATGCTAGTGCCAGGAGTGAACCGCAGTACCTCGTTTCTTGTGTAGTCATGTGCTCTGGTGGGGCCGACTGGACTCTCAGCATTCCTGAGAACTCCCCGGTGGAGTTTGGCCCGCCGAGCCACAGCTGGGAACAGATGCAGAGTCCAGCACATGTCGCCATGCGGGAGGCCTTGTGGGGAAGCGCCATGGGATACAATTGGGAGATGAGGCACCAGAACTAAAATGGCCGCCTGCTGAGTGAGTGGCACGGCAGCAGCTGGTCTGAACTCGTGCTCCCTCTGCTCGGCATGCGTTTCAGGGCAGGAAGGCTCCTCGCGCCGTGCAGGAAATCGAGGCAGGAGCTTAGAGGGTCTGTTCCCGTTGCTGCCGGGGAGTCAGTACAGGAGACCGTAGGGCAGTCAGGCGATTCTCCCCTCACTCTTCCCCTGGTAAGGCAGGGTGCCTCTGAAGGGGAGGGTGAGGTGGCTAACAGTCCCCTGGGATTAGGGG
This sequence comes from Rhinatrema bivittatum, assembly GCF_901001135.1. Taxonomy (NCBI): domain Eukaryota; kingdom Metazoa; phylum Chordata; class Amphibia; order Gymnophiona; family Rhinatrematidae; genus Rhinatrema; species Rhinatrema bivittatum. Next base: position 75,476,574 of record NC_042618.1, on the reverse strand, counting down.
AAGATGAATCGGGGGATTTTTCCTTGGATTTTATTCTCCTTCTCCGTAAGGCCTACCTGGCTAGGAGAATTGGAGGAAGGTGGGCAGGGGCTTGCCTGCAGGCCCCCACGGCTAAAAAAAATAAAAATATCTAAAGTGGCTTCTTGGGGGACTGGCGATTTTTATTCTTCAGTGCCTGGGTTTGTGCCGTGTGACTGCAGAGGCTAGTTCCAGAAACTGTGAGGACTCTGATCAGTCTCAGTTGAACCCCCTCGATGCAGGAGCTGACCTGGATGCTCCGTCGACCCCTGACGCAGATGGGGCAAAAGATGACCCTAATCCCGACGAGTTCCCAGTCCAGAGGGAGACTATCTGTGGGTAATGCATCTGTTTAAAAGGGCAGCTGTCTGTGCCAGTTTAATGCAAAGGGCCTGTCTCTGTTGGGTTCAGAAGGGCCCGAATCCGATATCCGAAGTGGACTGCGGCGCGTTGCAGGGTGCGTGTCTGGAGACAGGCATAACCTACGTGGCAGATGCTTTGTATGATTTTGATGCATGATCTCCTCGGAAGCGGCTCATAGGCTGCAGTGGTTATGTAACTGGTGGGCTGATTTATCGTTCAAGGTCCAGCTTTGTAATCTTCCCTTTAAGGGGAAGCTGTTAATTGGAGAGGACCTGGATCAGTTGATGAAGATCCTGGGGGAGTGATTGCCAGAGGACAGAAAGCCCAGCAAGAAGGGGTTTCCTTCTCAGGCTCATTTTCGGGATTCCCCTTGGATTCGGAACTTCCTAGTCTGTTTCCATCTCGAAACAGAGCGGCGGGTGCCAACAAGTCCTTTCGTGGAATACGCAGGTCGGGCAGGGCACTGGGAGCGGAATATCAGCCCAATGAAGTCAATGGTCCCCTCTCCTCTGTAGAAGCTGTAGGAAGCAGATTAGTGGGAAAAGATTTACCTTGGACCGTTGGGTGCTGGAGGTGATACGAGAAGGCTTCGCTCTAGATTTTTTGTGCCTGCCTTTGTGGAGTTCCACGTGGTCTCTTGCGTCAGGCGGGAGGCAGTGTTGGAAAGGCTGCTCATCCTAAAGGCCATTATTCCTGTCCATCTGGAGGAGTAGGGTCAGGGAAGGCATTCCACTTTGTGGTGCTGAAAAAGGAGAGCTCCTTTCGGCCCATTCTCTATTTGCAGAAGGTGAATCTGTTCCTTCGGGTTCCGCGCTTTCGCATGGAGACTCTGCATACTGTGATTGCAGCAGTCCACAAAGGAGAATTTCTTGCCTCCCTAGACCTGACTGAAGCGTACCTGCACATCCCCATTCAGCAGGAACATCAGAAGTTTCTTCGCTTCCAAGCGAGTCAACATTTTCAGTTCAGAGCCCTCCAGTTCGGCTTGGTGACGGCGCCCCATACATTCACCAAGGTGATGGTGGTGGCTGCGGCTCTTTGCCAGGAGGGAATTTTGGTCCACCCATATCTGGACGATTGGTTGGTTTGAGTGAAGTCCAGGGAGGAATGCGAGAAATCCATCCGAAGAGTGATGTCCACCTTCCAGTCTCTCGGTTGGGTTATCAATGTGCACAAGTCAGTTGGAGCAGACTCAGTCGCTGGTTTACTTAGGGGCCCACTTCAACACTCAGCGAGAGAGGATTTTCCTGGCAGTGGACTGGGTGTCCAAGTTGCAGTCTAAGGTCAAGCATTTTCAGCTGGAGGTGCCCAACATGTGGGATTATTTACAGGTCCTGGGGTCCATGGCATCCATGTCGGACTTGGTCCCATGGGCATTTCGTGCACATGAGACCACTGCAATGCGCGTTGTTGTCCAGGTGGAGTCCCTGCTTGGAGGAGTCATCTTCCCTTGCCTTTGCTTTGGGAGTCCAGGTCCAGTCTCTCATGGTGGCTGTTTCGTCCCAATTTAGAGAAGGGAATGGATCTGGAGCCTCCGGACTGGGTGGTGGTCTTCACGGATACAAGCCTCTTCGGCTGCGGAGCAATAAGAACATGCCATACTGTGTCAGACCCAAGGGTCCATCAAGGCCAGCATCCTGTTTCCAACAGTGGCCAATCCAGGCTACAAGTATCTAGCAAGTACCCAAATACTAAGTATATCCCATGCTACTGATGCTAGTAATAGCAGTGGTTATTTTCTAAGTCAGAATGAGTAATAGCATGGACGTCTCCTCCAAGAACTTATCCAAACCTTTTTTAAACCCAGCTACACTAACTGCACTAACCACATCCCCTAGCAGCAAATTCTAGAGTTTAATTGTGTGTTGAGTGAAAGAACTTTTTCTGATTTAGTTTTAAATGTGCTACATGCTAACTTCAAGTAAATAACTGATTCACATTTACCCGTTTTTAGACCTCTCATGATTTTAAGCACCTCTATCATATCCCCTCTCAGCCGTCTCTTCTCCAAGCTGAACAGCCCTCATAGGGGAGCTGTTCCATGTCCTTCATCATTTTGGTCATCCTTCTTTGTACCTTCTCCATCGCAATTATAACTTTTTTTGAGATGCAGCGACCAGAATTGTACACAGTATTCAAGGTGCGGTCTCACCATGGAGTGATGGAGGCATTATGACATTTTTCCATTTTATTCACTATTCCCTTCCTAATAATTCCTAACATTGTTTGCTTTTTTAGAGATTATTAGGAAGGGAATGTGCTTGGGCCAGTTGGTGCAAGGTCCTGTGGCAACCGGAAAAGTTCTGGTTCATCAATCGCCTCAAGACGAGGACAGTCCATTGAGCCCTGGAGGTTCTCTACACCTGGTCCGGGGTTGCATGGTTTGAGTGAACTTGGGCAACGCGATGGCTGTGGCACACATCAGTCGGCAGGGCGGCACGAAGAGTCATGCAGTGGCGATGGAGGCCTAGAGCTTTGCCTGGGCAGAGTGTCATCTCAAAGGCCTAGCCACATCGCATGTAGCGAGTAGACAACGTGCAGGTGGATTTTCTCAGCAGGCAGCATTTGGATCCTGGGGAGTGGGAGTTGTCTCTGGAGTTATGGAACCACATCTGTGCCAGGTGGGGCACCCCACAATTGGATCTTATGGCAACACGGCTCAACTCCAAGACGGAGAGATTCTTCAGTCGCCGAAAGAAACTTGGTTCGGTGGACCTCATTGCTCTGGTGTGCCCTTGGCTGGGAATTCTTCTGTATATCTTTCCTCCTTGGGCCCCCTCATAGGTCAGGTCCTCAGGCGCACAGAATCATATCCCAGGACCGTGGTTCTAGTGGCACCGGAGTGGCTGTGGAGACCATGGTTCACAGATCTGGTGCGACTTGCAGTGGATAGTCCTCTTTCTGACTCATCTTCCACACCTGTTGCGTCAGGGTCCCATATTGTCTGATCAGGAGGATCGCTTTTGTCTTGCGGCTTGGCTTTTGAGAGGTGGAGACTTCGATTGAAGGATTTCTCCGAACAGCTATCATCTCCGCTCTTCTTCAGTCCAGAATACCAGCGACCTCTTTGGCATATATTAAGGTCTGGAAACTGTTTGCAGTTTGGTGTCTTCAATGTTGTCTAGATCCTCTGGCGGTGGAGGTGTTGCATGTGCTGGATTTCCTGCAGCAGGGGTTGTTAAAGGGTTTGGCTTACAACTTACTTCGTGTGCAGGTGGCTGCCTTGGGTGCACTTAGAGGCAGGTTTTAGAGTAGAACTCTGTTCATCTGGTTGTGGTAAGGTTCCTCAAAGGGGCTAAGCTGTTACGTTCTCTGGTGTGAAATATTTGCCTGGATTGGAGTCTCAACCTAGTACTTTGTATCCTTTGCAGAGCTCCCTTTGAACCCTTGAGAAGGGCTACCCTGAATGATTTGACTCTGAAAGCGTTCTCTTTTTGGTAGCTATTTGTTCAGCTTGAAGAATTTTGGAACTTCAGGCTGTCATGTAGGGATCCGTTTTTTGCAGATTTCTGGGAATGGAATCTCATTGAGAACAGTGCCTTCCTTTGTTCCTAAGGTGGTGTATGCCTTTCATGTTAAGACTGTAGATCTTCTGGGTTTTCCCAGAGTGGTCGAAAGATTCTCCTCAGGATAGAGAATTACATCTTCTGGATATGCGACGGATGCTACTTCGGTATTTGTAGGTTACTAATGCTTTTCGTCACTCACATCATCTGTTTGTCCTCTTCAGTGGACTGAAGAAACGGGACAAAGCCTCTAACGCCACTATATCTCGATGGCTTAGGGAGGCTATTGGTTCGGCTTCCCTTTGTAAGGGACGCCAAATTCCTGTCTGTTTGTGAGTGCATTCCACCAGCAAGCAGCCTGCGCCCTAGGCTGAGTGTCAACTTCTGTTGCCACAGGAGATTTGTAGGGCAGCAGTGTGGTCCTCAATTCATACCTCTACCAGGCATTATCGTCTGGATGTCAGGGCACAGGATGAGCCGTCCTTTCGTGAGGGTGTTCTGCGTGCAGGTCTTGTGGCGGCCTGCCCAGTGTAGGGGTGCTTGGGTACATCCCACTGGTCTGGACTGATGTGGGTATGTTCAGGAAAGGAACATTGGTTCTTACCTGCTAATTTTCGTTCCTGTAATACCACAGATTAGTCCAGAGGCCCTCCCGTTTGATGCTGAAAGACTTATTTTCTGCCAAGTTTTGCTGCTTAGTACAGAATTTTTCTGTTTAATAAAGAATTTTTCTCTTGGAGAGCAGTTACGGAATTCACTTCCTTGTCTTGTTTGGTTCTTGAATAAGGTTTGTAGTTCAAGGGTATCCACCCTTTAGTTCCCTATGTCTGTGTGAAGGGGTTTCTAAAGTATCTTGGCTTGGGTACAGATCAATACTTAAGTCCTGCAGGTGGCACTCTGTTAAGTAGCAGTGTCTCAAAGTTTCTCTGACTTCATCTGCTGGAAGAGATGAATAACCACTAGTCTGGACTGATTTGTGGTGGTACAGAAATGAAAATTAGCAAGTAAGAAATAATTTTCCTATTTTTGGCACATTCCATACTGAAGAGTAGTTGCTGTGGCCATATAGAGGAGCCACCACTATCAGTGGGGGAAGAAAGCAAAATAAGCAAAAACAAAATTGTGCCAAGAACCCAAGTCTAGGAGGGGTGGCCAATTCTTGTTCTCAAAAGCCACAGATAGGACATCCACAATGAATATGCATGTATTGCTTCCGTTATATGTGAATCTTGTGCATGTTCATCATGGTTATCTTGAAAACCACACTTCCTTGTATGTACCGGGATCAGTCCAGACTGCTGGGTTGTCTCCCTTCCAGCAGAGGGAGTCAGAGAAAAAAACTGAAAAGGCACCCCTCTTAACCTGGTGTGCCACCTGCGATCCCTCAGTATTTCCTCTGAATCTCAGCAGAAGGGTTGACAGAACCTGCAGTCCTGATTTTTCAATTTCTTTAAATTTAGTTCCCTGTACGTACCAGGATCAGTCCAGATTGCTGGGTTATGCCTCCCTTCCAGCAGATGGAGTCAGAGGAAGAAAAAAAAAAGTGTTCTAAGGCTCTGGATGATTTAGTTAAACCTTTTGGCTACAGCAAGTTGGTTGTATAAAAAAAAAAAGCAGCTCAGTGCGGTTTTATTTTCTCAGGCTCTTCACTCAGCAGGTAGAGGTAAGGCAGGGGCTGGCAGCTCTAAACGCCGTGTTCCCAGAGGGCAGTCTATCTCTGGAGGGGGATTAACCAGTGGGCCGGTCCCTCCCCTCTGCACCCCGAGACGAGTTTCCTCGGGTGCTGCAGCATTGCCAGAGCTCCGGAAGGCTGCGAGTCTGCAGGGTATTTTAAATTCTTCTTTTTTCTTTCCTACTGTGCTGTTTGAAACCCCCCTCCCCCTTCCCCCCGGGATGCCACGAGGGCTATGGCGATCAGCATGCGGGGAGGCGGGGTTGCACCTCTCGCGGGACGGGGTTTGCGCCCGCTGCCTGCCTAGGGGGGGGGGAGGGGGCTCGTTCGGGGGTGATTTTGGGCCCATTTTGCCACGAGGCGTGGAATGGCGATCGCGTCTGGGTCCATCGCCGGTGTGCGCAGGAATGGCGGCCATTTTGTCAGAGCCCTGCCTGCCGACTGGGGGAGAAGATTCTCAGATTTCTCCTCCCAGTCTGAGTCCCGTCGACCGCGCGATCCGGGGCCTGCCCCCTCGGGGAGCCCAGTCATCTCCCCCCTCATCCTTCCCCTCATCTATCGGATCCCTTAAAGGGCCAGTTAGTTTTTTCTTCAAAATTTATTTTACTTATGCATAGGGCATTTTTGGAGGTGGAAGCTCATCAGCAGGATGAGCAGCCCCTCCTGCGAAGGTTGCGTGGCGAGACACGTCTCTGGATGCCCTTTCGGCCCCTGGAGGGGCTCCGGATCCTGCTCCTTTGCGATCTTTTCTGGATCCTCTCCTCCAAAACCTAGATGGGGTGTTGATAAGTCCACTCCAGTAGAGGGGGACGACCCCCGGGTTTCTCGGCTGTTTCACCGGGAGGAGTTGGATCCCTTGATCCCCTATGTCCTGGAGGAACTGGAAGTGGAGGCACCAGTCCCCAGTTCGGAGCCAGTTAAGGGGGAAACCAGTACTCTCAGGACTGCGTGCCCTGCCCCAAGCTTTTCCTTTCCACCCAATGCTTAAGCAGTTGGTCACTCGGGAGTGGGAATCTCCAGACGCTACCCTGTGGGTAGGACGGGCGATGGACAAACTCTACCTTTTACCTGAGGAAGCCTTGGATATCCTCGGGATTCCCAAGGTGAACGCGTCAGTTACTGCAGTCACCAAGCGGACCACCATTCCTGTTACGGGAGTGACGGCTCTTAAGGACTTACAGGATAGGCGGCTAGAAGTCCTCCTCAAGCGCATTTTTGAGGTGTCAGCGCTCTGTGTTAGAGCGGCGGTCTGCAATAGTCTCATGCAGTGAGCGACCCTCGGGTGGGTCCAGCAAATGCTCACATCACAGGTATTGCCGCCAGAGGAAGCAGATGAGGCGAATAGGATGGAGTCCGTGGTAGCTTAGCGGATGCATTATATGATCTGTTGCAGGCATCTTCACACAACATGGCCACTGCAGTTTCGGGTAGAAGGCTTCTCTGGCTCCGGAACTGGTCCGCGGCCGTTTCTTCCAAAACTCAGTTGGGCAATCTTCCTTTTAAGGGAAAATTGTTGTTTGGGGAGGAACTTGACGCCCTTATTAAGTCTCTTGGGGAGAATAAGGTATATAAATTGCCAGAAGACAAGCCTAAGTCTTCCAGGCCCTTTGGGGCAGCACGTTACAGTTTCAGAGGACAGCACGGATTTCAGCAGTCGCGGCCGCCCGCCTTTCCCGCCCGACAACAGACTCAGAGGGCTCAGTCTTGGCCTACTTACTTTCGCGGTCGGAGACCATTTCGGGAGGGAATCTCTCAAGGGGCCACCGGAGGTAAGCAGTCCCAATGAAGGTGTTACGATCCTGTCCCCCGTTCCAGTGGTGGGAGGTCGTCTTTCCTTGTTCCTTGAGGAGTGGGTCAGGATCACGCCAGACCAGTGGGTCCTCAATATCATCGCCCACAGTTACGAGTTGGATTTTGCCCGCCCGTTAAGGGATCTTTTTCTGATTTCTCCCGCCAGTTCTCTGGCCAAGCAAGAGGTAGTCGGGCAAACCCTGAGTCGCTTGAAATCCCTGGGGGCTATTGTTCTGGTCCCTCCAGAGGAGCGCAGGGCCGGCAGGTACTCCATCTATTTCATAGTCCCGAAGAAGGAGGGGTCCTTCCGGCCAATATTGTATCTCAAGGCAGTCAACCGAGCACTTCAGGTCCCCCGATTTCGCATGGAGACTCTACGGTCGGTCATTGCGGCTGTCCACTCAGGAGAATATTTGGCCTCTTTGGACCTGACCGAGGCGTATCTTCACATCGGGATATGTGAGCGCCATCAGCAGTTTCTCCGGGTCATGGTCCTGGGGGAGCATTATCAGTTCCAAGCTCTTCCGTTCGGCTTAGCGACAGCGCCTCGGGTCTTCACCAAGGTAATGGTAGTAGTAGCAGGGGATCCCAGCTCATCCGGGCCAAATCGGAGAGCCTCTGTCGGGAAGCAGTGTACAAGGTTCTACTCCAGCTCCAGTCCCTTGTTTGGGTGATCAACTTTGCCAAGAGCCATTTGGTACCATCTCAGGTTCTCAACTTCCTGGGAGCACGCTTAGATACCTCGGTAGGCAAGGTCTTCCTCACTCGGGAGAGGAGGCTCAAGTTAGTGGCGCAGATCCATCGGCTCAAGTCTTTACCCCTGCCCATAGTATGGGATTATTTGCAAGTACTTGGTTCCATGGCGTCTACTCTGGAGGTGGTTCCCTGGGCGTGGGCGCATATGACACCATTACAACGCGCATTGCTTTCTCGGTGGGATCCGAAATCGGTGGAGTTTTGCCTGCCTTTGCCACTGATGGAAGCAGCCAGGTCCAGTCTCGATTGGTGGTTGATTCCGACCCACTTGTTACAGGGGATGGACCTGGAGGAACCACAGTGGGTAATAGTCACGACGGATGCCAGCCTCACTGGTTGGGGAGCAGTTTGCCAGTCACAATCTGCTCAGGGTCGTTGGACAAGTTATCAGGCGACGTGGTCAATCAATCGATTGGAAACCAGGGTGGTACGCCTGGCGTTACGTGTGCTTCTCCCTCTGGTAGCTCAATGTGCGGTGCGAGTCTTGTCAGACAACGCGACGACTGTAGCCTACATCAACCGCCAAGGAGGAACCAGGAGTCTGTCGGTGGCCTGGGAGGCCGAAAGGCTCTTGACTTGGGCAGAGTGACATCTGGTCCGGTTGGCAGCCTCGCACATAGCCGGTGTAGACAATGTGCAGGCAGACTCTCAGCCACCAGCATCTAGATCCCGGCGAGTGGGAATTGTCCGCAGCCTTCCGGCTGATCACACGTCATTGGGGGGGTTCCACACCTCGACCTGATGGCAACTTGGACAAATGCAAAGGCGCCCCAGTTTTTCAGTCATCGGAGAGACCACGGGTCGGAAGGAGTGGATGCTCTTGTATGTGTTTCCGCCTTGGCCACTAGTGGGCAAGATCATGCGTCTGATAGAGAACCACGTGGGGTCTGTCATTCTGGTAGTCCCAGAGTGGCCCCAAAGGCCGTGGTTTGCGGATCTGATCTTGTTGGCAATCGACTGTCCGGTGCGTCTCGCCCACCTTCCGAATCTTCTTCGACAAGGTCCAGTATTTTTAGATTGAGCGGATCACTTTTGTCTAGTGGCCTGGCTTATGAGAGGAGGCAGTTGAGGAAGAGGGGATATTTGGATTCGGTTATTTCTATCCTCTTGCAAACACTGAAATCGTCCACGTCATTGGCCTATATTCGTGTTTGGAGAGTTTTCGATTCTTGGTGCCAAGGTTTGAACATCCCCCCACGTCTGGCTTCGGTGGCACACATCCTATCCTTCCTGCAGGAGGGGCTGAAGAAAGGTATAGCTTGCAGGTTGCCTGTGGGGCAAGATTGATGGTTTTTCGCTGGCAGCTCATCCAGATGTGTCCCGTTTTTTTGAAGGGGGCCAAGCATTTGCACCCGCCGGTACGACAAATTTGTCCTGCCTGGAGCTTGAATTTAGTTCTTAAGGGCTTTTGAGCCCCTCCAGCGGGCTACGTTGAAGGATTTGACACTCAAGACTGGTTTGTTTGTTTTTTTGTAGCCATTACCTCCGCACGGCAAATTTCAGAGCTTCAAGCTTTGACGTGTCTGGATCCGTATCGTCGGATTTTGGATTCTGGAGTTTCGTGCGGACCGTTCCCTCCTTCTTGCCCAAGGTGGTATCGGCTTTTCATGTCAGACGGTACAGTTACCGACTTTCCCGAATTTGGATCCGACTTCTGAGACGGATAAGGATTTGCATAAGTTGGATGTTCGCCGGGTTCTCCTTCACTTTCTAGAGGTGACCAATGCTTTTCGTTTATCGGATCATTTGTTTGTCTTATTGACTGGTCCTAGACGGGGACACAAGGCATCCAAAGCTACGGTTGCTAGGTGGTTGAAGGAGGCCATTTCCTCCACTTATCTTTGCGCTGGGCGTGCCATACCAGAAGGCTTGAAAGCGCACTCTACCAGGTCTCAAGCGGCTTCTTGGGTGGAGAGCCAGTTGCTCGCCGCAGGAGATTTGTAGAGCGGCCACTTGGAAATCCTTGCATACTTTTGCGACACATTATGTGGACGTCCAAGATCCGGAGGTCGACTGTTTCGGCAGCAGTGTTCTTCATGCGGGACTCTCCAGATCCCACCCCAATTAGGGCAGCTCTGGTACATCCCAACGGTCTGGACTGATCCTGATACGTACAGGGAAAGGAAAATTGGTTCTTACCTGCTAATTTTCGTTCCTGAAGTACCAAGGATCAGTCCAGACTCCTGCCCTTGGGTTTTTCGGAGAGTCCGTTTTTTCTGTATGTTTTCTTCCTTCTTTTTACCTTGGCAGAGTTCTTTACAGGCATGGGAAGGAGTCTTCTTGATATGTTCTGCGGCAGTACGGCTTTTCTTTTACCGCGCGTATTGTTGTAGCCACTGGTTATGTTTGGGGATTTGTTCTCCTTAATTGGTTATTCTGCTTTGATATCGTATATACTGAGGGATCGCAGGTGGCACACCAGGTTAAGAGGGGTGCCTTTTCAGTTTTTTTTTCTCTTACTCCCTCTGCTGGAAGGGAGACACAACCCAGCGGTCTGGACTGATCCTTGGTACTACTTTATATGTGGCTCTTGAAGACTGGAGTTGACCACCCCTACTATAAAGAATATTTTTCCCTTGGCTGCTAAAAATTTTAATTGGTGCCTTTTTTACAATTTTTATAGGGCTGTTTAAAAATAATTTTCCATCTCCGGCTGGTAATTACCTTGATATATCTTCAGGATGGATGGCTAGAAAGTTGCACATTTTTTTAGTATTCTGTTGGCAGCTCCAGAATTTTTTTCAAAAACCCTTAAAACATTTATTCTCTAGTCTGTTTTATTTTAATAGTCTCTGTCAAAAATTTTGAAAAGATGAAACATCTAAATCCCTCACTGGATGAAGAGAGAGTGTGTGTTTGCATTGTACAGTTTATAGGAATATTAGATGAAAAAACCCACAGTCAAAACAATGATAAAAATAGGAAATGCAGCCTACTGGAAGAAATGTCTAGACGTACTTGACTTTGCACAATGTAACTAAATAAATGAGAAACTTATCAGTAGTGTAAATATCATTGTCAGGATTGCCTCCTGCTTCATCAAGCAGCCTGCCCCAGTCCCCTGCTACAGCTTCAGCCTAGGGAACATGATGCTCAATTGACTTTCTAGAGAGGGCGGGGAACCCAGATAAATGTTACAGGGCCATCCTGCATGACCCGGATGGGATATTTCCTTGCTGTACTCTCGCCCTGACTCTTGAAGTTTACCCAGATAATTTCTATTTGAAAATTAACATGACGGGTGTGCTAAAAATACCAATGTACTTTACATGTACAATTTGAGCAGTTGAGAACAGGTAAAATAAATAGTGCATCTACTTCTGAAAATCTCATATCTGTGCTATTTCCCCGACCTAAATACACCCCAAGAACGCCTCTTATTTTAAATGGTTAAAAGTACGAGCCGTGGAAGAATCCACTGCATACTTTGAACCAGTAAGCGGTGGGCAATTTTATAATTTATCCAGGTAACTAGCTTTTGAAATTTGCCCTCTTTGTGAAACATTTTTGTCCAGCTCATGTGATTTCATATTTTATATTAATTGTATTTTAAAACATCTAAATATTAAATACATTTATATATAACATACTGTTACTAGTAGAGGTATTTGACTTTTCCCTGTTTTCAGGTGATGCTTGGATTTATTGTATTGACAAAAATGAGTGGATGCAGTTTGAACACAATTACTCCACCAAGCCAAGGTGTGTGCTTTTCATTCTTTTAAATTGAAATTAGGAGGGTTCGCCTGCTGGTTGACTGACAGTGCTGTGTGCTGCCATGCGGGGGGGATCAAGGTTTGGTTGTTGTCTGAGCTTGCTACCACTGGCTTGTAGAGGCATTATTTTAGAGTCCCACTGGAGGGGCGGGGAGCAGAAGAAGGGGATTTTCAGCTATTTCAAGAGTAGCACTTGCTAGCCAGACTTGAGGTGTGTACATACTAGATTCCAAAAGAAGTCAGTTTGTGACCTCTGGCCCAAAGATTGTTGGTGCATTGATTTGGCTGGGTTAAAAATGGAGTGAGGGGGGGTATTTGCAGATGAAGGTTTTATGGTGCTGTAGCCCTAGTAGAGAGCAGTTCTAGTCGAACTGGAAATGCAAAGGAGGAAACTTGCAGGCTAAAAAAAAAAATTTGATATTGTTTAATTGCCACATCTAATGTCCATCTGAAAAAAATGCCTTTTATTTATCAAAGCTGTTGCATCAAAGAAGGATATAAAGTCTCCTAAATGCCATTCTAGCATGAGCCTAAGGAAGGCACTGATGATGCTTTCGGTGTGCTAGTAACTGCTGTCAGAGCTGACTGCTTAAGGTCTTTTGGTTCCTTTGCAGACTCTGGCATACAGCTTGTTTAAGCAAAGAAGGAGAAGTGATTGTTTTTGGTGGATGTGCCAACAACTTACTTGCCCATCATAAAGCGGTAAATTTTCTTGCTTTTGTAAATATTGTATAGGAAGTACTTAAAATTTTACTATAAAAGTGGTATGAATAACTGAAAATTAGCTACTGTTTTCAATTTTACATAGAAATATGACAGCAAGACTGTATGGCCCATCTAGTCTCCCTATCCATTTAATTTAGCATTATAATTCCCATCATAGTAACATAGTAATGACAGCAGAAAAGGACCAGATAGCCCATCCAGTTTGCCAAGCAAGATTCTTACAGTAGCAGCCGCCACTCTATGCAGAATACACCCATGTTTCTCACGTCCTTACAGGTCCCTGTGTATTTACTCCATGCTTTCTTGAATTCAGATAATTTGTTTTTGTCTCTACCACCTACACTGGGAGACTGTTCCATGTATCCACCAACCTCTGTGTTAGGATTAATTTTAGCAACCTCATCGCATGACGACTCATTCTGTAGCCTTTTTTTCTTTTTAAAAGATATAAGAACATAGTTGCCATACTAGGTCAGACCAAGGGTCCATCAAGCCCATCATCCTTTTTCCAACAGTTGCCAATCCAGGCTACAAGTACCTGGCAAGTACCCAAACATTAAGTAGATCCCATGCTATTAATGTCAGTAATAGCAGTGCCGATTTCCTAAGTAAACTTCATTAGTAGCAGTTAATGGACTTCCCCTCCAAGAACTTATCCAAACCTTTTTTGAACTCAGCTACACTAACTGCACTAACCACATCCTCTGGCAACAAAGTCCAGAGTTTAATTGTGCGTTGAGTGAAATAATTTTCTCCGATTAGTTTTAAATGTGCTACTTGCTAATTTCATGGAATGCCCCCTAGTCCTTCTATTATCTGAAAGAGTAAACAACCGATCTACATTTACCAGTTCAAGTCCTTTCATGATTTTATAGATCTCTATCATATCTTCCCCCCCCCCCCCCTCCTGTCTCGCCATGGAGTGGCAGAGGCATTAACTCTTTTAAGGCATTAAGACTTATTATAATCCATGTTTCTGTATTACTAATTTATTGTTTTGTGTTAATTTATAGTTTGTAATTTTGTTAACTTATTGCTTGATTACTCGATCTCCCATTTCTGTTATAGTTTAATTCTGTCCTATCTTCCGACATCCATGTTTTTACTCCCCCTGTTTTAATGTAACTTCTCATTTCTACTTATATGTTAATTGGTTTCCCCATGTTCTAATGTAAACCGGTACGATAAGACCTGGTCTTGAGTGTCGGTATAGTAAAAGAAGTTAAATAAATAAAGACATTTTCCCTTCCTAATAATTCCTAACATTTGCTTTTTTGGCTGCCGCCGCACACTGAGTCAATGATTTCAATGTATTATCCACTATGATGCCTACATCTTTTCCCTGGGTGGTAGCTCCTAATATGGAACCTAACTGTTAATACAGCATGGGTTATTTTTCCTTATATGCATCCCCTTGCATGTGTCCACATTAAACTTCATCTGCCATTTGGATGCCCAGTTTTCTAATCTCGCAAGGTCCCTGTGCAATTTATCACAATCCACTTGTGATTTAACTAATCTGAATAATTTTGTATAATCTGTAAATTTGATTCTCACTTGTCATATTCCTTTCCAGTTTATTTGTAAAAAATTGAAAAGCACTGGTCCAAGTATACATCCCTGAGCCACTCCACTGTTTACCCTTTTCCACTGAGAAATCTGACCATGTAATCCTACTCTATTCCGTGTTGCGACTCTTGGATGTAAAGCAAGCGTTGAGGTATTTTAAGGTCACTAATAGCTTCTGGTTGTCGGACCATCTTTTTATGCTATGGAATGGTGCAAAAAAGAATCATAAAGCTTCGAAATCCACCATAACACGGTGGTTGAAGGACTCCATGGGTTCAGTGTACACTGCGGCAGCGAACGAGTGCTAAAGCCCGTCGGGGTAAGGCCTTTAAATTTGCACTTACCCCACTCAGGCTTCACCGCTAACCACGAGGCTCACTTCCTACGCCTGCCGATCTTCAGGGCCTTCCCCCAACGCGGCGATCTTCTTTTCTTCGGACCAATCCGGTTCCCGGACCCAGTGCTGACGTCACCAGTGGGAGTCCCCGCCGAATTTAAAGGGCCTGCTTCTTCCGGCGTCGCGCGCCAAAGGCGCCAGCCCCTTTGTGCGCCCCTTCGTGCAGCCCCAGAGGTCAGCCCCTACGCTTTCACTTCATCTGACTTGTAATAATTCCGCTGGGAACAAACCTTCACCTCCCCCGATCGTAACATATCAATCTCCACTTAAAGAACCAGCTCCAGCTCCTCAGACCTTAAAAACCCGAGACCACCCGAACTCAGCTTAGTTTACCCTCGAAGAAAAAGAAGTCATGGATATAAATAGCCTCACAACAAGCCAGTCATCACCACTATTTACAACAGGCTACCAGTTTCTCCCTGGAATATTGACGAGGCACCCAGTCAACAGTCCCCTATAGGCTCCAAGTCTTCTCCACCCTCCCAGCACTCATCCAGCTCTTGCCTAGCCCTCACAACCCTGTCCATCCAGACCAGCTTCTACCACCATCCTCCAACTCTCCTCTCCACACCATCTTCTCTTCACCATCCGAGTAGGTACCATGCAAACCTACCCCATTCCTATCATCTATCATCGCCACTCCCACCTCTCCAAACTCTCACAACGGACCTTGAATCAGTCGTCAAGATCATTCATCCCAATCATGCTTTCACCCTTGACCCAACTACTAGGACTCACGATATTCTCTCTAACCTTCTTCAACCCTCAGTCCCTCACAAAGAAAACGCACATTCTTCACGATTACCTGCTCGACTCCAAACCAGATGTATGTTCTATCACGGAAACCTGGTTAAAAAGCACTGACACCCCATTGATAAACCAGTTACCTATACACCTTTATGATGTCTTCTCAATTACAAGACCCAAAAAAAGAGGGGGTGGTCTGCTTCTAGCAACCAAGAAAGAATTGAATCTTAGACAGCAACCCGTCAAGAAATGGAACCCAGCCTCTCAACCTTCAAGAAAAGACTCAAGACCTGGCTGTTCATGCAGGCTTTTCCTAACTCCAATATTATTTAACTCCTAACAATCAACACACATCACCATCAATATCACTATTAGCTACCTCTTACAATGTAATTATATGTAATTAGCTGGTTTTTCCTTTTCCTTTTTCCTTCTCACTCCAAGTTCTATTTTTCCTTGTTACATGTAACTGCTTTTTCCGCACTATTGTTCAAGTTTAAGGTTATTTTGCACTCCTGTTTCATGTGAACCAGCATGATGGGACTATTGTCTTGAATGTTGGTATATAAAAAAAACTTAAATAAATAAATAAGATCTCCTCCAAAAAACTAGAACTCAGATTGTTCAAGTCAAAACATATTCAAATTCTCCTTGTTTACGCTCCACCGGGATCACTAGACTCTGATGCCTCACCCTTTATAGAAACCATTGCTAAATACATTAACATTGACTCACCTGCTATGATTCTGGGGGACTTCAATCTACATGTTGACGCCTCCCCGATCTCCCCCAACTGCGACACCTTCCTATCCACACTCCAGGCAATGGGCTTTGAACAAATTGTCAATAAAGCAAGACACACACTAGACCTCATCTTCCTAAACTCTCACTTATCATACATTAACACTCCAGACTGCACCCCAGTCCCTTGGTCCGACCATTCACTTATATCAGCTACTCTCACGACTCGAGGAAACCCCTCTCAACCACAACCTCAGTCCACCATCCATCTCAGAAGAAAATGTACCTCCGACATTCTCAGTGAACATCTTTCCAAGGAACTCCCCAATCTAGACACCTCCAACCCCAACTCAGCCCTCCTATCCTGGCGCAATATCACGGAGTCTATAGCCAACAAACTTTGCCCCAAAGAGACGAAAACCATCAATTGGACTCCAAAAAAAAAAAAAAAAAAAAAAAAAAAAAAGGAAACAACCTTGGTACTCACCGGAACTTAAACGAATGAAGCAAGACCTCCGACACAAGGAAGGTTCTTGGCGGAAGTCCCCCAACTCCACAACTTTGTCCGACTACAAACGCACCATGCATCTTTATAGGATTTCTCTTCTACAAGCAAAAAAAGACTATTATGCCAGCAGAATCCATGATAGGCAGTATGACGCTAGGGCCTTGTTTTCCTATGTATCTCAACTCACTAAACCCTCTGCCCCTACCATTCCCGACGAACAGGCTCAATCCAAAGCCAATGAACTCGCACTCTTCTTTCAGGATAAAATTGCAAACACGCTAGCGCTTCTCCCTACCAATTCAACTTCACCACCTCATGTTCCCCCAGAGCCACCCTAGATTCCTTCGAGCCCACCACACCTCTGGAGATAGAATCAACACTCAAGAAGCTGAAACCATCCAGCCACCCTATGGACCACATCCCAACGAAACTTCTGCTCCTTATCCCAGGCACTATCTTCAGATCTCTGGCCAACATCATTAACTGCTCCCTAGCCCAAGGAGTATACCCGGATGACCTTAAAACAGCATCTATTAAACCTCTCTTGAAGAAACCCAACCTGGACACAAATGAGCTCTCCAACTTCCGATCCAAATCCAACCTCCCGCTGCTAGCAAAACTCACCGAGAAGGTGGTGAACACACAGCTTTCAGACTACCTGGAAGAACACAAAATCCTATACCCCTCCCAGTATGGCTTCCGCAAGTCATCCAGTACCGAAACCCTCCTCATCTCTCTAACAGACCACATCCTCATGGGCCTAGATAAAGGGATTTCATTCCTGCTAGTTCTCTTAGACATCTCCGCGGCGTTTGACACCGTGAACCATAGCATCCTCCTCAATCGTCTCTCAGACATTGGATTATCTGGATACGCCTTCCAATGGTTCAGCTCATTCCTCAACAATAGAAGCTCCAAGATCACTATCAATAATAAAGAATCTCCTAACTTCAAATCTACTCTAGGTGTCCCCCAAGGCTCCTCTCTATCCCCCACCCTCTTCAATATCTACCTACTGCCTCTTTGCCAGCTGCTCACAAACCTTAACCTAATTCACTACTTATAAGCTGATGACGTTCAGATCCTGATCCCAATAAAAGAATCCCTTCCAAAAACGCTCTCCTACTGGGAGAACTGCCTTAAGTCCATCAACCACTTACTCACCAGCCTGAACCTGGTCCTCAATGCAGCCAAAACAGAAATCCTTCTTATCTCCACTGACCATTCCACCAGTCATGAGCAGACAACCTCTATTCCGCAGACCACTCACGTTAGAGATTTAGGAGTCATCATTGATAACCATCTGAACCTAAAAAAATCAATCAACAATATTACGAAGGATTGTTTATTCAAGCTTCAAGTTATGAAAAGACTCAAACCCCTCCTCCATCTCCAGGATTTCAGAACTGTCCTTCAGTCAACAATATTCTCCAAAACTGACTACTGTAACACTCTCCTCTTAGGACTCCAGATCTCTGCAACTAAACCACTACAGATGCTCCAGAACTCAGCAGCCAGGATATTAACCAACACCAACCGGAGAACTCATATCACTCCTATACTTAGAAACCTACACTGGCTACCTATTAAATACAGAATTTTGCACAAAGCACTCACCATTATCCACAAGTCCATCCACAGCCAACTACTTCTAGACCTTCAGTTCTCACTCAAACTATACACATCTGCAAGACCCATCAGAGCGGCACACAAAGGAACCCTTCAAGTTCCCCCAACTAAATCCTCTCGTCTAACTTCCACGAAAGAACGGGCATTCTCCACAGCTGGCCCCATCATCTGGAACAACCTGCCGACTGATCTAAGATTGGAACCCTGCCTGTTTACCTTCCGAAAAAAACTCAAGACTTGGCTTTTCCTCCAAGCCTTCCCTTAAGCCTAACATTGCAACAGTACTTTCATTTAGCCGAATAGACTAAATGACCGACCCAACCACTGTATATTCATATGTTCTCATTCTCCAGTTTTTTCTGTCCTTTATTTCCTGGCTACTCTAGCCCCCAAGTTCATTCTCCCTGTTATTTGTAACTGCGCTTCGGCCTTCCTGTTATATGGTAATGTTCAGTTAATCCCTAAGTTTGATGTAAACCGGCCTGATATGAAGCTTGTCATGAAGTTCGGTATAGGAAAAAATGTTAAATAAATAAATAAAATCTGTCGGGGTAGTCTTATCCTTGAAGGTTTAAGATCTCCCTCTACTTGTTCTCCGGCAGCATCCTGAGCCGAACGTCAGCAAGAGATTTGTCAGGCAGCTACCTGGAAATCATTGCATACTTTTGCCAGGCATTATCGGTTGGATGTCCAGGCCCCAGAGGACACGGGCTTTGGTGAAAGTGTACTTTGAGCGGGACTCTCACAGTCCTTCCCTGTTGAGGGAAGCTTGGGTACAACCCATGAATTTGAGCTGATCGGGTTACATAGAGCGAAAGGAAAATTTGGTTCTTACTTGCTAATTTTTGTTCTTGTAATACCACAGATCAGTCCAGAATCCTGCCCAGTTGATGTGGGGAGAATTCGCTCAGTCTGTTGTAATTAGTCTGAAGAATGGCACAGGTTTTGTTTAATTCCTCACGTTTTTAAGGTTGGAAAGATTTATTCATTATGTGTCTCCGCTTCCTACTGCTTGTTCAGGGGGTTGTGAGAGTTATTTCTGATTGTTTTCGTTAGTATCTTGGCTTGGGTACTTATCAATACTCTGAGAGACTGCAGGTGGCACACCAGGTTATGTGGTAGTGGCAGCAAAACTTTCTGTCTCTATCTGCTGGAAGGGAGGCAAAACCCAGGAGTCTGGTCTGATCTGTGGTACTACAGGAACGAAAATTAGGTAAGAACCAATTTTCCTTTATTCCTTCCAGGAACTTTGTCTCCAGCATTGACTGATGTTACATTTACCCAGTCAATATTGGGGTAATTGAAATCTATTATTTCCTAGCGTGTAGCAGATGGACTCAGGACCAATGGGTATAGTGTACTCGTGCTAGCAGTTGGAGACGGATCAGATTTCAATCTGACGTCAGCACCTAGTACATATACCCCTGCAGTAAGTGCAGATTCTCAGTATTTTTCCGTCTCCAAAGCAGTTAGGAGCTATCTTCACGCTCACCGAGCGTTACAACAAAATTAAAGAACAAAACATCCTGAAGACGAGCCCCGCACTCCTGCGGTGATACCATCGGGTCCCTCCCCCAGTTGAGTTTCCCGAGGTGATTTCCGTGGTCCCTCGGAGGTGAGAGCCTCGGTCCGGTGGCCGAATCGTGGCAGGGACCTAGCCCCCGAGCGAGAAGGGTTCGGGTGCGGCAGAGGCAGCCTCGGTCCAGGGCCGAAGCGCGGCGAGGACTTAGCCCCCGAGCGAGAGGAGTTCGGGCGTGGCTGAGAGGCGGCGGGTGCATCCCCTGGAGCGCAGCGGTGAAGGTACTTACCCTCTCCCCCCGCAGCTGGAGACCGCCCGGGTCAAAACCGGGAAGCGCTGAAGACAAGGGTAAGGCGAACATTTTCCTTTTAAAACGGTCTCCGAAGATCGAGGAGGAGCAGGGTCTGCTCACGTGGAGACCCTCTAAGGAGGTCGCCATATTGCCCACATGCTCGCCGTCGCCATCTTGTCTTTCTTCGCCGCCCAATCGAGCGCACAAATTAAGCTAAGCGCATATTTTAAGCTGGGCGCCCAGTAATTGGGCACGTATTGCAGGCGCCGATTTTTGGGCGCATATTACAGGCGCCGATTTTTGGGCGCGTATTGTAGGCGCCGATTTTTGAATAGGCGCCGATAGTTGGGTGCGCATTATAGGCGCACATAATTTTTGGGCACACCTCCTTGGGTGCACACTGCAAGGCGCATACCTACGGCTCAGAGCAAAACCGGCGCGCATATACCAGACGCAATGAATCGCATAAGAGCTTATGCGTCCACAGAAGCGGCATCTCCAATAATAGGCATAAAAGCCCAAGGCCTCTGCCCTGCATGCCATATCAGAGCCGCACAGAGCGAGGAAGCGGACACCCTATGCGCACACTGTGAGGAGGCCCTGGGAGACCCAGGCCAGGGCCAGCCCCACCCGGGTCCCAGTGCTAGCTCCTCGGGAGGCACCCCGGAGCTAGCTGGCCCTAGTGATTCCATCCCTCAGACGGGGGAACCCCAGGGAACCCCGGCGTTCCTCAACTTGGACCCGGCATCGATCTCCTGGGTGGAGTTATTTAAAGGGATTCATGCCTTTGTCAAGATGCAGACTGAACCCCGGGCCGGCTATCCATATGCTCCGGAAGACCCTCATGCCCCACCTAAGGGGACACTGATTTCTCCGAGGAAGAAGTTGAGCCCTTCGAGGAGGGAGAACTCCCCTCGGGGACGGAGCCGCATCGAACCATGAGACACTTCTTCTCAAAGGATGAGCTTCAGGACCTGGTATCTCAATGCTTGTCGGAGCTCGCCATCCCGGGCCAAAGCACCCCGGGGGAACCTAGAATGAACCCCCTGCTGGAGGGCCTTCGACAGACGTCTCACCATTTTCCCCTCTTACAGGCTGCACAACAGCTAATTGACCTGGAGTGGAATACGCCGGAATCCTCATTCAAAGGGGGGTCGAGCCTTATCGGCCATGTACCCCCTGGACCCAGCAACCAAGGAGCTTCTGGCGTGCCCCAAGTTGGACACCATGGTTTGCGTGGTCACTAAGCACACCACCATACCAGTGGAAGGAGGAGCGGCCCTCAAGGATGCACACGACCGATGCCTGGAAGCCATACTGAAACAGGCCTTTGAGGTAGCAGCCATGTCCCTACAAATTGCGTCCTGCTGTACCGTGGTGACACGCTCCTGTTTATCCCAAGCCAGGAGCAACACCCCGGGGGAAGACATGGAACCGGCACTTTCGTTCCTCACTGACACTGCCTCCGACCTAGTACGCACAGCAGCCAGAGGAGTGTCATCCACAGTGGCAGCCAGGAGACAACTCTGGCTGCGAAATTGGTCGGCCGACACCTCCTCCAAGACATGCTTCACAAGACTGCCCTTCAGGGGATCCCTCCTGTTCGGCAGCGAACTAGAGAAGCTGGCTAACAAATGAGGCGACTCTCCAGTTCCTCGCCTACCAGAAGACAAGACGAAGAGAAACCAGCGTTCCTTCCAGAGGCAGAAGCTCTCAGCGCTTCAACCCTTATAGGAACAACTTCCAAGCGCCCCGCCCTACGGGCAGGAACCAGTCCTTTCGGAACAAACACAGCAAGAGGGGAACCAGCTCGGGCCCAGGCCCCAGCCGCACCCCACAATGAGATTCAGCCAACCCATCCAAGGGAAGAAGCCATAGGGGGCAGACTATCCCTATTCTACCACAGATGGGTCGAGATAACTTCGGACAAGTGGGTCCTAGCCATCATCAGAGAAGGGTACTACCTGGATTTCCTCCGAACCCCTCCGGACAAGTTCGTGGAATCTCCCTGCCACGACCCCCTCAAGAGGGCGGCAGTGGAAGCTACTCTGTCCAGACTCCTGACCCTAGAGGCCATAACCCTGGTACCAGCACGGGAAATAAATTCAGAGCATTACTCCATTTACTTAATCGTACCCAAGAAAGAAGGTAGATTCAGACCCATACTGGACCTCAAGTCAGTCAACCGACACCTAAGGGTCCCAAGATTTCGAATGGAAACCCTGCGGTCAGTCTTACATGCAATACAGCCAGGAGAATATCTCACATCCCTGGATCTGTCGGAAGCCTACTTGCACATCCCAATTCATCAGGAACACCAGCGCTACCTAAGCTTCAAGGTCCTGAATCACCACTATCAATTCCGGGCACTACCCTTCGGGTTAGCCACTGCACCGCGGACCTTCACCAAGGTAATAGTGGGAGCGGCGACACTCAGGAAGGAGGGAATCCTTGTTCATCCTTACCTGGACGACTGGCTGATCAGAGCAAAATCACCAGAGGAGAGCCACCGAGCAACCAACAGAGTCATAACTCTACTGGAAAGCCTAGGATGGGTAGTCAATACAAACAAGAGCTCCCTACAGCCATCGCAGTCACTGGAATACCTAGGAGTCCGATTCGACACCAAGGAGAACAAGGTCAGTCTGACCCCCACAAGGAGATCAAAGCTGCGGGACCGACTCCAGACCCTGTTGAGCGCCACCCGGCCCACAGCATGGGATTACCTACAAGTCCTCGGTCTAATGGCATCCACACTGGAAGTGGTACCATGGGCGCGAGCCCACACGAGACCCTTGCAGCGCTCTCTCCTATCACGGTGGAGTCCACGATCCCAGAACTACATCGTGCATCTTCCTCTACCGACCAGAGTTCGGATCCAGCTAAGATGGTGGCTGCAGTCCAACCACATGAGCCGGGGATCAAGAATATCTTCCCCGACCTGGACCCTGCTCACCACAGATGCCAGTCTACGCGGATGGGGAGCACACTGCGAAGAGCTAACCGCCCAAGGGCGGTGGAACTAAGTCGAGTCGGGGTGGAACATCAACCGATTAGAGGCACGGGCAGTCCGGCTAGCCTGCCTGCGGCTTGCCCACAGACTTCGAAACAAAGCGGTCAAAGTGATGTCGGACAAGGCCACCACGGTGGCCTACATCAGCCAACAGGTATCCTTAGAAATAACCCCCCTGATGACCTGGGCGGAAGCAAATCTCCAGGACACCTCCGCTGTCCACATCGCCGGGAAGGACAACACCACGGCAGACTTCCTCAGCAGAGAAAGCCTAAACCCAGGAGAATGGAAGCTGTCAACCACAGCCTTCAAAATGATAGTGGATTGGTGGGGGACCCCAGACATGGATCTTCTGGCAAACAGATCCAACGCCCAAGTACCCAGATACTTCAGTCGCAGGCGAGATCCGCAGTCACAAGGGATCGACACCCTGGTACAGACCTGGCCACCGGGGACCCTCCTATATGCCTTTCCCCCATGGCCCCTGCTGGGCGCAATCATTCACAAGACTCAGTGACACAGAGGTCTAGTTCTTCTGGTGGCCCCGGACTGGCCAAGAAGACCCTGGTACGCAGACATGAGAAGACTACTGGCAGGGGACTCTCTGCCCCTGCCCCCACACAGGGACCTACTACAACAAGGTCCCATCCTTCACGAGGATCCAGCTCAATTCTCTTACGGTCTGGCCATTGAGAGGGCCCGACTGAGGAAGAGGGGATACTCGGGGGCAGTAATAGATACCCTCCTCCGAGCACGCAAGTTCTCCACATCACTAACATATATAAGGATCTGGAGAGTTTTTGAGGTCTGGTGCGAAGATCACAACATCGAACCACACTCCTCTAAAGTCCCAATAATCTTAGAATTCCTACAGAATGGACTCCAGAAGGGCCTGTCCCTCAACTCAATCAAGGTACAGGTGGCAGCGCTGTCATGCTACGGCCCCAGGAACAAGGGCGACAGCATTGCCACGCACCCCGGAAAGGGGTCAAACACGTTCGCCCACCACTAAAGTGGCCAGTGCCCCTGTGGAACCTCAACCTCGTTCTGGAATTCCTAGCGGGACCCGCCTTCAGACCCCTCCGAGGCCTGTCTCTCCGTCTACTAACCCTAAAAATGGTGTTCTTGCTGGCCGTATGCTCGGCCTGCCGCATTTCAGAGCTACAAGCACTGTCCTGCCGTGATCCATTCCTCAGAATCACCCCGGGGACCATCCATCTACGCATGGTCCCATCCTTCCTACCCAAAGTGGTCTCACACTTCCACCTCAACCAAACCATTTCATTACCAACCACGGAAGGTGTGAAGAAGTCGGAAGAAGGCCGGTCTCTACGCCATCTCGACATCGGCAGACTACTATCCAGATACCTGGAAATGTCAGAAACGGTACGAAAGACGGACCATCTGTTCATCCTGCACAGCGGGAAGAAGCAAGGGGAAGCGGCCTCACGGGCAACCATCGCCTGCTGGATCAAAGAAGTCATCAAGGCAGCCTACGTAGAAGTGGGAAAACCACCACCTCTACAGGTCAAGGCCCATTCCACCAGAGCCCAGGCGGTTTCCTGGGCAGAAACCAGAATGCTTTCACCTGCCGAGATCTGCAGAGCGGCAACGTGATCCTCCATCCATATCTTCTCCAGATTCTACCGTCTGGATGTTCAGGCTCGGGAGGACACAGCATTTGCAAGGGCAATCCTTATTGGACCACGGGCAGCCTCCCACCCAGTTCGGGAGTAGCTTTTATACATCCCATTGGTCCTGAGTCCATCTGCTACACGCTAGGAAATGGAGAAATTACTTACCTGATAATTTTGTTTTCCTTAGTGTAGACAGATGGACTCAGCAGCCCACCCTCGGCTGCCATTACACATGGTCGTTTATCATATCAAGGTAAGCCAAGCTTTTACTCATCATGGGGCATCCACCCTGCCGGGTTTCGACGCCTTCCGGTTGAGGACACTGGAGGTCTCCAGCTATAGTCGATCAACCAATTCAATCCAATCAGAATAAACACATTAAGTCAATCAATCAGTCAGTCACACATATATATCCATAATGCTTTGCAAGGAAGAATACTGAGAATCTGCACTTCCTGCAGGGGTATATGTACTAGGTGCTGACGTCAGATTGAAATCTGATCCGTCTCCAACTGCTAGCACGAGTACACTATACCCATTGGTCCTGAGTCCATCTGTCTACACTGAGGAAAACGAAATTATCAGGTAAGTAATTTCTCCATTACTGCACTACCAAATTGGTTAGCTTCCGTGATTTCTCTTAGCATTTCAACATCTATCTGATCATTTTGGCCAGGTGGATGGTAGCATACTCCTATCACTATACTCTTACCCAACACACATGGGATTTCTACCCATATAGATTCTGCTGAGCATTTAGTCTCTTGTATAATCTTTATCCTTTTGGATTCTATGCCCTCCTGGACATAAAGCACCACACCCCCACCATGCTGAGCCTTCCTGTCATTGCGATATAATTTGTACCTTGATATAGCATTGTCCCATTGGTTATCATTCCAATTATGTGTCTCATTCACTGCTATACACTCTAACTTTTCCATCTTACTTTTTAGAGTTCTGGCATTGGCATACAGTCATTTCAAAGTGTGATTTTGTTTGTATTAACCTGCTGCTCAGTTGCTAGGGATAATTTGGAATCCTTTAGCTCAGGTGATTCTTTACTTATAGGCACATGGACTACTTTTGCTTTTATTGGAACCACTCTATTGGGACGTCCTAACTCTCCTGTTTCATTAGTATCCTTTGAAGATACCTTCCTCCGAACCATGCACAGCTTTCCCCCTTGTTCTAGTTTAAAAGCTGCTCTATCTCCTTTTTAAAAGTTAGCGCTAGCAGTCTGGTTCCACTCTGGTTAAGGTGGAGCCTGTCCTTTTGGAAAAGTCTTACCCTTTCCTAAAAGTTTGTCCAGTTCCTTACAAAACTGAATCCCTCTTCCCTGCATCATAGTCCATCCACTCATTGAGACTCCGGAGCTCTGTCTGCCTCTGGGACCTGCATGTGGAACAGGAAGCATTTCAGAGAATGCCACCCTGGAGGTTCTGGATTTCAGCTTTCTACCTAAAATCCTAAATTGGCTTCCAGAATCTCTCTCCCACATTTTCCTATTTTGTTGGTGCCCACATGTACCACGACAGCTGGCTCCTCTTCAGCACTGTCTATAATACTATCTAGGTGATGCGTGAGGTCTGCCAACATCACGCCAGGCAGGCAAGTTACCAGGCAGCCCTTACATCCACCAGCCACCCTGCTATCTATATTTCTAATAATTGAATCACCAACTATGATGGCTGACCTAACCCTTCCCTCCTGGGCAGTAGCCCTGGGAGACATGTCCTCAATGCGAGAGGACAATATATCACCCGGAGAGCAGGTCCTTGCTACAGAATCACTTCCTGCTACACCAGGGTTATGCTTTCCAACCGGGAGACCTTTGTGATCCAAGGCAGCACCAGGGCTGCCAGGGTGGATTTAGGACTTGGGTACTATGTCCCTGAAGGTCTCATCAATGTACCTCTGTCTGCCTCAGCTCCTCCAGGTCTGCCACTCTAGCCTTCAGAGATAGGATTCATTCTCTGAGAGCTAGGAGCTCTTTGCACCGGGTGCACATACACAACCTCTCACTGGTGGATAAAAAAAATCATACATGTGACACTTGATGCAAAAAAACTCTCAAAAAGAACTGGTGCTATAGTATGATTTAGATAAGCGCCTGATTAAAAAACAATCAG
Source organism: Rhinatrema bivittatum (assembly GCF_901001135.1). NCBI lineage: Eukaryota > Metazoa > Chordata > Amphibia > Gymnophiona > Rhinatrematidae > Rhinatrema > Rhinatrema bivittatum. Next base: position 75,449,845 of record NC_042618.1, on the reverse strand, counting down.
AAAGTGTCTCTTGCCTGTAAATCAAGGGATGAGTGCGGGGTAGGTGGGAGTGAAAGACACTAGCATTAACTTCATCTGGCTTGCTTATTATTTCGGACACAAACAAACTAAAGGATATACTCCACTATTTCCTCTCTCCAAGTCGTTTTTAAGTCCTGACATTTTCCAAAGCTATTCTTACCGATGCTATTCAACCAGCAGCAAGTTGATCTTCTCTCAGTGGATTGAGAGGTTTGAGTTTCGTGCACCTAATGGCGTGTGCTTCCAGTTTTCTACAAAAGGTGTGGGGCCTCTGGAAGCTGGGGCTGTGGAGTTTTGAAGCCTAGATAATTTGCTGTGACCTCTGGAGTCCTCTCCCGGGGGATGCCGGGGATGGTATGCAGATGAACCTTCCAGTCCTCTTAAATGTCTCATCTCTCCCCTATCTTCCCTTTCCTCCAAGGTGTACGTTTAGATCTCCCCTTAAGCTTTAGAATAAAGTCCACGGACAATTTTAATAGCTACCCTCTAGACCCACTCCATCCTGTTTATATATTTTCCCCCATTTCCTTTTCTTTAGGAATATTTCCTTCTTTTCGTTCTTGTATGGAAAGTTGTAATACATATGGACTAAAATAATACAGTTTATGTATGTTTCTGTTTAACAGGCTCACAGTAATGAAGTACTGGTATTTTCTGTTCAACCTAAGTCTCTTGGCAGGTAAAATTTAAACAAATTTGTATACATTTCTTTTCTTGTAGCATGGTGATTATGTATAACAGTATGAAAGCAAGTTTGATTACTGTAAACTGTTTTCCATAGATAGGATGAATTAATCATTACATATGGGTGTCGTCTACTGCCCAAAAGAATAGAGCTTTGAGTTCTATTGAGCATGTCAGAATTCCCACTTGAGCCTTCTCAGTTCATATCAGAGCTAAATCTAGCTATGTAGCCAACTCTCCAGGGAGGTGAACGGGTATTCCATGGCTAATTCATTCTGCTGTCTACGGAAAACACAGTTTCCCTGTACGTACCAGGATCAGTCCAGACACCTGGGTTGTGACTCCGCACCAGCAGATGGAGACAGAGCAAGACTTGTCGGGCACCTCTACATATAGTAAGGCGCCACCCACAGCTCCTCCGTCTTTCTCTGTCTCCAGCAGATGGGGCAGGTCCACCCACAGTCTCTGGTGGTCCCTGGTTAGTGGGGTTAGCTAGTCAGGGATTCTTGTTGGTTGAAAAAAAAAAAAAAAGAAGCAGCAATACAGAAGAGGAAATTTTCCCGAGTCCTGAGAGCCTCCCAGGGGGTTGCAAGGTTCTGAGGGGACCATCCCCCCTGGTTGAGGCCGCTGCTGAGGGTTGAGGACCCGGCCTGTTTCTGGCAGCAGCGTCGGGGGTGACACCGGGGAGCCCGGTTCACTCACCCCTGCTGGAGCAGAAGGATCAGGACCAGGGTCAGCAGCAAGTAGAGAGAGAAAAAAAAAAAAAGACAGTGTTGTTAATTGTTTCGCCGGCTCGCCGTCCTCGCGGTCCGTCGTTTTTTCGCTGGGGGGGGCTCCGTTCGCCGGGCAGGGCTGCTGAATTTTAATTTCGAATTTCTCTTCTGAGCACCGGGGCAGTGCGGAACATGCCGAGGGGGTCTTCGTGCCGCGCGGGTTTCGCGCAAGGGTGTTTGCTCAAGTTGTGTTTCGGGTGGCGAGGGGGTGTCCGATGTTGGTCGGGGGGGTCCGGCCTCGGCTGGCGCGATCGCTGCCGCGCAATGCACCTGAAGAAGAAGTCAGGACTGAGCCGTTACCGCTTAGCGCGGGAACGGCGGCCATTTTAGCTACTGTGAGGGAAGCCACGAGGAAGGCCGCGGAAGATGCCGGCTTGCCTCCTGCGCTTTCCCCACAGCCCTGATTCGCCGACGGGCCAGAGTCTAGAGGAGGCCTCCTCGGATTCGGAGGCCTCCTTTTCCTCAGATTTTGCAGTGCTGCTCCAGAAGATTTTGAAATATAAAAAGTCCAAAAGAAAAAGAGGAAGGTCGGCTAAAGGGGGTTCGGACGGTCGATCAGAACCCCGGAAGAGGAAAGCGGGGGAGGGTCTCTGGAGACCCGCCCAGAGACCACCGTCCTTTACGGGGAATTCCCCAGGACACAGACTCCGATTCGGCCTCGTCGGTGGAGGAGGAGCCGGACGTAGGGGCCCCGGGGGGAACTGGAGGTCCCGCCGAGGAGGAGGTGGTGCACCCTGGGATCACCAAAGGAACGCCAGCGGTGGAAGGTGACGACCCCAAAGTCATGCGCTTGTTCCGGAAGGAGGAACTGGCGCCGCTTATCCCGGCTATCCTTCGGGAAGTGGGGGTGGACGCTCCCCCGGTGGGGTCTCGAACGGATGCCAAGATGGACCCTGTGCTGTTGGGCCTTACGGGGCCGGCTGTGGCTTTTCCGTTCCACTTCTCGGCGTCCGATATTCTCTTCCGGGAATGGGATACCCCGGAATTGGGCCTGAAGGTGAGTAAGGCTATGGACAAGCTGTATCCATTGCCGGATGACGCGCTGGAACTCCTTCGTTTTCCCAGAGTGGATGCAGCGGTGTCGGCGGTCACGAAAAGGTCCACAGGAGCCACGGCTCTCAAGGATATTCAGGATCGAAAACTGGAGGTCCAACTTAAAAAGGTATTCGAGGCTTCGGCCCTGGGGGTCCGCGTGGCTATTTGTAGTAACTTTGCTTTGCGGGCAGGTTTGCGCTGGGTTCAGGTGCTTCAGGCCAATGCAGGTCTCTCGGGAGAAGAGTCTGCACAGGCGGACCACCTGGAGGCGGTGATCGCGTACAGCGCGGATGCTATGCATGACCTCCTGCGGACTTCGGCCAGAGCCATGGTCTCGGCGGTTTCCGCGCGCCAGCTCCTTTGGCGGCGGATGGATCATCGAAGGCTCATCTTGGCTCGCTCCCGTTTAAGGGGAAGTTATTGTTCGGTAAACAGCTGGACGATTTGATGCAATCGCTCGGAGAAAACAGGGCTTTCAAGCTACCGGAGGACAGGCACTGGACCTGAACATCTTTCTCCAATAGGTCCCGTTTCCGAGGGCCCAGAAAATCACGGCTGCAGAGATTGTCAGGGTCCTCTTACCGATCTGGTTCCTCGAGATCGCCGTCATGGTCTCAGTCCTTTCAAGGGAGAAAGTTTGGGAGACAAGGTGGTCCCTCGTCGGGAACGGGTCCAAAAGCATCTCAATGAAACGCGGAGGGTCCATGCCCCGCGGCTGGCTCCATCGGTCGTGCCAAATGTAGGAGCCAGGTTGGCGCGTTTTTACGGGGAATGGACCAGAATAACTACGGACCAGTGGGTCCTCAGCGTGATAAGTCAAGGTTACGCTTTAGATTTTGCATGGATTACGGCAGACAAATTTCTTGTCTCCCCTTCCAAGGGTCCAAGCAAGCGAGTAGCAGTTCGGGATACGCTTCAGCGGCTAGAAGACCTGGGCGCGAAAGTGCCCGTGCCCCCGGGGCAACACCGTCGGGGTCGGTACTCCATTTACTTCATCGTGCCAAAGAAGGAGGGCACTTTCAGACCCATCCTAGACCTGAAAGGGGTCAACGGGTGTCTTCGTGTTCCGCGCTTCAAAATGGAGACGATTCGGTCGGTGATAGCCTCGGTCCGACCGGGCGATTTCCTGGCGTCCTTGGACCTCACGGAAGCGTACCTTCACATCGGCATTCAGCTGTGTCATCAGCGGTTTCTGCGGTTTTGTATCCTGGGCAGACACTATCAGTTCAAGGCTCTCCCCTTCAGCCTCGCCACCACTCCGCGTACGTTCACGAAGGTAATGGTGGTGGTGGCAGCCGAGCTCCGGAGGGAGGGATTCCTGGTACACCCCTACTTGGACGATTGGCTAATCCGGGCCAAATCCGAAAGTCAATGCCGACAGGCGGTCGACAGAGTCCTGCAGCTCTTGCGCTCACTCGGATGGGTGGTCAATCTCGCCAAAAGTCGGCTGGTTCCCACCCAGGCCTTGGAGTACCTGGGAGTGCTGTTTGACACGAAGCAAGGCAGGGTGTTTCTGTCCAAGGAGCGTGTGTGCAAGCTTCAGAGTCAAGTGCGACGTTTATTGTCCCTACGGATTCCTCAGGTATGCGATTACCTGATGGTGTTGGGTTCGATGGCGTCAACGCTCGTGTTGGTTCCCTGGGCTTTCGCTCATCTACGTCCATTGCAATCCGCATTGCTCTCCCGATGGCGGCCGGTGTCGGAAGAGTTTCACCTCCCACTCCTGCTCACGGATCAGGCGAGGTCCAGTCTGCAGTGGTGGCTCAGGTCCGACAATCTGACACGCGGAGTGTCCCTGCTCATGCCCAACTGGACGATAGTCACCACGGATGCCAGCTTATCTGGCTGGGGGGCGGTTTGCATGGGCTGCTCGGTGCAGGGACCAGGACCTATTAAGGCCTAAGGATAGGACAGGTTTGGGAGGAAAAAAAAGTTCTTAATTATGAAGTGTTGTGCAATCGGGCTCTCCCTTCCCTCGCGGTTACTATTTTTGCATGCCTGCTGTTTTCTTTCACGGCCGATTTCGCCGTGCTCCGGGGCTCTTTCAACCATGCTGCAAGGAGCAGTTTGCCAGGCCTGTGGTTTGGTGTGTGCGCATTTCTCACAGGACAAGCAGGATGGTAGTCCTCACATATGGGTGACATCACAGGATGGAGCCCAATCACGGAACACTTTTGTCAAAGTTTCTAGAACTTTGACTGGCCCCTACTGGACATGCCCAGCATGGCACTAACCCTGCAGCCAGCAGGGGTCCCTCTTTAGTCTTCTTTTTTCCACGCAGCAGTAGCCTCGCGGTTAAGGAGCTCTGCAAGGATTCCTGACGAAATTTCCTCACGGAATTATTTAAAGTTAAATTACCCCACAGGGGTCCCTCCGTTGACTTTTTTCAGTCCGCGGTACTCCGGTAAGTTTTTACCCGTTTTCCGTCGATTACCGTCGAGTTTGGCCCTTGCGGCCTACTGGCCGTCGACTGTACCACGGCTCGATTTTTTTCTATGGCCATGGCGTCGGGGTTCCGTCGGTGTCCGGACTGTACTCGTACCATGTCCATTACAGACCCGCATAAAGTCTGTGTAATGTGTCTTGGACGAGAGCACGATGTTTTGACCTGCACCAAATGTGCCCTAATGACACCAAAAGGTCACAAGGCCAGAATGGAGAAGATGGGACTTCTCTTACGTGCTCAAACCCCGACTCCGTCCATTGCATCGATGTCATCGGAACTGGCACTGTCAACGTCGCGCCAGCATCACCCACCGACCAGTGACCACCCGGCGTCTATCACTTCCCGGCCTTCGACACCCTCTTCTCCCCCTCAGGACCGAGGGGATCGTAAGGAGAAACATCGGCACCGAAAGTCTCGGACCATCGAGGTATCGAAACCATCGACCTTGCCATCGTTCGAGCCGCTGCCGAAGAAAACCTGACCAGAAAAGGCACCGACCTTTTCGGCGACCGGGTCACCAAGGCAATCCTCACCCGACAGGGCGTCGGGAGCCGCGACTCTGCCTCTAACGGTGGTCCCTCCGGCTATGCCTCTGCCTCCTTCTGTTCCGGAGCCGGGGCTGTTTGCTCCAGGTCTCCAAGAAGAACTGGACCGGATGGTTCAGGAGGCCATCGACAAGGCGATGCATCGACTCCAGGTTCCCCCGGCACCAACCCGATTCCAGCAGCATTGGCACCGCTGCTATCGAGGATGGAAGCGCTTATTGCTGCTTTTCCTCCAGTGGATCCCGGGTCACCGATGGCTCCGGTACCCTCCCTGTTGACTTTATCATCGGGAGGAGAAACACCGTTCCGCATCCCTCCTTCGGGAGTTCTGCTTCAGCCATCGAGATGGATACAGATACCCCCCATTGGTGCCATCGAGCCATCCACAGATGCCATCGATGCCTGCGCCGGGGACTTCATTACTTTCATCGGTGCCTCCGGTTATTCCTCCGATGCCTTTGGAGCCTAAACCGGGACCTTCAGGTATCCAACTACCCTGTCCCTCTACAGTTCCTAGAGAGACAGGTGCTGATCCTTATGATACCTGGACTGACTATTCTTCACCAGACACCGATGACTTGCCTTCACCACCTTCACCCACTGAAAGTAGAAAAGGTTCTCCTCCAGAGGACCTTACTTTCATAAACTTTGTGAAGGACATGTGTGATTTGGTCCCCTTCCAGTTACTGACGGAACAGGATGACAGACATCAGATTATGGAGTTGCTTCAATTTCTGGACGCGCCCAAGGAAATCACCTCCATCCCCATCCATCAAGTTCTTCTTGACCTTCTCAAAAAGAATTGGGAGCACCCTGGCTCCATTGCTCCAGTCCACAGGAAAACTGACTCTACCTACTTGGTGCAGTCAGCGCCAGGTTATCAAAAGCCTCAATTGGATCACCAATCTGTGGTGGTTGAATCTGCGCAAAAGAAAGCAAAAAGGTCCAAAACTCATACTTCCTTTCCCCCTGGCAAGGAACAGAAGCTTTTGGATACCATTGGTCGCCGAGTCTTTCAAGGATCAATGCTGATCCTCCGAATTGCTGCTTACCAACTATATATGACCCAATATAATAGTCATTTTTAAGCAACTACAAGACTTGACAACCTCCATGCCTCAATTACTTCAGTAAAGTTCCACACCCTACTTAATAAGGGTTTGGAGGCAGGCAAACATGAGATTAGATCATGTTACGATATCTTTGACACTACAACCAGAGTATCTGCAGCCGCTATTTCAGCAAGACGATGGACTTGGCTTAAGTCTTCAGACCTTAGTCCAGAAGTGCAAGAGTGGTTGTCCGACCTCCCCTGCATAGGAGACAATCTCTTTGGCGAGCAGATTCAAAAGACAGTGGCTGAGATAAAGGACCATCATGAGACTCTCGGACAGCTCTCTCTGTTTCCCTCCGATTGTCCTTCTAAACAGCCTTTCCGGAAGGACTCTTAAAAAGTCTTTTTATAGACCAAAGAAGTCCTACCCGCCAGCAGCTAGTTGCTGCTCTGTGAGACCATTCCTCAAATCACAGTCTCGTCAAACTCGAAAGCAAAAGCCACAGACAGCCCCCCAACCGGGCCCTGCTTCTGGTTTTTGACTCTCGCATAGAGAGCAGCAGCCAGATTCCATTACCAAATATCCCAGTGGGAGGCCGCTTGTGCCATTTCAACAACATATGGCAATCAATCACCTCGGACCACTGGGTCCTAGCAATAATTGCTCAAGGCTATCATCTCAACTTTCTCTCCATCCCGCCGGATTCCCCACCTTTTTCATTTTTTTTTTCATTTGTTAAAATTTATTAATCGCGTACCACAAGGAGGCCTAGGCGAATTACATAATCAACATACATAATAAAAACATGAAATTGACATGTACAATAACCTCTAATGACATGGAGAACATCCGACCATTCATTGCTCCTGGAACAGGAGGCCTCCCTCCTACTCCAGTCCAGAGCAATAGAACCAGTACCATTGCCTCAGCAAGGCCTCAGATTCTATTCCCGGTACTTTCTAATCCCCAAAAGATCGGGAGGCGTTTGTCCAATTTTGGATCTACTAGCCCTCAACAAGTGCCTCCAGAGAGAAGTTCAAGATGGTAACCTTGGGCTCCCTGCTTCCTCTTCTTCAAAGAGGAGACTGGCTCTGCTCTCTTGACCTTCAGGACACATACACTCATATTGCAATAATTTCATCTCATTACAAATTCCTGAGGTTTCTCGTAGGCCCCAAGCACTATCAATACCGAGTGCTTCCATTCGACCTAGCATCTGCACCACGAGTATTTACAAAATGCCTTGTTGTAGTTGCCGCCTTCCTCAGGACTCAAGGTGTCCACGTCTACCCCTATCTGGACGACTGGTTAATCAGGGCTCCGACTCAGCAATCCGCTTTGTCATCCCTACATCTCACCTTACACACTCTAATTTCACTCTGATTTCTCATCAATTACTACCAATCCTCCTTGGTCCCATCTCAAACCTTATCGTTCATTGGGGCAGACTTGGACACCTTACAGGCAAAGGCTTTCCTGCCTCGACAACAAGCCCTCACTCTGTCTCTGGCACAACAGCTGCAGTCTCAACACTCGACGACCGCTCATCGTTTTCTTATCCTTCTAGGACACATGGCATCCTCAGTTCAGGTCACACCAATGGCCTGCCTGGCCATGAGAGTCATGCAGTGGACTCTAAGGTCGCAATGACACAGTCCCTTCAGCCCCTGTCGACCATTCTCCACGTCACCGACTCACTCCGTCTGTCTCTCGCCTGGTGGACGAATCACATCAATCTTCTACAGGGCTTGCCCTTTCAAGCACCAAACCCTCAAATAATTCTCACCACCGATGCTTCCAACTTCGGGTGGGGAGCCCATGTGGCGGATCTCCAGATAACAAGGTTCCTGGTCTCCAGAGGAAGCCAAACAGCAAATAAATTTCCTGGAGCTTTGAGCAATAAGATACGCTCTCAGAATATTTCAGGATCGCCTGTCCAATCAAGTCATCCTGATCCAGACGGACAACCAGGTGGCCATGTGGTACATCAACAAGCAGGGAGGGACAGGATCCTACCTTCTGTGTCAGGAAGCTGCACAGATATGGGCGGAGGCCCTCTCCCACTCAATGTACCTCAGGGCCACCTACTTGCCGGGAGTGGACAACATGTTGGCAGACAAGTTGAGTCGCAACTTCCAACCGCATGAATGATCTCTAAACCCCTCAGTAGCGAACTCCATCTTCCAAAAATGGGGTTATCCTCAAATAGACCTCTTTGCGTCACCCCAGAATTGCAAAGTAGGCAATATCTGCTCTCTCACTCGCAGCCAACATTATCCACCAAGAGACGCGTTTCCCTATCATGGTCAACCACTCTCCTATACGCATTCCCTCCACTTCCACTTCTGTCAGACTCTCGTGAAGTTACGTCAGGACAAGGGAACCATGATCCTGATAGCACCCCAGTGACCCCGCCAAGTGTGGTTTCCAATTCTTCAGGATTTTTCCATTCGCAGGCACATTCCTCTGGGAACAGACCCGCTTCTAATCACTCAAAACGGGTGCTTATGCCACCCCAATCTTCAGGCCCTGTCCCTGACAGCATGGATGTTGAAAGGTTAATCCTTCAGTCACTTAACTTTTCTGATCCAGTCTCCCATGTCTTGATTGCTTCACGGAAGCCTTCCACCAGAAAATCGTATTCCTACAAATGGAACAGGTTCACGTCATGGTGCTCTTCCCAGGCCCTTGATACCTTTACCTGTCCAATCCCGAAGTTTCTAGACTACCTCTGGCACTTGTCAGAGTCGGGTCCATTAGAATGCATGTCAGTGCGGTAGCCACCTTCCATAAAGGTATCGGGGGTGTCCCTATCTCAGTACAACACCTTGTTACACGATTTTTGAAAGGCTTGCTTCACCTCAAGCCTCCACTGCGTCCTCCGGCCCCTTCTTGGGTCCTCAACCTGGTTTTGGGTCTGCTCATGAAACCACCATTTGAGCCTCTCCAATCCTGTGAACTTCACTTTCTCACATGGAAAGTGATTTTCCTTTTGGCAATCACTTCGGCTCGCACAGTTAGTGAGTTACAGGCCCTAGTTACCTATCCGCCTTACACTAAACTTCTGCAAGACCGGGCGGTACTTCGCACCCACCCTAAATTCTTATCTAAGGTAGTATCAGAGTTTCATCTCAATCAATCCATTATACTACCTACTTTCTTTCCCAGGCCCCATTCCAATCCAGGAGAGCAGGCTCCGCATACCCTTGACTGCAAACGGGCTCTAGCGTTCTATCTAGACCGTACAGCTGCCCACAGGAAGAGCACTCAATTATTTGTGTTTTTCCATCCTAACAAATTTGGGGCAGCCTATGGGTAAGCAGACCCTCTCCTCCTGGCTAGCGGACTGCATATCCTTTTGCTCTCAGCAAGCAGGCATTCCACTCCAAGACAGTGTTAAAGCACACTCTGTGAGGGCCATGGTTACTTCAGTAGCACACCTACGATCGGTGCTGCTTCCTGACATTTGCAGGGTTGCTACTTGGAGTTCTCTCCATACTTTTACAGCCCATTATTGCTTAGACAAAGCCGGCAGACAAGATTCCATCTTCGGCCAGTCTGTCTTGCGTAACCTATTTACGACGTGACGTACTAACACCCTTCCGCCTGCCCGGTGGGGTTCAGGATGCCCTCTACCAAATTCCGCCCCAGTTGTGCCTGTTGCATGCCTTTGGCTACATTTGGTGCATGTTCGGACATCCTCAGCTCTGTACTCACCCATATGTGAGGACATGGCAGTCCTCACATATGGGTGTCCTGTGAGAAAGCAAATTTGCTTACCTGTAACAGGTGTTCTCACAGGACAGCAGGATGTTAGTCCTCACGAAACCCGCCCGTCACCCCGCGGTGTTGGGTTAGTTTTATTTTATTTTTCGGCACTGCCTGTAGCTTTTAAATAAGACTGAAGAGGGACCCCTGCTGGCTGCAGGATTAGTGCCATGCTGGGCATGCTCAGTACGGGTCAGTCAAAGTTCTAGAAACTTTGACAAGTGTTCTGTGATTGGGCTCCATCCTGTGATGTCACCCATATGTGAAGACTAACATCCTGCTGTCCTGTGAGAACACCTGTTACAGGTAAGCAACATTTGCTTTATAGCGCGACTGTCTGTGTTCTTGTCTCCCTGGGGGGGAGGGAACATCCGTTTCGGCTGGGGATGACGGGGGGAGCACTTGCACGGCTGTAACGAGAGTGCAGAGACCCAGGGCTCCTTCTCTTGATCCGTTCCTGCTGAGCGCGGGAACGGAAGCCATTTGAAGCTCTTTCAGGGCTGCCACACGAGCTGAGGTGGGGGAGGGGATTCTCCCGCCGCTCTTATCCTTGCAGCAAATGGCCCCCCCGGGGGGGGTGCGAAATGCCAAGGCAAGATGTGGGTGCTGCAGAGGACAGCCCCGAGGGGGCTTCTGACTCCTCGTCCTCCTCTTTTTCGTCAGAATTTATATTGCTGCTTCATAAGGCCTTTAAGGCCAGGAAAACAGGGAAGAAGCAGGCGGGGGAGAAAATTTCATTGGATATGCCCAGTTCAAAGGCACGGAAGCAGTCCAATCCACAGGTAGCGCTGGTGCATCAATGGTTAAGTGCCATTTACGTTCTGCAGCACCCCACGCAGGCACAGATTCCTCCTCAGATGCTTCAGACCCGGATGATCAAACCATGCCATCTAAGCCTCCGCTGTGGGTAGATGGTGATACTGATCAGCAGCAGAATTCTCCCCAGACCTCCCATGTAGTTGAGGGGGATGACCCGAAGGTGGTCCGCCTTTTTGGAAAAGAGGAGCTGGGTCCTCTTATTCCTGCAATTTTGGGGGAGTTAGGCATCGAAGTGCCGCCAGAAGAATCCCAGATGGGAACTATGGATCCAGTATTGTTGGGTCTGCGGGGTCCGACCACTTCATTCCAATTTCAGTTTTCGGTCGCTGATTTATTGTTCAGGGAATGGGACACTCCTGACCTCGGGTTGAAGGTTAGCAAGGCAATGGATAAGCTATATCCTTTGCCAGAGGATGCTTTGGACCTTCTTCGTGATCCTAAGGTGGATGTGGCAGTGACTGCAGTTACCAAAAAGACTACCATCCTGGTCACAGAGGCGCCAGCCCTGAAGGACCTGCAAGATCGGAAGTTAGAGCTCCAGCTCAGGAAAAGTTTTGAGTCTCAGGACTGGGAGTGTGGGCTGCTGTGTGCAGCAGTTTTTCTTTGCGAGCTGGCCTGCGCTGGGTGCAACAACTACAAGCCAATGAAGGTCTTTCAGACTGGGAAACTCCACAGATGGGCCATCTGGAAGCGGCAATGGCTTACAGTGCTGTTCCCTGTATGTACCTGGATCAGTCCAGACCGTGGGTTGAGCCTCCTGACCCGCAGATGGAGACAGACCAAAACTGAAAGGGTATCCTATATCAGGACAGAGCCTACCCTGCATCCCTTCAATACTTGTCTGTCTCCAGCAGTATCACCCCAAACACACAGATCAGCAGGAAGGCAGCCTAGGCTGAGTGAATCAAAGGGCAATCCCCCCTAGGCCCCCCCAAGAGCAAGGAGACAGAGCTGTCTCCTGAAAATAAACAGAGTTCTTCAAACTTTTATATGTGTGTGTATATATGTAATAGGCAGCAGTATTTTACCTCTATTTTGAGTCGGAGAAGGGAGCGAGGAGGGTTCGATTGCCTGCACTCGCTAACCCGTGGCAGCACAGCTCAGCTGTTTCTCTGCCTCGCGGCAGCTCCTTCTTGTTAATTATGCCGCGTTTCAATCTCTGTTTAGCCTGCGGGGAGCCTGCCACGTGGCTCTCCTGCGATGAGCTTTGTTCTGGGTGCCTGCCGGATGAGGAGGGCCCCTCCATGGCAGCGATCAAGCCGGCGACCCAGGGGCGGTCTTCTCGCCACATGGCCAGGCCATTCCCAACTCAGCAAACCGTGGGAATGGCGGCCATTTTGGGAATCAGTGCAGCTCCCGATTCGGGGCTGCAGGAGGGAGAGGAGCCAGATTTTCATGTTTCTCCCCCCGATTTAAGCCCTGTGCGTCCTCTGGAAGAGATCCCTGACCCTCCCTCCCCTCCCCCGCCCTCCGGGAGATCCAGGCCACGTTTTTCTGTGCACTTTGTGCTTTTAATGCACAAATCTTATTTGGCAAGCCTACAAGAGGAGGAGGAGCCCCCCCAGGACCTCCCCCTGCTAAAATCCCTTGGATTCCCACCCCGTAGTCTCCTGCGGCACAGGATGGGCAAGGCTCCATTAGGGTTAGGGTAGTGCGCCCCCCCCCCCCCGGATCCCACCTCATCCATCCACGGTACCAGACCCGGCTTCGGATTTGCTAACGCCAGGTCCCCCTCTTCAGGGGGATGAACCCCGAGTGCTCCATTTGTTTCAGAGGGAAGAGCTAGAGCCGCTCATTCCATTCATTTTACAGGAGCTGGGGATTGAGGTGCCACCGGAGGGATACGTTTACGGCCACGATGCCAGCTAAAGTGGACCCGGTCCTGGCAGGACTCGGGGCTCCTCCACGCACTTTTCCATTCCATCCCATGCACAAGCTGCTGCTCCTTCGGGAATGAGAAGCTCCCGAGGCGGGACTCCGAGTGGGTAGAGCAATGGACAAGCTCTATCCTCTCCCCCGAGGAATGCCTGGAGATGCTCAAAATTCCCAAGGTAGATTCTTCTGTATCCGCTGTCACCAAACACACCACTAACCCGATGGTGGGAGCCATGGCTTTAAAAGATGTCCAATATCGCAAACTCTAACTTTATCTCAAGTGTATCTTCGAGGTCTTGGCCTTAGGAGTCCGGGCGACGATCTGCAGCAGTCTCATGCAGCAGGCAAGTCTTAGGTGGGTCCAACAATTGCTCAGCACCCAGGACCTCCCGTCTGCAAAAGCGGAGCAGGCTGAACGACTAGAGGGAGCTGTGGCGATTGGAGCAGATGCTCTCTACGACTGACTCCGTGTGCAGACCAGAGCAATGGTCTCAGCAGTGTCGGCCAGACGTCTCCTCTGGCCGCGCAATTGGTCTGCGGATTCTTCTTCCAGGTCTCAGTTAGGCACTCTTCCTTTCAAGGGTAAGTTGCTGTTTGGCGAGGACTTTGAACAGCTTATTAAATCCTTGGGTGAGAACAAGATCCATAAGCTGCCGGAGGACTGCCCTAAACAGTCTCAGTCCTTCTTCCCTATACGTTCCTGCTTCAGAGGCCAGCGGCCGTACAACAGGGCACGGGATTCCTTCTCTAGAGGGACCACCTCCAGGTCCCAGTCCTGGTCTCATTCCTTTCAGGGCCACCGTGTCTTCCGAGATGGTAACCCACAACACTCCACCGCAAAGCCCGCTTCCCAATGAGATCCGGCCGGCCCATTTCTCCGTTCCAAACTTAGATGGACGTCTCCCCCTGTTTCTCGAGGAATGGGCCAAAATCACATCGGATCAGTGGGTCCTCAAGGTGATAGAGAAAGGTTACACATTAGTTTGCTCAGGATCTGCTGGATCTTTACATACTTTCTCTCTGCGGATGCCGGAAGCGGGCTGCCGTCTGCCAGACCCTTGTCAGACTCCAGGTTGAAGGTCTTTCAGACGGGGAAGCCCTACAGACGGGCCGTCTGGAAGCAGCAATTGCTTACAGTGCTGATGCTCTTTACGACCTTCTATGGACTTCAGCCAGATCTATGGTTTCTGCTGTCTCGGCTCACAGGCTTCTATGGTTAAGAAACTGGTCTGCGGATGTGTCTTCCAAAGCTCAGCTGGGTTCCCTGTCTTTCAAGGGCAAGTTGCTTTTTGGAAAGGACTTGGAGGACATGATTCAATCCCTGGGAGAGAATAAAGTACAGAGATTACCCAGAGGATCGGCCCAGATCGAGGGGCTCCTTTTCTGCTCGGTCTCTCTTCCAGGGAAATCGGAGATTCTGAACCCCCCGGTCTACCGGTTCTTCCTTTCTGCAAAATCCAGGTAGACAACAGTCCTGGTCTCAGTCCTTTCGAGGCCGACATTTCGGTAGATCCAGTAGCCCCCAGTCTGCTCCTGGAGTTAAGTCCTCACAATGAAAATCAGCAGGTCCATTCCTTGGTACCACTGGTGGGAGGCAGACTGTCTCTTTTTTATGAGGAATAGGCCAAATTAACGTCGGACCAGTGGGTCTTCACGGTGATACGTCAAGGTTACGCTTTAGATTTTTCACGGTGCCCTCGAATGGTTTCTGGTCTCCCCATGCGGTTACGAGGAGAAACTAAAGGCCGTACAAGACACATTGCAGCGTCTTCTCGAACTCTGCGCCATTTTGCCAGTTCCTTCTGCGGAACAGAGAAGAGGCCACTATTCCATTTACTTCGTGGTTCCCAAGAAGGAGAGAACCTTTCGGCCCATACTAGATTTAAATCGGGTCAACAGGTGCTTTCGGGTGCCTGAGGTCAGTCATTGCCTCAGTGCAAAAGGGAGAGGTCCTGGCATCGCTGGATCTAATGGAAGCTTACTTACACATAGGCATCTGGGACGCCCACTAGAGATTTCTACGGTTTTTCATTCTGGGACATCACCACCAGTTTCGAGCTCTGCCTTTCGGGCTTGCTACCACGCCCCGAACCTTCACCAAGATAATGGTTGTGGTAGCAGCACAACTCCGGCAGGGACTTTTGGTGCATCCATACCTAGACTGGCTGATTCGGGCGAAATTAGAAGTGCTTTGCCATTCGGCGATCCATGGAGTACTTCAGCTATTGAGATCGCTCAGTTGGGTGGTCAACCTTGCCAAGAGTCTTCTGGTACCCTCTCAGTCTTTGGAATTCCTGGGAGCCCTGTTCGACACGCAACAGGGGAGAGTTTTCCTTACCACGCACCGCATTTTCAAGCTGCAAGGTCAAGTTCTGGACTTATTGTCTAGACATCCTTCCAGAGTACGGGATTACTTGCGGGTCCTAGGATCGATGACTTCCACCCTGGAGTTAGTGCCCTGGGCCTTCGCTCATATGCGTCCATTGCAATCAGCATTGCTTTCCTGGTGGAACCCAATCTCTGAGCAATTTAATCTTCCCCTTCCTTTTATGGATTCTGCACGGTCTAGCCTCGATTGGTGGTTCCTCTCAGACAACTTGAGTCGAGGGGTTAAGAACATAAGAACAGGCCATACTGGGTCAGACCAAGGGTCCATCAAGCCCAGCATCCTGTTTCCAACAGTGGCCAATCCAGGCCATAAGAACCTGGCAAGTACCAGGTTCCCCTGGTAGTGCCAGAGTGGACTGGGATTACCACAGATGCCAGCCTCAAGGTTGGGGAGCAGTCTGTCTGGGGGAAATCCGTGCAGGGTCTGTGGTCTCCGGAGGAATCTCCGTGGTCAATCGATCGCTTGGAGACTGTTTTTTCTCGCATTACAAGCCTTTCTTCCACTCCTTCAAGGGAAGTCTGTCAGGGTTCTGTCCGACAGTGCGACCACAGAGGCGTATATCAATCGCCAAGGAGGGACCAAAAGCCAACCAGTAGCGGTGGAAGCTCAACAGTTGATAAGCTGGATGGAGCAGCATCTGGTCAGCATTGTGGCATCCCACATAGCTGGCATCGATAACGTTCAGGCAGACTTTCTCAGTCGTCACAATCTCGATCCCGGGGAGTGGGAGTTGGCCAACAAGGCCTTTCAGCTCATATACGCAATGTGGGGCACACCCAGAATGGATCTGATGGCGACGTTCAGGAATGCTAAAGTCTTGCGCTTCTTCGGTCGCCGCAGGGAGACTGGAGCGGAAGGAGTGGATGCTCTGGTTCTTCCCTGGCTGACAAACGTCTTGTTCTACGTGTTTCCGCCGTGGCCTCTGATCTGCAAGGTACTCAGGCGAATAGACTCCACCCAGCGGAGGTGATTCTCATCGCTCCAGAGTGGCCAAGGCTTCCATGGTTTCTGGATCTGCTCAATCTAACTGTGGCGGAACCTCTGCGTTTTTGGGATTTCCCGGTTCTTCTACATGAAGGACCTGTCTGTTTGGAAGAGGCAGATCGCTTTTGTTTAGCAGCATGGCTGTTACGGTCCCGGGCCGTGTTACGGTCCCGGGCCGTGCCCCGGTCCCTCCACCTACCTCGGGGGCAGCCCGGGCCGTTTCGGGGCTTCCTCGGGCCTGCAGGCTCTCCAGCGCTTCTCTCCCTCCTCGGGAGAGACGCAGACGGTCCGGCGCAGCTGGCCTCGCCCCCTGACGCGCATGCGGGGAGGAGCTCCTCTTAAAGGGGCCAGCGCGGGAAAACTCTCTGTTCTGCTGTGGATGACGTCAGACGCCCTCAGGGTACAAGTACCCTGCATCTAGATCACTCCAGTGCCTTGCAACAAGGTTCCTGGTCTTCGGCCTGCTGTTGCTGCGTTCCTGGTTTGCTCTTCGTCCCACTTCTGCTCTGCCCTCCTTGCTGGATTGATTCTTCTGGACTTCGACCTCTGGTTTGGCTTTGGACCGCTCTCTGGACACCGACCCCTGGACTGGCTGCGGACCGCTCTCTGGACTCAGACTCCTGGACCGACACTTGGATTACCAACGACCTGCTGGAGGCGCCAGCCGTCTGGAACCCACGACCTGCAGGAGGCGCCTGCATCCAGACCATCTTCCACCTTCATGGAGTCACCTAAGTCCCAGCGGCCGTGTCCCTACGGGCTCCTCCTGGGGGGACTTTGGCTTCCAGGGTGAATCTCTAAAAGTCCCAGCGGCTGGACTCCTAAGGGCTCCTCCCGGGGGAGTGCCGGTCTCCAGGGTGAAGATTCTTCTATCACCAGGGTCCAACGTCGTCCGTCCTCCCAGTGGGTACAGAGTCCTTGGTCGCATAGGACTCCACTATAGTCCAGTCTCTCAGCTTGCTCCGAGCCTCCGAACCGCCTCCTGGTTGGGACACTTGCTGTAGACCTCTACAGCACTCCATACTCTGTCCCAACCAGCCCAAGGGTCCACGAACACAACAGTTTGCAAGGCCATGGACCCGGCGGACCTTGCAGGCTTGAAAGCCATTCCGGTATAGCCCAGAGGCTACAACAACAGCAAGCATGCCTCGATGCCTTAACGGCAACGGTTCAAGCTTTAGCCAACCGCGTCGGAGGACCCACTGCTGCCAGTTCTACGCCGTCTGGAGCTGGGCCCTTCGCTGCAGCTACCGTCCCTGTCCAGATGCCAGCACCTTCACGGTTCTCTGGAGACGCAGGACGCTGCCGAGGATTCCTGCATCAGTGCCACATTCGGTTCGACCTTCTTCCGCTTCAGTTTCCTACTGATAGAGTCAAGACCAGCTACATCATTTCCCTACTGGATGGGAAACTTTTGGCCTGGGCCTCCAATCTACTGGAATGCCAGGATTCCCGCCTGAATAATCTGGACCACTTTGTTTCTGCTTTCAGGCAGGTCTTTGATGAGGCCGCCCATAAACCCACGGCTGCCTCTGAGTTGCTCCAGTTGCGACAGGGCAATCGGCCCCTAGCGGAACATGCCATGGAGTTTCAGACTCTCGCTGCAGAGTCAAATTGGGGAAGCGACAGCCTACATGGTATTTTCTTGGAGAGTCTTTCCCAGAGATTACAAGATGAACTGGCAGTCCGCGATCTTCCTGATGATCTGAATGAACTTATTGACCTGGCCGGCAGGGTGGACTGCTGCATCCAGCGTCGCTTCCGAGAGAGGAGGACTGTTCATAGGCCTGCCACTTCTGGACCCGTTCCGGCCCCCCAGGCAAGTTCCCAGCCAGCCTCTTCTGCAACCCAGGACGTTGAACCCATGCAGGTGGGTCGAGGACCTCTCTCCCAACAAGAGAGAAGACGTCGCTCACTGGGCCTTTGCCTATACTGCGGTGGAAGAGGCCACTTCCTTGCCCAGTGTAGCGAGCGCCCGGGAAACGCTCGGGCTTAGGAATTAGTGGGGAGCTTCCCCTAGGTCACACCACTACTGACTCCCCGTGCTTCGTCCTGGTGACCTTGCTTCTCCCAGGGGGAGAGTTTGAGACTCAGGCCTTAATAGACTCTGGCGCAGGAGAGAACTTCATCCTTCAGGAGTTAGCCCGGCAACTCCAGATTGGGGTACAACCCCAAACTCCCCCGCTTCGCATTTCCTCCATCCAGGGAGGACTTCTTCCAGGAACCATTTCTACGTGCACCCAACCGCTCACCCTACGTACTGGCGTGCTGCACCAAGAGGAGATCTCCTTCCTCATTCTGGAGAGATCTATGCATCCTATCATTCTAGGAATACCCTGGCTTCGGAAACACTCACCTATCGTTGATTGGGACTCCCTCCAGGTGACTTCCTGGGGGCTGACCTGCTTTCGCTCCTGTCTGACTAAGGTACTTCGAGCCCAGGTGCCACTCCTGACAACCCCCATGGCACTGCCTCCACACACTATCAGGAGTTTCATGATGTCGTCTCCAAGGAAAAAGCTGAGATTCTCCCCGAACATCGCCCCTTTGATTGTGCGATAAACCTTTTGCCTGGTACTACACCCCCACGAGGTCGGGTGTATCCCTTGTCTCTTCCTGAGACTCGAGCTATGTCTGCCTACATTCGGGAGAACCTGGAACGTGGGTTCATTCGGCCTTCTAAGTCCCCGGCAGGAGCCGTTTTCTTCTTCGTGGCCATGAAAGATGGGTCACTCCACCCCTCCATAGACTACCGTGGTTTAAACAGCATTACCTGCCGTGATCGGTACCCTCTTCCTCTGATACCGGAGCTCCTGGACAGGCTACAAGGGGCCAAGGTTTTTACTAAGCTGGATCTTCGTGGGGCTTATAACCTGGTGCGGATTCGTCCTGGAGACGAGTGGAAAACCGCATTCAACACAAGGGACGGTCATTATGAATACTTGGTTCTGCCCTTTGGCCTCTGCAATGCACTGGCGGTTTTTCAAAACCTCATGAATGAGGTTCTCCGAGATATGCTTCATTCTTCAGTCATAGTTTACTTAGACGATGTCCTTATCTACTCCAGGGATCTGGAGACACACCGCCAGGAGGTTCGAGTACTACAGAAGCTGCGAGACAATCAATTATTCGCCAAGTTGGAGAAGTGTATTTTCGAGCAGGATTCCTTACCCTTTCTAGGGTATATCGTATCCTCCACCAGGTTTCTTATGGACCCAGAGAAGGTTTCAGTGATCAAGGACTGGCCACAACCTCTGGGAGTGAAGGCGCTCCAACGCTTCCTGGGTTTCGCCAATTTCTACCGGCAGTTCATTCCCCGCTACTCCCAAAGGGTGGCTCCGCTAACTGCTCTTACCAAGAAAGGCGTCGATGCTAAACATTGGCCGCAGACGGCTATACTAGCCTTCCAGGACTTGAAAGAAGCCTTCCTCCAGGACACCTGCCTCCACCATCCAGATCTGCAGAGACCATTTATCATGGAGGTCTATGTCTCCGACGTAGCGGTTGGGGCCGTTTTATGTCAACTATCCGAGAAAGGAAGACTTTTGCTGTGCTCCTATTTTTCCCGCAAGTTCTCCCCCGCTGAAAGGAACTATAGCATAGGGGACAAGGAGCTACTCGCTATTAAGCTCGCCTTTGAGGAATGGCGTCAATGGCTGGAGGGGGCCCAACACCCAATAACCGTCTATACAGATCACAAGAACCTGGAATACCTGTGTCACGCCCAGCGCCTAAATCCACGGCAGGCACGCTGGTCCCTCTTTTTCAGCCGGTTCAATTTCACCCTACGCTATCGACCGGCATACTAGAACACCCGGGCGGACACCCTCTCGCGTACCTCTTGAGACTGAAGAGGACTCTTCACCGCCGCAGTTCATCCTGGATCCAGCCAAGGTCCTCTTAGCGGCCGCTGAGGTGGCTCCCGCAGGGAAGACTGTAGTTCCTGTCCGTTCCCGTAGGAGAGTATTAGCCTGGGCCCACGATTCTCTGACTGCCGGACACCCAGGAATAGTCAGGACCCTGAATCTCCTCTCAGAATTCTACTGGTGGCCGCAACTGAAGAGGGACGTTCATAAGAACATAAGAAAATGCCATACTGGGTCAGACCAAGGGTCCATCAAGCCCAGCATCCTGTTTCCAACAGTGGCCAATCCAGGCCATTGGTAACCTGGCAAGTACCCAAAAACTAAGTCTATGCCATGTAACCATTGCTAATGGCAGTGGCTATTCTCTAAGTGAACTTAATAGCAGGTAATGGACTTCTCCTCCAAGAACTTATCCAATCCTTTTTTAAACACAGCTATACTAACTGCACTAACCACATCCTCTGGCAACAAATTCCAGAGTTTAATTGAGCGTTGAGTAAAAAAGAACTTTCTCTGATTAGTTTTAAATGTGCCCCATGCTAACTTCATGGAATGCCCCCTAGTCTTTCTACTATCCGAAAGAGTAAATAACCAATTCACATCTACCCGTTCTAGACCTCTCATGATTTTAAACACCTCTATCATATCCCCCCTCAGTCGTCTCTTCTCCAAGCTGAAAAGTCCTAACCTCTTTAGTCTTTCCTCATAGGGGAGTTGTTCCATTCCCCTTATCATTTTGGTAACCCTTCTCTGTACCTTCTCCATCGCAATTATATCTTTTTTGAGATGCAGCAACCAGAATTGTACACAATATTCAAGGTGCGGTCTCACCATGGAGCGATACAGAGGCATTATGACATTTTCAGTTTTATTCACCATTCCCTTTCTAATAATTCCCAACATTCTGTTTGCTTTTTTGACTGCTGCAGCACACTGTACCGACGATTTCAATGTGTTATCCACTATGACACCTAGATCTCTTTCTTGGGTTGTAGCACCTAATATGGAACCCAACATTGTGTAATTATAGCCTCTACGTCCAGTCCTGTTCCGTCTGTTCACGGCAAAAACCCCTGCATGGACGTCCCTGGGGTCTTCTTCAGCCATTACCAGTCCCTACCGAGCCTTGGACTCACTAATCCACCGATTTTATCGTTGACTTACCAGCCTCTGACAGGAAGACCATAATCTGGGGCACGGTCGATCGTTTTTCTAAAATAGCCCACTTTGTGCCTCTCGCTAAACTACCATCGGCACCGGAACTGGCCACCCTCTTTACTCAGCATGTTTTCCGCCTCCATAGTCTCCCGTCACATATAACCTCAGACCGCGGCCCGCGGTTTACTGCAAAGTATTGGAAGGCTCTCTGCAGGAAGTTTGGTGTGCAGCTTCACCTGACCATGCCTTTCATCCCCAAGCCAACGGGCAAAGCGAGCGCACCGACAGGACCTTGAAGACATTCCTTCGCTCCTTTGTGCGAGATCTCCGGGACGACTGGGTGTCCTTATTACCATGGGCAGAGTTCTCCTATAACCGGCACAAGCACTCTGCGATGGACCAATCCCCGTTTCAGTTGGTCTATGGGAAAGTTCCAAGACCTCCACTACCTCTATCTCTGACCGTACCGTCTCCAGCGGTCCAATTTACGGCACAGCATGTGCACCACTTATGGCGAATCACCCAGGAGAAACTCCGTCTGGCAGCGGCCAAGGCTAAGAGATCTGCAGATAAGTCTCATCAGCCTGCTCCGGTTTTTCTTCCGGGACTGAAGGTAAGGTTAAGTACCAGAAACATCCATTTACGGACTCCATCTATGCGCCTGGCTCCTAGGTACATTGGCCCGTTCGCATACTCGAGCGTGTCGGGGCGGTCTCCTATAGATTACGTCTGCCTTCCACATTGAGGATCCACAACGTGTTCCACGTATCCCTGCTCAAACCGGTGATTCTCTCAAAATTTCACACGAAGCCGGCTGCTGCTACGGCGATTCCTGATGCCATATACACCGTTAAGGAAGTCCTGGATGTTCTTTTCCACCACCGCCGGTGGGAATACCTCCTCTCATGGGAGGTGTATGGTCCTGAGGAGAATTCCTGGGAGCCGTCTTCCAATATCCTGGACAAGAATCTCCTCCACCAATTCCATCTGGATCACCCAAGTAAACCCAGGCCTCTAGGGAGGGGGCGTAGGAGAGGGGGTATTATTACGGGGCTTCCTCGGGCCTGCAGGCCCTCCAGCGCGTTTCTCCGGCGCGGCTGGCCCCGCCCCCGATGCTCGCGCGGGGAGGAGCTCTTCTTAAAAGAGCCAGCGCGGGAAAACTCTCTGTTCTGCTGTGGATGATGTCAGTCGCCCTCAGGGTATAAGTACCCTGCATCTAGATCACTCCAGTGCCTTGCAACAAGGTTCCTGGTCTTCGGCCTGCTGTTGCTGCGTTCCTGGTTTGCTCTTCGTCCCGCTTCAGCTCTGCCCTCCTTGCTGGATTGATTCTTCTGGACTTCGACCTCTGGACTGGCTTTGGACCGCTCTCTGGACTTTGACCTCTGGTTTGGCTTTGGACCGCTCTCTGGACACCGACCCCTGGACTGGCTGCAGACCACTCTTTGGACTCAGACTCCTGGACCGACTTTTGGATTACCTACGACCTGCTGGAGGCGCCAGCCGTCTGGAGCCCACAACCTGCAGGAGGCGCCTGCATCCAGACCATCTTCCACCTTCAGGGAGTCGCCTAAGTCCTAGCGGCCGTGTCCCTACGGGCTCCTCCTGGGGGGACTTCGGCTTCCAGGGTGAATCTCCAAAAGTCCCAGCGGCTGGACTCCTAAGGGCTCCTCCCGGGGGAGTGCCGGTCTCCAGGGTGAAGATTCTTCTATCACCAGGGTCCAACGTCATCAGTCCTCCCAGTGGGTACCGAGACCTTGGTCGCATAGGACTCCACTGTAATCCAGTCTCTCAGCTTGCTCCGAGCCTCCGAATCACCTCCTGGTTGGGACACTTGCTGTGGACCTCTACAGCACTCCATCCTCTGTCCCAACCGGCCCAAGGGTCCACGAACACAACAATGGCTTTTGAGAGGCGTCATCTGAAGAGCAAAGGGTATTCTGACATGGTTGTGGCTACGCTTTTGAGATCCTGCAAGCCATCCACTTCCCTGGCTTATGTCCGGATGTGGCGAGTTTTTGAATCTTGGTGCGTGGAACGTGAGGTGGTTCCTACTCTAGCATCAGTGTCTGATATTTTGTGTTTCCTACAAGCCGGACTATCCAAGGGTTTATCGTGTAGCTCTCTTAGAGTGCAGGTAGCAGCTCTTGGTTGTTTACGTGGTACTATTCAGGGAGTTGCTTTAGCTATGCATCCGGATGCGGCTCACTTTCTTCGGGGAGCAAAGCACTTACGGCCTCTGGTAAGACACCCTTGTCCTTGGAACCTAAATTTAGTTCTCACAGCCTTGTGTGCTCAGCCCTTTGAGTTTTTAAAAAGGGCAACGTTGAAAGATTTCACATTAAAGGTGATTTTTCTGGTAGCAATTTCATCTGCTTGCAGGGTGTCAGAGCTTCAGGCGTTGTCTTGCAGATAGCCTTTCTTGAGAATTTCGGAGTCTGGAGTCTCTTTACGGATGGTTCCTTCTTTTCTTCCAAAGTTAGTTTCCTCTTTTCACCTGAATTAATTGGCGGAGCTCTCGTCGTTTCCAGATTTGGACCAGTCAGATCCTCTTGATAGAGACTTAAGGAAACTGGATGTTCTTGGATCTTTACTGCGTTATCTGGAGGTTACGAACGGGTTTCCGGTATCCAACCATCTTTTTGTACTGTGGAGTGGTCCAAAGAGAGGTAATATGGCTTCTAAGACTACTATTGCTCGCTGGCTGAAAGAGGCTATAAGTTCAGCATACTTGTTGCGGGGTAGACCTCTGCCGGTTGGACTTCATGCTCATTCTACCTGTTCGCAGGCAGCGTCTTGGGCTGAATGTCATCAAGTCTCGCCACGAGATTTGCAGAGCAGCTACATGGAAGTCTTTACACACATTCGCCAGGCATTACAGACGATGCCCAGGCCTTGGGGGGAATTTGGAGAGGGTGTGCTCCGAACGGGCTTCTCCTGGTCCCACCCCAAGTAATAAAGCTCTGGTACATCCCAGGAGTCTGGACTGATCCGGGTACGTACAGGGAAAGGAAAATTGGTTCTAACCTGATGATATTCGTTCCTGTAGTACCATGGATCAGTCCAGAGTCCGGCCCAATTTAGGCATACAGGTAATGGAAAGTCCGCTCGTTCAGCATTCATTTGTTTTGGACCTGCAGATTCAATTTGTTCTCATGGATTCAACGAGTTCTGTTCCCACTTGGGATTAGTGAGCCAGTTCAGAAGAGGTGTTTTTTGTATATAGTTAAATTTTGGATTTGGGCCATTCTGCTTTGATACTGATTCATACTGATGGACTCTAGGTGGCACCTCAGGGATTAGGGCAGAGTCTGTTAAAACTTCTCTGTCTCCATCTGCTGGAGGGAGGCAAAACCCAGGAGTCTGGACTGATCTGTGGTACTACAGGAACGAAAATTATCAGGTAAGAACCAATTTTCCTTTATTTCCCAGGAAATCTAGACTACATTGAAGTATGGCTGCGTTTGTTGATCCCATTGGGAACATAGGCCCCATTAAAATTATTGAATTTGGAACCACATGAACAGCTACTGCCAGAAGAGATTTTGCTGGCAAATGCCGAGATGAGCAATTTGCGGATCGTTGTGTGCATCATGGTCACACAATCCAAGAGTAGAAATGTGTTCCCTTATATTGTCTGTATATGCCCCTATAAATTTTAGTCTTGAGTGGACACTAGATTTGGCTTTTTGAATTTGATTAGAAAACCTAAGCTGTGTAAGAGGGAGTTTTTGTTTCTTATAGATATCTCTGATCACATCTTCCCATGATCTTACTGCGAATTGCCAGTTATCTAGATCAGATAGGGGAAGTCTTGAATCCTATAGAGTCACAAATATGCTGCTACCACACCAGACATTTGGTGAAGACTCATGGGGCAGCTGACAGGCCAAACAGGAGCACACTCTATTGGTAGTGGGTAGAGTCCACCTTTAATTGAAGGGAGCACCAACATGAATGGTGGGATGGGTATGTGTAGGTAAGCATCCTTGAGGTCCAAGGCACACATCAATTAGCACTTCTAAATGTAGGATAGAATTGTGTTGAGGTAGCATCGTCCCCTTCTGCGATAGGAACCTTCTCCGCAACAGGTCCACTACCTGCCACTGAGTCCACAGGATCAATGTCTGGCTCCCTCTTGAGGACCCTCCCATTAGACTTTCACCAGCAGACTTCTCATCTTCACCTGCCGGGCGGCCCAGATCCAGAAGCTGAAGAAGCTCCCTTGACCTTGCCTGCATAGCTGCTCTTGGCTAAGGTTAGGACTTTTGGATGGCCGAACGATTACGCGCTGCTTCCCTCTTAGCCAAAAAAGGTTCATGGAATAGTAGGACACAATCTGTGAAAAGAAACCTCAGAACCATTGGCTCCCTTCTCCACAACATCCTTAACTGGCTCCCTTGCCCATTCTCTAACTTCCTCAGGGCATTGCTCTGCCAGAGACAGTGGGGAAGGGGAGTCTCCAAACTCCCTAGCCTATGCAAGCCTCCTGCCATGGGGAGGCAACATGGCCGCTGTCTCCCACCCCCGCGGGGCCTCCTGCATGGGACCTGAAGAAAGCGTGCAGAGATCACTTCCAGACCCTCCATGGAGGTCCCTTCCTATCCAGAGGCATAGCTGGCGCATGGCGAGGCCTCATTGAGGCTAGATCGCCTCCCTCTGCGGTCCTGACACACTTACCTGTGCTCAGAGGGAGGCGCCATGCTTTTGCTGAGGTCAGTGGTAAAAATAGCTTCACGGGAGTAATGATCACTGAGTCACTCCTGCTGGCGCCGAGTCACATGCATCTTCTCACCCTCACAGGCCCAGGTGGAGCGCTTACTGCCTACAGTCTTGGCAGAGATTCCTCCCCTCTGGAGACACAGGCAGCACACGAGGCCGCATGGAAGGTGTGATCGCCTCAATTTGCAGGCCTGACAATCTTTCCTGTGCTCCGTGGGTGACTATCATTCGTGCTTGCCGCAGCTAGCCCGACAAAATGCTGCTGAGTGCTGTGAGCACAGACCTTCCTGCCAGCACATAAATATCCCATTGCCTCTGTTCTGGATGCCTGGTGCTGCTGTGGAACTACTGGCTCCCTCTCTCACACCAGAGTCTGGCCTTTAGGTCAGTAACAGCCTTGCTCTGCACTTAGCTCATTTTATTTTATTTTTTTAAGGCGACAGTGCAAACAGACACCAAGCAAAAAAAAAAAAACTTCCCTGCTTCTGGCTGTGGGCTGGGGGAGAGAAGGCCTCAGAGGGAGCGAGGGAACCAGGACCCGTAGTTGTCACCCCCTCTAGTTGCTGAGGGCCGAGCCAAATCAGGGATCTCCCAACCCTGTACTCTCCCTGCTCTACCTGAGGGAGCTCCCATGTAATCCATTATGCTATCTCTTCTTCCTTTATTTTATTTCACTTTCTAAACTCCAGGATTGGACCTCTGCTATCTGCTGGAGACAAAAAAATACTAAGGACTGCAGGTAGCACTCTGTTAAGTAGCAGCGCCTGAAAAGTTTTTATTCTCTGCCTCCATCTGTTGATAGGGATGCAAAACCCCATTTGTCTGGCCTGATCTGGGGTATGAATAGAAACCTAGCTTTGATTAAAGAACTTCAACCCACCTTGTAATCGCTGTTAGCTGTGGCAGGGGCCCATGCGACCCTTACACGATGCCAGTGTAAGCCTCCATTCTTCCAAATATTATTTCATTTTATGACTAGTCATCCTAAGGAGTTACAATATGCTCTCTTCACTCTTTTTAGCAGCTTTGAACTCCTCCCACTCTCCAGCAGCTACCCACCTGAAATTGTCAGAGGGAAAGGTGGCAGCAAAAGGCTCACAGCAGAATCTGCCAAAGCCTGGGACTAATTTTTGATTAATTTGACACCTGAGATCCCAGTTGGGGGAGAATTCAGTCCTTCCTCCTGGAATGGATCTGTATCTCCATGGACTAGTGGGTTCTGAAACTTGTAGAGCATCGCTACTACTTAGATATCTTTTACCCTCCTTTGACCGAACAAACTTCAGTCTTTCGCTCCAAACCTTTTTAGTAGGCCCAACTGCAACTGGAAGTGGTCTCTCCTTCAGCAGAAGGTGGTTAACACTGTCCTGCCTCAGGATTGTGCCAAGGCCTCTATTTTGGGTATTCCCTGATTCCTAAGAAGTCATTTGAGTACGGGGGTCTAAGAATTTTATACTGGGCTTACAAAGACTGAACAAGTTGGTGTAGGAGAGATTCAGGATGAACTCCCTCTAGATGATTCTCCCTTTCCTTCAACTGAAAGATAAGAAAATTATTCCTTACCTGCTAATTTTCGTTCCTGTAGTACCATGGATCAGTCCAGACAGTGGGTTATGTCCCCCATCCAGCAGATGGAGTCAGACAAAGCTTCGGAGGGTGCTGCCTCATAAACCAGTGCACCCTCTGTAAGTCTGTAACGTGAAAGAGCCGCGAGGAAACACAAACAGTGCCGTGGGTAGCGGGAAAATGCCTCCGCTTTCAAACTCATCGACCCCGGGGAAGGACAAGCACCGGCAGAAGAATGTTACCTCTCTGCGGTCAGCAGCCCCAAGGAATGCGCTTCTCGGGGCTGCGGGTCGGGACGCGGCAGGGGGGGGAGAGGTTGAAACCTCCAACATGCACCCCCAGGAGAGCTGGTTCGAGGAGGACCTAAAGTAAGGTAATAAAATCACAAACTTAGCCCACACAACCAGTAGAGAAGAGGAGAAAACCAGACAGATTGAAAGAACAGATCTGTCTGCAAGTTAAGGCAGTATAATCAAACCTTTTTTTTTTTTTTTAATAACTTGATCCATCAGACAAAAGTTCAAAGGAGAAAAGAAAGAGAATAATTCTCTCCATATACTGGGGAAGCCAAGGTTCCCCTGCTCCTATCTGCTGGAGTCAGAAAGATACTGAAGACTTACAGAGGGTGCACTGGTTTATGAGGCAGCACCCTCCGAAGCCTGTCTGACTCCATCTGCTGGACGGGGGACATAACCCACAGTCTGGACTGATCCTGGTATGTACAGGGAATGGATGTGTGCTGTGAATCTGAAGGATGCTTCTGCACACATCGCCATTCGCCATACCCATTGGAATTTCCCCAGGTTTTTGGTGAAGGACACACATTATCAATATAAGGTACTCCCTTTACCCTTAAAGCCATAGAAAGGCCATTTACAAAATGCCCTGCAGTAGTGGCAACACAGCATCATCAGCAGGCTGTGTTTTAATATCTGGACCATTGGTTGGTGATGGGTGCATCTCTGTCAGGAGTTCTGGAATGCCGCGGAGACCATGCTCCTCCTGTAGTCCTGCAAAATGAATTGACCATACTTAATCCTCGCCCACTTCCCTGGACAGTCAGCTACCTCCCTAAAGCGACATTGTAGAAGGGATAGGCTGTAAAGTTTGTCTATTTGTGGATGATACTGAGATCTGTAACAGTCGACACGGGAAGGAGTGGCGAGAATATGTGATTTAAGGAAGTTTGAAGAGTGGTCGAAGATATGGCAACTGGGATTTAATACCAAGAAGTGCGGCGTCATGCATCTGGGACATGGTAATCCGAAGGAAATATATGTGAGAGGGGGTGAAGAGCTGCTGTACACGGAACAGGAATGAGACCTTGGGGTGATAGTGTCTAGCGATCTAAAGATGGCGAAGCAATGTGACAAGATGATAGCTAAAGCTAGAAGAATGCTGGGCTGCATAGAAAGAGGAGTATCTAGTAAGAAAAAGAAAGTGATTATCTCCTTGTACAGGTCCTTGGTGAGGCCTCACCTGGAGTCCTGTGTCAGTTCTGGAGCTGTATCTCAAAAGGACAGACAGGTTGGAGGCTGTTCAGAGAAGGGTGACCAAAATGGTGGGAGGTCTCCATCATATGGCTTATGAGGAGAGGTTGAAGGATCTGAATATGTATACCCTGGAGGAGAGGAGGAGCAGAGGAGAAATGATACAGACCTTTAGATACTTGAAAGCTTTTAGTGATGCACAAGCAACAGACTTTTTCTGCTGGAATGAATCCAATAGAACTAGGGGTCATGAAATGGAACTCTGGGGAGTATGATTCAGAATCAATGTCAGGAAATATTTATTCACGCAGGGGGTGGTGGACGCCTGGAATGCTCTGCCAGAGGAGGGGGTGAAGACACACATGGTGCAAGATTTCAAAAGGGCATGGGATAAACACTGTGGATCCCTAAAGGCAAGGGGAAGGGGAATGAAGTAAGAGGCATGGGGGTAACTTGCTGATGTGGCGAGTACCACCCTTAACAAATAGCCTTCATACTGTGATGCAACTCCATCACTCGTTGCTTCAATAGCAGGGGGAAAAAAGGAAAGAATTGGATTCAGACAACGAACAAAGACATTGAACTGTACGGTGTGGGAAAACACACATAAGGGTGGGGGTAACTTGCTTGATGCAGTGGTTACTACCCTTAACCAAAAAGCCTGATACTACAATTCTGATGCAACTCCAATATTGCTCTCTGTTTCAACTGCATGGGGAGGGGGTAAGGAAATTGAACCCACACAGTAACCAACAAGCACATGGGGAGGTAACTTGTTGCAGTGGTTACTACCCTTAACCAAAAGCCTGATACTACACTTCTGATGCAACTCCATTGTTGCACATTGCTTTCTGATTCAATGGGGGGGGGGGGGGGAAATTGGACTCAAACAGTAGCCAACAAAGACCTTGGTGGCCTGAGTAACTAATAAGTAAGGGAAACTAATAACTATGGGAGCTTGCTAGGTAGGCTGGATGGGCGTAGGGTCCTTTTCAGCCATCACTTTCTATGTTTCTATGTTAAAGCTTTTAAGCTTTGAAAGAGTCTGAAGGCTGTTGAGGCATTATGAGATCTCCACCACATGCTCGGTGGGGGTGGGGGGGGGGGGGGGTGGAATTTTTACTGAGCTAAAAACTGGGCTGTTTACACATAAGCAAACTTGCTTTCCTAAATAGTGTGCAGCAGGAAAATATCAGAGGTACTGTGAAACTTTTGCTGCTTGCAGTAAGAAGATGGAAGTGGATCACAGCTGCTGCTGGCTACAGCAGTCTTAATCTTTCCCTCATCATCCTCCATATGATTGCCTTGAGCCAGCAGAAAAAGTTGGTGAGCAGCTGCCTCTGTCACCTTCCCTCTGACATAAAAACTGCAAGGGACTGGTAGGGCCTTGCTAGACTACAGAACCCTATGTGGTTCCAACATTCATAGGGAAGCTGACAGGAGGCAACAGTACATGAGCAGTGCTGCTAGCCAATTCCTCTTGGTGGCTGGAGACAATCCCTAGGAAGGAAGGGAAGATGGGGATGGCAGCGGGGGTGGGTGGAGAGGGAAGTTGATGCCAGCTTGGAGGGAAAAGGTGGAGAAGCCCAGAAAGATGGTGATGCCGGAGGTGGGGGAAAGGAATGTTTCCTGTACGTACCCGGATCAGTCCAGACAGTGGGTTATGTCCCCCGTCCAGCAGATTTACAAGAAACGTCCGAAGGTGCTACCATATAAGCCAGCATACCCACTATCCCTCTACAGTATCTTTCTGACTCCAGCAGATAGACAGTGTACTGGGGAACTGATGTTCCCCTGCTCCTAAGTGTATCTTATCTTTTTCTTTAAGCTTTTAGTGTTTTCAGAGGGATCAAGTTTCTCTAATTAAAAAAAAAAAAAAGAAAGAGCCAAAGACTGGTTCTCCATTCTGCCCTTGCGGACAGACCTGTTTTCTCTTTCTATCACCCTGGCTGTTACCTTTCATTTCTACCTCTATCGGGTAGTTGGCTGGGGTAATTGTTGAAATTTATTACTTTCAGGTTTCTTGTTCGCCAATTCAAGCCGCTGGGGTGCACATTGGAGGTTCCAACCCCTCCCCCCTCTGTTGCATCTCGACCCGCGGCCCCGAGACGCACATTCCCCGGGGTTGCCGCCTGCCGAGAGGTCACATTCCTCGGTGGGTCTTGTGAGGATTCTGGGTCGGTGGGGTGTTTAGAGCGGTGTTCCGGACTCAGAGGTGCATTCGTGGCACTGCCTGCTTATTTCCCCGCAGTCCCCTCCCCCCCTGTGACTGCGCCTCGTGTAGCCGGCCCGGGTCCAGACTCTCCCGGGAGGGGATCTGCACGAGCTGCCTCCCCGGTGGGGAGGGCACCTCGCAGCCGATGGAGGCTTCAGGCTCACGTGGTCAGGAGCGTCCCTACAGGCAGCGGCTGGCCCCGATCCCGCTGAGCGTGGGAACGGTGGCCATTTTGAATCCGGACCCGATGGACTCGTGCACCTCAGAGGAAGAAGCAGAGGCGCCATTCTCTTCTCTGCCGCCATTCCTGGCACCAGTACCGCCTCTGGGTCCGTCTCTGCCGTTGGGGGATTCTTCAGTTAGGCTCCCACCGGGCCCACCTGCATTTTCCACTTATTTCGTGCTACTTATGCATAATGCATACTTAGCCAGGATGTCTCAGCTGCTGGATCTCACTCCAGGAACCCCCCCCATGAGTAGACAAGCCGGGAGGGGGGCCACGGACGTACCCCAGGGCCCACCTGGGCTGCCTCGGGGGTATTCCCCTGTGGAAGCAGGGGATCTGGTACCAGACCCTGCCATGGATGATCCACTCCTTGCGGCTCAGATGGAAGGAGATGACCCTAGGGTTTTACGCATCTTTGAGAGATGAGCTGGAAACTTTGATTCTGCATTTCCTGCAGGAGCTGGACATTGAGGCTCCTCCGGACCCACCTGGCCCCGAACCCCTGGTGAAGAAGGGGGAACCCTGTGCTGGCGGGGCTCCACCCACCGGCGAGAGCTTTTCCTACCCACCCCATGTTCCTCCAGTTGTTATCTAGGGAATAGGATTCGCCCGAAGCCTCCCTCACGGTTAGTAGAGTCATGGAGAAGCTATACCCTCTCCCTGAGGATTTTCTCGAACTACTCAAAGTTCCGAGGGTCGATTCCACAGTCTTGGCGGTCACCAAACACACCACCATCCCGGTTACAGGGGGCACAGCGCTGCGGGACCTTCAGGACAGGAAGCTAAAGGTTTACCTCAAGAGAGTGTTGATGATTGGGCGCTGGGTGTTCGGGCGGCCAGCTGTAGCTCGCTGGCACAAAGAGCGGGCCTCCGGTGGGTGCAACAGCTCCTTACTTCTCAGGACCTGCCACCAGAGAAGACACGTCAGGCAGACAGGTTGGAGGCTGTAATTGCCTATGGGGCAGATGCCCTGTATGATCTCCTATGAGTCCTGGCTCGGTCGATGGTTGCGGCGGTTTCGGCCCGACGCCTGCTTTGGCTCCGAAACTGGTTGGCAGACTCCTCCAAGACTCGGCTGGTATCTCTACCTTTTAAGGGCAAGTTCCTGTTTGGAGAAGATCTGGATCAGATCATTAAGTCCCTCGGAGAGAATGCGGTGTATAGGCTTCCAGAGGATCGGCTGTGATCCACAAGATCTTTCAGTTCCTCCAGAAGCAGATTTCGCAGTCAATGCTGTTTCTGCACCACAAGACAACAGACACCTCGGTCTCCCTCATCCCGCTCACATTCCTGGTCCCGTCCCTTTCGAGGGCGCAGACCTGCCAAGGACTGGATGGCCCATGGGACGTCCTCCAAGCCTTCTCAATGATGCCAGGCTGACCCACTCCTCCATCCCCAGGATTGGGGGTCGGATTTCTCTCTTCTACGAGGAGTGGGTCTGGATCACGTCGGATCAGTAGTCCTAGATATTCTAAAACAAGGCTACGCATTGGATTTTGCTTGGCCCCCAAGGGACAGGTTCATCTTCTCTCCCTGCAGGTCACCCCAAAAGCAGGTCATGGTACGCCAGACGCTCAACCTACTCCTTGCTCTGGGGGCAATTGCCCCAGTGCCCCCCACAGAAGTGGGATGAGGCCACTATTCCATCTACTTTGTGGTTCCCAAGAAGGAGGGCACTTTCCGCCCAATTCTTGATCTCAAGTCTGTGAACAAGTCCCTCAAGGTCCCTCATTTCAGGATGGAGACCCTGTGCTCTGTGATTGCGGCAGTCCATCAAGGAGAATTCCTGGCCTCTCTGGACCTTACGGAGGCTTACCTGCACATTCTGATCCTCCAGGCACATCAGCGATTCCTCAGATTCAAGATCTTAGGACTTTTTCAATTCCAGGCCCTTCCTTTTGGTGTGGCGATGGCCCCACAAATCTTTATGAAGGTTATGGTGGTGGTGATGGTGGCGGCCGCGCTCAGTCGGGAGGGAATCCTTGTTCACCCTTACCTGGACGACTGGCTCATTTGAGAAAAAACTCTGAGCCAGGGTCATCTGGTGGTCAACAGAGTGGTACAACTCCTCCAATCCCTCAGTTGGATCATCAGCTATGCCAAGAGCAGTCTTACTCCATCCCAGTCGTTGGACTTCCTGGGCACGCGATTTGACACAGCAGCGGGCAAGGTTTTCCTGCGGCCGGATCGGGCCCAGTTGTTACGGGCGCAGATCCAGTGTTTCTCTGGTCTCTCTTTGCCCACAGCTTGGGATTATTTGCAGGTCCTGGGATCCATGGCATCCACTATTGATCTGATACCCTGGGCCTTCGCCCATATGCGTCCGCTGCAAAGAACATTGCTTTCTCGCTGGAAGCCCGTGTCACGGGAGTTCCAGGCCATCCTTCCGCTTCCATGAGCCGCCAGGGACAGCCTTCTCTGGTGGCTGGATCCTCTCCACTTGGCTCAGGGAATGCCCTTGGACATTCCAGAATGGATAATAGTCACCACAAATGCCAGTCTCTCCGGTTGGGGTGCAGTCTGCCAGATGAGGTCCATGCAGGGACAGTGGACGAAGTCTCAAGCACTGTGGCCAATCAATCGATTGGAGACCAGAACGGTTCGCCTAGCACTGAAGAGCTTTCTTCCTCTCGTTCGCCATCGGGCGGTCAGGATCCTCTCGGACAAAGCAACCACGGTGGCGTACATAAATCGCCAGGGTGGCACGAGAAGTCGTCACGTCTCATTGGAAACTGACAAGCTTATGGAGTGGGCGGAACTACACCTTGCTCAGTTGGTGGCCTCGCACATCGCAGGAGTGGACAACATTCAGGCGGATTTTATAAGTCAACGTCTCGATCCCGGAGAGTGGGAGCTCTCCAAGGAGGTGATGCACCTGCTCGTGCGGCGCTGGGGAATTCCCCACCTGGACCTTATGGCGACAGCCCACAAGACGAAGGCACCTCACTTCTTCAGCCGCAGAAGAGAACGTGGCGCAGACGGCATGGATGCGCTAGTGCTGCCATTGCCCCGTCACCTTCTCCTCTACGTGTTCCCACCATGGCCCCTCGTGGGCAAGGTCCTACGAAGGATCGAGGTTCACTAGGGCAGCGTAATTCTGGTGGCTCCGGAGTGGCCCCGCCGTCCATGGTTTGCGGACCTATTCAACCTGGCGGTGGACGGACCCCTACGCCTGTCATCTTCCGCACCTCCTGCGCCAAGGGCCAATATTTTTCAACAGGGCAGATCGCTTCTGTCTTGCGGCTTGGCTTTTGAGAGGCGCAGGCTGAGACACCGCGGTTTCCGGAGGCCGTGATCTAGACCCTCCTCCAGGCTTGGAAGACGTCCACCTCCATCGCTTATTTATTTAAAGTTTTTCTATACCGGCATTCGTGATACAATCACATCATGCCGGTTTACATATAACAGGGGGTGTAAAAAAACAGAAGAACAAAGAACATGTGCATAGAAAACTGTAAAGTTACATTAAAACAGGGTTTAGCAAACTGGGGGAAGAAAGAGAATAAGATGAACTGTACAATAATGGGATTAGTTATTTACATTATATGGTAGAGTCTCATTGGAGTTAAAGCTGAAAAGCTTTAACTCCAATAAAACTCTACCATATAACTCTTTAACTCCAATGAGTTAAAGCTTTAACTCATTGGAGTTAAAGCTAGAGTCTCATTGGAGTTAAAGCTTATGTCCGTGTGTGGAAGGTTTTTGAGTCGTGGTGCACTGCTCACTCAGCCCAGCCACGGCATGCCTCCGTGACTCAGATTCTCTCTTCCCTGCAAGCAGGATTGGAGAAGGGTCTAGCCTACAACTCTGAGGGTACAGGTGGCTGCCCTTGCAGCCTTGATACCTTTGGGAGGAAATTCTGCTCTCATCTCACCCAGATGTCGTCCGGTTCCTCAAGGGGTAAAGCACCTGAAGCCACCACTTCAAGCTCCTTGTCCTTCATGGAGCCTCAACTTGGTACTCTGGATTCTGGGGGTCCTCCTTTCGAGCCTCTACGTGCCGCTGCTCTCAAGGATCTCACTCTTAAGGCGGTTTTCTCGTAGCCATTTGTTCGGCCCGCCGTGTCTCCGAGCTGCAGGCATTGTCCTGCAGAGAACCGTATCTACAACTCACTGACTCGGGGGTCACCTTGCGCATGGTACCCTTGTTCCAGCCCAAGGTGGTCTCTGCTTTTCACCTGAATCAGACTGTGGAACTTCCTTCTTTCTCATCTGTTAACTCTCGAGATCTCCGCAAGCTCGACATCAAGCACGTCCTGATACGTTACCTGGAGGTCACCAATGAGTTCCGTCTCTCGGACCACCTGTTTGTCCTTTGGTCCATCCCCAAGAAGGGGTCCAAGGCCTCTAAGACGACGATTGCTCGCTGGCTGAAGGCAGCTATTGTGGCCACGTATATTGGTGCAGGGAAGCAACCCCCGCTGAGCATCAGAGCCCATTCTCTCCGCTCCCAAGCGGCATCCTGGGTGGAGAGTCATTCCGTTTCTCCTCAAAGAGATATGCAGAGCGGCCACCTGGAAGTCCTTGCATATCTTTGCTCGGCACTATCGACTGGATGTCCAGTCGTCGACGTTTGGTTCTTTTGGCGACAGGGTCATTCGAGCAGGGTTATCTAGGGCCCACCCTCAATAGAGAAGCTTTGGTACATCCCACCGTCTGGACTGATCCGGGTACGTACAGAAAAAAGAAAATTATTCTTTACCTGCTAATGTTTGTTCCTGTAGTACCACAGATCAGTCCAGACGCCCTCCCTCAGATTTGTTTGGGATTTACTGCTAGACTTCCTTGCTTTTGCCTCTCTGTGTATCTATGGCTGTCGTATTCGCCTGTGGTGCTGTTTCACAGTTCTCTTTGTAAGTTTGCAGTTACACACCGGTTGGTTCAAGTTACAGTTTAAGGTTATATTAACATGGTTTACTTGATCCCTCCTTCTCTCTGTCTCTAGGGCTTTGTTTACTCTTCTGTTTACTGAGGAGGAATAGTGGGTATGCTGGCTTATATGGTAGCACCCTCGGAAGTTTCTTGTCTGACTCCATCTGCTGGACAGGGGACATAACCCACCGTCTAGACTGATCCGTGGTACTACAGGAACAAAAATTAGCAGGTAAGGAATAATTTTCTTATGGTGTGCTGCAACAAACTGAAACTAGTGCCTAATATACTATGACAAAAAAAAGGTTGAGAATCGCTATTAGTAGGGATAGGTCTTTAGTGAAGCTATTAATTCTTTCCTTTTTGTTTAAGACTATGCCTGGAGGCAGTGATCACTTTCAGAGAGATGTTGGCCAGCTCGTTGGACTGCCTTCCAAAGCACTTGCTTCACACAGTCAGTCAATATTTTGGAAGCAACAATATATCTGGATCCTGAGACTGTTGCTGCTGCTGTTCCCATAAGAGGACAGACATCCATGGATGAGTGAATATGGAAGATGTGCTAATGTCACCTGACATGTAGCAGATGTCCTAAACATCAGTTGTATAGTTTTTGTTTTTTTTTTTTTAAATCTGCATTATTGTAGGTTATTGGCTTCCTGGCTTTAATTTGCATGTGAATGGCACATAGAGAACCTATTTTTGTGGAAAGATGTTTGCAATAAATCTATATAAAGGTGAAACTAATATGTAGATCAACATAAAACTGAGGCTAAACTGGTCTTGCTTATTAATAAAGCTGCCCTCTTCACCCATTAGTTGTCCTAGTCTATCATGTCCTAGTGGCATAAATAATGTGAAAAACAATTGAAAATCAAAATGGCCTACTCAGTCTACCTAGTTGAGATTGGACAGTGGGTCAATAAGCATATAAATACCCATCTGTTACCCAATACCAAATCATGCCTTTTTTTTTAATGTTATTACTTCCCTCCGTCTCTGTCCCAGGCGTGCCCAAAATCAGTTACAATGATGGTCTCCTCACTTCTGCTAGCAGGCCAGTTCAGGCCTTCCCATCTTTACTTTTATTGTTACAAGACCAATATTTACCAGAAAGGCCTTTCTATATCTTATTACCAAGTTTTATAATAATTCCCATGGCCAGCAAGGTTAGTGAGGCTGCTTAGAAAAAAAAAAATTCTGGCCTCCCCTTGCTTGTTTTAAGTTCAGTGTATAACCAGAGAACCTCCAAGTGCATACTATGTCTCCTACAAAAAGCCTGTAAGCCTTGGAAAATCTCTCCAGCAGCAAGAAGCCATCTTTGCTCCTGGGACAGACTCCAATGGCAGGGTTGAGCCAGTAAGAGAGAGCCCCCTTTGTCCTGCCTCTGGCCTCAGCATTGCCAGCCTGCTATCCTGATCAAGACCTCCCCTACCCTGCCTCTACTGAGTTGGAGGCCCTTGCTGCCTGCAACTGAAGATCAGGCACTCCTTGCAGTTTCTGTGCATTCCGAGGCAAAACGAAACAGGCTGCATGCTGAGCTCGGTGCAGACTTCTTTCCTATGCTTTGCCGCCGGTGCCATTTAATCACAGCACGAGATCCCAAAAGCAAAACATCAGCCACATACCCAGAAATGGCTTGAGACTTGCCTCATTACCTCCTGGTCCACCAAATGCCCTACCATGGTGCCCATTGTTGAGTCGACCCTCCGATGTTTACTACATGGCCTGTATTCTGGGCTGTTTCCTCTATCTGCTTTTGCCTCTTTTTTTTTTTTTTTTTTTTTTTTTTTTTGAGCCCCAGTGCAGACAAACCCTAAATTAAAGGGACAGTAAGAGGACAGCATAAAGCTCTGTTTAAAAAAATAAATTTAAAAAAAAGTGGGGGAGGAGGAAGGAAATGAGGAAGAACAAGAGAGGATCTGCCAAAACAACCTTACTCTTCTGAGAGCTCTCCCTAAATCAGTAAGCAGAGCAGAAGGTGGGGATCTTGATATTACTTCTGGAGTCTTCCCCTCTCTACCCCCACCCTGGCTATGACCTGAGCACCTGCGTAGGACCTTGCTCAACAGAAGGAGGGATTACTTAGGTGTCACCTTAGGAGCCCACCAGTGTAGCCTAGTCACCTATGCCTCTGTCTACAGATCAGCAGATAGTGGACATGTATAGCTAGAGCCAGGACACTGGCATGCTGAAATCAGCAAGCTTCTTGATCTATCACTATCTGCTGCTTGACATGCATAACCCATTTGTATGGATAGACCTGACTGGATGAAGAGGAATGGCTCACTGCCAACAAAAACAGGTTATTTGCCCCAATGCCATTATTCTCTGTTTTTTCACTTTTTTTTCTTGAAGTCACCCTAGATTAACCTTAAGGATTACCGTACAATAAGGAGTTGGTAGAGTTGGTTTCTTTTCGCCAGTAGCTATACATGGAACTGAGGGGGGTGGGGGCCTACCCCACCTGACCATGATGCTATGAGAAGTTTCATACATACAGCAGATCTTGTCTGAAAGTTGTATCTGTGAAGTAAAAGCTCTGTCCAAAGATATCAGCTATCCTATGAGGATTGGTATCCTATACACAGAGCATACCCATTACAGGTAAGCAATTTTACTTAATTTAAAGCATCCTTCTAAATGTGGGCCCTCTTCACTTAAAAGAATAGGCAAATGGATGTAAGTAGCAGTTCAAAAGAATAAAATTGTTTCCATTCTGCACTGTTGCTCCTGTCTGCTGTAGGAGAGTGACAGGGGCCGTTGGAAGGGGGGGGGGGTGTTACCAGAAGCTAACACGCAAGGCTTGCAGGGCCATCATTATGGATTAGGTTCAGCCATCAACAGACCTGGAATCTTCATTTGCAATTCCTGGTGTTATAGGTGAAATAACTGCTTTCTTAGCATACAGACAGGTGAATCCAAAACCAGGGGGTTATGCACTTCTACCAGCAGATGGAGACAGAACAAAGCTGACATCACAGTATATATACCCCTGCACTGGCATCAGTCTGGCAGTATTCTCTATCTCCAGCAGATGGTGGATGTGCATCTCCCTACTGGGAATTGCTTTAAGTTTTAGAAGGAGAAAAGAAGGAAATGTAATTCTCCCCACTCTCCTGTGGTCCCTCAGATGCCTTTGAGGCAGTAGTAATGAATTTCCAGATTGCCTGCTGTTGTGCCCTAGTGGTGAGATCTTGACTGCTTCTCTCTCAGAAGGTTGATGAGTCTCTAGGGCAGTGGTTCTCAACCCTGTCCTGGGGCCCCCCCAGCCAGTCAGGTTTTCAGGATATCCACAATGAATATGCATGAGAGAAAATTTGCATGTTATGGAGGCAGTGTATGCAAATTTTCTCTCATGCATATTCATTGTGGATATCCTGAAAACCCGACTGGCTGGGGGGGGGGTTGGGGTCCCCCAGGACAGGGTTGAGAACCACTGCTCTAGGGAATTCCAGAGTGGGTATGGAACCTGCTGCTGCCTTTTTTTTTTTAAGCAGACATAAGCAGTGATTTAGTCTGGACCTTGGCCAGAGCAGTGGTTTCACTAATAGCAGCCAGGCATCAACTCTGCTTGTGAAATTGGTCAGCTGACACAGTTTCCAAAGCTAATTTTACTAAGATGCCCTTTAAAGGCTTGCTCTTGTTTGGGAGTGAATTGGAAAAACTGGCCCGTAAGTGGGGCGAGTCTCTGGTGCCTTGGATGCCAGAGGATAAACAGTTACAGCATTCCTTTGGTATGAAGGATCGTTTCCAGGGTTCCAGGTGTTTTTGGCCCCTACAGCAGGATGACCTTTCAGCAGACTCGGCCTTTCGGTAGGTCTCAGTCCTTTCATCCCTGGCAGCCCAAGACAGGAGCAGGCTCGGGTGGTGGACCTTCCCAAGCTTCCCAATGAAGGTTTTTCAACCCACCTTCCAGAATAGGAAATGGTGGGTCGAGATCACGTCAGACCAGTGGGTCCTGGAGATGATGCCCGAAAGGCACGCACTGGAATTTCGCAGTATTGCTCGAGACATGTTCATAGTGTCCTCTTGCCATTCCCCGCAGAAGAAGCAGGCAGTGGAGTTCACGCTTCAAAGGCTCCTCATACTGAAGGCTGTGGGTGGTGGATCCACATCTCAAAGTATGGGGTGACATTCCATTTATTTTGTTGTGCCCAAGAAGGACTCCTCCTTTCGTCCCATCTTGGATCTCAAGAGTGTCAACAGTCACTTGAAGGTGACTCCTTTTTGAATGAAAACCTTACACTCTGTAAGGGGGAATTTCTGATGACCTTGGATCTGTCAGAGGCTTATCTTCATATTCCCATCCAATTAGAACACAAACACTTTTTAAGCTTTGCAGTGTTGGGGTGCCATTATCATTTTTTGGGCACTGCCTTTTGGTCTAGCCACTGCTCCCAGAACATTTTCCAAGATTATAGTGGTGGTAACGGTGGTAGAATCTTGGTGCACCCATATTTGGACGACTAGTTGATTCGAGCTAAGTCAAAGGAAGAGAGCTGCCTGGTGATACACAATGTGGTCACCTTGTTGCAGGAGCTTGGTTGGGTGGTGAACTTGACCAAGAGCAATCTTCAACCATCCCATTTGTTGGAGTATTTATTTTATTTATTTATTTAACATTTTTTCTATACCGTCGTTTGGTGGGAACCGTCACAACGGTTTACATCAAGGCACATAAAATGAGGCTAACATATCTTAAGTTACATAGGTGCCATTTTAGGGTCGGTAACATAGTTTGTAAATGTTATAAATTGGTAAGTGTACTGAGTCATTTCCGATTCACATTCTTATAGTTTAGGTTACAAGATTACCTTTATCATTGTACTTTCATCCTTTTGCTGAGCTTTAAAAGAATGAAACTTATTCTGATTAAAATTACACACATTGAGTTTGGTTATGTGTTTGTTGTTCGAATGTTCGTACCTGCTTTCCCGTGAGTACTATTCACCTTTCTCTTTTTGGTAAGCTAGTTTAAAAAGCCAGGTTTTTAGATTTTTTCTGAAGGCTTTGATGTTGCTTTGTAGTCTTAACTCTGTGGGCATGGTGTTCCAAAGTATGGGTCCTGCCAAGGATAGGGCTCTTTCTCTTACTTGTGTGAGTCTGGCTGTTTTGACTGATGGAATAGTGAGGAGTGCTTTGTTGGCAGATCTCAGATCCCTATTTGGGACATGTACACGAAGGGCTGTGTTCAGCCAGTCTGCTTTTTCATTGTGTATTAATTTATGTATAATGCATAGTGTTTTGTACTGAATTCTTTGTTCAATGGGTAGCCTGTGTAATTCGGCTAGTGTTTCCGTGATGTGGTCTCTTTTGCTTTTGCCGGTTAAAATTCTAGCAGCTGTGTTTTGTAGTATCTGTAGTGGTCTTAGTGACGTGTATGGCAGGCCTAGCATCAGGGCGTTACAGTAATCGGTACTAGCAAAGATCAGCGCCTGGAGTACTGATCGGAAGTTGGCGGTTGTTAGAAGAGGTTTAAGTCTTTTCAGCACCATTAGTTTGGCGTATCCTTCCTTAACTTTTAGAGATATGTGTTGTTTTAAGCTTAGTTCTGTGTCAATTATTACGCCTAGGTTCCGTACTTTATCTGCAAACTCTATTTTTGGTTGTTATTGAGTATAATTGGGTTTTGAATGATCTCCGTTCTTTTTCGTTCTAAATGTATAAATTCTGTTTTCTCAATATTAATTACTAGCTCCATTTGGTTTAGCAGTTGTTTTATGATATCCAGATACATATTTGCTATTTTTAATGTTTTTTCGATTGTGTCGTCAATGGGTAGAATTAACTGGATATCGTCAGCGTATATGTAATATGTGTGATGCCCAGACCCGCCAGTAGGTGGCATAAGGGTAAGAGATATATGTTGAATAGTATGGCTGATAGGGCAGATCCCTGTGGTACTCCTGTTTGAAGGTTTATCTTTTCTGACATTACTTCTTTGATTTGTACTTGAAAATATCTGTTACTTAGATAAGATCTAAACCATTTGATAGTTTTGTTACTTAATCCTACTTCATCTAGTCTTTTTAAAAGTATGTCGTGATTTACGGTATCAAAGGCTGCAGAGAGGTCTAGCATCACCAGGATGTAATGTTTACCACTATCAAACCCTCTCATGATGTTATCTGTTAACGCAAGCAGCAATGTCTCTGTGCTATAGTGTTTTCGAAAGCCATGTTGTGACAGATACAGTATATTATTGCTCTCCAAGTGTTCTACAAGTTGCTTTTGTATGGCTTTCTCAATCAATTTTGCAATTGGGGGAGGTTTGATACTGGTCGGTAATTGCTTAGATTAAGTGGATCACTGTTTTTTTTCTTTAAGATTGGTTTTACTATTGCCCCTTTTAGAGTCTCTGGCATAGTTCCTTCCTCTAAGGAAAGATTCACTA
The DNA here is from genome assembly GCF_901001135.1 of Rhinatrema bivittatum. Taxonomy (NCBI): domain Eukaryota; kingdom Metazoa; phylum Chordata; class Amphibia; order Gymnophiona; family Rhinatrematidae; genus Rhinatrema; species Rhinatrema bivittatum. The sequence continues at coordinate 75,406,943 of NC_042618.1, read as the reverse complement.
TCTTTGTTAATGTCGGGGATACTGTGCTTACAACTTTTTTTATGTCCATGGTTGGTATTGTGTCAATTGGATGTGGGGCGGGATTTAGCTTCATTAGCATAGATTCGATTTCTAGTTCTGTTAACTCATTGAATGATGTCCATGGTATCACATCTCTTTTATTCATTTTAATTACTTGTTTTGCTGTAGTTGGGATTTTAGTTTTAAGGTTGTTGATTTTGTTATTAAAAAACTTGGCTATTTCATTACATCTATCTGCTGGTAAATTTTGTGGTGTTCCGGATTTGTCAGTTGTTAGGTTTTTTACTATGGTAAATAAGGTTCTAGGGTTGTTTGTGTATTTTTCTATTTTAGTGCTGTAGTACTGTTTCTTTGTATCTAGAATTGTTTTTTTATAGTAGGCTAGTAGCTTTCTGTATTTAGTTAGGCTTTCGTTTGTTTTGGCTTTCCTCCATTCTTTTTCTTGTTTCCTTAGTTTTCTTTTGACTTCCTTTATGTTCTCATTATGCCAGGGGTTTGTCAGTTTGGGTTCCTTGATGTTTATACATTTAATCGGGTTTGTCTCATCAGCTATGTTTTTTTGTTATTTTCATCCATGCAGTGGTAGCAGTGTGACAGTCTGTGTAGTCTAGGTTAGTAAGATTTTCTTCTAGGCTGTCCTTCAGGTTATCTTAGTTATAGGGTGGACGATATTTAAATTTGATGGGTTCTTTTCCTCTCTGTGTTATCTGGGGGTCTGGTTTGACATGGGACAGGACAGAGTTTCCTCTTGGAAGTTTGTTTGGATCCAGAGATTGATATCTCAAGTGCGTCAGTTGATGAATACCATACACTCGATGGTGGGGTTCTACCTACAGGTACTCGGCTTGATGGCAGCTACCCTGGAAGTGGTGCCATGGACAAGGGTGCATATGTGTCCTCTTCAGTGCTCTCTGCTATCTCGTTGGAACCTGCAGTCTCGGGCTTATACAGTTTGGCTCCACTTGCTGATGGAAATCTGCTCCTGCCTCCAGTGTTGTTTGCAGGAGGATCATCTGAGAGAATGAGTTCCCTTGTCCTTTCTGGTCTGGTTGATACTGCCGACAGATGTGAGTCTCCAAGGTTGGGGGGCTCACAGTCTGGAGTTAACGGCCCAGGGGCACTGGAATGCCGAAGAGTCATGCTGGAACATCAATTGTCTGGAGGTCTGGCTGGTTTGGGTGGCATGTTGGCAGTTCAGGAAAAACGAAAATATAGATGCCTAAAAGTCGTTTCCAAAACTTTTATTGGGTGGAGACATGTAAAATCAATTGCTCAAAATAATCGCCCAACTCAGGCAGAGTTTCACCACTTTCCAGTGGCTGCCTCAGGGGCTTAAAAGATTTCTCAAATTGAAAATCAATTAGAGCCTTTTCACGTTTGAAGAATGCATTTACTAGCCATCCACAGTGCAGGCATATCTTAGTTTAAATCAAATGATCTTACACCTTAGGGAGCTCCATCCACTCAATGGCGCTGCATACCTGTGTACTGCAGATGGACATAAGTAGTCTCCACTCCTGTTGATTTAAACTAAGATATGCCTGCACTGCAGATGGCTAGTAAATGCATTCTTCAAAGGTGAAAAGGCTCTAATTGATTTTCAATTTGAGAAATCCTTTAAGCCCCTGAGGCAGCCACTGGAAAGTGGCGAAACTCGGCCTGCGTTGGGTGATTATTTTGAGCAATTGATTTTACATGTCTCCACCCAATAAAAGTTTTGGAAACGACTTTTAGGCATCTATATTTTCGTTTTTCTTCCCGGCTTTTCTAAATTGCCTACCTTGATGTTTGCAGTTCAGTCACAGGCTGCTGAATCAAACGGTTTGCGTGATGTCTGACAACACGACGACGGTGGCCTATATCAAGTGCCAGGGAGAAACCAAGAGCCAGCAAGGGTCACAGGAAATAGATCAGCTGATGGAATGAGTGGAAGGTCATCTGCAGATCTCAGCCTCTCACATTGCAGGAAAAGACAACATAAGAGCAAACTTTCTCAGCAGGGAGAGTCTGGACCCAGGAGAGAGGGTGTTGTCAGCTGAGGCTTTTCAGCTGATTGTGGATCACTGGGGCCTTCCTTTCCTAGACCTGCTGGCAACTTCTCAAAACACAACTGTTCCTCGCTTCTACGGTTGCAGGAGAGATCTGTGGTCCCTGGGAATAGACGCTTTTGTACAGGTCTAGCCGGAAGACAGATTGCTTTGTGCCTTTCCTCCGTGGCCCTTGCTGGGCATGATAATTTGCAAAATCAAAGGCCATAGGGGACTAGTAATCCTGGTGGCAGCTGACTGGCCCAGGTGGCCGTGATATGCTGATTTGCGAAGACTCCTAGTGGAGGCCCCCCCCTTCATTTTCTGACACACACGGATCTGCTTCAGCAGGGACTGGTTCTTCATGAGGATCAGACTCTATTCTGTCTTACGGTTTGGCCCTTGCGCAGGCTCGCCTGTTAAAAGTATGGTTATTCCTCTGCGTTGATTGCCACTTTTCTCCATGCTTGCAAGTTCTCCACTTCCTTGGCTCGTGTGCGGGTTTGCAGAGTTTTTGAGGCCTGGTGTGAGGAGCAGGGTGTTCTTACTTGTTCAGTTAAGTTCCCTCGGATTCTAGATTTTTTTGCAGGATGGATTGAATAAAGGCTGGGCCCTTAATTTCTTGAAAGGTGCAGGCTGTGGCTCTTGCCTAATTCAGAAGCTTGGTGAATGGTGATTCCTTGTTGCCTCATCCTAAGGTGGCCCCTTTTTTTTTTTTTTTTTTTTTAAGGGTGTGAAGCACCTTAGGCCTTCCTTGAGGTTACCTGTTCCATTGTAGAGTCTTAATTTGGTGCTGGACTTTTTGGTGGGCCCTACAGTCTGACTACTGCATAGCCTTTCCTTATGGTTCTTGACTTTGAAGACTGTGCTCCTGCTGGCTATATGTTCTATATGTTGGATTTCTGAGCTGCAGGCCTGGTCTTGCTGGGAGCCATTCCTTTGGGTGATGCCAGGGGCTTTACAACTGCGTACTGTTCCATCCTTCTTGCCCAAGGTAGTCTCAAACTTTCATTTGAAACAGTCCATCTCCTTGCCATCCCTAGATAAGGTCAGGGATGTGGAGGGGTTTCGCCTTTTGCGCTCCTTGGATGTTAAGGGTCTTGTTATGCAGTATCTGGAGGTCTCATAGTCTTTTTGAAAGATGGATCACCTGTTTGTTCTCCATGGTGGGAGTAAGCAGGATGCTCTGGCTTCAGGGGTTACCATAGCTCGTTGGATTAAAGAGGTGATCATGGCCGTGTCTGTTGATGCTGGGAAAGCCATTGCCTACTCAGGTTAGGGCTCATTCCAGTAGGGCTTAGGCAGTGTTATGGGCAGAGGTTAGTCTGTTGTCTCCCGTCGATATCTGCTGAGTTGCGACATGGTCCTCCTTACACACTTTTTCCAGGTTTTATTGTCTGAATGTGCAAGCCCTGGAGGATGCAGCCTTTGCAGGGATGGTGTTGACTGGACCGTGAGCAGTCTCCTACCCTGTGGGGAAGTTTTGGTACATTCACTGGGCCTGAATCCATCTGTCTACACTAAGGAAAATGAAATAATCAGGTAAGTAACTTCTCCAATAAGTGGGGTGAGTCCCTGGTTCCTTGATTACCAGAGGAAAAGAAACAGGTGCCTTGCTCCTTCAGCACAAGAGGTCATACTAGGAGGGGTTCAGGTGTTTGACCCTATAGAGGAGTAGCTTTTCAGAGGACATGACCTGGGGGTAGATCTGTCCTTTCTTCCTAGGCAGCCCAGACAGGACCCAGGCTCAGGTAGTGGAGTACCCTGAGCCTCCCAATGAAGGTGAGTCAACTCTCCTCTGGGATCAGAAGATAGGTCACACTTTTTTTTTTTTTTTTATATGAGGTGGGTCAAGATCACAACAGACCAGTGCGTTCTAGGGTGATAAGGGATGGCTATCCGCAGCAGGTTTGCAGTGTTCCTCTGGACATGTTCAAGGTGTGTCTCTTCAACTCTCTGCAGAAGAAACAGGCAGTGGAGCGTACGTTGTCAAGACTCCTCAGCCTGCAGTTCTAGTGCCCACATCTCAAGAAAATACTGTCCGCTGTCAGAAGGTGGAATCTTTTCGTCCCATTCCGGATCTCAAAGGAGTCAACTGTCATTTATGTGTGACTCGTTTTTGCATGGAAACATTGTGCTCACTGAGAATGGCAGTACAATCAAGGGAGTTCCTGATGTCTCTGGAGTTGTCTGAGGAGTACCTGCATATTCCCATCTGACTAGAACATCAAATATTTCTGCACTTTGCAGTTTTGGGATATCATTATCAGATTTGAGCACTACCTTTTGGGTTGGCCACTGTACCCAGAATGTTTTCCAAGGTTTTGGTGGTGGTGGCAGGGGAATGAGAAAAGATGTGATCCTGGTATACCCGTATTTCTATGACTGGCTGATTTGGGCCAAGAGTCTGCAAGAGCTTCTGGGTCTCGCACAAAGTGATCTTGTTACAGGAACTAGATTGCTCTTGTCCAGGTTCACGACCCAATCTTCAGCCAGCACAGGCACTAGAATATCTCTGTTTTCAGTTCAACACGAACAGCACAGGTTGTTCCTGCAGGAGATCCATATTCAGAAGGTGGTGGTGCGGGTGTGTCTATTGATGAACACAATATGCCAGCTAATGGGTCCTATCTTCAGGTGCTTGGATTGATGGCTCGATCCTGGAGGTGGAGTGAGAGTACATTTATGTCACTTCAGTGCATTCTGCTGTCTCGTTGGAGCCCACAGTCTCAAGGCTATTTGATTTGGCTCCACCTGCTGATGGAGGTCTGCTCTCAACTACAGTGGTGGTTAAAAGTGCCTCATCTAAGAAAGGGGGTTTTCCTAAGATCACCGGACTGACTAGTACAACAGATGCGAGCCTCTAGGGTTGGGGAGCTGACTATCAAGCGCAAGGGCACTGGAGTGCAGAAGAGTTTCTCTGGAACATCAAGTCGCTGGAAGCCCGTGCGGTCTGGTTGGCATGGTTGCGGTTCGACATATTATAGGGCGAGCACGCCAGATAATGTTGGACAATACAACGACAGTGGCTTACCAATCGTAGGGGAGGAATAAAGAGCCAGCAACTGTTGCAGGAAATAGCCCAACTGATGGAATGGGCAGTAATGCATCTTCAGGCAATCTCAGCCTTGCACATTGCAGGAAAAGACAATGTGAAAGTAGACTTTCTCAGCAGACAGTCTGGATCCAGGAGAATGGGAATTGTCAAATGTGTTTTCTGCTAATAGTGGATCACTGGGACCATCCTTTCCTAGACCTGTTGCCAACCTTTCACAATGCGAAGCTTCCTCAATTTTTCAGTCACTGGAAAGAGCCAAAGTCCTTGGGCATCAATGCTCTCATGCAGGAGTGGCCAGAGGGCAAGCTGCTGTATGCCTTTCCCCCATGGCCCTTGTTCAGCAGAATGGTTCAGAGGATTGAGTCACAGGGGGATGGTGCTTCGGGTGGCACCAGATTGGTCCAGGAGACTTTGATATGAAGATCTGCGAAGGTTCCTGGTGGAAACTGACGCACAGGGATCACCTATGTCAGGGCCCTGTTTTTCACGAAGATCTGAATAGATTTTGTTTTACGGTATGGCCCTTGAAAAGTCTCGGTTGCTGAAGTGTGGATATTCTGCTGCGGTGATTGCCACTGTGCTACATTTCCTGGTTTGATTAAGATCCCACTCATGTTGGAATTTTTGCAGTTTGGATTGAGTAAAGGTTGGCCCTTAATTCTTTAAAGTTACAGGTGGTGGATCTTGCTGTTTCTGAGATTAGGTGACTGGTGGGCCCTTTTCAGCTCATTGAGATGTGATTCGTTTCTTGAAAAGAGTGAAGCATCTTTGACTTCCTTTGCGGTTACTAGGGGCCTTGTAGAGTCTTAATCTAGTTTTGGATTTTTTTTTAGCAAGCCCTACTTTTCAACCAATGTGTAACCTTTCCTTGAGGTTACTGACCTTAAAAAGTGTTTCTTGTGGCAGCTCATTCTGCTTGTCGTGTACTGAACTACAGGCCTTATCTTGGTGGGAGCTGTTTTCTTTTTTTTTTATAATTTAAATTTTAACACAAGTTTAAAATGTAACAATCAGAGCAGCCATGGTATACAGTCAATCATTGTAGTCTTTGCATACAGCAACAAGGAGAATTTAACATACATTGATATGGAAGCATGACTTCAAATTGTATACAGTTCTAGTTACAAAAGGAACATAACATACTATAATATGAGAATAAACTGACTAATTTTTTATTGGCTTCCTTGTATGGCTTACTCTACAAAAATGGAATAAATGTAAATAACCTTGTGGTGTGGTTATTTATTTTATCCCACTCCCAAGACTACTGTAAGAGGTATATTATAATTTTGCTGCTGGAGGCAAGCACTGTCAGGATTACAAAAAGAAACAGTAAGTACAGGCATGTCAATCAAACTAGAGATGGGGAAGGCCTGGGCATAGAGGTTCTCTATGAAACATCTCCCCCGAGCAGCCTGATAGGTTATGATTCAGCTAGAGTTGGAATTCTCCAGCCCCTATAGGGCTGCCAGACATGATCAAAGTGATGTAATCTATCTCCCTGAATGGCTGTCAACTTCTCCATATAAAATACCTTTTCCAAATGAGAGCAGAAGTGATTTAAGGAAGGAATATCAGGTTTTGCCACCAGAATGCTAATTCACATTTAACAGCAGAGAAAACCTGATAGATCCAGCTTTGTGTGGAGGCTGTACCTATGTGCAGAGGAGCATGTAAGAGATATTTTTGGGGATTATTGAGGACAACTTAACGTATTAGAGCAGAGATGAAATCCCTAACCGCCTCCCACAACTGTTGCACCTGTGGGCACTCCCACTATAGATGTAAGAATGTCCCAATCTACCCACATGAACTATCAGTACCCCCCATACATTCTACATAATTTATCTGGGGTTAGGTACCAATGGTATAGCACCTTATATCCATTTTCTTTAATGGAAGTAGACACTGAACCCTGGCTAATAGCATGGAATATTTGGATCCAAGGTCTCGTCAGTCAAAACTTCCCCTTAGTCACGCTCCCATGCATGCTGAAAGGTCATCTTAAAGTACCCTTGATAAGAGTGAGAATTTTAGTGATAGGTTTGGAGACTCTCTTATGTTGAGAGCATAAATTTCAAAGAGGGATTTACCCTTTTGAAGTTCTGGTCCTATATGGGCTGTACTGAAGAAATGCAAACTTTGATTGTAAGCATAGATGTCTGTATCTGGCAGGTGGAAAAGACATTGCAAATCTGAGAAGGGTAAAAGGTGTCATAATTGATCCCATTTGTAAAGACCAGGGGATCCCCATCGAGTATAAATACCATTTTCATAGCGTGGAGGGAAAGACTTGTCATATAGGAAAGAAGTTAGACTAGTGAGCCATAAGCAAGTATATCCCAAATTTGAAACAAGAGTTGTGTGAAAGGGGAGAGATCTTTGCTGTCCCGACACCCTAACGTGGAGGGGGGGGGGGGGGGTTGTTGGCAAGAAGTGATTGTACTCACCCATGGTTTCAGTGGTCCCTCAGAATGCAAAGTAAGAAATGCACTCAGTTGGGAAGCACCAAAGTACCACGAGAGATTTGGTACCTCTAAGCCACCACATAGCTTCTCCCGGAATAGAGTGGACCGGGCCACCCTGGGTGGCCTCCTTTTCCAGATAAATCTAAGTAGGTTATGTTGCCATAGGGTCAGCGTAGTGTCAGGCACTGCTATAGGAAGGGTCTGAAAAAGATAACTGAGCCTGGGCAGTATATTAATATTAATTATGGCTATCCTACCGAACCAGGAGAACATTCCCCCTATCCCATCAAGTCAAGTCTTCCTGGATGGTGCAGAACATTGGAATATAATTCAAATGATACAGATGGGAGCCGTTTCTACGAGTGACTCCAGGGGCAATACAGCTGCATATTCTTCAAATTTTTGTCAAACGTGGTCTTGGATTTTCACTTGAATTAATTTCCCTGCCATCTCTGGATAGGGAAAGAGAGGTGGAGGAATAGCGCCTGTTACGGTCCTTGGATGTCAAGAGGGATATCTTGAGATATTTAGAGGTTTCTGAAGCTCTCAGGAAGACAGACTGGCTGTTTGTATTCCATGGTAGGAGTAAGGAGGGTGAGCCAGTGTCAGGGGCTGCAATAGCCCACTGGATTAAGGAGGTAATCACAGCCACTTATGTGGATGCTGAGCAGCCATTGCCTAGTCAGGTTAAGGCTCACTTCCCTAGGGCTCAGGCACTGTCATGGGTGAGGTTAGATTGCCTCCCATTGACATTTGCTGAGCTGTGACATGGTCCTCTTTTAATTCACGTTTTCCAGGCATTATCGCCTGGATGTGCAGGCTGGGAAGGACACAGCCTTTACATGTGCGGTATTCACTGGACTCCAGTAAGCCTCCTGCCTTGTTTGGGAATAGCTTTGGTACATCCCACTGGTTTTGGATTTACCTGTTTGGTATCCTTTCTTAGCATACAATCTGATAATTTCTTTTTCCTTCATATAGACAGGTGCATCCAACTTCCCACCCTTGGATGCCGAATGATTGTGCTATGGCTGTGTGTTCCAGGGATTACTGTTAAGTGTCAATCTATTCCCTAGATTAGTGTTACACTTTTTGTCTGAGCTCAGTGTTTTACTGTTGGCTGAGTGCTGGAATCTGTTTAGTTATTTTGTCCACAGTTGGCTTTTGCAGATAATACTGGTGGGCTGATGACATTGCAGGGGTATATATACTGTGTTAGCTTTGTTCTGTCTCCATTTGCTGGTAGAGGTGCATAAGCCACTGGTTATGTATTCACCTGTCTGTACTAAGGAAATTCAGATAAGAGTACTTTCTCCTTTTCAGGAAGAACCACCATTGTGTGTTTAAAAAAGGGCTGGCTGAAGTACATATGCATAGATTTTACTTTATTAGCAAAATAAGTCTGAAGCCTGTCTTTCATTTATATCATCTTTGAACTGCTTGAGTTAGATAATGGAGAATGATGCAGCTGTTTCTGGTCATTTCTTTTTTGTGACCTGCAGATTGGGTGCAGAAACTTTCACCTTGCCAGGAATATTTCTTGATAAATCTGTATCCTACAAACAGAAACAAACATTGCATAAAATGTACATTGTTGTTATTTAAATCAGCTTTAAAAACTTTGCTATCAGGCTGATGCAGTACAGTGCCCACATTTGACGAGGTATTTTTATCCCTTATACAGTAAGGGGTAATAGTGCGTCGAAAAACACGTGGCCAACCCCCCCCGAAACTAATAGCGGCCACCACATGCAATAGCGATATTAAGTTGGAGGCCCCAAAAATAAAAACATTTAAAATTAAAAAAAAAAAGAATTTTAAATGTGCACGTGGCCTGCGGGTCGGAAGATGGACGCTCAATTATGCTGGCATCCGTTTTCCGAACCCATGGCTGTCAGTGGGCTCGAGAACAGACGCCGGAAAAATTGAGCGTCGGCTGTCAAACCCGCTGACAGCCGCTGCTCCTGTCAAAAAGGAGGCGCTAGGGACACACTAGTGTCCCTATCCAAAGCCCTAGTGTCCCTATCCAAACCCTATCCAAAGCCCGCGGTAAAAAGAGGCGCTAGGGACACACTAGTGTCCCTAGCGCCTCTTTTTACCGTGGGCTTTGGGAGAGCCGACGTTCGCCTCAGAGCGCCAGCTCTCCCGCAGGATTTGCTGTATCGGCCCGTCTCTGCATCAAAAGACTGTTTCAGAGGAGTACAATTAACAGATTAGCCAGGAAAAATGATCTTCCACCAAAACTGTGAAACTGCTTTTATAAAACTAACACTGGCAATCTGGCTAACATGCGCTCCTTAGCTGTTTTGTTTTATTTTAAACTAACTATATCTTTTTATCTTGACTTGGGAGAGCTATTTGCAAAGCCATTTCTCCAACTGGCAGTCTGAGAACTGCAGCTAAGGAGGAATTTTCTTACCTGCTAATTTCCTTTCCCCCTACCACAGGATGGAGGCAGACAATGCTTTCTTACTTTGACATCACTGCAGTGGCTTTGGGTGCTGCTAAGCAGCAGCAATCCATAAAAACTGAACCACACTTAAACCAAAAATTGAGAAGGAACTCCCCTTTCCCTGAATGTGCCCGGATCAGTCCAGACTCCTGGGTTTTGCCTCCCTTCCAGCAGATGGAGACAGAGAAGTTTGAACGGACTCCGTCCTATACCCCTGAGGTGCCACCTAGAGTCTGTCAGTATTTTTCTGTCTCCAGCAGATGGTGAGGTGCAATCCCTTGAATCTGGTCTACTTACGTGGTTAAATTATTTAGGATTGAGTTAGAGAGCAGGTTGGATCCTTAACTTAAAGCAATTTTGGTTTTCAAAAAAAAAAAACCAAACAAAACCCAACAAGAAGAAAGCGCAACAGATTCCTTCAGGCCACCCAGGGGGTTGGCAGGTCCTGGTGGGACCATCCTCCCTGATATTAGAGGCAAAAGAGCAGGGGTTGAAGACCTGGTGACTGCTAGAGCCTGAGGGTGATACCGGGGAGCCTGGCTCACTCACCCTCAGCAGGCAGGACTACAGAGCCTTAAAAGCAAAAAAAAAAAAAAGGTAAAAGTTTTTTCCTGCCAGCTGGCCCAGTGTTCTCTCCAGCTCCTCCCTGCCTGTCTTGCTGACGCACTTCGGATCTCGTGAAGGCCGCTGCCTCCCCATCTATTTTTGGCATGCGACTTACCTCAGCTGTTCGAGGATAAATTTAGCCCGCGGATTATGCCTCATGGTGTGGCAGCATGCGCACATGCCTCTCGGCTGGCATTTGTGCTGACTGCATCTCGGAAAGAGAAGGGACTTCGGGGAGGTCGGCAGAAAGGAATCCCTGTGGCAGAAGCAGTTCTTCACGGCGCAAGAGAGCCTGGGAGGCTTGAGATGCAGCGCCAGCCATCGGACCAGTTCCTGCTGAGTGCAGGCACAGAGGCCATTTTAAAGATATTTAGAGATGCAGAGATGGCTGCTATGGGGGCAGGGAATTCCCCCCCCACCTCTTTCGCTGTGACCGGGGACCTTCTGGGGGGAGGGGGGAGGGGGGGGGCAAGTCGCAAGAGGATCGTGCAGGTTCTGGAAGTGCCTCTGATGGGTCTTCTTCCTCAGACTTGGTGAAATTGTTTTACAAGATCTTTAAGGCTCGCAGAGCGGCTAGGCACCGGAGGAGCAAGGTTCCAGAGGTCCTCTCCTCTCATAAGCTTACCAAGTCCCCACCAAGGGTGGGGCCCACGAAGTCCAAGCGCCCGCTCAGGTCCGTGGCTGGTCTGGAGGATTCTTCTTTGTCGGATCTGTCTGATGGCAGAGACTCTCCCCCACAGGATCCTCAGGGGGTGGATGCAGGCCAGGATGGTCAGCCCCAGCCTCCCAAGCAAGGGGGTGCTTCGGTGCTGGACGGCAATGATCCGAAGATGGTACAGTTGTTTTGCAAAGAGGAATTCCCTGTACGTACCAGGATCAGTCCAGGACACCTGGGTTGTGACTCCGCACCAGTAGATGGAGACAGACTAAAACTTGTGGGCGGAGCATATATGCCCCTGTGCCAGTCACAGCCCCTCAGTCTTACTCTGTCTCCAGTAGGTGGTGCAGGTCTGGTCACAGCCCTGTCGGGCCTGATTCTGTGTGGTTAGTCAGGTTCGCTTTTGTGGTTGATTTTATTAGGCCTAACTTGGTTTTTTTTCTTCAAATTGGGTTTTATTTAATCTTGTTTAATTCTAGTCCCAGTTGCCCTGCCTCCCTGGGGAGTTGAGAGGTCCTGAGGGGACTACCCTCCCCAGGTTGAGGCCGCTGCTAGGGTTGAGGACCCGGCTGGACTAGTAGCAGCGTCAGGGGTGACACCGGGGAGCCCGGTTCACTCACCCCTGCAGGACATAGGGCTTTTCAGCACCTGGGACAGCGTTTTTTCTTATTTAAAAAAAAAAAAAAAAAAAGTGTTTTTACTTTTGTTTTCAGTCGGCTCTCCGTTCCCTGGCGTTGCGCTCCGTTCCGCTCGAGGGGGGGCGTCTTCGGCAGGGGGGAGGTCGCCGATTTTCGCCGCGTTGAATTTCTGTGTTTATTCGGCGTCCCTCAGTGCTTTTCGGCGCGTCTTTGGTTTCCCGCGGTTTTTTGCAGGGCCGCGCGGCTCGCAGTGCAGGGCCTGCGACTCGGCGCGCGCGCGTCTCTCCCGGGACGGGCTTTGCTCGGCCTGCGTCCCGGGAGACGAGGGATCGTCGGCGGCTCCTCGGGGGGCCCGTTCCCGGGTCGCGCGATCGCCGTCGCAAGGGGGGGGTCCCCCTGATAGGCCTCCTGACCCGTTCCTGGTCAGCGCGGGAATGGCGGCCATTTTGTCTACCGGCCGGGTAGCTTCGCGGGAAACGGTGGGGGCCTCGGTTTTACCTCCTACGCTTTCCCCGCAGCGGGGTGCAGCGGTGGAGGTCCCTTCAGAGGGGCCCCAGTCCCGGGGGCATTCGGAAAGCGACGCAACAGATTCGGGCAAGTTTTCTGAAGATTTGGCGCTTTTGCTGCGCCGTTATAAGCGCAGCAAGCGCAGACGGGGGGACGCCTCGCGTTCAAGGGTCCACCGGTCCCCGCCGCAGAAGAAGATGGCAAGGAGGGTGGCGAAGACCACCCAGAGAGCGGCCTGGGGCAAACGGCTTCCCCGAGGGGTGCCGCAGAACTCGGATTCCGAAGATACCTCCGGGGCGGACACAGAGGCCTCCGAGGAGCCCCTGCCTGGGGCCGGGACGGCAGCAGCAGATGGCTCGGCGCAGCCCAGTACAGGTAAAGGAGCGCAGGCCGTCGACGGGGATGACCCCAAGGTGGTGCGTCTGTTCCGCAGAGAGGAACTGTCGCCACTCATTCCGGCCATTCTCCAGGAGCTGGGGATTGAGGCTCCTCCGGTGGTGGTCCGCCAGGAGGCAAATATGGATCCTGTTCTGATTGGGTTCACAGGGCCGGCGGTCGTTTTTCATTTTTTCGTCCACGGATATCCTCTTCAAGGAATGGGATACTCCGGAGTTAGGTCTGAAGGTCAGCAAGGCCATGGACAAACTTTACCCTTTGCCGGAGGACGCGCTAGAGCTCCTCCGACTCCCAAAGGTGGATTCGGCAGTGTCAGCTGTCACGAAGAGGTCTACCATCCCGGTCACGGGAGCGACAGCCCTCCGGGATATTCAAGACCGTACGTTGGAGGTTCAACTCAAAATATTTTTGAGGTTTCTGCCCTAGGGGTGCGTGCCGCCAGTTGCACAAATTTTGCTATGCGTGCTAGTCTGCGCTGGACTCAAGTCCTGCAGGCGAATGCGGGTCTCTCTTCAGAGGAGGCTTCCCAAGCTGACAGATTGGAGGCGGCCATTGCCTATGGCGCGGATGCATTCCATGATCTTTTGCGCACCTCAGCTAGGTCCATGGTGGCAGCGGTGTCGGCACGTCGTCTCCTTTGGCTGCGCAATTGGGCAGCGGATGGCTCTTCCAAGGCTCACCTCGGGGCTTTTGCCTTTTAAGGGGACATTGCTGTTCGGCAAGGAGTTGGACGATTTGATGGTTTACCTGGGGGAGAACCGAGCGTTTAAGCTGCCGGAGGATAGGACCCGGTCGAGATTTTCCTTTTCAGGCAGAGCCCGGTTCAGGGGGCCCAGGAAGTCTAGGCCACAAAGATCCTCTGGACCCTAGGCCGTCTTCCTCTCGGTACACCCAGTGGCAGCAGTCCTTTCGGGGCAAACGTTTTGGCCGGCAAGGAGGGGCCCCGTCGGGTGCGGGGTCCAAGCCTTCGCAATGAAGTTCGGCTGGCCCATCCCTCGTCGCGTCCTCGGCACGCTGTTCCAAACGTGGGGACGCGTCTATCCTTATTCCTCGAGGAATGGGCCAGCGTGACATCAGATCAATGGGTCCTCGACGTGATAAAACATGGCTACGAGTTAGATTTGGCTTGCATCCCAACGGACAAATTCCTGGTCTCACCCTGCAAGGATCCCAAGAAGAAGGCGGCGGTGCTAGATACCATCCAAAGACTAGAAAGACTGGGAGCCATCTCGCCGGTTCCGGCCGCTCAGTACGGCAAGGGCCGGTACTCCATTTACTTCTTAGTCCCCAAGAGAGACGGCACTTTCCGCCCAATTCTGGATCTGAAAGGAGTCAACAGATGCCTTCGAGTCCCTCACTTCAAAATGGAGACCCTTCGGTCAGTGATCGCGTCAGTGCGTCCCGGCGAATTCCTGGCGTCCCTAGATCTCACAGAAGCATACCTTCATGTGGAAATTCAACCAGCGTTTCAGCGGTTTCTGAGGTTTGGCATTCTGGGCAGGCACTTCCAGTTCCGGGCGCTTCCGTTCGGCCTGGCGACAGCGCCTCGGACATTCACGAAAGTGATGGTGGTCGTGGCGGCGCAGTTGCGGCGGGAAGGCCTGCTGGTTCACCCTTACCTCGACGATTGGCTGAGCCGGGCGAAGTCTCAGAGTCTGTGTCGGCAGGCGGTGGCCAGGGTGTTACAGCTCTTGCAGTCCCTGGGCTGGGTGGTCAACTTCAACAAGAGTTATCTCGAACCCTCTCAGTCCTTGGAATATCTTGGAGCCCTGTTCGACACGTAGCGAGGCAGTGTGATTCTCTCGCAGGACCGGATATGCAAACTGCAGTCTCAGGTGCTACGTTTTTTGTCGCTACACCGGCCACGAGTCTGCGATTACCTGACGGTTCTGGGGTCTATGGCATCCAAGCTGGCGTTAGTCCCTTGGGCGTTCGCTCATCTATGGCCGCTGCAGTCCTCATTGCTTTCCCGCTGGAAACCGGTTTCCGAGGATTTCTATCTACCTCTACCTCTCGAGGGGCAGGCGTGATCCAGCCTGAGCTGGAAGTCGGTTCAGGGTCTGTGGTCAGAGTCGCAGACCCGGTGGTCTATCAACCGGCTGGAGACCAGAGCGGTCCGTCTGGCGCTGCAAGCTTTTCTACCCCTCGTGCGCGGACAGGCGGTCCGGGTATGGTCGGACAAACGCTACCACCGTGGCTTACATCAATCGCCAGGGAGGGACAAGAAGTCCTCTAGTGGCGGAGGAGGCGCGGCTCTTGATACTCTGGGCAGAACGGCATCTCAGCCATCTCGTGGCTTCCCACGTAGTGGGAATCGACAACGTCCAGGCGGATTTTCTCAGTCGTCACCGCTTGGATCCCGGAGAGTGGGAGTTGGCGGACGAGGCGTTTCTCTTCATTCGCCGGACTTGGGGAATGCCCCACATGGATCTGATGGCCACCTGGCACGACGCGAAGGCTCCGCGATTTTACAGTCGACGTCGCGAAAGGGGAGCAGAAGGAGTCGACGCGTTGGTGCTTCCCTGGCCGGTGGATGTGCTTCTCTATGTGTTCCCACCGTGGCCCATGATCGGAAAGATCCTACGGCGCATAGAATTGCATCCATCCAATGTGATCATGGTGGCGCCGGAGTGGCCACGCCGTCCGTGGTTTGCGGACCTGGTCCAGCTGTCAGTGGCCGCACCCCTTCGTCTACAGGGATTCCCGGGGTTCCTTCGTCAAGGCCCCATCTGTTTGGAGGATGTGGCTCACTTTTGTCTCGCAGCATGGTTTTTGAGAGGTATCGGTTGAAGAGAAAAGGCTATTCGGATGCGGTCGTTGCTACGTTGCTGAGATCCAGAAAACAGTCTACGTCCCTAGCTTATGTTCGGGTCTGGGTAGTTTTTGAGGAATGGTGCATGGAGTGGGGCCTAGACCCCACTTCCGCTTCTATTCCCGATATTCTGGTTTTTTTTCCAGGCGGGGCTCGCCGAAGGTTTAGCGTGTAATTCCCTTCGGGTTCAAGTGGCGGCGCTTGGCTGTTTGCGTGGTAAGGTCCGGGGGATCTCTCTGGCTCTCCACCCGGATATCTCCCACTTTCTTAGGGGGGCTAAGCACCTCCGTCCTCCGTTGCGGCCCCCTTGCCCGTCTTGGAACCTCAACTGGGTACTCTCAGCCTTATGCTCAGTGCCGTTTTGAGCCCCTGAAACGTTCTACGCTCAAGGATTTCACCTTGAAGACCGTATTCCTAGTGGCGATTGCATCGGCCCGTCGTGTTTTCAGAATTACAGGCGTTGTCCTGTAGGGAGACCTTCTTGCGCATCTCCGATTCGGTGGTCTCCTTGCGGACGGTTACCTCCTTCCTTCCTAAGGTCGTGTCGTCGTTCCATTTGAATCAGTCAATTGAACTTCCCGCTTTCTCGGTTGCGGAGTCTTCGGACCCGAAAACAAAAGACTTGAGAAAACTAGATGTGCGGAGGTCCCGGCTTCGCTATCTGGAGGTTACTAATCCGTTTCGGGTGACGGATCATCTGTTTGTGTTAACTTCGGGTCCAAAGAAAGGTGCTGCGGCGTCCCGCACGACAATTGCCCGTTGGCTCAAGGAAGCCATTGGTTCTGCGTACATTCTGCGCGGAAAATCGCCGCCGGTGGGTCTTCGGGCTCATTCGACATGCTTTGCAGGGCGGATACCTGGAAGTCGTTGCATACCTTCATTAAACATTGCCGGTTGGATGTTCAGGCTACTGAAGCTGGGGGTTTTGGAGAGAGGGTACTCCGAGCGGGACTCTCTGCTTCCCACCCTCGGTAAGTTAGCTCTGGTACATCCCAGGTGTCCTGGACTGATCCTGGTACGTACAGGGAAAGGAAAATTAGTTTCTTACCTGATAATTTTCGTTCCTGTAGTACCAAGGATCAGTCCAGGATCCCGCCCGCAGTGTTGCGTTATAGTAACGGAGAGTCCGCTCATTATTGTGTTTTTCAGTACGCTGATCCATTCGCTCTCCCGGTTGGGGAGTCTGGTTCCTGTAGGGGTGTTGGTTTTCTTTTCCCTACCAAGTTGTATGGTTAGCTATGGTTGCCTTTTGGCTTTTGTCTACTTTGACATTACGTATGACTGAGGGGCTGTGACTGGCACAGGGGCATATATGCTCCGCCCACAAGTTTTAGTCTGTCTCCATCTACTGGTGCGGAGTCACAACCCAGGTGTCCTGGACTGATCCTTGGTACTACAGGAACGAAAATTATCAGGTAAGAAACTAATTTTCCTTTAGGCCCGCTCATACTGGCAATTCTGGAAGAGTTAGAAACTGAAGTTCCTCAGGAGGATTCTTGAATGGGTGCGGTGGATCCCGTGATGCTTGGTCTCAGGGGTCCGGCTTGCTGCTTCCCCTTCTATATATCAGTGACGGGCCTCTTGTTCCGGGAGTGGGATACCCTGGATCTGGGGTTGAAAGTCAGCCGAACTATGGATATGTTGTACCCACTAGCAGAGGATGCTCTGGATCTGCTCAGGGTGCCCAAGGTGGATGCGGCAGTCTCCGTGGTCACGAAGAAGACCACCATTCCAGTTACAGGAGTGATAGCCCTGAAAGATTTGCAGGACCGAAAATTGGAGGTACAGCTTAAGAAGATTTTTGAAATCTCGGCTCTGGGAGTACAAGCGGCCATGTGCAGCAGTTTTGCTCTGCGTGCGAACTTGCGTTGGGTGTAACAATTGCAATCTGTAGCATCCCTTTCGGAGGCATATGCAGTTCAGGCAGGTCGTTTGGAAGCAGCGGTGGCTTACAATGTGGATGCTCTGTATGATCTCCTGCTTACATCGGGAAGAACCATGGTATCCGCCGTCTCAGCCCGCAGGCTCCTCTGGCTTAGGAATTGGTCTGTGGATGTCTCTTCAAAGGCTCAGCTGAGTTCCTTGTCTTTCAAGGGAAAGCTACTCTTCGGCCAACAGTTGGAGGACCTGATAAAGTCTCTGGGAGAGAATAAGGTCCACAAGTTGCCGGAAGATAGGCCTAGGAGCAGAGGTTCCTTCCCTCAGAGGTCAAGATTCTGGGGGAATCATCGTTTTCGTGCCTCACGGTCATCCCGATCCTCCTTTCATCAAGGTCTCACTCGTCCACATTCCTGGAACCAGTCCTTCCGTGGCCGAAGGCTGGCCAGGGACGGAGCCCCTCAGGCTCATGGAGGCTCCAAGTCCGCACAATGAAGTGAGGCCGGTTCACTCCTCCGTTCCAAGCACAGGGGGAAGACTGTCCCTTTTTCTGGAGGAGTGGACCAACTTGACCTCAGATCAATGGGTCCTAAATATAACAGAACACGGCTATGCTTTAGATTTTGCTCGGCCGATCCAGGAGCGCTACATGGTCTCTCCGTGCTCTTACCACCAAAAGCGTCGGGTGGTGCAAGTCACTCTGCAGTGCTTACAAGACCTGGGCACCATCATTCCAGTACCCATAGGAGAGATTCGGCGGGGACGCTACTCCATTTACTTCATGATCCCCAAAAAGGAGGGCACTTTTCATCCCATACTGGATTTAAAAAGAGTCAATCGGAATCTAAAGGTGCTGCGGTTCTGGATGGAGACTCTTCGTTCAGTGATAGCATCTGTGCACAAAGGAGAATTTTTGGCGTCTCTGGACCTGACCGAAGCTTACTTGCACATACACATTCGCCTGGATCATCAGAAGTATCTGCGGTTTGCAGTCCTCTGGCATCATTTCCAGTTTGGTGCACTACCTTTTGGACTGGCGCGGGACCCAGGGTGTTCACCAAGGTGATAGTAGTTGTGGCAGCAGACCTGTGAAAAGAAGGTATTCTGGTGCCGATTGGCTGTTTCGAGTGAAATCGGAAGCCCCAGAGGGCTTACAATCTAACAGCTCGATACTGTAAGGTGCGGTTGGAGATTAACTCGCTGTGGGCGCACAATTGGGACGCGTAAGGCGATCCTGCGATAACAGTCTCCAGTTTCACGCATACTTAGCGCTTCTTGAAACCGACCCGTAACCTTTTCCGCACGCAGCATGTATATATGATATGTAAATGAACGAATTAGCTATTTAATGAACGAATTAGCTATTCCCTCCGATACTGTGACGCACGCTCCGATTATCTCCTTTGTAACCCGCTATTTTGCCGCATCCTTAACCTGTTAGTTTACCGCCTACCCTCTACCTGGTGTTAGTGTGGTGTTCGAACAGCTACGTACCGGACTGCACCATGGACGACCTCCATATATACTAACATATGCAGCATAAAGTTGTTACATATATATATCTATATATACATATATAGATATCTATATATCTATATAGATATCTATATATCTATATAGATATCTATATATCTATATAGATATCTATATACCTATATAGATATCTATATACCTATATAGATATCTATATATCTATATAGATATCTATATATCTATATATCTATCTATATATAAATACCTTGTCACTTTCCGAATCCCCCCATCTCCACATGCGCGGGCGGGCGGTCATTGAGGCGGCAGCGGGAGCCGGCGGGCGCCCATTCATCCAGGCGTTTGATCCAGGCGGCGGCGGGAGCCGGCGGGCGGGTGGGCGCGCGTTTGATCCAGGCGGGAGCGGGCGGGTGGGCGCGCGTTTGATCCAGGCGGCGGCGGGAGCCGGCAGGCGGGTGGGTGCGCGTTTGATCCAGGCGGCGGCGGCGGGAGCCGGCGGGCGTGCATTCATCCAGGCGGAGGGAGCCGGCGGCGAAAGCGGCCTCCGGCAGCCCCCGCCAGCAGTGAATGAATGCACGCCTGTGTACGCCCGTGCGATTTCGGCGCTCAAGGCAGTGCATTAGCGAACGTCGCATGCCGTGACGTCAAGCATCGTGACGTCACGCCTTGAGCGCCGAAATCGCACAGGCGTGCATTCTTTCGCCGCTGGCTCCCTCCGCCAGGATGAATGCACGCCCGCCGGCTCCCGCCGCCGCCTGGATCAAACGCGCGCCCACCCGCCCGCTCCCGCCGCCGCCTGGATCAAACACGCACCCACCTGCCCGCCGGCTCCCTCCGCCACCTGGATCAAACGCATGCCCACCCGCCCGCCAGCTCCAACGCGCGCCCACCCGCCCGCTCCCGCCTGGATCAAATGCGCGCCCACCCGCCCGCTCCCGTCGCCTGGATCAAACGGGCGGGTGGGCGCGCGTTTGATCCAGGCGGCGGCGGGAGCCGGCAGGTGGGTGGGTGCGCGTTTGATCCAGGCGCTGCCTGGATGAACGGGCGCCCGCCGGCTCCCGCCGCCGCCTCGATGACCGCACGCCCGCCCGCCCGTGTGGAGATAGGGGATTCGGAAAGTGACATATATATATATATATATATAAATAAAACACTTTATTCCCTTTTGTTTTAATTTTCGCCCTGCGCCTTGCTTTGGGAGGGGGGGAACCATCCACTTCCTGGTACCTGTCATTTCAAATGTCATTTGAAATGACATTTGAAATGACAGGTACCAGCGCACCCAGGATACTGTATAGGCGCTGTATTAAGCGCCTATACAGTAAAATGGGCTGCGCAGGCCTAACCTTCGCCTAACGCTTCGCAGACGCGGCTTGCATTTGCAAGTAATTTACATAGAGTATCGAGCGGTATGTGAAGACAACTGTGCGTGCGGGGAACGAGGGTGCGCCCGGCACTGCCACACTCTTTCTACCGCGGCCTTAGAGTATCGACCTGTAAGTTTGTACCTGAGGTAATAGAGGGTACAATGGAGCGACAGCAGGACTTGAACCCTGGTCTCCTGGGTCGTAGCCCACTGCTCTAACCACTAAGCTACTCCTCCACTCCTCTTCAATCAGTCTTGCTCTCCCGATGGAATCCGCTCTCCGAGCAGTTTCAGCTTCTTTTACCACTGACGGACGCAGTGCGATCCAGTCTTCTTTGGTGGCTTTGTCCGGACAATTTTAGCCAAAAGATCTTCATTCAAAAATTGGAAGAAGGATCCAACAGAAGAAAATAAGATAAAGCATAAACGTTGGCAAGTTAAATGTAAGACATTGATAAGACAGGCTAAGAGAAAATTTGAAAAGAAATTGGCTGTAGTGGCAAAAACTCACAGTAAAAACTTTTAAAAATATATCCGAAGCAGAAAGCCTGTGAGGGAGTCAGTTGGACCGTTAGATGATCGAGGGGTTAAAGGGGCACTTAGAGAAGATAAGGCCATCGCGGAAAGATTAAATGATTTCTTTGCTTCGGTGTTTACTGAAGAGGATGTTGGGGAGGTACCAGTAATGAAGAAGGTTTTCATGGGTAATGATTCAGATGGACTGAACCAAATCACGGTGAACCTAGAAGATGTGGTAGGCCTGATTGACAAACTGAAGAGTAGTAAATCACCTGGACCGGATGGTATACACCCCAGAGTTCTGAAGGAACTAAAAAATGAAATTTCAGACCTATTAGTAAAAATTTGTAACCTATCATTAAAATCATCCATTGTACCTGAAGACTGAAGGATAGCAAATGTAACCCCAATATTTAAAAAGGGCTCCAGGGGGATCCGGGAAACTACAGACCGGTTAGCCTGACTTCAGTGCCAGGAAAAATAGTGGAAAGTGTTCTAAACATCAAAATCACAGAACATATAGAAAGACATGGTTTAATGGAACAAAGTCAGCATGGCTTTACCCAGGGCAAGTCTTGCCTCACAAATCTGCTTCACTTTTTTGAAGGAGTTAATAAACACGTGGATAAAGGTGAACCGGTAGATATAGTATACTTGGATTTTCAGAAGGCGTTTGACAAAGTTTCTCATGAGAGGCTTCTAGGAAAAGTAAAAAGTCATGGGATAGGTGGCGATGTCCTTTCGTGGATTGCAAACTGGATAAAGACAGGAAACAGAGAGTAGGATTAAATGGACAATTTTCTCAGTGGAAGGGAGTGGGCAGTGGAGTGCCTCAGGGATCTGTATTGGGACCCTTACTTTTCAATATATTTATAAATGATCTGGAAAGAAATACGATGAGTGAGATAATCAAATTTGCAGATGACACAAAATTGTTCAGAGTAGTTAAATCACAAGCAGATTGTGATAAATTGCAGGAAGACCTTGTGAGACTGAAATTTAATGTGGATAAGTGCAAGGTGATGCATATAGGGAAAAATAACCCATGCTATAATTACACAATGTTGGGTTCCATATTAGGTGCTACAACCCAAGAAAGAGATCTAGGTGTCATAGTGGATAGCACATTGAAATTATCAGTTCAGTGTGCTGCGGCAGTCAAAAAAGCAGAATGTTGGGAATTATTAGAAAGGGAATGGTGAATAAAACGGAAAATGTCATAATGCCTCTGTATCGCTCCATGGTGAGACCGCACCTTGAATACTGTGTACAATTCTGGTCGTCGCATCTCAAAAAAGATATAATTGCAATGGAGAAGGTACAGAGAAGGGCTACCAAAATGATAAGGGGAATGGAACAGCTCCCCTATGAGGAAAGACTAAAGAGGTTAGGACTTTTCAGCTTGGAGAAGAGACGACTGAGGGGGGATATGATAGAGATGTTTAAAATCATGAACGGGTAGATGTGAATCGGTTATTTACTCTTTCGGATAGTAGAAAGACTAGGGGGCACTCCATGAAGTTAGCATTGGGCACATTTAAAACTAATCGGAGAAAGTTCTTTTTTACTCAACGCACAATTAAACTCTGGAATTTGTTGCCAGAGGATGTGGTTAATGCAGTTAGTATAGCTGTGTTTAAAAAAGGATTGGATAAGTTCTTGGAGGAGAAGTCCATTACCTGCTATTAAGTTCACTTAGAGAATAGCCACTGCCATTAGCAATGGTAACATGGAATAGACTTAGTTTTTGGGTACTTGCCAGGTTCTTATGGCCTGGATTGGCCACTGTTGGAAATAGGATGCTGGGCTTGATGGACCCTTGTTCTGACCCAGTATGGCATTTTCTTATGTTCTTAGAGGGTGGATTTGGAAATTCCCTCCTGGATAGTGGTCACCACCGATGCCAGCCTCATGGGGTGGGGGGCGGTTTGTCGGGGGACAGCGGTGCAAGGCCAATGGACGAGAACGGAGTCCTCCTGGTTGATCAATTGATTGGAAACCAGAGCGGTTCAATTGGTGTTACAAACCCTCCTTCCTTTGGTAGAGGGACATTCAGTGAGGGTATTCTCCGACAATGTAACGATGGTAGCTTACATCAATCATCACGGAGGAACCAGGAGCTGTCCAGTGTCAGTGGAAGCTCAGCTCTTAATCAACTGGGCAGAACAACAACTCTACAGGATTGCGGCATCTCACATTGCTGGGGTGGACAATGTCCAAGCCGATTTTCTCAGCCACCACCAGTTGGACCCGGGGGAGTGAGAACTCTCCAATGAGGCCTTTCGTCTTCTGTGCAGACGCTGGACCATGCCAGCCATGGATCTCATGGCAAAGTGTCGCAACGCCAAGGCTCCTCGATTTTTCATTCGCCGGAGGGAGCTAGGGGCAGATGCTCTGGTCCTCCCCTGGCCAAAGGATGTTCTGTTGTACGTATTTCCCCCATGGCCGTTGGTCAGAAAAGTTCTGAGCCGCATCGAAGTTCATCTAGGAAAGGTGATTCTCGTGGCTCCGGAGTGGTCGAGGCATCTGTGGTTTGTGGATCTTCTGAATCTAGTGGTGGACAGTCCGCTAAGGTTTCGTCCGTCTCCGAATCTTCTACGTCAGGGCCCCATTTGTTTTGGAGAGGTAGATAGTTTTTGTCTAGCGGCATGGCTTTTGAAAGGCAGAGATTAAGGAGTAAAGGTTACTTGGATGCGGTTGTTGCTACGCTCTTGCATTCCCGTAAAACTTCTACCTCCATGGCATACGTTAGAGTTTGGGAAGTGTTTGAATCCTGGTGTCTAGACCGTGGAGTGCAGCCGTCCAGGGCTTCTATTCCGAATGTTCTGGATTTTTTACAGGCGGGGTTAGCCAAGGGATTGTCGTTTAATTCCCTGCGAGTCCAGGTGGCTGCCCTCTGCTGTTTGCGTGGAAAGATTCAGGGGGTTGCACTAGCCTCTCATCCGGATGTGGCTTGTTTTCTGAGAGGAGCTAAGCATTTGCGTCCTCCGGTCCGGAACTCTTGTCCCTCATGGAAGTTGAATCTGGTGCTCCACGCCCTTTGTGATGCGCTTTTCGAGCCATTGAAAAGTGCGACCCTGAAGGATCTGACGCTGAAGGTCGTGTTTATTGTGTCTATCTCCTCAGCTAGGTGTGTTTCCGAGATTCAGGCCTTGTCTTGCAGGGAGCCTTTCTTACCGATTTCAGAAGCAGGTGTTTCCTTAAGAACAGTGGTGTCCTCTTTTCATTTGAACCAGTCAGTGGAGCTCCCTTCCTTTGCAGGACTGGATTCTTCTACTCCGGCATTTAAGGATTTATGGAAGCTCGATGTAAAGAGGGCCTTGTTGCATTACTTTGAGGTTAAGAACAGTTTCCATCTATTGGACCATCTGTTCGTTCTGTGGAGTGGACCCAAGAGGGTTATAAAGCATCAAAGGCCACTATCGCACGTTGGCTAAAGGAAGCTGTTTCAGCATACTTTTTGCAGGGCCATCCAATCCCAGTCAGTCTTCAAGCTCATTCTACTCGATCGCAGGCAGCCTCTGGGCGGAATGTCAGCAGGTGTCTCTGCAATAGATTTGTAGAGCAGCTACCTGGAAATCTACACATACCTTTGCGAGGCTTTATCGTCTAGATGTCCGGGCTCCGGAGCCCGGTTTCTTCGGGGCCAGTGTTCTCCGAGCGGGACTCTCTCAGTCCCACCCATGTTAGGGAAGCTTTGGTACATCCCAGGAGTCTGGATTGATCCAGGTATGTACAGGGAAAGGAAAATTGGTTCTTACCTGCTAATTTTCGTTTCTGTAGTACCACGGATCAGGCCAGAGTCCCACCCATTGGGAAACGGAGAGGCCGCTCGGCCGTGGTTAGCAGTTTTTATTCTGCCTGTTTTCAGAATGCCCCCCCTTTTTCAGGGTAAGAGTATGGGCATCCATTTGTTCATTGAGTTACAGGTTTTTTCATTCCCTCTGCTCTTCAGGGAGAGTTATGTAAATTGTTATGGTTGACTTTTTTGCTTGGGTACAGTGTAATACTGACAGACTCTAGGTGGCACCACAGGAGTATAGGACGGAGTCCGTTAAAACTTCTCTGTCTCCACCTGCTGGAGGGGAGGCAAAACCCAGGAGTCTGGACTGATCTGTGGTACTACAGGAATGAAAATTAACAGGTAAGAACCGATTTTCCTAAAACAAAGACTAGAAAACGAAAAGGGAAGTCGCTAGAACAATTAAGGAAAAATAGCTTAAGAACAGATTAACAGCATCTTAAATTATACAGTTTGTGTAAGATTCTGAGATAAAACAGCCTTGCTTCCCGGGCAGGTCCTGGACTGATACAGCAGGGCTAATGGAAAGAAAATTTCTCCTTCCATTTCAGCCTGTTGCACCAGGCCAGTCCCTGACGAGTGGGAAGTATCAAAGCTCCACCACCGCAGGCAGTGGACGTGAGAGCTGCTTGGAGAATACCATACCAAGTAGCTTTTCTGGGATGGAGGCACCAGCGATCCACAATCAGCTGAAATGCCTTGACTGACAACACCCACTCTCCTGGGTCCAGACTTTCCCTGCTGAAAAAATCCACTCTTACGTTGTCTTTTCCTGCAATGTGAGAGGGTGAGATCATCTGCAGATGACTTTCTGCCCATTCCATGAGCTGGTCTAGTTCCTGCGACGCTTGCTGGTTCCTCCCTGGCAATTGATATAGGCCACAGATGTTGTGTTGTCCGACATCACGCAAACCGCTTGATCCTGCAGCCTGTGGCCAGCCATACCGCCCAGGGTTCCAGGTGATTGATGTTCCAATGGGACTTTTTGGCATTCCAAGGCCCTTGGGCGTTTATCTCCAGACAGTGAGCCACCCCCCCAACCTTGGAAACTCACATCTGTCATGAGTACCAACCAAGTCTGAGAGGACAAGGGAACTCTCTTTCTCAGATCTGCCTGCAACCACCACTGGTGGCGGGAGCAGATTTCCATCACTGAGTGGAGCTGAATCGCATAGTCCTGAGACTACAGGTTCCAACAAGTCAGCAGAGAGCGCTGAAGAAGACGGGTATGCACCCTTGCCCACGGCACCACTTCCAGGGTAGCCACCATCAAGCTTAGCACCTGTAGGTAGGACCACACTGCCAGGCGTATGGTGTTCACGAACTGACGCACCTGAGACATCAATTTCTGGATCTAAACTTCCAGTAGGAAAACTCTGTCCTGCCCCTTGTCGAACCAGACCCTCAGATACTCCAATGACTGGGATGGCTGAAAATTGCTCCTGCATTAAGGAGATCATCTTGTGAGTCACCAAGTAGCTCTCTTCCTGAGACTTGGCTTGAATCAGGCAGTTGTCCAAATACGGGTGCACTAGGAGCCCTTATTTTCGCAAGGCGGCTGCTGCTACTACCACCCTAACCTTGGAAAATGTTCTGGGAGCAGTGGCTAGACCAAAGGGCAGCACCCAAAACTGATAATGGCAATCCCAACACCACAAAACGTAGAAAGCGTTGGTGTTCCAATCGGATGGGAATTTGAAGGTAAGCCTCTGACAGATCCAAGGTGGTCAGAAATTTCCCCAACTGCACTACCATTATCACAGAGCATGATGTTTCTATGCAAAAATAGGTCACCTTCAAATGATGGTTGACCCTCTTGAGATCCAAGATGGGACGAAAGGAGCCTTCTTCTTGGGCACAAACAAAATAAATGGAATATCGCCCTATACTTTCTTGAGACGTGGGCACCGGAAACACAGCCCTCAGGCTGAGGAGCCTTTGAAGCGTGAACTCCATTGCTTGCTTCTTCTGCGGGGCATGGTAAGAGGACACTATGAACACGCCCAGAGGAATACTGCGAAATTACAGCGCATATCCTTCTGATATCACCTCCAGGACTAGTCTGCTCTGGGCAGCTCCGACAGGAAGCTGCTTATGGCTGCTGTGCTTGGAAGAGTGCCTGGACTTAAACACCTTGTGCAAGAAATGCACGAAGTCAGAGGAAATTGAGGATGAGGAATCTGAGCCCTCACAAGGCTCCTCCTCAGAGGAAAAATACTCGGCTGCTGCAATGTGAGCACCCCCCCAGAGGCATCTGTTTGCGGCGATAAAGCAGGAAAGGACCTAGCAACCCCATGGGAGGCTGTAGACTCTTCTAACCTTCTTTCTTCTTTTCAATTTTCTTTTTTTTTTGGGGGGGGGGGGATTTCAGAGTGCAGGAGTTTGCACCTCCACCATCTGCTGGAGACAGAGTACTGCTGATAGACTGCAGTGGCACCTCAGCTTAAATGGCAGTATCAGTCAAAAACTTCTCTGTCTCCATCTGTTGGAGGGGAGAACTGATTCGGGTACATACAGGGAAGCTTTACTGACATTTACAAAGTGTCCAAAATGCTGGTCCTCGAGTCGTTCTGAAGGCCAGAAAATATGACCATATCACCTCTCTGCTCAGGACTCTACACTGGCTCCCATCATGGCACCAGGTTATATTCAAGGCCCTTAAAGGCTTAGCACTCTTGTATCTGCTCAACCATCTCATCTTCTCCAAACCCTCCTGCACTCACTGTCCCAGGCCTGCTTGGTAGGGCCAGCTCCCAAAGAAATGAAACTCACAACCCCAAGGAAAATAGCTTTCATAGGCTCTGCCCCTACCCTCTGGATCTCCCTCCCATGCAAAATCAGAAGGGCCCAGACCTGCTCACTTTTGGGAAATCTCTAAAGACCTTGTTGTTTACAACAGCCTTTGCCCTGCAACCCCCACCCCCCATATCTCTGAAGAAACCTCTGTGGCTACACTCTCAGCCAAAGGACCCTTCTCGCAGACAGACATAATCACTGCCATTTCATCGATTAGCCCCAAGCTGCCACATCAACCTGGTCTGTAACCCTCAGATCAGCTCTACACTGCCCAGCCTGTAAGCCTATATGAATCTGCGCCTCCTCCTGGACTCATTGAACTGTACACTGAAACCCTACCAGTGAGTTTCATCTAAACTCACTGTTATTCCCCCTGACCAAGTCCCCTAATCTAGAACCTGTATACGAGTTAACCCTCCCTGCCACCGCCTGAATTGTATAACACTCCTGCTTTTATAAGCGCATATTTTATATATGTGCTATATCTGCTTTTCTCAGTTCAATTATTTATTTATAAACTGTTTACTGTAATCTTTATTCCTTATTGTTGTAATTCTGCTTGTCACATGCTTTGAACTCTTACAGTGGAAGAGTAGGACTATAAATAAACGATGATGACGATGAAGGTTGAAAGGTGTGGCTAGGGCATCTTATATTATTCCATCAGCCCTGAGAGAGTATGCCACACCCAGACCCCACTTCCCCAAGGCAAAGGCGCTGAGGAAAGGTGGGAGACCCTGGGTAGTAGAGTTCCTGGGAGTGTTGCAGGGTTGCCAGCTTCTTAGAAATATTATCACTGATGATCTGCTAGTCCTCTGCAACCCCTGACTCCTGGTCTCCCCACTTCCCCAGCTCTTCAAGTCACCAAAAGGGCCAGACTCCAAGGGGACCCCTCCCCTCCATGCCATCTCGCTGATTTGACCTGTGCCACATGTTTGAGGGGTGCCATCTTAACCTTGCCTCAGCTAGCAGATTGGGTTAAAGGGTGAGTATTGAATATAATTTCTCGTGTGGGGCCAGGTGCGAGCGAGGCAGGCCTAAGACAACTTTGGCACTTCCTCCTATGCGTTCTAAGCCTCAGTCTGGATACCTCTGCTTTCATGCTGCCTTCCTGCCCAGGGCTTCCTCCTAAAACAAAAAAAACAACAACCTACCACTACCCTCACCTTCCTCATTATTTAAATAGATATCTTTAAAAAAAAAAAAAAAAGTTGTACATCAGAATTTGGAAATGGGACATAAAATAAATTGTGAATGGAGTCCCATTGTGCCAGAGCTCAGGCCTGGGTCTGATGGAGCAGGAAACTGCCTGCAGCCCCCTTTCCTTTCCCCCAACTCTAACTGAAAAAAAGATTCAGATCTAAAACTAAGACCAAACCGGGAAGAAATAAAGTAGAAAGAGACAGGTAAGTTGTTTATGTTTCTGAGAATCGAGGTAGAAGCCAGTAGTGCATACTACCTCCCACAAAGGCCTGCTTACTTTTACACTTCGTAATAAATCTTTCTCCCTTGCAGAAGCTTCTTTGGAATGCATGAAACTATTCAAGGCTGTTTTAGCAGCTGTAAAAAAATAAATAAAAAAGATTTAAGACCATATTAATAAGTTATCAACCAACAGCAGCTAACAATTTTATTGAAAAGCATTATAAAATACCTTTTCCTTTCTTCTGGGTACCTGGAGTAAGTTTCACTTTATATCTAGAAATAAAAATCAAATCAGTCAAACACACACTTTTTAAGAGACTGAAAACCAGAAAAAAGAATAACCTTACTCCACAAATTGAGATTTTGGCCTGGACAAAATGGAAGAGGGGCTTCCCTCTCACCTTAAGGCACTCAGTCCCTTTGGAAGATGGAAAGCAGGCACTCAACACTGCGTTCCAGGCCTGCTTTGATTGTATTTGCCAATGACTGCTGGAGCCTTGGATCAGGGGTGCTCAAGCCAGTCCTTGTGGTGGGGGCCAGTCAGTCAGGTTTTCAGGATCTCTCTAAAGAATATTCATGCGATTTTATTTGCACGCACTCTCTCCCAAGTATGCAAATATTTCTCATGCATATTCATTAGGGATATTCTGAAAACCCAGCTGGCCCCCCGAGGGCCGGTTTGAACACCCCTGCTCTAGATGGCAGGTTAGTTTACAGCCTGATGCTGGGAAGCAGATTTGGAGAGCAAAAAAATGCCGTATTCAAAGGGGGGAGCAGCAGCAAATCCCCGCAACCTGCACTCAGGCAAGTCTTTTTTTCTGCTGCACAATATCCCTTATAGCTACTACTAGGTCAGTTTGTTAATGTCCAAAAGTTATAGCCTGTAAATAAACACAAAAATATAGGGCTAATTCAAAATGACTTTTTGAGTGTCCGTTTGGATAACAGTGACAATTGTAAATAGCTCCCAGTCAAACTAATTTCCAACTTGTCAAATTAAAACACAAACACACTTTTGCAATGTTATTCTCTAACTGCTGCAACATAGTATTGCAAATATTAAAAGGATCTGGGAGTCAGCAACTTACTTATAATTTGTCATGACAGTATAAGGCGCACACACTGGTACCGAGAAGAGCAGCTCATCGTCCACGTATGGTTGTCCTGTCAGAGAGTCCAAGAGGTTCTGCTCATCCTAGGATTGCACACCAAAGCAAGACAAGGCAGGATGTGAAAGCCATGCTGATGGATGCATCTTCTAGTGCCCTTCAACTCTGACCCTATTGCACTATGGTGATTTTTTAATAGGGGAGGAGCCAAGATCATGCTCCATCTTCTTTTACAGAAGCTACTGTGCTCCCAGACAGATGGATTGAATCCCTGTCATAGCTACTTTCAGCCCTGGTTGAAAAGCGCCAAACAGGAAGAGATTTACATAAGAGTCTATGCAGACACAAATAATAAAGAGAAGGCCAGTGAGGCTCTGATTCCATCTTGGCGCATCAACTTGGCTATGTTTACGCAAATGTAAAGACAATGAACATCCTGACCCTACCCAGCAACTCAACTTGTCAAGCTGCAGATGTTGGCAGACCCATTTTGTGTACTGGCCTTTGTCTCGCATGGAGCTGGTGGCATCTGGCCACACCACAAGAGTGGCTTTATAGCTTGGCACCGCAGAGTTCGTTCTGGAAGGTTTCCCTTCCCTACCCACCTGGGGCCAGGCCCCTTCAGTAATCAAGGGGAAGCGGGGAGAGACCAAATAAATATATTTGTCCCTAATACTTTCCAGGGCTTGTAAGCAAGTCTAAGTGCGGGATCAGAAGAGAAATCTCACCTCTGCTGCCTGCTGATCGTGGTCCTGCTCATCCTGCTCCAAACATGTAAAACAGAATGGATCATGATATTAACACATCATACAGAAAAGCATGGTTGGCATTCTCTAGTAGTATTAGACAGGATTCCCATACAGGAGGTGTTTGCCTGGCAAGCCTGGGAGCAGAAAAAACTCCAGCGCATTCCACTGAAAAATCACCACTCCACAATGCACTGGGGGCTGGTGCTGCTTTCTGCTTCTCATTCCCAGCAGCCAAAGGTAAGGAAAATCCCTTCGGGAAAATAAAGCAGTACTGGGGCCCCGTGGAAAGAAAAAACAACAACTTTGCAGTGCTCCCCCAAAGCCCAGGTGTCTTGCCCTGCTTAACTACAAAGGAGGAGCTCTTTCAAGGAAGGAAATACTTTACTGAATTTTGGAAATTCAGCAGAGGACTCCTCCTCCTGAGCAGGATAAGATCTGCGGACGCCCAGCTGCTGCCCTGCCTACAGCACTCACCTTCTCTTCTTGCTGATCTTCCAGTGCTATCTCCTGTACGTCCCGGCTTAACACGGCTACCAAGGAGCCGGCTTCATTCTTCGCACTTTCACTAGCCCTCGGGCCACTTCGGGGTTTGGGGGGCTGTTTCTTGGCTGCCTCATCTTTCAGTCTTCCCTTCTTCCCTTTCTTCGCCTTCTCTTCTTTGTTGGAGCCTGCAGACTAGGTTACACATAGACGAGCTAAACCAAACCAGTGCTGTTATAAGTACAACAACAGAGCACAGCACAGAGACGGACCCTTCCCCCTGCACCCTCCTCAGCACTTCATACTTACTCCCAGCAGCTTCATGATAAGGTCCCGATCCTCTTCGTCTTGATCTTTGTATTTTCCTTTCACTTTTTTCATTTTGCTCTGCCAATGAGGAAAAGCTCCATGAACACACTGAGGCACAAAGGTATGAAGCTACCTACACATCAAAAAGTTAATCTGGCACTCAGAGCTGATCCGTCACTCAAACTTTTGTTGCTTAATTCATAGCACAATCCAGTTCATCCACTATTTTAGCCAATCCCATTCTGTAGAGAGGAGTGTGCGGTCCCAAAAACTTGTGTGCATAAATTGACCCTGGCTGATTCTTACGCTGATGAAATAAAGCTCGCAGTCTTGGCTGCAGTAATGGATCGGGGATCATTGGGGGAAGGAGTGAAAGGACTGGGAATCACTGTGGGGAGAAAGGGAGTGAATGAACTGCCATTAATCTCCAGTCCACTTCATCCCACATGTGACCAATACACGCCTCGCCCGAGCCATCAAGCACCTGCCATTGTGCACGTGTGTGAATACATGTGGAAGAGAGAGAGAGAATGTGTGTATGTGTGATTACATGTGGGGGAGAGAGAGTATGTAAGTGATGGCACGTAAGAGAGCTTGTTAGATTGCATGTGGGATAGAGAGAGAGAGAACATGTGTGACTGCATGTGGGGGAGAAAAAGAACATGTGTGACTGCATGTAGGGGAGAATAATGTGTGACTGCATGGGGGGGAGAGAGAGAGAGAGAGCCTGTGTGATTGCACGTGGGGGGGGGGGGAGAGAGAGCCTGTGTGATTGCACATGGGGGAGCGAGCGAGAGAGCCTGTGTGATTGCACATGGGGGAGTGAAAGAGAGAGCCTGTGTGATTGCACATGGGGGAGTGAGAGAGAGAGCCTGTGTGATTGCACATGGGGGAGCGAGCGAGAGAGCCTGTGTGATTGCACATGGAGGAGTGAGAGAGAGAGCCTGTGTGACTGCACATGGAGGAGTGAGAGAGAGAGCCTGTGTGATTGCACATGGAGGAGTGAGAGAGAGAGCCTGTGTGATTGCACGTGGGGGGGGAGAGAGCCAGCCTGTGTGATTGCACATGGGGGAGCGAGAGAGAGAGCCTGTGTGATTGCACATGGGGGAGCGAGAAAGAGAGCCTGTGTGATTGCACATGGGGGAGCGAGAGAGAGAGCCTGTGTGATTGCACATGGGGGAGCGAGAGAGAGAGCCTGTGTGATTGCACATGGAGGAGCGAGAGAGAGAGCCTGTGTGATTGCACATGGGGGAGCGAGAGAGAAAGCCTGTGTGATTGCACATGGGGGAGCGAGCGAGAGAGCCTGTGTGATTGCACATGGGGGAGCGAGCGAGAGAGCCTGTGTGATTGCACATGGGGGAGCGAGAGAGAGAGCCTGTGTGATTGCACATGGGGGAGCGAGCGAGAGAGCCTGTGTGATTGCACATGGGGGAGCGAGCGAGAGAGCCTGTGTGATTGCACATGGGGGAGCGAGAGAGAGAGCCTGTGTGATTGCACATGGAGGAGTGAGAGAGAGAGAGCCTGTGTGATTGCATATGGGGGAGCGAGCGAGAGAGCCTGTGTGATTGCACATGGGGGAGCGAGAGAGAGAGCCTGTGTGATTGCACATGGGGGAGTGAGAGAGAGAGAGCCTGTGTGATTGCACATGGGGGAGCGAGAGAGAAAGCCTGTGTGATTGCACATGGGGGAGCGAGAGAGAGAGCCTGTGTGATTGCACATGGGGGAGCGAGCGAGAGAGCCTGTGTGATTGCACATGGGGGAGCGAGCGAGAGAGCCTGTGTGATTGCACATGGAGGAGTGAGAGAGAGCCTGTGTGATTGCATATGAGAGAGAGCACGTGTGTGACTGCATGTGTAGGAGAGAGAGAGCATATTTTTATGATGGCATGTAAGAGAGCCTGTCTGATTGGATGTGGGAGAGAGAGAACATGTTCGATTACATGTGGGGGAAAGAGAGAGACTATGTGATTGCATATGGAGGAGAGGACTAGTGCATGTGTGGGAGGGATAGCGTGCGTGATTGCATCTGGGGAAGTGAGAGCGCGTGCGTGACTGCACGTGGGGAGAGAAAACAAGTACATGTGTGACTGCACGTGGGGGAGAGAGAGAGTGCGTGCGTGACTGCACGTGGAGGAGAGAGAGAGCGTGTGCGTGACTGCACGTAGGGGAGAGAGAGAGCGCGTGCGTGACTGCACGTAGGGGAGAGAGAGAGCGCGTGCGTGACTGCACGTGGGGGAAAGAGAGAGTGCGTGCGATTGCACGTGGAGGAGAGAGAGCGCGTGCGTGACTGCACGTAGGGGAGAGAGAGAGAGCGCGTGCGATTGCACGTGGAGGAGAGAGAGCGCGTGTGTGATTGCAAGTGGGGGAGAGAGAGAGCGCATGTGTGTGATTGCACGTGGGGGAGAGAGAGAGCATGTGTGTGATTGCATGTGGGGGAGAGAGAGCGCGTGTGATTGCACGTGGGGGAGAGAGTGCATCTATGATTGCACATGGGAGACAGAGAGAGCATGTGTGTGATTGCACGTGGGGGAGAGAGTGCGTCTATGATTGCACGTGGGGGACAGAGCGAGTGCATGTGTAATTGCATATAGGGGGAGAGAGAGCACGCGTGAGGTTATCTCAGTTTATAGTTTGCCGAAAAATTTCTTGAAAGGAATCTGGTGGATCAGGCTGCCGACAGCCTGTGGCACTCAAGGACCAAAGTTAGCTATCCCTGATTTAAATCTTGGTACCAATACTCTCTCTTTCTACTACATCCTGGAAGGGATCACACTACTGCTAATGCCCTGTGGCAGAGTAGCAGCATTTCTATGAAAGCCTTTTCCTTAAGCAAATGTACAAAAGGAAAACAAAAAAAATATATTTTACTTAAAAGTGCATTTTGGTGAGATTTTTATTTTTGGTATCTAAAAATGCTCACAGAGAGGAGATATTGAGACATTTTCCAGCTATGAAAGTTAGCTGGGCTATTCAGTGGTGTGGCTGTGCCGCTGAATATACCCAGATAACTTAATAGTTTGCTGAATAAGTTTATCCAGCTAACTTTAGACCTGCTCAATAGCAGGTCTAACTTATTTGGCTAACTTAGCCGGATAAGTCTGAATATAACCACTTATCTGGCTATCTGGAAGATGCATCAATCTCTAATGTGCGATAAACAACATATCGCACATATATTTATTTATTTATTTATAACTTTTATAACCGGCGTTCCTGTATGAAATACAAATCACACCGGTTTAGAGTAAATTTGCACGATGGCAGTACATAGAACAGGAAGTATGGGTAACCAGGACAAGGAACTAATACTGTAAGCTCTAATCTAAGAACCGGCCCGGGAGACCGCTACAGCTAACAAACTAAGTAGATATTGTCAAAAAAAAAAAAAAAAGCGCTAAAATACAATGAGCATAAAGGCATAAGAAGAACTACAGGAATGAGTAGCAACATTAGTGTACAAACAAGTTTGCTAATATACACATGTATATCTCTTACAAAATAGAAACTACCACACATTTCTGAACCCCATCCCAGAACCTCCTTGCTCTGCCCTTTAATTACCAGTAAAATATATGCATGAAACAAAAAATACGTGCGTAACCTTAAGGATTATAAAATAGCATATATGTGCAACTTGCCCACATATATGCTATTTTTTACATGCAAAACTCTTTGAAAATGTACTCCTAAAAATGTATATAGACTTTGTGTACTATCGTGGCAATATCGTATGATTATACATGATATTTTGCATCTCCCTGCCCTTTTACCCTCCCCTATTACAATGACCTTATTTGCATACGATTTGCATGTATTAAGAATGCAAATGTATGCAAAGCATGTCTTGAATAGGCCATCTGATGCACATATTTCACTGCGGCCAACTGAGGCGGTGGTCGGCTGTGATAAAATACCACCACCTATTTCAAATGCAGTAAATGTGAGGCGGGAGGCCCAAGACTCTAGCCCCTGTCCCCCACCACCTGCTTCCTCCTCCCCAAAGGACCAAAATGTGGGGGGGGTGGGGGGCCAAGGCCTCTCTTTTTAGACTTTTGGGGAGGGGAGCACTGAACCCCTAAGGCTTATATTTGACCTTTGGGAGGGGAGGGGAATTTGGGGAGGCCACTGAACCCCAATAATTCTAATTTTTAAGGGAGAGGGGCTGGGGGGCTTTGGATTTTATTGAACTTTGGGGGGGGGAGAGGATGCCACAAAATGGGACCAGGGCCCAGGACCCTCTTTTTTGCTTTTAACCTTGGGGGGGGGGGGGGGGGGGAGGCAGTGGCTCTGGACCCTATTTCATTTGTAACACCTTTGGGGAGGAGGGGGATGGGGGAGCCAGGGTCATCACCAAGCAGCATCGTGCACTATTTTATTTTATTTTATTTGGAGGATTCGGGTCTCGAGTGGCAGCCCTGGGATGAGATGGGGGAGGAGGGGTCAGCCCTGACCCCTGCTCAGCCTCCCCATTTGGCCACACTTATTTTTCTGGCGACCCTTTAAGGCGACGGCAGTCTCTGGAGGTTAGGGCTGCTACTGCAATAAAGGGCCGCTAGGCGCGTTCTTTTGTCCACGGTGTTTGGCCGTGAGTCAAAAAAATGTGCCATAGGACTGCAAAGTTTTTCAGAAAGGGGCCTCACTATTCCTATAGCACCCCCCCCTCTCCACGATAGTGGGACCCCAACCCGCTATAAAACCTTGCAGCTCAGTGGCTCTAGGGGTAAGTTAGCTGGATAGATAGTTATCCGGTTAAGTGGCGATCGCTAAACGCAGCCAAATATTCAAACAGCACCACTTTGCTGGATAAACCTGAACTTATCTGGCTAAGTGACGCCGAATATCAACCTCAAAAAGTCTGTATGTCCCAGTCAATAGT
Source organism: Rhinatrema bivittatum (assembly GCF_901001135.1). Classification (NCBI taxonomy): domain Eukaryota; kingdom Metazoa; phylum Chordata; class Amphibia; order Gymnophiona; family Rhinatrematidae; genus Rhinatrema; species Rhinatrema bivittatum. Next base: position 75,370,501 of record NC_042618.1, on the reverse strand, counting down.
AGCACAGATCCACTGTAGGACTACCCCAGAGCTGCTGGGCTTCCCTGTCAAAATGTAGATTGTACCTTCTGCCCTCGTTTCAGGGGTTGCTGAGTTGAGGCGCTTTTGGTCCCATCCAGAGGTGCCATCAGCTGTTCACCACACCTTTCGCCTTTTTCCTCTGTGGTGTCACAATCCTCCAGGTCATTCTGCTGTCTCTTTTTCTTCATTTCTCTAAATAGAACACCCAAAGAAATAAATTCCTGGTCTCACAAGCTCTGTTTACACTATTTAATCTATATCAAGAAGTCAAAACACATTGAGGTAGATTGAGCACCATTTTGCTCCAGTGTAAAAAAAATTGCTCCAGATTTATTAACAAAAGCATTCCAGTATTTCCACAAAAAAACTGCCGGGACACGAGTCAATCAATTTTGTGACTGGAACAAATGCTTTATATATCTGTCCCAGCGGCTTCTACATTTCTTAAAAATAAACAAGCAAGCTATAGGTGCGATCTAAATATGGGGGGTGAGGGGTGCTGAGAGAAGTTTTCCAAAGACTTTTACCCAAGGAAAATCGGGTGCTAAAACTGCCCTTCCCCTCTGCAGGTAAAAGTACTCGAACCTCTGCCACGGTGGGGCACTGAGAGGGCAAAGCCAGCAGGCAGTGTGTGTGAATTTCATTTTGAAATCCCTGTATCCGATTTACAATGCAGACTTTGTAATCACTGCAAAGCAGGTGCTGCGTTCACAGATACCAAAGTATCCACACAGGGAAAGTGATGATTCAGAGGAACTGAAACTAATTGTAGTGAACCTGGAAGATGTAATAGGGCAGACTGACAAAACTAAAGAGTACCAAATCACCTGAACCATACGGTATACACCAGCAAACGCAATTTGTCACAATCCGCTTGTGATTTTACAGCTCATAGTAATTTTCAGTCATCTGCATATTTGATCACCTCACTCATTCCCTTTTCCAGATCAGTTATAAATATATTAAATAGCTCCGGTCCCGGTACAGATCCCTGGGGCATTCCATTGTTGACCTTCCTCCATTGAGAAAACTGACTATTAAGCCCTACTCTCTGTTTCCTATCTTTCAACTAGTCTGCAATCCACAATATGACATTGCTTCCTAGTCCCACGACTTTTTAAGTTTTCTTAGGAGGGATTTTGTCAAACGCCTTCTGAAAATCCAAATACATTGTATCCACCGACTCACCGTTATCCATGTTTATTAACCTCTCCAAAAATGTGTAATAGATTGGAGAGGTAAATCCATGCTGGCTGTGTCCCATTACACCATGTCTATCTATATGTTCTGTGACTTAGTTCTTTAGAATAGTTTCCACAATTTTTCCCAGCACTGAAGCCAGGCTCACTGGTCTACACTTCCTCAGATCATCCCAACAGCCCTTTTTAATACATCTTTCAGAATTCAAAAATTAAATTACATATCTATTATGAGTAATTTGTAACTTATCATTAAAATCATCCATTGTACAGAGCAGTGAGCCCTGGATCCAGCCAGCAGTTGTCACAACTGAAGTACCGTATTTTCCGGCGTATAAGACGAGTTTTTAACCCCTGAAAATCTTCTCAAAAGTCGGGGGTCGTCTTATAGGGTAAATAATTACCGTATTTTTCGCTCCATAAGACGCACTTTTTCCCCCAAAAGTGGGGGGAAAAATGTCTGCGTCTTATAGAGAAAATATAAAAAAAAAAATCTAACAAAACCCCCCACCCTCCTGACCTGCCAAATTAATTTACTATAACCCCCCACCCTCCTGACCCCCCCAAGACCTGCCAAAAGTCCCTGGTGGTCCAGCGGAGGTCCAGGAGCGGTCCGGGAGCGATCTCCTGGACTTGGGCCATGGGCTGCCAGCAATCAAAATGGCACCGACGGCCCTCTGCCCTTACTATGTCACTGGAGTCGACCAATGGCAGCCGTAGCCCCTGTGACATAGTAAGGGCAAAGGGCCGTCGGCGCCATTTTGATTACTGGCAGCTGACGGCCCTTTGCCCTTACTATGTCACAGGAGCTACCGCTGCCATTGGTCGACCCCAGTGACATAGTAAGGGCAAAGGGCCGTCGCCGCCATTTTGATTGCTGGCAGCCGACGGCCCAATTCCAGGAGATCGCTCCCGGACCGCTCCTCGACCCCCGCTGGACCACCAGGGATTTTTGGCAGGTCTTGGAGGGTGGGGGGTTGTATTTAATTAATTTGGCAGGTCTTGGAGGGGTCAGGAGGGTGGGGGGTTGTATTTAATTAATTTGGCAGGTCTTGGAGGGGTCAGGAGGGTGGGGGGTTGTATTTAACTAATTTGGCAGGTTTTGGAGGGACAGGAGGGTGGGGGTTGTATTTAATTAATTTGGCAGGTCTTGGGGGGGTGTCAGAAGGGTGGGTGAAGCTGAGGGATTAGTTTTAAAGGGTCGGGGTGGGTATTTTGTTTATCGGCTTGGGCGCAGCCGATAAAAAAAAAAAACCCGATCGGGCCGGACGAAAAAAAAAACACAATGAGAATCGGAACTGGAATCAGAACCGATTCTGGTTCCGATCCACATCTCTATTACCGGTACCTCCTTCTCTGCCTCTCAGATCTCTCACAAGCACGTCTGCGCCGCTTCACTGCAGTCCTCAGGAGCGAGATCTGAGAGGCAGAGAAGGAGGTACCGATAATAGGATACAAGGGTGGGCCAGAGGGATGCGTTACCGCTCTGATAGTCTTGGAGACAGGGAGGGCTGGGCAGGCAGGGAGAGCTGACCAATCCAAGCAGGATTTGTATGCAACAACCAGCCAATCGCCGGTAAGGTACATCGCTTGCCGTGATTGGCTGGTTGTTGTATACTGGGTACCACGTACAGTATGGTTATATAGTGACACAGAAGGGTAGTCTTATACGGCGAGTATATCCCAAACTCTATATTTTAACTGGAAAAGTTGGGGGTCGTCTTATACGCCCAGTCGTCTTATACGCCGGAAAATACGGTACATGCATATCAAATTCTAGAGTGAGCCATGGTCTGTGGCCTCTGGCCAGGTTGAGGGTGGGGGGAAGCGGGCCTATAACATAAGGGACAAAACCCCAGATAGTTGTGAATGAAAGTACTTAGCCCTAAAGAGGCTGGTTCTGATTTGAGTTCCAAGACTACAGGAGCAGGAGGAAACTGCCAGGCCAAAAACAAAATTTTTAAAAATCTGCCATTTATTTAATTATGCATTGCTCCTTAAAAGAAATGTGGTTCTCATTTGTTTGTGAATACTTCACTGAAATGCATTACTGAGGTGGAGGAGAGTGAGAGTGAGAACAAGACTTCAAGATTTCAACAGAAGGATCAGGGCTAAGAACATCTCTCACCTTCTCTCCTTGGCTGATAAATACCTTCGGCCACCTGCTTTGTTATTACTCTAATGAATCCAAAAACATAAATGCAATTAATAGCTTTAAAATGGCAACATCCAATTAATATCTTCAGGAAACAGTAATTTTGTGTAAGAAGTAACAATATAAAGGAAGTATAGGCCTGATTTCATTCTACCAATGGACGCAGACTCCATGCAGGCACCTCACCTGGTTAGATGTGGTCTCCTTTACAATTGCTTTCTGGAAAGATCTGTGGAGAGATGAAAGAGCGAGCAGATTTGCTTTTAATAAACAGAACATGGCAGTCACAATCTCTGTAGGCCGGGATTCAAGGCATCTGGGACTGTAGGCCATGAGACCGATAATCGGCAGTAGCAGGCCCGTGGGAAGGGGGAAATGTCCTTCCAGTGTCAGGGCTGCGGACTTCTTTACAAACTGTTGACTATCCTGCCATAAAATAAAACCAGGGATTCATACAAGGTCTCTCAAAACAGCAGAAACAGCAACCTGACCCGCACGTGCACAGTTCTGTTTCCATTTAGTTCACAGGCAAGCAGGAAACCAAGATGGAGCGCACAGAAACTGGCAATTCCTGTTGCAGTTGGGGCAGGCTCGCTGGACAATGAAAATTAAATGCCTAAAGTCAAAAGTCAGCACATTTAACCAACCATCAAGGGTAATACAAAACGGTCACTAATACAAAACAGAACATTCGTTGGTAGATGAAAATATTTGAAAAGCAATCTTTAATTCACTTGTTTGAAAACAAAACATTTGATATCCAGTGAGCTTCTCTAGTCAGTTCTTTGGCTACAGTCAATGTGTAAAGCGTATGAGCAATTTGTATCATCTCGTCTGAGCTTTGTTACCGCTCCGATTCAGTGTAATGATGCACTCTTGCAGCAGCTGAAAAATAGATTCTGTGGCACAGTTCCTGCAACTCTGCACACGTGCATGGTTTTACATATTATAAAGTAGTTACTGATTTACTTATTGTGTAAACCTATTTTTTTAAAATTAATACAAAAAATGTTTAAAAAATGAGCTGACATTTGTGTGTCTCTCATTTGTTCTTTTTGTTTTTGGCAAGGTTGGAGAAAAAGAATCTCAGGGATCAAGAATAGGGGGAGAGGGAGGATTGGGAAGGGGATCTCAAGGATGGGGAGAAGAGAGGGAGAAAGAATGGAGTAGAGAAGGAGAGGGCAAATCTGAACTAGGAGGAAAGAGGTCCCACCCACTTCCTTTTTTCTGTGGTCCAGTGCCATAACTAGCCCAAAGAATACCCCAAGTGGAGACAACTGCCCCTCTTCTCCACAGCTCTGGTTCTCCTAGTCTTCACCTCCCACCTTCTCTGCTCGTCTTTCCTCCTCCCCTTTCTCTCCCTTGTCTTCCCATCCCCACTCTCTCTTTCTCAAATGCCGACCCCCCCCCCCCCTCCTTCCTGGGGTGATGCTGATCTCTCTCACTAACACATATGCACACACCTATTTGTATCCCCTCTCACTCTCCCAATCCCTTCTCCTCTAACTCCTTTACTCCCTGGCACTGATCCTATCCACCTTCACAAACCCCCCAAAACATAACACCCCCTATCATCCCAACTCCCCTCTCCACCTGCCAGCCGGCTGGCCAACCAGCAACAGGGGGGCAGTGGAGCTGCATTCTCCGCCTCTGCCGCTGGAAGCAGGCTCACTCTTTAAAGCATGCGAGACACCAGCGTGCTTGCACGGTTAAAAACTAGCAGCAAAGGAGAATGTGACTTGAGGCACTGCCGTTCTCTTCCTACTGGTGACGCGATGAGAGAAAGGATCCGCCCTGGACAGGTGGTGGAAAGGAGAGCGCCCCTACCAAGCTGGCTTTATGCCTGGCAGGTTAGCTGGAGATAACACACGCAAACTGATTAATATTATGTGGTGGGCCCACGAACATAAAGCTGACTCTATATTTCTCTCTATCAATGCTGAAAAAGCATTTGATTTGGTTCATTGGCCATTTCTTTTCCGTGTTTTGAAGAAAATGGGATTTGGACCTAGCTTTTGTTCTTGTCTTAAAATTAACGGAGGATACTCAGACCGGTTTCAAGTAGGTCGCAGAACGCGACAGGGGTGTCCATTGTCGCCCCTTCTTTTTGCCATCTTCCTAGAACCATTGGCTACGACCATTAGAGGCAACAAAGCAATATTGGGTTTTACCTTTTCTTAGCATACATTCAAAGTCACTTTATTCGCTGATGATATCATGTTCTCGCTGACAAATCCACATGATTCACTTACGGCCATAGAAAAAGATATTGGGCAGTTTAGCGGGGTGTCAGGCTTTAAGGTGAACTGGGAGAAATCAGAGATCCTAAATTTAACCTGCAGGCCTGACTTAGTTCAACAACTACAGACACAGCACCCGTTCCGTTGGGCCTCGGAAACTCTCAAATATCTTGGCATTCGCCTTTCATCCCACCCATTGGATCTTTTTAAACTAAACTATACCCCTTTGATAAAGCAAATCTTTCTGGATAAATGGTGTAACCTCCCTATCACTTGGCTGGGTCATATAGCGACAGTCAAAATGAATGTCCTGCCTCGACTGTTGTATCTATTTCAATCCTTACCAATCCCCATTCCTAACAATATTCTACGGCTCTGGCAAAGGAGAATATTCGGATATATTTGGAAGAGGAGACCACCACAGGTCAACAGAAATGTCTTATTCTGGAGCAAGCTTGAAGGAGGGTTGGGAGTACCTAACATTTTGTGGTACTAGGTAGCAGCACAATTACGGCCCTTAATCGTGTGGCATCAAATTATGGAAGTTAAATATTGGATGACTATTGAACAATCACAGATGCTTGATATGCTGATAGCGGCACTAGCGTGGCAACCCAGAAAGACTTGAAAACCGTGTCCTCAAATGCTTCCTACCACGAGACACACGTTAAACATTTGGGATAAGTGGAAGGCCCAGTTGGTGGGCAATAAGGATTGTTATCATCTAACACAACTGTTCCACAATAATTCTTTCAGACTATGCATGGACTTAAACCCCTATAAGCAATGGCAACAGCGGGGAGTCACACACTTTGAACATCTTTGGGGGGAGACGATCTATTGTCCTTTGGATTGGTGTGTCCGAAGTATGCTATTCCCCCAACTGAATACTTGGCCTACTATTAGATACGACACTTCTGCCTCAGCAACCAAATAAAGACCAATCTGGGCAAGGGGAAAACCCTGTTTGAAGGCTACTGCTCGGCATCTTCTCATCTCAAAAGCCTTATCGCCAAAGTCTACCAATTACTATATGTGAAAGCCACTTGCGCCCCATCTCATATCAAAGCATGGACCAGAGACCTTGCGAGAGAACACTCAGAGGATGAATGGACACATATTTATAGCCAATTGAGCAACGCTTCTATATCAGCCATGCTTGTTGAAAATGGATATAAACAACTCTATAGGTGGTATTTTACCCCAGAGCAACTAGCGGAAAATTATACCGAAAGCTTTGGGACTATGTTGGAGGGGATGTACCTCAGTGGGCACCTATTTGCAGATGTGGTGGTCGGGAGATTGGGTCCGACCTCTCTAGAGACAACTTGAAAAACAGCTCACCCTAATTTTGAAACAGCCCATCGATCTTCACATAGAGGTGGCGCTCTTAAATAATGTGGATCAACATCCTCAATGTTTGCAACACCCATTTATCATACAGATGTGTATGGCGGCGAGGCTAGAAATAGCTAGAGAATGGAAGGCGCCTCAATGCCCGTCATTGAAGTCCATCATGGCAAGGGTAGACTTTGTATGTACCATGAATCAGATGACGGCAGTAAAACATCGTACACTGAAAATGTTTCAGGCAACATGGACACCCTACCTTGAATGGGCCTCTACCACAACGGAGGACGAGTCAGGGGGCCAGATACAATGATCTAAGGACATTGATAGCATCTTGCATATGGTTTTCCACTATAGATGACCTGCTTTCCTAAATAAACACTTCGACTTGCACAGAAATGTAGGACTTTACCGTGACTGGAACTCCTCCAACGCCACTGTACTCTTCCACTTTTTTCTACTCATTCCCTGGGAAGCGAAGCTTGATTCCTTGACAGTGACCTAACACGTTGGTTCATAAAACTTTGGGACTCAGTGTGCAGGCCGGGAAGGAGGGGAGGGGGGATGGATAGGGCTTGGGTTCTGTATAAAATGGTATCTAACCGATTGTTATATGTTATCCTTTTATATAGACTGTATTGTTTTGTTCGAAACCAATGTTTTATTGGTTTCGAACAAAACAATACACACACAAAACAATACACACACACAAAACAATACACACACAAAAAAAAGGAGAGCGCCCCCGGCCCAGCTCCAGGCCTGAGATTCTACAGGAATCTGCCAACCTGTGGCAAGGGCCAGATTTTACAGCCCTTGCCTACAGCATCCCAGGAAACCAGTAGCTGTGCTTACAGTTATTGTCATACAGTCGCAAAAGCTACTTAGCTGCTCAGAAGAATGCAATGTTTTGGGGCAAGAATTCATTAGAATTAAAAAAAAAAGCAGAAGATCCTTTGCTGCAGGGAAGTGAAGTTAAAGTTGGCGGTCGAGTGGGCTCTGCAGCAGGAAGGCAAACTGGGCAGACAAGAGGATCTTCAGGTCTTCAACTGCTACTGTAGGCTACACTGCTGCTTTAATTAACAGTCTTCAGTCTAGAAGGGAGCATTGTTCTTATAAGATGCCACCTGCTTTTTGATGCCACTGATTAAAAATTTGAGTGGAGGGAAAACAAGATGATAACAGCCCTTCCCCTGAACCAGCTTCAAAACTGACCAGGCCAATATATGCACGTATGAAACTTATGTACCCTGGTTACCTTGCAGGTGTGAGGTCTACTTAATGTCAGCGATGCTTCTGCCTCTAGTGGTGTTTCAGTTTATGGGTACTTCAGATAAGTGTGAGGCAGGCTAGAAAAACTATTGGATAACCTTAAAAATCCCTTATATTGTACATTTTAACTGTTTCAGTTCATAGAACAAAGCAGAGAGAGATGACCGTGGCAACCCAAGGCAAAAAATCAGCAGTGCTAGAGCGACGAGGGGAGGAAGAATGGGGAGAGACTATTACACATTTCAATTCATTTTTTATATACATGCATTCCGTACTCATATAGCCGATGAAGGCGGTTCCACAACAATAAAATACATAAAAATCATTGTTTAAAACACACAAACAAATTAAAATGTCAAACCTTCCCTTTAACTGTTCATTTATCATACCACCACCCACAAAAATAACTGCATTCCTTATATAAACCTACTACTCCCCACTTCCTGAACTACCCCTACTGTTCTTCCTGAAAAAGGAAAATTAGTTCTTACCTGTTAATTTTCGTTCCTGTAGTACCATGGATCAGTCCAGACCATGGGTTGAGCCTCCTGTCCAGCAGATGGAGACAGACCAAAACTGAAAGGGTATCCTATATCAGGACAGAGCCTACCCTGCTGCCCTTCAGTATAACCATTGTCAAAGCAGAAAACATGAAGATAAACAAGTAAGGAAACAAGCACGTAACAAGAGAACTCGAGCAACCAACAAGAGAACTCAAAATTTGAACAAGCGCAAACAGTGACTGGTCTCTGTAGATGGACACTCTTACATGAATGTCCATGGTCATCATAAAGATGCTTCCGGTGCCTCTTGAGTATCATCACATAAAAAATCATTCGAAAACCTGCAGGAAAAGGAAAGAAACTTCAAGCGGACAGTAGAAAGTACAGGGAAGGATGACTGGACTGATCCCTGGTACTACAGGAATGAAAATTAACAGGTAAGAACTAATTTCCCTTTCCCTGTACATACTCGGATCAGTCCAGACCATGGGATGTACCAAAGCTTCCCTAAACAGGGTGGGACCGAGACAGTCCCGCTCGAAGCACCTGCCAACCAAAGGAACCAAAGACAGGCGCCTGGATATCAAGGCGGTAATGCCGAGCAAAAGCATGCAGAGACTTCCACGTAGCTGCCCAGCATATCTCCTGCGGAGAGACTGACTGACTCTCTGCCCAAGAAGTAGCTTGGGAACGCAAGTAATGAGCCTTCAGACCCTCCGGGACCGCCCGGCCCTGTCAGATATAGGCTGGCACGATCGCCTCCTTCAACCAGCGAGAAATCGTAGTCTTAGAGGCCATTTTGCCCCGGTTGGGCCCACTCCATAAGACAAAGAGATGGTCTGAAACACAGAAGTCATTGGTTACCTGCAGATAACGCATGAGAACGCGCTTCACATCCAGACGGCGTAGATCATCCCCAACCGTACTTGCAAGATCCGTGGGAGAAAAAGCGGGGAGCTCCACCGACTGATTGACATGAAAGGCAGAAACAACCTTCGGCAAGAAAGAGGGTACAGTCTTGAGGGAGACCCCTGAGTCCAAAAAAACGTAGGAAGGGCTCCCGGCAAAACAACGCTTGGATCTCTGACACCCGCCTGGCGGAGCAAATAGAGACTAAAAACACCGCCTTGAGTGTTAAATCCTTGAGAGTAGAGCGGCGGAGAGGCTCGAAGGCAGCAAGGCAGAGAGCCCGGAGGACCAAGTTAAGGCTTCACAAAGGACAAGTGGAACGCAGTAGTGGCCTCAAATTTTAATTCCCTTGAGGAAATGGACAACATCCGGATGAGACGCAATCGCATAACCTTCAAGACTTCCCAGGAGAGAGCCGAGGGCAGAGACCTGTACCCGGAGCGAACCCAACGAGAGGCCCTTAGAGAGACCGCGCTGGAGAAAAGAAAGAACCAGCGAAACCGGGACCGAATGTGCCGAGACACCCGATTCTGTACAGACAACTCGAAAACCTTCCAAACCCGGATATAGGCGAGGGAAGTAGAAGTCTTGCGAGCACGCAGAATAGTGGAGATGACATTATCCCTTCTTCCTCAGTCTCCACCGTTCAAAAGCCAGGCCGCCAGACAGAAGCGATCCGCCTGGTCAAAAAATATGGGGCCCTGCCGGAGCAGGTACCAAAGATGACTGAGATGAAGAGGGCCATCCGTCGACAGGTTTACAAAATCCGCGAACCATGGTCTGCGGGGCCACTCGGGAGCTACGAGAATGAATGGACCCCTGTGGAGCTCTATTCTTCTGAGCACCTTGCCCACCAGGGGCCACGGAGGAAACAAGTACAGAAGAACGTCGCGTGGCCAGGGAAGGACTAGCGCATCTACCCCTTCCGAACAATGCTCCCTCCAGTGGCTGAAGAACCTGGGATCTTTGGCGTTGTCTAAGGTTGCCATCGGGTCCAGGTGAGGAGGACCCCACCGGTTGACAATCAGCTCCATTGCCTCATTGGACAACTCCCACTCGCCGGGGTCGAGCCGCTGGCGACTCAAAAAATCTGCTTGAACATTCTCCTTGCCCGCAATGTGAGACGCTGCTAAGCACTGCAGATGGCGCCCCACCCAGGCGAAGAGCTGGCTGGCCTCGAGGGCCACCAGGTGACTCCTGGTACCCCCCTGGCGATTGATGTACGCCACCATGGTAGAGTTGTCCGAGAGTACCTGAACTGCTCGTCGGCGAAGCAGGGAAAGAAAAGCTTGAAGAGCCAGATGGAGTGCCCGAGCCTCCAGGCGATTGATGTGCCAGTGGGATTGGGCAGGGGACCAGTACCCCTGCGTGGCCTGTGTCTGGCAGACTGCTCCCCAACCGGAGAGGCTGGCGCCCATCCTGACTACAATCCATTGTGGAGTCTGAAGGGATCACTGAAGGCTATCACTCAAGCACCTCCTTTCAGAAGGTGCTTGAGTGATAGCCACCAATGTATGTCTCTGATGGTAGAGTCGGAGAGAGGAAGCTGCGCTTGAAACAGTTCCGACACCGGTGTCCAGCGGGAGAGCAAAGCTTTCTGTAAAGGACGCATATGCGCAAAAGCCCAGGGGACCAAGTCGATCGTAGAAGCCATGGTCCCCAGAACCTGTAGGTAGTCCCACGCCGTGGGGAGAGGCATGGAACGGAAGTTTCAGACTTGATCCATCAGCTTGAATGCTCGAGAGTCCGGTAGGAATACCTTGCTGACGCAAGTATGGAACCAAGCCCCTAGGAATTCCAGGACCTGGGAAGGTCGGAGATTGCGCTTGGAAAAATTGACTATCCACCCCAGGGACGAGAGGAGAGCAAGGATGCGGTCCACTGCCCGCTTGCATAAGATCCAGAGATCTTATGCAAGCCAATCGTCTAGACAAGGGTGGACTAGGGCTCTGTCCCGCCGGAGAACAGCCGCCACCACCACCATCACTTTGGTAAACATGTGTGGTGCCGTGGCCAGACTGAAGGGGAGAGCCCGGAACTGGAAATGTTGCCCCAAGATGTGGAACTGAAGATACCTCTGATGTTCGGCACGGATCGGAATGTGCAGGTAGGCGTCCGTCAAGTCGAGAGAGGCCAGAAATTCTCCGGGATGAACAGCCACTATAACTGCCCTCAGGGTTTCCATCCAAAAATGGGGCACTGAGGGCTCGGTTGACCCTCTTGAGGTCCAAGATGGGGCGGAAGGAGTCGTCCTTTTTTGGAACCACGAAGTAAATAGAATACTGGCCGGTGCCCTGTTTCCCCACGGGAACAGGGACTATAGCCCCCAGCACCTGGAGACTGGCAAGAGTCTGACATATAAAGCAGCCCGCTTCCGATGGCCGCACGGGGAGACCATGTACAGATCTGGCAGGTCCCGAGCAAATTCTAAAGCGTAGCCTCTCTCTATTATCTCGAGGACCCACTGGTCCGACGTGATTTTGATCCATTCCTCCAAGAACAGCAACAGCCGACCACCTAAGTTTGGAACGGGGGAATGGGCAGGCCGAATCTCATTGAGAGGCGGGCTTGGACGCGGGGCACTGTGGATTACCATCACAGAAGGCACGGCGCCCTCAAAAGGACTGAGCTCAGGACTGAGACCTGGAGGAATTTCCTCTAGAGAAGGCGCCCCACGCCCTGGGATTATATCTCCGCTGACCCCTGAAGCAGGTGTGAGTAGGGAAGAAGGTTCTCACTTGTTTCGGGCGATCCTCAGGTAGATTGTGTACCTTGTTCTCACCCAAGTTGTTCCAGATCCTCGCCAAACAGCAACTTACCTTTGAAGGGGAGCATGCCCAGCTGCGCCTTGGAAGACGAGTCGGCCGCCCAATTATGGAGCCAGAGGAGCAGTCTGGCCGAGACCGCAGAAGCCATCGCTTTTGCCTGGACCCGGAACATGTCGTAAAGGGCATCCGCTCCATACGCTATAGCACCTTCCAATCTTTCAGCCTGCTCCGCCTCTGCAGACGGGAGGTCCTGGGTGCTGAGCAATTGTTGAACCCACCTAAGGCTTGCCCGCTGCATGAGACTGCTGCAGATTGACACCCGGACAACCAAGGCCAAGACTTCAAAGATGCGCTTGAGATGGAATTCTAGCTTGCAGTCTTGGACATCCCTGAGGGCCGTGTGCTTAGTAACTGCAGTCATGGAGGAATCCACCTTGGGCATTTTCAGCATGTCTAAGCACTCCTCCGGGAGAGGATAAAGCTTCTCCACAGCGCTCCCGATGCGGAGCCCCGAATCGGGAGCCTCCCACTCCCTAAGGAGCATTAGCCGATGCATCGGATGGAAGGGGAAGGTGCACGGAAGAGCCCTGAGTCCTGCCAGGACCAGGTCTGCGCAAGCCGGCATTGCGGCCAAAAACCCGTCCACTGCAGGGCACTCTATCCCCAGCTCCTGAGAAAAAAAGGGATAAAGCGGCTCCAGTTCCTCCCTTCTGAATAGACATAGAACCCTGGGGTCATACCCCTCCAGAGGAGGGGAAGTTTCAACAAAATCCTGATCTGGGTCCTGGTCCAGGGCACCCAAGGGAGCGGGGGGACCCCCGGGACCACCCGCAGTCAGACAGGCCCCTGTGCATCAGGAACCACTAGAGCGGATGGTGCAGCAATCCGAGGAATTTTAGGAAGAGGATAAGCAGGAGGGGGGTCCGCCTCTTCTTGCAGGCTGGCTAAATAAGATTTGTGCATTAAAAGCACAAATTCTGAAGAAAAACGAGGCCTGGAACCTCCAGGGGGGGGAGGGGGGAAGGTCAGGACCTGCATCAGGGGACTGCACGGGGCTCAAATCGGGGGGGGGGGGGGAATCTAAAAAATCCGGGTCCTGTGAGTCCTGCTGCCCCGAAAAAGCAGCATCCGAAAAACCCAAAATGGCCGCTGTTCCCGCGGTTTGTCAGCCCAGGAACGGTGCGGCCATGCGCTTGTGCAGCCTTGCTCGGGCTACCCCCCTCCCCCGGCAAACATTTAGAGCAGAGCCCCTCTTCTAGAGAGATGGAGCGAAGAATCCCCGCAGGCAAGGCAGAGAGGAGAGCACGGCATGACCCCGATACAGAGGAGGAGCAGTAATTAAAATCAGCTGAACTGCTGGGGCTGAGGGAGCGGTGGCAGGAGACTGAACTCTGCACGCTCCCAACTCTCACAAAAGGTTGCCAAGTGTTTAGTTTCACTTTGATTCTTAGTCTTTTTTTTTTCAACTTAGACAGTGCAGAGGAAAACACGTCCCTGCAGGCAGCTCCGGGGGATAAGTGTCCCAATAGGAGGGAGAGAGAGAGAGAGAGAGAGGGGGGAGTGACTGGCACCACCAATTCCACCCCACAGCCGAGGAACACTGGGGATAGGGAGCCTAGGCTATATTACACCAGGGGCAAAGCCCCCCTAGGCCCTCCCAAGAAAGAGGAGACAGAAACTGTCTCCTGTATGGAAATCAACAGAGTCCAAAAACTTTTTTTTTTTTTTTTTTTAAATGATAGATAATAAATACTTGCTTGATCCAATAAGTTTAGAGAAGAAAGAAAGCCCCAAAACAGGGGCTAAGCAAAAGAAACAGGGAACCACAGGGTGAGCTGTCGCATCTGCTGAAGACAGACAAATACTGAAGGGCTGCAGGGTAGGCTCTGTCTTGATATAGGATACCCTTTCAGTTTTGGTCTGTCTCCATCTGCTGGAGAGGAGGCTCAACCCATGGTCTGGACAGATCCGGGTACGTACAGGAAACACTATTTTGCCTTATATTTCATTTAATTTCTTTTCAGCAACCACTGTTGTGCACTATGTTTGAAAAGCCGCGTTTTTACCTTCTTCCTGAAAGTCATAGAATCAATCTCATGCCGAACTTCCTTGGGGGTAGAATTCCATAATTCCGCCCCAAGCACAGAGAACAATCACCTGCCATTCTTTACCTACTTCTCTCCAAGATAGCACTGCTCCCCCACCCCTGACTGCTTTGAAAACTAACAACATGATCTTAAACTTAACTCTCTCTCTCACCAGTAAACAGTGTAACTGAAGAAGCAAGGGTCTCGCACTCACCCTTCTTGGACAACCAAAAATCCTCCTGGCTGCCACATTCTGGATTTCTTGTAACCTATGATGTGATCTTTTAGGTAACCCTATCAACATAGCGTTGCAATAGTCCAGCAAAGGGGTGACATACGCCTGCAATTTCGGAAAAAGCCCCCTACACAAACCCAACCGCAATGGGCGGAACTGACGCAATTTATAAAACGCCCGTCGCAAAATATCTGAGATATGCACCTCCAAAGAAAAATCTAATTCTAAAATTACCCCCAAATCTCGTACTTTATCAACTAACCCTATTTCCTTCAAGTTTACATTTACTTTCAGTGGCATCAGCGGAGCCTCAAAGGTTTTTATCAACAGTTCTATTTTTGATGTATTGAGCAACTGACAATTAGCAGTCAGCCAACCTTCGTTCACTTTAGAAATAGTCATTCCACAATCTTTCCCCAATGGGACCTCCAGCTGAATATCAGCAGCATATAAAAAACCCTTAAAACTCAAAACTCAGATTAACGTTCCCAACGGTTTTGAAAACAAACTGAAAAGCAAAGGAGACGTTGTGGAGCCTTGCGGCACTCCACTTTCTATTCCTAAAACTTTGGATAACTCACCTCTAACCACCGCAGACACACGTTTACTTAAAAATGAGAGAATCCACTGCAGTACCTACCCACTCGAACCCACCTGACTACATCGTTCCAGCAAAATCATACGATTCACTAAGTCAAAGGCACTAGATAAATCTAACCAAATGATCAAAGCCAATTCCCCCTCATCGCACAGTCGTAACATCTCTTCATTCATGGCCACTAAAACATTAAACTTACTAACTTGGACCGAGCCAAAGAGTCAATGGCAGTACTTCCAACTGCCAGGAGGGGGAGATAGATTCAATTTCTGAGCCTAGCTTCAGCTCCCTCAGTCAGCCAGGTCTGGGGATCCTAAAGTGACAAAGCTCACAGCCCCAAAGTTGAGGAATCTCAGCCACTCTGCAATGGCGACACCTATTGACTGGTTCAAAGGTATAACTACCAAGTTCTTGATGAACCGCAGTTAGTGCCTCTCACATGGAAAGGGGTTAAAAATGAGGGAGGGTAATAGATCTGGAAGAGGCTGGTTCTGATTCAGATGGAAACCCAAAGTAACAGAGAGAAGCTGCTGGAACAAAACAAATATTACTAACATAAGAACATGCCATACTGGGTCAGACCAAGAGTCCATCAAGCCCAGCATCCTGTTTCCAACAGTGGCCAATCCAGGCCACAAGAACCTGGCAAGTACCCAAAAACTAAGTCTATTACACGTTACCATTGCAAGTAATAGCAGTGGTTATCTTCTAAGTCAACTCAATTAATAGCAGGTAATGGACTTCTCCTCCAAGAATTTATCCAATCCTTTTTTAAACCCAGCTTTACTAACTGCACTAACCACATCCTCTGGCAACAAATTCCAGAGTTTAATTGTGCGTTGAGTGAAAAAGAACTTTCTCCGATTAGTTTTAAATGTGCCACATGCTAACTTCAAGCAGTGCCCCCTAGTCTTTCTATTATCTGAAAGAGTAAATAACCGATTCACATCTAACTTGGTAGGATCTTCCCAATTAGGATTTGTCCATTTTAAATCTGAAGCAAAAATGGTTCTAAGATATCGGCACAGCTTTCGATCTGCAGTCGTTCTGATACCCTTCCTATCATTTCAGAATTAAGTACATAAGATGAAGTGGAGTGCTGGTTTTCAGAAACTACACTGTGATGCATGAGGCAGAGTGCCCCTTCCACAACCAGAAGAATGCAGATACCACACTGTTGTGTACAACCTTACAATTAGAAAGGGACTTTAATTCCTTTAAAACCGAAAAGTTTGGATGGAACTGACATTGGAGTGTGGGTTTATAACCTTCAGCAAGCAATCAAAGAGCAGGGACTAGTCTAAGTACCTTAGCGAGTGAAGATGGGATAGATCAATGGTCGTGTCTGGATAGCTCAGCTCTGCTTCTTCTTCCTCCTCCTTCAGCTCTCCTCCACTTTCTAGCTCTGCTGTCTCCTGATTTGCCTGGATACCCTCCTCCTCTTCTGCCGACGACGACTCTTCACGGGTCTGCGGACTTCCTCCATTTGCGATCATTCGTTCCATTTCTTCTTCCAGGTTCAAACTAGATTCTGTTTCTCTTCCATTTAGAGTTTCTTCCTCACTGCTGCTCTCATCTCCTTCTGGCACTGCTGAGAAAGATTTACAGGACGTTCGTTACCAGCATCTACATTGGTCCTCTCTTGATGCAAGGCGGTGAGGGGCAGAATGCATCCTTTCCGGAAAACTGTCAGGAAATATGTTATTATTTTGTGCTTTATTGATAATTACCTACAGTCAGTGTAGTCAGTAATCAATAGGCCATAAGAGAAATGTAAGCATTAATACCCATATGCCTTTTCTTCTTTAAAAACTATAGCTTTAGTCAAAGCCTCTGCTGGATACATTCCAGACTTCCCCCTTTACAGACCCTGAAAAACAGAGCTGTTTACAGCTAATTCCTTATCTATAGTGGGAAAGGAATGTTCAAGTTTTTAATTTTATGGCCTTGGGCAGCCTCAACCATTTGATTGCTCAGGCGTGTATCCTAGGATAGAAAGGAATATGTATTCTCTTATCACTGAACTGTTAGAAGAAAGAGAAAAAAACAGTCTTTTTTTTTCGTCTGAAATAGCCTGGCATTACATGAATGAAAGGAAAAAACAGAGCAGGAAAACTATATTTTTATTTTCCATATCCTGATATTAATTAAATTGTTTGAACCTTATGAAGGTTTTCAAACTAATTTCTTCAAAGGCTAAAGATAGAAGTATTGACAGAAATAATACAGTTGCTTTAGATCAGAAGATTTTTAGGGTATAAATGGGAAGCAGACAAAGAAAGAAAAACTGGGACTTTGGTTTTTTCCTTACACGTGGAGAGAGAGAGACAAAGAGCGGGACTGCTTCAGATATCTGGTAAAGATATTATCTTATATTCAAGCATATGAGAACCTGTTAATTGCTATTGTTTCTAAATTGGCATATGTATTAGAAATGCATTAATTAATTAAAAGATAATGTCATTAGTTGACATTTATCTCATTTTAATTTTTTCTGTCACCCTATTAATGGTTTTCACATTGAATGTAGGGTATAGTCTGATAAAATTAAGGTTTGAACATAGAAATGTTTCTTAGAATCATTTAGAGATTTTAATATTGATATCTTTCTTTATCTGAAATAAAGAAAATATTTTTACTACAAATTGTCTGGTTTTATTCTAAGTGCATGCTGTGCTGCATTAATTATTGGTCAATAAAGTTCTGGAGTAAAAATGAAAACACATCTCTTTAAATAATAAACTTTTTGTCTATAAGGCAAGAAGGGTAGAAGGGAGGATTTAAGTATAGGGTTTTCATTCAAGCAGGATCCCCTGGTAATAACTTTTAATTCTGCTAGTGGTGAACCCCTATACTTCTATCAAACCCTTTCACAAAACCAACGGGCAAGACGGTACCTAAGAGTTCCACATCATCAGAAAGCAGCTCCATGGCACTGCTGGCCACACTCTCCATGTCCTCATCCTGTATTTTCACTTTTCTTTCCCCTCTGTGCCTCGAAACGCAAGGTTCATCTATCTACAAACAGAACACGCACTTGGTTATTCCTTGCACGCTTAAAGAAGGGCAGAAAAGAAATGTCTTCCCAGAGGCAAACGCTGCCCTGCCCTCAGCCAGGGCAGCACAGGAAGATACAGCGGGGGCTTTGGGAAATACTGTTCAGGTTTTGCAGCTTGTCTCGGGGCCAATTGACATGGGTCGTGACGCACCTTAATGGCCCAAGTTAATGACATGCACATTAGTTTTTCAGAAAATTTACCCATGTTAAAGTTAGTGCTTTAGCACAGATGTTATCACAAAATCTTAACTATACCCTCTGATAGACCAGTTGGTCTTTCTCTGCCACCATCGACTATGTTACTAAGAAAACATAAAATCGGCAGAGGGGTACCTTGAACAGGAAGCCAAACCCCATCATGAGATAGGAAGGAGGAAGAAAATTCTTCTTCCCTGAAAAAAAAAAAAAAGTTAGAAAATGTGGAAGACCAAAAGCAGAAAACTGCTGAATATAGCCATCTCAGGCACCCAGCACTCTCCAGCATGCACAGGAAACGCAAGGACATAGCACTGTGCCACCTCTTCTCCCCCTCCCCTCCCACATCGGATGCTGGGAGATGCTGAGATGTAGAGTACTTCCTGTCCACAAGGAGATGAAAGGGTTGGACCACCACTGGAAAGAGCAGTTTCCTTCTGCTACAATGCATTTCCAGCTCCTCTGGAAGTGGGGCTGGGATCCTGGTGCCAGGATCCTTCATTTACGACTCCCCAGGGATTTTTTCCCCCTATTTTATATCTCCTCACCCAGTAATGGTCCTGGGCTAGGGGCCATGCACCAGGGCTAATGATGGGCCCTAAATCTGGCTCATTGGCATCACAGTTGTGCAATAACCATGACTTCCTCCCCGGGGCTGTAAGCAGAAATGCTAGCCCACTCTTCATAAAAGGACCATTCCCTCTCCACTCCTCAATCCAAGTCAAAACTGTACTGTTTTACAAGCAGAAGGAAGGACAATTTCCTGCTCTGCTGAGATCCTTCATCACATGAAAGCAGATATTGGAGGTAAATTTCCTAAGTCATGGGGCTTCAGCCAATCAGTCACTCATTGCCTCTGGAACTATTCTATGTTTCTAGCAGCACTGAGATCCCTAAGAGTCATCACGCCCCCATAGTTCTGAATTCTCAGCCTCTGAAGACAATAAAGTAACACACTACAATACTGAAGATACTAAGAGCCCCCAAACCCAGCCTAACAAATACATGTAATAATTGGTAAGGAGGCCATGCCCCCAGTACTTGTAGGGATTTGCTGGAAATGGATGGCCTGGCGGCTTTTTTCCCTTGGCACTGTGATCCATGACCCTGCATCTTACAGGTTCTTACAGCTACCTTGTCATGCTAGCAATTATTTGAATAGCTCTGAAACTACCTAAACCATAGCAGTACAAATGAAGCTATTAACCTCTCACCTCGAATCATGAAACTTCCTGTTGTCAGATACTCTCCCGTTGGAGCTGTTTTGGATACCTAAGGAAGAAGAGATTACCATTCACAACTGTCATATTTATTCATTTGATTACCTATGTACCGTTTCATAGTCTTATTTTTTCACTTGCTATTCTAATGTATCAATAGGCTGAAATGTAAATATTGTGCTGTTCAATTTCTCCCCTTCCATCCCAAGTTTATTTTCCTTGTTTTTTGTAACTTTCCCTCTCCCTTTTTCTGATTCACTGTATTTAAAGTTCAAGGTTCTTATTGAAAATATTGTTTTTTACGTTACGTTATGCTTTACACTCCTTGTTATTTGTAAACCGGGTTGATGTGATGCCTATCATGAAACTCGGTATAACAAAAACAATAAATAAATAAATAAATAAGAGATGAATGAGTCGTATTGAAGCCAGCTGACTGGATTTTGGCTGCAGGGTTATTACTGACAGCAGTATGGGCAGAGCGGGGATGGGGGGGTGTCCTGCTGCATTTGAGCATTTTAGTGCTGGGATTACTGGATTTAGACAAGACACTGAAATAAGACCTTCTGTTATTACAAATACACAGGCTGAGATTAATTAATTCAATTAAACTAAATAGGAAAATTGGTTCTTGTTCCTGTAGTACCACGGATCAGTCCAGACAGCTGGGTTATGCCTCCCTTCCAGCAGGTGGAGTCAGAGAACAAACTGAAAGGCACCCCTGATAACCCAGTGTGCCATCTGCGGTCCCTCAGTATAATGAATATCCAAGCAGAAAGAAAACACAACTTAACCACTGGACAATTTAACAGCCAATGACTAGACCAAAAACTAATAACAAATGGTCCCAACTGTCAGAACTATGTATTTATTTATTTATTTAGCATTTTTCTATACCGACTTTCCAATAACAAAATTATTGATCAATTCGGTTTACATTTTAAACAATAACAACAATGACAAGTAAATGTCTTACAATGAACAGGTCGAATTAACTTGGATTAAGATATATGGGGGTAATAACATAATTAAGATATATGGGGGTAATAACATAATTAACATGAGCGGTGCCTAATATAGGCTAGAGGTTGGGTTTTGATAATAGACTGCCGAAGATAATAGACTGCCAAAGATAATAGACTGTCAAAGATAATAGACTGCCAAAGATCTTGTAGCTGCAAGGAGTGTAGATTCTTCCAAGCCTTACACCCTAATGAACATCTTCGCATCTGCAAATCTTCTGTGTAGGAAGCAAAAGAAAGAAAAGAAACAACGGACTTACCTGACTATCTGGGTGGGCGTCTGGACTGATCCGTGGTACTACAGGAACGAAAATTAGCAGGTAAGAACCAATTTTCCTTTCCCTGTACGTACCCAGATCAGTCCAGACAGCTGGGATGTTCCCAAGCCGCCTTAACTGGGGTGGGACCCGGTAAGTCCCGCTCTGAGCACTCCGCTACCAAAACAATCCGTATCTGAAGCCCGGAAGTCCAAGCGATAGTGCCTACCAAAAGTGTGCAGAGATTTCCAAGTCGCCGCTCGACAAATTTCCTGAGGAGAAACATTTTGACTCTCCGCCCAAGACGCCGCCTGAGATCTGATAGAATGAGCCTTAAGACCATCAGGTACCGGACGACCCTTACATATGTACGCCGAGGCAATGGCTTATTTCAACCATCGGGCGATAGTAGTCTTGGACGCATTCTGCCCTTTCTTAGGGCCACTCCACAGAACAAAGAGATGGTGTGACAACCGAAAAGTATTAATCACTTCCAAATATTGGAGAAGGACCTGACAAACGTCCAACTTTCTCAACTCCTGAGGCCTGAGAGGAATTGCAATCCAAATCTGGTTGCCACCGGTAACTCAACTGACTGATTCAAATGAAAAGCCGACACCATCTTCAGAAGAAAGGACGGCACTGTCTGAAGCGAAACTCCCGAGGACGAAAACCGCAAGAACAGCTCCCGGCATGACAAAGCCTGAAGCTCGGATATCCGTCTCGCCGAACAAATAATCATGAGAAATACCGCTTTAAGTGTCAAATCCTTTAACGTGGCCCGCTTGTGGGGCTCAAAAGGCAAGTCGCATAGTGCTCGCAGAACCAAGTTCAAACTCCACGAAGGGCAGACCTGTCGTACTGGAGGATTCAAATGTTTGGCTCATTTCAGAAAACGTGCCACATCTGGATGCCCCGCCAGAGAAGTACCGTCCACCTGGTCACGCAAGCAGCCCAAGGCCGCTACTTGAACACGAAGAGAATTGTACGCCAAACCTTTCTTCAGGCCTTCCTGTAAGAACTCTAGAATATGCACTATCGTTGCCCTTCACGGGGAAACCTGAGAACTGTTACACCAGGAATCAAAAACCTTTCAAACCCGTGCGTAAGTAAGCGATGTGGAAGTCTTACGCGTGCGAAGCAGAGTAGAAATCACAGACTCAGGGTATCCTTTTTTTCTCAGCTGGTGCCTTTCATAAGCCAAGCTGCTAGACAGAAGCGAGCCGCCTGATTGAAAAATACTGGACCTTGAAGGAGGAGGTTTGGAAGGTGCCTGAGATGCAAAGGACCCTCGACCGCCAAGTTGATCAGGTCCGCGAACCAGGGTCTTCGCGGCCACTCTGGAGCCACGAGGACTACTGGACCCCAGTGCAACTCTAGAGAACACATAGAGAAGTACGCTGCTGGGCCAGGGAAGGACTAGAGCATCCAACCCTTCTGCTCCGTGTTCCCATCTACGGCTGAAAAACCATACCGCTTTCGCATTTGCTCGTGTCGCCATTAAGTCCAGGTGGGGAACACCCCACCTCCGGATCAAGAGTTGCATCGCTTCCTCGGATAGCTCCCACTCCCTGGGGTCTAGCTGCTGACGACTGAGAAAGTCTGCTTGGACGTTGTCGACCCCAGCTATGTGAGACGCCACCAGATGACGCAGATTGCGCTCCGCCCATGCCATAAGCTTGTCGGCTTCGATGGCAACCAGCCAACTTCGTGTTCCTCCCTGTCGGTTGATGTAGGCCACCGTGGTGGCATTGTCGGATAGGATCCTTGCCGACTGATGGCGGACTAGGGGAAGGAAGCTGCGCAATGCCAGACAAACCGCTCTGGTTTCCAAACGATTGATGGACCACTCTGGAACTGGCCACTGGCCTTGAGCAGAGTGCGACTGGCAAACCGCCCCCCAACCGGAAAGGCTAGCATCTGTTGTCATAATCAGCCACTGGGGATTTTCCAAATCCATCCTCTGTTGTAAGTACTCCGGTACTAGCCACCACTGGAAATTGCTTCAGGTGGGATCCAGGAGAGGCAACTGAAGGTGAAACTCCTCGGTCTTGGGATCCCAGCAGGAAAGCAACGCCCTCTGCAAAGGCCTCAAATGAGCGAACGCCCATGGGACCAATTCCAGAATAGAAGCCATAGAACCAAGAACTTGTAAATAGTCCTGGGCAATGGGAGAGTGAGCAGCCGCCGAACCTGAGACATCAACTTGGCCATTCGCTGCACGGGAAGGAACACCTTGCCCACCATCGTGTCGAATCGGGCTCCTAGAAATTCCAACTCTTGCGATGGCACCAGCTGGCTCTTGGGAAAGTTGATCACCCAGCCGAGTGACTGAAGGCGTAGCACCACCGACTGAACTGCCTGCTCGCAGAGGCGCTGTAACTTCCCCCGAATGAGCCAGTTGTCCAAATAGGGATGAACCAGAATCCTTTCTTTTCGCAGAGATGCTGCTACCACTACCATGACCTTGGTGAATACGCATGGCGCCATCGCCAGATTGAATGGTAGCGCTTGAAACTGGTAATGTTTCCCTAGCACCATGAACCGGAGAAACCTTTGATGATGCTCCTGTATACCGATGTGCAGATAAGCCTCTTGTCAGATCTAAACAGGCCAAATATTCTCCTTTGTGCATGGCCGCAATGATGGATCTCAAGGTTTTCATGTGAAAACGGGAAATCCGAAGGGCTTTGTTGACCTTCTTCGAGTCCAGGATGGGACGGAATGAGCCCTCCTTTTTTGGGACTACAAAATAAATGGAATATCTGCCTGTCTGACACTCCCCCAGCGGGACTGGGATGATCGCTCCCAGGGCCTTCAAGTGAGCCAAAGTCTGGAGTACCACTTGCCTTTTCACTTGAGACCCGCAAGGAGACACCAAGAAAAGGTCCCGTAGAAGGAAAGCAAAATCTAAAGCGTAACCACGACTTACAATATCTAAGACCCATTGAGCCGACGTGATCTTGAGCCATTCCTCTCGAAAAAGAGAGAGACGGCCCCCTATCACCGGAATGGAGGAATGGGCCGGCGCACCTTCATTGTGCTGCCTACCCTCTGATAGCAACAGAAGATCTATCTGCACAAGATAAATGGTCATCATTTGACAGAGTATCGAAACTGGAGAAAAGTAAAATAATAGCCAAACTGAAACCTGCTACACATCCCCTTGACCCAATACCAGCTACCCTACTAAAACAAATAAAGACAATGACCCCTAAAATCACAATGCTATTCAACCTCGCCCTTGAGGAAGGTTATATGTCCCAAAAACAGGCAGTTATAAAACCAATTTTACAAAATAAATCTGGAAGACCTGATGATTGGAATAACTATCATCCAATCTCCAACTTAATCTTCATTGTGAAAGTACTTGAAAAAGCAGTCCTTACCCAACTGGAAAATCATCCTGAAGACGATAAGACACTTTATCCTAACCAATTTGGATTCCGGAAAAATCACTCAGCCGAAACTCTTCTTCATTCTTTAACTGATCCTATTTTAAGAGGTTTTGACTCAAACAAATCATGCTGCCTAGTCCTGATTGATCTAACAGCTGCCTTCGACACAGTTGACCATAATCTGCTATGCCAACAGTTGAAAAACTTCAGGAAAGATGGAAATGTACTAAAATAGTTCACCTCTTTCCTCGCAGTTAGATCATTCCAAGTAAAACTTGACAATTACTTGTCCGACACCTTCCAAAGCACAACTGGCATTCCACAAGGATCAGCACTATCAGCAACATTAATATCTACATGTTGCCCATATGCAAACTACTAACAGACCTGGGTTTAAAGTTCTTCCTATATGCGGATGATCTACACTTCTATATTCCTCTAACAAAATCATTTGAAAAAACATTTCTAATTTCTGAATATATGATTAAAAGAAAAGAAAAACCAGCTCAATGGAAACACTTGATGAACCCCCAAAAAACGGAAATAATTTGGTTAAGCTGCAACCCACAAAAAACTATACCCCCAGAGATAGATCTCAGAAGTTGCCAAGTAACCCCTCAACCCAAGTGAGAGATCTAGGGAACCAAATCGATGAAAATTTTACAATCAAAGCCCACATAAGCAAACTGATTAGATCTGGTTGCCACAAGCTGTGAATTTTGAGCCAAAGGAAACCTCTACTAAGCACAACAGATTTCAGAACAGTTTTGCAATCTCTAATTTTCTCAAACCACGATTACTGTAATTCTTTACTTCTAGATCTTCCGATTAGTCACTTAAAACCCCTGCAACTACTGCAAAATGCCGCTGCTAGACTATTGTCTGGAGCAAGAAAATTTGACCACATCACCCCAATTCTGATGGCTCTACGCTGGCTTTCTGTACAGTAAAGAATACATTTTAAAAGTTCTAACTATAATATACAACATCATTAATTTGAACAACAATGATCTGCTAGGAACAACATTTAAACCTCAAATTTCCCCCATGAACTCTCAGATCACACAACAAAGGCCTCCTAGAAATCCCGAACTTAAAACATTCTCATCTAATACAAACTAGAGATAGAGTGATCTCAATAGCCAGCCTAAAACTATGGAATTCCATGCCAGAAGAACTTCGAACGTTGACAGATAAGAAGAAATTCAAAAGTGACTTAAAAACTTGGCGGTTCAAAAATGCCTTCTACTTGACTGAAAGACCCAATTCCCATGACTCAGATACCCCCCCCCCCCCCCCCCCCCCACCTCGCTAATTCCTTTAATCTAGCTCTGTTTCTTTGTTAGAAGTCTACGATTGTATTATTTCCGTTTCTATGAATGTCTATCCACCTTGTAAAAGAAAATTAGGTTCTTACCTTTGCTAATTTTCGTTCCTGTAGTACCGAGGATCAGTCCAGACTCCTGGGTTTTGCCCCCCCTCTAGCAGATGGAGACAGAAGTTTATAAACAAAAAACTCCGCCTACATATAGGCTGGTGCCACCTACAGTCTGGCAGTATTACTTAATGTCAAAGTAGCAGGAGAACCCGCAACAAAGAACCCAACGAACACTGAAGATTACCTCCAAACTAAGCGAAATTGAATCTTAACTCCACCCAACTGGGTACCGAACTCGAGGTAACCAACAAACAAACATATTCCAGCAAAAAAACAGCACACAGATCACACATCCTCTCCCGGCAGACAATCGCAATACTGGGCGGGACTCTGGACTGATCCTCGGTACTACAGGAACGAAAATTAGCAAAGGTAAGAACCTAATTTTCTTTTCCCTGTACGTACCAGGATCAGTCCAGACTCCTGGGATGTACCAGAGCTTCCCTTACTGAGGGTGGGAGCCGGAGAGGCCTGCTCTAAGCACCCCTTCTCCAAATCCCGACGGCCCTGGCGCCATCACATCCAAACGATAGTGCCGGGCAAAAGTATGGACTGACTTCCAAGTGGCCGCCCTACAGATCTCCTCTGTAGGAATATGTTGGCATTCCGCCCAGGATGCCGCCTGGGCGCGGGTTGAGTGGGCTTTCAGACCCACCGGCAACGGCTTCCCCGCCAACAGATATGCTGAGCGAATGGTTTCCTTCAACCAACGAGCAATTGTAGTCTTGGAAGCCGCTTTACCGCGCCGGGGACCACCATGGAGGACGAACAGATGATCGGAGACCCTGAACACATTAGTACTCTCCAAATAGTGTAACAAGACGCGCCGAACATCCAGCTTCCGCAGGTCCCTAGCTAAGGGATCCGAAGACTGTCCCTGACCGAACGATGGCAACTCCACCGTCTGATTGACGTGAAAGGACGAAACCACCTTTGGTAGAAAAGACGGCACAGTACGCAAGGAGACTCCCGAATCCGAAATCCTCAGAAAAGGTTCTCGACACGACAGAGCCTGCAGCTCAGAAATCCGCCGCGCCGATGCCATAGCTACCAAAATACCGCCTTGAGCGTCAAGTCCTTAAGAGTGACGTGTCGCAGAGGCTCAAACGGTGCCTTACACAGCGCTTTAAGAACCACATTCAAATTCCAAGACGGACACGGAGGACGAAACGGAGGGCGTAACTGTTTTGCCCCCCGAAGGAAACGTACCACATCCGGATGTTGCGCTAGCGAAACTCCGTGCACTCGCCCCCGAAAAGATCCTAGCGCTGCCACTTGCACCCGCAAAGTACTACAGGACAGGCCCTTAGTCAACCCCTCCTGTAGAAACAGCAGAATATCCGGAATAGTCGCCCGAGTAGGTGCTGTGCCGCGATGCACACACCAAGTCTCAAACAGTCGCCACACGCGCACGTACGCCAGAGACGTAGACTTCTTTCGGGCATGCAACAACGTGGACACCACGGAAGGCGCGTATCCTTTAGAGCTCAACCGCTGCCTCTCAAAAGCCATGCCGCTAGACAAAAGCGATGCACCAGGTCGAAACAAACGGGCCCTTGATGTAGGAGATCCGGCAGAAACGGAAACCGAAGTGGCCCCTCGACCGCTAGATTTACCAGATCCGCGAACCAGGGCCTTCTTGGCCATTCTGGAGCCACCACGATCACCTCCGCCGGATGCTGCTCTATGCGACGCAGCACCCGTCCGATAAGCGGCCACGGAGGAAACACGTAAAGTAACACATCCCTCGGCCACTGAACTACCAGTGCATCCACTCCTTCCGCCAACGTCTCCCGGCGACGAGAGAAAAACCGAGGAGCCTTTGCATTGCGGAACGTGGCCATCAGGTCCATCGCTGGTGTGCCCCACCGATCGCAAATGAGCCTGAAGGCGTCCTCCGCGAGCTCCCACTCCCCGGGATCCAACCAATGCCGACTGAGAAAATCCGCCTGGACATTTTCCACCCCGGCTATGTGGGAAGCCGCGATACTGCTCAAATGGGACTCCGCCCATATCATCAACAACCGAGCTTCTGCCGCTACCGGCTGACTCCGGGTTCCCCCCTGACGATTGATATAAGCCACCGTGGTCGCATTGTCCGACAGAATCCTGACGGAACGCCCGCGGAGAAGCGGGAGGAACTTCACCAGAGCTAAGCGCACCGCTCGAGTTTCCAACCGATTGATGGACCACGACGCCTCCCGAGCCGACCATGTTCCCTGAACCGCTCGACCGAGACAGACTGCTCCCCAACCGAGCAGACTGGCATCCGTGGTAACCACCGTCCACGACGGAGTTTCCAACGAAACCCCGCGACTCAAGTTTTCCTGGCAGAGCCACCATGGCAAGCTGTCTCTGGCTTCCTGGGTCAACGGCAGGCTGAGGAAAAATTCTTCCGAGACCGGGCTCCAACGGGAGAGCAACGCGGACTGCAAGGGACGCATATGCGCAAACGCCCATGGAACTAACTCTAGCGTGGAGTTCATAGAGCCCAAGACCTGCAGATAATCCCAGACCACTGGGACCGGTTTGTGCAACAACCTGCAAATTTGCCTCTGTAATTTGAGGATACGCTCTTGCGTTAGGGCCACCGTGCCTTGACACGTGTTGAACACCGCCCCCAAATACTCCAGGGATTGCGACGGCACCAGATGACTCTTGGCCAGGTTGACCACCCAGCCCAGTGAGCGTAACAGGTGCAGCACCCGCTGAATCGCCAGCTGACAAAGAGTCCTCGACTTGGCCCGAATCAGCCAATCGTCCAAGTATGGATGCACCAACAGCCCCTCCTGGCGGAGTCTCGCCGCCACCACCACCATAATCTTGGTGAACGTGCGCGGAGCCGTTGCGAGGCCAAATGGCAACGCTTGAAACTGGTAATGTTGTCCCAGTACCGCAAAACGGAGAAACCGTTGGTGCTCCCGTCGAATCCCAATGTGCAGGTACGCCTCTGTGAGGTCCAGAGAGGCCATAAACTCTCCTTTTCTGACCGACGCGATCACGGACCGCAAAGTTTCCATTCGAAAACGCGGAACCCTTAGACACTTGTTGACACTCTTCAAGTCGAGGATGGGACGAAATGTCCCCTCCTTCTTGGGTACCACGAAATAAATGGAATACCGGCCCTGTCGGAGTTCGCCGGACGGAACCGGAACGACGGCCCCGAGGTCGCGCAACCGCGCCAGAGTCTCCCGCACCGCCCGGCGCTTTTCTGAAAACCCGCAAGGGGACACCAGAAAAGCCGGAGCCGGACGGCGTGAAAAATCTAACGCGTAGCCGTGTTTTATCACCTCTAGGACCCACTGATCCGACGTAATCTTGGTCCATTCCTCGTAAAACCGGCTTAACCTGCCGCCAACCGGAGGAACCGAGGAACGGACCGGCCTCACTTCATTGTGCTGGCTTACTGCCCTGCACAGCCTGACTGGCCCCCGGACGGCCGAATCGACGCCCACGAAAGGACTGCGAGTACGATTGTTGGCGGGCCGCACCGTGACGGAACGAAGAGATCGATCCTCTCGCCGCCCGAGTTCTACGGCCCCCACGAAACCGCGACCGAGCGGCTGGAGCACCCCGGAAGCGGTATCTATCCTCCGGTAAACGGTGTGCTTTATTCTCCCCCAAGGATTCTAGGATATCGTCCAACTCCTTACCAAAAAGCAACTTCCCCTTAAAGGGAAGAGAGCCTAACCTAGCCTTGGAGGTACCATCCGCCGCCCAATGACGAAGCCACAATAGACGCCGCGCCGCTACCGCAGAGACCATGGTCCGTGCCGAAGTGCGCAGGAGATCATAAAAAGCGTCCGCACTATACGCGATGACCGCCTCCAAACGACTCGCCTGTCTCGCCTCCTCCGTCGATAGAGACTCATTCGCCAACAGCTGCTGTGCCCAGCGTAAACCGGCTCGCAACGAAAAATTACTACAAACCGCGGCCCGGATACCCAACGCTGAGACCTCAAAAATACGCTTCAGTTGAACCTCTAACTTCCTATCCTGTATATCTTTGAGAGCCGTACCACCGGTTACCGGGATGGTTGTCTTTTTGGTAACCGCCGCCACCGCCGAATCAAGTTTTGGCAGGCGCAAAAGTTCCAAAACGTCCTCCGGCAGTGGATATAATTTATCCATAGCCTTAGCTACCTTGAGTCCCAAATCCGGAGTATCCCACTCCTTTAACATCAAATCCGATGCCGAGAAATGTAGTGGAAACGCCGACGAGGGACCCCTGAGGCCCAAGACAACCGGATCCGTCTGACCCAGACGAGATTCTACCTGGGGAAGTGGGATTCCCAGTTCCCCCAGGATTTCCGGGATGAGGGGCCCTAGCTCATCCCTATGGAACAACCGAACT
This sequence comes from Rhinatrema bivittatum, assembly GCF_901001135.1. Taxonomy (NCBI): domain Eukaryota; kingdom Metazoa; phylum Chordata; class Amphibia; order Gymnophiona; family Rhinatrematidae; genus Rhinatrema; species Rhinatrema bivittatum. The sequence goes on along the minus strand of NC_042618.1, from coordinate 75,340,222 downwards.
ACCTTCGGATCGTCCCCATCCGCAGCGTGCAGAGTCCCTGCATCCTTAGGCTCCAGCTCTTCATCCTCCTCAACCCCCCTCGGGGGCTGGGATGGGCAGTCCAGATCCTCCTCCGGATCCGCCAGCGCCTCAGACTCTGACGAGGAGAGCGAAGGCCCCTCCGCCCCTCTAGAGGAACGAAGAGGCCTTGGCCTGGGCCGGGGCCTAGACAGCCCCCCTCCCCCCGTACTGGCCTTTGGGGCCTTGACCGCTGGCGCTCCGCTCTCAGAAGCCGGGGCCCCCGGACCTCTCTTCCGAGCCAGGCGGCGTGCTTTAAACGCCTTATGCATAAGTAACACGAACCGCGAGTTAAAGGAGGAGTCCGATGACCCCTCCTCCTCTTCCCCATCCTCGGGGGAATCATCCGCAGGAGACCTGAACCCTAACGGCCCTTCTTCACCTCCAGATACCCTCTGGGGGGACAAACGCGGCGGGTCCCGCACCTGTGCGCTGGGCTGCCGGCCCGCGCTAACCTGTGCTGCCCGCGCTGAGAAAATGGCCGCCGTTCCCGCCGAAAACGCTGGCAAAATGGCCGCCGTCACTGACGAACTCGCCGCCGTCCGCTCCGGGAACGCTGCTACCTCGCGGTCCTGCCTACCCCGCCGAGACGCCGAAGGCACCGCCGACCCCCCTTCGCCGCCGCCCACGCACGCGGAACAGAGGCTGTCGCGCGACAGCCTCCCTGTCGCGGACCCGCAGGCCCTGCACGATGCCTGCCGAGGCATCCTTCACACTGCCGCGGCGAACGGAGGCGAACGGAGGCAGAGAGAGACAAAAATCAAGTTGCTCCCCTGATCGACGGGTCCCAGTCACCGCGAGCAAGCACAGCCTAGTAAGTACAAGCACACACACACTCACAGCAGACAAAATAAATGAAAAACAATTTTTTTTTTTTTTTTTTTTTTTTTTACTGCTTACCTCGGATCCGGAGCCGGCTGGGGGGAGTGAGCCGGGACCCCCGGTATCACCCCCAGCCCTGTGAAGCCGGTACGTGGGGCTTTCCCACTCCTCGGCTGCCTCTACCAGGGGGAACAGTCCCCTCAGGACCCTAACTTCCCCTGGGAGGCGGGGATTGGGACCAGCAGGCAAGCCTCTGCGGTCCCTTCCCACTAGAAAACAAAACAACAAACTTTCCTACCTTTTTTTTTTTTTTTTTTTTACAAAAAAACCACCTAACCAACGTAGGCCTAACACAGACTGTAGGTTTTGCACCCTCTCCACCTGCTAGGAGACAGAAGAATACTGCCAGACTGTAGGTGGCACCAGCCTATATGTAGGCGGAGTTTTTTGTTTATAAACTTCTGTCTCCATCTGCTAGAGGGGGGGCAAAACCCAGGAGTCTGGACTGATCCTGGTACGTACAGGGAACACTCATTATATTTATGAATGTGTTACCCATAAACCGTTATGAACTAGTGATGCTCACATGGAATGATTCTCACATGGAATGTATATAAAACATTTAAATAAAAAAATTAAATAGATTATTTAGATGCGTAGGGCTTCCCAACCCTGCCTGGAGGACCCCCAGCGAATAGGACATTCAGGATATACGCAATGAATATGCATGAGCTAAAGGTGCATAGCATGGAGGCAGCGCATGCAGATCTCTCTCCTGCATATTCACTGCGGATATCCTGAAAACCCAACAGGACAGGTTTGGGAACCACAAGAGGACAATTTTCACAACCGTTTCTGCAGTTAAATAAGGACTGCTGTGTGGAACCCTGGCCCTCTGAAACTGGGCAAGAGTCCACAAGGCGCCGCGTTTAGGGGAGCGCTCTGGGCAGGATCAGAGTACGCGTGCAGCCGGAGCGTATTTTCAAATCCGAGTGTTACATTTCCCAGGAAACTCTGCTTGCACACAAAGCAGGCGCGCATGTTCGCAGGTTTGTGTCCACGCGAAAGCATGCCTGTACTCTTGCTTTGATTATGGGGACAAAAGTATCCGTGGACTTTGCACCAGGGCGGGGAGTTGGAAAACTGCCCAGGCCTGTAAAAGAGAAATATCATTCTAACATTGTTTTTTCTGTTTTACCAGATCTTTGGTTATGATTCACATTTTAGCCATTTAAATTTTGAACCTTTTAATACAAATATGAATCTATAAGAATAGATTAATACTTTTTTTTTATCGTGCTACTTAATATACTCAGCGCTGCATCTTGATGATAAATATTCAAGTACAAGGAGTCCCTGCCCTAAGGAAAGGTGGGATTGGAACTCGTGTTTCCCTTGAGCTGCTTTAACCACACGACAGCTCCTCCTCCTCCATCTTTTATTGCCACCTTATACTCACAGCCCTATTTCCTGTGGCAGCTCAGGGATAAATTCAGTGGCAATAGTCAGCAATTTAGTGGCATATTTGCATAAATGTGAACTATTTTGCATATTAAATAATATAACTGTATTTTGCATAATACAAATGAAGTATTTTTATAACCTTCCTGTGTGTTCAAATAATTTATTTTAGGGAGTTTTATGGGTGGGCAATCTCAGGTATTGAAGTGGAAGAGAAGAAGAAGAGATCATCTCAGAGATGGGGGCGAGGGAAGGAGGATCAGGGATGGGGAGAGGAAAAGGATTGAGGTTAGAGAGAAAAAGGAGAGAGGGAGGATTGGGAATGAGAAGGAGGGAAAAATCAGGGAAGAGGAAGATGAAGGAAAGGAAAGGGATTTTCTAGGATCTTGGGGAGCACCTGGAGAAGGGAGAGAGATGCGCTTTCCTTGACTCCAGCCATGCTCCCCTCTCCTCTCCCTCCCCAGCCATCATCCCCTCTCCTCTCCCTCCCCATGCCAGTCCTCTCTCTTGCTTCTTCCCAGGCCAGGTACAAGATTTTGCAGTCCTTCCCATGGCATCATCGGAGACCAGGGGCCTGCTTATCCTACACACTGCTAAGGTGACACTTGTTTACAGATGTGCCACATCAGCACAGATATGCAAATGAAGCTCCAGAGAGTTAGCAGCAGCAGACTGGGCCAGCTCTGGATCTTCATTACTGCTGTACTGCAACGGTAAGAACAGGCTTTGTCTCAAATGCACACACTACCAAACTCAACGAGGGCCCCTGATGAGTTTTTCAAATGTCCCAAACAGTTGTGATTTATGCACCTTTTAAAAGAGAAATTAGCAGAGTTTTTTTCTCTTTGATAATTAGCCAGCATCAAGCACTTGTGTGTATGGGTGGCATGTACTCTGCACCTGCTACCTGCGTGGGCACGGGAGAGGGAGTAAGCACACGGATACCTGAAAACAATGTACGTGTGCTGCTTTCCTGCACGTACTTTCAGCCATATTCAAGGTGGGCAATTCTGAGTCAGACCATTTTACTCGGGTAAATACCTTGGAAAACCGCCCCAATTTTCAAAGTCATTTACGGTACCGGTAAATGCACAAAACCAAGTCCAGGGTTCAGAATGTGCAAACTTCCGGGCGTAACCCAAGGAGGCGGCAGAAACGTGTGTAGCCTGCATGCTCCGAAGAGGAGCTGTACCTTTTTACGTGTGTGAATGTGTGCGTGTGCCTGGCCAATCACCTAAGCATTTTCAAAGCCAATTTACACACGTACGTTGGGTTTGAAAATTCTCGGTAAAGCCTGTGTGTGCAATGTACACGCAGACGTTATCACTGTGGGGACTGTTTGACGATCACCCTCTTCACTGGGGTCGTGGAAAGCTGCAGCACACTCAAAATATCAACTTGCCTTTATTCTTGGTTCTATTAACTCCTCTTTTGGTCTTTTTCCTGGGTCTCCTTTATGGTAAAAATACATTTTTCTTTCTTGGATTTCTACACGTTCAGATATAAAAGGCAAGCAACTTTTACTGTGGCAACATCCCCCATTTCTGGAAATCTTTCCCCAAGGTTCATGCATCCCATATAGCATCCCATATAGCAATCAATTCGCTGCCTGCATGCAGTTCTATGGAGGATCCCCATTTTACTGAGATTCGTAACGGTCAGAGTGGTTGAAGCGTAGGAGCTTTCATAAACTTTGAACAGGAATATTGCCCGAAGAATTAAATGCAATGCAGAAACAAGATGAGGCGCTCCACAATTTGGTTTGTCTCCCCATAGGTCACCTAAGCCTGGTATCACTGGTGCAGCCTTTTTAAAACTATGGGAAGTCTCTCCATGCCAGACAATCAGCCTGCTGCTTCGAGAAGAGATATAACAATCTGCTGTCCTGACTGGACATCTATCCCGGCCAAGATCAGAATTAAAACATCTAGAGAAGTACCAGAGAACAGATACGCCTAGGACAGAAAACAATTTTACAAGAGATGAAATACATCCTTTTTAAAACACTGTAATGAAAGAAGGGATGCTAGGTTGTGTGCACATGCCAGCCCCATGGTTATGTGCATATTTTTGTGTGTCAAACTTTGCTTCTGAGGAAAAATGTACACACAAATTGGACCTCTTTCATGCAAATAGGAAAATTGGTTCTTACCTGCTAATTCTCATTTCTGGAATACCACAGATCAGTCCAGACTCCTGGGTTTTGCCTCCCTTCCAGCAGATGGAGATAGAGAAAGTTTTACTGACACTGTCATATAACCTGGTGTGCCACCTGCAGTCCCTCAATATTGACCTGTACACCCTAAGCCAAGATACATACTAAAAAATCCTAATTTAATTAAACACAATCTCAATAAACTCCCACAACGATCAGGAGGAAAAAACAGAACCCTGCAATGGAAAAATCCTCTCTTTTCAACCACAGAACAGAAGAATCATCCTGAAATCCTGAGCAACTCTTAGCATATATACCAAGCGGATTCTCCTCCGACCAGCGTGGGACTCTGGACTGATCCGTGGTATTCAAGGAACAAAAATTAGCAGGTAAGAAACAATTTTCCTTTCCTGTTCATACCTGGATCAGTCCAGACTTCTGGCATGTACCCAAGCTTCCCTAATTAGGGAGGGACTGCGAGAGTCCCGCTCAAAGAACACTATCATCAAAACCCATGGTCTCTGGAGCATGGACATCCAAACGATAATGTCTAGCAAAAGTGTGCAACAACTTCCAAGTGGCAGCTTGACAAATCTCCTGCGGTGACACCTGTTGGCACTCAGCCCAAGAAGCCGCCTGCGACCGAACAGAGTGAGCCTTCAATCCCACCGGGACAGGATGCCCCTTACAGATGTAAGTTGAGCCTAGAGCCTCCTTCAACCACCATGCTATCATGAACTTTGAGGCTTTCTGCCTCTTCTTAGCCCCACACCGTAGCACAAAGAGATGGTCAGACACCCAGAAGCTCTTGGTGACCTTAAGGTAATGTAACAACTCATTTAACATCCAAACACTGCAGCTCCCTGGCATGCGGTGTCAACGTGTCCAAATTTGGGAAAGTTGGAAGCTCTACTATCTGACTCAAATGGAATGCCTATACAACCTTTGGGAGAAAAGATGGCACCGTACGCAATGAGATCCCGGAATCCAAGATCTTCAAAAAGGGCTCTCTACACGACAATGCTCAAGTTCAGAAATTCTTCTGGCCAAATAAATTGCCACTAGAAAAACTACCTTCAGAGTGAGATCCTTTATAGTTGCCTTCCTTAAAGGCTCAAAAGGTGCCACACATATCCCTCTTAGGACCAAGTTAAGATTCCAAGAATGACATATTTTCCGCACTGGAGGTCACAGATGTTTTACCCCCCCCCCCCCCCGAAGAAAATGCACCATATCCGGATGAGTGGCCAAGGACATTTCATGCACCTTGCCACGAAGACAGCCCAAGGCCGCCACCTGCACCTTAAGAGAGTTAAAGGCCAAGCCTTTCACCAACTTGAGTAGGTCTTAATCCCTGATCCGTACACCAGGCCTTGAAGACTCTCCAGATCCACACAAAAGACAAGGAAGTGGAACGCCATCTAGCCTGCAACAAGTTGGAAATGACATCCTCTGAATATCCTTTCCCCTCAAATGCTTCCTCTGAAAAACCAAGCCGCAAGTCAAAAGCAATCTGCCTGATCCAAAAATATTGGGCCCTGCCAAAGAAGCCTCTGTAGATGAGTGAGCCACAACAGTCTGTTTACCGCCAAATTGATCAGGTCCGCAAACTATGGCCGCCATGGCCACTCCAGCGCCACCAGGATCATTTCTCTTGGATGATTTTCTATCCGCCGTATCAACTTGCCCACCAGCTGTCATGGGGGGGAACACATAAAGAAGAATTCCTAGGGGCCAAGACAGAACCAGGACATTGACTCCTTCTGCCCCGTGCTCTCTTCTGCGACTGAAGAAGCGAGGCGCCTTTGGCATCCATTGAGATGCCATCAAGTCCAGGCGGGGAATGCCCCACCTGCAACATAGAAGAGCCGTTGCCTCCTCCGACAGCTCTCACTCCCCGGGGTCCAGCCTTCGGTGACTAAGAAAATCTGCTTGAACATTGTCCACACAAGCTATGTGAGATGTCGCTAGCAATGCCAGATGCTGTTCCGCCCAAAAAAACAACTCCTAGGCTTCCTGGGCCTCCGCCCAACTCTTGATATAAGCTTCGGTGGTCGCTGTGTACTGCAAGATGTGCACTGGGCGGTCGCGTAATAGACACAGAAAGGCAAGCAACACGAAACGCACCGTCCTCATATCCAATTGATTGATAGCCAGGATGCCTCGTCCTTAGACCATTGCCCCTGGCTGACTGACTCTGGCACATCACACCCCATCCGGTGAGACTGGCATCTGTGGTAACTACCACCCAGTCCAGAACATCCAAGTCCCCTCCACGACTCAGATGGGCCTGACCAAGCCACCATGAAAGTCTTGACCTAGCAGTCTCCTCGAAAGACAACAGAAGATGAAACTATTCAGACCAAGGATCCTAAAGGGGAAAGAAGAGACTTTTGCAGAGGTCGCATGTGTGCAAAAGCCCAAGGAACTAGCTCCAAAGGCAATGCCATAGGACCTAGAACCTGAAGGTTGTCCCAGACCCTGGGTACCTGGGAGTCTGAACTGATCTGGGTATGAACAGAAAACTATGTTAATCAAAGCATTAGCTATTACTCCCCAATTCAGAGAGGTGTGTACACTTAACTGAGGTCAGTTTCTGGGGCTAGTAGTAGTCCATGGGGCTGAACCTGGTGTTTGTGGCGCCGGAGTCCTGGTCAGCATTTATACATACAACTTAGGAGCAGGAATTTTATGCTCTTGAGTCATGTTTTTTGGGCATTATCTTTAGGAACACAATTTATGTTTTCGGCACGAGGTTTTCACAATGTGTGCAAACCTTGGCTATGCTTCTGAATCATGGTTTGTAACCCTAATAAAGTGTGTGCATTTTGAGTCCTCAAGGGCCACCAACTGGTCTGGTTTTAGGATAACCCTAATGAATATGACCAAAATAGATTTGCAAACAACTGACACAGTGTGCAGGCATATCTCTCATATGCATATTCATTAGGGATTTCTTGAAAACCTGAAAGATTTTGCAGTTTTCAAGGACTGGAGTTACCCACCCTTTCCCTAAATCATGTTTTGTATACATCACTGATGTTTTTGATATGCATATACCATGGTTTGTGCATCTTTACAGAGAAGGTGGTGGATACATGGAATGGCCTCCCAGTAGAAGTGGTGGAGATAAAAACAGTATCTGAATTCAAGAAAACATGGGATAAATACAGGGGGATCTCTAAGGAAGTGCTGAAACTATAATGCTAAATTAATTGGACTGATGGACAGACTGGATGGGCCATACGGTCTTTTTCTGCTGTCATGGGTATATGTTGGCATCTTAAATGTGATTTGTGCGTGCTATTCATTTTCTGCACACTTTAACTCCTGCTGCATTTGCAAATTATTAGCTTACTCTATTGAGAGTTTCTTTTTTTTTTTTTTTTTTAGCAAGTACATTAAGAAAATGTGCGCCAAAATACAGCATCCATTTTTTTCACTCCTATCATTCCACGGGGAATCACTGCAGTGTGAAGGTAGTGTCATTCTTTTCACAACAACCAGCAATTTCTCCTAGTACTGACCCATATGGAGAACCTCTAACACAATATTTACTTATTTCGATTTTCTACTTGCCAGAACAACTGGTTGCTCCCAGTAAGAAATAACAGAGGATAAAAAAAAAGCAATTGCCAAAATAGAAGAAATACAAAAATAACAAGTTACATATAAAACCTATTAAAAAACATAGAATACATAAAACCATTACCTGATGATGGTAGACCCACCAAGCACTAGTGATAACACGGGCATCCCACGCAGCACTATAGCACACTGCCATTGTGCCAGCCTCAGTCAGCGTACGCGGAGGCACTGGCTGGCCTGAAAGGGAAGCGTTTATTGAATGCTATCAACGTACATAGTGGTGTACAAGATAAGGTCCCTCACAACAGACTGCAGAGTCGCGCAATGAATGGTGGATGAAAGCTCTGGAGCTGAGACCATTAGGTGACACTGTCACTGTCACCTTAGCACCTAACTTTTATTAGGAAGCTACACAAAATCAAATTGCATTATTTTAATGGTAAGGGAATTACAAATGGAAATGCCCATTTAGAATAATCTTAAATTGTTCTTTTTCAAGACAGACACACCTCTAAGATGAATATTATCACCCAACCAGGCTGGGACCTCAAGCCTCAAAGAACTGATATTTTTAAGGGAACCAAATAATAAATCAGTCCTTGTATTCAACAGATTAAAAGTGATGCAAATGACTACACAAATACTTACCTATGAGTTCAAACTATTGGGGAATTACGTTGGACTGTCTACATGGACTTTTCCAGATTTTAAATATTCCATGAAAGGCTAGCATGCTATTTTCCCCTCTGTACTATGTCTTTAAAGACTGGAGCTGGACAGCCATGTGGAAGGGCCTCAGTTTGAACCCTAGGTCAGCTGGGGATGCTGCAGAAGCAGTGTTCATGGCTCCATGGGAGTTGTGGGCATTGCTCAAGAGTAACACCTGGTGGCTGGATTCAGGGTCCACAGATTACAAGGCTCCAGGGAAAGGGACTCTCACTGCAATGACCAGATTAGGTAAGTTGGGAGGAGATATAAAATAGGGGAAAATACCCCTGGGTGCCAGATCCCAGGCCCTGAACTAGAAAGTATAAAGGAGCAGGAGAAAACTGCCAGATCAAAAAAAAAAAATAAAAAGATGAAGAACACCAAGATAATTACCTGTAGAGTTCTTGATGACACAGCTGGTTGCTCCGTGAAGGTCGGCGTGCACATACACATCACCTGAGACATGCGAGAGTGATGCTTCTGTTAGAAAAACTACTACAGCTCATGGATCCCCAGCCATTATCTACACTTTCATGCACAGTCTCCTGCTCAGCTTCTCCTTCCACAAGTCCCATTATTTCAGTGCCTTGCAGAGGAAGATTACTCCACCTTCGTTTCAAGCTGATGGCAGAAAAAGACCATACGGCTTAACCAGTCTGTCCAGCTACACAAGTGCTCAGCTCTACAATCCCTACCACGCTCTCCGAGATCCCCTGTGCTTGTCTCATTCAAAAAAGTTGAGAGCAACCCCATGTCCTAAAGGCTACTCTGCACACTGCAGAGTAGCCTGGTATAATTTATTTTACAAAGAAGTTCTCTCTTCTGTAATTTGGGGGTTTCACTTTGGGTAACTCTGGAATTTGTTGCCAGAAGATGTGGTTAGTGCAGTTAGTATAGCTGTGTTTAAAAAAGGATTGGATAAGTTCTTGGAGGAGAAGTCCATTACCTGCTATTAAGATGACTTAGATAATAACCACCGCTATTACTAGCAACAGTAACATGGAATAGACTTAGTTTTTGGGTACTTGCCAGGTTCTTATGGCCTGGATTGGCCACTGTTGGAAACAGGATGCTGGGCTTGATGGACCCTTGGTCTGACCTAGTATGGCATGTTCTTACCAAGCTAACTCCCTCCTGAGTCTCTCAGGAAGCCACTGTGCTAGGAGGCTGCAGGTCTACAATGGAAGGGACAGAGAGGCTGGAGCGCAAGCCCCGAATACCAGAGAAAATAACCTCTGGTTACCCATTCCTTTCACCTTTTAAAGACTTACAGTACTGACTTTCAAAGGGAGTACTCCAAGCAGACATCTCTCTAAAGCTGCTAACTCACAAAAACTCATGCGATAGCCAGCGTTCAATCTTTCTGAAACATAAAATGAATCTGCGGCAAATGTGACAGAACGACAACACCTCTGACTGGTGCCACACTCCATTCAGCATTTACTCACCTGCCTTCAAATACCTCTTCACGATCATCTCATTCTGCTGTTGATCTCGTCCCGCTATGATGAGGTAATTTTCCGAGCTGATGAACCACAGAAACTTCTCAAACCTGCCCAAGCACAGCAAAGCAGAAGAGGGCAGAAAAACAGAGACATGAACATTGTAACGCTTGCTCGCTCACAGGCTTTCAGAAGCCACAGCTGCTGTCTTCATTCACCCCGGCCCTGCAACTAAAGCAGTCTGAATCTAAGCACACAAGACCACCCTGTGCAAAACGAACCGAGCGCAATATTCACGCACGCAACTGTCCATGAATACAAACTCATTGGACCCCAACATCGCCCGCACGCATAAAAAAAAAAGATTTACGAAACCACTGTCATGATGATGTCAATTCTTTTTGAATAAGATCCTCTGATGGCGGCTGTATTACTGTACGAGTCGATGTTACAAAGCCAAAGGAGTTTTTAATCGGGCGGTGGATCCCACTGTAAAGTTCAGACTGAGGGGCGATTTCCAAAACATTTACCCAGGTAAACTGGTCTGGCTGAAAGCTGCCCTGCTCTATCTAAAATTCAGATTAGCCGGGTTAAAAAGAGGCGTACCTAACAGGAACATTCATAAGTGGGAATTTGAAAAGCACATTCGCTATTTACACACACACACCTACACACATGAACGCAAAGGGCATGGAAACGTTTGGCATGAGTCCCTTATGCTAGTTCTTTTTCAAAGAGAAATTATTTTGATAGCTTCTCTGTGAAATTCGGCAAGAAGGAGAGCCAATAATACAGTGTGCCTGGACCTTGCGACTAAGCGGGTTCCAGAAAGCTGCCCCCAGTATGAAGACAAAAAAAAAAGAAAAAAACTGCAAGTTTCATGCAGAACTAAATGGAACCCGCTTTCTGGAATGTGCCACGACGTGGCTCCAGAAAAAATACTAGCATTCAGCTCTTCTTGGGCCCCATCGACGTCTCTAGAAAATCGGCTGTAGATGGGATGCAAAGCAAAAACGTTATTAGGTGGAATATGTGGATTCTACCCCCTCTCCTGCCACCCCTCCACAAAAAGAAAATTGGTTCTTACCTGCTAATTTTCGTTCCTGTAGGACCACAGATCAGTCCAGATTCCTGGGTTTTGTCTCCCTTCCAGCAGATGGAGACAGACCTATATAGCCCAGTGTGCACCTACAGTCCCCCTCAGTATTGACCTCTACCCAAGCCAAGATAGCAACAATGCCAATACCAACAACAACTTAATATTCCCCTGAACGAGCAGTAGGAACTGGAAACTTAGAGCATATAAACTTGCCCACATCGAAAAAACGTGTAGGACTAACAAAACCTATGCCAATCTTCAGAATAATTACAACAACAGATCGAGCGGACTCTCCAAACTCTTTCACCGCAACTGGGCGAGACTCTGGACTGATCTGAGGTACTGCAGGTATGAAAAATAACAGGTAAGAACCAATTTTCCTTTCCCTGTATGTATCCAGATCAGTCCAGACTCCTGGGATGTACCAAAGCTTCCCTAAACGGGGTGGGATCCCTGCTCCCCGAAACTTGCTTACAGTCCAGAGAATTCCACTTCCTGACTACCAACATTTTAACGGACTTATGGAAAGGAAAGGCCTTTGCTGGACCCCGTAAGCCATCCATGATCAGATCCACATCCTCCTAATCAGACTCCTCCTGCAGAACCTTTATCCCTAACTCTGCAAGGACACAGAGAATCAGAGTGTCTTTGGAAATACTGATGCCAACAGGCAGGGCTTTTCCTAAGGTAGAGTAAATTGGTGCAACCATCCTCAGTCCTATGGTTTGGAGGGCCCCCACTGTTTCAATTCTCTCTGCCCCTGCCCCCCGCAACCCATCATGTGTGATCCTCTCCCACTGACAAGAGGAAAGCAGCACTTCTTACCAATGTCTCTGTATCCTCCTTCGAATCCAATCTGAATTCTGAATTTGCGAGGCTGATGGGTCCTGAGAGACTGCAGGACCCAGCTTATTTATAGCCTTCCAATCCAAGCTGACAGAGGAGACAGCAGATATACCTAAGAAGCGCTGCTTTCTGCCTGCCTGCAGACGGGTTTAGGATTACACGAGTGAGGTGGTCTCACATCCCCCTAAGGTTGGCCACGCCAACAGGATCCGATATGGCAGCGCATGAGGAGAGAAAGGAGGCAGGCAGGAGGGAGGGTAGGAGAGCACAGCAGTGACTCATCACTGCTGTGCTCTCCCTTGAAGGCAAGGAAGTGGGAGAAAGAAGCAGTGAGGGAGGACATAGGCGGGGAAGGAGGAAACAGCAGTCAGCAGAAGGGCAGAGGGGGTGAGCAGGGGAATGGGAGGACACGGCAGTGAGGAGGGCAGGAGAGACGGGAGGAAGCAGCAATTTAGAGAAGGGCAAGTAGTGGCAGGAGAGGGGATGCGAGGACATGGCAATGAGGAGGACAGGCGGGTGAGGAAGAAGAAGGGCAGGTGTGAAGAAGGACACACAGCAGCAAGAAGAGGGTTTAGGTGCTCTGTCAAACAGAGATTCTGCCTTACAACAAAGCAAGGGCCCTGGTTAATGCTAAAGGGGCCTCACCAGTACACCTTGCGTGCTTTCTGGATAGTAGTAACTGTCTGAACTTCCTTCAGTGTTTGTTTTGTCTTCTTCTCTGCTGATTTAAATGCCTGTCAGGAAGAAAAAGTGTTCAGGTTAATAGACAGATAGGACGACATAACTGCAAATTTGATCCAAGATGGCACAGATGGGGGAGAATGTATCTCTACCGGTTAGCTGACTTGGGCCAGAAATATCCTTCCTTACTTCCTTTATTCCTTCAAATGGTGAAAGGGACAGATAAGCCAGTATTCTCCACAGTGTCTACCCCTTTAACTGGCCCAATGGCCAGTTTTGTGCTGCAGCCTGTGGTGCAGGCTCTAGCAGGGACTTTTCAGCCTGGCGCAGAGGAACCCGTTACCACATCCGGCATTGGAGACAATGCCGCTGGTGAATAAACGGTGCCTCTCTTCCATCGATGACAGCCTCCCCAGCTGTGAGGTAGGGACGGTGTCTGACCGGGGTGTGACAGCTACGTCGTTTGTGTGTGAGGGACCCGTAGGCCTGGGAATGACAGCTGAAAGCGTGAAGGGGGATTCTGCCTTTATCTCCCAGACCTGGAGCTATTCCAGCAGCAGTTGAGAAGATACTGGACACCTCATTAGGTGAGCAGGCATCTGGATCACTGCCTGAGAGCACTGCTCTAATTGTTTGGCAGCTTCTTCTATGAAAACTGTGGGCAAGACATTTCCTCCAAAAGAAATAACTACACAAACATTAGGGTTTGCTGTAACTTGAGTAGAAAACCTACTGGTGGGGGGGCCTTAAAGTTTCAGGAGCAGATAGTCAACATTTGGAGAAACAAGAGGCAAAGTTCAAAATTACAGAACATAAAGTAGATCCTGTCAGGAAAAGATTTTCAGAGATTCAAGACTCGAGTGTTGTGTTGTGGAAAGATCATCTCTCTCTCTCTCTCCTGCGCAATATGCAAACTGGACTTACAAATAAACTTTCCTAAACTGAACTCTTGTTTCTGCTGAAAACCTTGTTCGGAAATGTTTGCTTCAGGCCTTGAAATCTCCTGGAGCTTCCCCTCCACCACTGACTAAGGCTTTTGATATCCCCAAGTTCAAAGGGTCTCAGCCTTTAAACCTGGTGAGGAAGTCGAATATTCAGAAGGTTTCTTTATCTGAAATTAAGTCAAGAATCTGTGTCTAATCAGTCTGAAAACTTTCTAATTAGTTCACCTTTAAAAGCGACTTTAATTGTAAATGTTGTACCTTCTGTCGACAAGGATTTTGACTTCTAAACTTTTCTGCAACAAAAGGACACAAGTTTTTTTTGTCTGTGAAAACTGGTGCAGTCCCTGACATGTCGGGGCTTCACAGGCTCATAGGAAGTTGCTTTTTTTAAATTTACAATCTAAAATTTGCAACCAGTTTCTCGCTACATTTTCCGATCACATGTGAACTTGCTTATAAAGATGTTGTCTATGTATTTTAGGAATTGGAGCAATTGGTAAATTTTGTGAAACTACTCTCTGGTTCAGCTGCTCGGGGCAGTCCATCCGACTCTCTGCATTACTAGAACAGGAACTTGGCTTTAAACGGGGAGGGTACTTTTCAGGTGGTCCGCGGAAGGCTCACGTCTGCGCGCGCCATGTGCACGCAGACTCTAGCCCAAATTTTCATAGCAGATGTCTATGCGCATGTCTGTTTTGGAAATCAGCGGGACGTCTGTGCAGACGTTGCCACCTGCTGGTCGGCGGGTGGAAACGTGCACTTGGAGATTTGCATGCAGACTTTGAAAAATCTAAAGGATGTGCATAAATCCTAGCCCCACTCCAACTCTATGCTCCCCATTGCGAACGCCCCTTTGCTGTGCACATAAAAGTATAAATATAATTGCTTCTATGCGCACAACTCCCCAGCCATTTTGAAAAGCCCATTTCCGTGCCTGGAATCGCATTTTGAGTGTGTAAATGCTTGTGAAAATTCAGTCTAACATGCAGAGCTCTCCCAACTATTTATTTTAATTCGTAGTTTACACGGGATACCTCCTTTCGCTGTTCTTGAGTAAAGTGAAAGATTATATTGGTTCTTTTTTGATCCCTTTTCTTATTGTTGTGGTTTTACTTGCAGACAGAGAGATCATATTGATTTTTGTTTCTATGGGATATTTAATTTATGAAAATAAACTTTATCTGTCTCTGAGAGGTTATTTCCTGTTCATGTTTGCAAATTTAATAAATATAATTTAAAAAAATATGGGATACATTTGGCCTCACCAAAGAGTGATCAGGCAAATTTTGCTGTTTCTCTTATGTGGATTTCCATGATTTTGCCCCTATCTTGCAGAGATAATTGGCTTTTGGTGCCTAGAACATTTGCTAATGTTTATAATAGTGCATGGAATTACTCTACAAATTCTCTTGCGCTCTGTGATAACATAAAACATAAATATGTCATACTGGGTCAGACCAAGGGTCCATCAAGCCCAGTATCCTGTTTCCAAGTCAAAAGTACCTGGCAAGTACCCAAACATTAGATAGATCACAAGCTACTATTGCTTATTAATTACCGTCATAGCAGTTTATGGATTTATCCTCTAGGAACTTATCTAAACCCTTTTTAAACCCAGTTATACTAACTTCTGTAACCACATCCTCTGGCAATGAATTGCAGAGTTTAACTATGTGCTGAATGAAAAGAAAATTATTCCTTACCTGCTAATTTTTGTTCCTGTAGTACTGCGGATCAGTCCAGACAGTGGGTTGTGTCTCCCTTCCAGCATATGGAGTCAGAGAAAAGCTTGAAGGGTGCTCTCTTATTGCCTGGAGTGCCCTCTGCGTCCCTTCAGTATTGAGTATATCAAAGCAAGAAACCATGGAATGGATCAAGTAAACCAACCTCAAAGTGTAACTATGTACAAGAATGTTTTGATTAGAAATTGTAGTGAGAACAAACTTGCAAAAGGAACCATTGGCAATACACGAATAGTCCTCATACTGTTAATCATTCGAGTTGATATTCAAAAGTGCTGTGTAGACGATCCCAAAACCCATATCTACCCTTAGGGTGGGCGTCTGGACTGATCCACGGTACTATAGGAACGAAAATTAGCAGGTAAGGAATAATTTTCTTTTCCCTGTACGTACCCGGATCAGTCCAGACAGTGGGATGTACCAAAGCTTCCCTACATAGGGTGGGCCCCGGATAGCCCTGCTCGAATGACCTGAGCGCCAAAGGAGCCAAAACCTGGTGATTGGAGATTTAAGCGATAGTGATGTGCAAAGGTGTGCAACGATTTCCAGGTAGCTGCTCTGCACATGTCCTGCGGCGAGACTGCATGGCTTTCTGCCCAGGAAGCTGCTTGAGCATGCAGCAAATGAGCCTTGATGCCCTCTGGAGGTGGCCGACCAGCACCAACGTATGCTGAAGAAATTGCTTCCTTTAACTAGTGAGCAATTGTGGTTTTAGAAGCCTTGTTCCCCTTTTGGGTCTGCTCCACAGCACAAAGAGATAGTCCGATAGGCGGAATTCATTCGTAACCTCCAGATATCGAATTAGGACACGCTTGACATCGAGCCATCTAAGTTCTCTGGGATCCTCATCAGGGAAAGATGGTAGTTCCACCGATTGATTCAAATGAAAGGCTGAGACCACCTTTGGCAGGAAATATGGAACTGTGCTGAAGGATACTCCCAAATCTGTGAAACGGAGGGAATGCTCCCTGCACGACAAAGCTTGAAGCTCCGAGATCTGGCGGGCAGAACAGATGGACACCAGGAAAACTGTCTTCAGAGTGAGGTCTTTGAGGGTAGCTCTTCTCAGAGGCTCGAAAGGAGGACCACCTAGAATCCGAACTCCTTTAGAAACTGGACTATATCAGGATGTGACGAAAGAGGAGCTCCATCCAGGTGACCGACGAGGGAACCAAGGGCTGCCACCTGAACCTTCAGGGAATTGTATGCCAACCCCTTCTCCAGGCTTCGCTGTAAGAAGGATAGTATCTGGACTACTGAAACGCGACATGGAGATACACCTCAAAGACTATCCACACCTGTACATTGAAGTGGAAGTCTTCCTAGTCTTCCTAGCCTTCAGGAGGGTCGAAATAACATCCTCCAGGAAGTCCCGTCTCCTCAACCTGCGCCTCTCAAAAGCCAGGCCACAAGACAGAAGCGATCTGCCTGGTCGAAAAATACAGGACCCTGACACAGAAGGTTGGGAAGATGTCCCAGGCACAGAGGTCTGTCCACCGCGAGGTTGACTAGGTCTGCAAACCACGGTCTTCGTGGCCATTCCGGCCTTGGTGAATCTCTATTCTTCGAAGCACCTTTCCCACCAGCTGCCATGGCGGGAAAACGTAAAGTAGGAGGTATCGCAGTCATGGGAGGACTAGGGCATCCACTCCTTCCGCGCCGTGCTCCCTTCTGCGACTGAAGAAGCATGGAGCCTTTGCGTTCTTTTGAGTAGCCATCAGATTCAGATGGGGAGTCCCCCACTGGGCGAAGAGGAGAGCCACTGCTTTCTTGGAGAGTTCCCACTCTCCGGGATCTATGTGTTGATGTCTTAAGAAATCCGCTTGGACACTGTCCTCTCCTGCTATGTGGGACGCCGCCAGGCAGGAGAGGTGGAGTGCCACCCACGCCATTAACTTGTCTGTCTCCTGAGAGACATGGCAGTTCTTTGTTCCTCCTTGACGGTTGATGTACGCTACCATAGTAGAGTTGACGGAGAGTATCCTTACGGCATGGCAATGAACTAGGGGGAAGAAATGCTTCAAAGCAAGATGAACTGCTCTGGTTTCGAGATGATTAATCGGCCACGTCGCTTGCACTGACGTCTATCGTCCCTGTGCCGATTGCGTTTGACATACAGCTCCCCATGCAGAGAGGCTGGCATCCGTGGTGATGATCACCCACTGTGGGATCTCCAAGTCCACTCCCTGCAGCAAGTGATCCAGACTGAGCCACCACTCAGGCTGTCCTTGGCAACTTCTGGCAGCGGAAGGAGTGCTTGGAACTCCTAAGACACTGGCTTCCAGCGGGAGAGTAACGCCCTCTGCAAAGGACGCATATGCGCAAAGGCCCAAGGAACCAAATCTATAGTTGAAGCCATCGAGCCCAAGACCTGGAGTTAGTCCCATGCTGTGGGGAGTGAGAGGCAATGGAAGCGCTGTACCTGGGAGATAAGCGACCGAGCACGGTCCTGACGCAGGAAGACTTTGCCCATTCCTTCGACGATCCCCTCTATTAAACACTTTCTCCCCTCCCCTCCCCCCCCTACCCGCCTCTTCCCCTCTCACCTCCCCTTTCATCGCCCTCGTTCCTCATGCAACCTTATCAAGTCTTTACCTGAAACCACCTAACATACCCCGAGCTCCTTCCCAGACCCATTTCATACATTATCCCTCCCCTGCTCAGATTGCTATTTGTTCCACATAATAGCTAATGAATATCATATATTATATCTTCGTATAGATTATCTCCTGTATATAATTTTCCCATTTAATATGTTAAATAAGGTTCTACTCTTTGAATGTTAAAGATAGTTATAAGATATTTGTATGTATTACGTTGTTATCCTGTAAACCGGAGTGAAGGCAAAACGCTATACTTCGGTATATAAAAAACCCCAAATAAAAATAAATAAAAATAAATTGGTATCGAACCTTGCTCCTAAGAAGTCTAGCGTCTGAGAGGGAGTAAGGCTGCTCTTGGCAAAATTGACAACCCATCCGAGAGAGTGGAGAAGCTGCAAGACTCTGTCGACCACCCACAGGCAAAGGTCCAGGGACTTCGCTCGAATGAGCCAGTCGTCCAGGTAGGGGTGGACTAGAATCCCCTCCCTCCGTAGGGTTGCTGCCACCACTACCACCATGACCTTGGTGAAGGTGCGGGGAGCGGTCACTAGGCTGAAGGGTAGGGCCTGAAATTGAAAATGTTGTCCGAGGATTTTGAAGAGAAGGAAGTGTTGATGTTCCTTGAGGATGGGGATGTGGAGATAAGCTTCCGTCAAGTCCAAGGAGGCTAGGAATTCTCTGCGGTGTACCGCCGCAATTACGGAGCATAACAACTCCATCCTGAAATGTGGGATCCTGAGGGCCCCATTGACCATCTTGAGATCCAGGATTGGACAGAAGGAGTCTTCTGTTTTGGAGATGACAAAGTAGATGGAATAATGGCCTAACCCTTGCTCCTTCGGGGACACCGGGAGGATGGCACCTAAGTCCATGAGCCGGTCGAGCATCTGACGTACTACATGTTGTTTCTTCACTGAGCTGCAGGAAGAGAAGAGAAACCTGTCCCTTATGGGTCGAGCAAATTCTAAAGGGTAGCCGTGCTGTAGAATATCCACAACCCATCGGTCTGAGGTAATTTTGACCCACTCCTCGTAGAAGAGGAAGAGACGTCCCCCTATCCTGGGGGGGGGGGGGTCGAAGAGCAGGCCGGCAGTTCTTCATTGGGAAGACTTGAAAGAGGCCCCCTGAGGGAGGCTGTTTCGAGCTGGTCTTCGACCACAAAAGGAATGAGACCAGGACTGCGACTGTGAGGAAGGAGGTCTTTGAAAGGCCAGTCTTGACTGTCGAAAATGCCACTGACCCCGGAATCGGCTTCTAGGAGAATTGAACATCCTGGAGGTCCGAGGACAATCCTCTGGCAGCTTATGCACCTTGTTCTCTCCCAGGGATTTGATGAGTTGTTCAAGATCCTCACCAAACAGTAATTTGCCTTTGAAGGGGAGAGATCCCAGCTGAGTCTTAGACGAAGAATCAGCCAACCAATTACGGAGCCAGAGGAGACACCTGGCAGAGACTGCTGATACCATTGACCTGGTCAGGACGCGGAGTAAGTCATATAGTGCATCTGCTCCATAAGCTTTTACCACCTCTAGGCGTTCCGCCTGTTGCGCTTCCTCTTGTGGCAGGTTTTGAGCACTGAGCAGCTGTTGGACCCATCTGAGACCTGCGCACTGCATTAAAGAGCTGCACACTGTGACTCTTACCTCCAAGGCTGATACCTCAAAAATCCTTTTGAGATAGACTTCGAGCTTCCGATCCTGGAGGTCTCGGAGGGCAGCTCCACCCGTGACTGGGATGGTAGTCCCTTTTGTGACCACCGTTACTGACGCGTCTACCTTGGGGACTTTGAGGAGTTCTAGGAATTCCTCCAGGAAAGGATAGAGCTTGTCCATAGCCCTTAGTACTCTCAGACTAGACTCTGGAGAATCCCATTATCTGGATAGCAATTGAAGGAGCATAGGATGAAACAGAAATGTTTTTGCTGGTGGACGCATTCCAGCAAGGATGGGGTCCCCTTTCATGGCCCCCGAACTGGTGCCAGGTGGATCCTGTGGAGCCTCAATATCCAACTCTGCTAGGACATGGGGGACGAAAGGATCAAGTTCATCCCTCTGAAACAGGCATAAGACCCTAGGGTCATCCCCTTCCATGTGCATGTAAGAAGTCAGATCATCCTCGTCCAGGTCCAGCCCCAGAGCACCCTGGGGAGAAGGATCCAGATGGGGGACCACCCTGACTCGAGAGGATCCCTGAGGAGATGCAATGGACCCCTGAGGAACTGCCACGGATTGCAGAGGATCTGTCAATCTAATCACCTTAGGAAGAGGGGAGGCCTGAATATGCATCCTGGCGCTGTTCCAAACTGGCCAAATAAGCATTGTGCAAAAGAAGCACAAAATCTGCTGAAAAAGGGCTGGGGGTGGAGGTCCCGATGGAGGAATGGCAGGAAGGTCCCCTGGCATTGCCCCCTGGCCCGGGGAGTTAACCGGAGTTAAAACCAGTGGGGAAGGAGAAAAACCGCCGTCTGAATCCTCATTTGGCTGCCTAGGAGCGCCTGGCTCTGAAAACAAAATGGCCACCATTCCCGCGCTAGACGGGATCGGGACCGGCCCCCCAGTGAGCAGTCACATCTGGGAGCGCAAAGCCGAATGTCCAGCCGGCCTCGAGGGACCCTCCCCGCCGGGGAGGCACCTCGAACAAATGCCTTCACGGGAGAGCCGCGACCTGGGCTCTCCGCAGGCAGCACATCGCGCTGAGCGCAGCATGGGAGAAGGGAAAGTCTGGTAATAAATGAGAAACACCCCCAGAGCCTGGCAGGAGCAGGTAAGAGAACCTCCACTCAGAAAACAACGACTTGGCTTTTTACAAAAAGCAGAGGAATGTCGCCTCAATGCTAGCGCTGCCCCGAGGAAGGCGGCGTCTCAGGGCAGGGAGCCGTCGTGAGGGGGGAGAGGTTGGACCACCAACATTCACCCCTGAAAGTCAGAGAAACCTGAGAAGGAAAAAGTACAAAATCTTACCAAATCTAGTCTGAAAAATGCCAGGTAATACTGCTACCAGTTCTGCCTGCAAGTTTGGAAGTGACTGAGAAGCCAGAAACCCTTTTTTTTTTAAACTTGATCCATCCAGACAGTGAAAGAATTTAAGAAGGAATGAGAGAGAGAAATTTATACTTCTATCCTGCTATAGCTGAAATGGGGAACCGCATGTTCTGCAACCTTCATCTGCTGGAGTCAGAGAAATACTGAAGGGACGCAGAGAGCGCTCCAGGCTATAAGAGAGCACCCTTCAAGCTTTTCTCTGACTCCATCTGCTGGAAGGGAGACACAACCCACTGTCTGGACGGATCCGGGTACGTACAGGGAAAAATAATTTTCTTTGATTTGTTTTAAATGAGCTATTTGCTAACTTCATGGAGTGCCCCCTGGTCCTTCTACTATCTGAGAGAATGAATAACCAATTTATATTAATGTGTTCAAGTCCTTTCATGATCGGCACTGGCAAATTCTACAACAATGTGATGCATTTGTTGGTAAATTCCACAGAATCCTGGGGACTTACTCAGAATGTTAAGGAGCTTTTGGCTGCATTTTCTTAGTTCGTCTGCATGTTCCCCCCACTATTGCCAAAGCCACACAAATCAACACATTTGAAAATCTTGTGGGCTTCTCATGGAGTTTTGTGCCTTCTTCTACATACAAATTTCAAACCACCTTAATAAGCATTAATCAAAGGAAAACTACAGAGAAAATGGCAGAACACGAGAGCATGAAGTACCTAAAACCAATACCCTGAACGTGGGGACGAGGGCTGCTGCATCCTCCGGGAATTGCCTCCAGAAAATCAGACTTCAGATCTGTATGATAGCAGCTCCAGAACAATATATTGTAAGGAAGAGCTCAGCCTGAACGTTTTCAGGCAGGGAACGCTGGACAGGTTATGCAGAAAAGCAAAGAATGAATAGAAAAGCTCAGCAGAACTTGTCTTATAAGACTGGGAGGCTTTTTCTGGACTGAATGAGGAGGGAAATGAATCGAGGGCCTGCCCCTTACAGCAGTAGAGCAGTGTACAGGCAGCCAAAGAAAAGCTTTTACGATGTTTTCCCATGTCGGCACAGAGCCCTTCCTCTCACTTCTCTTTTAGTTTTCCAGAACAGTCCTACTTAGGTCTCCAATTCTATCAGGGGGAAAACAGTCACTCAGCAGTGGCCCCCAGGCGCCTAACCTCACAGGAGCCCCGCAGGGTCACCAACCCCAGCTCCTCAAACCTGCTACCAAGGGGGATGGTCCCTCCAGGACCTGCCTATCCCCTGGGAGGTTATGCTTTGTCCTGCTTGATCCCTTTTTTCTATAAAAATATATTCCTTTTTTTGTTTTTTTAGGAAGAGACTGCCTTAACCCCAAGATCAGGGCAAGACTGCAGGGTCTGCACCACCTCCATCTGCTGGAGACAGAGAAATACTGATGAGATGCAGGTGGCACACCAGGTTAAGAGGGGGTGCCCTTCAAGTTTTTCTCTGTCTCCATCTGCTGGAAGGGAAGCATAACCCACAGTCTGGACTGATCCGGGTACACACAGGGAATTCCAAATTATGCATATCAACTGAAAAGAAGGTTGTTAATAGAAACAAAAACACACTTTGATATGTCTATATGCCAATGCCAGAAGTCTAAGAAGATGGGAAAGTTAGAGTGTATAACAGGGAATGATGAGAGACATAATTGGCATCTCAAAGAACTGGTGGAAGGAGGATAACCAATGGGAAAGTGCTATATCAGGGTACAAATTATATCACAATGATAGGGAGGATCAACTTGGTGGAGGGGATGGCTCTTTATGTCCAGGAGGGCATAGAGTCCAACAGGTTAAAGATCATACAAGAGACTAAATGCTCAGTAGAATCTATATGGGTAGTAATCCCTTGTGTGTTGGGTAAGAGTATAGTGATAGGTGTATACTATCGTCCACCTGGCCAAAATGATCAGACAGATGCATGAAATGCTAAGAGAAATCAGGGAAGCTAACCAATTTGGCAGTGCAGTAATTATGGGAGATTTCAATTACCCAATATTGACTGGATAAATGTTACATCAGGGCATGCTAGACATATAAAATTCCTGGATGGAATAATCGACTGCTTCATGGAGCAATTGGTTCAGGAACCAATGAGAGAGGGTGCTATTTTAGATTCAATTCTTAGTGGAATGTAGGATTTGGTGAGAGAAGTAACGGTGGTGGGGCCACTTGGCAATAGTGATCATAACATGACCAAATTTGAACTAATGACTGGAAACTGATCCGGGTACGTACAGGAAACTAAATTTTCAAAAGGGAAACTCTGATAAAAAGAGGAAAGTAGTTAGAAAAAACTGAAAGGTGCAGCTGCAAAAATTAAAAGTGTACAACAGTTGTAGACATTGCTTAAAAATACAATCTTAGAAGCGCAGTCGAGCTGTATTCCATGCATTAAGATAGGTGGGAGGAAGGCAAAATGATTATCGGCATGGTTAAAAGGTGAGGTGAAAGAGGCCATTTTAGCCAAAAAAAACCCTTCAAAAATTGGAAGGATCCATCTGAAGAAAATAGGAAAAAGCATAAGCATTGTCAAGTTAAGTGTAAAACACTGATAAGGCAGCTAAGAGAGAATTTGAAATGAAGTTGGCCATAGAGGCAAAAACTCATAATAAAAACTTTAAAAAATATATCCGAAGCAAGAAACCTGTGAGGAAGTCGGTTGGACCGTTAGATGACCGAGGGGTTAAAGAGGCTCTTAGGGAAGATAAGGCCACTGCAGAAAGACTAAATGAATTATTTGCTTCTGTTTACACTAATGAGGATATTGGAGAGAGACCAGTTCCAGAAATGGTTTTCAAGGGTGATGAGTCAGATGAACTAAACTAAATCACTGTGATCCTGGAAGATGTAGTAGGCCAGATTGATAAACTAAAAAGAGTAGCAAATCACTTGGACCAGATGGTATGCACCCCAGGGTTCAGAAGGAACTAAAAAATAAAATTTCAGATCTATTAGTTAAAATTTGTAACCTATCATTAAAATCATCCATTGTACCTGAAGACTGGAGGGTGGCCAATGTTACCCCAATATTTAAAAAAGACTCCAGGGGCGATCCAGGAAACTATAGACCAGAGAGCCTGATTTCAGTGCCAGGAAAAATAGCGGAAACTATTTTAAAGATCAAAATCACAGAACATATAGAAAGACATGGTTTAATGGAACATATTCAGCATGGATTTTTCCAAGGGAAGTCTCGCCTCACAAATCTGCTTCATTTTTTGAAGGGGTTAATAAACATGTGGATAAAGGTGAAACAGTAGATGTATTGTATTTGGATTTTCAGAAGGCATTTGACAAAGTCCTTCATGAGAGGCTTCTAAGAAAACTAAAAAGTCATGGAATAGGAGGCGATGTCCTTTCGTGGATTACAAACTGGTTAAAAGATAGGAAACAGAGTACAATTAAATGGTCAATTTTCTCAGTGGAAAAGGGTAAACAGTGGAGTGCCTCAGGAATCTGTACTTGGCCTGGTGCTTTTCAATATATTTATAAATGATCTGGAAAAGAACACGAAGAGTGAGGTAATCAAATCTGCAGCTGATACAAAATTATTCAGAGTAGTTAAATCACAAGCGGATTGTGATACATTGCAGGAGGACCTTGCGAGACTGGAAGATTGGGCATCCAAATGGCAGATGAAATTTAATATGGACAAGTGCAAGGTGCTGCATATAGGGAAAAATAACCCATGCTGTAGTTACACGATGTTAGGCTCCATATTGAGAGCTACCACCCAGGAAAAAGATCTAAGCGTCATAGTAAATAATACATTGAAATCGTCGGCTCAGTGTAACTGCGACAGTCAAAAAAGCAAACAGAATGTTAGGAATTATTATGAAGGGAATGGTGAATGAAACATAAAATGTCATAATGCCTCTGTATCACTCCATAGTGAGTACTGTTACAATTCTGGTTGCCGCACCTCAAAAAAGATATAGTTGCAATGGAGAAGGTACAGAGAAGGGTGACCAAAATGATAAAGGGGATGGAACAGCTTCCCTATGAGGAAAGGCTAAAGAGGTTTGGGCTGTTCAGCTTGGAGAAGAGGCAGCTGAGGGGGATATGAAAGAGGTCTTTAAAATCATGAAAGGTCTAGAATGGGTAAATATGAATCGGTTATTTACTCTTTTGGATAATAGAGGGATTAGGGGGCACTCCATGAAGTTAGCAAGTAGAATTTTTAAAACAAATTTGAGAAAATTCTTTTTCACTCAACACAATTAAGCTCTGGAATTTGTTGCCAGAGGATGTGGTTAGTGCAGTTAGTGAAGCTGGGTTTAAAAAAGGTTTGAATAAGTTCATGGAGGAGAAGTCCATTAACAGCTATTAATCACGTTGTCTTAGGGAATAGCCACTGCTACTACTGACATCAGTAGCATGGGATCTTCTTGGTGTTTGGGTAATTACCCCAGGTACTTGTAACCTGGATTGGCCACTGTTGGAAACAGGATGCTGGGCTTGATGGACCCTTGGTCTGACCCAGTATGGCAATTTTTTATGTTTTTATGGGCCTCTGCAGTATCCCTACAGCTCTTTCCTATTACTCACACTTTAGCCAGTGGGAACTCACAGTCCAGAGAAGTGTACTAGAGGCCATATACGTATACACTGGCTCCCCAAATGTTATTTTTTAATACATTTTGTCAACTAACTCAAAGAAATAAGAGAAGTACTAGAACTGGCAGGATCACTCAGTCAAAGGGGAAGAAGGCCACAGCAGTTCTCTCTGACAGTAGATAAATAATGTCTTCTGTGGCTCTAATGCTTTATCAAATCCGAGCCATCTGGCACAGGAACCCAAAGACTGGCAACACTCACTTTTTCAGCAGCTTCTACCGTTTTCTGGGTTTTCTTTGCCGCATGTCTTTTATGGTCATAATATCTGCAAAATTAACATCCCGTTACCTCAACGGTTGCCAGTGAGCAACATTCTGCACATTTCATACTGTATACCATATACATCAGGTGCTACAAATTTCAGTACTTTGCATTTCTAGATGCCCGTTAACACTGCCCTTATTAAAACAGCAACTCAAAATACACCCAGCTCCCCTCCAAACAAAAATACATACATATATGGGGTCCATATTCAATGGCATTTAGCTGGAAAACTTGCGAGTTATCCAGCTAAATGCCGACTTTGAGTATTTCTGCCACTTATCCAGCTAAATTTTGGCCGGATAATGAAGGGGCATTATGGGGCTTTATGGGGCAGAGGTAAGTTAGCCGAATAAGTAACGTAAATAGGGCTAACTCCAATTTTCAGTTGGTCAGATAACTCTGATCGAGCACTTAATAGTCCTAAGGTTACCTGGATAACATTTTCTGGCTGTCTTTAAGACAGCTGGGGATATTCTATGGTGCGGCTGCACAGCTGAATATCCCACCAAAGTTATCCAGCTACTTGTGCAGTGGCTGAATATTGGAAATATATATAGATATTTATATAGCATTGCTGCTGGCATATATCGTGCCTGCAGTTCTCTTTGCTTTGCTCTTCTGCAGGGTATTGGATGTCCCCGGGCTCTGTGCTTGCCCTGGGATCACATCCAGAAGCAGCGGGGCAGGCAAAGAAGCCCAAAACCTGGGGAAACCTTGCCAAGTTCCACCCTAAATGGCTCCTTCAGAAGGTGCACACTGATACATGTGAGGCGTGACTGGAGAAAGGCAGAGAGCAAACAACGGCCAAAGGAAACTTGCCACAGTCACAAAAGTGAGCTGCAGGAAAGTCCTCAACTGGAAGATTAAGATTTGAAGCAAATTTAGGAAAAAATAAATAAAAGAAACCCTATTCCATTTGAGCAATTGCTAGTGAGAGGTGGGCCTACTTTTTGGCGTTGGCGTATGCAGACATACTGAGGTCAATGTCAATCAGCAAGGGCTGGTTCTTCTCAGGCTTCTTTTGCTGCTGCTTGATTTTATGTTTTTTCTTCTTCCCTTTCGGCTCTTCTAATGCTGCTGCTTCATTTTCGACATTTACTTCACCCTCATCCACCTCCTCTTCAGATATCACATACGGGTTTCTAGCAAAATACCAACAGGCACTCAGCTTTCCTTTATCAACATCATCATTTGCAACAGTGCCATGTCGAGGCTCTTGCCTCACTTCCAGAGTTCTATTCCTTTCACTCCGTGTCCTAATTCCACAGGTAGAATGGAGTCCCAAGACTCAATATGGGCAAACTGTAGGGTTCAATTTGTGTGATTAACTTTTATCACAAGGGATTGAATTTCGCAGTGTGCTGCGGGCCCAGGGCCATTAAAGGCTTAAGTGGGCTAGT
Organism: Rhinatrema bivittatum; assembly: GCF_901001135.1. NCBI lineage: Eukaryota > Metazoa > Chordata > Amphibia > Gymnophiona > Rhinatrematidae > Rhinatrema > Rhinatrema bivittatum. The sequence continues at coordinate 75,312,778 of NC_042618.1, read as the reverse complement.
GAAAACTGAAGATTCACTAGTTCGGCATGCTAGCACCCAGATAGGCTGATCCTGTTTTGGCTGTGCCCCACTGTATTTCTGGCCTATAAACGAGCAAGTTTATAAATGCGATGGGAAGAAACCAGAACTGGATTAGCCTGTCGGTGTTGACCTGAGTCAGGTGACCGCCCTAGCCATTGTTGGACCAGTGAGCTCAGAAAGATCTCACCACCCACAGGAATAAATAATGGCCAACATACAATATATAAATGGAATGGATTCTATACCATCTGTGACAGAACACCTCCTTAATTTCCACTTGTGCTGGCAGCCAATGAATGCACCTTTCACATGTGACATTTCCTCCCCTGCTGCTGACAGCCAATGAATGCTTCTCTCACATGAAATGCTAACAGAGATCAGACAGGCTAAAGAAAGTGGTAACACAATAATAATGGGAGACTTCAATTACCCCAGGACATGCTAAGCAGGTAAAATTCCTAGGTGAAATTAACAACTGCTTCATGGAGGAGCTGGTCCTGGAACCAACAAGGGGAGGAGCTATTTTAGATCAAATTCTCGGTGGAACACGGGAGCTGGTAAAAGGAGCAAAGGTGGCAATAGTGATCACAATGCACATAAATCACTGGAAGGAGGACAGCAAGCAGAAGTAATGAAGATGCATTTAACTTTAAAAAGGAAGACTATAATAAAATGAGGACATTGCCTCAGGGTCTTTGCAGACTTGTCCCAGCTTCACTTGTTGCCAGGAGTGACTCCTCCAGTTTCAGGACCTGCTCAGTTCAGTATCTTGGCTAGCTCCCTATTTAATCCTCTACCATGCTGGAGTGGCTCCTCTCATGATTTGTCTGTGAGCCTTGCCCCAAAGTCATCATGAAGTACTAGAATGCCGAACTAGTGAACCTTCAAATTTTCACTAGCTCACTTAAACCTTTACTGGTCCTGGGCCCGCAGCGCACTGCGAAATTCAATCCCTTGTGATACAAGTTAATCACATAAATTGTACAATGTGGTACAGATGTTGCAGTACAACACAAGAGAAGAGTCCCTGTGAGGCAGCATGACAAAATGATAAATCACAGAGCCGTGTGCAGTATGTGTTCGGTGAACTGACACACTCCCATGTGTGCACTTACTTCAGCAGCATCGTGATGTGATTCGTATGCAGTTTTAACTCTTTCACTGCATTGGCCACAGGGTCTCCCTGAGCCTGAGCTTCCTTCACAATTAATCCAATTTCTGTCCAGTCTATCTGGTTGGCTAAGGCACTACGAATCACTTGGACAGCTCTGTCCACGATCTCTAGGTTCATTTCAATGAGCTCACCTTTCACTTTGTCAATTTCCTACAAATAAAAACACTCTGCTGTCAGAATGCCAGAAAAATGCTATTACACACATTTTCTAATACAGAAACACCAGTTTTTGAAATAAATCTCTTTCAGTTCCTTAGAATTTGAATACTTCACTGAAACGCAAAGTAATGTCTGTGAACGCCACCTGCGCCTGTTGAAGAGATTCCAGTCTTTGCACATGATCCTTCCGGACATTATCCAACTTCTTCAGGGCTTGTTTCTCCTGTTGGAACCAACGGAAGCAGGAATTAGATGTGGCAAGCCTTCATGCCAGAATGACTAACACACCTCACCTTTTCTCTTGCTTAGAAGAGGAAGAAATACCAAAAGCCAGGACCAACTAACTGATCGACCTGCTTCACAATGACGAGCACTCATGCACTGCTATGCTTTGCTGCCATTTCCCATTCAGGGTTCAGTTTATAAAGAGTTTCCTCCTAACTTTTTATAAAGCAGGTCTGGGTGGTTTCTGTGGCTGGAGGGCTTCAAAACAGCCAGGGAATCTACAGCACATGAATTGTTCTCAGGGCAACTAAAGGATTATGAAAGCTCTTCAATATTCCAAAATGGAGAAATTACTTACCTGATAATTTCGTTTTCCTTACTGTAGCTAGATGGACTCAGGACCAGTTGGTTATGCTCCCCTGCCAGCAGATAGAACAAGCTGATGTCACAGTATATATATACTCCTGCAGTGACCCCAGCCTGCCAGTATTCGCATCAAAAGCAACTGTGGACAGACTAGCAAAAAACCTGATTAAAAACAGTCAACCATAACTGTACTTAACCAACAAGAAACACTGAACTCGTAAGAATCTAGGTACCCCAATCTAGGGACTGGATGAACACTTAGCAGTAATCCCTTGGGACCCAGAGCCCAATAGAAGAAATATTGACACATGCATGCGGCAGCCAAGAGTGGGAAGCTGAGACCATTTGTCTACACTAAGGAAAACAAAATTATCAGGTAAGTAATTTCTCCATTTCCTAGCGTGTAGACAGATGGACTCAGGACCAGTGAGATGTACCAATGCTACTCCAGAACAGGGTGAGAGGCTGCCCGCGGTCCAATCAACACCGCACATGCAAAGGCTGCGTCCTCCCGGGCCTGCACATACAGACGATAAAACCTGGAAAAAGTATGTAAGGAGGACCAAATCACAGCTTGGCAGATATTGACGGGAGACTACAATCTAACTTCTGCCAATGTCACTGCCTGAGCCCTTGTGGAATGAGCCTGAACCTGTGTAGGCAACGGCTTTTCAGCATCCACATAGGCAAACGTGACAACCTCCTTAATCCAGCGAGCTATTGTAGCCCACGAAGCTGGCGCACCCTGCTTACTTCCGCCATGGAGAACAAACAGAGGATCCGTCTTCTGGAAAGATCCAGAAACCTGCAGATACCACACGACAAGTCTCTTGACATCCAAGGGGCACAGGAGGCGTTAACTCCTCCGCATCCCTGATCTTAACCAGGGAGGGCTAGGAAATGGACTGATTCAAATGAAATTCTGAGACCACTTTGGGCAAGAAGGATGGAACAGTACACAGCTATAATGCCCCTGGAGTCACCCGAAGGAACGGCTCCTGGCAAGACAAGGCCTGCAGTTCGGAAATTTAATGCACAGAACATATAGTCACCAGGAACACTGTCTTCAAGGTCAATAACTGCAAGGAAAGGCTATGCAGTGGTCAGAACATAGGGTCTGCCAAGAAATCCAGCACCAAATTAAGACTCCATAATGGAACTGGTAACCTCAAGGGAGGCCTAAGATGCTTCCCTCCCTTCAAAAAACAGGCCACATCAGGATGAGACGATAAGGAATTATCATTCACCAGGCCTCTGAAACAGGCAAGAGCTTTAACCAGCACCTTCATGGAATTAAGAGCCAGTCCTTTATTCAACCCAGTCTGCAAAATGTCCAGAATGAGTGGGATATTAACTGAATGAGGATGAACACCACGCTCCTCACACCAGGCCTCAAATACTCTCCAAACCCTCACATAGGCTAAAGAAGTGAAGAACTTTCAAGCATGGAGTAAGGTGGCAATCACCGCAGAAGAATATTCACGCTTCGACAGGCGAGCCCTCTCAAGTGCCAAACCGCAAGACAGAACAGAGTCAGATCCTCATGAAGAACTGGTCCCTGCTGCAACAGATCCATGTGTGGCAGAAGATGAAGGGGGGTCTCCATCAGGAGTCTTCGCAGATCTGCATTCCATGGACACCTGGGCAAATCCAGCGCCACCAGGAGTACCAGCCCCCTATGACCTTTGATCTTGCAAATTATCTGCCCAGCAAGGGCCATGGAGGAAAGGCATAAAGCAACCTGTCTTCCAGCCAGATCTGTACAAGAGCATCTATGCCCAGGGACCACAAATTTCTCCTGTGACTGAAGAATCGAGAAGTTGCCAGCAAGTCTAGGAATGGAAGGCCCCAGCGATTCACAATCAGCTGACAACACCCATTCTCCTGAGTCCAGACTCTCCCTGCTGAGAAAGTCTGGTTCCTCCCTGACGGTTGATGTAGGCCACCGTTGTGGCATTGTCCAACATTACTCTGACTGCTTTGTCTCGGAGTCTGTGACCGAACCGTAGGCAGGCTAGTCTGACTGCCCGGGCTTCTAGGCGATTGATGTTCCATCCCGACTCTTCTTTGTTTCATTCCCTTGGGCGGTTAGCTCCTGGCAGTGTGCTCCCCATCCTCGTAAGCTGGCATCCGTGGTGAGCAGGATCCAGGTTGGTGAAGATAGTCTCAGTCCCTGCCTCAGATGGCCTTCTTGTAGCCACCATCGTAGCTGGGCCCGAACTCTGTCCAGGAGCTGAAGACGTACGGTGTAGTTTGGGACAGTGGATTCCGTCGAGATAGTAGTGAGCATTGTAGGGGTCTCATATGAGCTCGTGCCCATGGGACTACTTCCAGTGTGGATGCCATGAGGCCGAGGACTTGTAAGTAATCTCATGCTGTGGGGCGAAGTTCGCTCAACAGAGTTCGTAACTGGGTCATCAGTTTTGATCTCCTTGTCGGTGTCAGGATGGCCTTGTCTTGTTTGGTGTCGAACCGGACTCCCAAGTATTCTAGAGATTAGGAGGGCTGCAGGCAGCTCTTGTTTGTGTTGACCACCCACCTGAGGCTCTCCAGTAGAGTTTTGACTCTGTTGGTTGCCTGGTGGCTTTCCTCTGGGGATTTCGCCCTGATCAGCCAATCGTCTAGATAAGGGTGCACGCAGATTCCTTCCTTCCTCAGTGTTGCTGCCACCACCACTATGATCTTGGTGAACGTCCGGGGTGCAGTGGCTAACCCGAATGGTAGTGCCCAGAACTGGTAGTGACGGTCCAGGATCGAAAAGCGTAGAAAACGCTGATGTGCTTGATGGATCGGAATGTGTCGGTAGGCTTCTGACAGATCCAGGGATAAGAACATAAGAACATGCCATACTGGGTCAGACCAAGGGTCCATCAAGTCCAGCATCCTGTTTCCAACAGTGGCCAATCCAGGCCATAAGAACCTGGCAAGTACCCAAAAACTAAGTCTATTCCATGTTACCGTTGCTAGTAATAGGGATGTAAGGAACTCTCCCGGTTGTATCGCCCTTATTACTGAGCGTAGGGTTTCCATGTGGAAGCGAGGAATCTTCAGGTGACGGTTGACCACCTTGAGGTCCAGGATGGGTCTGAATGTTCCTTCTTTCTTGGGGATGATAAAATAGATAGAATAATATCCAGTATTTATTTGTTGTGGAGGCACCGGTATTATAGCCTCTAAGGCTAGCAATCTGGTCAGTGTAGCTTCCACTGCCATCCTCTTGGAAGGGTCGTGGCAGGGGGATTCCACAAACTTGTCCGGATGGAGGCGGTGGAAATCCAGGTAATATACCTCTCGAATGATGGATAGGACCCACTTGTCCAAAGTTATCTTGACCCATCTTTGGTAGAATAGGGCGAGTCTGCCCCCTATGGCTTCTTCCTTTGGACGGGTCAGCTGATTTTCATTGTGGGGTGCGGCTGGGGCCTGGGCCCGAGCTGGCTCCCCTTTTGTTGTGCTTGTTTCAAAAGGACTGGCTTCAGCCTGCAGGGTGGGCGGCTTGATATGTGCTTCTATATGGATTGAAGCGCTGTGATCCTCTGCCCCTGGAGGTTTGGGGGAAGGATCGCTGGTTTCTCTTATTCCTGTCCTCCGGTAGCTGTGGCAGTGGGGACTCGCCCCATTTATTGGCTAGTTTCTCTAGTTCGCTTCCAAACAGGAGTGTTCCCTTGAAAGGCATCCTTGTGAATCTCGTTTTGAAGGATGTGTCGGCCGAGCAGTTTCGGAGGCAGAGGTGTCTTCTGGCTGCCACGGTGGATGACACTCCTCTAGCTGCGGTGCGCACCAGATCAGAAGCGGCATCCACGAGGAATGATACTGCTGGTTCCAGGGCCTCCCCAGGAGTGTTGTTCCTGGTCTGTGATAAGCAGGCGTGTGTCACCACGGCACAGCAGTCCGCAATCTGTAAAGACATAGCGGAGACGTCAAAGGACAGTTTGAGGATAGATTCCAGACGTCTGTCTTGAGCATCCTTGAGTGCTGCTCCTCCCTCCACCGGGATAGTAGTGCGCTTCGAGACTGCGCAGACCATGACATCCACTTTCAGGCATGCCAGGAGATCTTTGGTGGCTGGGTCCAGAGGGTATATGGCTGCCAGAGTCCGCCCCCCCCTTTGAACGTAGTTTCCGGGGCATCCCATTCCAGGTCAATTAGTTGTTGGACGGCTTGTAATAGTGGGAAATGGCAGGAAGTCTGATGGAATCCCTCTAGTAGGGGGTTCGTCTTAGGTTCCCCCGAGGCACTTGTGCCTGGGATAGCTAGCTCTTTTAAGCTGTGTGTGACCAGGTCTGGAAGCTCGTCCTTGGTAAAGATGCGTCTCATATTTCGGTGGGCTCTGTCCCCGGAGGGAGTTCCCCTTCCTCCAGGGGTTCTGAATCCTCATCCGAGTTGTCTGTGTCCCCGAAGGTGGGGCTTCTGGGCAGTGGGATCACTTCCCTGGGCATAGAGGGATGTTGAGGTCCTCTGGTGGAGCCTGTGGCCGTATTATAGGAGGCCCCGGTTGCATGTGGACGAAGGTATGTAGACGTTTGAAGAATTCCACCTAGGAGATAGATGCTGGATCTAGACTAAGGGGTGCCGTGTCCCTGGGGAGCCCCGTTTGAGGGGTGTCCCGCTGTGCAATGCTAGGTACGGCGTACTGCTCGAGAGGCTGGAACCCGGTACCGGCTGGGGAGGGCCATGAGTTGGATCCCCTAGGGCCTCTTCGCACTGTATACACAGGGCAATGGCCTCCTCCTGCTGTGCAGCTCTAATGTAGCATGCTGGGCAAAGGCCCTGAGCCTTGAGTTTCTTTTCCGGTGGTGCCATGGCTTGTGCACGTAAAATACAGTTGTGCGCTCTGGTGCATCAAAGATGTGCGAGTAGGTTTGGTGCGCACTCAGGGAGATGTGCGCGCTGTTGTGCGCACAGATCGAAGTTATGCGCCTGGCACAGTAAGCTTGTGCGCATGGTACTTGGGCGCGCGACGTTGTGCGCACAAGGTATTTGTGCGCACGGCTCGCCCTGTGCGCACGGTTCGGAATGGCGGACAGGGCGGCGAACAGATCAAAATGGTGACGGCGACCACGCAGACAATATGGCGACAACCTCGGAGGGTCTCCATGTGGGAGGACCCTCGGATCTGACCAGGCTCTAGCCCTGCTAGGGCAGATCAACCCAGTGGCACTGGTGCCGGCTGACGACCTGTGCGACTCCTTGAGCTTTAGAGACCGGAGACTTTTAAATAGATTTCTACCTTACCTTGTCTCGGCGCTTCCCGGTCTCGTTCCGGGCGATCTCCGGCTGCAGGGGGAGAGGGAAAAATACCTTCACCGCCGCGCTCAAAGTTGCACCCGCTGCCTCTTAGCCTCACCCGATGTCGGGGGCTAGGTCCCCGCCAAGGGTCGGCCGCCTGACCAAGGCTTACTTCCGAGGGATCGCAGAAATCACCTCGGGAATTCTCAACTGGGGGAGACACCCAATGGGTGTCACTGCAGGAGAGCGGGGCTCGTCTGTAGAGGTAAGATTTCTTCTTATTTTGGTTTTCTTTGGTAAAATTACTCTAACGCTGTGCGAGCATGCATAGAATCCCTAACTGCTATGGAGACATAGAAACATAGAAATGACTGCAGAAGAAGACCAAAAGGCCCATCCAGTCTGCCCAGCAAGTTTTGCACTTTTATTTTTTTTCTCATACTTATCTGTTACTCTTGGCTCTTAGTAACCTTTTGGTTCTATTTCTCTTCCATCCCCACCATTACTGTAGAGAGCAGTGTTGGAACTGCATCTAAGTGAAATATCTAGCTTAATTAGTTAGGGGTAGTAACTGCTGCAAAAAGCAAGCTACACCCATGCTTATTTGTTTACCCAGACTATGTAATTCAGTCCTTGTTGGTTGTTGTCTGTATATAGATTCACTTTTCTTCATTCCCCCCTGCCATTGAAGCAGAGAGCTATGCTGGATATGCATTGAAAGTGAAGTATCAGTCTTTCTCCCCTGCCATTGAAGCAGAGAGCTATGCTGGATATGCATTGAAGGAAGTATCATGCTTACTTGGTTTGGGGTAGTAACTGCCGTAACAAGCAAGCTACTCCCCGCTTTTTTGTGAATGCAAATCCTTTTTTCCACATTTCCTCTTGCCGTTGAAGCTTAGAGCAATGTTGGAGTCGCATTAATCGTGTGTATGTTTATTGAATAAGGATATTATCTCCAGGTAGTAGCCGTCCTTCCCGTGAGCCACCCACTCTTCATTCACATCCTCTAGACTTTATGGATTCACAGTGTTTATTTCACGCCCCTTTGAAGTCCTTCACAGTTCTGGTCTTCACCACTTCCTCCGGAAGGGCATTCCAGGCATATACTGAAGAGCTGCACTTCCTGCAGGGGTATATGTACTAGGGCTGACGTCAGATTGAAATCTGATCTGTCTCCAACTGCTATCAGGAGTACCCTATACCCATTGGTCCTGAGTCCATCTGCTACACGCTAGGAAAGGTTCGATACTGTTCCAGACCTGGAGGGATTTCTCCATCCTCCAGGGAATCAGGATCTGCCTCATCATAAGTGCCATCCAGGGTCATGTCGAGAATACCCCCAGGGATCTGAGGTGAGCCCCAGCGCTTCAGCATAAGACTAGAAGAGGGAGGAGCCACCAGCTGAGGATCCGACCTGACAGGATTGGGTGAAGCAGAGGACTGCGCCTGAAGAAAAACTTGAAAGCCTTGAAAAAATTCCACCCAAGAAAAAGCAGCCGGATCCAAACCAAGCCCAGAAGGAACTGAAGCAGGGCCCACAGAAATGCCCTCTCCTGTGGAGGAGACAGTCATGAGAAAACCAAGGGCTGACATTCCTTCAGCCAAGGCCGTAACCAACTCATCATTAGAATAGGAGGAGCCAGTCTTAGCAAAATCCGAGGAAGACAACTCTCCCTGAGCATCCAAACAGCGCTGATACTAGTTAGAAGACAGGTTAGGCGGAGAAGCAATAATATGACAGGCAACACAAAGAGAAAGGTGCTTAGGCTTCTTGTTTACCAGCGCCATCACGGTGGCAAACGTGAGTCTAAATGGCTCGCGCTCAAAAATGTATGCGCACAAAAATTAAGCGCTGGAGAAGTAAGCATCGCAAGGCACACGCACAATTTGTGCACAAAACCAAAGCGTTTGAAACAATTCAAAATCTGTGCATGCAAAAGGTGCGCTCAAAAGTGAGCATAAAACACGTACGCAAGGCCAACGCACTGCGCACACCAATGGCCTGTAAAGGGCAGCAAAGCACACACAGGAGTGCACGAAAATGCCACCACGGCCTACCATGCAGTGTGCAAGCAAAAGGCCTAACTGCGGGGCCTAGCCCACCAGGGCTGCTCAACCCACCAGGCTGCCCAGTTCCCCAACAAAAGCAGGAACGAACGTCAGAACAGCGCGCCGAGCATGGAGAACGGAGGAAGTCCTAAAACCCCTCTGTCTCTCTCCAAAGGTAAACCTTTTTTTTTTTAAACCTTACCTGAGCTCAGCACTAACCGGCTGAGTACATAGATGGTCTCCGGCTGCAGGGGGAGAGGGCATCTGCCATCACCGCTGCGCTCAGCCTTCTGCACCCGCTGCCTTTCAGCTGAATGAGCAGCTAAGTCCGCGCCAGGAAATCCAGCTACTGGTCCAAGGCACACATCTGAGGGACCAGGGAAATCACCTCAAGAATTCTCAACTGTAAGACGGTCCTTTTGGTATCACTACAAGAGAGCAGGGCTTTCTTTTCCAGAAGTCAAATTTCTTCTTCCAAAAACCCTAAGCAATCCCCATAGGGAGATGCATGTCCACCTTCTGCTGGAGATGGAGAATTCTGTGACGTCAGCTTGCTCTGTCTCCATCTGCTGGCAGGGGAGCATAACCCACTGGTCCTGTGTCCATCTGTCTACATGCTAGGAAATATTATAGTTTAGAAAAAAATGTACACAAATGAAATATCTGTAGACACACCAATATCTCTTGACATTCTGCTTGCCCAGATCCCTATGAAAAGTCACGAGTGGTCACAGAAAGTTCTTCAGGGGGGGGGGGGGGGGGGGGAAGAGAGGCATAGCAAAAAAAAAAAAAAGATATATATAAAAAGAATTACAAAAGAACAATTTGTCATTAAAATGTGGAGGGAGGCACTCGTGTGCATAGTTGAGTGAGATGGCCATGAACAGTTTCTGCAAAGGAAGACGACCCACACGCTCCAGGGCAGTCAGTGCTCCGCTGCTGAATGTCTCCCCCACTCCCCGTAGTAATGCTGGGCGTACACCCATTGTTCTGTTTTGCTTGAAATCATACCTGCTGCAAGGCCTTCAAGTCTATCTTCTGACCTTCCAGCTTAGAGTAAAATTCATCCACCGCCTGAAGGGAAACACAGAGCATCAACAGAACTAATCTGGCCCTCAACAGCAAAGCAGGGGACTGCACTGGGAAATATTCTGGCAGCTTTCAGCTGGAGGCAGACAAGCGCACAGAAATTTCAGGTGGAAGTGGTTGTCGACAGAGTGACTGAAATGAGAGACTTACAGCAGGAGCTGGGTAGAGAGCCCAGAAGCTGTAAATTCTGTAGCTCTGTAAGAAAGGAAGCTGCATTCATACGGGTGGAAAGCTAAGGTGGCAGAGTCAGCTGCCCTCCGTGGCGCTCAACAAGATCCAGCTGCTAAGTTTCCAAAAATAAAGTGCATATCCAAATGCTTCTGCCTCATTGCAAAAGCCTTTCTAGTTGAATCTGCAGGTGAGCCCGTCTGTAATTAATAACGGTCAGTGCAGAGGATAGCTCAAAGTCTCTTCTTCAACGAGCCTACATTCTAACTTTCAGCACAGGCCACACAAGCAACCTGCTCAAAGTCATGCAGTGAGCGGTGGAGAGGGGACTTCAGTCAGGCAGACTTCAGGGCCAGATGTACGAACGGGGTCTTCCCAGATTGTGCGTCTCTGGGGAAAATACTCAGGACATGTGCCCCTGAATTACTTACATACTGTGTTACAGGGTCCGCAAAGTACCTTATCAAATGATTCAAATTCCACATAAGGACAATTCGAATGCTGGGCGAACAAAAAAGGATGAAATTCCTCATATCTGGAAAGCAAAAATACATGTTTGCTAGTATTGCTTAGGACTGAGTTATAGTACACCACCTATAATGGAAGCGAGCAAGTTATCAAGCTCCTTACGTCAGTATGTCTTGGGTAGGTTTATCTGGCTCCAGGCTTGGTTTCTTCTCTCTTTTTTGAATAATATAACCCTAGGACAGAGAACATAAGAAGAAATCCACTCAGGGCCAGACAATATTACGGATGCATATCCTTTATCTAATTGGAACTAATCTTAGGGGGAAAAAAAACCCACACGAGATAAAGGGACTATCATACATAGGAACAGGGGCGGATTTCCAAATCTCATATTAAAATCAAGAGTCATTTAAAATCCAAATTTTTGTAAACATTTTCAAAATGCAAATAAAACCAGCAAGTTTGTACTTTCTAAGTTCAGTCTTTGAAGAACCCAACACGCAGTGGTGATTTTCTGCTGGGGATAAGCCAGGTCACCGAACTACAAGCATTTTGAGCTGCAGCAAATTGGCTTTTAATGAATTTGCCATGGTTTGACATGTTTAAGACACCGCCGGCATTTTTGAAACTCGAGGGGAGGGGTTGGGAGAGGTAGGCCACTGGTATTTTCTGGTTGCAGATCTCACAAAATCAGCAGCCAGGAAGTTCTGGCACACCGGTCCACAAGTTTCCACAACATCCACACTGCAGAAATGGGACGGCTGGCCGCTGCTCACTCGACCCGTGCTGTGGCGGCTGGTGGAGCTTATGCTGCCAACCACTGACAGAGCTGCTGCCGCCACTCGCCCAAGCTGTCCTGAGGCGGCTGGCTGAGCTCATCCCGTCAGCTGCCTAAGAAGGAGGTCGTCACTCGTCCAACCTTGTGAAAAGGTAGGAGGGGAAAAGGGTAAGGAGGATAAAAAAAAAAGAGGTCTGGGCCAGAGGGGTGGCAGTCAGCAGAGAGAAAATTAGCAGAGAGCCCCCTCCCCCTCCCCGGCACTCTTTTTCTTAAAAGATCCCCACTGCCAACACAGCTCTGTGTTCTGAAATCATCAGCGCCAGGGGTTACAGAACTCTTATTGTACTTTAGCTGCATTTAGAGGAGGCATTCCTGGGAAAAAGTACAAACCTGCGCACAAAATTCAGGTGCCTATATGCATACCTACGTCACATCCATGTTAAGTCTGAGTGCACCCTCTCTTTAGAAACTGGTGCACATACCCGCAGACTTCCTCCCAACGCCGGCAGGAGATTCATTGCCCAGACTGGGTTTTTCTCGGTAAGATCAGGTTTAGTTTGAATTAGATAAAGGATACTATTGGGGAATACTAATCTAGTCTTTGTGCATGGTGCACCCATCCCAACTCGACTCTGTCTCTGGTGGTTTGTTACCTTGGTGACAATCTAACATGAGATCCCAGCACCAAGGGGACAGATAGCTGAGTGTTGCATCTGTCAGTCTCAAACGGCTTCGACCTCTGAGCCTCACCTTTCTTCCTTCCCTCTCCACAAGCCTTGGGAGGCTGGCTGCCACCACGTCCTCATGCCGCTCTCTCCGGCGTCCCCGGATCAGCAACGGCGACTGTGTTCGCCATGTTTCTCCTAAGGGCCTCCCAGGGTGCGCACGTGCACGCCACCCATGTCTTTATCCACGTCATGATGGGAACCTCGGGGGCGTCCCCTCCGAGTGACGTCAGCACATCCTGGTATTTAGCCTGCCCTTCGTTTGCTAACAATCTGACAGGCCGATTCAGTAAAGTCCGCGGGAGAATGGACGAACGCCCGCTCTCCCGGCGTGCGCACCGGCCACTCGTCGGTGTGCACAATTCAGTATGCAAATTAGGTGGTGCAGTAGAAACAGGCAAAAGGAGGCACTAGGGACACTAGCGCATCCATAGCGCCTCCTTTTAGCCCGGAGCGGCGGCTGTGAGTGGGTTTGACAGCCGACGTTGGTTCTTGAGCCCAATGACAGCCACGGGCTCGGAAACCGGATGCTGGCAAAATTGAGCATCCGGTTTTCGGCCCGACAGCTGCTGGCCCATTTAAAAAAATTTTTTTTCTTTTAACTTTTTTTACACTTCGGGACCTCAGACTTAATATTGCCATGATATTAAGTTGGAGGGTGCACAGAAAAGCAGTAAAAACTGCTTTTCTGTGCACTTTCCCGGTGCCGACAGAAACTAGCGCCTACCCAAAGGTAGGCGCTAATTTCTTAAAGTAAAATGTGTGGCTTGGCTACACATTTTACTTACTGTATCGCGCGGGCATACCTAATAGGGCCATCAACATGCATTTGCACGTTGAGGGCGCTATTAGGTGCCACGGGTTGGACACGCGTTTTCCTCCCCTTTCTGAATAAGGGGTAAGGGAAAATGAGTTAGCAAGGATTGGAATCGCTCTGGTCTAAGCTGCTCTGCCGCTTCCCAGCAGCCGCTAGAAGCTCTCTCTCTGCCCTTCGGGGTAATTCATCGCTAACCTGGGTACCCACTCCTCGGGGGCCCTTCTCTCTCTTTCAGGTGCCTATCTGGGAAACCGGGTACTCGCTCCTCGAGGGCCTGCGTTCCCTAAAAAATCACACCGCAAATGACGAATAGACCGGACGGCAAGCTGTTATACTGCCGTTGTCAGGCTTGCTGATGCGGTTTCACTTTCATCAATATATGAATGTTTGTTATTAGTCACAGTACTTAAAAATATTACACAGTGTCCTTTTCTTGTTTTTTGGTTTATTTAGACAGGACTGTGATTTTGGGGTTCTTTATTTTTTTGTGTCATATTACACCGAACTGCACACCATAGTCTACTCGGCAGGAAAACGCCTCCCTGCCGATCCCATAATGCAGCAACGAGCGGGAGAGGCGAAAGAAGCCCTTCTCTCTCTACTCCCAAGGACCGGAGGGGAGAGAGCCGTTAGCCAGAAGCCTCAAATCATCTGTATCTTACCTCAGACCTGGGCCTCCTTTTCTGTTTCTCTCTTTCTTCCTTTTTTTAAATAACTTTAAACAAAACTAGCAAACCTTCCCTCAGGATGGAAAACAGAGCTGTCCAGCACAAGATCAGCCAAATTTTAAAAAGAGAGGAAAACTGCACCAAAAACAGCTAAAATGTAAAAAGGAGAGGCAAACTGAGCACAAAAAGAACCAGCTGCCCTGAGCCCACAGCCGCCTGAGCAGCCTCGTGAAGGGGAGGGATCTGGACCACCAGATTTACACCCCATGAGACAATGAAGCGAGCATACAAAAAGATCCCCGACCTCCAGCTCATCCACCTCAACCAAACAGGGAAGAATCCACCAGGACCCAAAAACCCCTGGGAGGAAGGCTCACAAAAATGAAAGAACTGCAGGTTTTGCACCAACCACCTTCTGCTGGAGACAGAGAAATACTGAGGAACTGCAGGCGGCACCAGGGATTATGTAGCAGTGTCAGTAAAACTCTCTCTGTCTCCATCTGCCGCTAGGTATGCCTAAACCCAGGAGTCTGGACTGATCCGGGTACGTACTGGGAAATGAACACTTCTGCTTTATTTACAAAATATCCTCCCTATCTCTCTTCCTGCCCTGGGCCCTGAGACAAGCTCTTATGGGTGACTTTTACACTGGAACCACTTCCAGGTCAAAGGGCACTTGTCAAGCGGAGCTCTGAAAAATGGTTGACCTTTTATTTTACAGTATATACAATAAACACTGCTTTTTTTTAATCAAAGAATATACAGTATAATTGTTCAAATGCTAATACTGGGTTTAACACAGCCCAATTGAATAGGTTTCATAAAAGTGTTTTTGACTTCTTCAAATTCTAGCTTTACAAATGTTGAACATAACAGTAAGTGAGACAGCTTGCTATGTGTTATTTCATCTGAAGATTATGGACTATAAAAGAAGTATTCCACTGAAGAGAGAAACACATACCTTGCCTTTAAAGTTTTTCGTTATATCCATGTACTCTTCTGCCTTCTTTATAGCATCTAGTACCCTTTCAATATCTTAAGGGAAAAAGTTTGCACTGATTGTAAAAGCGGGAAAAAAATGTATCAGTATGTTTGACTGAACAGCAAATTATAAAATTGCTCAATATAATTGGTAAACAAAACAAAAGCAAGACCATATGTCGTGGAAAGAAGTCTTTTATTAATATTATTAAATAAAACGCCCGACTCCAGCCAAGTTTTATTTCATTCAAGAATTTTATTTTATTTAAGTTTTTGTGTGTTTTTCGATGTCTAGAGTATTGTTTATCTATGTTTAAACATACAATATTTTTGTTGAAAGACTAATTCAATGGATAATGCATTGATTTTCACTATCATTACAGCCCCTGATGCAGTCGATGAGGTGAAACTCGGCCGGAGTCGAGCGTTTTATTTAATAATATTAATAAAAGACTTCTTTCCACGACATAGGTCTTGCTTTTGTTTTATTTGCCTTGGCTACGTTTGATCGTCTTCCGGTTTGTTTCAATGTAATTGATTACATTTTATCATGTGACTGTGGGTAACCTCAAAATCACACCTCATACACCTGTCCTAACTGGCATAAAAGAAAGTATTAAAATCCATAGTCACATTGGGGGGCAGTGAGGAGGTTACAGAATTTCACCAAATTCCCTGTGGCACATGCACTTGTAATACCACTTGGGCCCAACTGCTTCCTTATTAAATAGTGCAAAGAAGTTAGGCAATCATATAACCACACATATTAGACTACACAAAGCCTCACTATTCAAAACCAGGAAACATTTTTTTTTTTAACTCTTAAGAAACCAATAGAAATTAGCATTACATGACAATGAAGAGGAAATGTTCTAGTAATGAGATTACAGTAGCTGGAGAAACTAAAGCATTCGACACTGCTACAACTCACACCTTCATCCACTGCAGCTTATGAGTAGTGTCCTCTAATATATGTGCAACTGTTTGACCCACATAAAGCTGAGAAACAGTCATCATCATAATGGCAATGTAAGTGTTCAGACTGTCAGTCAGCTCCTACACCCCCATAACAAGGAGCTGTTCCTCGGCGCACCTCAATGCCCAGTAAAATTCTGCCAGAACTGCTATAAATCCCATGTCCCAAGTGAAGCTACCAGATACCCATACAGGACAAAAACTGCTTCTACTTGCAGCATGATCGAACCCATGAGAGCACCAATCTGCACTGCTGTCGGTGCCGCAAAAGGCTCAGGTCACCCAGCAAGACCTGCCTGAAGGGAACCCTCCATGATGGAATAAACTGGATCCCTGCTGAGAGCAGGACGGCTTATGCACGAGAGACTAAATACCTACTGGTGTGCAAGAGAGGACAAAGATATCACATGGAAGACAAGGACACAGGAGGGGTACAAGTGGGACTCTTACTTATTTAGCAGTGACAGAAGCGTCTTCTCACATACCTTTGCTGTCAAGTAGCTGGTCTGCTCTGACAGTGCCCGAGAGGCCAGTCTCGATAAGGCAGTGCTCGATCAGAGAGGCTCCACATGCTGCATGTGACCAAATAAAATACAAGCAGAACCAGTCAGGATGCAGTCACTTCTGCTCCCATAATTAGTGAGAACGTATGCTTAAAGTTCATCATTATCTGTGAGCAAATAAAGTTTTCTAAAGGGTTACACAAGGGCCTGGTTCTTTTACTGCACAATTTAAAGCATTGCTTCAGCAGAGTCAATGCCAACATCAGTTCCAGCTTACTGATATTTTCTAGAGCAGGGGTGGCAAACTTGGTCCTCAAGAACCACAAACAGGCCAGGTATTCAGGATATCCACAACGAATATGCATGAGATAGATTTGCAAACAATGGAAGCAGTACATGCAAACCTACCTCATATATATGCATGATGGATATTTATTTCAAAATGTTTGTATACCGCTTTTACAATATTTGTCGATTAAAACAGCTTACAGGTTAAAATAACATACATAATTAAAAATGACATAAAACATAAAAAACAGGGAAAATAAATCAAGAGGTAACAGGAAAATAAGACATGTACAAGCACAGGGCCCAAGGGATCAAAGAAACATTAATGCGATTAGAGTTGGTGCTTATTTAAGTGTCGAAGGAGTGCTTAAATACAAAACTTATGAGGCAATAACTGTTTTAAATACTGTCAAAAACAGGAATGTTTTGAGATTTCTTTTTAACACTTTATGAGAAAAAAGTCAGCCTTAGTTCATCAGGAATTGAATTCCAAATTAGTGGGCCAGCAACTGAAAAGGCACACCTTCTGGTAATATCGAGTCTGGCTACGTGAAACATAGGGATTTGCAGAAGTTTTTATGCATAGATCGTAAATTCCTGTTGGGTTGATAGATGCGGAGTTGGGTGCATAACCATGTAGAAGAGTCATTATGTATCAAATTGTGTATAATGGAGAGGATTTTATATTGTATTCTATAATGAATTGGTAACCAATGTAAGGAGTATAGGATTGGGGATATATGATCTCTTCGAGAGGTGCCAGTCGGAATGCCGGCTGCAGAATTCTGGATTAACTGTAGGGGACGGAGGGCACTGTCGTGTAATCCAATTAGAAGCGCATTACAATAATCAAGTCCGCTGAAAATTAGGAATTGTAATATTGTGTGAAAGTCATGTAGAAAAAATAAAGGTGCTTTAGCATATGAAGTTTGAAAAAGGAGTATTTCACTATTGTAGAGATGGGATGAGACATAGGTAAACTGGAGTCTAGTATTACTCCTAAGATTCGTGCTTTGGATACTATAGGAATTGATAAACCATCTAGGTTGTGATGAGTGGTGGGGGGGGGGGGGGCTGTAGGCAGACTGAGGAATAGTGGATAAGTGGAGAATTTTAGTCTTTGATGTATTGAGTTTGAGACAATTATACAAAAGCCAGATGTTAATTGTTTTAATGTATAGGCAATCAGTGGAAAGTATTTTGGACTATGATGAGGAATACGGAATGAAGAACTGGATGTCATCTGTGTAGATCTTGAATTGAATGCCTAAACTGTTTAATAGGTGACATAAAGGTATCAGATAAATACTGAAAAGGGTAGCAGAAAGAGAGGATCCTTGAGATACACCTGAAGAAATTGTGTACCAGTTAGAGGAGTGAGGACCAATGTTTATTTGGTAAGAATGGTAGGTTAGAAAGGAGTGAAACCAGTTTAAGACTGTATCTGTTAAGCCAATGGATTGAAGTCTTGAGATCAAGATTAGATGGTCCAATGTATCAAATGCAGCTGAGATGTCTAATAAAACTAAGATGTAATCAGTATTAGCATCAAAACCTCTAATTATGGTGTCAAAAGAAGATAGTAGTAGGGTTTCGGTACTATGGCCTTTTTGAAATCCATGTTGATTGGGGTGGAGCAGATCGTTGTCATTTAGGTAGTTTGTAAGTTGATATAGTTCCACCGATTTTGTTAATTTTGCTAATGTCGTGAGAGAGGCTATTGGACGTAGATTATTGAAGTTTGTAATGTCTTCATTTTTTTTCTTGGGGATTGGTAATATAGAAGTTTTTTTTGAAGAGTTCGGGACATACTCTGGAAGTAAGTGATTGGTTTACAAGTTGCGAAAGAAAATTACTGATGTGGTCAGATGAGACTCTTAAGTAATGACATGGACAAGGGTTAAACAGCGATGAGGACATTTTAATTTTACGTAATACGCATGTAATAGTAGCAGCATCAACATGTGAGAAGGTGGACCAGTTGCAGTCTACTGAAGATGGAGTGGGATCAGGATATGGAAGAGTCGAAAAGCTGTTGGAAATGTTAAGGATTTTGTCTTTGAAGTGTGTTGCAATGTGATTGCACCGAGCTTTTGAATTTGAGAGTTCACGAGCTGTTAAGGTTTTTACAATATTAAATAGAGAAGAGGGGTTTCCGTCTGCAGCATTAATTTTATCTGAAAAGAATCTTTTTTTGGCGATATCAATTTCTTTTTTATATTTCCTTAGACAGCTAAAGAAAGAGGTTTTTGCAGCAGTAGTTTTATATTTTCTCCAGTTACGTTCAAAGCATCTTAGTATAGTTTTTAATGAGCGAAGTGACGTGAAATACCAAGGTACCAAGGGTTTTGGTTTAACTGTATAAGGCATGAAAAGAGCAAAAGAGTCAAGAGTGGTGTTGATTGCCTGATTCCAAGATAGAACAGTGGAATTTATATCCGTACCAGTTGTTAAAAGTATGTTGTGTATGAGATCTTCCACAAAAGTGTCTGTATCTACTTGTTTGTTCATGGTTATTAGTGGTATTTGTATTTTTGGTTTCTATACAAGTAGATAGCTGAATAAGCAGGTTATGGGATATGATGAAAACGTGGTTGAAGTTACAAAATGTGATCAGGATTACAATAAATTAAGTCCAAAGTGTGGCCAAATTTGTGGGGTGGGGTAACTACAAGTTGTTCCCAGCCAAAACCGTTCATGGCGTTGAGGAAAGCAGATACAGAGGGATGCAGAGAAACAGATTTTTGTTAGGTCAACTGATATTTCTAGTAATGGAGAGGGTTTGATTGCAGAAGGCCAGGAGAACAATACACAATAACAATATTCAGTCAATAAAGTAGTGATTAGTAGAATTTCATAGGGGCAAGGTGTAGGTTTTTTTTTTTTTTTTTGCAGGGGAGCAGAAACAATTTAAATAGAGCAAGGAGTCCTCTGCCACGTCGATTAGGCCTGGGTTCTGAGATGGATGTATAATCTGGGCGACATAAAGAGTTGATAGTAATGGTGTCAGAATCTGTTAACCAGGATTTAGTATTAAAAAACAGTAAAGGTTTTTCGTCCGTTAGCAGATCATAGAAAAATAATAGAGGGGTTTTTTTCTAACTGATTGAGCATTACATACTAGTAGGGACCAGAGTTGACCATCCCTGTTCTAGAGTGTTATTTTTTAGAATAATGCATCCTTAGGTCAAAGGAACCCTGGGAAGTCACTTACTTCCACTTTCCTAGGGAAGTGGATATCTGGAACTCATCCCCAAGCATGTGTACAGTCTAACTGTAGAAACTTCACCAGTGCAAGTCCTGTACCAAACTTGGATCACAAACCTTTCAGAATCTCCTCTGGATAACTAACTAAGCAGCCAAAATCCTGGGAGCTCCATTAGAAAGTGAAAGGAATCTCTCACCATGGCCACTAACAGTTTTCTTCTGCTGCCCCCTACCACTCTTTCTTCCCCAGCCTGCCTGTCCTTCGTCCTCAAAGCCTATTTCTGAAATAAACAAATTCTATTAGATCTACCAAGGGTTTCTCTTGCTCATGTCACCACCTCAAATCTCTGTGAACATAAGAAATTGCCATACTGGGTCAGACCAAGGGTCCATCAAGCCCAGCATCCTGTTTCCAACAGTGGCCAATCCAGGCCATAAGAACCTGGCAAGTACCCAAAAACTAAGTATATCCCATGCTACTGATGCCAGTAATAGCAGTGGATATTCTCTAAGACAACTTGATTAATAGCAGTTAATGGAGTCTGAAGACTGCAGATATGAAGGAGCGCCACTCCTGCTTCTGAACTGCCTGTGCGGAAGTTCTCCTGTCAGACACAATGTACCTCCCTAGAACAGGTGGGCAAACCCATCACCCCTATAGGGGTTTAAAACAGGCCTATCAGAGAGCAACAGGATACAGGTTACAGCAGTATCTCAGCTACAGTCCGAGTTCTTGGGTCTTACAAGATTTAAAAAAAAAAAAAAAAAAAGGTAATTAAAAATGATTTTATAAACTCCTTCTTGTCAATCTTAGTCAATCTGTTATAGGAGAGGTGGCAGTACTTACGCAGGTGTGGATTAAGGATCCTCTTTAACTGCTCTCCCTTCACAGCATTTGTCATTATTTCATTCAATCTATTGGATACAGGGTGCAAAAGTGCCATTAGGGCTACATTTTCATGTGAAACATAGAAACATGACGGCAGAAAAAGGCCATACGGCCTATCTAGTCTGCCCGTCCACGTCCACTTCTCAGCTCTACAATCCCAACCCCTCCCTCTGAGATCTCCCGTGCTTTCTTGAATTCAGATAACATCTTTGTCTGCATCACCTGAAAGGGGAGGTTGTTCCACTGAAAGAGACCCGTATCCTGTGCATTATCTTGGAAGTATTTGTCTCTAGCAGATCTCCCCCATCCCGCCTTTCCTCTGCTGTGTAATATTTAGTCTCAATATACCATAAATGAGAAAAAAATACAGCGAGCCTATAGCCATCAAGCATACAAATGCATCATTTTATTACTATCCCATAACCTGAATCTATTTTATCTACACCAAATTAAATTATTTTAAATAAGTGACATTTGCATCTCTCTTGTCAATCCAATCTTCTGTATAGTGTATCCACACCTATGCTGCTATTTCTGTCCCTGCTGTTCCAATATGTTGTCCACTATATACCATATATACTTGTATATAAGTCGAGGGTATTTTTTGGGCTCCAAAATCAAGATTTATCTGTCACCCATGGATAAGTCGAGGGTAAAACCTAGGGGGGCATAATGACAAAAATATCATTGAGATTTAACAGATGTGTTACTCTAAATATGTAAATCTGTTAAAGCTCTAAAACATTGAGGTGAAGTTTTAGGTACAAATATATCTAGAACTTTGACTTCAAAATGACGCACTCATCTCCATGCTAATATGCAGCCCAAAGCTCAAGAATTCTATGTTCTTCTTGCAGTCAGAATAATAAAAGGGGCCTTGCTTTGTGTCACATGGTAGGAGCTGTGACAAGGGCTGACCAATGGCACCGGTAGCCCTTGTCACATGGTAAGGGCAAAGGGCCACCGGCGCCATTTTGAATACTGGCAGCCAACGGCCCAGGAGTGGGAGATCGCACCCGATCCCCCTGCTGGACCACTAGGGATTTTCGGTCAGTTTTGGGGGGAGGAGGGGTTCGGGAGGGTGGAGGGCTATCCACAAATACCGTAATACGCGTGTATAAGTCGAGACAGCTTTTTTGTGCCTTTTTTCTGGCATAAATTTCTCGACATAACACAAGTATATATGGTAATAACCTGCAGTTCACCCCCTTTTCAAAAGGTGGTTAAAAAATATTAATAACTAAATATAGAAAAGCAGAACTGAACAGAAGATAATGAGCGCAAGGCTAATGAAATCTGTCCCTTTTCCTTTTTGGCTGCACTACTGCAGACTTTCTCTTGTCTCTGGTTCCACACCCCCCCCCCTCCCCCACATACACACACACAAGGGCCTAATTTAAAATCGCCAGCATGTGTAAAAACCGCAAGATATGCGCATGGCCACGCCGTGGTACACGCGGAAGAGACAACTGTGAAAAAAGGGGTGGAGAGGGCCAGGGGCGGGGTTTTGAGCAGGACGGGAGCGGGGACCAGCCAGCACAGCACTATTAGGCACTGTCCAGCATGTGCAACTTACTGCTGCTCGAGAGAGCAGATACATTGAAAAATAAAAAAAATTAGGTTAGTTAGTGGGGGTTTAGGGGTCAGGGCAGAGAGGGGAAAAGGGAGCAAGGTTAGCTAGGGTGTTTAGGAAGTTCCCTCTCAGTCCGCTTCTTTATTGGAGTGGACTGGGAGGGAACTTGGGAAAGGCCTATTTGTATTGTTACGCATTTCTTAAAAAATGTCCCCCCTTTGTGCGTGCGAGTTGGCACCTGCCCGTGCTGATATAAAAACAGCGCGCGCAGGTATCAGATTTTATAACGTGTGCGCGATGACGCGCACGTTATAAAATTGGCGCATCCATGTGCAAGTGCCGGGAACCGCACGCACATGGATGCCTGCGCACAGCTTTTAAAATTTACCCACAAGGATCCTTGGTCCTTAGCCCAGACTTTCTTGAGTTCTCTCCCTGGTTTTGCCCTTGCCACCTTCATTGTTCCTTGCAGTAAGCACCCATTATAATCTGTTCATGTTAACAACCTAGCTTCTTTAATGCCTAGAAGAGATCCTTTGGTGACAAGCATGCATTTTGTTTTGCAACAAGTAGGAGAAAAAGCATGATGCAATCCAAGAGCAAGAAACACCAGAAACAATTATTTTTTTAAATGTCTAACTGGAAACAATAAAAAGTTTGGTATTCTACTGTCACTGCCTGCATCCGAGACGTGTTTTGACTTCCTAACGAGACCAAGGGACTGCTTTAAGTAGAAGGAAAGGGCAGTATCTGTCCTGTCTCCACAGGTGTTTTTTTAATTCACTGTTGTCCTGCTCTCACAGTGTCCTGCTTCCACAGCTGCCTTTCTGTTTCTGTTCCTAATGCTGTGTTCCTTGTTTCTATTACGCTGCCAACTGGCGGGCAGCCTGCACGTTCACAGCTTCTGCTGTATTCACTGCAGCTGGCTCTAGGGTATCTTCTGACGTGGAAGCAGGGGTGCTTGGAGCATGTTTGCCTCCTGTTTTCAGGCAGCTCTGGTCAGTCCATGTGTGTCAGCAGCTAATCTGGCCAGCCTTGCAAAACAATCCTCATTTTACCTATTTCTATGGCCCAGACTAGGCTGTTATCCCCAATCTATGCACAGTAAGACTCAGTTCATTGTTTTGCCTCTTAATAGTTTGGAGTTGAAGGAGCAGCCTCCTCTGTCTGCGAGTAAAGCCTGCGTGTTTAAGCTGTGCACAGGGAAGGCTTTGACCAAGACAAAACAGTAGCGCGATTACCTTTCCATATGGAGAAGGGAATCCGGCACCTTAGCATTCTTGACTGGGTACCGTTCTCGAACTGCAAACCTCACATCATCTGCCTCATCTGTGCGAAACCTCAGGATATTCAATATCTGATATTCATAGTCTGTCAGGACAATGTTACCCTGCCATAGTGCCAAACAGAAAAGAAGAATTAGCATGCGCACAAAGGCTTCACAGGAACATGCAATCATTTTCTTTTATTAATACTCCACCTTTAGATTACATTCAGGTACAGTATTTCCATTTCCTAGAGGCAGGAGGTCATTTTCAAAGGAGTTATGCATGTAAATGTAAAACTATCATAGCAATTCTCAAAAGCCCGTTTATGCACAGGGATGGTAACTTTCATAGCGGGACACGATGGCGCGTGTGCACTAGCACGAATTTTATAACTGATGCGTGTATATGCGTCCATGCTATAAAATAGCCTGACCGCGTGCACCTATGCACATAAGTCGGGGAATTTTAAAAGGGGTGCGCGACCATGCCATTGCCAGTTTCACCAGTTTGTCCAGTTAACAGCTAGCTTCTCCAAACCCCCCACAGTTATGCCAGACCCTTTAAGCCCCTGAGAAATGGCTCTCTCTTTTTATTTTTAAAAACTAACCTCTCCTCCATAGCAGAAGTAAACGTACGCAGCAGGGGATTTGGGCGCGTAAGTATTTACGTGCACATCTCTTGGCCACACCCCACCCCTTTTTGAAACCTTTTTGAGATGTGTGCACAGCGGGAGATATGCGCGCATTTGGGCAGCTTTTAAAATTTGGTGGGCGCACGCGAACTCGACTTGTGCGTGCATCGGGCTTTTAAAATTCACCTCTTAAAGCGCACTTACGCATGCAAAACCTACTGACAATTCAACGTCATATTATAGCAATTTTCAAAAGCCCACTTACACACACACACACAGAGCCTGATTTTAAAAGGCACTTGCATGCTTAAAATTGGGTTTTACATATGTAAATCCACTTTACCCATGTAAGTGGGCTTTTGAAAATTGCTACAATATATGCCATTGAATTGTCCATAGGATTTACCCACGTAAGTGCACTTTACGCGGGTAAATGGCTTTTAAAAATTGCTACGCTAGTATGTTACATTTACATCTGTATTTCCTTTTAAAATTAACTTCAAAGTGCAATTACACATGTAAAACCCTTTTTTAAGCGTGTAAATCCTTTTTCAAAAGTACCCCCTAAATTTGCACTTCAGGCAATTGAGGACAAAGTGACTTGCCCAAGGTCACAAGGAGTGTCGGTGGGATCCGAAACCTGCCTTCCCTGGCTCGCAGCCCATTGCTCTAACCACTAGGCTCTTCTGTCAAGCAGCCCCTTAAAGCAAAAACCCTTTTACAAGAAGATTTCGGAGAAACACGCCTAAGAGGACATACAGTCAAACCACTCCATCTACGCAACCTTTAAACAAAGCCATATTTTATTAGACTGAACACCAAACACCGTTTACTTTCCCCTTTTTATTTTATGACGGCAGTGAGCTGGTCCCATGGCTCAGGCTGCAGCTCGTACGTTCAATCTCTGATCTGATGGGGCCGGTGAAGCAGAAGTGATGAACTTGAAACCGAGGAGGTAAGAAAGACGGCTTTACCTCTAGTGACCTCTCCCAGCCAAAGGAGCAGCTCTGAGGGTAAAGCCTCAGGGAAGACTTTCCTCCTGGCCAGAGAAGGCGCTGGTGGTGTGAAGGGGGGGGGGGGGGGGCAGGTATATGATGGAAAAAACAAAGATAGTTTAAGATCCTCAAACTAGAACAAGCGGCAGAAGTGCCCTTAAGTGAGACAGCAGACCAACCCACACTTTTATTTTAGGTAACAAAGGCATGGCTGAAGAAGAATTAATATGGCACTGTGAATACAGTTAAGGAGCCCTTGATCTCTCCCCTGCTCTTTGTGCTTCTCACTGCCCCTCAGGGCAGCTGCTCTGAAACCCAGTCCCCTGGTAAGGATACTGGGACCATGCAACTACTCAAAAGACTGGAAAGATGACGGATTAGCATCAAATTGTTGAAGCTCTAGTCTAAAGCTAAGGTAAAGAATCCATACTTAGACTATGGCGAAATGTTTTATGTAGTATTGTGATTCCTCGTTTTGCACTAGGACGTGCGTCTCCCCCTTCCCTTCTAAATTCCTATGCTGCCTTGTGGGTGGTACCTTGACTGGGGTAAAATTCTACAGTGTTTTCCAGTGGGAGATTCCTTTTGTGACAGCAGGGCCTGAAGGGGTTAACCAGATTGCCTGAATTCAAAACTAGGCCTAGACTGCCTGTTCCTTCAATTGCAATCTTGTTCTAGGAGTGGTTAATATCAAAGTGTTATTGGCTACAGAGTCAGTGTTCTGCACTATGATTTGTTCTATAAATACAGCCCTGAAGAGAACTGCTTCAAATTTGCTAGAACTCTCTAGTCTTGGTTTGGCTTCAAGGGAAGCAGACCGGTGACCCAGGTCCTGTCCCAGCTACACAATCTCCTGTGCACAGCCTGCCACCAAATTTCCCCCCTCCTCCCACCCTGGGC
Source organism: Rhinatrema bivittatum (assembly GCF_901001135.1). Taxonomy (NCBI): domain Eukaryota; kingdom Metazoa; phylum Chordata; class Amphibia; order Gymnophiona; family Rhinatrematidae; genus Rhinatrema; species Rhinatrema bivittatum. The sequence continues at coordinate 75,286,632 of NC_042618.1, read as the reverse complement.
ACTGGCTACAGTAAATCTTAATTAGGTAGTGTTAACTATATAAATTCTTGTTCATGTTCCCTGCTTGCTGTTTGCAAGTTGAATCTTTTCATGTTTACTGTTCCTCCTTTGTCTTCATTAACTCAGGTCTGTTTTGTGCTGCCAAATGGTGTCACCCACATGTTATGGCTAATTCAGCCTGCTTATAGATGGAAAAAGAAAGCTATTTCTATCCCTGGGTGTGAGTAACAGGAATTAGATCTATTTTACAGGATCTGCCAGGTACTTGCGACCTGGACTGACCGCTGTCAGAGACAGGATGCTGGGCTCAATGGACCTTGGTCAAACCCAGCATGGCAAGTCTTATGTTTTTATGTCAGCTGTACATCTCTGGCAGATCAGTGACTTACAGAAGTGTGTCATTGGATGTTATCAGTATATTTTTGGGTTTGTTATGTGGGTGTCATTTCAGGTAGCTATGTGATCCCTGTGTTTTGTAGGGTCACAGTGTCCCTAGAAACCACCAGGGGAAAATTTGAGAGGTAGAGTACTTACCCAGAGGCAAGTGGGAATCCAGTGGGTAGGCAGGTGGGGTCTGTACAGTACTAGGAAGAACCATCTAAGTGACCAAGCGGATAATCTGGAGTGGATGTTAGGGGTAGCATTATGTGACAAAGACTTTAGGAGATCTCCATTCGTTTCTGAAGTAGATGTTGCTGCTTTGGCTTGTAGGGTAAAAGCCAGTGACCCTAAACAAGGATATGCATAATTGACTATGGCCTACAGCCATGCACATAGTCTGAACCAAAATGCAGGCTTAAGTAACACAATGATGGAGTCTTCAGCCACACGATGATCTTGGCTACTTAATTTAGGACTGTGACTCATACAGCAGAGAAGAAGCTATAATAGTTCTTCCAATTCAGACATCTGTCTACACTTTACAATGTGCAAGGACACTCAGGACACATGGACTGTGAACATGTTCTTAGTGAAAACTTTGTATCTAGCCATGCAACCAGCTATGAAATGGGTATTGTTCAGCAGATGTCCGCTGATTAACTTGATTACCCATTGGTGAGAATATTTATCTGCATCTGGACTCAGACATCATCTGCATCCCACCAATCTTGTGTCTATAGAAGGTGGTAACATCCAATCAAGATTGACGTTGGATCCTATGGAAACTAAAATGCATTGTGGTTCCAATAGAAAAAAGGTCTCTGAACTATACCAACCTTGAATTCTATTCCCCAGAATTTTAAGATTGTTAATCTTTTCCCTTGCATTACTCCAGGCCATTTTCCTATGGGATTTTTCCCAAAACTTTGATTGCTGCAATTCACTATACCTGTGAACTAGCAAGTCTAAGACTGAGTTCCGTGCTCAGCCTATCCTGCTCCATAACCTGGGAGTAGATGTCTTGCCAACTTATTCCTTTGAAAGAACTTTGGCTAAAGCCAAGAACTTCTTTACACTGTTCCTGCTGGCATACCTCACGGAGATGTCTGTAAGACCTCTGGGTTCTATTTTTCCTGTCATCTGCCAGTCGGAGATTTGCTAGATTTTCCCCATGGCATGCTGAGACAGGTCCTGGCTTTCTGCAGGAGTATGACCCACCAATAGCTAAGGGTGAGATAAAACTGGCTTCGTTACCTTTCAGCTGGGTTAATAAGTTTGACATTGTGTAATTGACAAATGTAAGTTGACTTGGAGATAAAGCATGAGTTCTGCATATTTTTACTAACAGTGATTTGCTCTGTAAAATTTTAGAAACTTAAAACAAAAAGAAAATATCTGTACTGTATTAAATCTTGTATATTTATGTTTTTACAATAAACCTGACTGATTATCTCACAAAGGTGTAAGCAACTGTTCCTTTAAAAATATTGAATCCATATCATCAGATTATCAGATAAATCTTTTAATCTACTATAGCCACTATCTACCTCTCCTGCTACAGTTGTTCTCTTGGTGTGAAGGCCAATCATGGTCCTGGAATTTATCCTATTGATAGAAAGTTGACAAGCGCTGCAGGCATATTCATGGTTTTGACTACATTCATAGCAAATGTTTTCTGTGATAAAGTTTATGTGAAATTTTTATTACAAAAATTATTACTAATATTTATCATTTATAAAGTATTACTTAAGTTTTGCAAAAAATTTCATTTTGCCAATTTTTTGCACAAAATTTAGCCATGCAAACATACATATTGAGCTGCTTTGCCTAAGTATGCAGCTCATTACCTGTTCTGCAAAGATTTTGCGCTGTATTTTGCAAAGTCAAATACATGTGAAAAATTGGCAAACAGCATGCAAAAAATGTTGCAAACAAAATTGTGCACGTTATTTGTTGTTTCCCACTCATTGATGCTTTTGCAAAGCATAATGAAGCTTAGTATGTTGGTCTCCAAGTCTAAACCCAAACTGACCACTACAATGAAAGTTGGCATGTCTCCTGGTCAACAGAGCCACTGTATCAGTATTTTTCACACATGCTGAAAAGCACCAAAACAAATATAAAACTTACTCAAAAAACGTATGTACTGACGTTCCACAATTTCCAACTCTTTTTCATTCGCATTTTACTCCAAAGAAATATTAATGATTAAAGTTTCTGAAAGCTCCTCCTAGTGAACAATATTTGCCACTGAATCCAAGAAAAAGGAGGTGCTGCTGTGCTGTTTCCCATCAGAACCCTACCTAGGCAGTACAATGAGGCGTGGGAAGCAAAAAGAATTACAGAAGGGATTCTGGGAAAGAAGAGGGTGGAAAAGCAGGGGGCCATCGACAAACTGTGTATGTAGTTTATTCCAAAGAGTATAAAAATATAAGACGTATATTAGAACAGAGGAGAAAAATGGAGAATATGACAAAAGCCAGAAATTATCACACCGAGAAACAAGTAAACTGATATTGTGAAAAGCCATATAGAAACCACCCAAGGCAGAGTAAACCTTAATACAGAAGCTCAGTGCAGCAGGAAGCTCATAGGGAGCGTCAGTTTATAACTGTGCACATTCAGTTAAAGTCCTGGTGCACTTTTTATACGCACACGTTACCTGGAATGCTCAAAGTGAACTCAGGTGCATACATTTCAACGCTCCAGTACATGCACAGATGAATTCGCACAATTACACTTCCTCATTGGAGAACTTGTGCAGGTAAACTTATGCGCAGAGTTTTTAAAATCAAAAAGCATGCCTGGAAGTTCCAGCTCTACCTCTCTCTCCAGTTTGTGTAAAAATTAAACACCATACCAGGTAACAGGCATACTTTTAAGCACAGACGGCCTCTGAAAATTTAGCTCTAAGAGACTATAAAACAAACAGCAGCATTCATTTTCAGATTCCACTCCTGTGAAGTGCCACATCTGAATATGGTCAGGCGTGCTGTCAGAAATGTGACGGGTACAGCTTTAAGAGTTTTATCAGGACCCTACTTTAGCCAGGTACTGTTGGCATTATTATTTTACTGTGACATTAAACCATGGCCTGCTTACCAAGAACAACAGGTAGGAGCAAAACAAGCATGTTTCCAGCTTACCCTGTCATACAGCTCCACGATCAGGTGATAGGCAGCTTCATCTGAGCCAAACTGGAAGTCTACAATCCTGTCCACGCCGAGCTGTGTCACGCTGACCAGCCTGCGGGTCTTCAAATGCTTCCGGCACTGCCCAAACCCAAAACACAAACACTGAACAGGTATTCTGCTCTGACTCCATGAAATTGGTAATATTTTTTTTTTGTACTTTACATTTTTATTATGATATATGTAAAACAGTTCCAGCAACTCAACAGAACAAAATATCGCAAGAACAATTTACATGTACATTCCCATATGCCATCACCCTTCCCCTCATAAGAGAAGTATCAAGTATATCATGTAAGTCAAAGATTGGAATACAAATATATTTACAATACAGGAGTACAAAATACTGAATTAAAGATCTACACAGAAGGATACTGGCTCAGGAAGAATAACTAAAGCAATGAGTTACCCAAAGGTGAGTTCATTTGATGCCAACCAGGAAATATACAGCATCCATGTTTTACCAAATTTAGAGTTTCTCCGTATGGCTGTGATTTTATTCAATCTGTAAATCTTACGCAAATGGTTAAAAATTGATTGTAAGGTTGGTGCCGACTTACATTTCCAGAGTAATGCTATTTTGCAACGAGCAGCCAAAATTATTTGTATAAGTAATTTCTGCACAAGGCAGTCAGCCGAGCGCACCGAACTGTATCGGTCTGTATGCGGGAAGTCCTTAGAGAACATCTTTTTTTTTTTTTTTAAATGAGTTTCCTGAACCATAGCAATAGATACCTTAGAGGATTTATTTACTTTATTTATTTAACAACTTTTTTATACCGACATTCGTGGGTACATCATATCGGTTTACAAGGAACTAAGAGAAATACAGCGAACAGGGGGGGAAGGGAGCAGTAACAACACAAGGGGGGATTAACAAGGCAAAAGGCATAACGAGTAGATGGTTCAATGCAGGCAAATAAAATGAAATATAAAATGAGCTAATGTAGTGTAGAGTAATAATAACATAATCGGGTGCCAGCTCTCTAAACAATAGTTGTCATTTTCTATACAAATTTAATCCCTTAACATTGAGGGAGAACAACTGAAACTTTGTCATAATTTAGCTACGATTCCAGAAGTTAACCCAAGCACGATTAACCAATACATCAACATGAAGAGCACTTCCCATACTAACACAATCTCTAGCCCCCTCCAATCTTTAGCCTTCCCTCCTTTATTTGACATGAATGCTCTGTACTCCTCTTGCATAATTTCCCCATTCTCCATTCCTAACACCAAATCCTCTTCTTTTTCACTCAACGCACAATTAAACTCTGGAATTTGTTGCCAGAGGATGTGGTTAGTGCAGTTAGTGTAGCTGTGTTTAAAAAGATTGGATAAGTTCTTGGAGGAAAAGTCCATTACCTGCTATTAATCAAGTTGACTTAGATAATAACCACCACTATTACTAGCAACAGTAACATGGAATAGACTTAGTTTTTGGGTACTTGCCAGGTTTTTATGGCCTGGATTGGCCACTGTTGGAAACAGGATGCTGGGCTTGATGGACCCTTGGTCTGACCCAGTATGGCATGTTCTTATGTTCTCTCTCACCCTGATCCCAAAATCACCCAATCACAGATCCCACACATTGACAAAAGGCGTGGTCATTATCCCAAGAGGAGGCCCCCTTTCCCCGCCCCAAAATGTGAATCCAGCATATTGCTTGAAAACCAAGAAAACACAATGTTAGAAATGGGTGGCAAGCTCAGCATTGCCTTGTAGAGGGACTTGGTATGAACCCTGACTCAGGTCTTCCACTATCCAGGTCAGCTGGGGATACTGCATGGGCAGCGTTCACAGACCCTGGGGGGTGGAGGGTGGGGAAGGAAAGCATTACGATTGTTATGCAGTGGTGACATCTAGGCCCAGAGCTCCTTCAGGAATCCATGTGCAAGGTTCTGGAAGGCGTCCTGGTGCATGGCCTCCAGCAGAGGGGAGGGGATAGAAATGGGGGAGAAATCTTTGGGTAGTTGTGATTCAAGACTCATAATACCAGGATCCTAGCCCAACTCCAACTTAGCTGTAAGCCCAATGGAGCAGGAGGAAACTGCGAGGCCAAAAAAAGAGAAACCCTAGCACTAGCCAGTTCTAGATATGCATTTGCAGGGTATCGGCAATGAATCTTTCTAAGATATCTGCATACATTTCAGATATTTTGGTTACCCTAAATGCCAGACTTGTGTTGGACCTTTGAGAACCAGACTTAGGATCTAAATCCATAGTGATCACCTCTGGCCTGAGAACCAGGTCTCATTTTCAAGATGTCCACAATGAATATTCATGCATTTGGTCGAACACTCCAGTTAATTTGCATTCGAGTTATCCTAAAACACCAAACCAATTTGTGTCCCTCAAAGACCACAGTTGGCCAGACCCGATCTAGATAACAAAAACCTACTCGGAGGATTTCTGAGTACAAGGTCCACTTTATGCTCCTCTCCAACGTCAGCTGGAAGAAGAGCCCTAGAGAAAAAGCCACTGCGTGTTCACATCCAGCTTCCTCCTCAGTGCTCCAGGTTTAGGACTCCATGAAATCGCACCTCATTAGCACTGACGTACCTACCTTCATCGCAAAACCAGAGGGCATCATGTTTTTGGGCCATTCAAACTCTGTTGTGTGAATTCTTATGCCGGATTCGACTAAAAGTACAGCTTTAGACTCCGGCCTGTTGGGGGAAAAAAAAAATTGAAAGCAAAGTGAGCTAAGTGAATCCACTTACACGAGGCCAGCCCTGCGGCTCAAGCTGCAGCTCAGCAAGAGGCCTGTGCTCAGGTCTCTGGTCCGACAGGAAGTGACATGCTCGAGCATGGGGAGGCAGCTGCCAGCCTCAAAGTAGTGCTGAAGGAGGCCATCTCTCCGGCTCTCAGGGCTATTAGTGCTCTTGGGACGAGACCGGGGAAGGGAGACAAAGAGGGAGAAGACCACAAAAGGTTGCATGAGTTACAGAATTTTTACAATTCTGGGGACAGCTGAGCTCCACTGTGCCGAGGTGCAATGCGAGACACCCGAGGCAGTTATCCCCATCCCACCCCCATCTTCAGCTACCAGCTCACCACACAGCTGCAAGCTTGGTTTATAAAAAAAAAAGACAGTTCTTACTTTTGAAGGCGAATAAGATAGGTCTTATTATCCACATCATAAACATTATTCACCCTCATTCCCAGCAGGCTGTCAAGAAAACATAGTCAGTATTAGTCAAATAAATACAGGGAGTAGCAGCAACGTGAACAGGCTTGCATAGTGCTCAAGTTCAAATTTACAAACCAATTACACAAATCGCACTAAGCGAACTAAAACAAACCTGCCTCTTGACTTGATAGATAAAGACATGGACCCTGCTACCTCTCTGATCTGCGTGCATGTCTTTGCTTCATGCTTCCTCCTCTACCTTGACAGTTTTGGACTTTTTACTGTAGCCACCTGCTGGAAGCTCTGCCCTGCTGAGTTTGCAGCCATCTTGGAGGAAATGCTGTCTTTTTCTTTCCTGACTCTCAGACTGGCATAGCTTTCTCAGCAGTCCTGCTCCTTCCTATCAGGCCGATACAGAACAGTGCACTCTGGTGGAGCGCACTGTTAACCTGCGGTTGGACGCGCATTTTCCACGTGCTAGCTTTACCCCTTATTCAGTAAGGGGTAATAGCGTGTCGAAAACGCGCGTCCAACCCCCTCAAAACTAATAGCGCCCGCAACATGCAAATGCATGTTGATGGCCCTATTAGTTATTCCCATGCAATTCAGAAAGTAAAATGTGCAGCCAAGCTGCACATTTTACTTTCAGAAATTAGCGCCTACCCAAAGATAGGCGTTAATTTCTCTCGGCACCGGGAAAGTGCACAGAAAAGCAGTAAAAACTGCTTTTCTGTACACCCTCCAACTTAATATCGATATTAAGTCGGAGGTCCTAAAAGTAAAAAAATAATTAAAAATAAAAAAATTTAAAAAAGCTTGAAAACCGGACGCTCAATTTTGCCGGCGTCCAGTTTCTGAACCCGTGGATGTCAGCGGGTCCGAGAACCGACGCCGGCAAAATTGAGCGTCAGCTGTCAAACCCACTGACAGCCGCTGCTCCTGTCAAAAAGGAGGCGCTAGGGAAGCGCTAGTGTCCCTAGCGCCTCCTTTTACCGCGGGCCCTAATTTGAATAGTTTTATTTATTGTATCGCGTGCACAGGACACTGGCCTGTGCGCTCGCCCGCTCTCCCGCGTTTCTTTCTGTATCGGCCTCTACGTGAGAGTGCTACTTTTAGACATCTCAGGCTGGTGCTAGCTGAAGTTTAAGATCATAAGCCTGAGAGGCCATATGACAATAGCACAGTGTATCTTACAGGGGTTTGATCTACTATTTTGTTCTTCTACATGTATCAATAAAAAAATCTCAAACACATAGATCTATAAAAATGGAGTCACCACAAGGGCCCATGGACAGGGATTTCCACTTTCAACCAGACCAACTGTATTAGATTCCTTTCTCAGACTTCTGCTCCCTCGGCCAAGGTGACCTAGAAGTAACCAAGAAACAGCTGCCGCGGAACATCAAAGCTGGTACTCTGACAGGAAAAGGGTGGCCAAATCAGAGCAACAAAGGAGACAGACCTGAGGTGGCTACTGCCTTAGAGTGCATCTGACAATGGTTTTCCAAGTAGCGTGCAACAACCATCATGCATCATGAGTGGCGCTTTAAAATATTTTAATTAAATTATTCAAGCACTTACCAACATTAAAAATGTCTTATTAATCTGCATTAATTTATTATAGTTTCTTTACTTTTTACATGATACTGTGCATTTATAAAGAACACTTAACAGAAACATCAGATCCGACCATGCAATAAAACAAATATCAATGCATTATTTTATGAATCCTCTTTCCCAAAATGCATAGAATATTATAACTACAATGAAACAGCAATACTCATAACAATCATATGAACTTAAGATGCACAAAGAGTGGAGAACAGAACTAGGACATACAAAAAAAATATATTCATCTTCTGGTGTCACCTCAGTGACAGCAAAAGAAGCTCCCTCTGTTGCCAAACACTTCGTGAAGTAACACAAACCCCTACAGAAAATAAAATCACCTAGAAACTTGCCATACCATAACAGCAGTAACTCAGGACACAAACAGCAGCAGCCTAATCTATGAAAAGGCAGCAATGCAAATATTCACCAGGCCCTATAACACTAATACACCACCTAGTGGGAAAACAACAAGCTGGACAGCTACAAATCCCTACAGAAAAACTGCACACTAGCCAAAATACTGCACCTCAGTCACACAAGCAGAACAGAGATCGACCCTTACTCAGTACAAAATAAGGAACTGTAGGAGATATCAGAAGTTTTTAACCACTGTATGCAACCAAATATAAATACTGGCCCCCACAAGAGGGACGCTGACATGTATGTTTCAAGGGAAAAACAAGATAAGGAACTTTTAACCAGAATGATAATAAGTGCCCAGGTTATCTGATCTTCCTGTTTAACTTAGGACTATAACTTCTTTTCATAAACAATGAGCTAAGACGTGCCCAAGACAAGGACAGGTCACAGAAGCAAAACCAACCCAAATCTGCCCGAAAAACAGCCTATCAAAAGGGCAGTTTATCAGACAAGTGAGCTCATAAAAAAACACTAACACCACAAGACAGCTCGCAGGTCAAGAGGTTGCAGAACTGAGAATACATTCTGGTCCAGAGTCACCATGCAGCAGGAGCAGTGACCCCCCCCCCCCTCCCATGGGAGAGGGGAGCCAGCAGTTTAAAATGGAGAAACGACACCCCCCCTCCCCCGGCCGTCCCCGCTGCTTGACTATGCATGGGTTTCTTACATATTCATGCATTGCCTGTTAAAAGCAACAGGAGAGAGGGCTCATGGGGCCAGCAAAAAAAAGAGCCATTAACACCTGAAGACCTCATCCGAACCTACACCCCCACGCCCTTCCCTGAGACAAAGCAGATGAGCTCAGGAGCTGCGCTTGTAAGCATCCCTGTAGTTACCTGGCTGATTGTCTCAAACCTGCCTTTTTCTTCTCCAGGGTTCAGAACAGTCTTAGCCCAGCAAGCAACTGGGGCCAAGAATACCTGCTCCCTTCAGCAGAGACTGTCTCCTCACAGACTGCTTCAGGGTGAAATGGAAGGTAATCTCCTAAAGTTATGGGATTAGTTAACTAGTTACGCTTATTAATTTACTCTAAGCAAGTCAAGGTCTCTGATATGTTAAAGTTACTAATGATGTAGAGCTTTACTCAGTATAAACCGATGCTGAGCAGCAAGGACTGTAGAGATGTGTATTGTCTATTTCATTCTGACTGCTAAACCTGAAAAGTCTGACAAATAAAAGTGATTCTGTGGAAAAACCCCATTGTTTTTTCTGAGTTATTTGGATTACATATTAATAGGATGTAACAGACGTAACTGTCTGTAGTACTGCCCCTCTTGAAAGATGTGGGAGAGGGGGAAGGAGGTGTGTTGTATCCGACAGGTTACAGAGCACCCTTATATTGCTTACAGGACTACAAATTGGAAACAAAAACATGCAGACAAAACTGAAATGGAAAGCCTGTGAACAGTAGAATACTGAAAAAAAGCAAAATTCAAATATATAAGAAATGCACATTCCTATTTCCAAAGATGGCATATTCCAATCGCTGAAAGTCAAAATAATTATTTTTTTCTTTGATCTTCTTTTTCCCCCTTGTCTGTCTTTTCCTAATTCCTTTCTCAGGGTCTCTTTTATTCTGTTTCTTTTCTCTCCTCCTATCTTCTTTCCTTCCTCATACACATTCTCTCTCACATGCGCTCTCTTATATACACGCTTTCTCTCACACAAGCTCCCACCCTCGCATGATCTCTCTCACACACATAGGTGCCCACTCCCCCAACACACACACAGGCTCCCACTCTCACATGCAGGCTCCCACTCCCACATGCTTTTATACGCAGGCTCTTATTCTCACAAACACACACTCGCATAGGTTCAGGCTCTCATTCTCACATGCTCTCTCACATGCAGGCTCCCATTCCCACATGCTCTTGCTCACATATACAAACAAACTTTATCAGAGCCTCTACCTCTCTTCAGGGCTCCTTGCTGCAAGGCCTCCTCTTCTTGGGATAAGCTCCATGGCAGCCCTGCGGCACAGCCTCCTTTTCTTGAGCACCGGGCAATTTTGATTGAGTGACCCTAGGCTACACTAGTGGCTCTCCTATTCACTCACACACACACACACAGACATCCACTCTCACATGGTCGCTCCCATTCCCTGCTATCCACCCCCCCACACACACTCACATACACAGACTCTCACTCTTACATGCTCTCACCTAGGGTCACATTCCCACACAAACACACAGGCTCTCACATGCAGGCTCCAATTCCCATACACGCCCACAAAAACACACACTCATATGCTCTCACATGCAGGCTGCCACACTCTCTTTCATAAATATGCCTATGCTTTCTCATACTCCCTCCCTCTCTCTCACATACACAGGCTCTCTCTCCTTCACAGACACATTACGTGTGTGTGTGTGCATGCCCGCGAGAGCCTATATGTGACACATAGACTCTCAGAAACACATATAGGCACTCACAGATATAGGCTCTCATAAACACACACACACACACAAGCATACAGACTATCACACAGACACACTCATGCATACAGGCTTTCACACAGACATATACGGCCTCCTCTTGACATTGGGCCGTGGTGGGATAAGCTCAACCATGGCCTGCCAGCCTTCTTGAGCTGGGGGCGTGAAAGCGGAATCTGTGCGTGCCTGCACACAATTTTTCCCCGAGGGCTCACATAGCTTCCACTTCCCTGCCCCCACAGATAAAAGGTAACATCGCAGCCTCTCCATATTTTCAGTTGCCAGCAGGTTGAGCTCCACTGGCAGCCCATAGCCTCTCTTCCTCTTCAGCTGCCGGTGGGTTGGGCTCAGCTGGCGGCCTGGCGACCTCTCCTGCTGCTGCCACTCCCACCCCAAGACAAAGCTGCTGCGAGCCTGTGCTTCCCCTTAAGCCGACACCCGGCAACATTGCCCCCCCCCCCTCTGCCCCGCCCCTCGCTACACCACTGTGGCTAATGCAGGAACAGCAGCTTCCTCGGGACCCTTTCTCAGGTACCCATCCCAGCTAAGATTTTGTCTAAAACGATTCCAGTTAGGTCTCAATATGAGGATTAGCTAGAAGGAAAGTGTTGAGCAAAAAACTCAAAACACAGCTGAGAAGGAGCAGTAAACACCTGGAGAATGTGTGAAGGTACATGTATCCACATTTTTAGGGAAAAAAATAAAATGGATCCATCTTAAGAAACAACATTATTTGTCTCCCTCTGGATATAACTAAGCACAAACTGCAAGCCTAACCAAGTGCTACACTGAAAAAAAGTGAGCATTAAGAGGGAATCCCTTAACTGTGCAGGCAGCGGTAAAATCTGCGTGTAATTGGTACACATAGGCTTTAGCCCACACTTTTAAAGTGAACTTACATGCAGAAGTGCATGAGTAAGCACAAACTCACCCCTACCCTATTGAGGGGGCAACTTCTGCAGATTAATTTACGTGCACACTTTTAAAAATCAAGCTCCGACTCTTCCCCCCACCTTCGCCAGTGCATATAATTATGCATGAAATCTGGTTATATGCATACTTTTACGTACACTGAGCTCCGGGTTATTTTATAACAGCCAGTTACGCATATACAAATGTGTTTCATGCAGGTAAATGGCTTTGAAATTCAGTCCTAAATCTTACAAAGGCACTTTGGCTACATCTGCTCTGAATTAATAACTCTGTCCTTCTGAATATGAAATAAGCCAAACTACAGTGAAATAAACAGTGAGAAACATCCTAATCCATACAATAACCCGATCATGGATGCTGACCAATAAAAGCTGCACTGCACCTGGATGAGGACTGAAGCGAGCAGGTGAATATGAAAACATGACATTACAAAAGCCAACAAAATGTGAACTCATGAAGACACTCCAAAGAGTGCTTTATCCGGACATTCAGACCCCTTCATTACCATTCTCTGGAGCTGGAATCCTGCAGCCTTTGCCCTCATGCCTCACACTGCACTCAGATTTGGGCCCAATATACTACACTTTATTGCGGCTGTCCCAGAAGAGAGAATTTTGTATGGCCCATCTAGTTGTTAGGTACACGCGCACTGTTGTACATGTGAAGCTTGCAGCTAATTTCTGGAGGGAAACTACCATACAAAAGGCATGCGTATTTGCTGGCAACTAATCAGGCACACAATAACGCGTGCACATTTGAAAATCAAGACGTATGCACGCCACAATCATCATCTGAGCTAAATACACCCCAGGAACACATCTTTTTAACTTTCCTACAAGTTGGCATGCCACGAAAGCCCCTGCCTACTTTTAGCCTGGTAGAGCAGGGCAACCTTCTGGCAAGCCCAATCACCCAAGCTTTAAGAATTCTCCTCCTCCTCTTAACAGAGCCATTTTACTAGAGAACATTTTTCTTTTAACAAATGCATTTCCTCTAAAGGCAAGATCTAGATACAAAATCAAGCAGGTTCAAACTCTTCCAGGAGCTGACCTGTCTGCGCCATGGCACGTTTCATCGGCAACATTTTAAAGACCATTGTCAAATTATGAAATGAGTTGCTGTATTTATTTCAGTTATAAATAATCCGATGGGTTAACTGTTAATTTCGATACAAAGCTTTTGGGAGACTACTCTAGTTTACATCTTATGGTCTAGCAGCCTCTAACTCGAGTTTTCAACCTGATATTACACATCATGCACAGCTGCCCCAGCACCAGGATCCTCAGTGTCGGGCTGGCCCTGGACCAAGAACCGTACCTGGCATTCAGCTCAGCGATAACAGCTCGGACATCGATGGTGCTGAATCTGCCCTTCATAGCGCCGAAACTGTAAACCAGTGCTGTCAGAGGCTCACCGGAACGCTGCCCGGAGGATGCGCCGGATCCACAAGCCAGACATGAGCGGCCTGCTACGGCAAGTCTGCGGGATCAATACTGAGAGCGGACTAACGAGTGTTCCGGCCGCTGAATGCCCTGACCCCTGCTGGCAGACGGGAAAATCGCAGCGGCTATCAGAAAATTATCCCATGCTCAGTCGGCAGAGGGCAGTAGTGTTCCCCAGCAAAAAATAAAAAATAAAATAGAGCAACGTGCGATTGGATTATGCAGAAAAGATTTTTCAATAAAAAAGAAATAACGTCTTAAGACACGCCAAAAAGACACACTCTGAATTAAAATGTTTAGTATATATTCAATAGTAACATTAGTGATGTTTGAAATAAAAGTGGAAAATAAAATGTTTAGCAGTGCTTCTTATATAAAAATACATTCTATTCTAATATTTAAAATAAAAGGAAACTGTGTCTCGCTATCTTGCCCAGGCTGTCCTACAGTGGCTATTCACAGGCGCGATCCTACTACTGATCGGCACGGGGGTTTTGACCTGCTCCGTTTCCGACCTGGGCCGGTTCACCCCTCCTTAGACAACCTGGTGATCCTGGGCTCCCCCGGGATCACCATATTGATGCCCATCTTAGTGCGGACACCCGATCGGCATAGCACACTGCAGCCCAGAACTCCTGGACTCAAGCGATCCGACAGCCTCAGCCTCCCGAGTAGCTAGGATTACAGGCGCGCGCCACCGTGCCCGGCAATTATTCTGCTGTTGCCTGCTATATTAGAAGAAAATATATTCTGACGTCGTGTTGCCTCACTAGCTCCCTCTATTGTTCAATGTTTTTATGACAGCTCCAAGACATTTCCAAGTATCCGAGCGATTTTACCCAGCAAAGTGAATGCTAGCAATTCTGCACTTTCAGTATGAAAAATATGATGTGCTTCTCATGTGCTACTAATTTTGTGTTAAATTGTTTTGCTCATTAAGATCTAGCATTTAAAAGAGGCAGTACAGGAATTTCTGAGCAAAAAACTCTTGTTCCCTCCCTGTACAAGGGTTGCTGCTGTATAACTTTCAGCTAAGAAAAGGGGAAATGTAGTACCCTGTGCTGTTTCCATGAGTGTTTCTTTTAGGATTTACAAACTGCTCTATTACTCTATCTATGTATAGAAATAGATATATAGCTTTAGCTATAGAGATATATACCTATATAAGATAGTAACATGCAGTATGGTGCACTCGACCGAGTGCACTGTTAGCCCCCGTTTGGCCGCACGTTTTCGACGCACTATTTTTACCCCTTATACATGTTGATGAGCCTATTAGTTAGTTCCGCGCGATCCAGAAATTAAAATGTGCAGCCAAGCCGCACATTTTACTCTCAGAAAGTAACTCCTGCCAAAGGCCAAAGGCAGGAGTTAATTTTGGCTGGCACTGGGAAACTGCTTTTCTGTACACCCTCCAACTTAATATCATAGCGATATTAAGTCGGAGGCCCCAAAAATAAAAAAATAAAAAAATCTTTAAAAAAAAAAAAAATCTGCCCATGGCCCGAACCCGTGACTGTCTCAGTGGGTTCGACAACTGACGCCGGTAAAATTAGGTGTCGGCTCCGGTAAAATACCACTCCGTGCAGGTTCCCCCATGATTCTGTTAAGGGTAGTAACTGCCGCTCCATGCAGCTTACTCCCAGGCCCACTACCCCCAAGCTTCTTTTCATTCTTTCCCATCCTCAAGCCTTTAGGGATCCACAGTGTTTATCCCATGCCCCTTTGAAATCCTTCATGGATGTATGTATGTATATATCTATCTATCTAAGTAAGAAATGGTAGTGTGGTGGATATTTGATATTGGATAATCTAATAACACTGTAATTCTACTGGGTGCCAGCAGGGGTCTTTCTGCAATTTGGAACCTTTATAGAGCACTGGGTGACAATGCTAAACATGAATCATAGATTAAAGACATTTTCTCTTCTCAGTATAATCACAAAAAGTTATTCCCAGCATGTTATAAATATTCACAGGCCATTCAGAAGATATGTAACATCTGATCTTGCATTTGGCTAGCTTGGCTATTTCAGTTTCTGTAAGAGTGATAGAATCCAGCAAAGGCAGGTTTTAAAATAGAATGAAGACAGACAGCATTATAGAGTGACTGACTGGTTGGGTTTTCAGGATATCCATAATGAATATGCATGAGATATGTTTGCATGCACTGTCTTTGTTATATGCAAACTCATTAGAGATATGCTGAAAATCAGGCCAGTTTGTGATGTTGAAGGACTGGAATTGCTCACCCATAATTATCTCCAGTACTGAGACTGCAGTATTGTTTTATGACTGTAAACATATAAATCCATTGCTGTCCGTACCTGAGACATAATTAATGACATTTATATAATTTTTTTCTATACTGAAATAAGAGGGAGGGCTAAAATGATTGGCAATGTCTTCCAGTCGCAGGTTAGCTTCTGAGTCTCCCCTGTAATACAGTCTGCACTTTGGTAGCTATGCTAAATTCAGTATGCATCGAATACATTTATTTTGTGTTACTTGCTTAGACTTCATCCTCAATTTAAAATTTTCAAAATTGTACTTTGGCTCCTGGACTGGTAAAAGCAAACATTTTTTTTCAGAGTTCAGAAGTCTGAGAACTACTGGTCGAACTGTTAGGATCCAAAGGGGTAGGCTCAGAAGTTACATCAGAAAATATTCCTTCATAGAAAGGGTGGTGAATACATGAAACAGCTTTCCAGCAGAACCAATAGAGGCAAAAACAATAGCAGTTCAATAAAGTACAGGACATCATTAATTGCGAAGAAGTGAGAGGAAAGTCAGAGATCAACTGGGGTTTATGGCAGTGTAGCAGCAGCAAGTAGACTGAGCAGACTAGATGGGGCCCTATCTGCTCTTATAGTCTATGTTTCTGGTTTTTTTAGTGGTGAAGAGCACCCATAAGTCGCATATGTGTAAACTCCAGCAGCAATGATATTAAACAGTACCTACAATTGTTTGGAAATTTGACGGTTGAAAGTTGACAACCCTATTTACAGCTGGTCCAGTGGTTAGAGGCAGTGCTCTGGATTATCACGCAGAGGGACCTGGGTTTGTTCCTGGCACAAATCGTCCACTCCCAGCCAGGGCTGGGCAGTGACAGATTTAGGATTTTGCTGCCTCTAGGCACTGTTGGTGCTACTGCCCTCCCCCTGCGCCGGTAATGCAGACAATAGAGAACAGAAGGTCTAGAGCAGTGTTTCTCACACTTTTGAATGTCAGGGACCATTCTAGCTACCGCCCTTAAATTATGTGGACTTTTTTTTTTTTTTAAGGTTGGGACTGGTCTCAAGGCCTGACCTGCAGAACAGTGGTAGCAGCTGCATTTTAGGAAGTGTGGGGAAGATACTGTCAGCCAGCATCCATCTCAGACCTGCAGTGGTCACACCCCCTCCTGGTTTCCTGCTACTGTTACTATGATCGGACTTCAGGTCCCCTGCAGGGAAGCAAAACAGGTTTATTTTGGGCTCCTTTTGGGGCCGAAGTGACGTGCTTCAGCAGAATAAAAAGGATTGCTTTGGTTCTGTCATGGGGCAGAAGTGACACATGCTGGCAGGGCCTGCAGAAGTAAAAGCAGAGAGGCGTGTGGATAAGAAAAAAATTTGCAGGAGGGACACAACCCAGCAGATTTCTCACTACCACTGATGCTGCGGAGTGGTGATGGCCTTTGGACCACTGGTTCAGAAACAAGGGACTAGGGCCAAAACCCCTGGAGCTACAAGAGAGGGAGAGGAGCCTGGAGCAGCCGTGAGGGGCCCAGAGTCTTGGTAAGATTCCTACTGAGAGGAAGCCTATCCCAGGTTTCTTTCTCTTTTCTAAGGAAAGACACCCAGGAGAGGAATCTATCCAGAGCTTATTCTACCCAGGAAAGTGGCCAGCAGGAATTCTTCCAGTGGCAATCTCCATGGAGAGTCACTAGCATAACAGGGATCTCATTCTGGTGCAGGCCATCTGCCCCCATGAATTCAGTGGAGAACAGACCTGGATTTAGACCTAGGCACACTAAACCTGTGCCTAGGAGAGCAAAATTCTGGGGACAGCAAATTTCCTGTCCCTGCCGCTGCCATCCTACAGGGCCTTCAGTTCCATCTACTGCCCCTCCCCCTTCCCCCTTACGGGCTGCCGCTCCTGACTCCCCTGTCAACCTCCCCTCACCCTCTACTCAAGGCTCCAGTTCTGCTATCACAATGAAGCAAGCAGGGACAGAGTAGTCCCATGGCCCCCCACTCATAGGCACTGAAGTGTTCCCGCCCACTCTGGGCTTTCATGGCCAGAGGCAGGGCCTCTAAACACATGGGATTATTCAGACCCTCTTCTTCATTGTGAGAGCAGGAGCTCTGAGGTTTGTCGGTAGTAGGGGAGGGGAGGCAGAATGAAGTACCAGCCAAAGGAAGAGATTGGGGGTGGGGGTGGGTGCAGCACATCCTCTAGCATTTATTTATGTATTTATTCTGTCTTATTATCTCTTATTTCTCCAAGATTTAATTAGGATAGTGCCAAGGGACCACAGGAGGACAAATCTGTCACTGGTAGACAAGGAGAACTCATCAGGAGTTTCCTAAGAGTAGTGTGATAGGAGGTTTTGGAATTAGAGGAACCCTAGCTTGCTGATAAACTGTGACTGTTTAAATTTATCCTTTTTTGGAGTAACAAATTCCAATGTGGAAACTGGATTTTTTTTTTTTCCTGTATGGTACATTTGTCCAAAGTCCGTGGGCCTGGAAGTTATTGCTTTCCCCCACTGGAGGAACCCCAAGAGCTTCAGCAAGCTGGCCGGTGCTCTGCAGCACCCATCTGTGCCCCTCCATGGTAGCTGAGGAGGTTATAGCTGTCTTAAATTATGTTACAGTGCTGGCCTCTACCCTTTCTGCTGGTAGACTATTCCAAGCTTTTCTGTCTTCCTTTTTGATTTTTACAAGTCCTTGGCTTAATCCAACATCCAGGCCTCCTCCCTCATTTTATCACCAAGTTTTGTAACAATCCAATATGCCACCAAAGCCACCCTTGATATTAGGGATATGATCATGACTGCTTCATGCAGGTTGTGGAAGTTTGATGCAGTTGTAACATTGACATTAGGATGATTCCCATGGCTGCTCTGTTGCAGCTATGGTGGGGTTTAGGGATGCCCTTTCAGAAACAGGGCCGGACCACAAGGCAAGAGCTGAGTCTGTCTTCTGCCTAACTAGCCCTCTCCACTACAGGTTGAGCCCTTGGGTTCTGGGGGCCAGTAGGACTTGGGTACACAGGCAGAACATCATGGTGAAAGTTGGATTAGTCTTCTGCCTAGCCAGCCCCCTTCCCCACAGGTTGGGACCTTGGGTTCTGGGGGCCAGCAGGACTTAACTGGAACAGGCAAGGCTGGACTGGAGGCTGAGGCAAGGACACACTTGAGACCAGGATTGAATGCCAGAGAAGCACAGAGCTGGAGGCAAGGGCTAGATATGAAGGCTGGATGAAGCCAGGACAGATCAGGATAAGACACTGACAAGGACTGGACAAGACAAATAACACAGAAGGCCCAAAGGTCACTGAGCTAGGACAGAGGCCTGACGGGCACAGGGCTAGGCAAGACCCGAAGGCCACAGGGCTAAGCAAATCAAGGAGCATAAAGGCACACAGGCCACAAGGCAAGGCAGAGAGAATGAAGACCCTTAGGCCACAAGGCAAGGCAAGGTAGGTTTTGTGTCCGTCGGTTCCCGATGCCCTCTCTCCACCCTCATTACCTCTTTGGCACCTCCCTCTTCGTCCGCAGGAAGATTGGCTGCCGCAGCGTCCTTCTGCCGAGGTCCTCCGGCATCCCCGGACCGGCTAGACGTTGCAACCCGCCATATTTCCTGGAGGCCTAGGGGCGCACGCGCGGTGTGGCTCCGACTGAAGTACCAGCAATGGTGCGAACCTCGGAGGCATCCCCCGAAGAGGACGTCACCCGCGATGGATATATAAGGTCTTAGAATTTGCTAACATATTGAGTTAGCAAGGAATGACTATGGACTCGCTTCGACTTTCCAAGCTACTCTGCCTCCTCGGACTTAGCAAAGGGTTTTGCTACCTAAGCTACTCTGCCTCCTCGGACTTACTAGGGGTACCCGCTCCTCGGGGGCCTCGCTCTCTCTTTGTTTTTCAGGTGACAGTCTGGAACTGGTACTCACTTCTCGAGGGCTCTCGTTCCCAGACTTACTCGGTACTCTTTTCTGCCTGGAAGTCATCACTGCCAACTACATCAGTGAGTTACCATCGCTCTCTCAGAGTTTTCCCTGGAACCAGGTACTCGCTCCTCGAGGGCCTATACATTCCAGCTCCTGGGCTTCTATGAGACATTGTGTGAGTGTTACCAACTGGTTCAGTACATGAACTCTGCATACCCTGCCTACTCACTATATTTCAGTTTCTCTATAGCTCAGCCTCCAGGTATCGCTGTTCCAGTATCTGAGGGACTACAGCCCAGCCAGGCATTCCAGCTCACTACTGCCACCTCTGGTGGTTCAGTATACTGTCTAATAAAAGAACTAGTGTGTGTCTGTCTCCATACTCTGAGCCTGACCGATGGTCCCTCTCGGGATCTTCCCCCGGGGGCGTGGTCATCTGCCACCAGTCCAAGGATCCACCCACAACTCTTCTAAATAACAACAGATTGCTAATCCCAAGCAGACAGTTAACTCCGAACTGAACAGTAGGACAAGGAGGCCCTAAGGCCACAAGGCAAAGCTGAGAGCAAGAAGGCCCTTAGGCCACAAGGCAAGACAGAGAGCGAGAAGGCCCTTAGGCCACAAGGAAAAGCTGAGAGCAAGAAGGCATCAAGGCAAAAAGGCCCCTAGGCCACAGAGCGAGGACAAAGAGCCAAGAGTGACTCAATGAACTAGCGAGGAGGTTCTGGCAAGGCAAGTCTAAATAGAACTGGAGCTGAGTGTGATACAGGAGGAAGGAGAAGCCTGGCACATTCTGGAAGCTAAACCTACTGATGCCTCATAGTGGAGAGAAGGCTGCATCACAGGCTGATTCAAGTTGTTCACTGAAGAACTGATTCTGATGGCTGTAAGCAGAGTTCATAAGAGTCCTCTGCTGGTGAGGAGGTGTCATAGCAGGAGGCAGCAGGGTAAGATGACGCTGCATGGCAGACGAAATCTTAACATGCTCTGTGCAAGTTACCTTAGTCTTTTGGAAGCTTGATGCAGCCGTAATGCTGTAAACTACTAGGGAAGAAACCTTGCTGAATTCCTAGAACTACAATGCCACTCTTGGACCTTTGGCTTGTAAACTTCTCAGTTTGTGGTAAGATGGATTTCTTCAAGATCAGTTGAACATAGGCATATTTCAGAGAATGAGGTAAACTTCCTCTTGATAGAGACAAATTCACAATCTTTATTTATTTATTTAGAGATTTTTATATACCGCGGCACGTTCAGAACATCACCTCGGTTTACATTAAACAGTAATGTAGCAACAGACTTTACAATAAAATGTTAAACAAATCAAAGCAATACATGCAATAGATTTTACAGTCAAATTTGGAACTAGAACCAATTTTTAAAATGAAATATCATTAACGTACACGTAACAAGGATTACAGCAGCATTTGGTAGAGGAACCAAAATTGATATATGTTTAGGAAATCTACAGTAGATAGATTTTTTCTGGGGAGCAAGTGCTGGATAGGACGGGATAGGGGGGTCAGGGAAGGGAATAAGGGGTTATGTATGCGGCAGGTAAAGGGCCCAGTCAGTCATTGGTATGCTTTTTTGAACAGCCAGGTTTTTAGGTTATGTTTAATCTTGATGAGGGAAGCTACAATATCATCACATAAGCCCTTCATAATTAAAACAGAGTTCAGTGGGCACCCCAAATTATTCATAGCTTTCAAGATTAAGATTATCTCAAGGTTGAAGACATATGAAAAAGTGGAATCTGTCTCCCACTAGTCCACAATCTGGATCAGATGGTGTGCACAGCGATATCACCTCTTCCTGAAAAAACAAATAGCATGCTTTTCACAATCAATTCCCACAACTAACAAGGATTGCCTTGTGATGTCACATGTGCTGTCCTAATGCAAAAGCTGGTGGTGTCATTGTCAAGGACAATGCAATGGGAGAGAAAGCCACTGGTTTGTGAAAGAGACTTGTAAGGAGAGGAGAGTTAACAGCAGCGGGCGACAGACCCACTGCAGGAGATTTGAGGAAGGAAGCCACTTCTGAATAAAGAATGGGGGACACAGAACGACAATGGCATGGCCATAAGAATCACCACTCTCACGGATGTGTGCTCCCAGTAGGAGTGGAAGTACACATCTGTCAGAGTGGTGTTTCCACTGGCAATGACATTGCCATTCTGTGTCCCTGTCCCCTGTACATCCCAGCAGGAGAACATCTATTATATTTCTTCTTCCTTGGTTCATCCCCTTTCTTTATAGATAAGATGTCATTACATGGGATATATTTCACTTTGTCGGTTTTTCTTCCCCCCCCCCCCTCACTCATATTTAAATTACATTTCAAACACATTCTGACATGCTCCCTATTTTTATATATCTGAATGCTGTCAATAAATAGAAAATGAAATGCTAAACTTCTGTGAATGGGGCAGGCTATGCATTGGGCCTCTAAGTGCATTTGGCTGTTATTTGAGAAACATAAAAAATCCCTTTCTGGTCCTGACAGAAAGGCAATATCAAACTGTCCCTAGATACAGAGACAAACTCCTGCTGAGGGAAGCATTAAGACAAGACCTCTTCTGTTGCTGTTTCACTACATTAGAACAGACTCCTAGTGCATGTGATTGGTTCTTCAAGACCAATTGAAAGTCTCAACTGACAACATATCCTGCTAATATATATTGTATAGTGCTTTCACTAAATGTGTGCCTGACATATAATGTAATGTAATTCTGTGCCTACAGTAGCAGAATTGACATGCAGCCTAAATGTTGCAAGTATGTGACATAAAGATGTATTTTAAATTATTTAATATTTATAGCTGACATCCTACTGAAAATGAAGGCTTGTTTGTTTTCTTCTAGATTAATCTGAATCGGGCCGATACAGTAAAATCGCGGCGCACACACAGACCACTCTCCTGTGTGCGCGATACAGTATTTTAATTTATTTTAATTAGGGCCGGCGGTAAAAAGAGGCGCTAGGGACACTAGCGCGTCCCTAGCGCCTCTTTTTTGACAGAAGCGGCGGCTGTCAGCGGGTTTGACAGCCGACACTCAATTTTGCTGGCGTCGGTTCTCGAGCCCGCTGACAGCCATGGGTTCGAAAACTGGACGCCGGCAAAATTGAGCGTCCGGTTTTCAACCTGCCAGCCACGGGCCCATTTTAAATTTTTTATTTTTTACTTTTTTAAACTTTTGGGACCTCCAACTTACTATCGCCATGATATTAAGTCGGAGGATGCACAGAAAAGCAGTTTTTACTGCTTTTCTGTGCACTTTCCCGGTGCTGGCAGAAACTAGCACCTACTTTTGAGTAGGCGCTAATTTCTGAAAGCAAAATGTGTGGCTTGGCTGCACATTTTGCTTTCTGAATCGCGCAGGAATACCTAATAGAGCCATCAACATGTATTTGCATTTTGCGGGCGCTATTAGGTTCGGGGGTGGGGAAGGGGTTGGACACGCGTTTTGGACGCGCTATTACCCCTTACTGAATAAGGGGTAAAGCTAGCGTGTCCAAAATGCACGTCCAAATGCCGGCTAACAGTGCGCTCCGTCAGAGCGCACTGTACTGTATCGGCCTGAAAGAAAACAAAATAGCTGAGCTTTCAAGGGTTGGAATAACTGCATGTGGTAATAACTGCTGAGAGCAGTTGAATCTCTGATTCTCTCTCTGGTGTCCGGTGGCACTATGACCCCTGCTGGCAAACAATACAATCACATCAGCTGTCACAAGATTATCTCATGCTCTTCCATAAGAGGGCAGTATTGATAGCTGACAAAAAAAAAAAAAAATAGAGCAAGGTACACTTGGATTGTACAGAAAAGAAGTATATGACAACACAAATAAAGGAAAACATTGATATGTTATGACAAGGGAACTAATGCTAGTCATTGTCTTACTGCACTTTTTCTTATGTGAAAAAGCATTCAGTCTTTATTTTGCAGCATTATGCAGAAATTTGGTATTTAAAAATGCAGAGTGCTTAAATATATTATTTAACATAATATATAAATAAAGATGGAATGTGTAGTTTTAAAATGTTTAAATGCTAAAAAGACCATCTCTTACTATCTTGCCCAGGCTGTCCTACAGTGGCTATTCACAGATGCAATCCTACAGCTGATTGGCACAACAGTTTTGACCTGCTTCGTTTCCAACCTGGGCCAGTTCACCCCTTCTTAAGCAAGCTGGTGATTGCAAGCTTCCTTGGGATTTATTTATTTATATATCCTTATATACCGACTTTCAAGTTCATTTCAAGGCGGATCACCCTATTAATGCTAAACTTAATGTGGACACCTGATTGCTATAGAACTCCCAGCTATAGAACTCCCAGCCTTCAACCTCTGCAATAGCTAGGATTATAGGCACAAGCCACCACACCCAGTAAAGGAATAGAGGCCACCTCTAGCACTACAAGCAAAATGACTGATATCACAGCCTCAGCTGCTCCCGCTACAGCCCACTAAGTATTAAAGCACTAAGAAGAAAACAAATACTAGTGAGCAGGGTTCCGGTGGGGGCGGGGGAGCGGGGCGTGGAGCGGTGGGGTGTGTGGTGGAGATGGACAGGCGGGGAATGGGGGGTGCTGCGGTGACCCTTGGGTGGGGGGGGGGGGTCTGGCAAGGCTTCCTGGTCTCACAGAGGCTGGCTCTGGGGTGCAATCGGTCCTTGAGGTGCCTTCCCCCGTGGCCCCTTCTCGGGGGCATGGGAGTCACAGCCTCCAGCCAGGGTGGCCTGGGGTCATTCCTCAGCGGGGTTCAGGTGAGCTGGGGTGATCTGGCGTTGGTGGGCAGTGGGTGATCTGGCGTTGGCGGGCAGTGGGTGGCAGTCTGTTCAGGGCAGGCCTGGACAGACGGTCCCCATTATTGTGGCGGGAGGAGACACAATCTGTGACACGCGAGGCCTTTGCCTCGGAGCGAGGGAGGTCCTTGGGGGGAGGGCGTTGATGGCAGGAGGTCGCACGGCCTTCGCGGGTTGCAACAGGGGATGGCCTGGTCCATGCTGCTCTGGGAAGTTCTGTGGGCAGGGGTCTTCCTGTGTGTCCGTTCTCGGGGGGCCTCTAGGTCTGGAGAACGGTGGGCAGATGGCGGTGGGTCCTGCTGCGGGAGATTGGTGTGGGCCCGAAGGGGGAGTCTGGGCTTGGGGTTCGTCAGCAGTTCCTGGTACGGTGATGGAAGGGGAGCGGGGCCTAGCACTGGGGATGGTGCCTTCTCCTGCACCTGCCTTTGTTTCTCCGCAGGCGGCATTGGTGGCGGGGGACTGGGAGGAGCCGAGCTCATCACGTCATGAGGACTGGCGGAACGTGGCAGCCACGGTGGATCGGCAGGCGCAGGTGGGTTGAGTGGATGTTCCAGGCTTGGCGGCAGTGGAAAGGCCCCTGCAGGGTGAGTTTGTCTTTTTTCCTAGAGACAGTTCAAGGGAGGAGTTGGGGACGCCTGACTTGCTTCTCGACAAGGGAGGAGCTGACACGGGGGGGGGGGGGGGGGGGAGTGCCTGACCAGGTTATCGGGGAAGCGGGGGGCAAGGAGGCCTCGACGGGCAAGGCCAAGACAGCAGTGACCAAGAAGTCCAAGTCAAAGAAAAAGCGAGCACGGTCCAATTCGTCGGAGTCTTCGTCGTCCTCTTCTTCAACTTCTACTTCGTCCGACTCAGTGGTGTCGTCGATAGTTGGATCCAAGGTCGCTAGAGGTACCCCGGTATTGGTTGCCTTTTCTGAATTATGGGAGGAGGTGCCGAGATCCCTTTGAAAGAAGATCTGACGCCGGAAATTCATTGATATCTTTCAACTGTTGGAGGGTCGTCGTGGGAAACGAAGGGAGAAGAAGAAGCGTGGGAGAAGCGATCGATTCCCTGGAACTCAGAGGAAGGAGTTGCGGAACGTGCATAACTGGATGCGGTCCTTTTTACACTTAGCAAGTGTGATTAGGCATCACGACCCGACCCAATATGGTCCCTTGTTATGGTACGCTGATGCGATTCTGGCGACGAGTAAGACGTATGAGGGATGGTCGTGGTTGAACTACGACGAGCGTTTTCGGGACTGCATGGAGGAAAATAAGTTCATGTCTTGGGGCACTCAGGACATGGGACTGTGGTTGACACAGATGGCCTCCAAGGCGTACGCAAGCGGTTTCGGGTCAGGGGCGTCTCAGGGTGCCGGCCTCAATCGGCCTTTTCGGCAGGGGTTCCCCACGAGTGGCACGGGCAAGTCCACATGCATATTCCTGGACTGCAAATTTCGGCATGCGTGCGCCAATTGTGGAGCGGGCCCTCCCACCTCTCGGTGTGTTAAGCGGCAGGGGGATGGACTCAGCTCCGCCCCGGTCCCAAAGGTCCGGGTAAGTGAGGTGGGTAGTAGGGTGGCCACTCCCATCAGGATCGCAGCGCTGCTTCCATGGTTGCAGAGTTACTCGGTGGGAGGGGCTGCGTGACTGTTGACGCAGGGCTTTACTGAAGGTTTCCATATCCCATGTTCGGGGCGGGGTCCGGTGGGGGGTGGAGTAAATTGTCCATCGATTAAATGGTTGCTTAAGGTGGTGGGGGACAAGTTGCAGGCCGAGATTTCCTTGGAATGGATTGCCGGTCCTTTTGAGTCTCCTCCGTTTCCGGAGTTGGTGCTGTCCCCGCTGGCGGTAGTCCCAAAAAGGGAGGTGGGGAAGTACCGGTTGATCCATAACCTTTCGTTCCCGGAGGGTGACTCCGTGAATGACTGTATTCCCAGGGAGTTGTACGTGGTTCGGTATGCCTCATTCGATTCAGCGGTCTGCATTTCGGTTGTTGCCAGTGCATCCGGAGAGCTTTCGCTTGCTGGATTTTTTTTTTTTTTTTTTTTTTATTTATTTATTTATTTATTTATTATTTTTATATACCGACATTCTTACATTAAAATGCAGATCATACCGGTTTACATAAAACAGAAAAAGCAGGAAAAAATATTTCCATTGTCAAATACAGAGAACATTTATAATAAAATTGTTAACAAAGGCATAAGGTACGAACTTGAAAAAAGGTTACTTAACAGAAAACGTAAAAGAAAAAATAGTAAATGAAGCACAAAGAGTTGACGTCGGGGGAGGGGCATGGTCACACAGCGCAGTCACCCATTTCCCCTCACCTCCTGATGATAGTTCCGTTTCTTTTTTATTATTTAAGATGGTGTTCACTACTTGTTCACTACAGGGGTTTTTGTTTCAACCAGGCATTTTATTTTGTAAATGTATGCCGATGGGTTGTTCAATTGCGTGCGCCTATTTTGAGACATTCAGTTCCTTCCTTCACTGGGTAGTGGGGAGGCTTTCCAGGTCGCCGAACAGTGTGCATTACCTGGACGATTTTGTTCATCGGTAAGGCGGGCTTGTGCGATTGCAAGAATCTGCTGCGCTGTTTTCAGGAGGTCTCTGGCGATTTCGGGATCCCACTGTCGTCTGGCAAGACGGCAGGTCTGTGTACAAAATTGTTTTTTTGGGGGATCGAGGTAGATTCTGTCACAATGGTGTCACGCTTACCTGCGGTCAAGGTTGATCGGCTGCGGGACTTGGTGAGCAGGGCGTTGTATCGGTCCATGTTGTCCCTACTGGCGTTGCAATCTTTGGTGGGCAGCCTTAATTTTGCATGCCAGGTAATCCCTATGGATCGGGTATTTTTACGGAGGTTGTCAAGTGCCATGTCCGGCGTTAGGAAGCGCCATCATCGGGTTCGCGTGACTGCGCTGCTTCGTGAGGATTTGCATGTCTGGGACAAGTTTATAGACGACTTTAATGGGTTGGCGTTTTGACAATCTGATCCCCTGTCAAATCATGACTTGGATCTGTTCACTGACACGGCCAGGTCAGTGGGTTTTGGAGCTTATTTTCAGGGATCATGGTGCACAGCCGGTTGGCCGGAGGCATGGGTGGTATCTGGCATCATAAAAAGATGCTCCCTGTAAAAACATCACTGTGAAGAATATTGATTTGCTTTGAATTCCATGTCCCTCCCGACGCAGCTACGGCGAAACATGGGTCCATGTCGGGGGACCCGATTTGATGTATTGTTAACAGTGGAGTTGCTGTTCAAATGCGAATGTTAAAAGATACAATAAAGTAATGTATTAGAAGATACATGGACTAAGTAACACTTTCTGCAGTTGTTGTGGTTTATATATCACAAAAAACATCACATTTTTTGAATTGTTTCTGATCGCGGTGGTGCTGCACATCTGGGGTCCTCGTTTGCAGGGCAAAAAGGTTGTGTTCTGGTGCGACAACATGGGCGTGGTGGAGGTTATCAATAAGAGAGTGGTGAAGTGCCTTTTGGTATCTGAATTGTTTGCTGTGAGAACTGATAATGCACTGTATGTCGTTAAACGTGACCATATGGGCCTGTCATGTGCCGGGTGTCGCTAATGGCATGGCCGACACTCTTTCTCGTTTCAAGTAGGAGTTGTTTCGGGAGCTCGCCCTGGAGGTGCCGTCTTTCCTTTGGAGATTTGCTTCCCTGAAGCCTGGAAACTGCGGCAGGCTTCATTAGCCCCCTCCACCTGGACAAGTTATGTCGGCGGTGCCTGTAAAGTGGGGGCATTTTTGTCTTCTGAGGGTTGGGCGGGGGTCCCGTTTCGGATGTCTCGCTATTGTGTTTTCTTGAGCACGCCCGGTTGGAGGGTCGCTCCAAGGCAGTGGTGAGCAGGCAGCTTTTCGGGTTTTCTTTTTTCATGCGGGCCCACGGGTGGGGTTTTCTGATGGGTCGGTTTATTGTTTGACAGCTGTTGGTTGGTTGGGCCCGAGAGACGGGGCGGAGAGTTGACAAGTGCCTGCCAATCACGCATGATATTTTGCTGCAGCTATGGGACTCTCTGCCAGGTATTTGATCCTCGCAGTATAAAACGGTCCTTTTTCGGGCGGCGTTTGTTTTCGCCTTTTTTGGGGCCTTCAGGGTCTGCGAACTTGTAGCCCGGTCTGCTACTAGTGTGGAATTTCCCGGGATCCTGGCGAAGCAAGTGGTGGTTACTAGCAGGTCGGTTGTAATATGCATTCCCCAGTCTAAGACCGACCAACAGGGCAAGGGGGTTGTCGGTCGTACTGCAAGCGGTTCCTGGTTTACGTTCTTGTCCGGTGGCTAACGCAGTGCGGTATTGTCAGTGTCAAGTGTCGGGGTCTGCGCAATTTCTGGTGCACATGGACCTGCGTCCGTTGACAAAGTACCAGTTTGAGATGGTCCTTCGTTCGGCGTTAGCAGCTGTTGGTCTGGATGTTCGTCGCTTCGGGACTCACTCCTTTCGGATCAGGGCGGCGACTTCGTCAGCATCTGCCGGGTTGGCGATCCAGAGGATTGGTAGGTGGCAGTCCGATGCGTACAAGGGATATGTCCGTCCCTGGCCTTGGCAATTTTGAGCAGTACCTAATTCTTGTTTCTTTTCAGGTGCAGAACCTGCTGAAAAGTCTGTTTGGATTATTGGGCACTCATACACCTATTGGGCTCATAGGCATGCCTGCAGACGACCTTATGGGCCTTACTTGGACTTACATCGCAGGGGGTTCGGGTGTATTGGCTGGGGTGTCGGGGGATGGTGTGGGATGAGTTGATTCCCTGCTTGCAGCAGGGATGGGAGCAACTTGGTCAGCCGCAGGCACTGGTGATTTATCTGGGGGGCAATGATTGGGGAAAAATGGGAGGCAGTTCATTAGCATGGTCCGGAAGGACTTGATGCTGGTGTCTATCCTATTGCCTACCACTGTCATATGTTGGTCGGATATCATAGCAAGGCCTGCTGAATCAGAGAGTGTGATCTGGCGCCGGAGTAGGGCCAAGGCTAACCAGCAAATTGGCTCATGGCTGGTGCTGTTGGGGAACCGTCGTATTTGGTATGAATAGTCATGGGGGAAGGTCACGGGGCTGTTCGGCAAGGATTGGATTCATCTGTCCTTCATCGGTATGGATCTTTTCCTCAATTCGATTCAGGAGGCTTTGGAGGAACTGTTTCCTCTGTAGCTAGGGCTGCATCTTTGGGGATCATGGGATATCTTATACCCATGTCTATGGCGGATGGCCCGAGCCGTTACAGCTTATATTTGTTATGTTAAAATGGATTCCTGCTACAATTGTGTAATGGTTGACAACTGGGGCAGTTGTCGGGTACGGGCTCCTTGCTGGGAGGCAGCGGGGGTCCACTGGCTGGCTCCTTGCTGGTTAGTGGCAGGAGTCCACCAGGTTGGCTCCTTGCTGGGAGATGATGGGGGTCTGAACTCGGTGTAAGGGCTGGAAGGATGAGCCGTGTGGCTGGTGCTGACCGTCTTGCTGGGGGAGCGGCGGATGGTTAGGGGATTTTGTTGTTTGGAAATTGTGAATGTTATTTGCGAGGCTCGGACCTCCCTGGTGTTTATTAAAGCTGCGACCCTGTTAAACCCAAACTGTTGTCTGTTTTATCATTGAAATGTAAAAGGGCGGATGTGAGCGAGTGATGTCCTGGCTGCCCATATTAGTAAGCTGGCAGAATTCTTCTCCCTCTACTTAAATAGCTATAAATGAATTATAATTTGCACTTATAAAGTTGTTAAGCAGTTAAATTAGTAATCTCAAATACTATGTTTCAGATATTTATTGTACTTGTTTTAAATTCTTGTTAATAATTGAACCATTTTGTACATTGTATTTCCTGTTGAATGTAAAGCTTATTGCTGTGTTATTGTTTATTGTAAACCGAGGTGATGTTTTTAATGTGCCGCGGTATATAAAAAATCACTAACTAACTAAATAAATAAATAAATAAATAAATAAATAAATATTTGAACAGTAACTATTATCTTTAACCAAATTTTAATGCCAGGTATATTATTTAAAAAAATGTTTTTCACCAAGGATTAGTTACTTCTAGTTAAGTATTATTTTGTTACTTTCTTTCTTCTCATATAGTTTATATCAAATGATTCTATTAGTGTCAAGAATTGATTTTTTGTGTGATATGCTATGTTTTTCAGGTCTCCTGAAAATCACTTTACAACTTCAAGATGATTTTTCTACAGGTAATTAATCTATGTGGGGGGTTTTTTTCCATCCTCTATGTTAGTGTTTCTTTACTCTTGACTGTATGTCTTTGGTTTTGTCTACTGTGCTTGTAAATAGTTTCCCCAATTCTTAAGAGTCTCTGACGATGGTATGCACACTTAGCTGTGACTCCTCCGATGCAGTGGCTAGAGAGAAGTGCTAGCTATCGCCAATTGAGAGTGTAGGACCAGGCACCTCAGGGAAGATGAGAAGTTTTGATGGCTGGTTAGTGTAGCTTGTATTCACGGCTAGCTGTTGACAACCAGAGTCTTTAATCTGGATCACAATGTCTTTCTCAAATTTCAGCAGATTCTTACACCTACTACTCTTACTTTACACAAATTAATAAGAGATACTAATTTCCTGTATCAAGATTCTTCCACAGCCTATGTGTTGCACTATGTTTTTGTCTCGACAGCTTGTTGAACTTGACCACTTACTAATAAAATAAAGAATAATTAATTAACCGTAACTAACATCACAGCAGGGAATTAATACTTGTACACTGAGAACTGTCTATATGATTGACTGTGGCTATGAGCCAAGTGAGTGAATGATGAGAGAATTGCGGCAATAAGAGAAGGATTGAAGTATAATTTGTGACAAATTGCTTTAATTTATCACTATCAAAAGTAATGTTCTCCCATTGAAACTGCAAGACAATCACACTTTTCCATAATCATTTCCCACCTTTACCATGGTGTTTTATTCATTAGGTTCTATGGTGATAGCTCACTTATGGTAACAAAGTAATAATTTGCTCTCTCATTGAATTCTGTGCTTAAAGGAACAAAATGATACCAAATAATCCTCCTCTCTACATGGAAGAAATTTATGTCTGCTTGGGCTTTACTGGATTATTTATTTGGTTTAAGTTATTCAACCTTGGTCACTTGAAACTTTAACCAGTTCAATGAACCTTTAGCTTATTTCAGTTTCCTTAAATACAATCACTTTTCACTCTGTGATTCCCAAACCCCCCTCATATATATCACAGATCTGAGATACTTAAGCCTTTATACATCCTATATTGTCAAAAACTTCTTTAAAGCTTTATGTATAATATGGCACTTATGATATCCAATGCAGGTTTGAATAGTTTGGGGTAACTGACTTCAATGTTATCAGTGAATTAATTTCCCCAATGCCCTTTCACTCTTCCCTCTCTCTCCACTATCTGATTAAGCTGATTAAAGACTGCGCATCAGCTATGCTTTAAAATTTAAATGGACTATTCTGTCACTTTCCCTTTTTAAAATTTCTATTATTTTTAAAGAACATCCCATTAACACCCTCACACTCCCAAAAGTGTTCCGTAGCTATTTTGGAGGTGTTTAACAGTATTTAGGGCTCTGTGACACAGACTAGTGTCACCTCGCAGCCCAGCTCTCTCTGCATTTCTAAATAGGGTTGCCAACTTTTCCATAGACCAGGACTGGATATACTTGAGGACTGGGGTGGGGGAATGTTACCCCTCTCATTTGCATACATTTTAGATCTTGCTATTGAACTGCCTAAACAGTGTATCTATGTATCTGCAGAACCACTGGGAGCTGAGGCCTGTGCTGTGCACCACCTCCTCTCCCTATGCTGTCCAATCAGAGCATGGGAAAGGAGGCAGGGATACAGCACAGTTCTCTTCCGATAGGCTCCAACCTGCATTTCTCTTCTTCTACCTAAGAGGCTGTGGGAAAAGGAGGATCCACCTGTAAAACCAGACATTTAGGGGGTAATTTTCAAAGGAGTTACACATGTAAATGTGACATACTATCGTAGCAATTTTCAAAAGCTATTTACTCGAATAAAGTGCACTTACTTGAGTAAATCCTATGGACAATTCAATGGCATATATTGTAGCAATTTTGAAAAGCCCACTTACTTGAGTAAAGTGTATTTACTCGAGCAAAAACCAGTTTTGCTCGAGTAAATGCTTTTTAAAATCAGACCCTAAGCATCTGTCGGTACTTCTGACTGGACACTGTACAGAATGCCTGAAAACCTTTGTCTGGTCCAAACCTGGACAGTTGGCAACCCTATTTCTAAACTGTCACTGATAGAATTTCTGTGTAAAGATCCCTGCACTTCTAATGTCATTGTAAGAAATAGTTCTTACCTTGCTCAAAACTCCATTATTACCCAGGGACCCATCCCAAAACCCCTTTATACAGGTAAATAGGAAGAAAAATAATTTTTAATGATTCCAAATGTAGAGAATGTAAGGTCTCCACCAGTTGGCCCTAGTCCCCAGCCCTTATATTTAATCCATCAGGTCTGGGGAAGGTGCAGTAGCGAATAGGCTTGCAAGAATAGGAAGTACCAAACAGGCAGTCTGTAGGCATGGGGGGTGGGGGTAGACCATGTGACTAGGAGGCAGTGTAGCTTTGCTTACAGAGAGGAAAGACGTGTTCAGTGTGCTCTCCAAAGCTAGGCTCACAGTTTAGCAAAGAAAGGAGAGGCACTGTCTTGCCAGTCTTGGTGATAGACTGAAGGGAAGAGGGATTTAGAGAGTGTGTTTTTTCTATTTTTATATCTGAGAATTAGGATTTTGGTTTTGACCTGCACCTTCTGGGAAGCTGTAACCCCTTCTCCAGAGGTGCAAGAGGGAATCTGTACACCTCTTCACCCCTATAAGAGGTTGCAGAGACCTGTGAACTGGATCAAGTGTTTTTTTCCAGACTGAATTTTCATCTTTTGGAAAGAAAGTATTTTTGCTGCCTCCTTCCTTGCCCAGACATGGACTGTAATAGATGTTCCAGAATTGTCCCTTCCTTCAGGAAGGTCAGTGACTGATTCTTTTGAAGAGTAGTTGCAAAAGAAGACCACCAGGAGACCCCCAACCGGAGTTTCCATCCTGGGACAAGGGCAGATAAAAGTTGGAAGTGCCCTTCTGGAAGCAGGTACTGTTGGGAAAAGGGACATCCGCCCTGTAGCTCAGCCCCCTTGAGACAAACAGACAGACAGACATTCCTAATCATGGATGGATACAAGTTCCAATAAAAAGGGACACTTCCAAAGGGATGTGATGTACAAAGGGATACATCAATTAAACTTGTACTACACCAAAGACAAGGAATCTGGATGTATTTGGACATTTTCGGCCAAATTTTCAAAGGCCCGCAAGCACAAATAATGGCAGTTACACGCACAAGTGCCGTACCCTGAAAAAGGGATGGGCGTGTGGGACGGAGGCTGGCCAAGACAGCAGCCATTACCCACTGTCCCAGGGAAGCACACACCAGCAGCCAGCCAGCACACAGATACTATTTCTGCTCCAGAGGAGCAGTAAGTAGTTAAATAAAATAATTTGGGATAGGTAGGTAGGTAGGGGTTGGGATGGAGAGGGGAAAGGGAAGAAAGGTTAGGCAGGAGGTTAGGGGGGAACCGGGGGAGGCCCGATTGTATCGCCACATGTATTTACCAAAAAATTTGCCCCCCCCCCCCCCCCCGTGTGCACCGCCTGCACATGCATGCGTGGATTTAAAAATCTGGCACCCATGTGTGCGCAGCCATCGAATTTTAAAACATGCACGCTCCAGCACATGCGTGTTATAAAATCAGTGTGCCCATGTGTGCATGCTGGGAACCGCGCACACATGGATGGCCACGCGCTCCTTTTAAAATTGACCCCTTTATTTATTCACCTTATTTTCTTACCATCAATATCAGTAAATATTATTTTGAACACCCATCCAGCGAGTCCTGCCTGTTCCTGTCCTGAAGAGCAAGGAAAACACACATACAGAAGGTTTCCAGTGCCTGAGCCCAGAAGGTTATCCTTCCCCCCAGAGAAGAATCTCCTCCGAGAAAAAAAGAAATTTGGGGAAAGTACTAACGAGGTAGCCTACATAAAGAAATTCTTTTAAGGATACTAAGGATATATGCCATCCCCCAAAAAAGGGTTACATAAAATGGCACTCAGGAACATAGGGCTTGAGGACATGCAAAATATGAAGTAGTGTGTTGTTGCCAAAGAGAAATGTAATGCATTGATATTGTTTCATTACTGTGAAAGTTACAATGTTAAACTGTGAAGAAAAGTAAAATGGCTACTTTTCGGAAACAGTGTGCATCATAAGGAAAAGACCTTGCATTGCGTGCATCTTAGGTTATTGGTGACATTCACAGCACACAGTCGGTGAGAACCTATAAAAACAGCAACTTGCAGGTGAAGCACATTTTTTTTTTATAATTTAAATTTTATTGCATTTCCATACAATTAACAAAGCAATATGACATTATAACCAGATTCAATAATCAAGCAAATCATACAAAGATTATCCAATGCTATACAGAATCCTTGTACATTAACCTCCTTTCTCCCACCCTCCCCCCTACCCTCAGCACCTCCCCTCACATTGGTATTGCTATGCTCTGGAGGTTCTAAGCGTTACTCTGGTCATTTTCGTGGTAGCTCCTGCAGTTCGCCGCAGAAGAGACAGGCAGTGGCGCGCACGTTGTAAAGAATCCTCAGCCTGCGGGCTGTGATCCCAAGAAAATATGGGCCGATATTCCATTTATTTCATTGTACCAGAGAAGGAGAGTTTCTTTGCCCCACCCTGGATTTCAAGGGAGTCAACTGGCTTTTGCAAGTGACTTGTTCCTGCATGGAAACCTTATGCTCGCTGTTAATGGCAGTATAGTTGGGGGGCGTTCCTTAAATCTCTGGATGTCAGAGACATATCTGCATATTCCCATCTGGCTGGACCATCAACAGTTTTCTATGCTTCGCTGTTTTGGGTACCCTTCGGTTTGGCCACTGTGCCCAGAACCTTCTCTAAGGTCATGGTGGCAGTATTGAGAAAGGATGGCATTCTGGTCCACCCGTACTTAGACGATTGACTAATTCTGGCCAAGAGCCATTAACGAGAGTCTTCAGGCCTCAAGCAAGGTAATCTCCTTGCTACAGGAACGAGGTTGGGTGGTGAACTTGGCCAAGAGCAATATTCAGCCCCTCAGACACTGGAGTATCTCGGTGTTCGTTTTCAACACGAAACAAGGCAGGCTATTCCTGCCAGAGATCTGCATTCAGAAACTGATGGTGCAGGTGCGACTATTGACAGAAACAACTTCCGATGGTGTGGACTTATCTACAGGTGCTTCGGTTTATGGCAGCCACCCTAGAAGCGGTTCCGTGGGCAAGGGCGTATATGCATCTTCAGCACACACTGCTTACAGTTTGGAGTCCACAGTCTCAGGACTACTTGATACGGCTTCAGTTATCTGTAGAGATCAGCATCCAGCTGCAGTGGTGGTTGCAAGCAGATCATCTAACGAAGGACACTCCCCTCCAAACACAGGTGTAACTTTGGGCGGGTTAGTTTGTGTGCATTATTGCAAATCCTGAGAGTCTGTTAAGTGCTATATTTCTCTTTCCATTTCTCCATGTTCGCACTGTATGCGGAGTGGCTTTTTTGGTTTTCCATTCCAGTTTCTGTCTCCATATTTATAATTTGTGATTTTTCTATACTTGGTGCAGGGTGTGTGACCGAGGTGAGGTATTTAACTAGCATGTAGGCATTTTTATCAATCTTACTTGTTGTGTTTTCTCAGTAGGATATGCATTAGTGGTAAATTACGGTCCTTTCATAAGGAAGGCTATTTTGCCTGGTAGTAAAAGGAGTTTGTCATCAGAACCAGAATATATTTTTTGTATGGCGAGTTGTACAGAGTAATGCCCTAGATCTGCTCTGTACTCATTGTTGGGGGTTGAGGGGATTCCTGTGGATGCAGAGTACATGTTTACATTTAGCCCCATGATGGTCACATGTTCAGTGGGTCACACATGTGAGAACCATCTGTCAGGTGTGTCCCGGCCCAAAAAAGGTTGAGAACCACTGGTCTATACAAGTAACATGTTTATGGGCCAGATGTCCTAAAGGTTTTTTCCCTATTGTGTCTCTATGGAAAAAATATCTAGTATAGTGGTTCCAAACCTGCCCTGGAGGACTCCTACCTAGTCAGATTTTCAGGATAGCATGCACTGCCTCCATAGCATGCAAATTTTATCTCTTGCATAATCTCTGCTGATATCCTGAAAATATGACTACTGGTTGTCCCTCAGGACAAATTTGGGAACATGGAGGGGCTAGTACAAGCATTCCAAAATGCTTTACGAATTCTGAAAGCACACCACCAATTAGGGATATCATACACACTTAACAGTGGGGTTGGAAAATGGGGAAATTCAATCTGAATAGATCTATTTTTGTTGTTGGGAGAGAGACACTACCCTTTTTAGCTATCTCCAATGTCCATGGTGCTGTGAACCAATGACTCAGGAAGCTCTACCTCAAATGGCCCCCCTCTTTTTTTTTTTTTTTGAATGTAAAGTTTATTAAACAGTATTAACATCCACAGAACCATAGCAACTGTGCATACAGACATTATTAGGTGAAAAACAAATACATGTACAATTATATGTCTTTTATGAATATGAAAGTTACCAATAACAGCATACCAAATGCCACTGAAATGCAATCCACTACACATTGAGGGAAAAAGCTAGGACATTAGGGAGAAAGGCAGGGACCATGCGCATATAGCGCCACCAAAGTCCACGCTCGCTATAAGAATGATAATGTATGGAACTAGAACAAATAAACAATAGTCATATGTTACTGCAACTGAGTCGGGATGTCTGATGTGTCCAGAATTGGTACAATAATAGATCTGAAAAGGTAGCAAAGGTACCAGCTAAATGGCCCCCCTCTTACCCAATTCATTGGGCAAACAAGCAAAACTGATCAGAAAATAAATACATATACAACTAAATACAAATACTGCACATGCAGAAGAATTATATTGTCTTACAGATACAATCACGTCTGAAAATTTCAACTGCAAAACTTTTACAGAATATTAGTTTGAAATTTGTACTTTAAAATGCTTGATTATTGAAATTGATGGTAAAGCCTTCTGACTTATACAGGCCATATTATTTTCATAGCAATTTCTTTTCATTATATTTGGTCCTAACTTTGTATAAAAATATTGTAACCATAAATACAAGCATAGCTCATAAATGCAACAGGGTAGAACAGTAAAACCATAAATAGTAATATATTCAGTAATCCATTCAGCTCAAGCCTGTGGAATTATTTTAAGAGATTCAGGCTTCTAAATAAAATACACGTGAAAAGTGTAAAATGCCAGGTAAATGTGAATCACTAGAGGCAAAAAATTGAACTGATAATCCCAAGCAAAGAATGGCAATTAATGTAATTCTTGGTATATTTCAGAACGAATTTTATTTAATTTTATCTATACAGGCTACCGGAAACCCATTGGATTTGGTTTTTGTTTAAACATAAAAGATGACATCCAATCTTCTCACTTTGCTTCTTTTGTAGTGCTAGAGGCCCCAGCTGATCTCGTCCTCTCTTCATTTTTTCCTTTGAAGCACTACTAACTTCTTCCCGGTTGAGAGTGGGGGGGGGGGGGGGGGGGGGGGTGATGGCTGAGGCGAGCTAAACAGAAAAGGTTTGGCCACGGAGACGAAAATTTCCGCCCCTTCCCCGCTCCCCACGATAGGATAATTACTTACTTGAAAAAGGCAGCTAACGTTAAGGATGAGAGAGGATATCACGCGCCTTAACGCTTTTGAGATTTGAAACTATTACCAAAACATGTGACATGACCAAAATGAGCAATGCTTTTTTTTTTTTTTGTCAATGTGCCGGTCGCTACTAAACTGGCTAGTGCTATGCGATTAACTAATTATTCTCTATTTAATACATAATCCAGATTTAAAGACAAAATAAAAAAAAAAATCAACACTAAACACACACAATCGAACCATGGCCACCGAGCAGCGAGAGGCATAAAAGTCACTCAACCACACCCCCCAAGGACTGTCTACTCGGCACTGCAAAAGAACGGACTTGCACACTCCTGCCAATTGCCAGCTCCTACATGCGGAAATGACAAATTTTAACCGTTGACGTTCTCTGACATCATCGCGTAAGCGTACCTACGACGGCTGCGCAGGCACGCGTTTGTTTCCTTGGTGCTTTAAAAGCTCCACTTAACGGGCTATGGAGGGAATTCCTGTCTGTGACATTAGAGCCGCTTTGTTGCTAGTGCTGCAAGCGGCTTTTCATCTTTCGCCGGGCATGGGGGATGGGACGGCCGCAGTGATTATGTCCCCTTGGAGTTTTGATAAGACTGGGGAAAGTGGGGATAAGGTGTCCTCCTCCTTGGAATCTGGTCCTTTCAGTTGTTTGAAATACTGAAGAGGGAGGAGATAGGTGGCAGCATTCCCACATCTATGGAAGATAGGGTGTCAGTAAAAGTTGACAACCCAGCCACATCTCTACGAACCCTATCACCTGCCTCCTTCCTCAGCATCTGCCCCAAACGAGTGTGGGAGGTGAATGGCAGGGTGGT
This sequence comes from Rhinatrema bivittatum, assembly GCF_901001135.1. Lineage (NCBI taxonomy): Eukaryota > Metazoa > Chordata > Amphibia > Gymnophiona > Rhinatrematidae > Rhinatrema > Rhinatrema bivittatum. The sequence continues at coordinate 75,247,513 of NC_042618.1, read as the reverse complement.
GTTTGTGGCGCATTCTCTCCCACACCCCCTTCACCTTTCTTCCATCCCCCTCTTTCCCTTACTTCTCTCCCCTCTCCTTTCATCTCACGTCCCTCACTCTTTCCCTCCTCACTACCTTTTCAGTCTGACCTCCCTCATGCTCCCTTCGCTTTCTATCCATATTCCCTTCCTCTCACACTTACCTCCCTCGTACTCCCTACCCTTCCATTCCTCTCTCCCTCCATACAAACACTGCCTGCTCTCATCTACACTCCCTTCCCTTTCGCTTCCTAACCTCACAGGCTATTTCTTCTGCTGATGGTGTAGTTTCACTATATACAATGGGGAGTGGGGATCCCACAAGGATTGCAGCCTACAGGGCCCCAAACTTCTGGTGGTGGGGAGGCTGGAAATCCTATTGGCACTGGGGCCCTCACTGGACTACTGCTGGTGAAGAATGGGGATCCTGCTAGCATTACAGCCCTCATGGTGCTGGATTTCTCCTTCTGCTGGTGTTGGGTGGGGACCTTGCCAGCATCGCTGCCCTCACTACATTGGCCACCTTATGCTGGCAAGGGTGGGAACCCCACCAACATTCAAGCCTTGACCACTGCTACCCATGAGCAAAAGAACACACATTTATTAATAAATAAACAAACAAGCATGGGCAGGGAAAGTTTGACAGGCCAGAAAATGTTGGCTCTATGGGCTGTTTAGGGACCCCTGTATATTATCTGATCTGTTTTGTTATTTTGTTTTGTTGTTCACAAGGTCATGATGATAATTTTCAAAGCCACTTACCTGAGTAAAAAGCAACTTACCAAAATAAAAATGGCTTGTCTGCACATTGTCCACCTCTGGCTGACTAAATTACGCACGGGTTGCCATAGTCCACATGCTTTTAGCCAGGATGCAAGGAGGCATTCCCAGAAGTGCATGTAGATCAGGAGAGGAAAATAGTGCATGCACATGACATTTTCACAAGTGCACAGACAAGTTTAGGACTGTCAGTCACCTGCCCAAAAAAGCAGGTGAAAAGCACACAATACTTTACACAAATTTTCAAAGGGCAACTTCCTATGTTTTTCTCTTTGAAATTAATGTAAAGTTATGCACACTTAAAGTACCTGTGTACTTTAGAAGTACACAGGCTATTTGAAAATTGCCCCCAAGAAAAACAAAGTGAAAAGTAAAAAAAAAGGCTTCCCCTTTAATTCTTACCGTTGTTCTTTAGGTCTCTCTCTTTTCACTTATATATTTTAATAAAAGATTTATCTCCCAGCCTTTACTGATTGTTTGAGCCTTGGCTTGCCTATTTGCCCCTCCTGTCATTAAACTCGATGTAATAAGGTGTGCTCAGCAGAGCACAGTTTCACCTGTGCAAACCCTACTCCCAATGTAGCAACCTTTGCACACTAAAAATGTGTATACACATATTGCTTAGCATCCTCGCGTGGAAATCCCATGCTAATGAATGAATTAGTCATTGTGCCGCAATGCAAGGAGGTGCGCTGGCTTAACTTGAGTTTTCTTAGGGCTGGAGATTTCACTCCTGGTCAGAGGTGGACTAAAGTTTCCAGCACTAATGTTAGTCTGTAGGCAGAAGCAGGAGTTCTGGTGCCGAGGCACAAAGCATGTTTTTCTGTGCACAAAAAATGCTTTTTGCACTGAAAGCATTATTGTGCACATAAATCCTGTCCATGAGATTCCCATGCCACCAAAGTTAAAATGTGTGATCCGCTTGTGCTGACTGCACATTTTAACTCTGGTTTGTGTGCACATTTTTAACTCTTGATGCTTTAGTATACCATTTGCTTATTACATCAGGGATTACATTTTTTTTCACACCTGCATTAATAACTTTGTGCTGAATTTCAGCATGCAATAAGCAAGGCTTATTACATAGGTACCTTTTTTATCCTCATAATTTTATCTGTTCTCTTTCTTTTCTTGTATGTATTTCCTGAATGCTAGTCTTTTCTATCTTCATTTTTCTCCCTCTTCTTTGGTGAACCATAGTCAATGTCCTCCCCCCACTGTTACCTGCAGCAGATTTTAAGATTCTGCAGCAAGAGTTAGCAAATTCTGTAGCAACTCTGACAAATATGCATAATTTTGCATATTAAACTATAAATTGTTTATAGTCAATTTATGACATTTCTGTGTTTGTTTTGACTTTTTTTGGTGGGAAAAGGATTTTTGATTATGTTACTGGGATGGGATCTGGGGCAATGGGGAAAGAGTACAGAGAAGAAACCTCAGGCAGGTGATGTAGAGAGATAGTGGAGGAGGGGTAATAGAGGTGCAGAAAAAGGGGAGAATATGGGGAATGAGGGACTAGAGGAAAAGGGAACGAGTGGCAGAGAGGTAAGAGGGATCAAAAGGGGAGAAAGAGGTGATCCTGGAATGGGGAAAGGGATCCTGGAGAGGGAGAGATGATTCACTTACATCCTCCTCCCAACACCAATCCCTTCTTTCACACTCCTCCATTCACTTTACTCATATCCCCCTCATGCTCCATCTACTATCTCCTCCGATTCTCTTGTACACTTCTGATTCCCTCACTCACTCACCAGTGCTCTTCTGATCCCCATTTTCTTTGTTCCTTACTAGTGTTTCCCACCCTCTCCTAGAGGCACACCTAACCAGTCTGGTTGTCAGGATATCCACAATCAATAGGAGGATATGCAAATCTCTCTCATACATATTTATTGTGGCAATGCTGAAAACCTACCTGGTTAGGTGAGCCTCCAGAAGAGGGCTGGGAAACACTGCCCTATTGTTCCCTTTACTCATAGTCCACCTCCAACTCGGATTCATTCACTCACCCCACAGTGCCATTGATCCCCCCACTCACTCTCTTAACCCAATCCCTTCACTCTCCTTCCTCCCCACAGTCTGACCCATTCACTCTCTCTCCCACCACCCATTCTCTCACTTTTGCCCCACTCCAGCATCTCTTTTGTTCCATCTCTTCACTCTTCCTTGTCCCCTCCCTGCTTTCCATCTGATCCCATTCACTTTTGCCCCCCCACCCCCTTATCCCAGCTTTGCAGCATTTCAAGCTGAATCCTGCCCCCTCTGCTTCCCAGGATTGCGGTCACACTTTAAACTGCATAGGGCTTCATAGTGCCTTTTGGTTCAAGGTGCAACACTCTGGGCTGGAAGCAGAGGGGGAAGATGCAGCTTGAGCCTCCACTGCAGTTCCTGGATGATGCTAAGTGGGAGCACAGCGCAGCAGTAGGAGATGCAAGGTCCTGTGCCATAGGTGCTGCTCCTACTCCCATTGATGACACTCTGGCCTTTGTCTGCTGTGGGGATTTCACAGGTGTAGTGAATTATGCAAGAATGATGGATTTTGCAGCCCTTCCAGCAGCCCCAGAGGGGCCCTGACCATAGTGATCTTTTCATGCTCTTCCTCTTGGTAATATTTGTTGCCATTTCAATGCTCCTTTTTAATGTTGTCCATAATTCCTCTGTATCTCTTATATCCCTTATTCTGGACAAGGCTTTCTTGCCATAATTGTTCATTTTCTTAAAGTCAGCCCTTCTCAAATCTCAGACCCTTGTTCTAGTATAGTTTGGTTCTGGTCCAGTCTTTGCATTGAGCCACATCTTACAGCGATCACTGGATCCCAGATTGTCTCCTACCATAATCTCAGTGGCACTGTCTTCATTTGTCAGCACCAAGTCCAGCATGACCTAGCCACAGGTGGGCTCCTCAACTAGTTACTTGAGAAAACTTTCTTCTAAGGATTCCAGTGCCCATTATTTCTAGTTGCTACATCAGCTTGCACTTTCCAATCAATCATATTTAGGTTCCCCATTAAGAGCACCTAACCTTTGCCTCCTATCCTTTGGATTGCTTCTATCTTGTCTATATTTCTTTCTTTCCCCTGTGGTGGCTGCCTACTGCAACAGCCTGTAGTCTCCTGTGACAGCTGAGAGTTTCTGCAACAAAATCTCTGAAATTGTGGCATTTATTTTCATTTTGTAACCCGCATTTAAACTATAAACGTCAAAATGGGGAACAATGTAATATACAGAGGTGTTGGTAAGTACCTAAAAGATCTGTGGCACATGCCCATTAGCTCTCCTTTTCCCTCCCTCCTGAGATTTTGATAACTCAATCACAATCAGTGGCTTCCCCTCCTGCCAAAAAAGCATCCTATAAAAACATGTTATTGGATATCACACAAATGATTTCTGTTCTATGTTCCCATGCACCTGTCTCTAGAGAGAAGAACCTTCTAAGTAACAAAGAAACCCCTGACCAGTTTCAACCATCTAGTAAAACTACCACTAAAACTATTTGAGAAGGTCAATCAAAGTTTTTTCTACATGGGAGCAAAGTCTAGGGTCTATAGAATCCCAATACAAAACCTACATCTCAAGTTCTACAATACCCTGTGTTCACAGAAACTCCCCCAAAAGGAACCTAGCAGAACAAGGACATTTCCCCTTTCTACTCACCAAAGAAAAATAAGGAGATATTACTACTTACCTGATCATTTCCTTTCCTTTAGTGAAGGGTAGGTCAATCCTGAGTGGGCTATGCACCTCTGCCAGTGGATGGAGACGGAGCAAAAGCTGATGTCATGGCTATATAGTCCTTCCTGCCAGCCCACCAGTATTCTCTGGACAAACCTGATTAAACTCAAACATTATTAGCAACCATTCGTGTTTCTCAACCAACCGGAACACTGAGCTCAGCCAAAAGAAGGAACATATCTAACAAGCTAAGAGCTAGAGATGTCACTTACCAGTTATCAACGAAGAGCAGGACTCATATTTTGCATAGCTCACCCTAAGAATGCTAACCACAAAATCCAACTCCGGCAGCTGAGGGCAGGTCTGGGATTGACCTACCCTTCACTAAAGGAAAGGAAATTATCAGGTAAGTAGTAATTTCTCATTCTTTAGCATTTGGGTAGGTCAGTCTCAATGAGTGGGATGTACAAAAACTAACCCGAAAAAGGCAGGAGGCTACCAGCGGCCCAGTCAAAACTGCTCGCACAAAAGTGGCATCCTAGCTAGCCCTAACATCCAAGCGGTAAGGCTTGGAGAAGGTGTGCAAAGATGACCATGCCACTGCTTAGCAAATTTCAGCAGGTGACAACAAAGCTCCGCCCACGATACAACCTGAGCCCTCTTGGAATGCAGTCTAATCTGCTTTGGTAAGGCAACCTCAGTTGCCACACAGGCTGCCATGACGACTTCCTTAACCCAGCAGGGAATCATTGCCTGCATCGCTGATGCTTCCTGCTTACCTCTACCATGGAGCACAAACAGGCGATCAGACATCTAGTCTTGGTCTTCTCCAAGTTCCACAGTAAATTATGCTCGACTTCCAAGGAATGCAAAAGGTACTCAGCTTCATCTCTCTCCCTGTTCAAGGCAGGCAGAGAAATGGACAGATTCAAAGTCAGAAATCACTTTGGACAAAAAAAGAAGGTACAGGCCGCAGTTGACCCGCATCCACAGTCATACAGGGAAAAGGCTCACAGCAGGAAAGAGCTTGCAGCTTAGAGACCTGATGAGCCAGATTGTTACAAAAAAAAAACAAAAAACTTGTCTTCAAAGTAAGCAGCCTCAAGGAAAGAGTATTTATTTAGGCAAGTATGCAGAGATCGAAAAGTCGGACCTGCCAACAACTCGAGGACCAAGTTAAGATCCCACAAAAGTACTGGAAGCCGCAATAGGGGGCGAAGACGTTTAATTCCCCGCAAGAAATGGGACACTTCCAGATGGGAAGACAAAGGCCTTCCATTGACTCTTCCCCTGTAACAAGCTGTGCCGCAACTTGAACCTTCAAGGTATTAAAGGCCAAACCCTTAAGCAAGCTGTCCTGTAAAAACTCCTTCTCAGAACACCAGGCTCAAAGACTCTCCAAACTCTAACGTAAGCTAGAGAAGTAGAAAATTTCCGGGCCCAAAGAAGAGTGGAAATTACAGAAAGTGAATAACCGTGCTTCAATAGCCAAGCCCTTTCAATAGCCAAACTGTTAAGACAACAGAATGGGCCCCTGATGCGATAGATCCATCCGAGACGGCAGCCGGAGGGGACTGCCCACCAAAAGTCTCTGGAAATCAGTGTACCATGACATTCGAGGCCAAACCAGAGCCACTAAAAAGACTTGCAATCTTCTGCACCAGCCTATCAAAGGCCAAGGCAGGAATGCATACAGCAGGATGCCATGCGGCCACTCCTGAACAAGAGCATCTATGCCCATTGCTTTTGGGTTCCATCTGCGACTGAAGAAGCATGGAACTTTCACACTGTTGAAATTCGCCAACAGGTCTAGATCCGGTAGACCCCAGCGGTCCACCAGGAGTTGAAAGGCCTCGTCTGCCAGCTCCCGTTCTCCAAGCTTCTGCTGAGGAAATCGGCTCGGATATTATCTTTTCCGGCAATGTGAGAGGCAGAAATGCTTAGGAGATGCTGCTACGCCCATACCATGAGCGAAATCTATTTCCTCCGACACGTCGAACCTTGGTTCCACAATGACTGATGTATGCCACCGCTGTCGCACTGTCAGACATCATCCGGACCACCCGAGCCTCTAGCCGCTCAGTAAATCGCAGGCACGCCAAGCAAACCACTCGTGCCTCTAGTCTATTAATGTTCTACTGCTGGTCCACTGCGTTCCAGCGCCCTTGCACTGCCATCTCCTGACAGTGAGCCCCCAGCCCTGGAAGCTCGCATCTGTAATGAGTACCAACTAATCCGGCATCATCAGGGAAACTCCCTTCCTGAGGTGGTCCACGATAACCATCAGTTCAACTGGGATTTCACCTCTAACAGATCAAGCAGTCTCACCGCACAATTCTGTGACTGCGGACTCCTTCAGGAGAGCAAGGTCCGCTGAAGAGGGTGCATATGTGCCCTTGCCCAAGGAACCACTTCTAATGTGGCAGCCATCAACTCCAGGACCTGTAGATAAGACCACATGGTTGGACGAACAGAGTTCCGCAAGCATTGTACTAGCAGCATCGAGTGGATCCGAGACTCTTGTAGAAACACTCTGCCCTGCCTTGTATTGAATCGAACTCTAAGAAACTCCATGGTCTGAGACGGCTGCAAATTGCTCTTGGCCAGATTCACCACCCAGCTTAGTTCCTGTAGCAAGGAAACCAACTTGTGGGAAACATGAAGACTTTTCCAATGTCTTGGCTCAAATCAACCAGTCGTCCAGATAAGGATGCCATCCTTGCAAAGGGCCGCAGCTACCATCACCATGACCTTGGAAAAGGTCTTGGGCGCCTTGGCTAATCCGAAAGGCAAGGCCTGAAAATGGTAATGACGATCCAGGATGGCAAATTGGAGGAACCACTGAAGTTCCTGCCAGATGGGAACATGCAGATATGCCTCAGTCAGATCCAGAGATGCGAGGTACTCGCGTGCTTGAACCACCATTATGACAGAGCGCACCGTTTCCATCCTGAAATGCGTGACTCATAGATGTCAGTTGATGAGATCCAGTATGGGTTGAAATGACTCTTCCTTCTTGGCCACGACAAAATTAATGGAATATTGGCCCGCATTTTGCTGTGAATCAGGAACGGGGATCACCACTTTCAGAATCAATAGCCGTTGTAATGTCGCTTCCAATTCTCTTCTGAGGGGAGTTGCACGGAGAGACGAAGTAGGCATCCGGAGGACTGTGAAGAAATTCTAGAGCATAACCATTCCGAACCACTTTGAGAACTGATTAATCCAAAGTAATCTGGGCCCACCCTTGATAAAACCTGGATAGACGACCACCTATCTCCCGCACCACTAGGCGAGCCCGCAAACTTTCATTGGGAAGACCAAGGGGCCTCCAGAGCCTGTATCCTTTCGAGGATCTTGAGGACGAAAAGACTGAGATCTGCGGAAGGGATGGGATCTCCCCTATAAGGCCAAAAATGCCAGTAGTCTCAAGGAAACTGGAGGAATGGATCCTGACAGGATAATGCTTACAATTCCAAAATCCTTTTGGATCCTACCCCGTCCCGTCTTCTTCCTCCAGACCCCCCCCCCCCCCCCCGTTCACAAAGTCGGATCAGGCTGGGGACAACCTCGGTGGACCCTCCCCCAGTACAGGAGAGACACAGTGCCCGAGCCCTGGCACACACTCGACCCCAAGTCGCCTGACCTGTGTCACTGCTTCGCGGCGGGAGGACTGCCAGAGGAGCCCTCCCCGCCTCTGATGCAATCCGTACATAGCCCGCCCCTTCCTAGCCATGAACGAGCTGAGCCACACATGCGGCAATCGGCACCATGTGCCATAATGGGGGGGACGGGACGGGGACCACCGACATGAGACCCAGCAAATGTAAAAAAACAAACAAACAAACCCCACCAAGAATTGCACTGGTCCCCTCAGATACAGATCCTCTTACTGCCAAGGAGAAGGGAAAGTCACCCACACAGCAGTGCTGAGCCTGACTGCAGCAAATTAACTGCCTTCCTTCCTTTTTTTTTTTTTTCCCCCAACAAAAACTTTATTTCCCTGAAAAAGCCTAAACAAAAATAAAGCACATCTCAAGAATAGGGGACCAAAAAACCCCTGTGGAGCCTGAAACCGCCTGGGCGGCCTCGTGAAGGGGAGGGATCTGGACAATCAGCAACCAGATTTACACCGCACGGGTGCACAGACGGGCACACAGAAGGGTAACAACCCCTGTCCATCTGCCTCAACCGGATGGGGTAGGACCCAAAAGGATTCCTTCCAGGAAAAAAAAAAAATTAAAAACCCCTGGAAGGCTAAAAAAAAAATCATCCAAAAACTGGAGAACCACAGGTTTTGCACCCTCTACCATCTGCTGGAGACAAATACTGAGGTACTACAGGTGGCACTGGGGTTTATTAAGCAATGTCAGTAAAACTTTCTCTGTCTCCATCTGCTGGCAGGGATGCATAGACCCAGGCATCTAGACTGATCCTGGTACATACAGGGAAAGTTACTTGCCCAAGGTCACAAGGAGTGGCAGTGGGAGTTCAATCCTGACTTCCCTAGTCCACTGCTCTAATCATTAGGCAATTCCTCCACTCTTTTATCCTCTATCTCAGATATACACATTCGTTTTCTCACATGCTCCCTTTTTCACATACATATGCTCTCGTACACTTTCTCTCTCACACCCACACAAAATATGCTCTCAATCCCACAGGTTCCTTCTCATCTCCAAATTCTCAACCTCACAGGTTTTACTCACACACCAGTTCTTATTACCATAGGCTCCCACTCTCACGTAGACATTCTCTCACTCTTGTCACACACTCATATATGCTCTCAACTGCACAGGCCACCTCTCACACCCCCTCACGGGATGGGGTGCACAGCGGCCTTTCACACCCCCTCTTTGTCTGCCGTGGGGTAGGATCCACGGTGGCCTGTTGGGCCTCCATTTTGGCCACCATGGAATGGGGCACGTTGGGCATCTTCAGCTGCTACAGGTTGAGGTCCACGGCAGTTCTGCTGGGCCTCTTTTCTTTGTGGCCCAACAGTTGTAAACGGAGATTTGAGATATGGGTTTTGGGCGATTGCCCCTGTATAACATATAATGCATTCATTTACAAACTGTATAAAACACATAGCACAATAAAAACACAGCCAAATGGCCTATTAAAAAAATAGAACACCCCCCCCCCCCTTTTATATCATTCTTTTCCAACCCCACTGTACTAGTTCGCTTAAAATGATCATGGGTAATGAAAAGACCCAGTTTATAGCGTGCATATGTACCAGACATTGCACAACGGCACACCTTAAGTTTTGTGTTCAATGATAAAGCCAGAGAGGAGCAGAATGCCAGTACATACAAGTCACTGCATCCAGTACACAAAACAGAATCACAAAATTACAAAGAAGGATTTTTGCTACTATCCGGGTAAGAACATGCCATACTAGGTCAGACAAAGGGTACATCAAGCCCAGCATCCTGTTCTAACAGTTGCCAATCCAGGCCATAAGAACCTGGCAAGGTCTCTGGATCCAAAGTATTACTATTTTCTCAATTTTTGCCAAAATGGCCATCTTCCTTCAACGAAAGACAAAACCATCTCACTTTTAAAAGAGTTGAAAGTTGGTAAGAACGTGTTCGGGCAGATTTCTAGTTCTGCAAGGATGTCCAGAGAACGTTTGCGCAACGGTTCCGAATCAACTCGTTTGACCTGCATTTTTATTCGAACCGGTAATTGCTAAAATACGGGTCATCTAAATGAAAGCGAATATTCTGCGAGTACTATAGCCGTAGAAAAAGCAGCGTAGCAGTAAAAAAAAAAAAAAAAAAGAGATAAATCAGGCCGCTAAGCTCAACAAAACCTTTCAAACGGTGCAGGCAGCTAAATGGATATGTAGACATAAAACAATTGGGAAAGGCAAGAAACAACCACCTCATTTCCTACAGGATAAAGGCACAGAGGAACAAGGACCCAAACTGCCCCGCGCCCTTCTTGTATCAAGAGCTTTGGAACGTCTACTGTCAGCACACCCGCCCCTTCCGCGTGTGACGTGCCCGTGAGCTCGTGCTTCTCATGACGTATGTAAGCGCGTGCCTCCGCACAGTGCTCGGCTCTAGCTTCTTATCTCTCCACCCTCTTGCGCGCCACACCTGCTGATTGTACACGTTGCGCTTGCTCCGTGAGCGGAGAGGCGGGCACGAGGAATTCCGCTTCGGCGCCTTTTCCGGCTGCAGCAGGGAGGGGAACGGAGGAGAGTTAGGGTGAGAAACCGGACCTGTCCCAGTTAGCGAAGGGTACCGAGGTGTAAAAAAAAAAAAAAAAAAAAAAGAGTAAAAACGCTGTTGAGGGAAGTGAGCCCAGCGACCTGACTGGCGGCTGATGTCTGTTGGGCGTCAAGAGTTGAAGGTAAGGTAACGTTTTTCCCTACGTTAACGGCTCTGTTGGGGGGGACGACACATCGCGTGATCTGGGTGGAAAAGCTGCGCGCGCTCTCTTCCTTCAGTGGCCGTTTCTTACTGTTGTAGCGTACTAATTTTGACCCGCCCCATTTGCAGGCACCGGAAGGAGCCCGAAGGGAATCAATGACTTGAAGAGGCTCCGCTGGCGGCCTCGTTCCTGCCGCTGCTGTTGTCCCGGCGTGCGAGAAGGACGGAGAAAGGCGGGAAGAAGGCGCAGCCGAAGCTGTGGGCCCGGCTCTGCTTCGGGGTTTTCTGGCGAAGTCGGACCCGCTTTGTCCGAGGCTGGGCGGCCTGCTAAGATCTGAGCAGACGGAAGGGTGGTGCCGCTGCCGCCGCGCCTCATTCACAGGAAGGACAAGAAACCGCAGGAGACGCGCCTACCGGGGCCCTGCCTGCTCCTCTCCTTCATCTCAAGCATAACTGCTCGACGCCGTGGACTTGGCCCGAAATCCATGACTGGCACTGCCCAAACCGGCATCTAATTCTCCAGAATCGCGGCCTTCAAGGCAATCCTTTACTCCCTATTGTTTGCGGGCCAGTTTCGGGAGACTACCCGTTCTAAAAAAGGAATCTGAGTTTAATATAGAAACGAAACCGTCGGATCTCTCATGTGGATGAATTCAGTTAGAGTTCGGGAGCATTTGCTAGGAGAGAGAACACATATTGTTTTCCCTGGCGAGAACCCAGCTCAGAAAGAATTGCGGGGATTTGTGCACATCAGAATTTATTTATGTTTCTGAACCGTGGATTTTTGTGTTGCGTTGTCTAACAGCGTTTGGACTGAATATAATCCCATTTTTGTGTAGGTTCTGTTCTGACTCCAGAGTTCCATACAATATTTATGCGCTTTTTGTGCGAAAATGGGGAAGGTGCTGTCCAAAATCTTTGGCAACAAGGAGATGAGAATATTGATGCTTGGACTTGATGCTGCTGGAAAGACGACCATTCTTTACAAGTTGAAATTGGGTCAGTCTGTCACCACCATTCCCACCGTGGGATTCAACGTAGAGACTGTCACTTACAAAAATGTCAAATTTAACGTATGGGACGTCGGAGGGCAGGATAAGATCAGGCCCTTGTGGCGGCATTACTACACGGGCACACAGGGGTTAATCTTTGTGGTGGACTGCGCCGACCGAGACCGAATCGACGAAGCTAGACAAGAGCTTCATCGCATTATCAACGACAGGGAGATGAGGGACGCCATCATCCTAATATTTGCCAATAAGCAAGACCTTCCAGATGCCATGAAACCCCACGAGATCCAAGAAAAATTAGGCCTGACCAGGATCAGGGATAGGAATTGGTACGTGCAACCCTCTTGTGCTACCACAGGGGATGGACTCTATGAAGGACTCACCTGGTTAACGTCTAATTACAAATCTTAGTAATAACTATTAGGAAAGAAAATTTAAAGATAACGAATATGGTTTCCCAGAAGAATATATAAAGAAGAGTAAGCAGCTCATAGGATTATGATGACCCTTGAATTACCATTTTTGTTCCATGGACTGGATTTCTATTTTTTTTTGTTTGCTTTGCATTAGATGCTCTAATCTCGAAATTAACAAACACAATTACTGTAAGGCATAGTAAACTTCAGGAAAAAAAACCCTAGATATAAGTAGTTTTCTTAATAGGCCCTGATTATAATGGTTTGATTTGAGGGACTCGTTTTCAATGTATGCATTATATTTCTGGTTTTGCCATTTAATTTCTTTAATTTGCTGTAGATTGCTTTTTTGCATTCATGCAAAATATGTTGCAAGGTCTGTTTCATCTAGTAAACTTGAAACTATATTGCTTAAAACCAAACTGCAGTCTGTCTTTTGTATTGAGGTCTTCAAGAGCTCTGCTAGCCAGCTTATAACAATAGTGACTTTTTGTCTTTTTTTTATTTAATGATAACATTCTTAATATTACTTTTAAGGCGCAAATAGCATACAACTATGTGATATGAGATGTCATGCTTAATAGGCCAGATATATAAGAACCAATGTCTTGAAACCTTTCTTCATTCTTTTTATGCATGGCATTTACTTTCCTTAAATCACATGACAGACATTGACTGAATAAAAATGTAAAAGCTGTCAGCGTCGGGGTATAGTTTAGTTAGACTATATAATTTAAACGTTCATATTGTAAGTTGTTGCTGCATAATTTGGAATCTTATCAAGCTTCAATTTTTTTTGTTTGTGTGATTGCCCCTGAAATGCAGCAATACTTCTAGTCCAGGTATTACTTTGTCTATATAGCATGTGCATATGGACTATCCCTCTTACTCAATTTTTGCATTAAGTATTATACTATAAAAAGTAACCTGCCTGGTTTGCTTGATTGGAAAGATGTTGCTTCACCTCAATGTCTGAAGCCATTTTTAAAAAATATAAATATCTTTATTTCTGAGATGTAAATCTTGTTTCTATAAAATTCATCAGTTTCAGACTATAGGAACACAAGAAGTTGTCATTTTACTGTGTATAGTGGTATATCTGATTTCACACCACAATTGATGGCTTCAAAATCAAAGCAAATAAAGATCAGATAAATTTTAGTATAACTTAGACTTTCATGCTTTAAATGCCATTGCAATACTTTACTAAAGTCTTAATTTCTGTAGCATGTTATTGCTTTTTTTTTTTCTTGAAACTAATCAGGTTAGATGCTTGAATTTAAACAGGATATTAGCAATCAAAATTACATTGCAAAATGCATTCTATTTTTAATAAATTAAGGTGCCTATAGTGACCACAGCTAAAACATTGAATTTTTGTGGCACTATTTTGTGTTAACATTGAATTCATTTGTAATATAACAAATGAGTTTTGAGTATTGGCATGGAAAACTAGATGGGAATCTGTCGCCTTTTAATTTCTTGTATTTCATTAAAAAAAAAAAATTTCAGAAGCAGTTGTTAAACCTAGCCAAAAATTTGGGACATTTTAGGAATGTATACTACTATATAACAAAAATAAATAGCTAATTTTTTGGTATGTGAATCTCATGTTCTTACTGCCAAAATAGTATACCACATTGTCATTAGTCATGTTCCACAGAAGGTTAATGATATAAATATGTTCTAAACTTTAAAAGGTCAAAGGTATTTGTGTACAAAATTAATTTTGAGGATCCCTGAAACATTTATAGATTTGATCAAATTAAACTTTATGCACAATTTTTTGTAAAGGAGTGTAAGTGTACAGCTGACAAATTGGCCAGGCACGTGTGTTACATTTTGAGCAAAAATATGGTAACTAGAAATGTATGCAGATGCTGTTTATAAACTTTTGCATACTGCTTCACAAAAATCCCTTGGTCTCATTCATGTTTGGTTTCATGTGCCAAAATTTTTTATACTGTTCCAAATGTTCTTGGGACAAGGTTCCAAGGATTCAATTTTGTCTTTAATCAAGTAATTTACAATAATACATTTTAAATGAAAATCTTAAACTTGAAGTCAGTGGTTTCCATCATGACCTTTAAAATTACATTTCGCAAAGTTGAAGAGTTATGTGCAAGCACAGGTAAGTGGCTGCTAACAAAGTTGAATGTCCTTCCACCTGACCTAAATATCCAATTTTGCAGCATGAAAAGACATGTAGCAGCAATCTTATGTAGTTTAGGACCTTTTACAGTATTGGAGGGCTATAAGATTTTCAGTAGAAAGAATATTTGAATTTTTCCATGAGCAATTTAATGACTACAGTGAGAGGCTAGTAATTATATGCTGTAGGATAGTGTGGGAGCTGTGACTAATACTTTGCTATCTTCTTGCTTGATTCCCGTCTTACTGTAGTGGCCATTTGCTTACTGTATTATAAGGAAACAGGTTGAATGTTTAAGGCGTTACCACCCCCAGCTCTGATTTAGAAGAAATATTTTGAATTTGCTATCTTGCTTCCTTTGTAATAGTATTGTCTAGCTTCCATTTGCCAACTTTTTGTTTCTTGGCTCTTTCTGGTGGGGTAGGGAGTCGACTTAAATATATTTAACTCATGGTTGTACACTATTTACTTGTACATTAATTATAGCTACATCCTATTTTTAATCTGATCCTTTGAGAACTTTAAATGCATAATATTTTGAGGATAATCAGCACAGTAGTACCTTAAGAACATAAGAAATTGCCATGCTGGTTCAGACCAAGGGTCCATCAAGCCCAGCATCCTGTTTCTAACTGAGGTCAAACCAGGCCACAAGAACCTGGCAATTACCCAAATGCTAAGGTACAAAGCAACCACAGACACTTGCACCTGCTTTTTGTGCAGGTAAAATTTTGCTGGAAAATGTACATATGTAGATATACTTTACTTTTACTTTGGTGCAAATAAGGAGAGAGGCTAAATAGAAACTTTCAATTTTATAACTTTTTCCTAGCTGTTCTAGTAACTTTGTTTGGGAACATAATTGCAAGTATAGTTTTCACTTCACAGCCTGTTAAAAAAAAAAAGCCAGGTTTTTCTTTAATTATGACCTTACTGTAGTATGCAGGTGTTTAAGAATTATGTATTTACTCATTTAGTGAAGCTTCAAAAGTGTGTGCATGGCAAGTACTATTCATACAAATATCAGTGAAATCATTGGTGTTTGACTTTTATCTTGTCACAAGCATACATTATGAATATTAAAAAAAAAATTATTCTATAATGTGAAAGTACCTTTTTAATATAGGACCCTGTTCCATTTCTTAAAAGGAAAGAGGCCCAGACCCTACTTTAGTAATGGTGGTACTTGCTCTCTATACCTTGGTTTAAAAATCACTTTGGCCATATCTAGGAAAGGGTTTTCCTCATTTGTGTTTATAGAAAAAAATGATTCATACTCTCTAGCCTCTTTATGCTGCCTATGTTTCTGCTGGTGGTTTGTATAAAATCCAACCAGAAAGAGGTCACCAGAAGGATCAGAGTTGGACTGAAGTAAAAGTTTTTGGAAAAATTGCCTCTGACAACTTTAAGTGACATCAGAATTAACCCTCATCTTATTGCTGTTTTGTAAAACATACCATCGTGTTTTGTTTTGTTTTTTTACCTGTGGTACTTAAGTCCTATTTGTCGTTTGTTTTTTGTAAAGCAAAGGGGAGCCTAAGCGCAAAATGATTCTTAATTAAAAAAAAAAAAAAATCCTTTAAAACGAAAAATAATTGTTTTTTGTGTCAACCTGGTCGTAGTACTGTGTGCTGCGAAGTGCAAAACCAGTGTTTGATTCCTAGGCCAGGCTTCTGCTCCTTGGCTTGACCAAGGTTGGGGCTGTTGTAGAGGCATTATTTATTAGCTACTGGTCTGTGGTCTGGCACTCTGCAGGAAGAAGCCCATTCTTTGCAGCCATATAGGTACTAGCCTGCTTGCTTGGAGCTATGAGTGGGATGTCCTTTATTACCCTGAACCTCCTGACTACAATGTCCTTGTACTGGCTGCATTTTAGACCTTGTATTGCTGTATGCTTCTAGGTCCAGAGATAGACTTCTGGTACTTTCTGGGTCTTTACTAGCACTGATAGTGAATAGCTGATCTGACCAACAGACTAAATAAGAACATTAGTCTCAGCTGGACACTAGATTGCCATTCTGGCTCTGTGTGGTTTAAAAAAAAAATCCAGCTAGGTTCCTGCTCATGGAGTTAACTCTTTGAAGGTGTAACATCTACCTCGACTGCATTTTTAGCCTCCGGCGCAATGAGGAAAACTAATTTTCCCTCCCTTGCTTTGGGTGCAAGAAGCACAGCTATATAATTCTTGTAATGAAAACCAAGGGGATAGGTTAACACCCCCCCCCCCCCCTGCCTTAACCAGAGTAGTCACTCTCGCACTCCTCCAGTTCTACTAGCCAGGAATAGACAATTCTGGTCCACAGGGGGCAGCAGGCAGTCAGGTTTTGAGAATATCGCTACTGAATAGGCATGAGAGATTTGCATGCCTGCTCCTGCAATTGTATTCAAATCTCATGCATATTCATTAAGGATCTCCTCAAATCTGACCAGTTAGGGGTGCTGGAGGACCAAGATTGCTTACTCCTGGTTTAGGAGGACAGCTAACCACTCCCTGGCATCAAAAATGAGAAACACTTCCTTCAGGGCAAGGCTTCCCAAACTTGACCTGGGGACCCCAGAACTTTTTTGGTTTCAGGATTTCCATAGTGAATATTAATGATAAATTTGCATATACTGAGTCCATGATATGCAAACTTATCTCATGTTTGTTCATTGTGATCCTGAAAACCTAATTGGCTATGGGGGCCCCAGAACCGGTTTGGTAAGTCCTGCTGTAGGGAGTCTCAGCCATTGTTCAACATTGACACCTGGAGGTCAAACTATGGCAATTCCAGAAAGAACTACAGTTCTTGAAATATGGCTGAGGACTGTCTACAGCGCAGCTCAGTTGGGAGGGGATTATAGCATGGTTTTACTATAATTGGTATACAAATGTTTCATAAGAGGTAATGGGAGGAAAAACCCTGGGTAGATGTGAATGAAGCCACATACTGTAGCTCAGGGTGGGCACTCTAGACATCAAGGACCACCTAACTGGTTGGCTTTTTAGGATATCTAGGGAGCTTCATTCTGGTTTTTATTTTACCATGGAATTCATCAGTTTTTTCATCATTTTTGTTGTTTTTAACAGACTTGCCATTTTTCCAGGTGCATATCATATTTGTTATTGTAATAATAAATGCTGATAAATGCCTGGCTAAAATAAAAACTGAAAACTAAGATTCCTAAGGATATCCTTACTCTATGGATATTTGTATATATATTGCCTGTTTCAGTCTCATCTCAGGCATATTCTGTAGAGATCCTGAAAACCTCACTGGGGGTTGTTAAGGACCAGCCTACCTACCCTTGCTGTACTTCAATAGTGGCTGATTCTGATCTCAGCTGGAGGTTCAAAGCTGGTGGAAGAAACTAATGGCCTAACTAGTATGTTCTTTAACAATTGTAATGTTATCCTGTATTATTCCTAATGTCCACAGTTTTTATGTGGAAAGCTGGGACACTGACTAAAATGGGTTAACTTGATGAGACAGGTCTTTATTGTTTCTGTTCACCTTTTTGTGCATCCAAGGATTTAGGCCTGTATGTGGGAGTATAACACAAGGTTTCTTAACCCTCTCCTGGAGCCACTCCTAGTCAATTGGGTTTTCAAGATATCTCTAATGGATAGGCATGAGCGTGATCTATATACACTGGACATCCAGTGCAGGCAAAGCTTACTCTTGCATATTCATTGTGGCTATTGTGAAAACCTGATAGGATAGATGTGCCTCAAGGAGGGGGTTGGGGAAACACTGCTGTACCAGATCATGGGTTTTGCTCCATCTTGATTTATAAAACAAAGTTTAAGTGGGCATAGTCGCAAAAAAAAAAAAAAATCATTGGTGCTTAGGATGTGAAGCCTGCATTACTGCTCTTCTGCCCTAGGTTCCTAAAAGTTAAATTACTTGCCAGAGTCTCTGCCTTCCATATGTTTACTGTTACTTAGAGCAGGAGTAACTTTTACTGTACAACGTCCATGATTCCCTGTGGGAGAAAACATACAAACAATAGCTTCTAGGCTGTAAGACAAACACTTTAGTAAACCGAGGAAAAACATAGGTTTCTTTGCATGCACCAGTGCCCCATGCCCAAAATGAATAAACATTCTCTTAGAACAAGGATTGTAGCCTTCACGCATGGGTGACATCATGCCATGGAGCCTGGCATGGAAAACTTATGTCAAAGTTTCTAGAGACTTTGACTGACTGGCACACTGAGCATGCCATTGTCCAAGTAATTGTCTTCAGTCTTTTACTGCAACACTGTTGCCTTGTGATGTGGAGCTTGCACTTATTTTTTTGTATAGAAAACTTTTTTCTTTCCTGAGTCCCATTTGGTTCCTCTGCATTTTGGAGTTAGCCATCGGGCACTGTGGTAAGTCATTCGTTCGCGGTCGATTATAGATGGAGCTGCCCTCCACTAGCTGCTGGGCATTGACTGCGCACTGTTTTTTTCCCAGGGCGTTATCCTGCTTCTGCTGTTGCCCCCAGTGCCCCAGGACTATGTCCATCACAGACCCCCATGAGGTCTGCGTTTCATGCAGGGGGGGGGGGGGCTGCAAACATTGTGCCCAAATGACCCCTAAGGGCCGGCACGCGAATGCCTTGGTAAAATGGAAAAGTTTGGTGCTAAAAAGTCAGAACGCTCTACCTCGCCATCGGGGACATCGACACCAAAGGCTCGGGAGGACTTAGCGACCCCTTTGGTATCTCCTCCCCTACTGGATACCCTGCTGGAACTGGGTGCAGGGAACCATCTGATTTCTGGATCCTCCCCATCTCCTTCTGCTCAGGGGAAAGAGCAGGCCGAGCATTGGAGGAAATCAAGAAAACATCGCCATCGATCCTCGTTGCATACATCCGACCAAGGGAGGGTACCGGCACTGATTGTGCTGCTCCCCGAAAAGGTACCGGGCCGTGGAAGCTTTACCTTCCGTGAAATCCAAGAGGCCACGGCAATCCCCATGGATTCTAGGGGAAGGTACAGATCCCCCCTCGCAGTTCCAGGGAGGATCTGGTTTCATAGTCTCCTCTTCACGCTGTCCTGTTGTCAGTATTTGAGGAGGAGTTGGAGAAATGTGTGCGGTCGGCTAGGCCCTGCAGGGCTTCGAGCCACCAATGGGGCAGCCTGCTCCGATGCCCTGGGCCCCATTGACAAGGGGAGGGCACCAATGTGTAGCCTCCACCAGTGGCTATCCATATGCGTGATTCCTCTGACAAGGAATACTGTAGACCAAGCCCAAGGGACACATTAACAAAAATGATGTGTGGTACAACATCCTCCATGGAGTAGGCACTGCAGACATGGAGAACTCATATGGTCAAAAGAAGAACAAGGGAAGCACTGCAAGCTCTAGTCATGCTTCCAAATTTTAAAGCAAAAAGGGAGAGAGGAAAGACTCATGAATTCATCAAAATGAGTCAAGTCCCTATATAGAAGTTCAGGAGAGGAAATAAGTTAGAGTGGTGCAGGCAGCTGGTTTAATTAATTAACTTGGCTGTCAGAACTCCTTCACTACTGCTACTGTAAGCACTCTGAATAAGTGATAGTGTTCAGTGTACTCTCTTCTCATCTCAGTCTGGGGAAAGGTAGAGGTGGAAAAATCCTAGTATCCCTGGCATCTAACATTTTTATCCTTGTGCCTAATGAAGAGAAGAGGAACTGCTGAGCTGTAAAGACCAGCAGGAAGAGGTTTGGGAGAGGGAGGCAAAGAAAAGAGGAGGGGGGGGGGGGAGCAACCTCTTCTCTTCTCCTAAATGAGTACAAAAGAGAGCAAAAAAAGAAACATGAAAATACATTTTTTTTAAAAGTCCAAAGGAAAAACAGTAAATAGAGAAATTGTTTTCCCTTGACTCTTTCTAAAGTAATATTCAAAAAGAGGCCCTTATGAAGTTTACAGTGTGGCTGGAGTTTAATAAACCTGGATTTTGGATTTCACATAAACTAACAGGCTGTGCATAAAAGTTTTATTTTATCACAGTAAATTCAATAGTAATATTAAACAAAACTGTCATTTGTATGCAAATATATTTGTGATGACAAGGTTTGTTTAGTTATTAGTGTCATGACACTGGTATTTAATTTATGATCTAAATTAAAAATTAAGTTGAGCAGCAAGCTTATTGGCTGGGATCAAATAGAGATTCTTAAATGTACGAAACTGCAGTAAATGAATAATAGTGCATAACTAGCCAACCCCTGCTGATACCTCACACAAAGCTGAACTGGAAATTACTGTAATGTTCCTCTTAACTGCCCAGCCAGTTTATGGAAATGTGTGGGGTTCACAGATGTTTCTTATGGGTGACTTCCAGGTCTTTCTTCAATCTTCTAATTAGAATTACTTATTTTGCTCCCTCACTTGCTGCTCAGTGAAATAGCTTATGAAACTTAAGCTTTGTGTTCTCTGCTAATTCAATATCATCAGCTGATAAGTTTGTAACTCATATCCTGAGCAGGGAGAACAGGCCTGAGCTGAACAATTAATGTTCTTCGTCAGACTGAGTGACTTTTTTTTTTTTTTTTTTTTTTTTTTTTTTTTACAATTGGTCCCTGAAAAGGAGGAACAACTCCATGCTTCTTTTGATATGGTTTGACAGCCTCTTTAGAAAAAGCAACATACGTGATACTTGTATATTAGACTATCTTAATATGTTTTGTGACTAGCTTTCAAGATCTGCTCCTTTTGTCAAGACTGTGCAGAATGATGAAGGAACTACAGCTTTAGAAATCCTAGTTACCTTTTTATGGGACGACCTTAATACAAGTGTGTCGGCTGCACCTTACTTTTTGACCTTTATTTATGCATCCATAATATCAACCACCCTCCTCCCAAGCAGAAGTAGTTTGTGCCTGCTGGTGTGAACTTCCTCGGGACAGCAGCTTCTGGCCTGCCCCCACCCCTTTTTCAGGACCTGGCACATGTTCGTGTATCGAGTCTTAAATGCATGGCACGCCCAGGGCCCGGCCCCATGCGTAAGTCCTGATTTTTACGCACATGGCCTGTTTAAAATTCGGCCTTAAATGCACAAATGAATATATCCTTGCAGCACAATGTTTTAAATGAACAACAGGGCTGGTCATCTGTTTCCACTGTCACCATGGCTTGCCAGGATTCTTTTCACGCCTGAAGCCAGATCCTGTTCCTCTCCGGCAGTTGCAACCAGGATCCTCTTGGAAAACCCAGAAGCCTCTTCACTTCTGAGGGTATAAATGAGGGGAGGGAGGAGAGAGTGGAAGGTTGGCATCACTGGCCAGGGCAGGAACCTTCCCTGAAGTACATCCTCCTGTGCCTCTTCAAGATGTCGCGGGAGAGAAGAATTTTAGGTCAGGGTTGGAAGAGCAAGAAATGGAAAAACTTCTACAAATCACAGGTATTGAGGAATATCCTGGACTCAGGCCATAAAAATTGTCTATGGGTCCCATTTGGCCTATGGGGTAAGGAGAGACCCCTGCCCTAAGGTGCTAAAAGTTTGGGGGGGCAGCAAAGATCCCAGAAACCTCCAGGTGCTGCCTACCCATTTTTAAGACACAGCATCATCAGAGAAAAGGGAATAGCTTTTTTTCCACTAATTAGATTTTTTGATATATTTTAGTTAGGAATTATCAAGCCAAAAACAACCTCTTTTCCTAGCTTGGAGCCAGATGGACTTGGGACCAGTGGGTTATGTTCTGACGTCACCCTAGATATACCCCTGCAGTGACCTCGGCTCTTCAGTATCTCTCCATCTCCTAGTAGATGCGGACACTATCCCACACACTAGAACAGTGTTAAGAATTAAAGAAGAAAATTTTTTTACCTTAAAGAAGATCAAGCTCTGCTCTCCTACGGTGATACCTAAGGGTTCCTGAGGTGATTTTAGATATCCCTCAGTGACGTAGCCGGTTCCAGTGTGGACTTAGCCCCCAGGGAGGCTGAAAGGCAGCGGGTGCACAACCGAGGTTCTTCAGCCGCAGACGAGAGCCACACTCCCAAGGGATCGACGCTCTCGTCCAGACCTGGCCAGAGGAAGACCTACTGTATGCCTTCACCCCCATGGCCACTACTGGGCAAAGGTCAT
The DNA here is from genome assembly GCF_901001135.1 of Rhinatrema bivittatum. Taxonomy (NCBI): domain Eukaryota; kingdom Metazoa; phylum Chordata; class Amphibia; order Gymnophiona; family Rhinatrematidae; genus Rhinatrema; species Rhinatrema bivittatum. Next base: position 75,225,040 of record NC_042618.1, on the reverse strand, counting down.
CTGCAAGATAGAACTAGTTCCCTGTGGTGTTCTACTAGTGGCCCCGGACTGGCCAAGACGCCCGTGATATGCAAAGACTCCTTTCAGGGAGTCCTCTGTACCTACCTCCACACAGGGACCTTCTCCAGCAGGACCTGATTCTTCACGAAGATCCATCTCCATTCTCTCTTTATGGTCTGGCCTTTGAGAGAACTCGCCTGAAGAAGCGCGGTTACTCGAAGGCTGTGATTGACACTCCTCTCTGCGCGCGCAAGTTCTCAACATCTCTGGCATACATATGGATCTGGAGAATATTGGAAGCCTGGTGCGAGAACCATGGGATGCTCCTGCGGATGGCCAAGATCCCCATGATTCTGGAGTTCCTACAGAACGGTATGAAGAAGGGGTTGTCGCTCAACTTCCTCAAGGTCCAAGTAGCAGCCCTCTCCTGCTTCAGAGCCGAAGTGAACGGAATCAATCAGCTCATCCGGATTTGACCAGTTTCCTAAAAGGGGTTAAGCAACTTCGGCCACCCCTAAAGTGGCCGGTGCCCCTGGAACCTCAATCTGGTATTAGACTTCCTAGCGGGGGCTTCCTTCAGACCAACGTGTGGTCTGTCACTAGGCCTCTTAACATTGAAGACTGTATTCCTATGTTCAGTGTGTCACATCTTTGAACTACAGGCACTATCCTGTCGGGAACCGTTCCTTAGGTTCACTCCTGGAACCATACACTTGCACACCATCACCTTCTTCCTACCAAAAGTGGTTTCAGAGTTTCATTTGAACCAAGCCATCTCCCTACCATCTCCAGATGAACATAAGGACTCTAAAGACTCACGCCTTCTTCACCATCTAAATATCGGCAGACTCCTGGTGCGATATTTGGAAACATCGGAACCGGTGTGCAAAATGGATCGCTTGTTCGTTCTCCACAGCAGGAAGAATCAAGGAGCAGTGGCCTCGCGGGCAATCATAGCTCACTGGATCAAAGAAGTAATCAAGGTGGCCTACATAGAGGCAGGAAAGCCCTTATCCCTACAGGTTAAGGCTCATTCTACTAGGGCCCAGGCTGCTGTTGCCTGCCGAGATCTGTCAGGCGGTGACGTCCCTACACACCACCTCCAGGTTCTACCGCCTGGATGTTCAAGCCCAAGAAGACACAGCCTTCGCAAAGGCAGTACTAAGTGGGCCACGGGCAGCCTCCCGCCCTGCCCAGGAGTAGCTTTTATACATCCCACTGGTCTTGAGTCCATCTGGCTACATGCTAGGAAATGGAGAAATTACTTATGTGATAATTTCGTTTTCCTTAGTGTAGACAGATGGACTCAGCATCCCGCCCACAGCTGCCCTAGAGAAGGAGGACTTTGGAAAGCAAACCTCGAGATTAAGCAAATACAGGTAAGCCATTGCCTACCCCTAGTTCAAGACCTCCGTAGTTTGTCCGGTGTCGGCATTAATTGATTGAGTGCACTGGCGGTCTCCAGTTTTTGAAATCAGTTGAATCAGTTCAGTCAAGTTTAATCAGTTATAATAAAGTTATTTAAGCAAATTTATATTCACAATGGCTTTTCGTAGAGAATACTGAAAAGCTGAGGTCACTGCAGGGGTATATCTAGGGTGACAGCTTTGAAATCTGACTCAGTCTCCCATCTGCTAGCAGAAGAGCACATAACCCACTGGGCCTGAGTCCATCTGTCTATACTAAGGAAAATGAAATTATCAGGTAAGTAATTTCTCCATTTCTCCCTGCTCAGCTGGAACTAGGGCTGGGTTTCTGCTATGAACTTTCATTCACAACTAGCGAGGGATTAGACTAGCAGCAACCTCTCATTGCTCCTAGTCTAATCCAGTGTTTCCCACATTTTCAAGCCTAAGGTCCATCTACCTTAAAAATGTTGGGTGGTACACCATCTTCCATGGGGCAGGCATATGGTGAAAAGAAGAGTTGGGCAGCTTTGAAAGCTCTAGTCACTCTTCCAAAATTTAAAACAAAAATGGAAAGGGGGACAGAGACACATGAATTTGTCACAATGGGCCACTTCCCCTATATTGAAGTTCAGGAGAGAAAATACTGTACGTAAGACTAGGAATCTTATCCATCATGGAATGAGTGACACCTCTGTAAAGAATCAGATAAGGCCATGTACTTATTTAAGGCCTATTCACAGCCTTAATATTCCAGCACTAGATATCAGGCAATGCAAAGTAATTATTGCAGAAATCAATTTTGAAGCCGCCTGAGGGCAGAGATTGATTTCTTCCTCACAAGCTACTGACAATGCTGTGCCAGTCTACAAGAAGTCCAGCCCAGAGAGATCTGCAGAGATCGATGAAGGATGACCATACCTCTCTAAGGTTGACCCCAATACTGTCATTGGCACTTTTCAAGGTGGAGTTGGATGAAGGATGGGTGTGGTTCACATGATGTCAGGTGAATTGAGATCCTAGCATCAAGCCCTTTAACTCCCCATGGTGCATCAAGCACTTTCCTTTCCTTTCTGTGCCAAACATGTCAGCACCAATACATGTCGAGTGCTCCAAGCCTGTCTTAGTGCCATCAATAGTGAGTCAAATTTGAACAGACTTGAAGTGGAAATGCTCTCCTGCTCTCTTTACTTTTCTCTGTTCCAAATCTCAAAGAACCAGTTTTAGGTCACAGAGGCCCTCATCTCTAAAGTTGGTGTGGTCTTCAGTTGCAGTCTGAGAAATCCTGTATACCTGTCATAGAGTATTGTCCCAAGAGAAATACTCAACTGCCATCCCATAGGCCACTAACAGTTTTGCACCTGAAAACCTTTTCTTCCTTGACTTTGTTCAAAGGATGACTAAATTTGTCCCCTTTGAATTACAGGTTGAGGATGCCCCCAGGCAACCTCCTCTTCGTATCTCAAATACCTGTATGCTGCTAAAGAGCTGGTACCCATCCACACACCATACTTCCTGTTGGTAAGAAGGCAGACATGAAATATTGTGTTCAGATAACTGAAGGATTCAACAAGCCCCAATTTATTATACATGAAACGGGTCAAGAACCCATGCTTTCATGCTTTGTGGATGTGAGAGTCAGTCTGTGGTCCTATTTGGAAAGAAGATTTATTAGAATGCAGTGCTCCAATCTCACAAAAGATCTTATCAGATCAGCTTCTTGTAATATTTTCATTCAATCCTGGAAGGAGTCCAGGAATTCAGCATTTTTTCCATCAAGGGAAACTGGCAGAATTTTGTCATCTGATGGAAACAGTTGAGCCTTGCAAAAAGCATCTAATCCATATGGCCTATGATACTTCTGAAATATTAGGAGCCTCTGCCATATCGGTTGACACTCTCTGATTCTTATGCCTGCAGGCCACAAGTCTGTGTAAGGTTGTGCAAGAAAGACTCACAGACTTGCCCTGCAGTAGTAGAAATTTCTTCAGAGATAAGGTCATGAAAGACCACCATACTACATTTCAGATCCTATCTACTGCCACCTTCAAACCTACCCTTCCAATTTTGGAAGTTTCATAGTGGATTTGATAAGAAGCATTTTTTCCTCAAAACTTCCTAGCATCTATTCATCCCAGGCAACAAGGCTCTGGGCCTCGCCATTGTAACCAAAAAAGCTCGTAAGTCACATACTGCAACCTAGTCAAAATCAAGAATGAGTTTTTGACTAGATGCAGAGAAGATAGCCAGAATCCTAGCTTCTTTTCCAGAAGACCTCATTCTAGGAAAGACATTAAGATTTTTCATAAACCAGATGTCCACTTTAATCTCCGACAATTGGGTCCTCCCGATCATAAAGAAATGCTATACATTACATTTGTTGACTGCCTCCAAATCACCAACTCAAAAGAACACTACAGCTCACTTAACACTAGAACCTGCTCAGGTTACAAATATCCTTCATCTTGCAGGCTAGGCCAGTCATACCTATCCTACTCTAGGAGAGAGGGTAGGGATTTTACTCCAAGTATTTTATGATTCTGTTCTATCTTTAGACTTAAAAGCATTGCCTAATTTCCTGAAGAAAGAAAAGTTCAAGATGGTTCACATGAGCTCTGTTATTTATATCAAAGTGAGATCCCTAGGGATCCAAACCCCCAGGTACGTGATCTTAGTTGTAGCCCATTGAAATGGAAAATTACCCAGTCATTCGTGTTCCACAGATTCATCCAATGCTAAAGCCTCAGACTTTTCACAGTTGACTTTTAGGCCAGCAATTTTTTGAAATTGTTGAAATAATTCTCTAATTTTGGGTATGCTTTTGTGAACATCACTGACAAACAGTAAAATATCATTTGCAAACATTGCAATTTTCATCTCTAAGTCGCCAATCAATATGCCTCAAAAATGGATTTCTTACACAGCTTCATAGTTATGGGCTCTATTGCCTTGTCGCATCCCCCTCCCCAACTGAAAAGTTCTAGTCACAGAGCCATTGATAAATATTTTAGCTGATGGGCTGCTGTAAAGTGCCCTAAGCCAGCACACAATTGGCCCAGGAAAACCCATGTTCCCAAAGCTCAGAACATATAATCCCATATCAAGGAGTCAAAGGCCTTTTCTGCATCCAGACTTAAAAATATAGGTTTCCTATTTTGACTCTGTGACATTGCTATCAACCTACATACATTTTAACTCCATGTCTGTCATGTACAAAGCCCTTTGATCCTCTGCTACAAGAGATGGACGTACTGTATTAATTTGTGATGCTAAAATAGAAGCCAGCAGCTTAAGATCCACATTGATCAGGGATATTGGTCTATATGATTTAATCTGACAATCCTTCCCTTACTTTCAGGCCGATATAGTAAAGCGCGGCTGTGGTTACCCTGCTTCTAACCCGCTTCTAACTCACAATTTGGCCGCGTAAGTCCAACCCGCAATTCACTATCCCTTTAAACTCATCCTTACCGCTTCTTTAAATCAACTGGTAACCCTTTCCGCCCGCAGCATATATATATATGAGATGTAAATGCTCCGATTAGCTATTCCCTCCCATACAGCAATGTGCGCCCCTATTATCTCCTTTTTAACCTGTAGTTTTGCCGCGCGTTTAATCTGCTAACTTACCGCCTACACTTACCCCTGCGTTAGTGTGGAGCATCGGGTCAGAGAGACGAAATTTCATGGGCAAATGACCCCCTCACCCCCCGGGACCCTTACCCTGGCGTTAGTGTGGTGTGACAGCAATAGGCAGGCTCCGGTCAAAATCCCCCCCTTCCGAAGCAGGGCGCAGGGCGAGAATCAACATGTCATAAAAACAAAAGTAAATAAAGTATAATAAAAGTAAACTTACTGCATGTGAATTTTCTTTGAACAGTCCTCTCTCTCTCTCGCCTCCTCCCGAGGCGCGTACTGCGGCTCCCCTGCCTCCAGGGGGCAGCCGACAGGCGAAAGCTGCGGGCGAAAGCGAATGAATGCACGCCCGCACGCGGCAGGAGCCGGCGGGCGTGCATTCATTCACTCACCTTCGCCGGCGGCCGTGCATGCATCCATCCAGCGGAGGGAGCCGGCGGCGAAAGTGGCTTCCAGCAGCCCCCACCGGCGAAGGTGAATGAATGCGCACCTGTGCGTGCAATTTGGTCGCTCAAGGCGTGACGTCACGACGTTTGGCGTCATGGTGTGTGACGTCGGCGTTCGCTAATGCACTGCCTTGAGCGCCCAAATTGCATTCATTCACCTTCGCCGGCGGGGGCTGTGGGAAGCCGCTTTGGCTCCCCTGCCCCCGCCGGCGAAGGTGAATGAATGTACGCCTGTGTGTGCAATTTGGGTGCTCAAGGCAATGCATTAGCAAACGCCGACGTCACGCCCCCGAAACGCCACGTCATTTTAGATGCGCCCCCTCCCCGCCCCTTTTAGAAAGCCCCGGGACTTACGCGCTCTGGCAGCCTATGCAAAATAGGCGCGCGTAAATCCGGCCGGATTTACGTGCGCAGGGCATTTAAAATCCGCCCGTTTTGTTTTAATTTTTGCGCTGCCTTGCTTTGGGAGGGGGGGAGAGGACTCGCAATCCCCCCTGGTACCTGTCATTTCAAACATCATTTGAAATGACAGGTACCAACACACCCAGGATACTGTATTGGCGCTGTATAGCGCTCTATACAGTAAAATGGATTGTGCGGGCCTAATGCTTCACGGACGCATCTTGATGCGGCTTGCATTTGCAAGCTATTTAAATACAGTATCGAGCGGTAGGTGATTCGAACTGTGCGTGCTGCAAACGCGGGTGCGCCCGGCTGTAACACTCCTCTTCCTACCGCTCCTTACTGTATCGGCCTGTTTGGAAGGACAATTATTAAAGACTGATTCATATCAGCTGCTATTGTTCCCGTTTCCAGCATGGAATTATGGAACTTCACCAAAGTCTTTAGAAGCCTATACTGTAAGATTTTATAATACTTGGAACCCAGACCATCCATACCAGCAGTCTTCCCCAACTTTAGCCAACTAATCACCCCAGCAACTTCAAGATCTGTAATGGGCCTATTCAAGGCTACCAGATGAGATTGTGAAAATGCTGGCCAGTCAAATGATTAAAAAAATATCTTTCTAGCCTGCAGATCCATCTCCTGCTTGATATATAATAACTGAAGAAAGGATAGAAAACATCTTTCTATATCTTTAGCAGCACATTTCTGCTGTCCAGACTCATCCTTCACACCTGCAAATAATGACCTCTGACTTTTAATTTTCACTACATTGACAAAAAATTTACTAGCTTTTTTGCCATATTTATACAATTTATGTTGGGAAAATGTAAGCGATTTCCTAACTCTCTGAAATAAATTATTCAAGGTGTTTCGAGCTTTCACCCAAGCTCGCTTATATTCTTCCTATAAGGAGTCAGCAAATTTACCTCGAACTACCTGAACAAGACATGATAGGTGAAAATTTTCTACATCTCTAATTTTTTTTTTTAACAACATAAGCTATAAAAGTCCTCTCATGACTGCTTTACTAGCTTCCCACACTATTACCGGACTTGGCTGGTCATTATTAAAAACTACATACTCTACCCAATTATGGGTAGATTTTCAAAAGCCCGCACGCGTAAATCTCCGGGCCCCTTTGAAAATTCGCTCAGCATGTGCAAGGCCCGGCCGCGCGTGTTAACCCCGATTATGCATATCAGTTCCGGGCCTCTTCGATGGAGAGAGGCAGAGCGGGCCGGGACAGTGCCATTGATCGCTGTCCCGAAGACTCGCACACTGGCAACTTACTTCAGCTCGGGAGCTGAAGTAAGTAGCAAAACAAAGGAAAAAAAAACTAAAAAAAAAGATAGGGTTTAGGGGGTGGGAGGGAATTTAGGTAGAGGGGTAGGGAGTAGACTGGGGGGGAACTGGGGAAGACCCGAATCCATTGCCGCGCAGAAATTGCAAAAGTCCCCCACACAAACACCTTGCTCTTGCATGCCACTTGTACATACGTGCGTGGTCCACAGATTTTCTAATATGCGCGCGCATGCTAGAAAATCAGCGCATCCGTGTGTGCACGCCAGGAAACATGTACACCTGGATGCACGCGCACATTTTCGAAAATCTACCCCTTAGTGCACAAATAGTCCTGGACCTTGTGATCATGAAATAAACCAGGATTCATTCTCCAATTCATTGCTCTTTGACCCGTATCCCTTATCTTAAGACCCAACATCCCAAGAGCACGATCCGATATGGAAATTGCCTCAATTTTGGACTCACCATAGAAAAAAGCCCTTCAGAGATCAGTAGGTAGTCCAGTCATAAAAAAAAACATTTGTGAGGATTTGAATAAAACGTAAAATCATACTCCTCATGATGTAGGGTCCGCCAGATATCTATTAATCCCAGTTCTGCATTCTCAGAATCAACACCTATTTTATCCTGGGTCAATTTGTACTCCCTTAGGCTGTTTACAGTTTATCCTGGGATACGCAACTGTATTAAAGTCCCCTCCCACAATCAGTTTGTAATCCAAAAAACGCAGAAATACATACACCAATGCTTAACTATTCATGTTTTTTTGTTTTTATTAGGAGCATAGATATTACAAAAGCCCACTTTTTGTACCGACAGACTTCAAAAAATCATATTATCTGCCTTCTTCATCTGTAAGTTGATGATCTAATTGGAAATGTCTGTTTGTGGACAAGAATTGCAACTCCCCTTTGTGTATGTGTGTATGATGAGAAAAAAACACTGCCCCACCCAATCTCTTTATAATTTACTGTGTTCCTCCTTGTTCAGATGTTTCTTGAAGCATGACCCCATGCGCTTTGTGCCATCTAAACAAATCCAGCAATTTTTTTCTCTTAACTGGGGAGTGGATCCCATCTAAGTTTAAATTATACACATTCACATTAGCCATAGTCAACTGGAGCCCCAAAGTATATGACAGCTCCGTCAAAACATAATTGCAGAAATAGTGAAATAGAACACCTGACTACTGCCCACTCTCGACACTCCGGTATAAACCATCCAGACTTCAGTTTCCAATGGTGTGTATTGTGTACACCTATAAATGCATATGCTACTTTCATTCTCCACTGAATCCACAACAGACACATCCACTCACACCCCCATACACAGCTCCTCCCAACCTCCCTCCCCCCATCCTAATGCATCACTTCACGCATATCAAGCATAGCTCTCTGCTTCAACGGCAGGGGAGAAAGTCTGATACTTCACTTTCAATGCATATCCAGCATAGCTCTCTGCTGCAATGGCAGGCGGGAATGAAGTAAAGTAGATCCATATACAGACAATATCCAACAAGGTCCAAATTACATAGTCTGGGTAAACAAATAAGCATAGATATTTTACTTAGATGCAGTTCCAACACTGCTCTCTAAGGGCCTTTTCACTGCCTATTTCGCGCCCAATAACTACACCTTCTATGGTGTAGTTATTGGGCGCGATGCCGGCAGCGATCGCACGACCGCCCCCCGTTTCGGCCCCCCCGCCCCTCATTACCGCATTTTTCTAAAGTACCGCAGGCCTGCGATACTTTAGAAAATGAGGCCCTTTGTCTTTATTTTGTCAATTTAAGTATTCAATTATTCTTGTCAGGATTGTCTGATACAAATGTAACAGTGAAATTACTTAATAAGGCTAAGTCGAGCTAATGTTTATGTATGTGTATTTATCGGTACCATCTGAGTGTAGAGGTACAATATTCCTTTTTACTTATGCTGTTTAAAACTGTTTGTTGGAAAACTCTAATAAAAATTATAAAAAAAAAAAAGAAAACTGATAATGTGGTAGGGAAAGAGATGTAATGATGTCATTCTACACTTTTTTTTCAGTGACAGTTACTCCCTTCAATAGCAGTTCAGCTCACTTTGGGTTAAACTAGTCAGCTTTTGGAGAGATGGAGGCATTCTCAAATGATTGAATGATCTGTGTGCAGGTTAATGTGGCTATAATGTGACTCAACTTACTAAATCGCAGTGCCTTTGTTAACTATACAAAGGGTGTGGTTAGCAGTGTTGCAACAGTAGTAATTTTACTATTCAGTAAATAATGTGACAGATCTATCGTTATACATTAACTAAAAAGTTAATATTGACTTGCTTCAGCAACTGTGAACTGTTTGACTGTATGTAGGAGGAATTTAACAGAGAAATAATGCTGAAAAAGATATGACAAGTATTGAAAATGTCTTCCAAAAAACTAAATAGCGCTGAAACCTTCAATCCGTCATGGTGTGATATTCTCTGTATAGGATTCTTATTTGTAAAAATCTGGACCATATGTTAGTTTAGTTTTTGAAATAAATATAAAACTAACTATAAAATGCAAGTGACTTCTTCAAAGGTAAAGATGCAAAAATTTCTTGAAAAATCCCAATAATCTGAAATGGATCCAAAACTCTACTTCAAATCCTCAAAAATCCACAGCAGTGTTTGACAGATTGATAGATCCACTTCATATACTCTGAAGATCCAAACTGGATTTTTCTGGTTCACTTTGCTTTGTTTAGATTTGCTTCAAAATTTCCCCATGTCTGTTGGGGGACAATGTGATAGATTCCCCCAGTGGATCTAGGGGAAATCTGAAATTTTCCCTGAACTTGAAACAGGATGAAATCTGCCTGATTCCAGTTCATATTCAATTTTTTTGCACATCCCTATTAAAGAGGTCATATGTTCCTTTAAACAAATGAATGTTTTGGCTACTGATAATCTGAAATGAGATTCATATTATGTTAATTGCTGCTCTAAAGCATGTCTCAAAAATGACAATTCTTTATCTCACAGAATCTAATTTCAGTCAGAATATTTTACTTCAACTTTCACTAAAGAGCTGCTGCCTAGTGTGAAGGAGAATGTGGATTTTCAAGGATGTGTAACCCAGCAGTACACAATCTGTACACAAAGAAATGAGAGAATACATGCAAATGAGAATACTTGAATGTACCTCTTTCCATATAATTTCAAATACAATCCATTTTTCCATTGTGGTTTGAGAGAATACCAGCTCCACTTCCATCACATTTAAAGAAGGCAACGTCAAACTTATGATCCTCCAGAGGCTAACTTGCTAACCCAAGCACACTTTAGAACAGTCCTACAGGCACTCATATTCGCTAGCACAGATTACTGTAACACACTTTTTCTAGGATTACCATATTCAACAATTAGACCACTACAAATCCTACAAAACTCTGCTGCCAGAATACTTATTGGTAAAACCAAAAGAGATCACTCAAACACTTGCCGAATTACACTGGCTACCAATAGAACAAAGAGTTCAATATAAAACACTCTGCACGATTCACAAACTAATCAACGAAGAAAAAGCAGACTGGTTAAACACAGCACTACGCTTACATGTCCTCAGAGAAATCTCAGATCAGCCAATAAATCCCTTTTAACCATCCCTTCAGTCAAGACAGCTAGATTGACCCAAGTAAGAGAGAGAGCATTATCCTTAGTCGGTCCAATACTATGGAACACAATGCCACTCAAACAAGATTACAGAGAGATTTAAAACTCTCCAAAAAAAAGTTTTAAAACTTGGCTTTTCAAAAAAGCATTTTACAGTGAGAACGGAGAATCTACTAGATAAGGGAGCCCGGACTGACGTGCCGCAAATGCGCAGTAGAGAGCAGCTCTACCGCGCATGCGCGCACGTCAGCCAGAGCGCAGCGTGTCCGAAAGAAAATGGCGCTGGCTCCTTAGGAGCCGCGGCAACGAGCAGGACCGGGAGGAGCAGTAGCCGCGGCAACGACAAGCAGGAGCGGGAGGAGCAGTAGCTCCGGCGATGCGCGCGCACACGAGGGAGGGACACCGCCCCCCCTGTCTGCCGGTTGTGGATGAGCTGAAAGGGGAGGGGATTGAGAGAGGAGGATTGAGTGAGGGGAGGGGGGAGAGAGTGAGGTGGGGGAAGGGGGGAGGAGAGAGTGAGTGGAGGGGGAGGAGAGAGTGAGTGGAGGGGGAGGGAGAGAGTGAGGAGAGGGGAGAGAGTGAGGTGGAGGTGAGAGGGAGGGAGGAGAGTGAGGTGGGGGGAGGTGAGAGGGAGGGAGGGAGGAGAGTGAGGTGGGAGGGGGAGGTGGGAGGGAGGGAGGTGGGAGGGGGAGGTGGGGGGAGGTGAGAGGGAGGGAGGGAGGAGAGTGAGGTGGAGGGAGGTGAGAGGGAGGGAGGGGGAGGGGTGAGAGGGAGGGAGGTGAGAGGGAGGGAGGGAGGAGAGGGAGGTGGGGGGAGGTGAGAGGGAGGGAGGGAGGAGAGAGGTGGGGGGAGGTGAGAGGGAGGGAGGAGAGAGTGAGGGGAGGGAGGGGGGAGGGAGACTAGAGGGGGGAGATGAGGGGGAGGGAGTGGAAAGGAAATGGACCAAAAAAAATGTTAAATGTAGCCCGTTGTTACGGGCTTAACGGCTAGTAAGAAATATAAACAAACAGGCAAATTAACTTCAACACACAGCACAAAGTCACCAGATGCATTTTTGCATATTTTATTATTTTCTCCAACTTAACTACTAAGAATATAATCAGTATAAAGTACAATAATTGTATGGTTACCCCCGTAACCATATAAATGGAAAAGATCAATGTCACTTATTTAATTTTATTAGTAAAACATATAACCGAAATCTTATTGGCACTTTGTTAGAGATTTTTACCCAATCATGAATGTTTGTGCCTCCCTGTAAACCGTTGTGATGGTGCATGACTAAACAACGGTATAGAAAAGTTTTTAAATAAATAAAAATACATTTTGCTAAAAAGAATCTTTCCACCCTGCTGTATAGGATTACATCTCACATCTGTTTTATGTTAATTTTTCTTTCTCCCATTCTATTTGTGGGAAATATATTGTGAAAAGTGGATCTCGTGGACTGCTTTTATCAATATAGAAAATTCAATGAAGCTTTAGAAAAGTTCAATTTATATTCTTGCTTATACAAGTATTCTACATACATATGTAACTTGTTTCCGATTAAAAATTATTTTCTCTAATATCAATTTTATAATTTGAATAAGAAATTTCAAAGTTCTTTAGATCTGTTGACTTGATTTGCCACTTTTAATATAAATGTCTTAAATGTTTTATGTCTGTTTGTATAACTTGGGAATCTTTTTTAATTACAGCATATTATAATGGTGCTGTGAATTTGTGTTTGTACTTTTAGGACAGGTGAACATTGCTCATGTCCATAAAGCTATCATTTTATAGTAATCAGGTCTATAACATCTGTCTGTATTAAGATGACTTTCTTTTCCCCAAAAAAAGACAAATCCTAATTGCTAATTAGTCCCCACCTACCCTATTAGGAGTCAGGTTGAGGATATCCATCTTTGTACCGGCAGTTATAGATATGAAAAAGAAGTGGTCTCCATTAAATACCCAACACCTCCTTTCCTCATACTTACTCTGTATTTCAGCTCCTCAGTCTTATCTAAAGAAAAGATTGGCAAGATTCTTGCTTTGAAACTATCTGAGGTCTGAGTACAAATAGGCAGGGTCTGAACACTCTGAGTCTGCAAGTCATCTAACCCGGCTGAAGACAGGGGTGACTCAGACTACTGGCATAATGTTCCTGAAGACTGAAGAAAGTGAAACAAGCTAGCAAGTGTTTCTTAAAGCCAGATTATTTTGCAGAGACAAACCCCCTCTATTTTAGAAGAAATGAAGGGTGATCTTAATTGAAAGCTTTCTTATAATTTAAAAGTATTGTGTTTTAAATGTCTCATATTTCCTTGTCAGTAGGTTATTACAGCCCATTACAGAAGTTGATGCATGGGACAGAGGCTGTCGTGGTGAGGAAATATAGAAGGAAATCAGTATTCTGATGAAGATGTTAATCACTCTTGTATTCTTTCACATTTTTTTAACTCTTTGTTTTCAAAACACATAGCACACAAAAATACAGCAAAGATAAACATTTTTCCAGATATATGCCAAGTCTGGAAAAAACCCCCGCACAATCAAAAAATGAAGAGGCATCCCAAACCACAATCGAGATAATCAGTCATTAAACAATGTCTTTTGCCTATTCCAATAGGGTTCCCAAACCAAATCATTTTTTACTTTCTAGCTATTTGTAAAACTACTACTTTCCTGTGATCTAGAATTGGAGTGAGCTTCCAATAATAGGCAAAAGTTATACCATGATGGCAGAAAAAGACTGTACAGTCCATCTAGTCTGCCTTTTCATCCAATTAATTAAGCATTATAATTCCCATCATGTTCTTAAAGATCCCATCATTATCCCTTGCTCTCTTGAATTCAGATAGGTTTTTTTTTGTCTCCACCACTACCACTGGGAGGCTGTTCCATGCCTCCAGCACCCTCTTGTAAAGAAATATTTCCTAACATTACTCCTGAGTCTATCCCCTTTCAACCTCTTTGTATGACTCCTTGATCTAGAACCTCCTTTCCATTGAACCTCCTGTTCATTAAAATCTTTGAGATATTTAAATGTCTCTTATCTCCCCTATCCTCTAGGGTACACATGTTTAGATCTTTAAGTCTATCCCCATATGCTTTAGAATGAAGACTACTGACCATTTTAGTAGCCACCCTCTGGATCAACGCCATCCTATTTTTATACTGTTGAAGGTGTGGTTTCCAGAATAGTACACAGTATTCCAAGTCAGGTCTCACCAGGGACCCATACAGGTGCAATATCACTTCTCTTTTTCTGCTGACCATTCCCCTCCCTAAGCAGCCAAACATCTTTCTGGCTTTTACCGTTGCTTTATCCACCTGTTTGGCCACCTTAAATCATCAGATACATTTTCCCCCAGATCCAGCTCTTCCTTTGTGCTTAGAAGAAGTTCACCTCCACTGCTCTACCTTTCCCTTGGGTTTTTGCATCCTAAATGCATTCCTCTGCATTTTTTTTTAGCATTAAATCTTAGCTGCCAGACCTTAGACCTTTCCTCAAGCCTCACTACATTCCTTTTCATATTTTCCACACCTTCCTGGCTGTCCACCCTGTTTTAGATTTTTATATCATTGGAAAAAAAAAAAAACAACCTTTCCCAACAATCCTTCTGTTAATTCGCTCACAAACATGTTGACAAGAACCAGTCTAAGGACTGATCTCTGAGGCACACTGCTAGTAACATCACCTTCCTCAGAGAAAACTCCATTTACCACTATTCTTTGTTGCCTTCCATTCGGCCAGTTTCTAACCCAGTCAGTCACTCTAGTATCCATACCAAGGGTGCTCAATTTATTTATAAATCTTATATGCAGACCCTTGTCAAAGGCCTTCTGAAATCAAAGTACATCTAGCATTCTCCCTTGATCCAACTCTCTGGTCACCCAATCAAAGAAATTGATCAGATTCATCTGACAAAGAATTACCTCTGGTAAAACCATGTTGCCTGTGATCTTGCAATCCATTGGATTCCAAAAATTGCACTGTCCTCTGTTTTAGCAGCGATTCCAATAGTTTGCTCACCACAGAGATCAGACTAACTGACCTATAGTTCCTAGCCTCCTCCTTACTTCCACTTTTATGAATAGGAACCAAATCTGCCCTCTTCCAATCCTCTGGAACTACTCCAGACTCTAAAGCATTGAAATGGTCAGCCAGCAGAGCTGCCAGGACATCTCTAAGCTCCCTTAGTATTCTTGGTTGTATCCCATCTGGCTCCATCACCTTATCTCCTTTAAGTTTAGTTAGCTACTCATGAACACACTGTTCTGAAAATAGCTGCATGAAACAAATGGATCTCTAATTGCCTGCTATGTGAGGAAAGCTGTGAAGCTTCCCACCTACTCAACAAACCCAGCTGTGCTGTAATTGGAAAAATTTTCCCCACCATCAAACAGATGATTCTTTGCGCATCCACTCAAAATTTACCATCAAGAAAACAGAAAGAGGTACAATGAGTGAGGTAATCAAATTTACAGATGATGCAAAATTATTCAGAGTAGTTAAATCACAAGCGGATTGTGATAAATTGCAGGACTTTGAGACGAAGATTGGGCATCCAAATAGCAGATGAAATATAATGTGGACAGGTGATGCATATAGGGAAAAATAACCCATGCTGTAGCTAAACGATGTTAGGTTCCATTTTAGGAGTTATCACCCAGGAAAAAGTTCTGGGCATCATAGTTGATATTACATTGAATTGTTTGCTCAGTGTGCTATGGCGGTCAAAAAAGCAAACAGAATGTTAGGAATTATTAGGATGGGAAATGGCAAAAAAAAACCAAACGGAGGATGTCATAAGGCCTCTGTATCGCTCAATGGTTAGACTGCACCTTGAATATGTATGCAATTCTGGTCACTGCATCTCAAAAAAAGATATAGTTGTACTGGAGAAAGTTCAGAAAAAGGCAACCAAAATGAATGGCTCCCCTATGAGGAAAGGCTAAAGAGGTTAGGGCTGTGAAGCTTGGAGAAGAGACGGTTGAGGGGGGATATCGTAGAAGTCTACAAAATCATGAAAGGCTTGAACGGTTAAATGTGAAATGGTTATTTACTCTTTTGGAACTAGGGGGCATTCCATGAAGTTAGTAAATAGCTCATTTAAAACAAATAGGAGAAAATTCTTTTCCACTCAACCCACAATCAAGCTATGGAATTTGTTGCCAGAGAATGTGGTTACAGCAGTTAGTGTAGCTGGGTTTAAAAAAGGTTTGGATACGTTCCTAGAGGAGAAGTCCATAAACTGCTGTTAATAAATAGGGAATAGCCACTGCTTGTTGCTGGCTTTAATAGCATGGGATTTATTTAATATTTGGCTACTTGCCAGGTACTTGTGAATTGGATTGGCCACTGTTAGAGATAGGGTCCATCAAGTCCTGTATCCTTGGTCTGACCCAGTATGGCATATTTTATGTTCTTATGAGCTTATGTTCTTAGGTCCCACCACATAAGAAAAAAGGATCCTATTTTCCCACATCCTCTCCAATATAGAGGGCTTGTTACTAAATTTAGAAAAATATAAAAGACATCTGTAAGCTCTGTGCAACATATTAAACATTAATTCCTACATATGACAAGTTTTGAGTTATAGAGTATATATATCCCACAGAGTTGATGGTAATGTAATAGTTTATAATTTTTCTTTTCCATCAGCAAGTTGCATAGCATTTCAATATATTTTAAACTATTATTGCTGAGCATTTTATGAAAGTATGTGCAACAAACCGCTGCACTGGAATATTTTGGATATTTGTGTTAGAAATACAAACTTCAACTTTAGAAATCTCATAAATTTTGAGTTGGATCCAAATGGGATGTTCAATTGGCCAATGCCATTTTAATTATTCACTTTGGATTCACTCCTAATAGATTTGGCCTCCTTTAACTTTATGGGTTAAAGGACTCTTGCCCATGGCTCCAGACTACCTTCTGTCTTCTGTCAGTAAAGTGTGGTTGGGACTTCCTATTTATTGATCAACGAGTATGCTGCTCTCAGCTTCCCCCTTCATTACCTATTGTCATTGAGAGGGTAATTTGGGGCAAGTCTTGTGTGCTTGCAGGCACACGTGTATTTTATATATGCTGCCTGCAAGCCAGTTTTCAAAGAGAAACTCCCCATGGTTGCCAAGTACCATAGGGATATTTTTACCCCCACATACTTTGCAGGTGCAAAATATACAGGGTAAACAACACACCAGGATTTCCAAATAAATTCCTGACGCACAGTTCAGCTGACTCACCCCACCCTCTTTCCCCATGGAGAGACGTAGAGGTGATGTTTGACAGTATGCGCACTTTTCCTTGCAAAGGGGAGGGCAGTTTTTAAAGGGGGGAGGGAGTTCCACGGAAAATACTTGTTGGACCAGGGAAATACCTTTTTGAAAATTGCTTCCTAAAGGATTCATTCTCCCACTGTCTGGTGTGTTTTCAAACACTTCAAGTTATTTACAAGGGCCTCAGCAAAGATATTTGGGGTGCATAGCAGGGGGAGACCCTCCTGTGCTTTCTGTTATCAGGCTTCTCCCTGCCTCTTTTCCTGCCTGCAACAGTTATCAAACAGTTGTTCGCCTATCTAGATACATGGTTTTCATTTGCCTCCTTGGGACTTTACCCTAAATATATTTCCTTCCATTTAAAATAGTAGTTAGTTCAGACAGCCTCCTTTTTGCTTGCATAGCTCCATTATTTCCTATGAAAGAAAGTTAAACTGACTTATTTCATTGAAATGATCACATTTAATTAGTAGGCTAAAAATAGACAGTATTGATCACAGTTTGCAAATTATTTATACAACAATGTCCATCACAGGTAAGAATTCTTTCTTTGATATGTATACATTTTGGCCTACAATAGAATATGAACCCCTGAAGTTATCTTGCCATAATGGCAGATGTTCCTTTCGTTAGCAGCTCATCTAGTTTTTGAATGATTGTTAGATGTGGCAATACTTTCCATCTCAGGTTCAACCTGTTATTCTTGTCTATCCACTGTTATATTCACTCTTTTTGAAGAAAATGCATTTCCTACACATTTTTTATTCAAGTAAAAGCACTTTTAAAAACCGTAAATATAGAACATATGTAAATAAAATAAATTTAAACATTTTACAGAGAAAAGCTAAACTTTACAAAGCTACTATCATTGTATTCTATCTGGAAAAATGGTTCATTCTGCTGATGCCTCTAATATCTTCTACTGTACTAAACATATCTGATGCACACTGTACATAATTATAGCTTAAATAAACATTTATAAAAAATAATAATAAACATTTATTAAAAAGATCAGTGCCAGAATGCCTAGCAAACATATATATATCAGATGATTCCTTCATCGATTTAATTTACAATTTTTTCTGTAAAGATAAAGATTTTCTTTGGATCCACCCTGTGTGACATGATCTGTCATGGGTCACATGGGAGAAGTTTCCCAATATTAGAGTTCTAGAATTAAAACTCTGTGCTCAAAGCAAAGCACCAGCTGTCAACTATTCGTACCAGTTGTTCATGCCCTTTCCTCCATGGATCCAGCCACTGGTGCTCCCCATCTTATATGTTCCAGAGTTAGGCTTGTAGATTGATACTCCTGTTCACACCAAACTTACACTCTGTCTGGCCTAATTGTTTACGCTTGTCATCTGTTCCTAAACATTAGTGTTCTAGGATTTTGACAGGCTCTTCAGTGTCTACAGTTGACTTTGGCACCCCTGAAATAGTTATGCTGAGATAGCCTGATACTTTTCATCTCTATCTACAGTCATTAATCCTTGGTTGGCCTTGGCTGGCCCAGTAGCTTAGCAGCAATGCTGAACACTGTAATGCATTATATATGGGTTTGATTCCTGGGGCAGGCTAATGCACTCCAGGATGGTTGGGGATGCTGCAGAGGAGGTGTTCACAACCCTCAGAGACATGGAGTCTCAGCTATTGCTTAATAATGACAGCTACAGATCAGATGTAGGCTCCATGTGGCTGATGTAATAAGGCCTGTGCTGAAATCTGCACTCATTTTTCTGGGCAGATTTTTTGGTGCGGCAAAAAAAACAGCGAAAGCGTTGTATGTTATAATGGCTGTGTATGATAATTAGATATACACATTAAATCCACACACATCAAACATAAGTGCCATAATGCACACAGTAACACGCGCTGATGGCCCTATGTAGTAAAAGGTGCAGACATCTGTGTAGCGACCTACCCAGACACCAGTAGGCGTGTGAACACCTGCGATTGATTCTCAGGGCAAAAGCCTTTCTTTAAAAAAAAAAAGAATAAATTAGTGATCCAGAAGTTGTTGTGAAGGTAGGTAGAACAATATCTAATCCCTTCATGATCGGACTCTGACAGTCAGTGACAGCATGAAATGCAGATCAGCGATTCTGCCTCATTGAGAAGCTGCCTTCTCTCTACCCATTCTGTCCATTGCTTGGCTTACCCACAAAAGCATCATAAATCCGGTCTCCACACCGGTGCTTTCATTTACCTCCTGCCCTGACCCAGGCACTAAAAATCTTCATCAAAAAAACCCTGCACTAACCTGATCTTGCTAGTGCGGCTTCCTGCATTGCCCGTGAATAGATAATTGCCTCCTTTGCATGCCATTAGCATGCACTAATGCAGGAAAAACCGCGGGTCTGTAAGCATGCTTGTATGCGCTTTTTTCCCGCATACAAAGCCCTTATTACATTCCTGTGTAGAGCTTTGTGCAGGAAACCACATGTACAAATGTGCATATAGGTACACACAGACCTGCAGCAGCTTCAGTGCACCTTATTACATTGACCCCCATGTTAGGTGAATTGCAGAAGGAGCTGTAGTATGTGGTCCTTTGTCTGAGGACTGTTCATGCAATGGCTGGACTAAGTTTGAAGAAAAATAAAAATAGGTTGGGGGAGGAAACCCAAGAGTTGTAAATTACATAGTAACATAGTAAAGATGGCAGATAAAGACCAAAAGGGCCATCCAATCTGCCAACAAATTCCTCATGGTAATAACTGCCAATACGTGCAGGTTACCCCCATGACTTCTGTGTTACGATTTCAGCTGCTACACAGCCTCATCGTTTCATGACAGCGATGCCTCCCTGCCAGCAGAAGTCTCCCCAAAGCTCCATCCCCATAAGCTCCTCCTCCCTACTTGCACCACTCAGACTTTAGCCCTGCTTTGTCAGTCCCAAGATGTTTCTGCAGCAAGTCTTCTTTGGCTCCTTGCCCTAGCCACTCTTACCTTGCAACCTCCCCAGGCCTATTCTTGCCTTACCTTGTGGACTCCAGGCCTTATGACCTCAGTCTTGCCTTGTCTTACCTCTGGGCCTTCTGACCTCAGCCTTGCCTGGCCTCTGGGCCTCCTGACCTTTTCTTTGGCTTACCTTGCCTTGTGGCCCCAGTGCCTTCTGACCCTTCCCTTGCCTTGTGCCCTTTGGGCCTTCTTGCCTCTTGCTCTGCCTTCTAGCCTATATAGGCCTAGCCTTGCTCTATGGGCCTATCTAGGCTTCTCCTTGTCCTGTCCCCCAGGGCCTTCCTGTATTGCTGCCTTCAGGCCTGTATGTTCTGTATTCTGTCTTGTCTTGTCGTGTCGTGTCCAGTCTTAGTCCGTTCCATTCTCACCTGTATGCTGTTCCAGTCTAAGCCTCAGTTGCAGTCTTACTCGCATACTGTTCCAGTTCAAGCCTTGGTTCCAGCTAGTCCAGGCCTCAGTCCAGGCTTACCTGCACTTTGTTCCTGTCCTAGCCTTACTCCAGCCTCACCAGATTGTCCAAACCTTGCTCTAGCCTTGCCTTGCTGTCCCATGCCACTCCGAGGGTGGTGTGCCCCCATGCTCTGCCTGGACTGGAGCCATAACATTCTGATAAGGGAAATTAACCGCCATTCTGTTCAGGTTATTCTCGTCCCTTTTGTTCAGGGTATTAACTGCTGCTCCATGCAGGTTACCCCCATGCTCCCGTTTTTTCATTTCCAACTTCTAGTATTTAAGGATCTGTATTATTTATTTATTTGACTTATACTCTTTTTCAGGTACTTCAAAGTGTATTACATTCAGGTACTGTAGGTATTTGTCTATCCCATGCCCTTTTGAAGTCATTTACTGTTTTTGTCCTTACCATCTCTTCTGGGAGGGCATTATAGGCATTCAGCACCCTTTCTGTGAAGAAATATTTCCTGATGTTGGTTTTGAATTGTCTCCCCCTGGAATTTCATTTCATGACCCCTAGGTCTACAGTTTCCTTTTCACAGAAAAGGTCTGAACTTTGTGCATCATTAATACCTTTTAGGTATCTGAAGGTTGCATCATTTCTCCCCTCTACTTCGTCTCCTCCAGGAAAAACATATTTAGATCCTTCAGCTTCTCCTCATAAGTCTTCTGAGAGAGACCCCACCATTTTGGTCACCTTTCTCTGGATTGCTTCCATCCTGTCTCCATCTCTTTTGAGATGCAGTCTCCAGAACTGAACTCAGTACTCTAGGTGAGACCTTACCAAGGATTTGTACAAGGGCATTATCACCTTTTTCATACTTGTTATTCCTCTCTCTATGCAGCCCAGTATCCTTCTGGCTTTAGTTATTTCCTTATCACATTGCTTTGTGCCTTCAGATCACCAGACACTATTATGCCAAGGTCCCTGACTTGGTCCATGCACATCAATCTTTCACCCCCCACCCACCCCCAATCGCATACAGCTCTTTCAGATTACCACAGATGCATGACTCTGCACTTCTTGGCTCTGAATCCCAGCTGCCAAATCTTCAACCACTCTTCAAGCTTTCTTAAATCACTTTTCATTTTCTCTGGAGTAGTTCTGGAGGACTGAAAAGGGCGAATGTGATTCCTATTCATAAAAGTGGAAGTAAGGAGGCGGCTGGAAACTATAGTCTGATCTCTGTAGTGAGCAAACTATTGGAATCGCTGCTACAACAGAGGATAGTGCAATTTTTGGAATCCAATGAATTGCAAGATTTGAGGCAGCATAGTTTTACCAGAGTTAAATCTTTGTCAGGTGAATTTAATCAATTTCTTTGATTGGGTGATCAGAGAGTTGGATCAAGGGAGAACGCTAAACATAGTGTACTTGGATTTCAGCAAGGGCTTTGTCATGGTTCTGCACAGAAGACCTATAAATAAATTGTGCACCCTTGGTATGGATCCTAGGGTGACTAACTGGGTTAGAAACTGGCTGAGTGGAAGGCGACATAGTGAAGTGGTAAATGGAGTTTTCTGTGAGCAGGGGGTTGTTACTAGCAGTGTGCCTCAATGGATCTGTCCTTGGACAGGTTCTTTTCAACATTTATGTGAGCAATATAATCGAAGGGTTGTTGGGAAAGTTTTATCTTTTTGCAGATGATACCAAAATCTGTAAAAGGTCAGTGGTCTTCATTCTAAAGCATATGGGGATAGACTTAAAGATCTAAATGTGTATACCCAAAAGGAAAGGCAAGACAGGGGAGATATGATAGAGACTTCGGACTTAGTGTAGTTGATTTTATATCCTGAGACCCTACCATACACAGACAGTATAGCCAACAGATTGGGGCCGGATTCCCTGGGGTTAGTCAAGAAAAGAAGGACATCTGAAATCCAGACACATTAGGATTCTCCTTCACTTTATAGGCAAGGATTTCAACGTACAAATGAAATAATAGTAGAGAGAGAGGGCACCCTTGTTGCGTGCCTCGAACAATGGGAAAGAAATCAGAATAAAAACCATTAGTGAGAACTTTAGCATGAGGATGAGTATATAGTATCTTTATCCAATCTCAAAATTCAACTGGGAGCCTATATTCTCTAGTACCTTAAATAAGAAAGCCCATTAAAGATGGTCAAATGCCTTCTAGGCGTCTAATGCAACCACTAGACCCGCCGTATGTGTTTGCTTCGCTAGGGCAATGATATTAAAAAGACTCCTAGTGTTTGTAGATGAGTGGCATCTTTTAATGAATCCAGTTTGATCCTCCTGGACTAGAGTGGGCATTATCAACTCCAGTCTCAACTGAAGAATTATCACCAAAATTTTAATATCTGAATTCAAGAGCAAGATTGGTTGGTATGAACCCGGATCTAATCCATCCCTGCCTAGTTTATGGAGCAGTACTATGACCGCATCAGACATGGTATGCATAGCATCAGGATTACTCCTCAAATGGTCAAACGCTCCCTTCAACCTCTGGGCTAGCTCGAATGGAAATTTTTTGAAAAAGTCTATATGGAAGCTGTCTAGCCCCAGGCATTTGCCCTTAGGTAAGCTCATTATGGCTTTAATCTGTCCAGTTGTCTGTCAGAAAGTGATGGCAATTCAACCCCCACTAGAAAGTTCTCTATCTCACATTCCCGACTTTGCTCATCGTTGCTATAAAGGGTTTAGTAAAAGATCTTAAAGACATCGTTGATAAACTGTGGACATTGCATAACCTTTCCAGAGGCCGTCCGAATACTACTAATGATAGTCTGGGCTTACTGTTTCCAAATAGCTCTAGCTAAGAGCACCCCTGTTTTGTTCCTGTATTCATTCATTCTCTAGCAGGAGAACTGGAACAGTTTTTTGACACCCTCTACCTGTGGAAGATGGAGCTATCCCCTTACACATTGTAGCATCTGATACATCCCAGGTAGCTTTATGCTTTTCCTCCAAAGTTTTTATTGTCCTCTCCAGGCATCTTTCTTTCTGTGACCTAATTTTCTTTTGGTGGGAAGCAAAACTAATAATCCTGCCCCACAATACTACTTTGAGTGTTTCCCATAAAACAACCGGCGACTGCCCTGCCGCCCAATGCACCGCAGTAAAGTCCTTAATTGCATCTCTAATCATCTGACAGAACTTCTCATTACCCAACAAAGATGAATTAAAGCTCCATGTCTTCGCCACTGGAGGGTCCTGAGATATTTGTAGTAGCAGCAGCAGGACAGGGCTATGATCGGAGAGATGACTGGACAAAATATCAAGCTGCCCCATCCCTGAGATCATGGAAAGACTTACAGAGAAAAAAATCTATCCTACTGTATGATACATTTCGCAGGGAAAAACAAGTGAAATCTCTGCCGGATGGGTACTGAACCCTCCATACATCAATCATTTCTAAGTTGGACATCAGGGCTTTAAGGCCAGCTGCCTGATGCACATCCGAGGAATGCCCAGTGGAGCGGTTCTTAGTAGGATCAAGGCAAATGTTCCAATCCTCCCCCATCACCAAAGGGGAAGAGGAAAATCCCTCCAGGATTGACCCCCAACCCCCTATAAAAGTCAGTTTGACCCACAATGGGCCCATTATACATTTATCAGTGTAAAGGATCCCCATAAAATTCACACTCCAACACTAGGTAACAACCTTCTTGATCTTTCAGGAATTTACTTACAGTTAGAGGAAGGGTTTTATTTACTAAAATGCACCCTCCCCTGCTTTTTGTGTTATAGGAGAAATAGAATACGTGACCGACCCACTCCCATTGAAGCTTATCATGTTCGCTATCGGACAAATGCATCTCCTGCAGGAGCGTGATATGAGCCTGTCATTTCTTTAAGTAAGCCAAAATACATTTTTGTTTCACTGGGGTTCCAATACCCCGAATGTTTAGTGTGATAACGTTAATCTCTAGTTTAGCCATAGTCATGATATGTCTGACTGTTCAGCACGTAGCATCTCATATCCAAAAGAATTCCCTTCCAGAGTCCCACCATCATCCCAACACCCACCAAACTAAAAACAGTGAAACTAACTCCCACCCAAGCTGTCCAAACCCAGCAAAACAAGAAGCAAAAAGTGTATACCACCCACACTCCACACAACTTTCCGCCTCCTAAGCCAGCCATATCCCAAATGTGATCCCATCTAGCACCCTGAAACCCCAAACCCCTTTTCCATATGAGCAGATTCTGAAAAAACAATTTTAAACCAATTGCTCCCCAAGCCCCCCACCCCCAACCTTACTCCCTTAGAAGCCCTTTGCGAAGCCCTCTGCAAATCCCTTAGTTCAGGCCTGAGCCAAATCATTGTCTGGTCCCACAGCACGAATATTCCAAAACAAAATAGACAGTCCCAGGATCACAGTTCTTAGTAGCATCCACCATCCCCAATCTCCAGCGGGGATGTTCTGCTTGTCTGACCGCATTCCTCCACCGCTTCAAGGACATCCTACAATCATCCAGGAAAAAATAATCAGCACACACATTTCCTCTCCCAAATGTGGAACCAGCTCAGCTAAAAGAAGTGGGCTTAGAGCAAGGAGCAACCACATAGAATGCCCACCCCACCCTCTCCCCCATCCAAGCCCATCCCGCCCATCCAAGCCCATCTCTCCCACAATCCCCAGGTGGATAACCTAGTAAACCTCCTCCCTCCTCCCTCCTCCCTTCACCCAAGAACCCAGCCCAATAGCCAAATAGAACCTAAAGCTCATTCAAAACTCCTACCCCCTTAACTTCCTATGTCTCTCCGAGAGACCAATATAAAAAAAGGATATCCAGATATGCCAAGGACATTGTGCATGGCACTTCTCCGGACTGGCTGCAGAATGACAGTGTGATGATCACGACAATCTCAATAATGGCCAGGAGAACTCATCTCAAATTACCTCCCTCTGTTTGCAAATCTTCAGCCCATTGTTCTTATCTTGGGCAGGCCCTCCCTTCTCAGTCAGGCGAGAGTTGCTGAACGCCGCGGTGAGCAATCCCGCGCATGCCAACAAATTAGGCAAGTCCTGCGGGTCACTGAGGGTGATGGATCTCTGACTGGGGCTTCCCTTGCCACTATTGTCGGAACAGGGACTGAGTCTGACAGCTCCCTGCTCTTCTCTCTAGGCCTGCCACCACTGCCTTTTGCTGTACAAGGTGACACTGCGCCATTGTTACTCTCACATTGTTCCATAAATGCCATAGTTGCAACCAGCGATTTGAACAATTTCTAGGTCCGTCCTTCCAAAATAATTTCGCCAGAAATATTAATCTGAACTGAAGTTTTTGAGCATGAAGCAACTTCTTGATGCCGAGAAACTCCACTCTGTGTTTTTGAGTGGCACCACTGTAGTCTGGAAACACCGCCATGTGATGGCCCCTATACTTGAGTGGCCCAAGCTCCCACGCCTTTCTCAGAATCCATTCTTTTGCTTGGAAGCTATGCATTTTGATAATAAAGGCGCGTGGAATTAACATCTTGCGGGGGCCGCCTTAGCACTTTGTGGCTCCTTTCAATGAGGAGTTTCGGGTCCAGTTCTCCTAGCACAAACAATTCACATAGGAGGGTTTCCAGGAACCGCTGCATCACCTGACCCTGTGCCCGCTCAGAGATCTCCACCACGTGGAGGTTACTGCGCCACAACCTACCCTCAAGGTTGATTACCTTTTCCTCCAAGGCTTTGACTTGCTTTTTGAGAGTCATTAGTGAGTTTGCGGCTGTCGATTCCCAGTCCTCAATTGCGGTTACCCGGTTTTCAAGTTCCTCCACCCTGGAACCCACCGATTCAGTCTGTGCCTTCAGATCTTCAATGAAGGCCTTCATGGTGCCCATATCCTGAGCCATAACAGCCCGCAATTCACAAATTTCGTGCAGAATTTGAGTCGTCATGGTGCGGTCCGTGCTAGTGGTGGTGGGGTCTCACCCTCGTGTGTTCCAGCATCACTCCCGGGGGCCGTTTCCACAGTCTCTTGGTAGAAATCCATGATGGGCTGCTCCAGTGCACTGCGTGTGCATCAAGTAGACATCACCTCCGTATCAGTCAATATTCAAAGCTTGCGGAGGTAATCTGAGTAAATATTCGCCTCCCGGGCAGACTACATACTACTAGGTCCGAAGTTCGGCAGGCAAATCTCAGCAATGCCAGGGGTTTTTCAAAGGATTAGGGCCTTGGGCTAGTGAAGCTTCACCAGCATGCATCCGCCTCCATCAACATGCAACAGTGCCCCCCTTCCCCCTGTAAATTGGTTGTTTACTCTTTCAAAAAAATAAAAAGATTAGGGGATACTCTATGAAGTTACTAAGTAGCACATTTAAAACAAATTTGAAAAAATATTTTTTCACTCAATGCACAATTACATAGAAACATGATGGCAGAAAAAGACCATATGTCCTATCTTGTCTTTCTATCTGCCCAACTAATTTAGCTTTACAATTCCCATCATTGCCTCAGAGATCACCTGTATTTATCCCATGCTTTCTCGAATTCAGATACCGTTTTGTTTCCACCACCTTCAGCTTCTTTAGTCTACCTGCCTAATAATGTACTCCCTAGACTCCTCCTTACTTCCACTTTTATGAATAGGAATCACATCCACCCATCTCCAGTCCTCCAGAACTATTCCTAATGCAAAAGAAACATTGAAAAGGTCAGCCAGTGCAGCTCACAGGACTTCTCTAAGTTCCATTAATACCCTTGGATGTATCCTATCTGGTCCTTCGCTGTTAAGTTAGCTCCTCACGAATACACTTTTCTGAAAATCGATTGAGGTTTACCTAGTTTCCAGTCTTATTTGTGTTCGTTTTATGTGGTCCTGTTCTTAGCCATTCCACAGTGAACTCCAACAAATATTTGTTAAACAATTTCACTTGTTCCTCCAGAGTCTCTCTATATTCTTCTGCTTCACCTCCGAGACTCACAATGTCACTTTTGCACTTCCTTCTATCACTAACACATCTAAAAAAAATGTATTTTAATTAATTATTTATATTTATATACCATCCCTCCAAGCAAAAAGTGATCGGGGTGGTTTACAATAAAATTCTGTTGCGGGTGTGGACCCTTAGAATGAGGTGGAGTTGGCACAACCTGCAGAGTGGAGCCCTGTAGGTCCCCACCATCAGCTGGCAGAGCTGGCTGAGGTAGAGGCCCAACTGGAACTTCACCTATACCTGCCCTTGTTCACCTTAGGTTTGTTTGTTTGTTTGTTTTTTTTAATTTTATTTTTTCTACAATTTACATATAAAACAAGAATCTCTTGTTACAGAAAAAGAGGTATGTAGAAGGTAAATATATTACCAATCAACAAAAAGAAAAGAGAGAGTTAAGAAAAAGAAAAGAGGGGAGTCAAGAAAGAAAAAAGAGCAGAAAACTATGGAAACAAAAAAAAAAGGATATGAGGAAGCAATCACCGCTACATATTAATAAGCCGATACATGCAAGAGTATCTTCTAGGAATGAGAGTCCAAGAAAACCCGAAGTTGTAAAGATTCAAAGAAAACATAATTAGCATTAAGATGTTTAATCAAACAGAGGGATATCGTAAAATAAACTGGGTGCCCTTTGACAGAACCTCGGATCTCATAGACAAGAACCTTTTCCTATGATCTTGAGTCGTCTTGTTATATCAGGATAAATCCACAATTTCTGACCATAAAATGTAAGTAATCTATTATGAAGATAATATCTAAACACAGTATTTTTATCAACCAAAAAGGCAAAGGACACCAACAGTGTGGCTCTATTAGTGATCTCAAGCTCTTGCGATGATTCAAGAATATTAGTCAAATCAAGGGTTGAATCTTGAGAATGATTTCCACTGGCAGCTTCTTGAACTTGTGGCAAAAAATATGCCTTTGTAATAACAGGCATTTGCAGCTGCAGGTTTCTTAAGAACAGATGATACATAATTCTTAAACAATTCTGTAGGTGATATCAGTTTAGTAAAGGGAAACTTTAGAACTCTCAAGTTCAGGCTTCTCGGAATTTTCAATATTTTCAAACTGTTTAGTATAAATCAGATCAGATTGAACCAAACCACTTTTAATTTTTTTCAATTGAGGCAATACAAGATTCCAAAACTTCCATTTTCCCACCCTGAGATTGAACTTGTTTTTCCATAGCCAGAATCCGGTGATTAGTATCCAAAGAAATTATGGTTAATTAAGAAATAGAAGTCTTAAGAGAGACCAGAGCATTCCAAAGCACATCCAGTGTTATAACACTCGCCAGCGGGTTCAGCGACCGCTCTGCAGGTCCACCCGCAGCGGCACTCACACCTGGAAGGGAGGTCGGTGTTGGCGTGAGAAATCCCTCAATCTGTGGCTGATGTAGAATCCAGTAAGGGAGAATTAGAAGGAATCTCCCTTACCTTAGCCTTCTGCTTTGTATGTGGCATCAAAATTAAGGAAAAAAGATAGAATAAAGCATCAGGGACCAAGAGTGCTCTCGCACAGCTTCCTCATATATGCGCAGCCTTCTTGGTTCCCCCTGCATATATACAGGAGAGCAGGCGATGGTCAAGGCAGGCAGAGTTCAGACATGGTCAAGAGTCAGACAGTGGTCAGTGGCAGGAGGAGTTCAAGCGTAGTCTCAGGCAGTGGTCAGTGGCAGGGCGGAGTTCAAGCATAGTCAGGCTGAAGTCAGAACCAGAGATCTGTCCAAGGGCAGGTGAGATGGACAGGCAGGCAGGGAGGGGAGAAACAACACAGGTGGGTAGGCAAGGACACTGCAGACACCAAAGAACTGAAGCCTGGCCACAAACGAGGACCAGATGAAGAACTGAAGACTGACCATAGACGAAGACCACGGAAACAAGGAATGAAGAGACGAAGACTGGAAACAGATGAGATAAAGACCAAGAATGCTGAGGCAACTCACTTTACTTTTCAGTAGTGGACCTATTGTTGAGGCAAGCAGAAGCCGCAGTAGTGGCCTTTTATAGGCCTACGTCTGTGAAATCATCATCAGGTGCCGCTAGCCTTTTCCAACACAGGCCCTTTAAGAGTAGTGATGTCAGGCATGCGCGTGCCTTAGGAGGGCCTGGGGAAGTGGTGGAGTTTCATTGGGAGCAGGAGAACACGGCAGTCTGCCTCGTGTCTTTTTGAGGGCCTTCCCCAGTGTCTGAACTTCTACCTGGCTGGAGTTAAGTGCAGTGGTCCACAGGCCCATCCTGCAGACTGCCAAATGAAACACATTCATAAAATAATATTTACAAACTCAAACTCTTGTCCCCCTGTTTTACTGTATTTGCTATTTTTTCTTCCATTTACATTTTTGCATTGCTACTTTCCCAGTTTCTCTTATCTTTACCAGATATTGTAATCAGTCTTCCTCTTTCTGCGATCTCTTGTAGTTTCTGAATGTTAACCTTTTCTCCCTACCTTTTCAGCTACTTCTTTAGAATACCAAAGTGGCTTCTTTTTCCTCATTCCTTTATTTAATCTTCTAACAAAATGATTAGTTGCCTTTATATCTCCTTTTAGTTTTGCCCACTGCTCTTCTACTTCCCCTAGATTATCCCTTCCAGGTAATAACTCCTAGAGGTACTTCCTCATTTTAACAAAGTTAGTGTTCCTGAAGTCTAAGCTCTGTAATTCATTGCTGGAGCATGTGGTAAAGGTAGTTAGCATAGCTGGGTTTAAAAAAGGTTTAGACAAGTTCCAGGAGAAAAAGTCCATAAACTATTATTAATCAGGTAGACTTGGGGAAAGTCGCTACTTATCCATAGGTGTAAGCAACATGGAATCTATCTACTATTTGGGATCCTGGATTGACCACTGTTGGAAAGGATATTGGGCTTGATGGACCTGTGATTTGACCCAGTATGGCAGTTTTTGTGTTCTTAAGAAGTGTTTATACAAATGTTTAATTTTGGTGTACTTTGTGGTTTTCCCTAAACTTAGTGATAAATATGCATGAATGATGGGTTTGTGTGTGTGGAAGCAGAGTGAAAAATTCTTGTGCACCAGGCTGCCTGGATACCTGACACCTGCCATTAGTCTAGATGGAGCTGCCTCTGTTGTGGTTTGGCCTGGGCCGGAAGAAGAGATGAATCATTGTTCTACATAAAATTTTGAAAATTACAACTAAATTCTGGAGTTTCCATGTAGATAAATTTAAGAGTATGGAGACTGAAAGAGGAATAAAATATTTCACCATTAAAGCTGCTAATTTTGCAGCAATCAACGATTATTAGAAGTCATTACTATTTGTGGGTTGTGGTATATAACAAAATAGTTGATAAGGGACAGTCTTGCTCCTTATGGATGGGTGTCAACACCATTAATACCACCATCCAAATCAATATCCCAATTGGCATTCTAAACAGTATTTATTTGAAAATGCACTACTTTTTCGCCTTTAGTGGTAGTCTGTATAGGATACATCACCAACTATCCCTATTCTGTCTGTTCTGTGAAACAACTATATTAACCGAACTGAGGCACATTGATGGGGTATCATACACTACTACAGCCCATGCTGCCTGTTCTATGGATAAATGGAGGTCTTTGGCATCCACTGTTGTCATCTGACACATATCCTCCCCACTAATATATACATATAATCCTCTTCATTAAATTTGAATACATCTGAAAACATTTTATTAAATTATATTAACTGGTGGATATTTAAACATGTTCCACACAAGGCGACAACTTTGGTGGCAAGTGTTGCAGGTTTTGTGTGCAAGTAACTGAGAATAAGTCATTCTGGAAGTGAGTGCTGTAGCAGTCTAGATCCCACAGCCGCAGTACCCATTACAAAGGGCACAATCCACTCTTTCACATATAACAAATAATCAGGCCGATGCAATATTGGGTGCTGAGGTCAATGCGCTGCCAAACACATTAGACTTATGCTCGATGCAATACTGGGATCATCGTGTCCAAATGAGCGTGTAGCTAATAGAACTCATCACATGTAAATTCCATGTAGTTAACGCTATTAGCTAATAACGTCCAATTTAAAAAATTCCCATGCAGCCAATGCACCCATTGTAACCTGGCAAATTTAGCGCCAGCCTGGGAGCTGGTGTTAAAGCTTGCTGCAGTCAAGGGCTCTACCAAAAAATCAAAAATTCTTTTTTCTGTTGTTTCTCCTATTTTTATTGCTGCAATACAAAACAGGAGGAACCACAGAAAGCAGCATTACACAAAAAAATAAAATCTTGAAAAAAAAAAATTCTGGACGCCCAATATACATGCACAATATACACGGTCCGGGCCGTGTTGAGCTTGTATTGAGCGTCCGTTTCCCTAACCCACACTGACAGCTCTGTTTCCTGGGTGCCTGATGCACAATTTCCCCTAGCACCACCTTTTTTATGTGGCAGCTCATTACCCTATTGCGCTGCGCACCCGAGAGAGGTGGGTGGGCACGCTTTAGGAAGCGGGCGCTTAATCACGAGTGCCCATTTTTCGTGCACCAATATTGCATCGGCCCCATTATATGCTAACTGAATAGCAAGGGGATGTTGTATCCAGAGTGTTCAATTAAAAAGTATAGCCCTCCAAGTTTAACTTTTTATTTTGTGCACTAAAGCCCAATTTTTAAAAGCCCGGTGTGCGCAAAAACCAGGGGATACGTGCATGGCTGGGCTGTGCGCGCGCCAAGCACATTTTAATCGGCCTGACCACATGTGTATCTCCCAGTATGTGTGCAAGTGCCAGGCTCTTTGGAAGGGGCAGGGCAGGGGCCGACGGACAGCAGCCATTAGGCCCTGTCCCGGGGAAGCGCACGCCGGCAGCCGGCCGGCACACGGAACTTACCGTACTTCATCTATTCAGATGAAGTAAGTTCCAAAAAAAAAAAAAAAAAGGTAGGAATAGGGGTTTTAGGAGTCAGGGAGGAGAGGGGGGAAAGGGAGGCAGAGTAGGAAGGGGATAGGAAAGTTCCCTCCCAGTCCACTCCTTGATTGAACTGGGAGGGAAATGGAGTAGGCCCGATTGTGTCAGTGCCCGCATTTCTTTTAAAATCCCCCCCCCTTGCGCGCATGAAAACACCACCCGCCTGCACATGTGCATGCCAATATAAAATTGCTGCGTCCATATGCACGCGCACACACACAGGAACAGCACACACATGGATGCGCGCGCAGGTTTTAAAATTTACCACCATATCGGGTTTATAGCACTGAATTAAGCCTTGCATGCACTCATCCACAGCATATGCACACCTGTTAAATTACTTAAAACTTTGAATGACGAATCAGGAGATCTACAAATTTTTAAAATCCAAGTTTAACAGATCTCAAGAAAGAATCATCTTTATTTCAACGAGGCGAGCAAAAGTACATAATTTAGAATTAAAGGATGCAAGGTTTGTGCACATGAAAAAGATTATGCATGCCTTTAAAGCACAGGGGCTGCAATAAGAAAGTGGAATGTTTCAGCCAGCTTGATTTATTGTGTTTTATCATCTAGAAATATGGCATTAAGGGCGAGATTCAGGAAAGTTTTATTCTGTGCAAAAACTGTTGCAGATTTATTAATGGAAATCTCCCAGTATTTTCAGTGAGGAAAAGACATGGGGATAAAACCACATCGCCGTGCATATTGGAGCAAAAGTTGCTAAATCTGCCCCTATGTAATGTAAATATTATCTTGAAAGAAAGCAAATCACTTTTCACTTTTTTTGCTTCAAGATAGACATCATACTTTATAGTTTTTTGGTCTGGCTATTTTGTTCTGCTCCTTTGAGCTTCTGATTCAATTGAAAAGGAGTCTGGGGTCTAGTGTTTGAGCCTTCATTTACAAATATCTGAGTGTGGGGGTATCATTTATTTTATATCCAAGCATTGCAGAGATAGTCCTCGTCAGGGGCCATGTACCAGGGCTCCTGACCTGGCAGTCAAACCCAGGTTTGGCAGTCTGTACCACTATCATCAAGCCACCAGGCCAGCCCACATTTATTTTTGTATTTCTACTTTGTCAGCAATTTCAGGAATTTAGTGCAGGTTTACTTTCTGATAACATTCTCTGTGTGGATGTTTTGAAGTTATAGAAACCAGCAATTATCCCAGGGGTGCTGGGGGACTGATATGTTCATGCTTGGTAAATAGGACGTTCTCATTTTCAGAAATACTTAGGAAATAACCATTGGGAAAAGGAAGGATTTTGTGAAATCTCAAGTTGCCTATTACTTGTTTCTGTGGTTTCTTCTTTTCCAAATTATTTGTAAGTTTCCTTACGTTTTGTGTTTTTTTTTTTGGAATAAACCGTGTTCATCTTGCTTTGTCAAAGGAGCTATTTCTCTAGAAACATTCTTATAATGGGCACTCTGGCCAGTAAGATTAAACTGAAGTTAGTATTGAATAACTGAGCATGTGACAGTTTTACTCAGTGCAGGCTCTGCAGTTCTTCATTTGTGGTCTGACCTTTCATTAGTTTAAAATAAATGCTTCCCAGCTTCCACTCTTTGGCTGTTCATGCTTTGCATGCAACAGTGAGATAGCTGCATGGGGCTCCAATAGATACCACTAAGGCAGCAACCAGATATCTATCTATTTGTTTTCTTTCTAAAGAATATTTTACACTTTTTAAATGAGGTTTTAGTTCTCATTAAAGGTGCCAGATTGCCATCACTGGATACTGCAGCCCTCTATCTAGTGAGCAGTTACAGTACAAGCAGAGGTATTAAAAACTCGACCCTACCCTGGAGGGATAATCTCATGCCAAGTCAAGTTTCTTGGCTGTATACATTAAACCTAATGGGAATGGGGGGGGGGGGGGGGGGGGGAAAGAAAGTGGAAAGCAGTTTCCATGCTAGTGTAATCTTTACTCTCCTTGCTGAGAAGCCAAAAACAGTGTCAATTAGTATTAGTGACACCCCCAATTCACTCACAGAGGCCTCCTTTGGGTAAGTCCCTACAGACCTGATTCATTTAGATTCATAATGGTGGCAATGGCTGAGTAGCTAGACAAAGCTTTAAAATAATGCTTCAAAAATACAATAAAAATCCAAAAGAATGATTTTATGTGTATTAACTGTGAATTGAATTAGCTAGAAATGTTTTACTAGTGCTGATACTTTAAACCAGAATAACATGCAGTTTGACCTTGTCTCCAAATATGCTGGCGTTTGTATATGTCGAGTTTACCTTTTTTTGTGTGATAAGCTGGTATTTGATATTGCCTGGTATGCAGCTTTTGAAGTTTGATTAGGAAACCATCAGTAAACTGGCTCTTCTCTGTGGGGGGGTTTTTTTTCCATTGTGCTGATACACTGTCCTGTGCTGACATTTGTAGACATGCAGCAAAGGTTGCAAATCTCTCCATCTAGTCCTCCATGACAATAACTATTTTATGTTTAAAATGTATTTCATTTTTAAGTTTCTACAGCTTTGTGCCAGAGGGCAGCCGGAATAACCAATCCAGCACAGCCCTTTGAATACTAAATGCTCTGTCGTATATAAACCAGCAGAACTTGCAAAAGTTGTTTTTAGGTAATATGACTCCCAGGATTAATTTGTTAGGAAACTTTGAAATATATTTGCACAGTTCAGCCTTATGGATATTTATGGAGCCCTGTGAAAAGGATAAAGGCGGGCAATCTATTAGCAGAGAATATTTTCCTGGTCGGTTTTATAATAGCTGTTTTATAAAAGTTCTTTTGGAGCAGTTGACCCAGATTTAACAAAGGCATAGCTTCCTAGATGCAGTTTACTTTGCAGTATCAGC
Source organism: Rhinatrema bivittatum (assembly GCF_901001135.1). Taxonomy (NCBI): domain Eukaryota; kingdom Metazoa; phylum Chordata; class Amphibia; order Gymnophiona; family Rhinatrematidae; genus Rhinatrema; species Rhinatrema bivittatum. The sequence goes on along the minus strand of NC_042618.1, from coordinate 75,189,872 downwards.
AGTATCTCCATGGCAGCATGCTACTTTGTGACAAGAATAGTGAGATGCCAGGCATGAAACTAAAAGGGCCAAGACCCAAAAATAAACCTGCTGCCAGGCATACCAGAGGAGTAAGTTCTAAATACTGTAAGAAGAAAACAAGTATTAGCCACGCCACCATACAAAGGAGCCAGATATTTTGCATAAAAACTCTCTCCTCGGCTCCGCAGACATATCATGCCATTTTAAACACTGAAATATGTCTTTGCTTTAAATACACTTTATAACCCTCAGCTGGGGTTCAAATCCTGCTGAACCACCTTGGGCAAGTCACTTCACCTTTCATTGCCTGATTTACTAAGGCCGAGCCCCCTGGGGACAGGGAAATACCTACAGTACCTGAATGAAATGTGCTTTGAAATGGTGGAATATAAACCAAAAATTGAATTACATCAAACTATCCATTTTTGTTTTTTTTTATAACTCTGTTTATTAGATTTTTCTCATATTCCCAGTGGTGGGACCAGAAAAATACAGCAACAAAAAATGCATACAAAGCATACGATACATTACAACATTAGGAGAACCAGAAACTGGGAACCCCAAAAATGCATCAACAAAATCCTCAGGTATATCAGTTCTTTCACCCACCGAGGGCTAACAGTGAGACAGACCAACAATCATAAACCTGATGTAAACTGCAAAAATCATCTTACAAACAGTCTTAATACCAACTAAGCTGTATCCCCCCAGCGCTCCCCCCACTCCCAATCCCCCCCCCCTCTTTTCTTCCTAACTTCCCCAATCTCCCCCCCCCCTTCGCTTAGGTGTAATGTTGGTGCCGTGATCTTTAAAAGGAGCGGAAACGGCCAGCATGAAACCTCTTAGCTGGTCCGTCGGATCTACGCTGTTTTTGGTTGTAAATACTTGAAGAAGGGTGTCCAGAGTTGTTCAATGTCTGATGTGTGAGAAGATGACTGGTGAGAACAAATGTACATTTCGTGTGTGAAAAGCCTGTGAAACAGTTTAAACCACATATCCCATGTTGGAGCGGCTGCCTCCAACCACTTAGCAAGTATCGCTTTCTTTCCCATTAGAGCCGCTTTAAGCAGAAAACCTTTCAATAAGTCCCTGTTAGGACCGGGCGGAAGATCTTGTTCCATAACCCCAAATAACCAAAATTCAGGTGTCAGAGGAAGTTGGCAATGCCAAAGGCGGGTACAAAACAGTTTTATCTCTTGCCACAAATCTTGGACAGTTGGGCAAGTCCAAAAGACATGTATATATGTACCTGGGGAGAGTCCACATTTTTTTTACAAATGGGGGAATCGCATATGTGAGCCTTGTAAGCATGGGTAGGAGTTATAAACCCCTGCCATAAAAATTGATATTGTGTCTCTCTCATGTCTTCATTAATAGAGATGTCAGGAATGGTTTCGAAGCATTTCAAGAAATCTTCATAAGTTATAACCAGCCCGTTCCAATTGGACCATTTTTGATACAAGGACTGCAAGTGACCCCTTTCCCTCGGTTGAACCAGTTCCTTATAGAGGGCCGAGATCTTAGGAGGCTTATGAGGCCTGGTAGGAAGAAGGTTTTTCAGTGCTGTAGTGCACTGTATATCATTCCAGTGCCTTGTACAGGACTGCATAAAGTGGCGGATTTGTAAGAAAGCATAAAAATCTGTGTGTGGTATACGGAATTGTTTTTGAAGATCCTCAAAGCTATATAGTATCCCAGTGATTGGGTCTGATAATTGAAAAAGAAATTTTAGACCCTCCGTATCCCAACGCTTAAAGGGCGTATCCCCCATTCCAGGTAGAAAATACCCATTATTTTGTATAAGGAGGAAGGGTGTGATGCCCGATGCCTGGTGTACCAATTTGCAGAGACTAGCCCAGGTCCATCGGCACGTGGTCACTAATAGATGAGTTTTTAAGTGGGGCGGGACCTCTGAGGGTCTTGCATGAAGCAGATAATTTAACGAAGGGACTTCGTACCAGAGCTTTAGTGTGTTATTGGGTAGATAATATGAAGAGCCAAAAATCCAATCTTGTACGAAACGCAAATTACATGCCAGGCTATAGGTTTTTAGGTTGGGACAACCCACTCCACCTTTCTGCTGGGGGAGGTACAGCATCTTTAATGGTGTGCGGGCCCATTTGCCCCCCCCATAAAAAGGCTCAGAGAGCATGATTCAGCTTAGCCAAATCTTGTGTGGAGAGGCAAATTGGTAGCATTTGCAGTGTGTAAAGCCATTTTGGCACAATCATCATTTGATATAAACGTACCCATCCCCATAATGATAAAGGTAGACTCTTCCATTTATTCAGGGTGTCAATTGTAGAGAGTAACTTAGGGCAGATATTACTCTGATATATAGAGTCCAACCGGTTGGGTATGATAATCCCTAAGTATTTAAGGAAGTCTGGTGCCCATTTTAACGAGAACTCCCCTGCCCAGCACTCACGTAGATTGTGCCCTACATCCAGTGCTTCTGATTTATCTCTGTTGATTTTGAGTCCAGCAAATAGCCCAAAATGTTCTTGTACTTGTAACAAATAATGCAATGAATGTTGAGGTTGAGTCAAAAACACTAGGACATCATCGGCGAAGGCCGCCACTTTGAAGGATTGGCCATGTTTCCTAAACCCCTGAATGTCCGGGTGCAACATTATGTTGCGCAGTAAGGGGTCTATAGTAAGAATGTATAGGAGGGGAGATAGGGGACATCCTTGACGTACTCCCCTCTGAATTGTCACAGGATCTGACAACGAGCCATTAGTCATAATACGAGATTGGGGATGGTGATATAATAGCTCTAAATACATCACAAAATTCCCCGATATACCATAACGCTCCAAAACGGAGAACATGTACTGCCAGGCCACCCGATCAAAGGCCTTTTCGCTGTCAAAACCAATAGCCAACGCAGGCACATTATGTTGTTGACACAACCTCATTGCTGATAGTAGTTTCACAATATGACCAGTAGCCGAGCGTCCTTTAACAAATCCCACCTGCTGTTCCGTGATTAATTGCGGCAGCAGCAAGGCTAGTCTGTCTGCCAAAACCTTCGCCAGAATCTTTAGATCACTGTTCAGCAAGGATATGGGTCTGTAAGACTCTGGTTTGTGTGGGTCTTTTCCCGGTTTTGGCAGGACTATAATGTGTGCAGAATTAAAGTCTGATGGAAAACTCTTGGTCTGCAGACCATCCACATAGAAATTCGTCACAGGTACTGTCAGGGGGACTTTCATCATCTTATAAAAATCGTACGAATAACCGTCTGGCCCTGGCGATTTACCCGATGCAATGTCATTGATAACCCGGAGTACTTTGAACGTCTGAATGGGGCGATTAAGAAACTCTCTGAGAAGAAGACAAGCATGGTATAGGTAAGGCAGAAAAGAAAGACTGTTCTTCACCTCCCTCCGGGGTGGGGTCTGCTGCATATAGCGTGGTATAAAAAGAGTGAAAAACATTCCCAATAGCTTTAAGATCCTTGACCTGCTGTCCCTGAGTGTTAAGCATGGCATGTATCGCGGTGCAAGCTCTAGCCCTCCGCACAAGATTAGCCATGGGCTTCCCCACTTTGTTCCCATAGCGAAAAAAGTTGTGTTGGGCCACTTGTAGTGCGTTGCTGGCTCGTATATGCAAGGTCGTATTAAGTTTATGAAGGAGGTGGAAATAAGCCTGACGATGAGTGTCCGACGGTGTGGAAAGCAGTGTATGCCTGGCTTGTTTGGTTTGGGCATCTAATTGAAGGATATCTTTCGTAAGGCATTTGTACCTTGCACTAACAAAACTGATTATTTCGCCTCGCAGAACTGCTTTGCCTGTTTCCCAAAACAACTGAGGTTGTTGCACGTTTTGGGCATTATCCTTCGCATAATCCGTCCATTTAGTCAGCAAAAACTTTCGAAACTCTTTATCCCCCTTCAGATTATTTGGAAAGCGCCACCAATTTTCTACTCCCGATTTCTGACCTATATTAATGACCATCGAGATAGGGGAGTGATCCGAGATAACCGGGTTCTCAATCTCCGCCCTGTCCACTGTCCCAAAAGCTTCTTGAGCCAGTAAGATATAGTCAATCCGAGAGAATGTCTGGTGGGGGTTCGAGTAAAAAGTGTATTCTCTGTCTGTGGGGTGAAGAACTCGCCAGATATCCAGCATTCCCGTCACTTCACAAAACTTCCCCACCCCCTCCCCCCCGTGACCCCAAGCGTGATCCACCCTGTGCGGATCTGTCCAACGTATTGTCCATCACACAATTGAAGTCCCCCGCTGTACACAAAAGGCCCTCCCGGTGGGAAATGAGAACGTCAGCGAATTTGCGTAAGTATTTCTGTGGATTGTCAGTGGGTGTGTATACATTACCAATAGTGACCTTTTGCCCTTTCCACCTCCCTATTACCAACACATAATGACCCTCCGGATCAGCAATGGTTCGTTCCACTTCCAGTTCTGCTGTTTTGCTAATCAATATAGCCACCCCAGCTTTACGGCGAACAGCCGCAGCGTAAAAGCAGTCTCTCACCCAGTCTCTTTTCAGCTTTTCGCTTTCCAGAGGCGTAAGGTGTGTTTCCTGTAAACAAGCAATATCCCCATGTAATCGTTTTAAATGGGTCAAAACTTTCTTACGTTTAATGGGAGATCCCATACCATGGACATTCCACGAAATTAATTTCAGCATGACCCGGTTAAAGAGAGAATTAGCTGAACCGGATGCAACTGAAGTAGCTGCGGAGATAGGGGGTCCCAGCCGCCCTCCACCTCCTGTGCATTCCCTCTATATTGTTTCTTTAGGAGCCCTCTCCCATTCTCACGGACACATAGCCTAGTCCGTAGACATTTCACATTCATACCAACCTCATACCCCCGTTCCCACACACCCACAATACAAATTAACACCCAAGCATGACCCCAACCCCCCCACATTCTCCCTACCTCCCCCCTCCCGGCCCCCCCCCTTCCCCTTTGAAACACAAAAACCATAATGCCGATCAGGCACTTAAAAGTGTACCCGATCCGGAGGGTCCGCTTAGGATGTCCGGGTGCCACGGACAAGAATAAACTGAGCCAGATCCCTAACTGGAATCTTGGCTAAACTGAAGTCCAAGTTTAAGTCCGAAAAAACTTTGATTGCAGAGCGTGCCAGGCTAAGTCTCCTGTGGTTGGTAGCTACCATCCCTTCCCAGGGGCTTAGGTCTTCAAAGCATGTCGCACAAATGGTCTAGCTGTAATCCTCTCCGGCAGGATCAGCTGTGTCCGAGTAATAAAAAAAAATAAAAATAGATATTGCAATCCATGCCAGGAAGGCCCTGCTCATGCCAAATGGGCCTTAGCACGCACTTTATGAAAGGTAAAACTGAACAGAAAAACTTTGTCCGGTCACGGGCTTGATGTTTGCCCCGTTGTCAAAGTGCTCACAAACCTTTGCGCCTCCTCGGGGGTCTTGAAAAGGTGGGTTTTCCCTTCCCATCCAACTTTCAGTGTAGCGGGGTATAGGGGTTGCATCCCTCCAGATACTTGGCGATTTATCTGATGCAGGAATGTGTTTTTAGCTAGGAGCCATTGTGAGAAAAAAGACGCTTGGCATTCTTAGAGCTAATTCTGAGCTGTTAAACTATTCTTGTAAATGTATCTTTGTGGCCTGAATGTGCGTATTGCCATGTGCCTTCTATCTGTATGCATTCTCTGTGCTATTAATTGACATTTTTGCCAGGATGTGCCTCAGGTGTGATCTGGTTAAAGGTTAAGAAGGGATAACAGCTTAAGCTCAATGGAATAAATTCTAATGAGGTGAATAAAAAGTGTGGAAAGAATAACAGCCGGTGAATGACACAACTTTTTGAAGTTAATTTTTGATGACGCAGCAAACATTACTGTTGTTTTCAAAGTATCTTTTATATCCTCAAAGTATCTATATAAATGTGAGGCAAACAACAATTCACAGGAATGTTTCCATTTAAAGTAAAATGTGTGGGAGCCATCACAGGGTGTAATGGAATATATGAGATTTGTTTCCCCAGCTCAGCCGAAGCCTCTGCGGGGTTGGATGTAACTCTTCCATGACTGCTGATAGAAAGGCCATTGTTTTATTGGCTCCTAGTACAAATCTGTATGATTGCTCTAGTCAGGCGCGTATCACAATTTCTGGAACAGTTGGGGTGGAAACATATTTTGACAGTTTAGCCACCAGTCAAATCTTTTAGAGGCTAGAGCAAAGCATTGTTTTTCCTTGTAAGCCTTTCAAATATTTTTTTTGCTCTTTTTAATTGTTATTGTTTTGTTGGGGTTTTTTTTGCACAGAATCTTTTTATTTTTGACCTGTTTCTCAGGGTTTTATTTCTCGGACTCCCCCCCCCCCCCTTATCTGCTAAGGGTATTTTATTTTATTTTTTGTCTTTTTCTCCCCTCTAACATCTTTTATCTCCAACTTGTGTTCTTCTGGGCAGGGAAGGGCAGTTTGTGCTGCAGTGGATCTTTTCAGGACAGGGCCTGCCACTGCAGTAGCAGTGGCACCGGCTCTTCCCAGACCTGGGCCTCTCTATGCAGTGGCATGTGGATCTTTTCAGGCCTGGGCTGGTCACAGTAGCAATGGCAGGCAGCAGCAGCCCAAGTCTGCAACAGTAGATGTGTGCGGCTCCTCTCAAACCTCATCAGGAGCATTGTGCAGCTTTTTTGTGGGCCTGGGCTGGCCTGGAGACATCTCCTCCTGAGCTTGAGTGGCAGTAGGCAACATTTTTTAGGCAACTGAGTGATGTGGCACCCAAGTTTTGTCCTCCTTTGAACAAATTTATTTCATTTTTTTTTTGTTTTTAATATTTTTTATTGACCAACATAAAGTTAACAGCAGAACAAGAGAACATATAGTCACATTTTGTATTAACAAGCTAGTCGTCCGCTTAGTAGATACAAATGAAAAATGTAGTTGTATACAAAAAGAAAATTCAGACATTAGAAATAATGGCCCCCAGAAGTGGTTCTGCTTTTTGGTGGTACCTAAATATGAACAACATAAAAGAAACTTCAGGCAGACTAGCGTTCCCACCCACCCCCCCACCCACAATAATCAAGAATTCGAGTCAGAAGTGAATTTATACATAGATGAAACCAGTTACATACCGTAAGCTCCAAAAAGCAGCTTGATTCTAAAGAGCAACACATCATGAGTCTCAGGAGATAAAAAAAGAAGTACAAGTTTACCCTGTAGACAAGTCATTAAGTATGAGACTCCTCGCCATAGGTGAAAGTGAGGAATGATACAGCTCCCAACGTTTCAGAAACAATCGTTTAGGTTGAAACCATTCTATTTTCGCAATAACTTTGTCCAGTATACATGTGTAGTGAACCATATTACGTAATTGCATAAGGGTAGGAGAATCTTGTGAAAGTCATTTTTGTAAAATACATTTTTTTGCTAATATAATCACTAAGCAAAACCACCATTTGACATGGGTACTACAAAAGGGGATGCCCCTACTGTTATCCCAGAGGAAAACATTGACATGGTATGCAAAATGGATACCGCACTGAGTTTGGAGATAGCCATGAATCTGTCGCCAAAACTGTGCTATACGTAAGCAGGTCCAGAATTGTTCTCCCGGGACCCAATTTACTAGCCTGTACCAAAGCCATATAAAAACGATGTAAAAATTTAAATTGCAGTTCTTGGAGGGGGGTCAGCAAAGACAAAGACTGTGCCCTGACAAAACTCTGCTTATAATAAGGCGAAGTCATGGAGGTTCCCAAATCCTTATTCCAGCCTGCTACCATAGTATCCCAACTTGGGGGAGAGTTATATTTACCGAGCAACTTATACCAAAAAGAGAGCCTATGACGAGTTGGGTCATCCATATCTCAATAATCCGACAGGAGTTCCCAAGCATGGTCGTGTGGATCGGGCAAACATAAAGAGTGGATATAGTGGCTGGCCTGTAAATAAGCATAAAAATGTTGAGATGGAAGGGCATATTTTTCCTGCAAACTGCGAAAAGAGTAAACTACATTATCATCATCAACTAGATGCACCAAAAATTTGATATCTTTTGCATACCATTTCCTAAAAATGCGATCGTGCAATCCCGGTGGGAAATCTTTATTACCCAAAAAAGGCAAAAAATGGATTACATTCCTTGAGAATTGTAGGCGACAGCATGCCCAGCGCCAAGCCAGATATGTCGGTTTAAGCAGCACACTATGACGTAGATGACAGGGGAGTACCGGGGCATTTTGTGAAGGAAATAAGAAAGCCTTAGCGGCCTAATCTGGAGGTGTTCTATCCGCAAGGGGGTATAATACGTAGTGTCCATAAGCCAATCCACAACATGTCGTAACTGACAGGCCATATTATACGTTTTTATGTCGGGCAAACTCCAACCCCCTTGTATCTTAGGCAAACGAAGCAGCTTGAGAGCTATACAGGGTTTTTTACCCTGCCAGAGAAGCTTACGCATTTGGACATCTATGTCCCACAATTCACGCTTCGACCAGAGGTCAGGAAGCAGCTGCATCGCCTACAACCATTGGGGGAGAATCATCATTTGATAAAGTGCAATTCTACCCACCAAGGTCAATGGTAAGATTTGCCAGCACTGGACCAATAGATTTGTTTTCCGAAGAATAGCTTTAAAATTAAGGGATTGTGCCAAGGCTGGTACACTAAGTAAAAGAACCCCAAGATATTGGAAATAGTGACTGGCTTGTAGGATAGGGAAATCCGGGGGAACCAAAGTCTGGGAGTTCGCATAATGAACAAAACAGCCAATTTCCCCAGATTTAATTTAAAACCTGTCAAGGAGTCATATGTATGTACTTCGTGCATCAAGGCCTCCCAAGAAGTCTGTGGGGAACTCAAGTATATGAGTAGATCATCTGCAAAAGCCACGAGTTTATATGGTGCTGGTTCACCAGGCCGGGGAGATATTCCTGTGATTAAACTATTGGAACGGATATGAGTCAATAAAGGCTCTAGAGTGAGGACAAAAAGGAGAGGGGAAAGCGGGCAACCTTGACGAGTCCCCCTATTGATGGGAAAAGGGGCCGTTAAAGTGCCATTGACCATAACAGAGGCAATTGGGTGGCAATAAAGAGCTTGAATGACTGAACAGAAGTATCCAGTTATACCCAAAGATTCAAGGACAGTAAACATAAATGGCCACCCAACTCTATCGAAGGCTTTTTCAGCGTCAAAGCTGATAAGCATAGAGGGTATGTCTTGCCAGTGACACGTTTCCAAAGATGACAAGATTTTTCGTACATTGGTGGAGGACCTGCGATCTTTAACAAAACCAACTTGATCTTCTCCAATCAATGCGGGCAAGAAACGAGATAACCTATTCGCCATTATTTTAGCTAGCAATTTGATGACAAAGTTTAAAAGAGAAATTGGTCTATAAGAGTCAGGTAGAGTAGGGTCCTTATTTGCCTTGGGTATAACTGTGATATAGGTCAGATTACGATACAAGGGAGAATGAGGACGAGCAATAAGGTCATCGAGCATATCTCGCAATGGCACCACTATATGGGGCAAGTTATTTGATTTTAACTTCAAAAATTAATTCATGTACTCAGTTTGTTTTGCCACAACTGATTACATGTTCCTGTGACAGGTATGCTATTTTATAGAAACAGAAATAACAGCAGAAAAAGACCAATCGGCCCATCCGTTATGACTTATCAATGGCTAGTGCTGATGAGTATTCAGCGATTTCATAATGCAGAACAAGTTCCATGATGGTGAATGAAATCTTCAGTCATCGAAAAAAAGGCTTTAACGATTTCCATGATTTACTAGTGTTGCTGTTGGTAGGTTGCAGACTGGCCTTGTTTAGGTTACATACGCCATTAAAATCATAGAACTGCTTGGCTTCCAAACAATATTAAATAAAGAACAGTGCTAGAGACATAACAGTTTACATTACAGAGCAGTAAACCAGATAAACTTTAACAAGGTCATCCTTTATATTGCATTTCAAATGTTTTTGTGTTTCTAGATAAGACAGAACATCTTCAGGATTTGCCAAAGCATGTCTTACTTCTGTGCATTTGTTTTGTTTTGTTTTTAATGCAGATTAAGTGTAAAAAGTTTTGTTTCTTTGGATTTTCTGCAAGTCAGATTTTCAGTTCACTATTCAGTGCCCTCTTGTCCTCAGTGCTGGAAAATGCAAATGATGTCATGATAATGTTACAGAAAGGCAGTAGTGTCACTCCTTTACAAAAAGTGTCGATCTGCAGAGGAGCTCCAGTGTCTACTGGAGAAAAGGAAAGCAGCAGGTGCTTGGAGAAATCCTGCACTTTATCCAGTGAATGTCATTACTCATGTGATGGTCAAGATACTAGCATCACCTTGGAATTAATGGAAGTGTGAGAAGAGCCACGACAGAACATGTATTATTGTATGTCCAGTTCACAAATGTGCATACACAATCAGTGCAGCAGTAGAGAAAAACTGGCGTAAGAATTGTCACTGAATATAAAATCAAAAGGTTACAGTGTTAAACAATAAAGGAGTATTCAAAACCACAGAGAAGTCAGGGAACCCAATATATGTGTTTCTCTCTGATGAAAGAATAATACAATGCGTTCCTCCTCCTTAACATTCAGACAGCTCACTGCTTCAATCTTTCCGCGTTCTTCCCTCTTCTTATAGACAGCTGCACAGATGTTATTACGTAATAACTGTGAGTCCCCTGATGCAGGCAGCGAGGACCGCCGAAACGCTGCAGTGTCTCTTATTCTCGGTTTCTCTGAATCTATGAGAAATGTAACCTTCCCATGCTCTTTTGAGATGAGGCGGTGCTGTCAGTAGTAATGACCAAAAAAGATCTTGACTGATTACACGCCAGAGTTCTGCTACTTGTGGATTTATTTCTTAAATTGGACTGATGACGGCTCAGAGTCTTGAGAGTCTATGCAGTAGATGCTTTACCCCCTTTTGACTTTCTTTGTTATACCTATCCAACAAGATTGCATATAATTGGGTTGATGGAACTATACATCTTTTTAATATATTTTTGTTGTGAGTCATTTTTAAATGGCAATATATAGCTGTTACTAACAGTGATTTAGGACGCCCTCTCTGTGATTTTTTTTTTGTCTAATTAGTTTCACATTATTGTCTTTTTCTTTTTTTGTGTGTTTGTTTTTGTGTTTTTGTTTCCTTGATTGGGTAGATGTGCTAGTTGGGTAACTTTTATATTGGGGTTTATTATAAGTAGGGAGTTTCATAAGGGAGATGTTATAGGCTGTTTGAATAATAATAATAAGAATAGAAATATTTTTAAGATTTTCTATGTGATATTTCTATGGTGGAGTTCATGTAGAAATAAAAAGTGCTTCTGGTTATTTTTGAGTACTGTTGTTTTTAGGTGTTTTGCATGTTTACCTTTCAACATAAAGAAATATTTCTTCACAGAAAGGGTGGTGGACATTTGGAATGGCCTCCCAAGGGAGGTGGTGGAGACAAAAAAGAGACAATTCAGGAAAGCCTGAGATAAGTGCAGAGAATCCCCTGGTTGAAAGGAAATGAGGGTAAAGCCAGAGATCAAATCTTACAGCAGAGAAGAATAATGGGCAGACTGGTTGGGTTTGGTGATCTTTATCTGCATCGTATTCATTGGTTTAGACTGTATAAAGTAACTTGTGATTATGGAATTGCCTCTTGGGCTGCTGATTTTAGGTTTTTTTCTAGAATAAAAGTGACTGAAATGACATGCACTGCTCAGATCATGCATCAAAAGACACAACTGTGTCAGGTGCATACTTGCCTCCTCCTTTCAAATCCCATATGATATCTCCAATCCCATCCTCCTCACCTCCCCCCACAAATTCCAGATAATTTTACAATGAATGAAGCTCTCTGGCATAGTATTCACAAAAGAAGATCTTTATTGGATGATTATGGTTGTAGCATATGTCAAATTACACTAGTGAATACAACCATGAATTAAACCCTAGATCACTATGCAATCCCTATAGGCTAACCATGCCCTAGCCTAAGTTACATTTCATAAGGGCTCAGTATCATGCTAATGCAATTTTCTAGCACTGGGGACTCAGGGCCGTTGAAGCCTCGCCCCTCCCATCCATGTCCTGGTCTGTAGCAAGATTAAGACTCACTTGTTCAGGATGCAGCTGAAGTTTGGGGGGGGGGGGGGGGGTTCCTGGCTGTCAAAGCCGAAGACTTGACAAGCAACTCATCTACACTTTCACCCATCAACATAGTGGCAGGAGGTGCCCACTTGGTATTCACTGCCTGACCAGCTTTCACATCGCACCTTCCGTGTGTAATGTAGCAGCAGGATTACCCTCTTGGTATTCTCTGAACAACTTTAAAATAGCACTTGCTGTGCACCTTTAGGGCATGGTGGACCCTGCCACCCCCATGCTGTGACTGTTCAGCACCCTGCCATACCACCTCTAGACCATAAATTCTGCCCTGAGATGAGTGGGCTGGGTGGGAAAAAATCCTGAAAGAAGAGGCTGGTGGGAGGACTGTGCCTGGCTTAAACTGAATTCACCAGCCTCTGTATCCCTCCCCGGAGGCGGAGCACCTCCACTGTTGTGGCCTCCCCCGCTAACCTGGGGTGGGGGTCGCTCCTGAATATTTGTTTAACATGGCCCTCCCGTGAAAAGGGCAAGTGAGATGGTATGCCGTGTTCAGGATGGGTTTCTAAAGCATCTGACAGTTCCAGACATGAGTCTCGTAGTGGATACTGTTAGTTCCTATGTGATAACTGACGGGCCGATACAGTACAGTGTGCTCCGACTTTCGGGACCTCGGATATTAAGTCTGAGGTCCCGAAAGTTACAAAAAGTAAAAAAAAAAATAAAAATTTGAAGGCCCGCGGCTCGCGGGTCGAAAACCAGACGCTCAATTTTGGCGGTGTCCGGTTTCCGAACCCGTGGCTGTCAGCGGGCTCGAGAACCGACGCCGGCAAAATCGAGCGTCAACTGTCAAACCCACTGACAGCCGCCGCTCCGGTCCAAAAGGAGGCTCTATGGACGCGCTAGTGTTCCTAGCGCCTCCTTTTACCTGTTTTTACTGCCGGGCCTAATTTGCATATTGAATCGCGTGCACAGGAGAGTGGCTTTATTGTATCGGCCCGTGAGTCCGTACAAACAAAATAACTTTGAACTACTCACCCACCCCATATAAGCAGCTTCATGTAGCATGAAGATTTCATTAATTCAAAGTGATTTTTCACCTCTTCCTCTGAAGGCCTACTTTAAAGGAACACTATCTCTCTGCCCAGCTCCCCAATCTATAGCCTCCTAGTAATGCATAACATTAATGAAAGGCTTTCTTTTGGTTTTAGGTTAATGTTTAAGGCATAGGGAAATTATATTTAAAAGCAACATGCTTCTTCGTGCAGTCCACAAAAAGATAAATCTTGTGAATCATTTGTACTGCTTTGCCCTTTAATGATAAAGTCACACCTTGACTTGTTAAAACCTGAACCGCAGTATATGACACTGTACCTCTTGCCACCCATTTGCCTCTTTCCTGAGAGAACGACACATTTTACAGCTGCTGAATAATCTTTGCACACAGAGCTAGACACAGAAACTAAAAGGAGGAGAGATCAAGAGCTTGTGCCTCATTGCTGATGAGCTGGCAATGAATAGTTGCTTCAGGGGTGGTAGCCAGGGCCAAGCGTAGTGCTCTGCCAACTCTTTCTAGTGGAATCAGTTTTCCTAGGTTTTTGTGCTTATGATCACAAGTATCTCTTCTATGAACTCCAACACATAAAAGAATTACGCTATTTCTTTTACATTTCAAATAGAAATTAATTCTGTGTTTTATGCAGATTTCTCTATTTAGATTAACATTAAGACATACCAGTATCCTGGGAAAGGCAATGTTCAAAGCCATTTGCCTGATATAGGTGGAATAGATTGTTAGGAATCTCTAGGACTTCAAGCAAATAGTTTTTAAACATCTCCCTGGGAGATACCAGTGGCAACCTGAGAAAAATTATAAAGCGAAGAATCTTCCATTTTTGCTGACAAAGTGGAGTTTGTTGTGTCGGAGGTGGACCCTTGGGCCCAGTCCCCACCGTCGGCAGGTGGGGACTGGGCCCACCTGCCGACGGTGGCAGCCCAGTCCCCACTGGGCCCACCTGCCGACGGAGGCAGAGGCCGCTGGAGCTTCACCCATACCAGCCCTTGTTCCCCGAGCGTTGAGCCTGTGGGTGCTGGGGCCGGCAGGACTAAGGTGGGCCTCTGTATATAGTTGCAGTAGGAGTTGATTCAGCCCAGAGACAGCAGATAAGAGATGGTACACTCTTACTCCGGGCTAGGTAACGTCCTGGAAACTCGGGTACCAATGGAACGAAGGCAGACAGGGAGTGCTCGAGCAAAGGTAGAAAGGTAGGCCAAAGCCTAAAGAAACCACATCCAGGGAGTAAGCAGGAGAGGCATCCAAAGATAGGCTTGAGTCAGGGCTGGCGGTGATCCAAAGGCAGTGGCAAGCAAAGCTGAGGTCTGATTACGGAGATAGTCAATGCGTAGTCGGACGAAGCAGAGGTCTGGATCTGGAGCTAGGCAGTAGCGTAGTCAGGCGAAGCGGAGGTCTGGGTCTGGAGATAGGCTGTATCGTAGACAGGCGAAGCAAAGTCAAAGTCTGTGTAATCAATCTGAAGCATAAGCAGGGTAGGAACGAAGAGACAGGAACCAAGAACAACGAGGAACAGGAGCGCAGGGTTGAGACGAATCTCTAGGAGGCAAGGAGTACTCGACCAGCGAGGGAACCTGAGCAAAGGCAACGCTAGGGAGTGGAGCCTGAGCTTAAATACTATGGTGAAGTTGACGTCATCACCCGGGGCAGCGGTTAGGTTCCCGCTGTGGTCCCTACTTAAGAGTCAATGAAACGCAAGCGTGCCTAGGGAGGGGTGCAGTGCGAGTAGCAGCGTCTCTCCGCGGGCCACACAGAGAGGCCCAACGAGAAGTGGAAGCAGGACCAGGAATGCCAGGGACTGCAGCAGGGCCAGAGTCACCGAGGGAGGCCCGAGGACGAAGCTGATGGCCCACCGCCGCCAGCGAGGAGGAACCAGAGGCTGGAGTCACTGTAGAAAGGTGAGGGGGCCGTGCCGCAGATGGCACGCGTAACAGAGTTTTCTTTTATAATAGTCTTATGAACCTGCTCCATCTGATCAAGCTCACTATTAACAGTAGAAACCTGCTGCCCCAGATTGGAAATAGAATTCTCAAGATATTGAATCTGATTATCCAGCTCCACAGATTTCCCAACCAAAGGGGTCAGCTTTGACATTATGGAGCTCCCCAATCCCTCAATGGTGTCCCAAATGGACTCAAGGGGAAAAGAATTTGTTCTTATCATGCTGAACCTGGCTGATGCAGCCAAGGGAAGAAAAAATGTGGTCCGTGAAACAAGAAAAGTCTCTAAAGAGCTCTTATCTGCTTCAGTACCAGCTCGCCATTCCCCTGGACCTCCGGTGTTGTTCTGGCTGCTCTCCCCCCCCCCCCCACGATCCCTACCTTCTGGGCTTTTGCATCAGCATCATCAGCTTGTGACTTCCCTTGTCATGATGAGGAAGCCCATACTTCAGCAAGATCCAGGGGAACAGTTCTATCTTCCTGGCTCAAAGTTGCCCAGAAGCCTGGGGAGAGAGGAGCACAGCTTCCCCCCCCCCCCCCTCCCGAACTCTGTAATGGCTCAGCCACTGGCTGCAGGTGGCCATGTATAACATAGGGCTGTACTGAGGAGGCACCGGCTTGGCCGCAGAGTAAGACCAATGCCTAGCCTTCCTCTTCTGCCCCATAAATAAGGAAGAAAAAGCCAAAATTTCAGGGAAAAAATAAGATTCATCAATGGAGCTCACCACAATGAGAACTGCCTGTCAGCCATGTTGGATCCCTCAAAATCACAGCTTATGCTTAGGGAACATGATTTAGGGGCACAAAACATGGTTTCTATGTGCAAGCCATGTTTTGCTGCGTAAATCATGGTTAATGTTCACAAAACATGTTAGGAGCATAACCATGGTTTGTGAGTTTAGAAGTTTCTAAAAATTGTATGCAGAAAGCATGAGTTAAGAGCACAATTTATGCTCCTAATTTATATGCCCAAAACATGAGTAATTTTCAAAGGAGTTACACGCATAAATGTAATATACTATCATAGCAATTTTCAAAAATCCAGTTACTCGAGTTAAGTGCATTTAATCGAGTAAAGTACAGTTTTATGCATGTAAATGCTTTTTAAAATCAGGCCCCGAGTGAGGAGCATAAGTTATGCTCCATAAATTGTGTGAATAAAACATGAGTTAAGGGCATTAACTTTGTGCTGATAGACTGTGTGCAGAAAACCCACATAAATCATGTTTTATGAACATTAATTCCAATTATAGGGCCCCAGCACCACAAACTCCAGGTTCAGCTCCTAGCCCCATATACTTTACTCCACCTCTGACCAGGAATAATGTTTCCAGCACTAAGAAAATATGAGTTAAGTCTATATACACCTCTCTGCATTGGGGTGTAAAAGCTAATGCCTTGATTAATATGGGAGTTGCATGGAGGAGGGCTAAGCTGTGCACACATTTTTACTCAGAATATATGCAAAACTCCTTGCTATATCAGGAGGAACGATCTGTGCATAAAAATGTGTGCAGAACCACACGTTGGCAGGTGCACTTCATTTCCCAAGCTTGTACCTGAGGCAATGCAGGGTAAAGTGAATTGCCCGGGGTGTGTCAGCAGGATATGAACCTTACTTTCCTGACATCTTAGCCTGCTCTAACCACTAGGCTTAGTAAAAGTGACTAAAGGTTTTAGTTTTAGTAGGAGAAAAAAGAAAACAAACTAATGGAAGCAGAATTGGTTATGCTGTCAAAGAGAGAGAATTTACCATTTCTATTTTAACTATTGTATTTTCTGATGTTCCTCTTTTCTTTGTATAGAGCCATCTGTCGCCCCATTTAAGTGGTCTGGGGCTTTACTATGGTGCATCACCTGAATTAGGCCTTCCCAAACCTGTCCTGGGAGCCCCACAGCCAGTCAGTTTTCACAATATTATCCACAATGAATATGTATGAGATATATTTGCATACATTTGAAACCTAGTCAACACTAATTTATCTCATTTGTATTCACTGTGAGTATCCTGAAAACCTGACTGGCTGAGGAGTCCTCAGGACAGGTTTGGGAAGCCCTGATCTAAGTATTAGTTGGCAGCTCAAGAACCATAAATGCTCCCACTCTTTTCCCATACCTCATGACTTTCTTCTGTAAAACAGGAATCACTGCTTTTTGCCAGAGCTCGTCAGTTGCCAGCCAAGCAGCAATGATTTAAAGACCCACCCATCCACAAATAGGTCAGCATTACAGCAGTTATTATCTGGCTAGGAAGAGACAGGGCTCTCTTTATAGCTTGCTAATGCCATTTCGAAATGATGGAGCAAAGATCTAGCTCTAACACAGGTTACTTGGAAGATCTGCAAAATGTTTCTTATTGATACTGAAAGTAAATTAATTCCATAGCTTAGCTTGGATATTAAAAATGAGTTAGCATCTGATTACTCTTATGATTTTAGATTGCTGCAAACAGTAGTGGGGGAATCCAGATTCAGATCCCCTATCCATCAAGTTCAGTTGGACTTGAGTCTGCTGTGAAGGTGGGGATATGTTCAGGCCTGGGACGGCGGCTGCCACTACTGTTGTAGATGTGACACCTCCTGCCAGCCAGGAAGAAGTGGCTCGGGTGCATCTTGCAGGAGGTGCCTTCTGAAGCAGCGAGGGTCCCTTGAGATATTACTTGCCATCAAGAATGGGGGCAGCAGAGACTACTGAGGGGGAGAAAATGGGGATAAAGTTCAATAAATAATCCCTACCCCATGTTTTATGTACTTGGCTTTATTCTGTGCAAAGATATTGTATTACTTTCTCTCTCTCTTTTTGTCCCAGTACCTCCCTCCTGCACTTTTAGGCTTCTAGTTTAATTGGAACTAGCCCTAACTTGGGCTGGGGATGCGGCACCATGATGTTCATTCACATGTGCATGGAAATTCCCCCTCCCCCCACCCCCACACTTCTATCTAGTCTAGCCATTACAGTGACAATCCTTTTTGTTTCCCTCTCATGCCCCCTTAGTCTATTAGGTGTTACTATTACACTGGCTGGGACTTCTTCCTAGTCCCAACTAACTTGAGAAGGAAAAATCAGGGCTCAGGTGTCAAGCCCTGATCTCCCTCATGGTAGCCTACAGAACTGCCAATGAGCCATCAGACCAGCCCTAAAGATATTGAATTCCTTAGTGGAGTCAAGAAAAGTTGACCTTATTACTAGTCATTGAATTTCCAATTTCCTAGCATGTAAACAGACTCAGGACCAGTGGGTTTATACTTCCCTGCCAGCAAATGGAGATGGAGCAAGCTGACGTCACAGTACATATATATAACCCTGCAGTGACCCCAGCCTGCCAGTATTCTCCATCTCCAGCAGATGGTGGATATGCATCTCCCTATGGTTATTGCTTTGAGCCTTTTGGAAGAAGAAATTTGAAATTCTAAATTAAGGAAAAGAAAGCCCCACTGTCCTGCAGTGATACCTAAAGGTCCCCCAGTTGAGAATTCCTGAGGTGATTTCTGTGGTCCCTCAGATGTATGCCTTGGTCCGGTAGCTGGGTTTACCAGCGTGGACTTAGCTGCTAGTTCAGCTGAAAGGCAGCGGGTGCAGGAGGACAAGCATGGCGGTGACAGCAGATGCCCTCTCCCCCTGCAGTTGGAGACCGTCTCGGTACTCAGCTGGTAAGCGCTGAGCTCAGGTAAGTTAAAAAAAAAAAAAAAAAAAAAGAAGTTTTACCTTTGAATCAGAGACAATTAGAGGGGTTTCAGGACTTCCTCCGGTCTCCAGACTCAGTGTGCCATATCAACTTCGTTCCCACTCCCGTTGGGGTCGGGGAACTGGGTAGCCTGGCGGGTTGAGCAGCCCCTGGGGGGCTAGGCCCCGCACTTAGCCTGGATGTCCCTGGTTCAGATGCCATGTTGAAGCCGAAGAAGAATCCCATTTTGGTTTCCTTACGTAAAGCCTCTTGTTTTTTCTCTGTGATGGATGCCATTCAGGAATTGATTGATCTGGAATGGGACGTCCCAGAGGCAAATTTTAAAGGGGGTCAGACATTGGAAGGCCCATACCCTCTGGATCAGGCTGTGAGAGAGCGTTTACATTTTCCTAAAGTGGATGCACTGGTATGTGCCGTCTCTAAGCAGACAACTATCCCCATAGAGGGAGGAGCAGCTTTGAAGGACGCACATGATAGAAGGATTGAGGCTATTCTTAAGCAAGCCTTTGAGGCGGTGGTGATGACTTTACAGATTGCTTTCTGTTGCTCCCTAGTGGTGCGATCTTGTCTACTTTGTTCCCAGGAGGTTGATGAGTCTTGAGGGAATTCCAGAATGGTTATGGAGCCTGCTGCCACCTTTTTAGCAGAGGCAGGCTGTAATTTGGTCCGTACCTCGGCCAGAGGAGTGACTTCAGTGATAGCGGTCAGGCGTCAACTCTGGTTGCGAAATTGGTCAGCTGACACAGCCTCCTAAGCTAATCTTACCAAAATACCCTTTAAAGGCTCGCTCTTGTTTAGGAGCAAGTTGGAGAAAACTGGCCAGCAAGTGGGGCGAGTCTCTGGTTCCTTGGTTGCTGGAGGATAAGAAGAAGTTACAGCACCTCTTTGGTTTGAGGGGTAGTCTCCAGGGTTCCAGGGGTTTCGTTCCTTCAGTGGGTCGACCTTTCAGCGGACTCAACCTTTTGGTAGGTCTCATCCTTTCAACCCCGACAGCCAAAGAGAAGAGCGGGCTCGGGTGGTGGACCATCCCGAGCTTCCCAATGAAGGTTTGCTGACCCACCTTCTGGAACAAGCGATAGGGGGATGTCTCTCTCTCGTCTGTTGGAAGTGGGTTGCGATCACGTGGGACCAGTGGATCCCGGAGGTGATATGAGAAGGATGTGTGTTGGAATTTCCCAGTATTCCTTGGGACATGTTCATGGTATCCCCTTGCCACTCCCCGCAGAAGAAGCAGGTAGTGGAGTTCATATTTCAAAGGCTGCTCAGGCTGAGGGCTGTGGCTCCGGTGCCCACATCTCAAGAAAGTATGGAGTGATATTACATTTATTTTATTGGGCCCAAGAAGAAGGTTCCTTTCATCCCATCCTGGATCTCAGGACGGACAACCATCATTTGAAGGTGACTAATTTTTGCATGGAAACCTTACACTTTGTGCTAATGGTGGTGCAGTCAGGGGAATTTCTGACCTCCTTGGATCTGTCAGAGGCTTCATATTCCCATCCAATTGGAACACCAAAGCTTTCTACGCTTTGTGGTGTTGGGGTGCCATTATCAGTTTCAGGCACTGCCCTTTGGTCTAGCCATCGCTCCCAGATCACTTTCCAAGGTTATGGTGGTAGTAGCAGTGGCCTTGTGAAAAGAAGGGCTCCTGGTGCACCTTTTTTGGACCACTGGCTGATTCAAGCCAAGTCTCAGGAAGAGAGCTGCCTGGTGATACATATCGTGATCTCCTTATTGCAGATGCAGATGTTAGACATCTCCGCGGCGTTCGACACAGTTAACCACACTATCCTTATCAACATCCTTAGTAATATTGGTATTACTGGCACCGCACTCTCCTGATTTAAATCCTACCTACAAAATCGCCATTTCACAGTCTTCGCTGACAACAACGAATCTGATGCCATTAATCTTGACCGTGGCATTCCCCAAGGCTCCTCTCTCTCCTCTACCCTTTTCAACATTTACATGCTTCCCCTCACCACCCTCCTCACCAACCTTGGTATCAAACACTTCATCTACGCAGATGATGTGCAAATTCTCTTCCTCTTTTCTGACTCCCTCCAGTCCGCTCTCCAAAACTGGGACTCTTGCCTCTCCGCCATTAACCAACTCCTCACAGGCATGCACCTCGCCCTCAACCCTCGAAAAATCGAACTCCTCATCATTTCCACTAAACTCCCTTCACTCTCTGTCCCCGTCTCCTACTCCTCCACCACTTTCCACTCGCACACCCGAAACCTGGGTGTCTTTCTTGACAACCAACTCACTTTCAAACCCTTCATCAAATCTATCCTAAGTGACTGCTTTTTCAAGTTACAAACTATCAAGAAACTCAGACCCCTACTGCATTTCTCAGACTTTCGCACAGTACTTCAGTCTATTATTCTTTCCAAAATCAACTACTGTAATGCTCTCTTCCTTGGCCTCCCCTCCACGCACACCAAACCCCTGCAACTCCTACAAAACGCCGCAGCACGTATACTTACAAAACTCTAAGAAAAGAGACCACATCACACCAACTCTCATTGAGCTACATTGGCTACTAATACAATCTCGTATCCTCTTCAATACACTAGCCCTCATCCACAAAAGTATTATGAACGAAAACCTCAACTGGCTCTGCCCCCCTTTTTTTCCATGCACCTCCACAAGACCCACTCGTCCAGCCCTTCAAGGAACTCTCCGCACCCCCTCTATCAAACCCTACAAGCTTATCTCAACTTTGAACAGAGCTTTTTCCCTCGCTGGCCCTACGCTTTGGAACTCTCTCCCCCCAGATCTGCGCACTGAGACATCCACTCCTAAGTTAAAAAAAAACCTAAAAACATGGCTCTTCCTACAGGCCTACCGGTCCTCTACCCCCACCATATAATCGTATTCTGGAATCCCCGTTTTTGCCATTGATTATCTTTGTAATTATGTAAATAAGTTCTATTTTTTTTTTTATATAACTTATGTAATTTTGGTTTTTCTTGTTCCTCCGTTTTTACCTACAATTATCTGTTCCATGTAAAGGCCCAGCCTATAATTTCCAAGTTAATTGTAAACCGATACGATGTGCAAACGGTTGTCGGTATATAAAAAATGCCAAATAAATAAATAAACTCGGTTGGGTGGTAAACCTGACCAACAGCAATCTTCAGCCATCCTAGTCATTGGAATATCTGGAGGTCTGGTTCGGCATGGGGCAGGACAGTTTTCCTACCGGAAGTTCAAATCCAGAAATTGATGTCTACAGGTGCTCGGCTTGATGGTGGCTACCCTTGAAATGGTGCCATGGGCAAGGGTGCAAATGCATTCTCTTCAGTGTTCTTTGCTGTCTCGTTGGAACCTGCAGTCTCAGGAATATGTGGTTCGACTCCACTTGCCGATGGAAATCTGCTCCTGCCTCCAGTGGTGGTTGCAGGAGGATCACCTGAGAAAGGGAGTTCCCTTGTCCTCTCTGACCTGGTTGGTACTCACGACAGATGTGAGTCTCCACGGTTGGGGGGCTCATTGTCTGGAGTTAATGGCTCAAGGGTGTTGGAATGCCGACGAGTCCTGCCGGAACATCAATCACCTGAGGCCTGGGTGGTATGGCTGGCATGCTTGCAGTTCAGCCACAGGCTGCAGGATCAAGCGGTTCACATGATGTCGGACAACTTGATGATGGTGGCCTATATCAATCGCCAGGGAGGAACCAAGAGCCAGCAAGTGTCGCAGGAAATAGACCAGCTTATGGAATGGGTGGAAGGTCATCTGCAGATGATCTTGGCTTCTCACACTGCAGGAAAAGATAACGTAAAAGTGGACTTTCTCAGCAGGAGGAATCTAGACCCAGGAGAGTGGGTGTTGTCAGCCAAGGTGTTTCAGGTGATTGTGGATCACTATGGCCTTCTGTTGTAGACCTGCTGGTGACTTCTCGCAATGTAAGTTTCCTCGATTCTACAGTCGCAGGAGAGATCTGTGGTCCCTGGGAATAGATGTTCTCATACAGGTCTGGCCAGAAGATAGATTGCTTTATGGCTTTCCTCCATGGTCCTTACTGGTCAGGATAATTCACAAGATTGAAGGCCACAGGGGGCTAGTACTCCTGGTGGCACTGGACTAGCCCAGACATCCATGGTATGCAGCTTTGCGAAGACTCCTGTGGGAGACCTCCATTCGTCTTCCACCACACATGGATCTATTACATCAGGGACCAGTTCTTCACGAGGATCCGACTCTGTTCTGTCTTATGGTTTGATCCTTGAGAGGGTTAGCCTGTTAAAGAGTGGTTATTCCTCTGTGATGATTGCCACTTTACTCCGCGCTTGCAGGTTCTCCACTTCCTTGGCTTACATGCGGGTTTGGAAAGTTTTTGAGGCCTGATGTGAGGAGTGGGATGTTCTTCCTCGTTCAGTTAAGATTCCACTCTTTCTGGATTTTTTGCAGGATGGGTTGAATAAAGGATTAGCCCTTAATTCCTTGAAGGTGCAGGTTACGGCTCTTGCCTGTTTCAGAGGCTCAGTGAATTGTGTTGCCTTTTCATCTCATCCTGATGTGGCCCATTTTTTGAAGGGAGTGAAGCATCTTAGGTCTCCCTTGAGGTTACTGGTTCCGTCTTAACTTGGTGCTGGATTTCTTGGCAGGACCTATATTTTGACCACTGCGTAGCCTTTCCTTGTGGTTGTTGACCTTGAAGACTGTGTTCCTGGTGGCTATTTCTTCAGCACATCGAATTTCTGAGCTGCAGGCCTTGTCTTGCCAGGAGCTGTTCCTTCGGGTGACTCCGGGGGTGTTACACCTGCATACCGTTCCATTTTTTTGCCCAAGGTAGCCTCAGACTTTCATTTGAATCAGTCCGTCTCCTTGCAATCCGTGGATAAGGTCAAGGATGTGGAGGTATATTGCCTCTTGCACTCCTTGGATGTCAAGCAACTTGTCATGTGGTTTCTGAAGATTTCTGAACCTTTTTGAAAGACAGATCACCTGTTTGTTCTCCATGGCGGGAGTAGGCAGGGTGCTCCGGCTTGGATTAAGGAGGTAGTCACAGCCACGTATGTGGATGCTGAAAAGCTGTTGCCTACTCAGGTTAGGGCTTATTCCACTTATTGCCTACTCAAGTTAGGGCTCAGGCAATGTCATAGGCAGAGGTTAGTTTGTTGTCTACTGTCAATATCTGCCGAACTGCGACATGGTCCTCCTTACACACGTTTTCCAGGTTTTATCGTCTGAATGTGCAGGCCCTGGAAGGTGCAACCTTTGCACGTGTGGTGTTGACTGGACTGCGAGCAGCCTCCACCCTGTTGGGGAGTAGCTCAAGTACATTCCACTGGTCCTGAGTCCATCTGTCTACACGCTAGAAAATGGAGAAATTACTTACCTAATAATTTTGTTTTCCTTAGTGTAGACAGATGGACTCAGCTTCTCGCGCTCGGCTGCTGCATGAGTATGTCAATAATCCTCCTGTGAGGCTCTGGGTCCCAAGGGATGATTACTGGTAAGTGTTCATCTAGTCCCTACCTTGGGGTACCAAGAATCTTACGTGAGTTTAGTGTTTATGGTTGGTTGAGTACAGTTCTGGTTACTTGTTTTTAATCAAGTTTTTTGCTAGTCTGTCCACAGTTGCTTTTGAAGAGAATACTGGCAAGCTGGGGCCACTGCAGGGTTATATATACTGTGATGTCAGCTTGCTCTGTCTCCATCTGCTGGCAGGGGAGCATAAACCCACTGTCCTGAGTCCATCTGTCTATACTAAGGAAAACTAAATTATCAGGTAAGTAATTTCTCCAGTGTCTGGAGACAGTGTCTGTTTGCTTGAGCTATTTTTGTGGTTTAATTCATATTTCTGAGAGTTTTGTTATCCTTTTGTTATAAATAGACAATACATTTCCTTTTTTTGTAAAATGGTAGAGTTGCAGTCCTTTTAAGATACTGACAAACAAATCCAGTACGAACACCTATTGGTTTCTTCAGATTTCTATGCTATGTCATTGAACATTTTCTAAATGAGTATGAAGGGCAAAACCTAAGAATAGTTTATATATACTTTAGAAGCTTTAATGGTATGGGTAGGAAACTGGTACTATCATAGGGTTAATATGGCTTCATGAATCACAGCCTTTGGTAGACAAAGGTTTGTGCAATAATTAAATTTCCAAATCATTTCACTGGCAGCATCAGACAACCAGTAGTTTCAAATATTATCTGGGATAGTCTTTCATAGAGGATGTTAACTTATCCTACTAGTTTATGGAGGTTTAGAGTGTTACATTTTAATCAAAATATACAATACAGAACACTGTAGATATGCCATATCATGTGTGAATTAGAACTGTTTTTACATCTAAAATAAATTTTATTGGCTGCATAATGATAGCCTTAACAAGAGTATTAACTCCATGTACAGAAGGATATGCATATTGTGCTTTAAATTGTCTTGTCTGAAGATTATTCAAAATATTATCCAGGATAGGAAAGAATGCTGAAAATAAGGGTTATGCCTTCTCAAGAACTGTAGATAAAAAAAAACCATTTGGTAGTCTGTCTCCACTTTGGCATAAATGAAGGGCCGACTACTGATAAGAATAGGTATGGTTGAAAGGAAATTGTCAATTGTCACAGAACTAGAAAATCCACCACTGTGATCAGCTTAACAACTGATACTGCCTCTAGTCTTAGAGAGAAAACCATGCAGTTAAAATGTTCCTGTTCATCTTGCAGTACAATGATCACAGGGTATAGTATGCTTTTCCTTCAGTAGCTTCTGTGTTTTTCTGCAGTTCAGTATTATGGATTGGAAGAGAGAAAAGCTTTTAGACAGTAAAGTTTTGAACCAGTTATCATGCAGTGCAGAGCATTGATGCTAATTCCTAATTAAAACTGAGGCTTGTCTGAAGCCCTAAGGATTGTGAGAGCTGCCCAAAAATGTGGCTGGACCTGGTTATTGTGTGTATGTGTGTCATGTTTGAACTTGTAAGCACTGTATACTAAATCAAAGGAACAAAGTGCTGTGAATGGTGAATCAGTAAACCAACTACCTGGCCAGGTTTGTCTGTTCTTAGGATATGAACAAGGAGTTCATTCATTCATCAAATAGCATCTGCCCACTCAGCAATATTTAAGGTGTGTGTATTATTCTTTCTGAGTGACTGGGATGCTGGAGAGTAACTATATTATATCCAGCTAATAATTTTATCAGACCTATTCATGAGTTAAGAGGGGTAATATTTTTTCATCTGTCTCCTGTTTCTTTGAGCTTCCAGCTCAATTAGAACCAGACTCTACTGGGACTATTATTCACATCTACCTGGAGATTTTACTTCATTTTACTTCATTTTACTTCATTTTACTTCATCATTGAGCAAACGAGCGCTATCTTCAGCAGGCCCTCACCAGTGGAATATGCTTCCCCCAGATCTTAGACTAGAACCCAGTCATCAAGAATTCAAAAAAAGATTGAAGACATTTCTCTTCCAACAAGCTTTCCCAGAC
Source organism: Rhinatrema bivittatum (assembly GCF_901001135.1). Lineage (NCBI taxonomy): Eukaryota > Metazoa > Chordata > Amphibia > Gymnophiona > Rhinatrematidae > Rhinatrema > Rhinatrema bivittatum. Next base: position 75,163,621 of record NC_042618.1, on the reverse strand, counting down.
GATTAATTTTACGGTGACGAACAGACTTCCCAATTCCTAAGTATCCTAATTACCCTAATTATGGACACTGCATCAAGTACTATTTTTAGAATCTGCTACTGGACAATTACCGTTGAGCTCAAAAATTTACTATATTTTATATATATATTTGGCATTGCTTATATTTATATTTATTGATACGTTAAACAGTTAAACTGTCTTTATAAAATATTATATTGCTTTATTTATTTCCAGTTAAACTATTATTACTTTATTTAGCACTATGTTAAATTGTCAATCAGTTATACTGTTCCATATGTTCCTCGGTTCCATGTAAAGCTCCGCTCTCTGTTGAGCAGTTCTTCGTTTTATGTAAACCGGATTGATTTGTAGTCCATACAAGAACTTCGGTATATAAAAATTAAAAATAAATAAAATAAATAAATTTTTAACCTTTCCTCCCCCCCCCCCCTCCCTTTTAGCTCAGCCATCACAATGATCACAGACCAGGGGTCCCCAAATTCAATCTTTGAGGGCTTCAACCCAATCAGATTTTCAGGCTTGCCAAATGAATATGCATGAGATCTATTTGCATGCACTGTCTTCATTGTATACAAATTGATCTCATGAGTATTCACTGTAGGGAGCCCACCGTAGACCATGGCTTCCTTTGAAGCATATTTTATGTGCACCCATATTCTGACCTACAGGTGTCACTATTGCATGAAAGCTGGACTCCCACACTCCCAGGAACTGCATCTGCTGCCTCCACAGACCCTGTCATGCTGAGGAACAGGGCTTAGGAAACAATCCCAGGTTTTCCACATACTCAGGCCAATGCAATATTGGGTGCTCAGGTCAGCGCACCGGTTAACTCTGTACTGGATGCGCGTTTTGGACGCGCTAAGCTAACGCCCGATGCAATAATGGAATTAGCATGTCCAAAACACACATTCAATCAAGCTTGTAGCTAATAGCACTTATCATATGTAAATTCATGTTGATGAGGCTATTAGTCATTACCCCAGGATGCAAAAAATAACCACGTGCCCAACTTGCCCTGTTTAACATGGAAAATTTAACGCCAGCTCCAGGCTGGTGTTATGTCATTCCACACTTAAGGTCTCAACAAAAAAAAATGCTTTCTGTGGTTTCTCCTACAAAGTATCGTCATGATACTAAGTAAAATGAACCACAGAGACCAAAAAAAAGGCTTGACGGGGAAAAAAAACATTTTCAGGTCACACAATATGCATGAACGATATACACGAGCCAGACCATGTATATTGTGCTTGTATTTTGTGCCGGTAGTGGGAGAAAATGGACACTCGTATTGAGCATCCGATTTCCTAACCTGCAGTTACAGCCACCTCTCCTGGGTGCCTGCTGCTGAGAAAGCACTAGGAAGTGGAACTACAATGAGGGTAATTTTCAAAAGGATTTATGCTCGTAAATTTAACTACTATTGCAGCAATTTTCAAAAGCCATTTACTTGCGAAAAGTGCACTTTTGTGAGTAAATCCTATGGACAATTCAATGGCATGTATTATAGCAATATTTAAAAGTCCACTTTCACGAGTAAACTGAATTTACTCGAGTAAAACCCAGCAAAACCCAGGTGGATGGACGCGTGTTAGGGAAACAGGCACTCAATATGAGCATTCGTTTTTTGTGTGCTGTTGCTGAGTCATCAGACAGGCCATGTGATACAATTTTAAATTAATGAACTATGCATTCTACACCAAGTATCACATTGCTATTTCCAGTCACCAAGCTCTGTGTCTCTGGAGTATATGTTATGAACTGATATGTTTGTGGACCCTGGATCGTGGTGAGAGTTGGCTCCACCCACAGAGAGGAGCCCTGTGGGGACTCATCACGATAGGCGTGGCCTCAGCTGAGACGGACACAGTAGCAAGAGACTTTATTAGACTGGAAATGTTAAGGAATCCCACTAAGTGGGAAAGAGACACAGTCCAGAGTGAAAGGTAGCTCAATGATGATATCCCCAGTAGTGGCCTGCAGGACGGGGTACACCGGGGAATGCCTCCACAAATGGAACTTCTCTAGTAGATCTGGTAGTGGCCTGCAGCACTGGGTACGCCGAGCATCACAGGAGAGTAATTGAGAGTAGTGCAGGAGGTCTGTAGAGCAGAATGCAGTATGGTACTCACTCTGAAGTATGCCAGGAAGGTTGCTGTAGCGATCACCATAGTGGCCCGAGGCACGGGGTACACCGGAGGTTCTGACAGCATAAGGGAGCGAACTCACAAGGCTGAAGCAGATGCACCCAGAGTAGATGGAGAATGACTCTAGGCAGGAAGGTCTTCCGAGGAGCGGATAGCCTGAATGTAACAAGACCCCCGAGGAGTGGGAACCTAAGGTGTTCTAGTCTCAGAGTCAGGAAAGGGTTCAGCATAGCAAAGCGAAGCATCACCGAAGGATTGGAATTCAGCAGGAAGGAAGTCCTTGCTAACTTGTAGGTAGCTCAGTCCGGCAGGGTTAAATACACATTGGCAGATGACATCATGCGGAGGGGATGCCCCCGAGGTTCCCTCCATGACGTGTATAAGATGGAGCTGCGCGTGCGCACGTCTTAGGTGATCCCTGATTCAAGAAGGCGGATGTGATTTCCCCACGCCATCCCAGGAACGCCGAGAAGAGTGGCATGAAGAGGCAGAGGTCGCCAAGTGTCCAAGATTCACTGAAACAGGGAAAAAGGAGGTAAGCAACAGAGGTCGCAGCCGTCTGTGATCCGGCGCAACAGTATACTGTACATGGTTAAATGTCTACAAGGATAAGCCAGGGTAGACAACGTTGGTCCTGGAGTGCCACAAACAGGTCTGGTTTTCAGGATATACTTACACAATGAATATGCATGAGGTATATTTGCATGCACTGCCTCCATTGTATACAGATATATACACACCGAGGTGGAGGGGGCTGCCCACCAGCACCGGGTACTTTTGAGATGCTTCACTGAAGAGAAAAGCTCAAAAAAATGAAAAAAATCAGCTTTAAAATGTGAATGGAGATCGCTATGAAGAAAAACAGTGAGCATGAGACCCGCCCCCTTGTGATGTCATCCAGCCCAGCATCGAGCCGGTAAATGGCGCCATTCCACCTGGCACCGAGGCGGAGGGGGCTGCCCACCAGCACCGGGCACTTTTGAGATGCTTCACTGAAGAGAAAAGCTCAAAAAAATGAAAAAAATCAGCTTTAAAATGTGAATGGAGATCGCTATGAAGAAAAACAGTGAGCATGAGACCCGCCCCCTTGTGATGTCATCCAGCCCAGCGTTGAGCCGGTAAACGGCACCATTCCACCTGGCGTCACGCACCGGGCATTGCATGCCGAAGGGGCGCGACAAAGGGGCACTCCCCTTTGTGCACCCCTTCGTGCAATCCTTGGTGCTACCTTTTTTCGTTTTTTTTTTCTTTTTAACTTCTATGTTTCTTCCACTTTTGTTTACCTTTCTCTTTTTTCATAGTTATTATCCCTTGTTAACAATTTTCATTGTTATTAATGTTAAATGTATTTGACAAAGGTAACTTTTTTCCTGCATCTCCTGTTTTAATGTAAACCGGTATGATTTGTATATTATACAAGAATGTCGGTATATAAAAATTAAAAATTAAAAATAAATAAATATATATATATCCTATAAATATTCATTGTAGATATCTTGAAAACTAGACCTGGATGTGGCACTTCAGGACTGGAGCTGACTACCCCGGTATATGTTTATACACACATATTTCCAAATAAGTTTATATGCAGACCACGCTCTGTAAGAAGATCAGGTTTGTGACTCCATAGTCCCTGTGGAGATAAAAACATATTTAGAAATTTTCAAAGCCGCTTAAGAACTTGCTATACTGACTCAGAATGAGTGTTCATTAAATCCAGTATCCTGTTTCCAACAGTGGCCAAACCAGGTCACAAGTACCTGGCAAGATCCCAAACATTAAATAGATCCCATGCTGCTATCATGCAGTGATAAGTACTGGCTCTTTCTTAAGTCTACTTGGTTAATAATAGTTTATTGACTTCTTTAGGAATTTGTCCAAACCTTTTTTTAAACCCAGCTATGCTTATTGCCTTAACCACATCCTCTGGCAATGAGTTTGAGAACTTACTTGTGAAAAATAATTTTCTCTGATTTATTTTGAATGTGCTACCTACTAACTTCATGGAGTGTCCTCTAGTCTTTGTATTTTTTTAAAGAGTAAATAATGGACTTACACTTAACCTTTTTTTTCTACTCATGATTTTATAGTTTTATGCATGGAAGTGGCTCTTTGAACATTGCCCCGGTGGGTATGAGTGTAAAAGTACATGTGTAATCTAGCATATTTGTATGCACACATGAAGTAAGTGTTCCTGGGGGAGGTGGAGTTGGAACAGGGATAGGACTTATGTGAAGACTTTTGGATTTTCAGAAGTCTGCGCAGAAGTTTACTTGCAGAAGTTACACATTGCTAGGAGTGGGTATAATTTCCTGTGTGTAACTTGTGTGCATATTAGGGGACTGTACCCCCATGTTTTCAAAGCAATTTTATGTGCTTAAGGTCTGTGCAGACTTTACTGCTATGCATGGTGTTCTAAAATTATCCTCCCAGGTTCTAAAATATTCCTACAGAAGCATTTCAACTTGGGTGGTTCCTGTGAGAGCACAGATGTGCTCAACCACCCCACTGATCCATGTTTAACAGAAGAAGATAATGTAATTGCCATGCACATTAAAGAAGGTCCTCAAAGTGCAAAGAAGTAACCTTTTATTTAAAGGTTATAAATAAGATTTATAATATAAATAATATAATATAAAGGTTATAAATAAGAAATGAAACAAAAAACTGAACTAAATCCTTACACGTTATCCCCTATGCTTAATAACAGTTTGTACATTGCATCCCTTGTTTAACCCTCCTTATCCCTGTAACCTTATTTTGTAAACCGTTATGATGGCGTTATTTTGACGTTTCCGAATGACGGTATATAAAACTCATTAAATAAATAAGTACATAAATAAAATACAGGACTGTGTCAGTTTGGGGGTGTATGATGCTATCTTTTGGAAGGGGGTTCATCTTAGTTGACTTATGATCTGGACTAGCTGAAGTGCTGCTTTTGGTGGGCCAGGATGGTACCTGTTTTGAAATGTTTGTGTGCCATATGAAAAAGACAGTTGATTAAATAAAAAATGCTTGACTTTATCTAAGTGGAGACTGGATAAAGATTCTGCTAATTGGATCAGCTAAATAACTGCAATAGTAATAAAAAAAAAACAAAAAAAAACCAGGTTGAGGCCAGCGGCAACCTCCACCTTCCTCTCCAGCTATAATTGGGAAAAGGAAGCAAGTTCAAGGTTCTAGGTCAATGACCTAGCGTGACCTGGCAGAATATCACCATTGACTGCAGAATTCACACATTGGGTTCCCATCCTCGCTATTAGGGGTCAGCAACCATGTCTATACTTCAGGAGTCATTTTTGTTCATGGACTTATTCTGGCTGCTCAGGTAAGGCTGGTGATCAAGTGATCATTTTCATCATACAATATGCAAGTTATGGCCGTTTCCTTTTGTCAGATCATAAAGAAGTAGCTCATGTGTTCAGCTCCCTCAGGCTAGACCAGTACAGCTCTCTCTTTTAGGTGCTCTTGCTGGACTCCTTCCTACACTCAATATTAAAAAGTCTGTTCTAACAATCATCTACAAACTGCACTGGATTATTGTTACAAAACAGGGCAAATTCAAGGTAGAAATTCCCAAATTTGAATGGTTCTGCCCATCTAGGAAGTTGTTTGGTACCAGATACCCTAGCAGAATGTACAAGATGTCCTTTGTATACAGCTGAGTCTTTTCTGTAGTTGGATTCTTCCTCTGGAACTGACTCTTGAAGGAGACCAGATTTGCTTCATTAAGTTTTTTTTTACCACAATTGAAAGCACCAGTTTCCAGCTGATGCAGCCGCTACATTTAGGTTTGATTTTAAAATACCTGCATTTGTGTGTCATCTTATTGTTTACACCATGAGAATCCATCAAATAAATGTTGTGGGATTTTGGAAATTTATGGCACCCACGAGCAAGTAATTAACATATCCATAAAAGTGGAAGAAACTTTGTGTGAATGTTGGGCAGGACAACAAAGATAGCAATGAGGAGAAAATATGGGCAGTATGAGAGCAACAATTAGAGAGGCCTGCAGAAAGGCCCTATGCTCAGTGCATGCAGAGATTTTGCCCTTGAAAATACATTTTTATTTCTTTATTTCTTAGGCTTATTACCTGCAAATTCTAGTCTTTAGACTGCTCACCGCAGCTTACAGTTGGACATCCATAATAAATCAATCACATTCTGTCAGACAACAATTTTTTTAATACCATTTAAAATTGATTACTCCTCTATATTTCCAAAGGCCTCATAAAACAATTTTGCTTTTACTTTTTTTCTGAATCATGGATTTAGAGAAGGTTTTTTCCCCCCTGGCTGTCAAAAACAATAGTTTTAGAGATATCCAAATGATTTCACTCCAGTAAGAAGACTGAATATTGGAGGGAGCTTCATCAGACCACAATAACAGATTATGTTTCCTCTGAAATACAGCAGGGACAGAAAATGATGTGGAAAAACAGCTAAATTGGTGGGAATAAAATCAGGGAGCTCTTATTCCCACTCACTGTTCAGTCTCGACTGCCTCCTTGAGAATCACAAACAGGTAAAATACATTAGTGCTGCTTAAGAATGAGATCTATTTCTTGTTTAGGATATTTGTATTTTACAAAGAGTAAATTTAAAACTGGGGTGCTATTACCCATTTTATATAAACTGCTGAACCAAAACTAAAATGCGACTGTACAAAGTCATGAATCATGTATTTGTTTTCCCTCCAACTTTTCATTTTGTGCAATCAAATGCTATTACAGGTCTCTATGTCACTGTTTTTTTGACTTGTTAGTGCAGTGGTTAGCAAACCTGTCCTATTGATCTTACAGCTAGTTGGGTTTTCAAGATATTCACAATGAATATGCATGAGGTATATCTGTATACACTGAAGACCCAATATTTGCACATTTCTCTCATGCATATTTATTGTGGAGAGCCTGAAAATCCAATTGGCTATGAGGGCATGCGGACAGGTTTGGGGACCGCAGTGTTAGTGCTTATGACACAAATATAACATGCTGTAATTACACTACAGAATGTTTTTTTTTTCAATAAGTATGTTGCCTGCATTTTTCCTCTCGTTGAGTATGGTACTAGAAGAGGTTGATATCCCTAGTGAGCTAATTAGACAATTTTAGCACCTGCTCCTATTGAAAAGTTGGCATCGAAAGCAGGATGTAATTCTATGGAAAAACTGGAAAGGGTAACATTTCTAAGCACCAATTAGGGAAACACTCAGGATCGCACCAGTCATGTGACTATATCATCTGCAGTGGTGAAGTAATCATGGCAGAAACAGAAAGATGTCTGTTGTCACCATTAGTTATTTGTGGAACAAAGCTAGGAATTACAAGACAAAATATTATTGTTTCAAAGTCTAATGTAGGACTTGGTTTCAAAAATAGCTGCTGTGTTTCTACATAGGAGGCATGTTCAAAATGGGGACAGCACTGTTGCTGAGTTCTGTAAACCTCTCCTGCCTATTTTTACTCTTTATAGAATGCTCAATGTTCTTGTCAAAGTTGAACCTTGCAGGATCAGAATTTGCTATATACCTCAAATATTCTTTTCGTTATTGTAATATTTACAAGTATATTTTTCAGTAGCGCTCCTAGTTAGAACTTTAGTAGAATAGAGAACCATGCCTTAGGCTAGCTTTTGGACTGTTGCAATTATGAATTTCTGGATCTGATGTATTAATATATAAAGATGGCTTGATAAACCTATTTTAAATGAAAACGAATTTAGGTGACTTATTACCAGATAACCCTGCATGTATAAATTTCTGTATCTTGCAAATACTTATTGCAAAAGATAAACTGTCATGGCCAGTGGTTAATTGGGTAAAATAGAAGTGGCTATATGTTTATTCTGGAGAATGGCGTGGAATTTATTCAGGGATGTGGCTGAGACTTGGTTCACATATATGGTGTGCTAGTTAAAGTGAGAGAATGGGATTAAATGGAGAGAAACAAGATCAAATGCCTACCAGGATCCTTGGCTGGCCAGGATAGAAACCACATGATTAGGATTGCTGGTAAATAAGGAAGGGAAAAGAAAGCTGATGTCATAGTCCACTTGGACACAAATGACAAGGCTAGGCATCAAGTCAGTGTAGTAAGGGAGTGTTTTGGAATTGAGGGGATGGTCTCAGGCAGCAGACAAGGTCTTTATCATTTTCAGCATTATTACCTGTGTATAGTAAGGGAAAGGACAGGTGATGTTGCACCAGAAATTTTAATACATAGCTGAAGAAATAGTGTAAAGAAGAAGGTTTTGGACATAGGTATTAGAATGAGGTGGGTCATAGGGGCTGTGACCCAACCAAAATCTGGCCCACCTGCAAAATTGCTGCAGGAGATCCGGGGCTTGGTCAGGCAGGCAGCAGCTGTTTTGTGACAGGAGGTGGAGCAGGAGAACAGCATCCATCAATTGCATCCTTCACCTCTGAGCCCGACTAATAATTTGATCTGCACAGGGACTTTATATAGCTCCATAATTCAAGGCAGCAGTTGGGCCAGGCAGCAGAGGAGGAGGAAGTGTCTGAGGCACCCTTTCTCGCCTCCTTCTTCTGCTGCAGATTAGTGGGGGTGGGAGAAAGGAAGAGAGCAGAAAGGAGTGGGGAGATAGAGGGAAGGGTAGGAGAAGAGAAAGAGGGCATGAGAGGGAGGGGTAGTGGGGTGTGGGGGCAGGAGGGGGGTGAGAGAGAGAGTAGTAGGATGTATGAGGGAAGGGCAAGAGAGAGGGGAAGGGGCAGAGCTTGGTTGATGCCCCCCCCCCAACCAAAAAGGTGTTTTGCTGCTTCTGGTTTTGGATATCTCAGGGACTGGGGCATTAGGTATAAGAAAGAACACATGATTGCACCATAGAAATATCCTGCATTTGCCTGATACAGGAGCTAGGATCCTAGCTGAACAGTTCAGTTCATATATTGACCAGAATTTAAACTACATGAAGGGGTGGCAGATGGGAACTGATTAAATCAGGCTATCTCATATGATTAAGACAATCAATATGTTACGAAAGATACCCTATCAGAGACTTTAGTTCATGTCACACCCACTAACATAGTTCGCTGCTCCTTATAGTTTGCTACTTTATTTTTACCATATCTTGTTTATTGTTTACTTATTTATTACACCTATTAACGATGTTCAATGATTCATTTATCCCTATATAATATAATAATATAATAATAGAAGTTCTATAGTTCTGATACCTTGTTCAATGTAACGCCTCAACCGCGACTGTTTTTGTTATATTGGAAACCGATTTGATTTGATATTGTATCAAGAATGTCGGTATATAAAAATTCTAAATAAATAAATCTCCACTGGCAAATAAAGTTATTAGTAAAAAGAAAAACCCACTATAGTGCATGTTTCATAGGGATACCTGTAAAGAACTGGGATGACAAGATGGGGTAGTTATGAGGATAAGCAGATAGAAGACAAGGGAAGGAGAGATATCTGAAGGGCTATACGCACTAATGTTCATAGTGTAGAGAATATAATTCCAAACTTACAAGTCGTAATGGCTGAGGCAGATCTAGATAGTGTGGTGGTCACAGAAACATGGCTTAATGAGTCCCATGACTCAGTGGCGTACTAAGGGGAGGGCGAGGGGGTGGTCCATCCCAGGTGATAACAGGGGCAAAGGTGCCATTACCGCTAGCATATAGGAAGGTCCCGTGACGGCACAGAGAAGTAATGTGCTGGTGGAGTTCCCACTTCCCACCAGCAAAAGCAAGGTCCTGCAGTGGAAGAAGAGGCCCTGCGGTGCCACCAGCGTTTCCCCAGAGCCAGCGGTAGAAGAAGAGACCCTGCTGTGCAGCCAGCGGCTGAAGAAGAGGTCCAAAATGTGTGTGAGAGAGTGCCTGTGTATGAGAGCTTTTGTGTGTGTGCCTGTGTGTGTGTATGAGAGTGTGTACCTGTGTGTGTGTGTGTGTGTCTGTATATGAAAGGGTGCCTTTTGTGTATGAGAGGGTGTATGTGTGTCTGTATATGAAAGGGTGCCTTTTGTATGTGAGAAGGTATGTGTGTGCATGAGAGGGTGCCTGTGTGTGTGTGTGTATGTATGAGAGGGTGCCTGTATGTGTGTATATATATAAGTGGGACTATGTGTGTGTGTGTGTGTGTGTGTGTGTGTGTGTGTCTGTGAGTGCCTGTGTAGGTTTCCTTGAGAGAGAGGTGACTGTGAGAGAAAGTGCCTGTGCCTGCACATGTACGCCCGTATATATGTGTGTGTGAGAGGGGTGAAAGTTTGTACGCTTTCCTCCAATCCATAACAATCTCAGGATGACTAGAAATCTAAAGTTCCCAGGTATGGAGTGTGGGAGAATTTTTTTATTCTTGTTAGTTTTAATTATTAGATGTGATGTGTCTGCTGTTTTGAAATATTTTATTAATATTTGATAATTCTATTCATCAGCTGTTTTGATATGTATATTTTATAGTATGGTTTTGCTAATCAGACTGATTTATATTTCTTGTTTGTATTGTTTTGAGGAATAGTGATGTTCTGCTTTTCTGTTGTTGCACTGCATACAGAATTTGGCTTGTTGTGGTTTCCAATTCAGTTTTTGTCTGCATGTATGAGTGTGCATTAGTGTGTGTGTGTTAGCTTGTGTGAGAGAGAGAGAGACAGAGGAAGCATCTGTGTGTGTGAGAGAGAGATAGAGGAAGCATTTCTATGTGTGTGTGTTTGTATGTGAGAGAGAGACACACACAGAAGAAGTGTATGTATGTGTGAGAGAGATATACAGAGGAAGTGTGCATGTGTGTTTCTCACACAAACATACTTGCTCCCTCTGCCTCTCACCAAGCATGTATGTGTGTGTGAGAGAGAGAGAGGTAGCATATTGTGCATGGTCATGCATGCCCCCAGTCTACAACAATCTTGGGATGACAGATAAGGAGAGTGCGAGATTTTTAAAATCCTTATTAGTTTTAATTTTTGGGTGTTATTTGATGTGTCTGCTGTTTTGAAATATTTTATCGATGTTTAGGAAATTTTTAAATTATATTTGAGGGAGAGGGGGTGGGAGAGTAGCCAAAGGAAGTATCTGCCCCAGTAACCAACTACTTTAGGTACACCACTGCCAAGACTATAATCTTCTCAGGAAAGAGATGGTAGGCAGAAAAGGGAGAGAAATAACATTTTACATAAACCTAATAGTAAAACAACAGAAATGCTGAGGGTTTGGGCAAAGAAGGCACTGTGGGTTACCTTGGAAAGGAAAGATGGCATTCCCAGCTACATTGGAGTGACCTACAGATCGCCATCACAGACAGAAACGTTGGATAGAGATCTAGTCAAAGACATATATAAGATTACAATGAAGAAGGATATGAGGCTGGTGGAAGCTGTTAATCTGCTGTTGTTTGGGCCATCGCATCTGCGGAACTGGGTAGAAGTAGACAGATCCTGGACTTTCTGCATGGAGTTCTCTTCAGGCAAATGGTCACAGAACCAGGGAGGGGACAATACTGGGCCTGGTGCTTAAATAATGGCAAAGTGTTTCTAATGTTCAGACAGGTTGTCACCCAAACTCCAGCAATCATTAGATAGTATGATTTAATACAAGAGCCAAAGCAGAGAGAGATCATACAAAAGTCAAACTCCTGCACTTCAGGAGGGCCAATTTTATTAAATTGGCAGGAGGTACTCTAAAGAAGGCTGGCTGGGAAGTTCTTTATGAAGTAGAACACGACATTAGGTTAAACTAAATGGAACTATATAGTAAAGATATCAAATCTTCATGTTAGGAAAGTAAGAGAATAAAGAAACCTGTATGTTCTTATGATTTTCTTTTCTGTTCTTTGATTTCGTTCAGGCCTTTCTACCAAGGCATGGTACAATACAATACAGACAATAAAATATTAGCAATAATCAATAAAAATACAATAAAATAACTCAATCATCAAAAACAATAATTACATTCACAATTAAAATACCACAATTCCGCTCTTTCTAGCCAATTCCCCTTCCATTCTTTTAGAGGGGTTTGGCAAAAGCTGAACTCTATTGCCCCCACCCTCATCCCCAACAGCTACAACCCAGCATCACCACATCCATCACAGCAGATGACAAAACATATAGAAAATGGTGGCTGAAAAAGGAAAAGCACAAACATTAGTAGAGATATCCATGGAAAAAAAAGTTGATTTGGTTTGTTATTTTGGTTCATTTGCCATTTTAATTTATTTCATATCCCAAGGTCACTCATTTATTGTGTTGTGTTGTTTCTTTTGTTTATATTAAAATCAATGGGGGAAGCAATGCTTCCAATTTTGGACTCTTAACACACAGGGATTTTCTATCCAAATTTAATGAAACTTGCAGGGAAGCATCAGAAGCAGAGAGAACAGCATTCCAAGACATCAAGAATGAGCAAAAGTGACACCAGCAATGGCATGAACAACCCAAAACACTGTGAGAGGAACAAAGTAGAATGAACAGTGTCATGAGCAGCTCAAGGCATTGAGTGAGGAATAAAGCAGCACAATCGTGACATGAAGACCCCAAGGCATTAAAAGAAGTTTAAAGGGCAGTGGGGCACCAATAATAATGATATGGACATCCTAAGGAATGGAAAGAGGAGCAAATGCATGCCAATAATGATATGAATACCTCAAGGTACCATGAGAGGGGCAAATGTGCACCAACAATGGCAGGAGCACTTCAAGGCATCATGAGAGAAGCAAGGCATCAGGAGCAGTGGCTTGTACTTAAATAAATTGGTTGGTCCTTTAAAAAGGTATCACAATGTCCAAAGATCCGAGGTCCACATTCAAAAGCATTTAGCCCGCTAACTCAGACGTTAGCAGGCTAAATTAATATTTGGGCATATATCCGTGATATTCTAGCCAGCTAATAAGTTAGGCGGCTAGAATTTAGCCAGCTAATTTAGGGGTGTTCCAGGGGTGTAACTGGGAGGAGTTGAGTTAGCTGAATAAGTTAACCAGATAACTCCGATATTCATGTTGCGCATCCCGGCCGCATCCGGCCCGTGCACGGGCCTGCTCACCTTGCTAGCTCCTCTGCAGGTCACGGGTCAGCCTCCCCAGCGACAGCTGCGAGCTCCTCTAGGCCTCGGCTTCCCACAGCAGCGGTCGCCGGGCCTTCCACTGCGCACCAGGCCTCACGCCGGAGTTCGGTGACTCCAGTGGCTTTGGCCATGCCCCTACGCGCATGCGCGCTGACCGCTCGGCCTCTTGTAGGGCTAGGGGTGGGACCTATCTTCGAGGTGCGCCCTGATTGATGGAATGATATAAGGAAGTCCCTGCCTGCACTTCCTTGCCTTGGCAATCGGGTCGGTACTGTGTTGTGTTCTTGTTTGCCTCCACGTTCACAGTCTTGTTCCAGGATCCTACTGTTCCAACGTCCTTCTGTTCCAGCGTCCTTCTGTTCCTGCGTCTGTCTGTCCATCTTCCCAGGTAGTACCCTCAGGCTGTCTCTCTGGTACTGACGGCCTGCTCCTTGACTATCCTGTTCGCTGCCTTATCCTGACCTCTGCCTGCCTTGTGACCTCGTCTGACCTCCGGAACCTGACCTCTGCTTTGTTGACTACTCCTCGGACTGATCCTCGGATTCTGACCTCGGCTGCCATTGACTACGTCTCCTGATTCTAGCTCTGTCCCTTGCCTTGTCATCGCCTACACTGTTTGGGCCTTCCTTGTCGCTCAAGGCCAACAGCGTGAAGTCCGACCGCGCTCCCTTGCTGATCTTGGGCACGCCTCTCTACTACCTCTCTGGGAGACCCTGCGAGGCCCACCTACGTCCAAGCGGCCTGGGCCCCTACGGGCTCCACCCGGGGGGGACCTCGGGCTTCCAGTGGTGAAGTTCATCCTAGCCTCTGTCTCCTTCTGTGCTCCGCCCCCTGGGGGCAGGTGCTTCCTGGTCCTTTCCAGGGAGCCATTCTCCACTGCTCCAGGACAAGGGTCCACCTCCAAGTGCAACTATTCAGAGTTAGCTGGATGTCAAAGCCAGCTAAGTCTGGTTATAGCTCCAAAGTTAACAGATAAGTTTATGTGGCTAAGTTTGCTATCTGGACTGAGTCTGAATATGGATCTCTCTGTTTATTCAGAAATAATAGAGTTCCTAAAATTCTTCTGTATGCACTAAAGAAATATTACTTCTCATTGAACACATTTATGTGTAAAAAAAATGTAAATACAGTTTTTATCGCAAGCCTGTAAATGTGGAAAGGAAAAATTAGATAAAGATTTATTTATTTATTTATTTATTGTTTTTGTTATACCGAGTTTCATGACTGGCATCACATCAACCCGGTTTACAATTAACAATGTGTGAAAAGCATAAGGTAACGTGATAACAATATTCCCAATAGAACTGTGAACTTTAAATACAGAGAATCAATTGAAGGGTGAGAAAGTTACAATAAAACAATAAAACAGGGAAAATTAACTTGGAGCTGGAAGAGGGGAGAGATTGAACAATGCAATATTTACATTTCAGCCAATTAGTGTAGTAGTATAGCGGAGTGAATAAATAAGCCTATGTGAATAAATGGGACAGTACATAAATATGAAACGGTAAAATAAGTAACCAAGAGAATAAATATGACACAGTAGTGAATGATAATAATATGATAAAACTCCGCAGGTAATGATGTGCGTAAGTTTATGGTAGTTGGATTCTTATTTAGATCCAGTTATTGCATGCGAGTTTGTGTTGAAGAGTGGAGGTTTTATTCAAGGCTTGGAAATGCTTTTTTGAAAAGCCAAGTTTTTAGTCTTTTTCTAAATGTTAGAGAGCATGGTTCCTGTCTCAAATCCGGTGGGATAGAGTTCCAAAGAGATGGACCTGCTGAAGAGAAGGCTCTGAGACTCAAGGATTTATGTTGGAAGGTTTTGGCATTTGGAATTTGGAGTGACTCTTTGTAGTATTCCCTGATGGGTCTGGCGGAAGTGTATTTTTTAAGTGGTATTTGTAGATCGAGTTGTGTGTGTTGGTTAATGGTCTTGTATATGATGTTGATGGATTTGTACATGATTCTATAGTGGATAGGTAACCAATGGAGGTTTTTGAGGATGGGGGAGATGTGGTCAATTTTCCTGGAATTTGTAAGCACTCTGGCTGCAGAGTTCTGAACCATTTGAAGGGGTTTGGTATAAGAAGCTGGGAGGCCTAGTAGTAATGAGTTGCAATAATCTAGTTTAGAAAAGATTATTGCTTGCAAGATTGTTCTAAAGTCTTGAGCGTGGAAAAGTGGTTTAATTCTTTTCAGAATATGTAATTTGTAGAAGCAATCTTTGGTGGTTTGGTTAATGAATGTTTTGAGGTTGAGACGATTGTCTAAGATAGCTCCTAGATCTCTTACGTGGGTTGTTTGAAGGAGTGTGGGTGGTTTTGGAAGTGAGTTATTGTTTTCCGGTGATATGAGCAGGAATTCCGTTTTCGAAGCATTGAGTACGAGGTTTAGGCTGGTGAGGAGAAGTTTAATTTCTAATAAGCAACTGTCCCAGAATTCCATTGTTTTTAAGATTGTTTCTTTTATGGGAATCACGATCTGTACATCGTCTGCGAACAGGAAGTGTTTCAGGCTTAATTTTGTAAGAAGTTGACATAGTGGTAACAGGTAGACATTAAAGAGCGTGGGTGAAAGTGATGAACCTTGCGGCACTCCTCTGTTAGAAGGGTGGTATTGGGATTCTTTATTGTGGATTTTGACTCTATATCCTCTGTTTTCTAGGAATGTTTTGAACCAGTTTAGTGTAGCACCTGTCAATCCAATGTTTGCCAGTTGTTTTAGAAGAAGGGCGTGATTGACGGTGTCGAAGGCCGCCGAGAAGTCTAGGAGGATTAGTAAAAATGTTTGGCCTTTATCAATTCCAGAAATTAGGTATTCCGTGAGAGAGAGTAGTAGTGTTTCGGTGCTTGCGGCTTTGCGAAAACCATATTGGTTTGGGGACAGAATACTGTGGTCCTCTAGGTAGTTGGATAGTTGGGTGTTTACCAATTTTTCCATGATTTTAGCTATGAATGGGAGGTTGGAAATAGGGCGGAAGTTGTTGGGATCACATGCGTTTAGATTTGGTTTTTTTAGCAGAGGCTTGATTGAGGCAGTTTTTAGGTCATCTGGGTAGATACCGTGTGATAGGGAGCAGTTTATGATTTCTGCCAGGGTTTTTGCTATAGTGTCAGGGATGAGAAGAAGCATTTTAGAAGGGATTTGATCAAATGGGTGTGATGACGGTTTCATTCTCTTTAACACCGAATGTATCTCTGTGATTGTAATGGGTTCGAAGGCGTTTAGCTGTATGTCTTTGTTTTGGGGGAGATATGAGTTGTCTGGAGCAGTAGTGTTTGTAATCAGCTGATTAAGGAGATCAGATATTTTTTTGTTGAAATGAAGAGCCAGTTCATCTGCCTTAGTCTGGGCTAACTCGGGTGGGATATCTGGAATGACAGGTTTAGTGAGGCTGGAAACGAAGGCGAATAAAGCTTTTGAGTCAAAGATGAGATGATGAACCTTCCTGGCATAATAGTCTCTTTTGGTTTTCAGCGTGCTACTTTTGTATAGATGGAGTGAGCGTTTGTAGTCAGATAGTGAGGCCGGTGAAGGGGCTTTGCGCCATTTTCTTTCTTTCTGCCGAAGTAGTTGTTTGAGCTTTCGCAGTTCATCATTAAACCAGGGTTGTCTTTTGGATGCATTAGACGACCTTATTTTGGTTGTCAGTGGGCAGAGAGTGTTTGCTATAGATTTTGTTATTTTGGACCAGGATTGAAGGGCAGAGTTGGGCGTAGAGACATCGATGAGTGGTAGATCTGAGGTTAGGAGGTTGCTGAGGTGTTCCGAGGTGCAAGGTTTTCTGTATAGGAAAGAGGGTCTTGAGTTAAGATTGGAGTCTGATCTTGGTAAAGAAAAGCTGGTGGAGATTAGCGAATGGTCAGACCATGGGACTTTTTTGCAATTTGGTTGTTTTGTAAGGGAAATACCAGAGTTTGTAAAGAAGAGATCGAGCGTGTGGCCTGCTTTGTGGGTGGGTTTGTTGATTTGTTGTTTGAAACCCATCGCTGACATTGCGGTGAGGAAAGCTTCACAGTTTGTTGAAAGGGGGACTTTGTCAACATGTAAGTTGAAGTCGTCCAGGATTATAGCAGGGGAGTCAAGATTGAGATGTAGAGTTATGGTTTCGATAATAGGTGAGGCATCTGACTCTAGTAATCCTGGAGGGGCATAGACTAGAAGGATTTGGAGATGTTCTGATTTGAACAATCCTAGTTCTAGTTTGGTAGCTGTACTGATGTGGTGGTGTGTGAACCTTAAGGATTTTTTTGCAGCTAAGAAGATACCCCCTCCTCTTTTTTTTTTTGTCTAGGGATGGAGAAGAAATCGTAAGTCTGTGTTGGTAGTTGGTTAATGAGGGTTATATCGGTGGATTTGAGCCATGTTTCTGTTATGGCGCAAAAGTCTGGGGTTGTGTCCTGCAGTATGTCGTTGAGTATCAGAGTTTTGTTGGTGAGCGATTGCGCGTTGAAAAGGATGATGGTGAATAGAGTGAGACCTAAGAATTGTGTAGTGGGGGAGATCATGATTGGGATGAGTGATTTGTAGTTGCGTGGGCGGTAGTGCATAGTTGGAAAAGGTTGGATCGGTGCGGGATGAGTGCTGCTGGAGGCTGAATGCGTGCTGCTGGAGGCTGAATGAGTGCTGCTGGAGATTGGATGAGTGCTGCTGGAGATTGGATGTGCTGTTGGAGGCTGAATGAGTGCTGCTGGAGATTGGATGTGCTGCTGGTGATAGGATGAGTGCTGCTGGAGATTGGATGTACTGCTGGTGATAGGATGAGTGCTGCTGGAGATTGGGTGTGCTGCTGGAGATTGGATGAGTGCTGCTGGAGGCTGAATGAGTACTGCTGGAGACTGGATGAGTGCTGCTGGAGACTGGATGAGTGCTGCTGGAGGCTGAATGAGTGCTGCTGGAGACTGGATGAGTGCTGCTGGAGACTGGATGAGTGCTGCTGGAGACTGGATGAGTGCTGCTGGAGGCTGAATGAGTGCTGCTGGAGACTGAATGAGTGCTGCTGGAGGCTGAATGAGTGCTGCTGGAGATTGGATGTGCTGCTGGAGACTGGATGAGTGCTGCTGGAGATTGGATGTGCTGCTGGAGACTGGATGAGTGCTGCTGGAGACTGGATGTGTTGCTTTGTGTTCAGCTGGAGGTTGAATGGGTGGAAGAGTGGTCGCTGAATGAAAGGATGAGGTGGGTAACGGCCCAGGCTCAGGGACGCTCCAAGGGGCGCGCTAAGGGGCAGGCCCCTTAGGTCGCGCTCCGCCGGGCGTGCGACGCCGGGCGCGTGACGCCTCTGAGATGCGCCGGAGTTTAAAGGGGGCAGTAGCCGCCCTCTGATAGGCCTGCTGCCTGCTTAGGGGCGCGGCTCACTCACCACGTTGCGTCCTGCTGGCTCTCAGCTCTGGGGTGGCTGATTAGTTTTGGTTTCGTTTTCAAAATCTTTGTCCTTTGCCTCCCGTCTCTCCTGCACGGCTCACCTTGAGTGACTGGTGAGCAGGCTTTTGCCCCGGATGGGCCGCGCCGATCGCGCAAGCCTCGGCAGGGAGGAGGAGGGAGCGGTAGGGTGCGGGTGGGCGCCGCGATGTAGGCCGCCGAAATGGACGCCGCTGAGATGCGCCGGAGTTTAAAGGGGGCAGTAGCCGCCCTCTGATAGGCCTGCTGCCTGCTTAGGGGCACGGCTCACTCACCACGTTGCGTCCTGCTGGCTCTCAGCTCTGGGGTGGCTGATTAGTTTTGGTTTCGTTTTCAAAATCTTTGTCCTTTGCCTCCCGTCTCTCCTGCACGGCTCACCTTGAGTGACTGGTGAGCAGGCTTTTGCCCCGGATGGGCCGCGCCGATCGCGCAAGCCTCGGCAGGGAGGAGGAGGGAGCGGTAGGGTGCGGGTGGGCGCCGCGATGTAGGCCGCCGAAAAGATATGGTTTTATCCATGTTGGACACTGGAAGGTTGTTTGGGAATTCAACCTAAAATGTTTGGTATACTTCATTTAAGGCAAAATTACAGACGAAACTAATAATCAGTAAGCACCATAAGGGAATTTGAAAAGAACTTTGAAGTAATTGCCATACAGTACGGTAAGCACCATAAGGGAATTTGAAAAAAAACAAACTTTGAAGACAGCAGGTGCAGAGGCAAAAACACCCAAAGGCACCAAGAGGTGCTAAGCAGCAAGAGTACTGGCATCAGCATCCAAACACAGTGATTGCAGAGCAAGGCAGCAAGAAGAGAGACTTCAATATCTCAAGACACAGAGCGAGGGGTAAAGGAAGAAGAAGAATGGCATCAAAACCCCAAGGCACAGAGTGCAGGGTGATACAGTAAGCCCAGTGGCATGAAGACCTCAAGGGGCCATGAGAGAGGTAATGGACACCAACAGGGACATGAACACCCTAAGGCTCTATGAGAGAGGCAAAGCAGCACAGTGGCATGAAGATCCCAAGGCACTTGAGGAGAAGAAAATGGCACAAACAATGTCATGAAGCCCAAGGCATACAGTAAGGGGTAATGGCAGCAAGCACAGTGACTTTATGCTACTCATAGTGCAGAGAGAGGCAGCAAGAAGAGTGGCTTCAACACAGCAAGGCACTGAACCAAGAGGGAAGCAGAATAGGAGGAACAGGCCAGACAGCAAGTTGCAGCAAGGATCCAGGATCCCAAGGCATTCAGAGATGGGCAGGGGAGGAGAAGGTTTTTCTTTTTTTATGTGATACCTTTTTTTATGAGAGGGGGGGCAAAATGCCCCAGTAGAACCAGGAGAGAAACAGGGCAGGAGGAGCAGGCTGGGAGCAATAGTGGTGCAATGACACAGCAATGCACTGAACCAGGGCATGAGAAGCAGGCCAAGTAGCAATAGCAAAAATAGCAACTGGCAACAACGCAGTAAGATATTGAGGCCAAAATGGATAGGCACTGGTTCGGTATAGCTGTGCACTCAGTACTCCTGCCATTCACATGGAAACCCAGCAGAGGGAGGTTTACCTTAAGGAAGACCAACTTTTCCACCAACTCTAGTGCCAGCTGTGAGCTATATGGATTCATGATGTCCCCTGCCATTAAGAATACCCATTCATTAGCCTTGCTGGTTGGTGGCAGGAAAGAAAATGCTAGGTGACCTTGGTGAGGTCCAGCCAGACCACAGCCTTGTGTACCCAATATTCCAATGGATCTGAATCCATGATAGGCTCTCCCAGGTACCACGTGACTGCAATTTGTGCAAAAGTCTCTTTTACTGGGGGAAGATATTGGCCCCATTGCCAGCCATTGAAGCTATGGCCTAAGGCTGGAGAACCTGTTGTATAATTGTCATGGGGGGGGTGGCAGATAAAGGTGTGGGAGAAAGTGGTAACTTTCAGGGTGCCACTGATGCTGACAGTAGTTCATGGGGAGCCTGCTCTTTCCTCCACTGCATCCCCACCATCCTTTTTCCTCTAGATACCAGATTCTTCTTCCATTATATCAGAGTGACAGACTGGAGAGCAATACTCCCTTTCACCCGTGGGTCATACAGAGTGGCCATCATGTAAAGATCCAGCTGAAGGAAGAGTCTGAGCCAATTTTGTAGTTGTAGCTGCAAGGAATCCATAAGCTGCAAGGAATCCATAAGCACTAACATCTCTGGTGCAAGTCCCTTTTCCTTCTGGAAATCCTGTACCATCTCCAGAGATAATTATAGTGCTGACCTCACTCAGGGTGGCAGCTGTTGAACTCAGAACCTCCATGGCATTCTTGAAAGGCTTCAGGACTTGTACTGCTTGCATCATGTATAACCAATCCGGATGCCCCAAGGGGTGATCCACACCATTCTGGATATCTACAGACAGCTCTACTGACTTCTGCATTATCAAGCAGGTGAGTTCAACCTGATGCTTAGATTCTGAATAAGCTAGTGCATAGGTTTCCAGACTGCTTCCTGCTTCCCATGGAGCTGCTGTCCACCCTTCAAACTCCAGATAAAATATCCCATTATATTTATGCATTTCTCTTATTTTATTTATTTATTTATTTATTTATTTAAGGTTTTTATATACCGGCATTCATGAAATGATCACATCATGCTGGTTTACAAATAAACAGGGGTGCAATAAATACATCAAAAACAGAAATAACGTGTCGAAGAAAGCAGTTACAATTAACAAGGACTATTTAACTGGGATCAGAGGAAATAAAGATAGTTTAGCAGAGACTAAATTATATACAAGGAGAAGAGGTACAATTCCCTAAGGTCAAAGTTGCCAACTTCCATGGCCTCCAAAGAGTCCCTTACTGCCAGGTGTAGAAAGTGTGCATAGCAGTGGATCCCTTGGTAGCCCCTGTTGCTCACTGTCCTGGTCATGTCCCTGCCACCATCTATACCAAAAATACAGGATTCATTATGTGTTTCTGGGGCCCAGCCATCAGTCCTCCATCATTCCCCTTATCATCACTAAGAAATGACCCAAGGTATGGTTCTAGTCCATAAGCTAGGTATGCAGCACAGCCCAGCTGTACCCTGCTGGTGTGCTCCTGTTAGAGCTGCTGCCTGACCCTGCCTCATTCAGCTGCCGCCAGTGTGCTATTAGGGAGAAGTAGGCAAGCAGAGCATTCTGGCTGGTCCAGGTGTTGGTGGTGAAATAGATGATCTTCCCTCTGCCTTGGTCAGCTGTACCTGGAATTGAGTGAACAAGATAGTGATCAACCCACCCATTAAATTTTGTCCTGGAGGAAACTTTGTAATTTGGGGCTAAAGCATGTAGCAGCTGCTTTAATCCCAAACTCTTGACCACCTGCAGGGACTGGTAATCCAGAGCAATCATTTCCTTGATGGTTCATCTCACCACCTTCAATGGTGCCTGCTTCTTGCCACAGGACAGTGATAAAGAACACCCTATCTACTCCATGGAGGCTTGCCGGTGACACAGGGGTAGGGCTGCTGGTCATTCACCTCTTTAGGGAAAGAGGCCAGGAGGATCAATTTGGGAGATGGATTTCTCATTTGTTGTTGCTTTCCTGCTTCTGATATTGCTGCTTTGAGTTGAGGATGGTGCTCTCAGATAATTATTTGCCTCCCTTGAAAATAGCAACAGTGACTGCTCTTTTTACAAATCATGGAGCATGCCATTGTTTGAAAGATAGTCCCCTATCTTCTCTCTACTGATGGCCTTTCCAGAGAGAATGTATTCTGATAAATGCTGATCCTTCATAACTGTAAAGTACCTCCACAACATTGATGTCTTGTGGAATTGCCTTTCTGGATCCTTGGATGCTGCTGCTGGGACTGACACTGAGGGCGAGCCAGAAGGTAAAAGACCAGGGACGTCTCTCATGCTGTTGACCGCCTGCTGTTCCTGGGAGGTGATCTTGACCCTAGCAGTATAATTTCTTTTTCTAGTCCTCATTATCCTAGGCCTTTCATCATCACCACTGCTACTTGTGCAGGTCCCCAGTCTCTCTGAGGGAAGAACCTTCCCTTTTCCTCTCCCATTTTTGCCTCTTGGTGCTGGTGACATGATGGAATTTACTAAAATAGATCACTAGCGGGTGGGAGTTTTTATTGTTACAATATTTGTACACCCTAGTGTATATACACACAGCAGAAGAGTCAGACAATCTTGTCACAGAGCACAGTGAGTGAACTGACGATGCTTTTTGAGTGACTGTGTACATTAAGAAAATAAGTTAGACATTGCATGATTTACACACACAAGAATCAGTATCCTGTCACACTGTTTTACACAGACAAAGCAGGAGGCTGCCTCTATGTTATTGCAGTGCACAAATACTCATACACTGCAAGAAACAGACAATCTCTCTGTATCTTTCCTACAGCCCTGGCACAGTGTCAGCTGTAGTGGTAGTAAAACTTTCATGGAGGAGGCAGACTTTCTCCTCCTATTAGGTAACACCCCAAAACAAGCTAGGCACTGTGTCAACGAGTGACTCTAACAGCAAACTTTGCTTTTTCCAATAAGTTATCATGTTTCTAATTTTTCTTTTTCATTCTAAATTTTGAAGCAAAGAGCATCAGCATCTCTGTCTTTCCCTCTCTAAGATCCAGTAAAGGAATGGTTAAACAAAATGGTCACTGCTCAAAGTACTCACAGTTTCACTTTCACCTAAAAAAAAAAAAAGATAATGCCATGACATGCAGCTGCCAGATGAAGAGACTGCTTGAAAACGTACTTCAACATGATTAGTCCTGCTTCTTCTTTATTCTGCCCCCAACTGGCTCCATTCTTTCTGACTTGGAGTTCAAAAACTACATTGCTTTGCTTCCTCCACTGACTTTAATGGGACTGAACCAAATAAGTCAAAAAGGATTCAGATTTTTTTCAGGAACCGCAGCCTCCCCAGTTCATTCTCCCCAAACTGAATTGAAAATCAACTCATTTGTTGCTTTTTTCTATTTGACTCAAAATGAATGCACATTCCTAAAGATTAGAATTCAAAAAGTACAAGGGATCAGAAGGAGGAGTACAGGGAAGCATATTTGGTAAAAGTAAAAGCAGGGAAGGCAGTCAGGATGGCAAAGGTGAAAGCAGAAGCAAAGATAATAAAAATGGTAACGTAAGATGACAAGACCTTTTTCAGGTTTATCAGTGAAACAAGTACATGCAGAGGTAGGATTGTTAGACTAAGAGCAGAAAAGGCGGGCAATGTGAATGGTGATGATGAAGAAATGGAATACTAAACAAATACTTCTCTTTAGTATTCAAGAAGGGATTGGAGGAGGACTGCCAGCTGTTGGCAGAAGTTTATGGTAGTGGGATAGTTAGCACACCATTTACAGAAGAAAATGTTTGTACCGAACTAGCAAAAACTGCAAGTGGACAAAGCTTTCGGTCTGGGTGGGATATTTCCTAGGATCCGCTGAAACATCTGCTCAATAAATATTTGGAGAAAGGAGTAGGCCACTGGACTAGAGAAGGGTGGATGTTGTCTTTTTGTAAAAGGGGTAACAGAGAGAAAGTTGGCATTTAATGGAGATTCTGCTGAAGGAAAGAATAATAAAGCATATAGACTCAAGTGAGTTGCAGGATTCAAAGCAGCATGCTTTTTCCAGAGGGAGATCCAAGGCTGGCATGACAGGATGTGCAACTGCATCTGAGCCACTGGACCAGAGGTTGCAGCTTGAGATGTGCAAGCAGCATCAGCATGTGCCACTCTGTGCTGCAGATGCCAGCCTGCTGCCACCAGAGCTGCAGAAGCATGACCTGGGCAGCTGTGGCATGCTGGTATTGAAAAGTCAGCTTAAGTTTCAGCTTGTGATCAGGACTGGAGATGGAGCCAGCCAGAAAAATGAAATGTGCAAAGGAGCGAGGCAATATTCTGCTATGCTGGCTGCTCCCTTCTATTTGGAATCCCTGCATGGTTTGGATGCTTCAGTGAACGCTGCAATACCCTTTTGATCCTACACTGTTCTTATGAGAGCTACACCGTAGTGATCATACAACCTCAGTAGACTCTTGACTGTTTTGCTACGGAGGAGCAGCCTTGCAGAAGCAGTCAGAGTAGCTGATCCTTAGACTAAGAAAAGGGACATAGGATGGCCACAAGAGAGGCAGGAGAGAGGGGCACAGTGACCATAGGGGAGGTAATGGAGGGGGGAAGAGGTGAGCCATAGGGGAGAATGGGGAGCCATGAGAAAGGAAGTAAGAGAGAGGAGTGGCAGAGGATGGCTAGAAGGGTAGAGAGAAGGGCACAAAGGAGGTAGTGGAGAAAGAGTAATTTATAAAGTTGTAGTGCATTACATAACTTGAATTCCTATGTCCAGATCTACCTCTAAATTGTCTTAAGCAAGTCCACCCTAAAACACATTGGAATTGTGCCACTGATGATCCTGATAACAGGTCTATTTTATCTATTACTTTCACACCTGCCTAAACAGTGCTATGCACTGGTCAGATTATGTTTCTGGCCTGGTGGCAAGGTACAATGTATTTAAGGACCTTTATTTTCAGTTTGTATTTTAATTTACCTGTGAATTGCAATATGATAACAAAAAATATCAGTGGAAAATGACTTTGTTATAACATACAGGAAAAAAAATCAGTGGAAAATCATTAACCCACTGATTTTTTTTATCACATTGAAATCCCCAGGAAAAATAAAATAAAAACTGAAACTAAGGTCCCTAAACATATTTTGCTGCTGTTTCTCCTGTTTCCCCTAGAATTATACAGTTTTTCATGCATGTTGTTTTCTGGAATATCTTATATTTTCTCACTCATCTTTAGGGTATGTACATTCTGTGCAATACCAAAGGAAATGCATTTCTGTTTCTATTTCTCCACTGTTGCACTGAATTGGGGGTTTTCACTTCAAATTTTGTCTGCATGTTTCAATTTTTAATTTGTGATCACATATTTGTTTTTTGGTGAAGGCCTGTCTGTGTGATCAAGGTGAGGTATTCTGCTAGTGAATTGCTTCTATAGCAGCTTGGTTTGTTCTGTTTTCCTAATAGGAGGTGTACTGGTGTTTTAGGGCCTAGTGTAATATTTGCAATATTGCCTTTTCATAGGTAGGGTTGCTGCTGGTCTACATGGGGTTTCCAACTAGTTCCAGATTTGCCCGACAGATTTGATCCAGTCCTGGGTTTACTCCATTATATGCAAGGATGTGTAGTCATACTTTTCTTAGGGAATGCAATAGGAAAATCAAAACTACAAATCCTTGCATGCAATGGGGTAAGTTCCGGGCTGAAATAACCCCCTTCGGCGAATCTGGAGCCAATTAGCAAGCCTGGCTGTGTATAGCAGTCTAGTTTATTTTGTTTTCCAATCTGCACCTCGCATTAAGATCCTTTACATAGGATGAGATGAAACCTATTCTTCTTAGACCTGAGTTGAGAACTAGTAGTCATAATTGCTTTGTTTGTAACAAAAGTCAATCTGTATGTAATGCACCCTTCGCTGGGGGCACCTTTGGTGACTTGCAGGAGTGGGGAAAACCTGTCTGCAGCCCTGGCACAAGGTTCCTTCCATCAGGGAATAGCTTTGCTGAGGGCCTGAAGGGGAGGCTCATCCCTGTTGAAAGGCGGTGTTTCAAACCAAAGAGAACATTTATTTGGGGGGAAAAAACCCCAAAATAGTCAAGGTCAAAAGTTCAGAAAAAGAGCAAGAACTTCAGAAAATACAATCTACATTTCTCAGCGCTCTCCCAGTTCTTCTATCACATCTCAAAATCCCACAATTGTTACGCATATTTTTCCTCAAAACTCTTCAGCTCAGACCAATTCTCAGTTCTTCCCTACAACCTCCAACTGACTTTTCTCTTCTCTCTCCTTGGACTCTCCAGAAAGGAAAATTGTAACAGAGAACAGGCTTCTCCTTAATGCCCCTCAAGCTGAGACTTCCTCAGGCAGAACAGGTGCACCCATGGACTGAGGCGTCCTTATCCCCCCAGAGGGTCCCAACTGTACAAGAGTGGACTCCCTTCACCCACTCCAGCAGAACTCCTCACAATCTCTTCCCCAAATATTTCCTCAGACTCCAGACAATTCCCCTCTGTGCCTCGTGGAAAGCACTTTTATATCACACTCTCAGCCCAATCCCCTTTGGAGGAAGTCATCCACCATTAATCACAGTGGAGAGCTCCCATCTACCTCCACCTCCCATTACTGGAAGATTCTATGTTTTACCAATAGCTCATTTCTAGTGAACCAGGTAGATTTTTACATAGAATAGCCCCTTTAGAGTCCGGGCGCCCTGGTCTCTTGCAAGTCTGCGACCCTGGGGATGGGCCACACAATCCAGTCCTTCCTTCAGAATTTGCCCCTCTCCACAGAA
Organism: Rhinatrema bivittatum; assembly: GCF_901001135.1. Lineage (NCBI taxonomy): Eukaryota > Metazoa > Chordata > Amphibia > Gymnophiona > Rhinatrematidae > Rhinatrema > Rhinatrema bivittatum. The sequence continues at coordinate 75,136,672 of NC_042618.1, read as the reverse complement.
TGGTCATGAGAGATCGGGGCCCAGCCAGGTTATGGAGGCGGAGGCTTGCCGGCAGCTTTAGAAGTCCCCTGCACTGATCTGGCATCAGGAAGAGGAGGACAAAAGTGGTAGCATGTCAGGCCATGGGGCAGAAGACTCGCAGGAATCACGATCGAAAGCTGCAGTCAGGCTTCCAGCAGCAGAGGAGATGGGCGCGGTCTGAAGTGCTACTGCTGCTCTCCTCCTCCTGCCACCAGATCAGCGCAGGGGGTGGGGGGGGGGGGAGGCGGGGGTCTGGAGAAACATTTGAAACATGATGGGGAGTTGAATAAATAGAGGGGTTTGGGGGGACTGAATAGAGAGGCTTGGGGCAAGGTTTGAATAACAGGGCTTAGTGGGGTATGAACAGAGCAATCGGAGGAGGGGTTGTATGAAAGAGGGGATGAGGTGAGGGTGGATGGATGGATGTGTGTCTGGGATGGGGAGAGAAAAGAGGTGGAAAGGGGGAGGATGGGGAAGGACCAGGGATGGGGAATGGGGGGGGGGGGGGAATGCAGATGTAAAGGGAAACAGAGCTGGAGCCAGGGGAAGGAACATCTCCTTCTCCTCTTTGGTTCCCAGAACCTCCTTCTTCTCCTCCTCCTTCAAGATCCCAGAACCTTCTTCCCCTCCTCCATTCTCCATCATCCCTCTTTCCACCTCCCCATCTCCGATCCTCCCTCTCCCCCCATACCTGATCTTCCCCCTATCTCCCTATCTTCGATCCTCCCTCTCTCTCTTCTCCCAGTCTCTGAGATCCTCTCTTCCCCCCTATATCGATACCTGAAATTTCCCATGCATAAAACTCCAAAATGAACTAAATACATTATTCAGACACAAAGCAAGGGTGGAAAATGTTTCATGTGTAAAATTTACCTTATTTAATATGCAAAACAATTTAAATTTATGCAAATTTGCCACATAATTGCTGCAGAATTTTGACAAATCTGCAACAGAATTTGCTGATTCTTGCTGCAGAATCTTGAAAACTTTGTCGCAGGAAGCGGGGACACTGGTTAAAGTCACTTATATTGCATCACTCAGACAGCTTGTATTCTCTAGGTAGCCTGCCCTTTTAGAAAAGTTTACATTTTTTTTTGCTGAGGAAATAAATTGACAATGTAAAATTTAAACAAAGGATTTGATGAACCGTCATTACTATTCATGTTACAGTCTCAAAAAGTGAAATGTATAGAAGAAACACTAATAATTGTATTCCTAATGTTAGCGCTGCATATTTTTATTTCCATAAAAAGCCAACTATGTCCATTTGAGTAATGAAAGCCTTAATTACTATCACCTTCAATACTCTAAATTATATTTCAGTATATTATGGGGCAATTCTGAAAGTGACCACATTGGTGCAAAGTCTGCAAGTACTTTTTAGCTGCTGATTTTACACCATGTTTCAAAGGGAAAATATGCGCACATATGTGCACCTGCTTTTAGTTCTGGCAAAGTTTTTTTTGTATATCATGTTTATTTGACAGTACCTTTTAACAAGAAGGTGCTAACAGAACTGCATATATTCATACCATTACAGACTATGTGAGTACAAATATCCAATCTGTAGGAATATTGTAGAAATACAAGAAATATACTCATTACATATACCTAAATATAAACGTGCAGATGGGCATAGTAATAACAATGATAATGATGATAATAATAATAATAATAATAATATTTGTTTCCATAACCGCCAGAACATCTTCTTGCTACTGTCGAACTGTCGTCAGAGTGTCCAGATGTCCAGAGCCAAAAGTATATGGAAGCGTGTATCCTTGAAGATGTCTAGCATTGTACATTCAAAAGCTACCCAAAGGGTATTCCAACAACGCACCATTATAAACGCATTGTTTAATAAACTTCTAACTTCAAAACTTCATAATATTTGCATTTTGTATCACCAGAAGGCAGCACATCTGTATTTGAAACTTCAGTCTACGTGTATTATTTTCATAACCTGCCCAAAATCACGCTCCCAGAAGCACCTTCCCCCAAGCTGGCTACAAGTACAGGAATTATGGAAGCCCCACGCCTAACCGAGGGGGGTCATTTTTCAACTCGCGATGGGTCGTTATCGCATGCAATAACGCCCTAACGCCCACGATAACGACCGCATCACAACGTTAACATTTAAATGAGGGAAAGGAGCAGGGTTAGAGCGGGGTTTGGGCACTGCGGGCGGTAATGTTTTTGCAAATTATCACCGGCAGTAGTGCCAGAAATAACACCACCTTTTGCAGTGGCGCGGTGATGCGTTTTCGCCTGCCGCGGTTGCGGCCGCCCCGCACACTATCGCCCCCCCCTGCCCCATTTCTGGCCGTGGCTCATCATTCCGCTATATTTATAGCAGAATGATAAATCCTATGGCGAGGAAGGAAGATGTTCAGAAAGTCAGTTTACCTGGCTACATCACTATTTACTCACATAAAAGGCTTTGAAAATTGCCCTTTAGAGATAAGATACTATATAATCAAATCTTATTTAAGTAAAGGGAAGTTATGCAGTAAAACCCTCAGCCTCTGCCAATAACTACAAGCACAGCAGACAGAGGAGAGAATTTTTGTGGAGCTATCCTGGCATCACCAGCAAGAATGGAACGATCATTGGAACTTTGCTACCCAACAGGCCGATTCAATAAAAAGTGCAGGAAACTCGGCGCTCCGTGTTGAGCGCCCGCTCTCTGACACGTGCCCAGGCACCTCTCCTGGGCATGTGATTCTCTATTTAAATGAACCCCGTGCTAAAAAGGAGGCGCTAGGGACAATAGCGCGTCCCTAGCCCCTCCTTATTAGCGTTAGAGATGGCTGTCAGCGGGTCCGACAACTGACGTTCAATTTTACCGGCGTAGGTTTTTTAACCCGCTGACAGCCACGGGTTCGGAAAATGGACGCCGGTAATATTAAGCATCCGTTTTCCAACTCACTGACTGGCAGACCTTTTTTTTTTTTTTATTTACATTTTTGGTTCCTCCAACTTAATATCATTACAATATTAAGTTGGAGGGTATACAGAAAAGCAGGTGTTAAATTCTGAGAGTAAAATGTGCGGCTTGGCTGCACATTTTACTTTCTGTATTCCAGGCGACTAACTAATAGGCTCATCAGCATGCATTTGCATGTGATGAGTGCTATTAGTTTCGGGGGGGGGGGGGGGGGGGGTTGGCCGTGCATTTTCCAATTTCCACATGCTATTACCCCTTACAATATAAGGGGTAAAAGACGCCGGTGGGAAATGCGCGGCCAATCACGTGTTAAACGGTGTGCTCAGCGAGCACACTGTTCTGTATCGGCCTGCAAGAAAGCAGGAAGGAACATATTCCCTGTGCTGAAATAACTAGGAATTCAATATTGCAAGCTAAATGCTGTTCTGCCAGGTGACAGCATTGACGGATAATATTTTAGCCTTTTGGTTAAGATCTAAGGGGTAGATTTTAAAACCCCTGAGCGCGTAAATCCTCTTGCCAGGGCACTCGCGCGCTGGCGCGCCTATTTTGCATAGGCCGCCGGCGTGCGCAAAGCCCCGGGACGCGCGTAAGTCCCGGGGCTTCCTAAAAGGGCCGGGAGGGGGCGTGTCCAGGGCGTGTCCGGGGGCAGGGGGTGGTCCGGGGCGGGTCCGGGGGCATGGCGACGGTTCGGGGGCAGGCCGGGAGGGCGGTCCCGTGTCCCCCGGCACTGCGGCCTGTGCAGGGGATGCCGGGGCGGCACGCGCAAGTTACGGAGCGGCCTAGGAGGGAACGGAGGCAGGCTGCGCGGCTCGGTACGCACAGGCGCGCGTATTTTTTTAAGATCAACCTCAGCGTGTAGTATCTGAGATATGAGCTAAGTATGATTCTCTCTTATCCTTTCAGCTAAGATTGAGAACCTATAGTATATAGAGGGGTTAATGTTCTGCCATCCAATTCCACTGGGGACACAATTGTATTATGACCATTGACAAAGCAGGAAGATTATACCTCCTGCTTAATAGAAAAGAAATTATTGATGAATAAAATCTTTCAGAACAGTATGTCTAGTAGCTTGTAGACTCGCTATCTGTTGAAAGTACTTTCTCCATATGAAGAAACATATTTGACATTTCTGCTGGCATTTTTCTCTGCCATTTTAGATCATCTGTAGCTTTCACTTGGAAATCTGTCAGATGGTTCTTTCAAGACACATGGCTAGACAAGATTGCATCATTCTGTCTGACCTTTATAAGATTAAGACACCATAATTTTGTCCATAGGTCATCACGGTTAATTGACATTCAGATCAACACAGTTGACCAGCCTAATTTATGTTGGTGATTAAAAATGACATAATAATTATAAAATGATTCATTGGATACATTTCCTCATTTAATGATTATATTTGTTTTCACAATGACCAAATGACATTTCCTTCCTAGACATCTCAGTATAGTTTTAGGATCTTCTTTTTCTCTTTTAAAGTTTAATAGTTCTGTAATCCACATGAAATTTACTGCTATTTCATAAAATGTCTTCTATTAAAATAGAAAAAAAAACCCCAAAATGGAGAATTAGCATGTTGTTCCAATGTGTGTTTGAAACAAAATGCATTTTTATCAACTGTATAACTATTTTTAGTTTTTAGTTTTTTTACACTCCTTTTTTTAACCCCATCTCAGATTATTTAGACCGAGCGTTTTCAATAGCAGGACCATCTATTTGGAATAACATCCCCGCAAGCTTCAGATTGGAACCCTGCCTCTTAACTTTCAGAAAAAAACTCAAGACGTGGCTCTTTCACCAAGCCTTCTCTGATCCTCCAGACAATCACTAGTCGCCATTATTCTCACCTGGACGAATGGCCTTTTATCCTCTCGAACGATGGACTCTGGCACTTCCAGGTTAAAGCACCTTAAGCTTTAACCCATATTCTCTATTGTATTATGTTACAATTACTTCCTGCCTTTACCTTCTTTCCAGCTATTTAAGCTTCCAAGTTTTTTACTCCTTGTTAAATGTAACTTTGCCTTATTCACCTCTGTTGTTAATTACTTTAGTTATTGCTTCAGTTATACCCTTGTTCTATGTAAACCGATCCGATATGGTTATTACTATGAAGGTCGGTATAAAAAAGTGTTAAATAAATAAATAAATAAATTATTTGCCTAGACGGCACAAAGAGGGGGGCTCTCGTTGGCCTAAAGGACAGGAGAGCCATTTCCTCCGAGATGGTCCCGCATCACCACTCTGATGACCTGCAAGGACTGCCACAGAAGTAGCAGCCGCCTTCCCTCACTGCCCAGCTCACCAGACGTGAGCGTGTGAGCTCTCTCACATGTCTTAGTCCAGCCATGACAATATGAATTAGCATGGCTCTGGCCTGCTCTTGTAAAGTTCGTTTCTTATCAGAATCAGAATATAATCCAGTATCAAGTCTCTTCAGCCATGGTATGATGAGTGGCCATCTTCTGCCGGCAACCGAGTTACTTCAGGAGGGGTGACAGCCACTCGAATGCCTCTTGCATGCTGCCAAATCCTGGCTACCTTATGGAGCATCTGTAACCTTACATCTCTCTACTTGCGACGGTGCCTCCACCTGACTGTATGCAATGCCAGTATTATTGATGACAAGCTGGACTTGATGAGATTGTAAGTGGCTCTAAAGTGCTCTCTTTAGATCTATGGGAAATGCCAGACAACTTCATGGACCAAGACCTCCAATTTCCTGGGATATAAATTGGTCTTGCAGGGCTTCATATCCTTTCTGTACTTGGTCAGCTGCTTGGAAGAAGCTGGTGACGACTCTGTATCCCTCCATCCCTACAGCCTGTGGGATGGACAAAGCCCTGGTTATCAGTAGGTATAGAGTGTTCATGAGAGGTGGGTTCTCCACAGATGTCTCTTTCTTGCTTGCAATGAGATCTTGGTTCTCATCAATTTTATCTCCTGATGAATTCATTTTGCAGCAGATAAAGTTGTAGGGGTGGGTGCAAGTAGTTCTAAATTAAGACAGCGTCTTTTTTAAGTCAATGAAGGCTTTAGTTTCTTGATGAGATCCAAACCACGATTTTTAAATATAAGATGTGATTATTTCTTGGTCAAGAAATAGCTTTATATGTCCTGAATTTGATGAACCCAGTCTTTTGTGAATATCTGTGAGTTGCCAGCATTCTATTCAATCCAAAGATCCTGGTATACAGAGTAGCTTTTAAATGCAGGGTTACTTCCACTTTTTGCAAATAAAACCTATGGGGCGGATTTTAAGAGCCCTGCTCACGTAAATCTGCCCGGATTTACGCGAGCAGGGCCTTGCACGCCGGTGCGCCTATTTTACATAGGCCTACCGGTGCGCGCAGAGCCCCAGGACTCGCGTAAGTCCCGGGGTTTTTCGAGGGGGGCGTGTCGGGGGCGGGGCTGATCGGCGCGGCATTTTCGGGGCAGGACGCGGCGTTTCGGGGGCGGGCCCAGGGGCGTGGTTTCGGCCCGGGGTGGTCCGGGGGCGTGGCCGCGCCCTCCGGAACCACCCCCAGGTCCCGTCTCGGCGCGCTAGAGGCCCGCTGGCGCGCGGGGATTTACTTCTCCCTCCGGGAGGCGTAAATCCCCCGACAAAGGTAGGGGGGGGGGGCTAGATAGGGCCGGGGGGGGGGTGGGTTAGATAGAGGAAGGGAGGGGAAGGTGAGGGGATGGCGAAAGCGAGTTCCCTCCGAGGCCGCTCCGATTTCGGAGCGGCCTTGGAGGGAACGGCGGCAGGCTGCACGGCTCGGCGCGCGCCGGCTACACGAAATCAGCAGCCTTGCGCGCGCCGATCCAGGATTTTAGTGGCTACGCGCGTATCTACTAAAATCCAGCGTACTTTTGTTGGCGCCTGATGTGCCAACAAAAGTATGCTAAGGCGCGCTTTTTGAAAATCTACCCCTATATGTTGATATCTGTTCAGTGGAAACTGAATCAAAGGCCACCAATTCAGTTCAAAAGGTCATCAAACCGCTTTCAGATGGTAGAGACTTTCAGTCTTGAGCTGGACTTCAGAAGATGACCTGACATGAATAGCTTTCCAGTCCAGGCAGGAGCAAATTTTTGGATCCATAAGCCACACTGGGGCCCCAGTCCTGGTAGGAGAGCCAACACAGGTACCACCCTATGAAGAAAGGCTAAAGCGGTTAGGGCTGTTCAGCTTGGAGAAGAGACGGCTGAGGGGGGATATGGTAGAGGTCTATAAAATCATGAAAGGACTTGAACAGGTAAATGTGAATTGGTTATTTACTCTTTCAGATAATACAAGGACTAAGGGGCACTCCATGAAGTTAGCAAGTAGCATACTTAAAACAAATCAGAGAAACTTCTTTTTCACTCAATGCTCAATTAAGCTCTGAAATTCATTGCCAGAGGATGTGGTTAAGGCAGTCAGTGATGCTGGAAATAAAAAAGTTTTCGATAAGTTCCTGGGGGAGAAGAGCTATTAATCATGTTGATTTAGGGAATAGCCACTGCTTATTACCAGCATCAGTAGCATGGGATCTGTTTAATGTTTGGGTACTTGCCAGGTACTTGCAACCTGGATTGGCCACTATTGAAGACAGGATGCCAGGCTTGATGGACCCTTGCTCTGACCCAGTAAGGCAACTTCTTATGTTTTAATGTTCTTATGGATGTCTGTCATGGTGGGGGAGTCCCTGGAGTCCAAATGTTTGGAAGAGCTTTTGGGTCCTCACAGTCACAGAGTCTGAGGTCTGACTAGCCAGCAGTAATATCACTTCCAGCCTGTCAATTCATTCCTGTCTCTAAGTAACATGTTATCACCAACCTGGGCCATGACCCTGCTCATCTCCACAGGTCAGATAGAAATCTTCCATGGCCCACCTAGGTCAGAGGTTTGCCCACCTCTGACTTAGCTCCTTAAATATGGATATTAATACTTTATTCATATTTTCTTTATCCATTACAAAAACACTAGGTTATCATCCTCAATGGGGTAAAAGTGTGATGCATTACTTGTTAACTGTGTTGTTAGAGTTCTAGTGAATCTACCCATCAAACTAGCACATACAGACAGCTAAATACACTGTACTCTGTAAAACACACTATTATTCTATAAGAACAATCTGTGAAGGCAAAAAGTTTAAATAGATATTGCATCGGTGTCTTTTTTGTGGTTGTTGTAAAGGACCATGTGAAGACTTTATATAGCTTAATAGATGACACAACGATTTTATTTTCTGTTTTATTTAGTGAATGGATTTAGGGCCATGTTTGTGAGGTTCCAGAAATAGTTCACAACCGAGCACTATCACTGTATGGACCAGGAGAAGGGACCTTGGAGAGCTGTCTGGAGAGCTGAAGACAGCAAAGCACTGTGACAAGGTAGTGGCTAAACCAGAGGTATGCTGGGCTGCACAGAGAGAGGAATAACCAGCATTAAAAAGGAGGTGATAATGCCTTTCTACAGGTCTTTGGTGAGGTCTCATCTGGAATACTGTGTTCCGTTCTGGAGCTCATATCTCAAAAATGATAGAGACAGGACGAAGGCAGTCCAGAAAAAAGCAACCAAAATAGTGTGTGATCTGTAACAGTGGCTGAAGATCCAAATATGTACAGGGGAGATATGATACAGACCTCCAGATACCTGAAATGTATTAATGATGCAAAACATCAAACATTTTCCATTGGACAGGAAACGCAGAACTAGAAGGTATGATATGAAACTCCAGGAGGGACGACTCAGAACCAACCTCAAGAAATATTTCTTCACAGAAAGGGTGGTAGATGCTTGGAACACCCTGCCAGAGTAGGTGGTGAAGATAAGAACAGTAATGGAATTCAAAGAGCATGGGATAAACACTGTACATTCCTGTAGGCTAGAGGATGGAAATGAAGAAATGGGGTAACCAGTGTTTTTAGGTGTAACATTTCTGCAAGGGGCAACCTGGACAGCATGGCAGTTATTACCTTAACAGTTATTATCCTTAGCAGAAGACATGGGAGTAACCTGCATGGAGTGGCACGTATTACCCTTAACAGAAGACATGGGAGTAACCTGCATGGAGTGGCACGTATTACCCTTAACAGAAGACATGGGAGTAACCTGCATGGAGTGGCACGTATTACCCCTAACAGAAGACATGGGAGTAACCTGCATGGGAGTAACCTGCATGGAGTGGCACGTATTAACCTTAACAGAAGACATGGGAGTAACCTGCATGGAGCGGCAGTTACTACCCTTAACAGAAGACATGGGAGTAACCTGCATGGAGCGGCAGTTACTACCCTTAACAGAAGACATGGGAGTAACCTGCATGGAGTGGCACTTATTACCCTTAACAGAAGACATGGGAGTAACCTGCACGGAGTGGCACGTATTACCCTTAACAGAAGACATGGGAGTAACCTGCATGGAGTGGCACGTATTACCTTTAACAGAAGACATGGGAGTAACCTGCACGGAGTGGCACTTATTACCCTTAACAGAAGACATGGGAGTAACCTGCATGGAGCGGCAGTTACTACCCTTAACAGAAGACATGGGAGTAACCTGCATGGAGTGGCACTTATTACCCTTAACAGAAGACATGGGAGTAACCTGCACGGAGTGGCACGTATTACCCTTAACAGAAGACATGGGAGTAACCTGCATGGAGTGGCACGTATTACCTTTAACAGAAGACATGGGAGTAACCTGCACGGAGTGGCACGTATTTCCCTTAACAGAAGACATGGGAGTAACCTGCATGGAGTGGCACTTATTACCTTTAACAGAAGACATGGGAGTAACCTGCATGGAGTGGCACTTATTACCCTTAACAGAAGACATGGGAGTAACCTGCATGGCGTGGCACGTATTACCCTTAACAGAAGACATGGGAGTAACCTGCATGGAGTGGCATGTATTACCTTTAACAGAAGACATGGGAGTAACCTGCATGGAGTGGCATGTATTACCTTTAACAGAAGACATGGGAGTAACCTGCAGGGAGTGGCATGTATTACCTTTAACACTATTACAATTAATTAATTTGTTAACTAGGAAAATCAAATTACAACAAATTCCTTCTTTTCAGCTTGGTCCTGGAAGATAGGGAGGTAAAGTGACTCAGCCAAGATTGCACAGAGTCAGTGTCAGAAGGTAGTCTTGAATCCATGATACAGAAGTTTTCCTGAATCACAGTCCAATGGGGCAAATTGGTGATTGCTCTAGAAAGGCAATTGTGAAAGAAATTGTGTTAAACTGTTTAGTCAAAATGAAGTTTCAGGAAATGTAGTCATTATCTAAAATACTGCTCTGATCAAATAAGCTGCCAAACGTCATTCAGAAATAAAGTGGGATGGGCTAGTCTTGTGGTTTAGGATCACAGGCCTGCATCATCCAGTAGGGATACACTGTGCAGATGATGCACTCAGGCTTGGAGAGGGAAGAAAGATGGCCGCCATAAAGCAGTACTTAGAGAAAGACTCCAAGGAACGTTCCCTCCAACGTCAGGGCTAACAAGGCTACTTCAGCCACCTGAGCTTGCCATGTATTGTGGGGCATTAAATGAGAGAAAAATCAGATGAGAAATATGGCATGGGATGTATACTTGAAATTAAAATAAATTCTAACTATGTGGTTGCCTTCTTACCAAGCTATCTGTGCTTATCACTGATGGCCAGTGATAAGAAATGATTATTATTATTACTATTATTATTTGGCTGTATGCAGGGGTTCTGGCTGTTCCTGGAACTGAAGACTGGTCCATCTCTGCTTTGTCACCAGTTCTGGTTTTTTTGCCATTGGGTTATAAATTCAATCAAATCTAATTACATTCTTTGTTATAGCCAACAAAATATATTTCTGTATACAAGAAGGATATAAATGCATCCGCAGAAGAATGCTATTTATCTCACTGTGAGATTCCTTTTTTTTTTATTTGAAGTGTTCATTCAGCCCAGTATAGAAGATGATAAAATCAGTCTGAATACTGAAATAATGTTTCATAGAATTTTATCCAGACACCGCATATTCTAGTAAGGAGCTTTCTGACTCTTATGCCTCAAAACCCCTTGCCTTAATCTCATTTAATCTCTAACTCTGCTCTGCTGCCTCTACTCACAAGCATGGCCACTGCCTTGACCTAGTCCTTTCCTTCAACTGCTGTCTCTCAGACAGAATTTCTACAAGACATAAAGCAAATGTGCTGTCCCTTTCAGCATTTCTACTACCCCTTTCTTATTCTCTAACTCAGGGCTTATTCTGCTAATGACTTTTTGCCACGGGCACAAAATAGAAGAAATACTTATATCAATTAGGACCTATTATTTATTTATTTATTTATTTGTAGGGTTTTATATACAGTTATTCGGTAGAGCCATCATAACGGTTTACAAATCTGCAATTATCATCCAACATATGCAATTATCTTACAATCAAATGGAGTTAACATAGTAGTTGGGAACAGTAGGGTTTTGTGAACAATCAACATATTTTCTTAGTCGTTGAATAACAGAATATTGCGGAGAACATTTTCAAAGAACTTAACGGATCAAGGGAGTGAGCAGGGAGGGGTAGAAAAGGAGGGTACATCAGGAGAGCATGAAGGAGGAGGATTATGCTTGCGAGTTCGGTTGAGCGCTGGGATGATCAGGTGTCAGATAGTTAGAATAGAGTTTGCGGAATAAAAATGTTTTTAGGTCTTTTTTAAATGTTTCTTGGATGTGCTGGGTCCTCAGTTCTATGGGTAGGGTGTTCCAAGTTTTGGGGGAAGCAATGGAAAATGCTCTTTCTCGCGTAGTTGAAAGATGAGCGTCTCTTAAGGTGGGGATGTTTAGGAATCCTGTGTTGTTGGAGCATAGGTTTCTTTGTGGGTTATGGGGGTAATGTTTAAGCCTTTTAGTCCATGAAGATCATCATTTAAGATTTTATGAATGATGGTCATAGATTTGTAGGTAATTCGTGCAGAAATAGGAAGCCAGTGAAGAGAGGTTAAAATGGGTGTAATGTGTTCGTTTCTTTTTTTTCCGATAAGGATTCTGGCAGCTGAGTTCTGCAGTATTTGGAGTGGTTTGAGGGATGATGAAGGGATTCCAATAAGTAATGAGTTGCAGTAATTGAAGGTGGAGAAAATAAGCAGTTGGAGGACGGTTCTGAAGTCAGAAGGGTTGAGAAATGGCTTTATGTGTCTTAGGGTTAGTAGCTTGTGGTATCCTTCTTTCGTTTTATTTACAATGTCGGGTTTGAAAGAGAGTTCAGCATCGATGGTACCTCCAAGGTTCCTGGTATGGGTGAAACATTATTATTATTATTATTATTATTAGTGAAACATCCGAAGCCATTTTTTATGAGCACAAATTTTTTAAAATTTCAAACAAATTTTGGAGAAATCAGTAATATGCATGCATGTAAACTGCTTGTAGTTTATATGTGTTAGTTTTCTAGAACAGTGGTTCTCACCTTTGTTCTATTGGGATGCATCTGATAGATGATGCTCATGTGAGTGACACACTAAACACATGAACATCATGGGGCTAAATTTAAACAAATACTCTGCATCTACAGGAATCCACAACCCCCAATCATAGGTGCATTGCAGAACTAGGATATTTCCCCAAAGAACTCACCATACAAAAAAATATATTTTGATACTGGTATAATTTTAGTATCAGAAAAAAACTCTCTCTACTTCCAGGCTCATTGTAAAATACAAAACCTGAAAAATAAATGCTCAGCACATGTATAGCAAACCTACCATACCATAACAGCACTAACTCTGAGGACTCAAACAGCAATAGCCCTACGAATGAAAAGGCAGCAATGCACTATCAATGCAAGTCCTATTGAGAAAACACAACAAATAAGACTGATACAAATGCCTACATGCTAATAAAATACCTCACCTCAGACACACACACAGAACAGGCCTTCACCAAATACAGAATAAAAGATCAAAAATTACAAAGGTGGAGACAAAAACTGAAATGGAAACCCCAAAAAGCCATTCTGCATGCAGTGCAAAACTGGAGAAATAGAAAGAGAAATATATTTTCTCCTACACTAAGCAAAGTACAAAGATAGAAGAAATGGCATATTATGGCTTTTGCATCCTGTCACTCTCCCTCCCTGCTCCCATCAACCCTCATTTCTCCCAAGCATTCTCCATTTCAGTCATCCCCTCACACATCCCTGCCCAGCATTCCCAACCCCCAAATCCTCTTCCCTGTGCTCCCTCTCTCCCCTGCTCAACTCTCATACCCCTTCCTCCCCCTCCCTGTCCAACTACCCTGACTCCCTATTTCCCACTCCTTCCTGCTCAACAGCCCCCACATTCCCTCTCTCTTCCACCTTCCTGCCCAACATCTCCAACCTTCTTTGCCCCCCCCCCCCACCTCCTTAGGGTGAAGAGAACATCAGTAGCTTCCCTTCCAGGCCCAGCAGGGGAAGATAAAGTTTGAGTTCCATCAGACCCAGAAAAGCAGGCATTGGCAATGACTTGCTTTGATCTGGGTGAATGAGGAAACAGCCTCCCACTGAGCCAGAAAGAGGAGAAGGAAGCAAGAGTAGCCTCCCATCAGGCCTGATAAAGGAGAAGTCAACCAACTTCCATCTGGGCTGATGAGGAGAGATCAGCCTCCTTCTGGCCTTGCGACACACCTCTCAGGACCTTGTGACACACTAGTGTGGGATCCACTGTTCTAGAGCATAGAGGTCTGTGATATGTAGCAGACAAGAATAGACCGAATGTTTGTTAAAATAAAAATAAAAATCAGAACCAGAGTTCAGTCATTTTGCTCCATATATCATTAAAGAATCTCAATTCTCTCATGCAAGATATATAATCTTCTCCAAACAAACACACTGTAATGTTCATTTAGGATATCTGTGTATCCTAAGGGATAGGAGGCATTCACTAATGAATAACACATTTAGGACCTGAAGAAGAAGCCAAATGTAGCAGCAACTTTGTGTCTAACGCAAAATGTTAGAAAGGGTAAAATGCTCAGAATTTCCAAATAAAAAATATGCATGGATTTAGACAGAGATTCTTATAAACAAAGTTGATTTCTAAAGGGACTCTTTATCTTATCAACTGTCTACACCAAAGTTTCTCTCACTGTAGCATTTCTATTTAGCTGACTCACTATACACCAGGTTTTTACATGTTTTTATTTAAATAAAAAATGTAAAAACCATAAAAAGATAAAAAGATAAAAAATAATATAGTGAGCACTTTTCTGAATTTGTGTAATCGGTTTTCCCTTTTTGCTTGTTGTAACTTTAAGTGTAACATTTTCTGCCTGGGGTAACCTGCAAGGAGCAGCAGTTACTAGGCTAAACAACTTCTGTGCAAACTGGAAAGGACCACTTGGGTCTTTTCTGCATCATATACTATGTTACAGGACCTGATTTACTAAGACTTTTCTCCCATTCTGGGTCTAGGAGGTCAAAAAGCTTTGTAATTCAGGCCCACAAGGATTTGTTGAAGATATTTCAGGTACATTAAAGTGATATTGCATGAATCTCGTCTTATAGCTCTCCTTTAGAAGGAAAGCTTCCTTTTTCCATTATCCTTTGCCTTTGCCATTCTTTATAGGTTAGGGATCAGATGCACTAAAGATGACTTTTTTTTCCATTTTGTGTCTATGAGGAAAATGCTTAGGATGTCTGGGCCTAGGTAACCTTTTTTGTCAGCCTTTGACTAGATTTCACTACACTAGTGCTGCAGTTTTCTCCCTGAAGTGAAGCCCATTCCATTCGGATGCCATGATTTCTGCTAGAAAAGAAAACCATAATGGGCAGGTTCCTTTTTATCCCTTGATTACACGTTTCCACTGGGGTGTGGACATTTCATGAAGCAGCTTGGGAGTGGCAACATTGCTCAGCTGCCTCCATGCGCTGGATTTGTTGTGTGACTGCCACGGGAATTCACTGTACTCATTCAAAAAGAGATGTTTACCTCATTTAGACCTTTGTATATCAAATTCCTGCCTTCATTTCTGGAGTTTGGTGCCTGCTCTCTGGATGCCAAGTCCTCTGACCTTGTCCTCGCCTCACGGTCACGGGCAGAATGAAGATTCCAGTCTCTGCTGGCTGGATTAAAGTAAACAGCAAATAAGCAAGGAGTGCATGATAAGGCAGCAATGCGTGCCAACCCTCTTCAGCCTAAGACAATTTGACCTTCTTATCTTCCAGGGACTGTACATGTAGTAACTGGCAGCTGATGGATAGTAGGGAAAGTACTTCCAGCCTAGTACATATGTTCTCTATTTATTATTTCTGTGTATAGATCATGAATGTTAAGCAATTGGTGTGGTTGTGATAAAAATGTTTTTTTTTCCCAAGAAAGCTGGAAATGGCAAACTACTTAAACACATAAAGGGGCCTATACATTCAAGGGGTAGATATTTTGAAATGTTCAGCTAAGTGAGTTAGTGGATAACACTTATGCGGCTAACTCACCCGGGATATTCAGCGGCTATGCTGCTGAATATACCCAGATAAATTCCTAGTTTGCCGGATAAGTCTTATCTGGCTAACTTTAGACCTACTAGTGAGCAGGTCTGACTTACTGGATTAACTTAACCCAATAAGTCCAAATATCGACATCTATTTGGCTAGGTTAGCCGGATAAGTAACTGCTCCCTCTTACATCCACCTCCCACCTGCCACCTATCTGCTTAATTACTTGGCCAGACAGCTACTTATCTGCCTAAGTGGCAGCTACTGAACGGGACCGGATATTTTGCTGCCGCCACTTAGCCAAATAAGTCCCTACTTAATCCATCTAAGTAGCACTGAATATTATCCTCTAAGACTTAGCATGCACATTAAAGCAATTTAGTATGTGCTCAGAATAGCAGGCTGTGCATTAAGGCCCTTGGGTGCATGCTAAGCCAATCCCAGAAGCTGTCAGTTCCTACAAAGTAAAATTAGCATGTACATGCATGTAAATGAAGGAGTGTAAGAAACAAATGAGGATTTAGGTATCAGGTCCTAAACAGCATGGTATGTTCTGCTCCACCTATTTAGTGCATGATCAGTAAGGCCAAATATTTAACACCTGCCTGCAGACAGCAATTAGTGATTTAACTTATAAAGTATTACAAGGGTTCAACTAACAGGATGCATTGTGGGTTTCTTTCTTTTTCTGACATAGCAATTAGCTGGATTTAGAAAAAGAATTAGCTTTCACCACATCCTCTGGCAATGAATTCCAGATCTTAATTATGCATTGAGTAAAAAAATATTTTCTATTTATTAGAAAGGGAATGGTGAATAAAATGAAAAATGTCATAATGCCTCTGTTTCGCTCCATGGTGAGATCACGCCTTGAATACTGTGTACAATTCTGGTCACCGCATCTCAAAAAAAATAAAGTTGCGATGGAGAAGGTACAGAGAAGGGCGACCAAAATGATAAGGGGATGGAACAGCTTCCCTATGAGGAAAGACTAAAGAGGATAGGACTTTTCAGCTTACAGAAGAGACGGCTGAGGGGGGATATGATAGAGGTGTTTAAAATCATGAGAGGTCGAACGGGTAAATGTGAATCGGTTATTTACTCTTTTGGATAATAGAAAGACTAGGGGGCACTCCTTGAAGTTAGCATGTGGTACATTTAAAACTAATCTGAGAAAGTTCTTTTTCACTCAACGCACAATTAAACTCTGGAATTTGTTGCCAGAGGATGTGGTTAGTGCAGTTAGTATAACTGTGTTTAAAAAAGGATTGGATAAGTTCTTGGAGGAGAAGTCCATTATCTGCTATTAATTAAGTTGACTTAGAAAATAGCGACTGCTATTACTAGCAACAGTAACATGGAATAGACTTAGTTTCTGGGTACTTGCCAGGTTCTTATGGCCTGGATTGGCCACTGTTGGAAACAGGATGCTGGGCTTGGTCTGTCCCAGTATGGCATGTTCTTATGTTCTTCTTAAATGTATCATCTTGTAACGTCATTGTGTGTTCCCTTCTCTTTGTACTCTTTGAAAGAGTAAACAACAATTAACATTTACTTGTTCTACTCCATTCATTATTTTATAGACCTCTATCATATCTCCCCTCAGCTGTCTCTTCTCCAAGCTGAAGAGTCCTAAACTCTTAAGCCTTTCTTCATAGGGGAATCATTCCATCACCTTTATCATCTTGGTTGCCCTCCTTGTATCTTCTCTAATTCTGCTAAAACCTTTTTTTGAGATGTGGTGACTAGAGCTGCACACTGTATTCAAGATAAAGTCACCTTTTCCTGAATGGCGACTCCTAATGTGGAACTGTGCAATGTGTAGCTATAATTTAGGTTACTCTTTCCTAAGTGTATCACTCTGTACTTGTCCATATTAAATTTCATTTGCAAAATGAATTTAATATGGACAAGTACAAGCAAAATGAATTTAATATGGACAAGTACCTGCAATTAATCACATCACACGACAACAAAGACTATTACCAATAATGATATCACCGATAACACAAGTCCTAGGACTCTCATTATTTACCTTAACACTATTCAACGCTCAGTCGCTCTCCAAAAAATTGGACATCCTCAGTGACTACCTCATAGAAGCCAACCCAGATATCTGTGCAATTACAGAGACATGGCTAAAACACATAGATATTGTACTCATAAATCAACTGCCCATACAATCTTACGACTTATTCTCCGTCCCAAGACCCAAAAAAAGAGGTGGAGGTCTCCTTCTTGCAGCAAAAAAAGGTCTTAATATTACCTTACAACTTACCAACTCCTCTAACAAACTAGAATTCTCCCTCTTTAAATCTGAACAAATCCAAATAGCTTTAGTCTACGCACCACCAGGAACCTTAGAATTGGATCCCTCTCTACTGATAGAACTTATAGCCAAACACATAAACGCCGACAAACCTGCTATAATCCTCGGAGACTTTAATTTACACGTAGATGTTTCTCCACAATCCATCAACTGCCAAACAGTTCTTTCCTCTCTCAACCATTTGGGCTTTACTCAAATCATCAACAGTTCTACCCACAAGGCAGGCCACACTCTGGACCTCATCTTTATTAACGAACCCTTTAACATTCATACCAACCCCACTTGCTCACCAGTTCCATGGTCAGACCACAAAGTTATACACACAACCCTCAATATCAACAACCCACCACCTCAAACCACTAACAAAACCACCATCCACTTCAGGAAACCATGCTCTCCAGACATACTCAGTGAAAAGATGTCTGAAGCATTAAAGCAACTAGAACTCACAGACGCAACAACTGCAACTACCTCCTGGATCAATATTAACAATAAAATTGCAGATCAAATCTGCCCAACTACTACCAAAACCATACAACCTACATTAGACAATAGGAAACCTTGGTTTACACCCGAACTTAAATGCCTTAAACAATCTCTTAGAAAAAAAGGACAAAGCTGGAGAAAAAACCCAACCACTTCAACACATGCCATCTACAAATCGCTCCTCAACAACTACAGGAATACAATCTGTAGAACAAAGAAAGAATTCTACGGGAAAAAAATACACCACTTTATATTCGACTCAAAGGCTCTCTTCTCCTACTTATCCTCTTTAACCAAACCATCTCCTCCTACCATCCCAGACCACCAAGCTCTCAATAAAGCAAACGAACTAGCCAACTACTTCAAAACAAAAATCACCAACCTTACCCAATCAATCACATCTAACAGCCTTACCCTATCACACCATCTCACATCCTTACCGCAACAAACCACAAGCCTGGATTCATTCGAGCTCACCTCTTCACTGGAGATCGAAAACACACTCAAAAAATTCAAACCTTCCTCCCACCCATCAGACCCAATACCAACAAATCTCCTCATCGCTATACCAAACACCATCTCAAAACCAATTGCAGAAATTATCAACACATCCCTTTCTCAAGGTTTAGTTCCTAACCAGTTAAAATTGGCAATACTGAAACCATTACTAAAGAAACCAAACGCTTGCCCATCAGACCCAGCTAATTTTAGACCCATCGCAAACTTACCACTGATCGCCAAACTGATGGAAAAAATTGTCAACAAGCAACTATCAGATTATTTGGAAGATCATAACATTCTATCCCCAGCTCAATATGGATTCCGGAAACGTCTAAACACCGAATCGCTCTTACTATCTCTCACTGACACAATCCTCGTTAATCTGGAGAACAAACAATCTTACCTGCTCATTCTTCTGGATCTTTCCGCTGCATTTGATACGGTAAATCACTCTACTCTAATAGACCAACTAGCCAACATAGGGATCAAAGGCACAGCCCTTAGTTGGTTCCATTCCTTCTTAAGCAACAGATTCTACAAAGTAAGGATAAACAACAAAGAATCGCATCCTATCCTGACAGAACAAGGAGTCCCACAAGGATCATCACTTTCACCCACCCTCTTCAATATCTACCTCCTCCCTCTCTGCCATCTACTCTCAAACCTTAAGCTTACCCATTACCTCTATGCAGACGACATACAAATCCTCCTTCCGATCACAGAATCCCTTCAAAAAACCATCATGTACTGGAACGAATGCCTACAGCCCATCAAAAACCTACTCTCAAGCCTCAACTTAGTATTGAATGCTAATAAAACCGAAATGCTCATTGTCTCCCAGGATCCACACACAATCTCTTCCAGCTTTTCTCTACCAAACACAAACAACTCGTTCTCATCTGACGTCAGAGACCTTGGAGCATGGCTTGATAATCATCTAAACCTAAAAAAGTTCGTTAACAATACCACAAAGGACTGCTTTTACAAACTGCAAGTCCTCAAAAAACTTAAACCCCTCCTTCACTTCTCCGACTTCAGGCTAGTACTACAATCCATCATTCTTTCGAAGCTCGACTATTGCAATTCCCTGTTTCTAGGTATACCAGCCAACACTATCAAACCATTACAGATGGTTCAGAATTCAGCGGCCAGAATTCTAACTAACACTAACAAAAAAGATCATATCACCCCAATCCTTCAGAACTTACATTGGCTCCCCATTAAACAAAGGATACTCTATAAGGTACTCACTATCATCCACAAAGCGACAAACAAACTAGCCCCCATCACATTAAGCTCTCAACTCCAACCGCACACTTCCTCCAGACCAATCAGAAGCGCATACAGAGGATCACTGCATGCTCCGCAAATAAAATCATCATTGAGCAAACGAGCGCTATCTTCAGCAGGCCCACACCAATGGAACACTCTTCCCCCAGATCTCAGATTAGAACCCAGTCATCAAGAATTCAAAAAAAGACTGAAGACTTTTCTCTTCCAACAAGCTTTCCCAGATGCTTAATTCTTTCTGTGACGGACAGACTTCCTAATTTACTATATATCCCTTATTTATGGACACTGTATCAAATACTACTTTTAAGAACATGCAACGGGACAATTATCTTGGAGCTCATAATTCACGTTTTTTCTTATGTTTATTTGGCTTTGCTTATATTTTTTATTTATTGCTACGTTAAATAGTTATACTTCTTCATATTTAAAATATTATACTCTTTATTTATGTTCCAGTTGAACTATTGTTTCTTTATTTGGTACTATGTTGAATTGTCAAACAGTTATACTGTTCCATATGTTCTACGGTTCCATGTAAAGCTCCGCTCTCTGTTGAGCAGTTATTCGTTTTATGTAAACCGGAGTGATTTGTAGTCCCTACAAGAACTTCGGTATATAAAAATTAAAAATAAATAAATAAAATAAATAAATAAATTTGCATGCCCAGTCTCCCAGTTTTGAAAAGTTTTCCTGCAATTTTTCACAATCCACTTGTGATTTAACAACTTTGAATAATTTGGTGTCATCAGCAAATTTGAACACCTCACTAGTTGTCCCCATTTCCAGGTAGTTTATAAATATATTAAAAAGCAGTGGTCCCAGAACAGATCCCTGGGGCACTCCACTATTCACTTTTCTCCATTGGGAAAGTTTACCATTTAGCCCTACTCTTGTTTTCTATCTTTTAACCAGTTCACAATCCGCAATAGGACACAATTATACCTAACCCATAACTTTTTAATTTCCTAAAAAGTTTGTCATGAGGGACTTTGTCAAATGCTTTCTGGAAATCCAGATACATTATATCAACTGTCTCACCTCTATCCACATATTTATTTATGCCCACAAAAAAATATAGCAGATTGGTGAAGCAAGACTTCCCTTGGCTAAATCCATGTTGGCTTTGTCCCGTTAAACTGTGCTTATCTATATGTTCAGTAATGTTATTCTTTTTGATAGTTTCTACCTTTTGCCTGGCACTGATATCAAACTCACTGGTCTGTAGCTTCCTGGATCACCTCTTGAAACCTTTTTAAAAACTGGAGGTACATTGGCAACCCTCCAGTCTTCAGGTACCATAGATGATTTAATGAAAGTTTACAAATTAATACTATCAGGTCTGCAATTTTATTTTTCAGTTCTTTCAGCACTCTGGGATGTATACCATCTGGTCCAGATGATTTGCTATTCTTTCGTTTGTCAATTTGCCCTAGCATATCTTCCAGGTACAGTGAGATTTGTGCAGAATCATCACCTTTGAACATCATTTCTGGCATGGGTATCTCTCTTTCATCTTCCTCAGTGAAGAAGTAAAGAGATAGAGCCATGAAGAACAGAGAATTAAGCATGCTTATTTTAGCATGTACTCACTATGGGCCGGATTTTAAAAGGGTTACGCGCATAAGGTACGCGCGTAACCCTTTTAAAACGCCTCTGTGCGCGCCGAGCCTATTTTGCATAGGCTTCCGGCGTGGGCAAAGCCCCGGAACGCACGTAAGTCCCGGGGCTTTCCTGGAGGGGGCATGTCGGGGGCATGACACAATCCGCACGTCATTGGGGGCATGTCGGGGGCGTGACGCGGCCGGCGCGTCATCCGGAGGCGGTGCTGAGGGCGTGGTTTCGGCCCGGGGGCATTCCGGGGGCATGGCCGCGGCCTCTGGACTAGCCCCCGGACCGGAACATGGCGCACGGCAGCCAGCCCAACATGCGCAAAGTTACGCCTGCCTCAAGGAGGCTTAACTTTCGCGACAGAGGTAGAGGGGGAGTTTAGATAGGGCTGGAGGGAAGGGAGTTAGTTAGGGGAAGGGAGGGAATTCGGAGCGTCCTCAGGGGGAACGGGCAGTGCGTGCAAGGCCCGGCATGCGCAAGTTGCACAAATGTGCACCCCTTTGCGCGTGCTGACCCCGGATTTTATAAGATATGTGCGGCTACGCGCGTATCTTATAAAATCCGGCGTACTTTTGTTCACGCCTGGTGTGCGAACAAAAGTATGCGCGCGCGCTGTTTTTTAAAATGTACCCCTATTTTTGTAGTTACCATGCACTATTTAGTATTCAGGTAGTTATCATATGCAATACCTTTTGTGCATGGTAATAGCATATGTGGGTTATTGAGTTTAATTTTTAGCAAGTTTACTAAACATTATAGTGCATTGCACACTAAATGGCATTGTAGCATGCATGTTACGCATGTTTTAGTACATAGGCTTCATAGAATAAGGTGCATCTTTCTTAGATGCAGGAAAATTAAGGGTATCTTCTCCAGTGCCCTTTCCACCCCCCCCCCCCCCCAAACTGATCTGTAGGATAGTATGGGAATTCATAGAAAAGGTTCCTTCTTCTCCCAACCAGTTAGTAGAAAGACATTGGGCTAGTGGTTTTCTCAGGTTTTTCCCATTTTGTGCCATTGGGGAAATTTCTAGTTAAAGTATAGTCAAAAATGTCCCATTTGTATTTAAGATAAAAATGTGTTTAGCAACTGGCAAAGGCCCCTTGTGTCTGCAGAATGTTAATAGACATAAGGAGTGTAAAAAATGTATATAGTCATCTTGGGACAAGGCTGGCCCAGTGCCCAAGTCTAACCTCCCAGGCCGGCAACACTATAGTTTTTAAACTATGTGTTCTATTTCTGTTGTGTTTGATGACAAAGAAGGAGATACATTCTGTATATGCCTTCCACATGCATATTTATAAAACACAAGTGAGGCTGTGTGAAGCCAAGAACAAAAATTATAACCTTGACAGTGCTTCTGTTATTTTTATTGGACCAGATGAGTTTGCCTGCATTTCTTATACCACACATCTATACTAGAGTAAATCTATTATTGGGGAAAAAAAATGTTAGAAATATTGAGCCTTAGCGCAAAAGCAAAGAGACCTGAGTTTGATTAGTGAAGAGAATCCTTTAATTGCTTACCACTGACTAAGCCGAGGCATTAGGAGTTCTTAGCATCCTGACAGTAAAATAATGTGCTGCCAATGACATGTACCATACTGCTGCCTGCAATCAGGCAGGAGGAAGACTCTAGGACATACGTGGTTCAAATTCTTTTCTGTTCCTCGGTACTGCTCTGCTTGGTACAGTAGTGTTTACCTGGTGCTATGGTATGGTATGATTTGTACTCTTAATTCTACTTCCCTTTCAATTTTAAGAGAAAATCATACAGAAGACACATCAAGGTTATTCAGGTCAACCTCCCAAGGTTTACAAGAGAAATCTAAAAAGTGCAGTTGATATAGGAAGTACCTGCTAATGTGCAAGGGAGAGCTGCTTCTGCACACTTTTCTTCAAATGATTGGATTTCCTGCCAAAGGCCAAGCTCTGAATTCATTTAAATGGTTCCCTTGAATAGTTTAATGACCTGTGGCACACATCTATTGTTTGTCAGCGAATCTATTCATACTAGCAGAGATAAGAAGTCTATGAATCATACCCAGTGACTGTAGCAACAGCAAACATTTCCCTGCATATCTGAAGTGCTGAGGTAAGCAGGAGCTGAAGAAAGGCAGGCCCAGGGTAGAAATGAGTTTCCAGTGCCTGAAGAACATGGGGAAAAAAAAGGAAGGAAGGAAGAAAGAAAGAGTTTGTGTTTGTGATTATTGGACATTATACTAATAATGCTACTCAGCTGGGCTCTATAAACAAAATAAATCAGCTGCCAGGACTTACTCTACAATAACCTGATTGTGCAAATATTATTTGGACATAAAACAAAAATTGTTGTGCCTTAGCATCAAGCACCAGATTATTTCTGCATCCTATTCTTTCCAGGTCTGGGCAATTGTGGTATTATAGCTTTGACCCGAATGGGTAGAGTGAAGGCATCAGATGTTTGATTTTTTTTCTCTCCAGTTTATCAAGTAGCAACGGGAATATCTTACAATAACTGTAGCTCAATCTCGGTTTTCAAATAATCATTCTCAATAGTAATTGTGTCCTACCACATCTGAATGAAGAGCAGCTGTGTGGCTGGGGTAATCAGTGCACAGAGGCAAAGAACATGTAAATCAGAAGGGAGAAAGTTTGCAGCCAACATAGTATCATACTTCCATGAAAATCAGGAACCAGATAGGCACAGTGTCCAGCAGAGCTGCACCCTGGAACGTGGACACCAAAGCTGAGAGGAAGAATCTGATTTTATTTTTGCTGGGAAGGGCAGGGTGCCACATTTTTTCATTTATCTGCAGATTGAGAAGTAGCAGAAACACCTGCTCTGCAACGTGCCACCTGCCATTTTAATTATCATGATTACTTTTTGCATTCATAGTGTAGCGCAGTGTTTCCCAGTCCTCTCCTGGAGGCACCCATAACCAGTCAGATTTTCAGGATATCCCTAATGAATATGCATGAGATAGATTTGCATGTGCTGGGCCATCAATGTATGCAAATCTACCTCATGCATATTCATCGTTGGGAGTCCAGAAAACCCGACTGGTTAGGTGTGCCTCCAGGAGAGGACTGGGAAACACTGGTATAGCGCATTAACTGATGCACAAAAACCTGATCATTCAAGTACAATCCAAACTTTCACTATTCCAGGCACTGAGCTTCATGGAAAACTACTTACAACCAGGCCATACAATAAAAATCTGGAGGACAGTATCAATGTGGAAACTATGTAGTCTGTGAGAATGTACTTCAGATTTAATTTTACTGTCACCCTTTTTTGAACTCCCATTTTAAACTCAAGGCACACTTTGACTGTGAGGCTACTCAAGTGATTATGTTCCTGTCGCAAACTATATTTTGGCCACACGAAGCTTTCAATTAAAACATGTATTATTCAACACAAAAGTTGCATATGCTGTTACGGTCCTGCCCGCGAGGAGCGCGAGCAGGCCCTCACCTTCGTGCGGCTGGCCGAGCCGCCGCCGCTGCTGCCGTTGCCGCGGGTCCTCCGCGGTGTCCGGGCTCCTCCCCGGCTGCCATCCTCTCCGTGCAGCGGGGCCGACCCACCGCGAGCTCTCCTCGCGGCAGGGAACCCCGCTGTCCCTCCGGGCTGTCTCCGGCGTGCTCTGCCGTTCCCGGGGGGACTTAGCCGGCAGGGAGGCTGTCCTTGCCGGTGCCTGCAGCCAGCTTCCCTCTTCCTGCTCACCTGCTCCAGTCGTCGTGGCCGGGAGCCGTCCCAGCAGCCTGCCATTCTTCCAGCTGCAGGGCAGGGCTGCCCCGACGTTCCTCTGGTTCTCCACGGCTCCTCCACGTGGCTGGGGGCGCCACCAACGACCCAGCTCTCTCCGGCTTCCTAGGGCGCGAGCGCGCGCCTCCCGTCTATTCTTCAAGGGCCAGCCAGGTGTGGCCCCTGCTGGCTCCTCCCTGGGCGTTGTCCACCTCAGCTCTACAAAGGGATTCCGCCTCCAGTCTGTCTTTGCCTTCGCAAGGAGTTGGTCACTCCTGAGATCCTCGTTCCAGGAGCTGCCTTGTGTTCCAGCCTTCTGCAAGGTCCAGTGTTCCATGTTTTCCGTTGAAGCTTCTTGTCCAGTTGTCTTCAGTGTTCCAGTCCCGATGTCTTCAGTTGTTCCAGTCCTGATGTTCGCTTGTTCCTGTTCCTGCCTAGAGGTCCGATCTCTATCCGGTATCCATGATCCAGTCCAGATATTACAAGCCTTGTACCTTGATCCTGAAACCTGCCTGAAAGCTATGTACCTTGCCTTGAATCTCCTGAAAGCTAGCACCTCGATCCTGTGTTCTCCAATGTCCTGGTACCTCGCGGCAAGCCACGCTGTGGTCCGTGACCAGCCCTCTGGGTGGGCTGGTTAGGGCTATCTGTGATGCAAGCCATGTACCTCGTTTCTAAGTCTCTATGAAGTCCTTGTACCTTGATCCTGAAACTCGCCTGAAACCTAAGTACCTTGCCTTGAATCTCCTGAAAGCTAGCACCTTGATCCTGTGTCCTCTAATGTCCTGGTACCTCGCGGCAAGCCACGCCGTGGTCCGTGACCAGCCCTTGGGGTGGGCTGTTTAGGGCCATCTGTGATGCAAGCCATGTACCTCGTCTCCAAGTCTCTGAGAAGTCCTTGTTCCAGATCCTGTTACCTTGATGTCGGTGCTAGATCCAGTTCCTGATCCAGTCCTACTTGTGCTGCCCTTTGTCTCTGTCTGGCTCCTGAGCCTTCTGGCCTGTTGGGCCCTGGAGTGGCCAACAGGTGGGATTCGTCCCTGCGCTTTGGAGCTTCTGCCCTGCCAGCCGTCGGGGCTTCGGATGTCAGTATCCCAGCATCGGAGTTCGCGTCGCCTGGTTCTCTCCTGCATTATCCCGTTCTCTGCGTGGTCCGTGACCTGCCCTCCAAGGCAGTGTAGGGGACGCGTGGGACAGGGTGGCTCGTGTCTCAGTCCCAGGAGTGGCTGTGCCGGGTACCCTGAGGGACTGTGCTCAAGTCTTCCTTCAGTCCTTGTTCCTGAGTCTACATCTGCACCTACAGTATCTCGCTTCTGAACCTACCTCAGTATCTTCAGTACCTCGCTTCTGAATCTACCTCTGCATCTACAGTACCTCGCTTCTGAACCTACCTCAGTATCTTCAGTACCTCACCTTTGAATCGACCTCTAGTACCTTGCTCCTGAGTCTTCGTCTGCACTCCCAGTACCTTGCTTCTGAGTCTACGTCTGCACTCCCAGTACACTGCTTCTGAGTCTACGTCTGCACTTCCAGTACCCTGTTCCTGAGTCTCGTCTGAATCTATGTTCCAGTCTTCGCTGCCTGGCCTCTGTCCGGCCTGCCGCTTCGTGCCGTACCCTGCGGCAGGTCCGAAAGGGCTGGGAACGGTCGGAGGACTGTTCACAAGACCAACATTGCGTTGTTGGGTCTTCCGAAGCGTGCAGGTCCGGAGGAGGGCCTGTCGCCTGGTCATCACTCCAGTCTTGCTTCCGTCCTACCCATGCTCGGGCATGCCACGCCTCCCGCGGCCCTCTTCGGAATCCTCTGGGGTCGAGCCGTGGCCCAAGGACACACACCGCTCTCAGGAAGTGGGATCGCTCTCCGAGCGCTCCGCAACATATGCACCAACAAATTAACATCCCCTTTGGATAAAGACTGGCTGGAAAAGAAACATACAATACAACAATTAAAATGTTTTGCAATTCAGCGCCTAACTCTCGCCAGAGGAGGAAACATCTCTCAAAAACGTCAATGTTGGGAACAGGAATTTATTTCTAAGTGGCTTACAATCCACCCAGCAGGTTTAAATACATCCATTGAATGGGAAGCATTTCTATAATTATATCCATTTTCCTCATTTCATTCATTTTTTTCCACTTTTCATTTAGCGAGTTAATAGTTTCAAAAAATCTCTTATAAACTGGCTCAATTCTAGAAGATTCTGCATATCTTTACTTTTGAACAATTTTTATTAGTTTTAAGAACACAATACAGAAAATAACAGTGCAGGAGGGTTGGATTCTTAACCCTTTCCAAACCAAGACCATAATAATTGTCAAGTCAGCCAGAGAAGCCCCTCCTCCCCCCATCCCACCCTGCCCAAATAGAGACAAAGAAGCCATGCTAGCATCCAATCACTAAGAGCTATCCTGTGTAAAAGAGATCAAATCGAGTTACCACACAAAAAAATAGTAGCAAAAACTCAGTCATTAAGAATCAAACTTCGTGAGTGATGTGATAGAGACTGTAGGTAGGAGTCCCAGATCAGTAGAAATCGCTGGCGTATTTGAGGTGAAGCTCGTGAACTCAAGTCTTCCATTCGCAACATATGGGGGAGTTGATTACGCCATCCAAAAAGAAGGGCCTTCAGAGGCCCGCCAATTCATCAGAATCACTTTCTTTCCCACTAGACATGCTTTCTGAATAAATAGGCAAGGGCCCCTTCTCAACAGCAAACTGGAGAAATGGCCAAAGAGGAAAAACAAAGGGGTAATGGGGAGGGAGACTCCTAATAAGGCCATCAGATAGTTGGCTATACGGCCCCAAAAGTGTCGTATAGGAGGGCACGCCCAAAAAGTATGGGACAGAGTTCCAAGAACCCGATGGCACTTACCACAAAGGGCTGATGTCGAAATTCCAGAACAATATGCAATCTGCGTGGACATATATGCCCATCTCAAAAACTTATATTGCATTTCGCGATAATACATACTCACTGTGAGTTGAGATACTCGCCAAAAGCATGCCCGAAGGATAGGTACAGTAAGAACAAACACCCCGTCCCCATTCCAATGGTCAGCTAGAACTGCATACGGTTCGTGATGGGTAAGTTGCTTAAGCTTTTTATAATATTGGGACAAGGACGGTGCTCGTTGTTTATCGAACTCCAATACTTTGTTCAAGGAACGAAAGACCAAGGAGGACCGTGAATCCAAGGGCAAGGATTGAATGTAGTGTTGGACCTGTAGATAACAGAAGGCTTGGTCTGCACCCAGTTGGTACATAGTTCACAAGTCAGGAAAAGGTAACAATTGTCCATCACTGTTAAGTAAGTGACCCAGTTGGGTAATTCCCTTAATCCGCCACTGTCAAAACCCAGCCGTTTCAGATCCAGGGCTAAAATCCCCATTCCCCTGAATGGGCAGCAAGTATGCGCACAGTCGAGGTATCTGCAATAACTTAGTCAATGCACGCCAGGCTAATCGCAATGGTTTTATGGAGAGGAAGTGAATTAAAAATGATGAGAGGGCAGCGAATGACACCTAAATAACATAGGGTAATGCCCAGGGGGCTACCAAGGCCTGTTCAGCCGGGATGTGGACATAATTGGACTGCCCAATCAGCCAATCTCTAATTAAACAAAGGTTCCCCACCAAATTGTATAGCCCTAGATTCAGGGCACCCATGCCACCTTCTCCCCAACGTTCCCGTAGTCTAGCCAAGGGTATCCTGGATTTACCACCTCTCCAAAGAAAAATGCGCAGCTCTTTATCCAAGGAAGATAGATCCTTATGGCAGAGGGATAATGTTATATTTTGTAACATATATAACCATTTGAGTAACAATAACATCTTAAATAAATTGAGTCCGCCCCCAAAAAAAGAGGCAAATTCCTCCATGTGCGAAGTTTGTCTACAGTATTTTTAAGTAAGGGAACAACATTGGCGGTATATAAATGGTATATTTTGTAACATATATAACCATTTGAGTAACAATAACATCTTAAATAAATTGAGTCCGCCCCCAAAAAAAGAGGCAAATTCCTCCATGTGCGAAGTTTGTCTACAGTATTTTTAAGTAAGGGAACAACATTGGCGGTATATAAACTAGCCGGGGCGTGCGGGATTGTGATCCCTAATAATCTGAAGGACACCGTTGCCCATGGCAATGGGAAGGCCCCAGGCCATCGCTCACGAAGAGTGTCTGGGAATGCCAGGGCCTCCGACTTGGTGAGATTAAGTCGGAGACCTGCAAATCAGCCAAAGTCCAGAAGTAATTGCATAAGGGGTGGGAGGGGTTGTGCGGGTCTGTTAAAAATAGCATAAAATCATCGGCGAAAGCCACATACTTGAATATCTCAGATTGCAATCTAATGCCTCTCACCACTGGGGTATGTAAAATAGATAATAAAAGTGGTTCCAGTTGTAATAGAAATAGCAAGGGTGATAATGGACAACCTTGTCGTGAACCACGAGAAATTGAAAACACCTCAGACTGCGACTTATTGGCAATAATAACAGCAGTTGGATCCTGATAGAGGAGCTGTATGGTTTCATAAAACAATCCATCGAATCCCATGACCCGCAAAATATAAAATAAATATTGCCACTCCACTCTGTCAAATGCTTTCTCTGCATCAAAGCTGATCAAAAGATAGGGGCTATCCATTTGTTGACTCATCTCCATAGCTGCCAAAATCTTTCAAATATTAGTCAAGTCATAACGTCTACGGACAAAGCCCACCTGATTGGAGCCAGTCAAGGATGGGATCACCTCAGCCAGTCGATCCGCCAAAATTTTTGCCAGAAGTTTTTGATCATCATTGAGCAGAGAAATTGGCCTATATGAAGCCAGCAAGTGAGGCTCCTTACTCGGCTTGGCAATGAGGGTGACATTGGCCCTATTAACGTGAAGAGGATATTCACCTTTGACTATTAAATCTGAAAAGGTACGAGCTAGCAAAGGACCCACCAGGTCCTGTAGGCATTTATAAAACTCCGCAGTGAAGCCGTCTGGGCCAGGGGTCTTAAAGCGTTTTGTTTGCCAGATAGCTAACTGTTCTTCCTCACCTCCCAGGGGCCTGTTGAGCCACGTCTTTTGTGCCACAGTAAGACTCAGTAAAGTAAAATCAGCACAGAACTGGTCACAGGCTTCTTGGTTCCAGCTCTCAGTTGTATAGAGTGTGGGAAAAAAAATGATGAAATTGAGAAAGAATCCCCTTAGTGTCAGTAATTAAATTGCCCCCAGCAGATCGGATGGCGGTGATATGACAGGAGTGTCGAGCTGCTTTAATCAAATTATTCAAAAGTTTCCCAGATTTATTACCAAATTGATGTAGGCAAAACTGATAATACAGAAGACTCTTTTTAGTCCTCTGATGGAGCAAAGAATTAACAGCCCCTTGTATCATCTGGTAATTGTCTCTGTTGGCAGGGAGGTTCGAATGAGCCAATTTACCCCGAGCGTCGCTCAGTTGTCTGCTTAAGGCAAGACGCTTATCGAGTGTTTTTCGTCTATGGGCCACATAGGAGATGATGTCGCCCCTTAGGACAACCTTTGCAGTATACCAAAAAAGTACTGGATTGGATGCATGTTCCTCATTAAGACTTGCATGGTCTTTCCAGCTGGATCGTAAGTAATCTTGAAATTTAGGATCGTCCGCCAAAAAATATGGGTATCGCCAGAAGCGATGCAGGGATTGAATAGAGGAAAGTTGTATGTCCAACCATATTGGGGCGTGATCTGATAACAGGATGTCACCTACGCACGCATCACCAATCTTTTCAAACAAGGGGCCACTGACAAATAAATAGTCTAATCGAGACCACATATCATGGGCACGAGATAAATGTGTAAAATCTCGTTCAGCAGCGTGAAGTATACGCCATGCATCTACAAGATGTAGGGACTGTTCGAGTCATAGCAAGCCTTTACTGGCTCCCACATCTCTAGGGGTGGCTTTAGATTTATCTAATTGCAAATCTCTGATAGCATTAAAATCTCCCCCCATAATAATTAAATCATCAATATAGGGAAGCAAGAGACACTGTAGCTCTCGTAAAAAAGTTGGAGTATAAGTATTAGGTGCATACACATTGCACAGTACCAACTGAACATCATATATCTGAGTAACTAAAAGAAGATAGCACCCTTGGGGATCTTTAATATCTTTTTGGATTTTAAAAGGTAGTTGTTTAGTGAATAAGATAGCCACACCAGCATATTTAGAAGATGCGGAAGCAAAGTAGACATCTCCTACCCAGCTTCTACAAAGCTTGCCATTTTCTTTATCAGTAAGAGGGTCTCCTGAAGAAAGGCAGTATTTACTTGTTTCTTCTTGAGGTGACTTAGAATTTTGGACCGTTTAATAGGGGAATTTATTCCACAGACATTCCAGGATACAATTCTAGTACCCCTAGCAGGAGCAATTTCCGAGAATAACATATAACATGGACAGACAATACGCATCGGTATTGCAGGAGCCTTCCCAGCAGAGGCCCCCACGTGACTGAGTTACACAGGTTTTGAACAGAGAATCATACGTCTTACCAAGCATGGAGAATACATAGAAATAGTACCCCCCTCTGCCCCACCTCCCAAATCCCAACCTCACCCCCCTCTCCCCCCATACTCCCTCATTCCATTCTTCCCGTTACCATGAAGATCACCACCATGCACAGAGACGTCCACCCTCCCCTCCCCCCCTTTCCAGCCCCATCCACAACCAATATGTTAGTAGATGAAAACAACAGCGGGAGTGCATAACAGCCTGAAGACATAGAGCAAGCACTGTTTACCTTGTTGCGAACTAATATATAACAAAGGTAACACAACATTTAACTGGCGGAGTATCAGGTCAATTGTCTTCTTGGCTCTGACAATAACTCTAGGCTTGTACTGAATAGGACCACCTGTCCCATGACAGTGAGTAGCAAGTAAAGCAGGATCAAGCAGTGTTTCACCACTTGAATAGCATATAGTCAAATCTTCCTCAGGGAGCTGGTCCTCAGACTCCATTAGTTTGGATCCTCGCTTACCCCCTGGGGACTTTGCGGTGCAATAGAAGAGGAGGTGCGCATAAACTCCTTCACAGCTTCTGCCTCCATGAACCAGTGAACACCCTCCCGAGTCACTACTCTAAGCTGGGCAGGGTAAACTATAGTTGCTCGGAGTCCTGGTTCAATTAGCTTAGTGCAAAGAGGAGCCATGATGCGGCGTTTGGCAGCCAGTGTCGCCGAAAAATCTTGAAATACCAAGATTTTCTTGTTGTTATAGGTTAAAGGCTTTCCTGCCCTTGTTGCCTGCAAGATCTCGCTCTTATGAGCGAAATTGAACAATTTTGCAATAACGACATAGGGCCGAAGGTCAGAGTCGCGTTTCAGGCCGAGACGGTGCGCTCGCTCGATATGTACAGGGCCATGTGCGCGCGAAAGGTTCAGCTCCCCCTGCAACCATTCTTCAAAAAAGAGCGGCAGGTCTTTTTCCACCAAGGTCTCTGGGAGCCCCAAAAAGCGAAGGTTAGATCTTCGTGACCTATTTTCTAGGTCTTCTAAACACTCGGTATGTTTTTCTAACGTCGCTTTGAGCACAGCGATTTCATCTTGGGAGACCTGGCAGCCATCATGGAGGTCAGAGATGTGCTGCTCAAGGTCCGAAAACTGAGCCTCATACCCTACAACTGCCGTGGTAAGTGAGTGAGCTTTGCAGAAATTGTTTTAAGTTCGGGGCCTAACATTTCAGCGATTGCTGCCTTGACTTTTGCAATCGCCGCCGTAGACAGCAGTGCCTGGGGATCCAGCGCCATATTGGGCTGTGCCTCCAGGGCACATGGCTTTTCTTTCTCCTTCTCTTTTTTATTTAATCTTGACGCCATCGTGCTTACCGGGAAATGTGGCTGTCCCAGATGAAGCTCCCAAGAATTCCTATTGTAAGCCTCGAGGAATTACGCTGTGGATGGGGCTGGATCACAGAGGGCCAGCGCTGCGAAGGGAAATCACGTCTTTCCCTTACTTTGCATCACGTGACCTATCAGATTCTGCATATCTTTGACGTCACTATTAAAGAAGCTTAATGCACAACTGCGGGTTCTAGCCTCCCCGCAATTTCTTTCAAAGAAAGTTGAAGGAAGAAAGGCAATGGTAAGCTCTGTCCGGATAATCTTTTGATGTCTTATTAAATATTTTTGAAATGTTTTTCCATTATTTAGTGCATTCAGGATACATGCGTATCATTCTCTATTTATGTATTGTTATTTTTCAGAGTTAAATACAAACAGTTGAAAGTTAAAACTATTTCATTGGCAATTTATGACGCCGCATTGCCTGTTTTTCTGAATTATCTAGTCAGCAATATAATCGTGAGTATCACATTTAATTTCAAGGGTACTTTTGGTTAAAATACATGGTATTTAATTTTATGCATTTTTATAAAACAAACTTTTAAAAAATTTTCTGTGTCCTGTAATTTGTGGAACACAAGTTATATTTTCGTCAGGCCAAGTTAAATTCAGCTTGTTCCCCCTGATGAAGCCAATTTCGGTGAAACAACAGGCCTTTGTCGGGGCTTGCAATTTCTTACTTTATTTCCCACACTGGCAATGTTTGTGAACTACGAATTATCGTCTGCAAAACTGTGAGTTAAAACAGACAAACTTTTTGGAATTACCTTAAGAGTTTCAACAACAGGATTTACAGCTGTAGTAATCAGCATGCATCTTTGAAATGTCAATCTCTAGGTCATTATCTTAATATATGTTATGAATCTGGTACTGAATGTGGACCCTTTGCCCGAGGCGGAGTTTGCGTTACCTAAGGAGGAAAACCCCCACAGGTCTCCACTGTCGGGAGGTGAGGCTGGAGAGGAGCAGGAGCCAGCTGGAGCTTCGCCACTACCAGCCCATGTTCCCCGTGGGTTAAACTCTTGGGTGCCAGGGCCAGCTGGATTTAGGTGGGCCCCTGTGAGGATGAGCCTGGAGAGCGTGG
This sequence comes from Rhinatrema bivittatum, assembly GCF_901001135.1. Taxonomy (NCBI): domain Eukaryota; kingdom Metazoa; phylum Chordata; class Amphibia; order Gymnophiona; family Rhinatrematidae; genus Rhinatrema; species Rhinatrema bivittatum. The sequence goes on along the minus strand of NC_042618.1, from coordinate 75,102,370 downwards.
ACAGCTGGAGGTAAGGCGGTCTGGTCCATGGTCAGAGGCAGGAGGCAAGAGGAAGTCCGGTCCAGGGGTCAGGGGCAGGCAGCAAGAAGCAAGATGAGATCCGGTCCAAAGGTCAGAGGCAAGTGGCGAGAAGCAAGGCGAGGAGAAGTCCAGTCCAAAGGTCAGAGGCAGGTGGCGAGAAGCAAGGCGAGGAGAAGTCCGGTCTAAAGGTCAAAAGCAGGGAGGTCCGTCCGAAGGGGCGAAAGAGTGAAAGGCTGGAGCCGGAAGGCTGGATCAGGAAGGCTGGATCCCACAACGAGGTGACTTGTTGCCAAGTCATCCAATGGGTGTCCGTCGCAGTCTTATGTAGGGCAGAGGCCCTGACGTCATCCGAGGGGGCCTCCAAGGGATGGATCGGTTCAGCCACCACCCCTAGGCATTGATTCATTGCTGGTGCCAAGCTGCTCCCCTTCCCTGGCTAACCTCCAATATATGAACAATATACCTCCAATATATGAACAATGCCATTCAACATTCAGAAAGAAATTGAAAACCTGGCTGTTCGCAGAAGCCTACCGCTGAAGGATCTCCTCAACCATCACTGACTCTCATTCTCCCACCCCTCCCTAATCCCTACCCCCCCTCTTTTCCCTCTCCCCTTCCCCCCCTCCCAACCTCACCCTCTCCTTCTCCCACTGGACATACCATGCTAATAACTGCCTAGGATAAATCTATGTTTATGTATCTTATAGTTTTTGTTGATTATATATTTATCTCTCTCTAATTGTTTCTTAGTTTAAATTCTGTACTGTCTTCCATTGCCCAGGTTTTACGCTCCCTGTTTAATGTAACTTTACTTTCTACCTTGATGTTAATTGGTTTCCCCTCAGTTACATTGTAAACCGGTACGATAAGACCTAGTCTTGAGCATTGGTATAGTAAAAGAAATTAAATAAATAAATAAATAAATAAATAAATAAATATGTGCAGCACTCCTGAACCTTAGTTCCTCTGGTGATCCTCAAAGGGGCCGATGCAATATAAAGTGCGGAAAGCAGGCACTGAAAAGTCAGCGCCTGCTTTCCTAACATGCGCATGGCGCCCGCAAGGGGAGCACCATGCAATACCCAAATTAGGGGGTCGCAACCTTAGCGCCTCCTTGCTAACGTGACCCCACCGCGGCTCCTGGTTATGAAGCATAAGTACGAGTGTACAGCAGACGTCTGCAACTTATCCAGATAAGTATTAAAAAACGCCACATAGCCGGATAAGTAAGATAGCTGGATAAGTTTTAAAACACTAGTTGTTTGTCTATCTTACTTATCCGCCAATGTAGCACTTTTCTTTTATTTATCCGGCTATCTTACACGGCTGGATAAGTCTTAAACAGTTCTACTTACCGGTAAGTTGCCACAGTGCTATTTAGCTGCATATTTGCTATGTTTAAAATACATGCCGCATATTTTTTGATACGTGAACATGTTGTTGGATAGACTTACGAATATTTCATATATTGTGCGCACATTTGCAAGCACAATCTAGAATACATGTGCATGCGTGACTGCGTCCGTATAACTGTGTATATGGGTGCGCTTACGCATGCTTTAAAGTTATCCTCTGAACCAACTAACGTATTAGCTGGCTGAAATATAGCCTGCTAAATGCCCAAATATCCATTTAGCCAGATAATTTCTGAATTATCCATCTAAGTGCTTCTGAATATGACCCTCCTGATGTCTATTTCAAATATTATAGACATTTCTATCTAAAACTTTACATGTAGTTATTTCAAACCACAATTTTACCCAGGAGAGCTATTTCAGAAAATTTACAGTAGGCTGAAGTGTCAAGGTCATTCATGTTATCTAACATCCTAAAGAGATTACAGAAATCTGTCTATACAGAAAATCTGCATGCTCTGCGCACCTTAAAAGTATACAAGGGATGTCCGGCAGAGTTAGAGGAGATGTATTGCTTCTTAAGAGCATGGAATTCTGTGTAAGCCGTGCCACCTTGTTTATAATTACAGAAGTTATCATAATCTGCAGTGAATTTGCACTGCCTTTTGCCACGTTCATCAGTTAGACTTAATTTTTTATTTTAAGTCTTGTTTTCCTTTAGGTTTCTCCCTTATAATGTCCCCTGGGAGCAGCAGGAGAGCCACAGATGGCATCACACCCGCTGGGTCTGATTGATTTGTCATGGCTACAGTGTCACACATGGCATCATAAGCATTGCACCAACTACTCGTTGACCCCCTTCATGCTAAGGACAACTTTAGAAGAGCAATGGAATTCCAAGGATTATTTTAAAGAAATGTAAAATGGATGACCGGGAAGTGAAATTTACTGTTATCTGCCATGAGTGCTTTTGAAATACTCCAAAATGCACAGAAGCTGTGGCTTTGGTTTTTAACAATGCTCGAGAGGTGCAGATCTGTCGTACAGATGTGGGAGTGTTTATAAATTAAAGACCAAGAAAGAGAGAGTGCACTCTCCATTCCATCACTGATTCTTAGTCCTGCAGCCCGAGGGGGTAATAAAGGGAAAATGTAGCAGCAAGAATGAAGCAGTGCAGTCCATGTAAGGGAAGTGATCTCTTTAACATATCCGTATTTTCCATGTTGCAAAGCAAAATTGCAATTGAGTTCTTTCAGACACATATCTGCTGTAAGAACAATGCTTCAGTACATTGAAATGTAACTTGCAACAGAAACGTTGTCCTGTAACCCTCTCCTGCAGGCACACCTACCAGGTCGGCTTTTCAGGATATCCATAATGAATATACATGAGATAGATTTGCATGCACTGGAGACCCAAGGTGTGCCAATCCACCTCCTGCATATTCATTCTGGCACTTCGGAAAACCCAAGTAGCTCGTGTGCTCCCAGGAGAGGTGGGAAACAGGCTAAATTTGTTAAGGGGCCAATTTTCAAATTACGTACCTAGATCCTGTACCTAATTTTCAAAAGAGAGACTATCTTCATGGATTTCTTTTGAAAATTGCCTAGAGGTATAAAGGATTTGTGGATGCTGCACCTGCATGTCCGTGCCATCAGAGTTTTGCTTGAAAACAACGCTCGTGGATTTGAAAATCCCATTTGCATTACCCTCTCTCCACCCCCTCAGGAACGCCTTCCCTTAGGCCGGCTTAAAGTGCATGCATTATGGAACTTTGTACAGGCTTGAAGCTAGACCGAGGGAGGGCAATCTTCAGGCAATTAATTTCCCCGGGAAAATGGATTTGAAAATTGTGCTCTGAATAACTGTTCCAGTGTATTAGACCAAGAGAAACTTCATAATACCAGGAAAAGAAAAGGAAAATACGCAGATGAGCTAAATAGAATAATAAGGAATCAATGACGGCAGAAAAAGACCAAAATGGTCCATCTAGTCTGCCCAGCAAGCTTCCCGAGGTAGTAACTGCAGCTCCATGCCGGTTAAGCTTCTTTATTTATTCCCATCATTGACACAGAAAACCTCATTGGGATAGATTTAAGCTTTCCTGTTAGAGAAACACCAGTTTCATCCTCTGCAGAATAGGAGTGGAGAACCCAGACAGTGTTAGTCGTAGGCGTTCATCTTTCTGCAACTTCTCCACATAATACAATGAAACCCACAATACAAGGAAGGGATATATCAGATACTAGCATCCCTCAACAAAACAGAGAAAGGCCCCTATTCTGCTTCTCTTTAAGTCCCATTCCAGATTCCAGATATTGATATGGGTGATTGAAACTAAAGTTCCCTGTGGTAGCGATAAAATTCACCACTCAATGTCAGCCCCAGGAAAAGGATAATAATCCTTTGGTTTCAAACGGAAATTCATCTGTGTTCTGAAAATGTATTGTGTGTTCCATTTGTGAAAAGTTTCCCCAGGAACGCCTGGAACTACAGGCTTTCTCTGGGATCAGCTCAAATGACTGACGGAAGACACCTGGCAGGGCCTGTGGCACTTCGACCATCACCTCCTGCTTGCAAAAGTATCTCTGCGTTTTAAAGCTGTTAATAATCCGAGCATTATGGGAAGACGAGAAAAAGCTGGAAGCTATCCAAGAGGCAGCTTCTGACTTCAGGGGCCAAGCAGAGCCTTTGAAAATAGACACCCAGGACATATTTGAGGGCCAACTCTGGCACCTTTGATCAAATGAGGACATTTGATATACAGAAAGTAATCTATCCTTAGGCATTGTACATAAGTGTCAAGTATACTGTGTAAGCATTGCCCATGCTTCAGCTGAAATATGTCTGGAAAAGTTCTACATTGTGCGAGGCTTCTCTCTCTCATGTATTCATGGGCCTACATTGTAGCATGTAACAGTGAAGTCAAATAGGTTGCTCTAATTATATTTATCCATATCAACCATTTACTATTCACAAGAAGGAAGCAACAGCAAATTCATTACCTGCCTAGAGGAGAAGGTGTGGCCTGGTAGTTACAGCAATGGGTTGAGAACCAAGCCAACCGAGGTTCAATTTCCATCTCTCCCACTGACATTCCTTGTGACCTTGGGCAAGACACTTTATCTCTTGTTGCCTCAGGTACCCACCTAAATTGTAAGTGCTTTGAGGCAGAGACTTAAAGGTGAATTTTAAAAGGGCTGCACACTCAAAAAAGTCAGAGATGCGCACGCATATATTGCTTATTCGCGCCAGGGAGATTTTATAAACATCGCACATACGTGCGTAAGCATCAGTGCACAAATATCTTTCATCTTGCAAAAAAAGGGGCAGGTCAAGGGTGTTCTGGGGTAGGGTCACCATATACATACGTAAACAGCGATTTTATATTCTGCAAATGCAGTGCGCACACGGCTCGTCTCTGCACACATTTATTTCGGCTATTTTTCAGGTGTAAGTCTGAATAAGAAAAACAAAATAAATCAATGCTAAGGTCTAAATGCTTCATTCAATACCTTAACAATAATTTATTTCTTCTATAGTCTTTAATATTTTTACATTTTTTGTTGTACTTAAAATAATATTGATTGAATAAAGGGTAAGTTAGTTGGATTTACTTACTTAGTCTGGGCTGTTCCATTTTTTGTTTTTCTGATTCGTCATAAATAGAACAGTAGGGACGGTCGGGGAGTTGTGTTGTAAGTCTGAATAAAACAATTTATAGCCAAATATGGACTGCATGAGGGGGACTGGGTGAACTGGGGAGTGCAAGCTAAAGAACCTGGGAGGTCTTGATGACCTAGAGATAGACTGGGCCAACTGGTGGACGAACTGGTCAAACTGGTCATTTCCTTCACGCACGTATGTTATAAATTTGCCTCACATGCGTGTGCAAAAGCTGACAATTCCCTAAGGAAAATGCGCAACCAGCAGATGCTCGAGTAAATGCTTAAAATGAAGGGCACACATACATGTGCTAGGCGTATTTTATAACATGTGCAGGTACTTGCTGGACGATATAAGATTCCTGCATATGTGGCTGCGCGCCCACATACGTGCATATATGAGCACATGCGCACTCATTTTAAAGTCGCTTTCTCTTTGTACCTGAATTCTAATAATGCTGTAAGCTGTCTTGAGCAATATTTGGAAAGGCAGGCTGAAAACAAATAACTATTGCCAGTGTTTGGGGGCTGCAGAGTCAGGTCAAATCTAAAATAGTAACATAAATTAGCGCCTTTTTTAAAATTTAAGACAAACGTCTTTGAATTTTCCTAGTAAAGGAAACAAGAAAATGTAACTGGAGGATGCCTGGTCATGGTTCTTTTCCTTCTGCTCTCACCTCCCCTCATCATCTCTCTGTGCCCCTCCCTCTGCTCCCACCAAACTCAGCTGGACAAGACAGATCACCCTGTGCCTGCAACAAGTGTGCTGACATACCAGGCAAGGAACAGCTTAACCGGCAGCTCGGAGGAGCAGCGTCAGGACGCACAGCTGCTCACCTGTTCAACAGGATTCCCTCCCATTTCCATTGCTCAACTTTACTTAATTTGGAAAGGTGTACTATGCACATACAAAAAGAAAACAAACAGCACACTACTAAAAGGTACAGAGAGATTTATAATGGAAACCAAAAGCTGGCTGTGTGCAATGTGCATGTGTCTTAGAAATTACAGCTAAAAGTGAAGTGTAAGGGATACACGGATCCCTCACTAGTAAGGTTTTCCCTATTTTGTACCAGCATGAGGGCCTTGCAGATTTTTAGACCATCCCTAAAAGTTTCAGTTGACGAAGGTGTGGAGGAGTAGCCTAGGAGTTAGAGCAGTGGGCTTTAAACCAGGGAGACCAGTATTCAGATCCCACTGTTGCTCCTTGTGACCTTGGATAAATCAAATTACCCTCCAGTGCCTCAGGTATAAACTTAGATTGTGAGCTCTCTGGGGACAGAGAAATAACCAGAGTACCTGAATGCAATCTGCTGAAAAGTGGAATACAAACAAATCTAACAAGGCTGGGACTGGTCAGCTTGGCCCTATATGTTGTAGCTGAGAAGTATTTTTCGGCTGTGGTCCCTTTCTAGGCCCACCCTGGCCTGGAGAAGAAAAGGGAAAGGGGGTTTTGTGGAGATTCATTTTTTGGAAAAGAGATGTTTCTTGATGCTGTTGTTGGATTTTATCTCAGTTTCAGGAGGGAATCCCCTGCATGAGTGAAAGGGAATCTGGGGGCGTTGCTGGCCCTATACCCAATTGAAGTAGAGAGTGGCTTCTGCACCTCCCTGGAGAAAAGACGTTTTTTCAAAGAAGCAGTTTGTTGCAGTTTTGGAAGTTTTTGGAGTTTGCCATCCAAAGTCCGAAGAGTTCTGATTACCATTAGAGAGACTGAGACCTGGTCTTTTTTTTTTTTTCAAAAGCCCACTTTCAGTTACCCAGGAGTGTGGATGTTAAGTTTGTCCCTGCCCCATAGGGTTTACTGGCTCAGAGATCAATGAAGTGAGAGCAGGCACTATGAAACTTGTATGTTTTTATGAAGATTCCTGTACTTTATCTTTTGACTGGACTGTGCAGTTATTTTTGTTACGGTAAAGTTAATTTGAACACCAGCTATAGTGTCCTGCCTGTTCCTTATCCTGAAGGAAGGTTCCCATCCCTGTGAGCCAACGGACAATGAGTACTAACTGGGAGAATAGAGAGACCGAAAGTAGGTCCTTCATTCCCCTGCACGCCTTGAGCCCAGAAAGTTAAGCCTCCCCCCATCAAGAGAATCCACTCCCCGGGGTTGAAAGGAATAGAACTAGAGAAACTCAGCCCCAGGACTGAGTGTTTCTCCTGCATGATTTCGGCCCTAACACTGACGTTAGGAGTTACACAAGTTTGGATCTTGTTGATTGTAAAGCAGCATATAAATGAAAATGATTATTATCTTTTAAAGATTTGTGATGTTACTCAAGCATTTTAATTGATTACTGCAACAAAGTTGACTCATGAGGCTTTCATCCATCAGCATCTAAGACTGCATCCTAAATCATACAAGCCATACTATATGTAGCTGTTTCTTGAGTAAAGAATTATTACACAGCTCTATGAGTTCATTAGTTAGGTCAATCCGATTGTGTAGTGGATCTCAAGTGGCTCTGTTAACTCATGGGCAATTTTCTTGGGGTTAAAGTGCGTTAAAAAATGTTAGATTATCTTCAAGAATGGCACAGCATACTAGAGTGGTGTTCCCAGCTTGGCTGACTTTTATTTACATAGTTCATAAACAGGTTTGCACTAAATAGTACATATCAAACTTACTTCCCTGATAGCACTTTCAATTACTGGACAAGCTGATGTAGGCAAATATCAGAAGTCCAATGTCTCTTGGAGTCACCTGATAATCCCAGATAGTACTTAACTTTTGTTTATTCCTTAACCTGAACTCCAGCATTGATTAACTTGCCACCCAAGTTCTGGCTGTGGCACACAGACAGGCAGAAATATCCCCATGAAGCTACGGACTCCTCTTTATCATCGAAGACTGGGACAACTACTGAACCCTTCTGCAGAATCTACCAGATGTAGAGAGATAAGAACATAAGAACTTGCCATGCTGGGTCGGATCAAGGGTCCATCAAGCCCAGCATCCTGTTTCCAACAGAGGCCAAACCAGGCCATAAGAACCTGGTAATTACCCAAACACCAAGAAGATCCCATGCTACTGATGCGATTAATAGCAGTGGCTATTCCATAAGTAAAATTGATTAATAGCCATTAATGGACTTCTCCTCCAAGAACTTATCCAAACCTTTTTTGAACCCAGCTGCACTAACTGCACTAACCACATCCTCTGGCAACACATTCCAGAGCTTAATTGTGCATAGTGGATGCCCTTCAAGGGGTCTCTGTTCAAACAAATGGTAATGGAACCCATGAGGGAGGAAGTTCTACTCAACCTAGTGCTCACTAATGGGGATAATGTTTCTAATGTCTGGGTGGGTGCTCACCTGAGCACCAGTGATCATCAAATGATATGGTTTGATATCGCAAATAGGATACAGAGAGGTCACACAAAGACCTGAGTTTTGAATTTCAAAAATACGGACTTTGTTGAAATGGGGATGTACCTGGAGGTAGAACTAGAAGATTGGGAGAAAATGAGAGAGAGAGAACAACAGTGGGCCAAACTAAAAAGAGCAATTACAAAGGCAACAAATCTATATGTTAGAAAAGTAAACAAAAGAAAAAGAAATAAGAAACCGATCTAGTTCTCAAAGGAAGTGGCTGATAAAATAAAGGCAAATAAAACCTAGCGTTCAAGAAATATAAAGGATCCCAAAAAGAGGAACACAGGGAAGAATATCTGGTGAAACTGAGGGAAACGAAGAAAGAAATCAAGAAAGCAAAAAGTCAGGCAGAAGAAAGGCTTGCCAAAGAGGTAAAGCGAGGTGACAAAATATTTTTCAAATATATTAGAGAAAGGAGAAAGTTCTGAAGTGGTGTAGTGATCAGTGTGTGGAGAGAGACGAAGAAATGGACAAAATATTAAACAAATACTTCAGTTTGGTGTTCACTAAAGAAGACTCTGGAGAAGGACCGTCGCTAGTTGACAAGGCTGTGGATGGGGTGGAATAGATGAAACTCCGTATGGGAAGAACTAGGAAAACTGAAAATGGACAAGGCCATGGGGGCCAGATGAGGTACATCCCAAGATACTGAGGGAGTTCAGAGATGTGCTGGTGGGTCTGCTGAAAGACAGCTGATGCAGACAGAGAGGTATATAGATGAGACCTTCAGGGACATAGTAGTCAAGTCCCAACTCCATTCTGGCAGCCCTGCTGCTCCCTTGGAGAAGAAAGGTCTCAAGATCGGAGAGCATCAACCAAGTACAGCAGGAAATGATTCTGTAGCAAGGACCTGCTATCCAGGTGGTGCATTGTCCTCTCGCACCGAGGATGTGTCTCCCAGGGCTACTGCCCAGGAGGGAAGGGTTAGGTCAGTCATCATAGTTGGTAATTCAATTACTAGGAATGTAGACAGCTGGGTGATGGTGGGCATGAGGATTGCCTGGTAACATGCCTACATGGTGCGAAGTTGGCGGACCTCATGCGTCACCTAGATAGAATTTTAGACAGTGCTGGGGAGGAGCCGGCTGTCGTGGTACATGTGGGCACCAACGACATAGGAAAATGTGAGAGGGAGATTCTGGAAGTCAAATTTAGTCTCTTAGATAGAAAGCTGAAATCCAGAACCTCCAGGGTGGCATTTCTCTGAAATGCTTCCTGTTCCACGCGCAGGTCCCCAGAGGCAGGCAGAGCTCCAGAGTCTCAATGTATGGATGAGACGATGGTGCAGGGAAGAGGGATTCAGTTTTATTAGGAACTGGGGAACCTTTTGAGGAAGGGGGAGTCTTTTCCGAAGGGATGGATTCCACCTTAATCAGGGTGGAACCAGGCTGCTGGCGCTAACCCTTAAAAAGGACATAGAGAAAATTCTAAACTAAATCAAAGGGGAAAGCTGACAGTCACTCAGCAGCACATGGTTCAGAGGGAGGGGTCTTTGAAGGATACTAATGAAGCATTAGTTAGGGCATCCCAACAGAGAGGTTCCAATAATAAGAAAAGTAGTCCAAGTGCCTATAATTAAAAATTCACCTGAGCTAAAAGATTCCAATTTATCCCTGTCAACTGAAAAGCAGAATGTTAATACAAACAAAAAACATACTTTGAAATGTTTGTATGCTAATGCCAGAAATCTAAGAAGTAAGATGGGAGAATTAGAGTGTGTAGCAGTGAATGATGACATTGACTTAATTGGCATCTCAGAGACATGGTGGAAAGAGATAACCAATGGGATAGTGCTATACCAGGGTACAAATTATATTGCAATGTGTCTCTCAGATTTCAATTCCAATATTGACTGGCCTCACCTGGAGTATTGTGTTCATTTCTGGAGACCATATCTCAAAAGGGACAGAGACAGGATGGAGGAAGTCTAGAGAAGGGTGACAGTAATGGTGGAGGTCTCCATCAAATGACTTATGAGGAGAGATTGAAGGACCTAAATATGTATACCCTGGAGGAGAAGAGATGCAGGGGAGATATGATACAGACTTTCAGATACATGAAAGGTTTTAATGATGCACAATCAACAAACCTCTTCCGTTGGAAAAAAATCAGTAGAACTATGGGTCATATAATGAAACTCAGGGAGGACGACTCAGAACTAATGTCAGGAAATATTTCTTCACTGAGAGAGTGGTGGTTGCCTAGAATGCCCTTCCGGAGAAGGTGGTGAAGACAAAAATGGTGAAAGATTTCGAAGGGGCATGGGATAAACCCTGTGGATCCCTAAAGGCTAGAAGATAGAAATGAAGAAAAGAGTGCATAGAGGTAACTTGCTGGTGTGACAGTTACTACCCTTAACCAATAAGCCTTCATACTGTTAATGCAACTCCATTATTATGCTCTGCTTTTATGGCAGGGGGAAAAGGGGAATTAGATTCAGACAGCAAACAACAAGGACATTGGATTTTAAAGTCTGGGAAAACAAATAAGCATGGGGGTAACTTGCGGGTGTGGTGGTCACTAGGAATATGCTTTCGTTTGCAATGAAAGGGGAAATAGAGATGATATTTCCTATTTCGTTGCATTTTGGGGGCCCGACAAAATGATAAGAAAACCCTACAAAATTTCGTGTGGTTTTCTTATCGTTATTTAGGGGGGGAGAAAGGGCACATTAAAAAACAACCCCAAACCCACCCCAACCCTTCAAATTTAATTAATTGCAACGGCCCCCAGACTTACCGAAAGTCCCTGTGGTCCAGCGGGGTCCCGGGAGCAATCTCCCCCTCTCGGGCTGTCGGCTGCCACTAATCAAAATGGCGATGATGGCCCTTTGCCCTTACCATGTGACAGGGGCTATCGGTGCCATTGGTCGGCCCCTGTCACATGGTAGGAGCAATGGATGGTCCACGCCATTTTATAAGATGGTGCCGGCCATCCTTGCTTCTACCATGTGACAGAGGTAAGGGCAAAGGGCCATCGGCGCCATTTTGATTACTGGCAGCCGACGGCCCAAGAGGGAGAGATTGCTCCCGGGACCCCCGCTGGACCACCAGGGACTTTCGGCAAGTTTTGGGGGGGGGGGTCGGGAGGGTGGGGGTTGTAATTAATTAAATTTGAAGGGTTGGGGGTGGGTTTCAGGTTTTGTTCCAGGGCAGCCGAAATAAAATCGGCCCGAATCGCGGGAAAACGAAATTTCCTGCTGCGGGCCGATAAAGGCCGAACCGAAAAGTTTGGCCAAATCACATCTCTAGTGGTTACTACCCTTAACCAACATACTGATACTTTGAATGTAACTCCAACACTGCTCTCTGTTTCAATGGCAAGAGGTAACAGGGAACTGGACTCAGACAAAACCAACAAGGACCCTGACTTTGACGGTTTGGGAAACTAAGTAAGGGGATGACTTGTATGGCACAGCAGATGCTACCATAAACTTGCTGGGCAGACTTGAATGACCATTTGGTCCTTTTCTGCTGACATTTTCTATGTTTCTATGTTTCTAACATCAGGACATTAGCTCAGGAACCAATGAGAGAGGGACCAATTTTATATCTAGTTCTCAGTGGAGCGCAAGATTTGGTGATAGAGGTAAGGATGATGGAGTCGCTTGGCAATAGTGATCATAATATGATCAAATTTGAACTAATGACTGGAAGGGAGACAGTAAGTAAATCCACGGTTCTAGCACTAAACTTTCAAAAAGGAAGCATTGATAAAATGATAAAAATAGTTAAAAAAATTGAAAGGTGCAGCTACAAAGGTAAAAAGTGTATAACAGGCATGGACAATGTTAAAAAAATACCATCCTAGAAGCACAGTTCAGATGTATTCCACGCATTAAGAAAGGTGGAAGGAAGGTCAAACGATTGCCAGCATGGCTAAACAGTGAGGTGAAAGAGGCTATTTTTGCCAAAAGATCTTTGTTCAAAAATTGGAAGAAGGATCCATCAGAAGAAAATAGGGTAAAGCATAAGTATTGGCAAGTTAAATGTAAGACATTGATAAGACAGGCTAAGAGAGAATTTGAAAAGAAGTTGGAAACTGAAGCACAAACTGACAATAAAAACATTTTAAAATATATCCAAAGCAGAAAACCTGCAAGGGAATTGGTTGGACTGTTAAATGATCGAGGGGTTAAAGCAGCACTTAGGGAAGATAAGGTAATTGTGGAAAAGTTATCGATTTCTTTGCTTCAGTGTTTACTGCAGAGGATGTTGAAGAGATACCTATTCTGGAAATGGTTTTCAAGGGTAATGTTTCAGATGAACTGAATCAAATCACGGTGAACCTGGAAGATGTGGTAGGCCAAATTGACAAACTAAAGAGTAGTAAATCACCTGGACCAGATGGTCCAGGTGATTTACTACTCTTTAGTTTGTCAATGACATTTTAGACCTATTTCAATTAATTTGTAACTATCATTAAAACCATCCGCTGTACCTGAAGATTGGAAGATGGCCAATGTAACCCCAATATTTAAAAAGGACTCCAGGGGTGATCTAGGAAACTAAAGACCGGTGAGCTTGACTTCCGTGCCGGGAAAAATCATGGAAACTGTTATAAAAGAATAAAATCACAAACATATAGATAGACATGGTTTAATGGGACACAGCCAGCATGTAAACCGATGTGATATCTCAGACCAAATGTTGGTATATAAAAATAAATAAATAAATACATGGATTTACCCAAGGGAAGTCTTGCCTCACAAATCTCCTACCTTTTTTTGAAAGGGTGAATAAACATGTGGACAAAGGTGAACCAGTAGATGTGGTGTATTTGGATTTTCAGAAGGCATTCAACAAAGTCCTGCATGATAGGCTTCTAAGAAAACTAAAAAGTCATGGGATAGGAGGCGATGTCCTTTTGTGGATTGCAAGCTGGTTAAAAGACAGGAAACAGAGGATAGGATTAAATGGTCAATTTTCTCAGTGGAAAAAGGTAAACAGTGGAGTGCCTCAGGGATCTGTACTTGGACCAGTGACTTTTAATATATTTATAAATGATCTGGAAAGGGGTATGATAAGTGACAAAAAATTATGCAGAGTAGTTAAATCTCAAGTGGACTGTGATAAATTGCAGGAGGACCTTGCGAGACTGGAAGATTGGGCTTCCAAATGGCAGATGAAATTTAACGTGGACAAGAGCAAAGTGATGCATATTGGGAAAAATAACCCTTGCTGTAGTTATACAGTGTTAGGTTCTGTGTTAGGAATTACCACACAGGAAAGAGATATAAGCATCATAATGGATAATACATTGAAATCGTCAGCTCAGTATGCTGTGGCAATCAAAAAAGCAAACGGAATGTTAGGAATAATTAGGAAGGGAATGGCAAATAAAACAATGGATGCCATAGCGCCTCTGTATTGCTCCATGGTGAGACCACATCTTGAATACAGTGTGCAATTCTGGTCGCCACATCTCAAAAAAGATATAGTTGTACTGGCAAAAGTGCAGAGAAGGGCGACCAAGATGATAAGGGGCATGGAATGGCTGCCCTATGAGGAAGAAGAGACGACTGAGGTAGGGATATGATAGAGGTCTACAAAATCATTAAAGGGCTTGAACAAGTTCATGTAAATCAGTTATTTACTCTTTTAGATAATAGAAGGACCAGGGGGCATGCCATGAAGTTAGCAAATAGCTCATTTAAAACAAATCAAAGACAATTCTTTTTCACTCAGCACATAGTTAAGCTCTGGAATTCATTGCCAAAGGATGTGGTTACAGTAGTTAGTGTAACTGAGTTTAAAAAAGGTTTGGATACGTTCCTAGAGGAAAAATCCATATACTACGATTAATTAATAATCAATAGTAGCTTGAGATTTATTTAATGTTTGGGTACTTGCAAGGTTCTGTTGCGACCACAGCCTTCGGCTGATGTTGAGAGCATGGTGGCACGGTCGCTAGCTCATGGGAGAGTGTGAGCCCCTGAACCACGGCCTGACTCAGGGAGGAGCCCCAAGGCACACCGTGGGAGGTGAGAGCATGCAAGCATGGGCAGAGCAAGAACAAAGAAGGACTGGAACCAAGGCAAGGAACTTCAGAGCAGGAACAAGGCAGGATCAGCCCTCTGCTGGACCTACATGCTCCAGCCACTCAGTAGCCCTTTCGGACCCGCTGCTTGGGAACGACGAGTGCTTGAGGCCAGACAGAGACTGAGGGCAGGAACAAGATAAGGCAGGAACTCAGGAGCTAGGAAGACTCGGATGAAGACTCAGGTTACTTGGAAGACTCGGACAAAGACTTAGATACTCAGGAGACTCAGACAAAGACTTGGATACTCAGGAGTCTCAGACAAGGATTCAGGTTACTCAGAAGACTCGGACAAGGATTCGGGATTCAGACGAAAGTACTGGGTGGGAACTGCATCGCAGGGTGCCTTACACAGCCACCCATGGCTGGTTGCGGACCACGCTGAACGCGAAGCAGACTCCAGGCAAGGAAGTGGAACTTGAGGCTGGAACATGAAGAAGATTCAGTAGAGGCCTGCACCAGGGCACGCCCTACACAGCTGTCTGTGGCTGGTTGCAGACCACACTGAAGCGGAGCAGGTTCTGGCAGAGTCTTAGGCATGGATGGAAGCAGACACAAGGGACTCCAAAGACCGGGACAGGATTCAAGACTCAGGATTCAAGACTCAGGATTCTCAGAAGGAAGGCATTAAAAACAGAAGTCTCTTGGAGGCTTGCGCTGCAGATGAGAAGAAGGCCTTGTACCATGAAGCGCTCTACACAGCCCCCCATGGGCTGGTCAGGACCACAACAGTGGCACGCCAGGAAAGGTGGACACAAGGAATCTGGGAACTGTTTGCAGAGGCAAAGACAAAGATATCAGGACCAGGACATCAGGAACACAGAACATATGGAACATCAGAACTTTCAGGAACGGAACCATGGAATATCAGGACATCTGGAACATCAGGACATGGAACAGGCAACGAAGGAGCTCCAACGAAGGACAAGACCAGGAATATCAGGACGAGGAGACCAGGAACTCAGACGAAGAGTCATCTAGACAAGTGAAGACCACAGAAGACCTTGACCCAAAAAGGAACACAGACAACTGTGGATTCTGGATCGAAGACCCTGAGGAACAGGAACTAAGCCCTTTTATAGGGCTGAAGCAAGATGTTGAAAGATACTGGCTTCCGGTGGGGCCGCGGGCTTTTCCCACCGCTGGCCCTTTAAATACATTGAAGAGGCAAGCGCCGGCACCTAGAGGGCCTGGGGGCAGGAACAAGGACAGCGGCGTCCCTGCCGCACAAACAAAGGGACAGGCAGGCGTCGGGGGAAGCCTCCAGGCCACAGGATGAAGAAGTCCCGGCAGCGGCTCAGGATCGCAATGAAAGAGACAGTGCCAGCGGCAGTCTCCGGCCGCCCAGGGGAATCCCAATGGGGAAACCCCCGCTGCAGAGGCAGAGCTCTAGTGGCGACACAGGGCCATGAAAAGGAAGGGCAGCGGGCTTCATGCCGCAAAGGAGCATCAACTCGGCGGCGGCACTAGGCCGTGAAGATAGACAGCAGCGGTGGCCTGGGGTAGGTTAAGGGCCTGCGAGCAGGATGAGCTCCGCGAGCAGGATCGTAACAGGTTCTTGTGACTTGAATTGGCCACTGTTGGAAACAGGATACTGGGCTTCATGGACCCTTGGTCTGACCCAGTATGGAATATCTTAAGTTCTTATGTTCTTATGTACCTGTTCAATAGATCCCTAGTTATGGGAGTGGTGCCTCAAGATTGGAGAAGAGCGGTGGTAGTTCCACTTCACAAGAGTGGGAGCAGAGAGGAGGCTGAAACTACAGACCACTTAGCCTCACCTCGGTGGTGGGAAAAGTACCCACCACCGAGGTGGGTACTCTGCTGAAGGAAAGGATAGTGAACTATCTACAATCCAGTGGGTTGCTCTATCCGAGGCAGCATGGAGTCACCAGAGGAAGATCCTGTCAGACAAATCTGATTGATTTTTTTGATTGGGTGACTAAAGAATTGGATCAGGGAAGAATGCTGGATGTGATTTATTTGGATTTTAGTAAAGCTCCCATAAAGGAGACTCATGAACAAAATGAGAAGCTTGGGAGTGGGTGCCAAGGTAGTAGCATGGATTGCAAACTGGTTGACTGACAGGAGACAGCGTGTAATGGTTAATGGAACCTACTCTGAAGAAAGAACGGTGTTGAGTGCCATGGGGATCAGTTTTGGGACCAATTCTGTTCAATATTTTGTGAGCGACCTGGTGGAAGGGGTAGAAGGTAAAGTTTGTCTATTTGTGAATGATACTAAGATCTGCAACAGAGTGGACACACCTAAAGGAGTAGAGAGAATGAAAAGTGATTTAAGAAAGCTTGAAGAGTGGTTAAAGATTTGGCAGCTGGGATTCAATGCCAAGAAGTACAGAGTCATGCATCTGGGGTGCAGCAATTCAAAAGGGCTGTATGTGATGGGCGGTGAAAGACTAATGTGCATGGACTGGGAGAGGGACCTTGGTGTGATAGTGTCTGATGATCTGAAGGTGGCGAAGCAGTGTGACAAGGCAATAGCTAAAGCCAGAAGAATGCTGGGCTGCCAGTAATGCTGGGCTGCCAGTAAGAAAAAAGAGGTGATAATGCCTTTGTACAGGTCCTTGGTGAGGCCTCACCTGGAGTACTGCATTCAGTACTGGTGCCCATATCTCAAAAATGATCAAGACAGAATAGAGGCAGTCCAAAGAAGAGTAACAAAATGGTGAGGGGTCAGCATTAGAAGATTTATGAGGAGAGGTTGAAGGATCTTAATATGTATACCCTGGATGAGGGGAGGTGCAGCGGAGATATGATAAGACCTTCAGATACTTGAAAGGTTTTAATGATGCACAATCATCAAACCTTTTCCATTGGAAATAAATCACTAGAACTAAAGGTCATGAAATGAAACTCCAGGGAGGAGTCAATAGGCAAACTGGGGCAGATTTTTAAACGAGCGCGCACAGGGTACATTTGTGCGCGCTACTTGGTGCGCACAAATGTACACCTGATTTTATAACATGCGCATGCTGCCGCGCACATGTTATAAAATCCGGGGTCAGGGCGTGCAATAGTTCCCATTGCTGTATCGCCAACTTGCTTATAAAACTGGTCATCAAACATGAAATCATTTTTTTTTTAAAGCCAGTTGAATAATAAACACAATGGGGGAACATCGATTCACCTGATGTGATGACAAAAATCAGTGATCACATCAAGAACAGCATCTTGTGGTATGTTAGTATAAAGGGAGACTACCAAGCAAACATTCTGAAATGGTCCTTTATACTCCTGTAGAGTGTTGATAATGTTCCCAGAATCTCTAATGTACGATGGCAAACAAAGTCCTAGAGGTTGCAAGAAAGTATCAGTGAAAATAGTCAAGGGTCCTAGTAGCAAACCTTTTGCTGAAATAATTGGACAGCCAAGAATGTCAAGCAAAACTGACTGACACATGGGGGTAACCTGCACGGCGTGACAGATAATACCATGGGAAGCTTGCTGCCATCATTTCTATGTTTCTGTGTTTCAGTCCCTCCCCTCCAGGCAGCATAGGGGGAACAGGAAACCCTGCAGCAGAGGAAGCAAAGAGGGATCATTTTGGGGAGATTAGGAGAAGCTGAGTAGAGATCATTAGAGGGTGGGAAGAGAGGCTGGAAGATGACAGGGGAATTGGTTGGGGGGGGGTGTATGTCTGTGTTTATGACATAAGGGACAAGGGTAGGGGGCAGTGTTTCTTTGTATGAGAGAAGGGATTTGTGCCAAATGTGAATGTGTATGTCATATTGGATATAGGATGTTAGAGAAGGGATACAAGGAAAAGCAGGTCAGGAACATGGTAGGGACACTTCCCTCCTCTCCTCCCCAACCACTGCAATTCAAATCTTCCCTCCCTTAATCTTGAATTCTTTTTCCCAGATTCTAAAACCTCCTTTCCTTCCTACCTCTTCCTTCTCCCCCGATCCTGAAACCCACTCCCCAACTCTTCCTATTCTCCTTCCTCAAATCAAGAACCTCCCTTTCTCTCCCTCCTCTTCCCCATTCAAGATTCCTAATCTTCTCTATTCCCCATCCCTAGTTTTCTAGCCATTAACAACATTGTAACAGTGCATTGGAAATAATATGTTATTTAAATGTGAATGATACATTGTAACTTAGTTTCTTTGGGTGATATATTTGTTAGCAATTCTCTGTGTGTGAATATATACTATTTTTAAGAGTGTTCATGTTCTATTAAGTGTTGATGATACAATGAAATAGATATAGTAGGTGTATCTTGATTGATTTTTTAGTATGAATTTTTTTATTTATTTTACAACCAAAGGAAATTGAATTTTGATATTAGGTGAGATTATTTCATTTGTGAGATAAAAAGAGAACAAGAAAGAGTTAAAAACAATAAAATGTGTTGTGAAACATCTTAAAATTAGTTTATCAATAATTTTTGAAAGATAAACAGACTTAAAATTCTTTTTTTTTTTTTTTTACAAATGTGATTCCATTCATCTAGTTTTAGAGAGTCCAGTTTTGTTTTGTTTTTTTAACAACACCATAGAGTTAACAACAGTGATGCCTAAGATTGTAAAACATCTTATATATTACCATGACCTAGCTCTAGCCAGGAAACTAGGATGGCTTTGCTGTAAAGAGACAGTGGAAACACACAACAGAAAGGAGTAGAATGACCAAGTTCCCTGATCCTTCAATAAATTTGAAGAAAGATAAAAAAAAACATGAAAATTATTTGTAAGAGATGATCAGGGTTAAAATGCTAGAGAGACGCATATAAGCATACAGATCCTGCTATGTCTGTAAAAGAGTCCCTTAATGGCATCACCGAGGGAGGGATAGTATAGCATTTTTTCTAAACAGTTGCAGTTTAGAACTGTGAAAAGAGTGTCATGGACTGCTGAGGTGTACAGACCTCTATATTGTTATTCTGTGGCTAAATAGGCCCTAAAGCAGTTTAAAAGTAAAAAAAAAAAAAAAAATCAGTGAGGGAATATTTTTAAGTTATAGTGTGAATGAGAAATTGTTTGAAAGGTAACTAGAATTTTATATCTTTAGAGCTGTTCAGGAAGGAGCAGTTTAAAATTAAGTTGAAGCTGTGCTGTGGAAATGATTATTGGTCAGCATAATAAAGGTGTGTGTGAGTGAAATGAAAGAGACAGAGTATTATGAACCAAATGACTAAGCCTGACGATTAATAATTAGCAAAACTACACAGCATGCATATGCCATAGCTTGGAACCAGAGAGAATAACTATGAAAATTTCCTACTCCATAATAGAATACAGCGCTAAAGATCAAACAAGTTTTGACTCTGCCCAAACTCATATATATATTGGCAGTTTACAAATACTGATATGTTATAAAAACAGTAATTTTTATTATCTAAAATAAAAAGAATATTCCTTCTATGATTCAACAGTGTTAGGGAAAAATAATTATCATTTTATTTATAGAATTAGTTAGATCGGAAAGTACAATAAGTCTTCTTTAGACACATACTAGGGAAAATTTTAGTTGCCAGAAGATTTATGGTTGCAAAGTAGTAATTACTTTTTTTTTTTTTTTTAGTTTTTTAGTTATTTTTAGTACAGATAAAAGAAGAAAAGAGAAAGAAACGACACACCAGAGATGTGAGATGATGCATCCCATCAAAGAAAGGTGGTGAACCTGAGCGTCAAGCAGCGCACCCTAACTGCAAATTTTAGTAATGTGTGCAGACAGAACTCTCTCTCCCCATAGATTAATAGACTACACTAACAGAAAAGGGAATATACAGAGAGAAATGAATATTAAGCATCACATGGAACAAGTAATATACAGAGAAAGAAAATGCAAGAAAAACAGAAAATAAAATAAAAATAGAACATATAAGAAAATTTAAGAATAAACACTTACTTACCAAAAGGAGTCTTTTGATTGTCTCAGGAATCCTGCAGGAAAACATAGATAAGGAAATACAAAGTCTCAATTTCTTATTTGAGACTAGATTTTTTTTTTTAGTCAAGTTCATAGTGAGACTAGTTATACGCTATACTTATTTGAGAGAAGAACAGCTGTTGATATTTCTGAACTGCTTCAAAATAGAAAAGAAAAAGATAAAAGTTAAGATTTGTTTATGATACGTTGATAAAATCATCTCACTGATTGCAAGCATTCTTTTGATATTTATAATAACATTTTGTTAAAACTATTTGGCACTTTTCTATTTTCCCTTTCCTTTCCCTTTGTTTTCCCTCCCAACCACTGGGAGTCTGTATTGGGTTAATTATGGGCCACAACATCTTAGAACCCAATAGGGAAAAGGAATTAAACAAGTGTACCTTACAGAAAAATATCTAGGCTCCCTACTTAGTTACCTTACCATCGGCCACAGGATACACAATAGAGGGTGGGGAACACTATTGTAAGAGTGATTTACAAGGAGAAGATTCCCACTGTTTTCTGAAGAACTTTGAGACAATTGCCTAACTAGCAGGCTGGCCAGAATTAATGTGGGCATCATACCTAGGCAATCAGTTTGTACACAGCAGCCAGGCTGCCTTCCAAGTTACCAACCCAGAAGGAACAGCCAATATACAGTGGTTAAAATTGGCATCTGTGAAAGGGCTGGGTGCACCCCAGACATATATCAGCAACAGTTCCGGCAGAGAACCATCCAGCCTGGGAAAAGTTCACAGAGCCTTTTCTATCAGCTAAAAAATATCAATTGGAAATGGCTGCAACCGGAAGGGAAGGCGGGTATTGAGGTAGCTAAGCTGGTCCTCTTAGAACATTTTCTTGATGGGCTGGACCGGCCTATCCAAATGTAGGTATGTCAGCACCTGAAGTTCACCCTAGAAACCACCAGGAAGTAGCTGATGCCTTTTACCAAGCCTAGTCAATGCCATAACAATTGTGACTGCCAGAAAGGCCCTGGACCGCAGTCTAATAGCAAGACCCCTGCAATAGGCCTCAGAGCAGGACAGGCCTGATTCCTTACCCCAGTCACAGAACCTAGACCTGCCACCCTGCTTTAACTGTGGAAAGATGGGTCACTTTGCCTGTGACTGTCATCTCATGGGGATGAATCTTTGGGTGTCAATCTGATGATCCCACATGTCTGCAATTTAGTGGACATTTCCCCCCCTCAAGCTTTTCAACTTTTCTGTTTTCAGTGGAGCTGGAGGTCTTCCTGACCCAGTCCTTGATGGACTCAAGAAACACAAAAACTCTCATTCAAAGAAAAGTGGTAAAGAGAATACAGATCAACTATGGGAAGACGGTGACTCTCACCTGTATCCATGGAGACTGATGACAATACCTGACTAGCCAAGTATTATTGAAGACTCTTGAACAAGTTAAAATAAAAGTAGGAGTATTCCCCTGTTTCCCATACCTCATTATACTGCGCTGTGATGATCCAAATTTTGGAACTCAGTCTGTGGAGCTGGCTTACAACTGGTTCATCTAAATCCTGTAGACAACACTAGCAAGAGAAACATAACTATTCCCAGTATTTAGAGTCTGCCATGAGTAGCGATTCTGAATCAGAAGAAGCTCCCCAAACCCTTCAGGATACATAAGCCCAGGACTATAACTGGGCCACAGTTCAATGGGTCTTTCAGCATGGAAATCATGTTCTTTTCCTCTTACCATCTTCAGAAAGTAAATTATTGTCCTTCTGGCAAGGCCCTTATGAGGTAGTGGAGTAGATAGGTCCTGTGGACTACAAGATGGCCCAACTAGATGAAAAGGCCCAAATCTTCCATGTAAACCTCCTAAAGAAATGGGTTACACCAATTTGCAGTCTTGTCCAGGGAGAGGATTTTGGCCCAAAAGTCTCGCCAAACCTGGACCATCATCAGCCCCTTTTGGGGACCAACTCGCTGCACAAAAATGAATCTAAACCAGTTGGTAAGCTGAATTAAAGATGTTTTTTCCTGTGTTCCAGGCCAAATTCATCTCACTTGCCATGATATCATTTCCCCCTTCATGAGAGATGGTTCAATAGCAGCCATATTGGATTCCGAAGGTCAGATGTTACATGGTAGAGGCTAAGGTGAATGAGATCCTCAGACTTGGCATAATAGTGACCAATTGTGACTGGTCCTCAACCATTGTACTTGTTCCAGTTCTGCATAGAATTCAGAAAAGTCAATGAGGATTCAAAGCTCATTGCCTACCTGATGCCCTCAAAGATGAACTCATTGAGTGACTGGGAGTAGCACAGTTTAGCTTTATGTTGGATCTAACAAAAAAAGAACTGGCAGGTCCCCCTCATACTGGCAGCAAAAAAGAAAACAGCTTTATCTACATCTGGAAGACACTTCCAGTTTACAGTCATACCTTTTGAACATCCTGAAGCTCCCACTATGTTCCAGAGGTTGGTTGAGTGCCTTCCATGTCCATATTGTTATGACCGTCAGTCGCAGATGGCTGCGACTGCTCTTACTCACTTCATGTGCTGCCACCCTCTCTACCTTAGGTGAACTCGCAGCTGTGGCTAGCCGCTTCCAACGCACATTACCCAGTTCCAGGACCCCACATGGCAGCAGGGATGCCGCCGACCGCCATGCCTCCTCCAGGCCTTCCTAGGTGCATGTGTGTGCTACATGGCCCTTCTTTAAGAACGCTAAGGCGGGAACCTCAGGGGCATCTCCTCCTGATGACATCACTAGCCCTGGACTCTTAAGCACCACCGGGGCCTGGCTCTAATCAACTTGGCAATGAGTTCCCTCATTGCTGATTCCTGCTGATCCCTCCTCAGACTGTGGTTCCTGTAACCTGCACTTCCTGGCGTGTGACACTCTTCAAGTACCTGCTCTTCGGGGCTCATTCCTGTCTCTGGCTATCTGCTCCTTGGAGGGCCCTGTACCCTGGATGCTTGCCCGCCAGCTTCCCAGCTTCTCGGGGTCACTTCTGGAACTACTCTGCTTTGTGGAGACTCAGAGTTGGTGTACCCTGCTCTGCGGGCCATTGCCTCTTACTTCAATGACTGTGCCACGCTTCCCCGCTTCTTGGGGCAGCGTCCTGTGTTCCTCAGTGACTGTGCCGCACGCCCCACTCCTCAGGGTAGCGTCTTGGGTAATTCAGTGACTGTGCTGTGCTTCCCTGCTCCTCAGAGCAGCACTTGTGTACTTCAGTGACTGCGCCACGCTCCCCGCTCCTCGGGGCTGCCTTCTGCTTCAACATCAGAGACGATGCTCGCATTTCCCCCGGGGTGGTGCTCCAGAGACCCTTGGGTAAGCCTACGTCATTACTCCCGTGCCGACTTACCCCATGGCTCCGCCCCTTGGGGTTGTTCCCTCGGTACTCGTCCATACCTTGCCTTGCATTCCCCACTCCTTAGGGCCTGCCAGCACTTCACCACTGGGAGTTCCTACTCTGGCATTTGTACCCATACCCCACACCCCAGTCTCCTGCTCTCTCTATACTCCCTGGGCTGTGTCATCTGCTGCTACAGACCTCGCCTCCCGATGGTGAGGCCCAGTGGGTCTCCTCTCTGTGGGCGGTACCAACTCTTACCTCGGGCCAAGGACCCACTAACTCATGAATCCTAACACATATGAGAGCTATGCTGCAGCATATTTTGATGATATTGTTGAATATAATGGCAACTGGAAAATGCATTTGAGCCAATTACAGAAATGCCTGCTAGGGGGTCTAAGAAATACAATGCCTAAGATACTCCCTTGGGAGGGGAAGGTTCAGCTCCAAGCATGAAAATAGAAATGATCACCACCTGGGTACCAATCCCACAAATGAAGGGTAAAGTGAGAGTCATTTAAGTCCTCATCGTTTACTACAGAAGATTCATACCAAACGTTTTGGAAAAGGTCAAACCCCCACATATCTGCTACAGAAGCATAGACCCAGAGTAAGTCAGCTGGTCTGTGAAAGCAGAAGAAGCCTTCTAGAGTTTAAAGAAGGCTTGTGCTCAAAACCAGTTCTGATGAATCTGGACTTCACCAGGTCCTTCACATCCAGACAGATGCCTCAGAAGAGGGCCTAGGAGCAGTCCTGGCACAAGAGAAAGATGGCCAGGAACATCCAGTGGCCTTCATTAGCTAAAAGCTAGTGCTGAGGGAGAAATGATATTTAACGATCGAAACAAATTCTTAAGTAGTCAGGCAGGCCTTAGAGGCCTTCTGATATTACTTGCTGGGCTGCCAATTTACACTTGTGACAGACAATCAACCACATATGTGAATCACACAAAACAAGGAGTCCAATGGTAGGGCCATGCAGTAGTTCTTGGCCCTCCAGCCCTTCAACTATAAGATGCAGCACAGAGCTGACTTCTTATCCAGAGAAGTGTTTCTGGTACAGGCAGGTGCGCAACCTAGGAAGGATGAGCTGAGGGAGAATGTGTGTGAAGGAGTATAAAAGAAAGACCTTCACAACTCCTTAAGGGACTGGCTCCAGGTATCTGGCCTAATCTACTTTAAGGCACAGCTCAGACGGGAATCCTGGTCTCTGGGCAATTCCCTTAGCATGGGGAATAAGAGTACTGGCCCAGGTGGGAACAGAGGCCCCAGAGAGGAGACGGAAGCATAGAATACACTAAAACTATCTATGTTTGATTGCTGTGACTTTCTTTAAAGATTGAAGTAAGCAGGTCTTTTCTGTTTGTTTCATTTTTGTGTAAATAATAAAAGGTTTGTGAAAAATGGGCCGGAGTCCAGACTCCTCTGTCCTCTAGCACATTCCCCTCCCCCCCCTCCCCGAACCATGGGCCGTGCCTATGGCTTTACACGATATTCTTGGTACATACCACTACCTATCCATGGAGTTAAACCCAACTCAAACAAATCAGGGCTGTTTAACCACCTAAGGGGTGCTGGGCAAACCTTTGTGGATGGCCCGCTTTTATTTTTTCCATATTTGGATTTTAGATTTAAATACTTGCCTTTCCAAATACAAGCTCAAGGCAAGTTACAATCAGGTACAGTAGTTCTCCACTCCAATCTGTATCGGAGGAAATGGAGGGTTAAGTGACTTGCCAAAGTCACAAGAAGCATCATTAGGAGAAGTGGGATTTGAACCTTGGCTTTCTGCTTTTTTTTCTGACCATTAGGCTCCTATTGATGACCACCACCCCACCTTGTCTAGCTGATCCCAACACTCTCCTCCTCTTCTCTCTTCCCCCTCCCCCCCCCCCCCAAAACTGATGCTGCTGTGCCACTGCTGCAGTTTTCCTCCTCTGTGCCAGCTGATGGGAAGCCTTGGATAAGCAAGCCCACATCTATCTTTTTCAGACCTGTGCAGATCAATGCAAGCATGCATGTACCTTCTTCCAGCCCGCGTGGGTCCATGCAAGTGCGGCCCAAGGTGTCTTCCTTCTTCTTCTAGCCTGTGCAGGATTGCACAAGCTTAGTGTTAAGGGTCTTGCACTTTGGGGAGGACTAGTGCAAGGTCATACCCTAGGGCAGTGCTTCCCAAACTTGTCGGGTTTTCAGGATATCTATAATGAATGTGCATGAGATAGATTTGCATGCATTGCTTCAGTTGCATGTAAATTTATCTCATGCATGTTAATGGTGGATATCCTGAAAGCCTGACTGGCTGGGACCCCTCCGGGACAGGTTTGGGAAACCCTGCCGTAGCCTTGTATGCCCCTCCTCCCACCCACAATTAACTTTCAGGCCCACAGGCTCTCCCCCCTTCAGATTTAGATAATTAAACTGAACACTTATTATGGTCCCACATCACCCTTCCTAGAACATTCCTGTAAAAACACAAAATTGGACATCAGACTTTTAAATAACAAACTTTGTTTCATACATATATGTTTCAGAAATCATGTCACAGCGTCCGAGGAATGTGTAATCTGTGATTTTTGAGGGTAGACTGCACAAAAATAAACAAGACATACCTAAATTTATAAACTAAAAGAAATGCCTACTGTATTGATTGAAGGTGATCTCTGAAGTGGCTGAATAAGGATGTTTCCTCTTACCATAGAAAAAAAATTCAAATTCTGTTGTCATCTCAATAAATGACACAAACTCCTTCCATTACCAGACACTTTGTGAAGTAACACAAAACTCTGCAAAAATGTCATTCACAACCCCTGCCCATACCAAAATAGCACTAACAGCAACAACATTATATGAAAAAGCAATCCGGCAAATCTGCTTCTAAATCAATACACCTCCTATTGGGAAAACAGAACAAGCTGGACTGGTACAGAAGAAAGAAGATACATGCTAGAAGAATACTTCACCTCACCAATTATAGAATAAGTAACCACAAATTACAAATATAAATAGGTAGACAAAAATTGAAATCTTCTTTGCTCTTCTGCCTACTCCAACTTCACCCCTACCTTCCTCTTCCCTGCAGACAGGAGGAGAGGGGGAAACAAGAGAAGGGACTGGGCTAGGGAGTAGAATTGTCTTTTCTTTCCTCTGCAGTGTCTGCTCCTGGCTCACCCCTCCCCTCCTGTCCCTGAATGACAGAAAGGGAGAGGAGGGATTAGGGAGCAAGGTGATTCTTATTTGCTGTGCTAGGTGCTCTGTCTGGGCCAGGCTCACCCCTCCTCTCCTGTTCCCTGCAGGATTCCTGGAAGGGGAGATACTGGCGGGAGAAGCAGAGGGCCCTTCTCTGCTGCCTTAGGGGCCGATGCAATAATCTTGGCGGAAAGTGGGCGCTGACTTTTCAGCGCTCGCTTTCTTAACGCATGCCTGGCGCCCGCAAGGGGGGCGCCAGGCAATATGTAAATTAAGGGGTCGCGCTAGGAAGGAGGCGCTAGGGTCGCTTATGTGACCTTAGCACCTCCTTGCTAACACGACCCGCCACGGCTGCCGGTTATGAAGACCGACACAGGTAAACTCTGCCTCGGTTTTCATAACCTGCCTGACTGCCAGTAATGAAAACGGCCGCCGAGTTTACCGGCATCGGTCTTCATAACTCAGCAGTCTGCCAAGTTATTTTATTTTATTTTTTTTATTTTAAAAAAGAAGTACAGAAAAGCAGTTTTTTTCTGCTTTTCTGTACTTCTTTTCAATGCACTCAGCTCCAGGCAGGTGTTAATATCTGCGTTTGAGACGCACATTTATCTTTTTGCATTTGGATGAATGAGTAATAGCCTCATTCACACGCATTTGCATGTAAGGAGCGCTATCTCATTCACTCTGCGTCGGACGCACATTAAATAGGCGCTAATTCCCCTATTGCATTAGGGGGTGGATTAGCGTCTATTTAACCCACGTCCGACAGCGGGTTAAACAGTGCGCTTGGCTGAGTGCACTGTATTGCATCGGCCCCTTAGATTGGGAGCACTAAACTATAAATTCATCAGGGCAGAGCTCTATGTGCTCATGCAATGGCCTTGAAAAAAATACACCTGATAGTACTCAGAATAGTTGTAGCAGCTACTAGCTATAAAGGTTTTATTTTTAGATGTTCCTTCATTTATGTCTGTGACTGAACTTAATGGAAAAAGGGAGCTCTAGCTGAGTTTATTTCACAGGACCATTGTAGCAAGAACTCATTGACTCATGTTTTTCTTCTGGCTCTATTCATTAGCCAAATACGGCTTCTGGAGCCTTGATGGTTAGCGATGCTATACTAATTAATAAAGCAGAGCTTTTCCTCCTCCCCGCTGCTTTTCTTTTGAAAATATTTTTCATCATCTGTAGCTCCTCACCAAAAATTATTTTGTGCCTTTTTATAATTTTCTTCCTTTAACTTGATTAAAAAATGTTTTTCATTCCCTTCTTGTTGCAGATCTTACATTCTTCTTTTGATAGTGATCAGACCAGTGGAGCAAAAAGTGTGACATTTAGGTTTTGGCTGCTCCCAAGCACTGTCAGTAAGGCCATTCTCCACCATTCCTTCTCACCCTCCTTCCTTCCATGGAACGTCGGGCACGGCCTGGGGTGGAAGTCCATGGTAGCATTTTGGTAGCTTAAGCTTCTGAATTGCAGCCTGCACCACACAGTGAAAGCTGCAGAGGTAGTGACAGGTGGATGACATGATATCACCAAAAGCCTCCCAGCCCTGCGCAGACCCTGAACAGGAATGAGAGAGCAGAGCCACCTTTGACCCACCACTATGTAAAGGTCAATCAGAAAATAAATTACCTTCCTGTCTTTGGTTGATACTGGTCAACCTTTAACAATGAACACTCATAAGTCTGCACGCAAAAGTCCAAGGGGAAACGCAAGTGCTGACATAGTCAGATCTGTCTGGTAGACTACATAGAGGATGGATGAGATGTATTCCTAGCTATTTAGATTACTACAGAGCCTTATATGTAGGCATGAGAAAGGTGGGAATAAACTGGGGGATCTTAATGTAAAATCATCTACTCAAAATGGTGGAGAACAAAGGAGGAAGACAAGAAACTGCCCTAGATAAGGAGGAAACTTACAGGAAGTCACACTCTGTGGCTGGCAGCTGGGATGTATCCTTAACAGTGTGGGGAGAATAACTGGGCAAGCTGGATGGGCCAGATGATCTTTTTCTGTCATCATTTACTGTTTTACTATGAGCTGAGGATGATCCCTTCCCAGCCTTTTGGCTGAGATTGAAAACCTATACAATTTGGATAATGCTCTGTCACCTACTGGGAATATAAAACTTTGTGAACCACGGCCAAAGTGAGGGAATTAAACCTCCTGATTATGTATAGATATCTAGATAACTAGTGGATAACTAGTACTAGCATGTGGAATGCATCTAAAAAGGACTTCTTTATTGACTGCCCATTAGACAACAGAAAAAAGGAGGAAGCATGTTTTAGAACTGATAGAAGTTAATAGCTATTTCTTTTGCCTTTGAAGACAGTACAGATCAGTATCTTTATTATACAAATGGACTTTGAAATTAAAGTGTTAACACTTAAGATTGTAATTGGACAGCTGCTTTGAAGAGTCATTGAAAATCTGCTTACTATATATTTTTTTCAATTGTTTTGCTGCAGCAGCAAATGTAATCAACATAAAAACTATTGCTACTGTTCCTCCATTTAAAAATGCCCTTGGCAGTCTTCCAAGTTATGAATATGTCCAAATCTCCAATCTGTATCCCCAGTAATCCAAAAAGCATCAGACGTTATTCATTGTGCCAGAGAGGCAGCAAGCATGTGTAAGAGGGGGGGAAGGAGACAGGGACACGATGGGAGCACGGATTGCAGAAAGGAAGAGGACCAGGATAAAGGAGGGAAGAGCTGTCAAATTGGAGAGAAGGAGCGCACTGTTAACCCGCGATTGGACGCACATTTTCGACACGCTAGCATTACCCCTTATTCAGTAAGGGGTCGAAAACGCGCGTCCAACCCGCCGACCCTAATAGCGCCCTCAACATGCAAATGCATGTTGATGGCCCTATTAGGTATTCCCGCACGATTCAGAAAGGAAAATGTGCAGCCAAGCCGCACATTTTACTTTCAGAAATTAGCGCCTACCCAAAGGTAGGCGCTAATTTCTCTGGGCACTGGGAAAGTGCACAGAAAAGCAGTAAAGACTGCTTTTCTGTTCACCCTCTGACTTAAGATCATGGCGATATTAAGTCGGAGGTCCCGAAAGTTACAAAAAGCTTAAAAAAAAAAAATTTTGAAGTCGGCCCGCGGCTCGCGGGTTGAAAACCAGATGCTCAATTTTGCTGGTGTCTGGTTTCCGAACCCATGGCTGTCAGCGGGTTTGAGAACCAACACCAGCAAAATTGAGCGTCGGCTGTCAAACCCGATGACAGCCGCTGTTCCTGTCCAAAAAGAGGCACTAGGGACGCGCTAGTGTCCCTAGTGCATCTTTTTACCTCTTTTTACCACCGGCCTAATTTGAATACTGAATCGTGAGCACAGGAGAGTGGCCTGTGTACGCTCCGGGATTCGCCCGCTCTCCCGTGGACTTTACTGTATCGGCCCGTAGGAGACTGTGATGACAAGAGTTGAGAGGGGCTGCAGAAAACAAGGATATGCGCCAACTAAAGCAACATTAAGGCTGGTAAATTCATTGTTGAAAGAAAACTGTACTTGCTCTGTAATACAAATTGTTTCAAAAGCATGAATGATGAGAGCAATGATCTCCTTGACTTAAGTTTAAACCTGTATTTTTCAAGATCTTCAACTTTCTCACATGCAGTCTCTCTGCAGCACTGCTAAGAGCCATTTTGGTAAGAATCACAAACTACCTTATGCTGGGGTGAAGATCCTCATCTTTGACCCAACTTTCTGAACTCTCTAAGAAGGACTGTGTTATACATATCAGAGACAGGGCTGGGTCTTCAAACTATTCACAAATGGGATTTTCTATGCTGCATCCCTGTGCTTCATTAATTTCAAATTCTGATTTGTTTGTAAGTTATTCTGTTGCCTCTGTTAATTTAAATTTATTGTACTCCAACTTGAGACCATCTTTGAGAAAAAAGTGGAATATTGAATGTCCACAAATAAAAATATAAATAATAAAGGCTGAGCTTGAAGCTGCAAATACTGGTGCCCAGATCAGGGAGTCTCAGCCTGGGGTGGGGGCAGGCATCCAGAAGAAGCACAAACACATCCCAAGGGTGAGACAGCACGAGAGGGCCTGCATTCCATGAAGCAGACCACCAAAGGAGAGAAAAGCCAGAGAGGTTTACTGCATTTTTAAAGAACTACTGCCATATAGTCAACAGAAGTGAAACCAGGACTGGCTCAGTTCATTCCTCTTGACATGGAACTGTGTGGCCACACTAGGCTTGTGGTGAACAGCTCAGCTGGAGGGGAGGTAATGCCTTCCTTTCATGGGTGTGTGTAGCAACAAATATGTATTTATTTGTTTATTTACAAGTTTATATTCCACGGTTTCTGTCCAGTGTGGATTCCATAAAATATCCATAAAAACCCCATAAACAGCTCAATAAACAATTCTAAAACAATCGATACATAAAAGTTACTCATATGCCTTTAGAAAAAAACCATGCCTTCACCTCTTTCCTGAACAGTCTGATGTCCCTTTCTGCCCCTATTTTTGTTGGCAACACATTCCACAGTTTAGGGCCTTAAGTAACAGAATGTCCGTGCATGCATGCTTTGCAATATGTATTTATAGGCAGCTGGTAGCACTAAAACAATTGTTCCTGAAGACCTCAAGGCACTTGGTGGTGCATTCCAACATAAACTCAACTAAAACACAATGTCTTTCAGAAGACAATTTATGTATTATAATCAGGATTCTAAACTGAGATCTCCATCTTAATAGAAGCCAATGCAAAGACTGTAGAAATGGCGTACTGTGGTCAGATTTCTTAATTCCTGTAATCAATCTCGCTGTGACACGCAAAGCACGTAATAACATAAGTGGAAGGCCACCAAAAAACTACTACAATAATCTGGATTACTCAACACCAATGCTTGTGAGATTGTTCTGAACAAATCTGGTTGAAGAAAATACCTCAGTGGTCTTAAAAATTGTAACTTATAAAATCAAATCTTTACCAAGTGTTGAATATGAAATTTGAAGGACAATTGTGAATTCAAATATGCACCCAGGTACCATACTTGGGTGAGCAGTGGTAACAAGGTGCCATCATAACTGACATTTAATACATCACTCACTGGCAAACATTTGACCACCTACGATATCTTTGTTTTTGTAATATTTGAATGTAATGCATTCTCAGTAAGCCAGCCTCTAATCACATTAAGGGTTTCCTGAATATTTAATACCAGTTAAATGCCATCTACCACACTTGGGATATAAAACAGTATGGCATCAGCATATATGTAGTGGAACACTCCCAGTGATTTAATCAAAGCCCCATGGGAGACAAATATTTATTTATTTATTTATTTATTTATTTATTTATTTATTTATTTAAAATTTTTATATACCGGCATTCATGATACAATCACATCATGCCGGTTTACATAGAACAGGGGTGTACAAAGAACAAATGAGTAACCTATTAGTGAGGAGGAAGCAGTTACAAATAACAAGGTACTAGAACTGGGAGTAGAGAAGAAAGGGAGAGGATAACATTAGATAAAGATATTTACATTAAATTAACATTTTTACAATGGGAGGTAGTTCAACAGGCTGCAAGGGTTAATCAGTGTCCGGGAATGCTTTTTTGAACAGCCAGGTCTTAAGTCTTTTCCTGAAGATTGGGAGGCTGGGTTCTTGTCTGAGGTCTGGTGGGATGGAGTTCCATAAAAGGGGGCCGGCTGTTGAGAAGGCCCGATCTCTTAGAGTGATGTGTTTAGTAGTTTTGGCTGGGGGTACTTGGAGGGATCCTCTGAGTGCGTCTCTGGTTGGTCTGGAG
Organism: Rhinatrema bivittatum; assembly: GCF_901001135.1. Lineage (NCBI taxonomy): Eukaryota > Metazoa > Chordata > Amphibia > Gymnophiona > Rhinatrematidae > Rhinatrema > Rhinatrema bivittatum. The sequence continues at coordinate 75,069,707 of NC_042618.1, read as the reverse complement.
GAGTTATACTTTTGGAAAGGGATTTGTAAGTATAAATATATATAAATATATGTTAAACAATACTGATGATAACCATGAACCATGTGGCACGCCTATTGAACTGGCTCTCCAAGTTGAGTGAGACCAAGCCTCCCATGCCAGTACCACATAATTGTGAAACTAAGATCCAGTGATTTAATGTATCAAATGCGGAGGCAATATCTAAATGCACTAAGACACCTGACTGATTCTGATCCAGTTCTTGGTGCAACATATCTGTTACAGAGAGCAACAATAGCTCAGTATTGTGTCTCTTTCTGACTTTCACCTAAGACCTGATTCTCTTCACGATAGTCCTCTATTTGATTCAGTACACACTTCTCAATTAATTTTGCAAGAGTAGGAAGGTTTGAGACAGGCCTATAATTTGCCAAGACTTCTATCTTTTATTAGTGGTCTTATAGTGGCCATTTTCAATTGGCAAGGTAAATAGCCCTCCATCATTGAGGCATTAATAATAGTCTTTAAAATATCAAAGGATACCTGCTTCAGATTCTTAATGATATAGAATGGGCAAAGACCTGACTGTGAAAAGGTGAACTTCAGATGATCAAACACAGCAGGCAGCTCCTTAACAGTAACTGTTCTGAACACTGTGTCCATTTTTACTATATTGAGATTTGGGCAAACTGTTGAACTCATTGTATTAGCCTTCCCCTCAAAATGCTCCACAAGCACATCACAAGGTGAATAGTCTTGCTCATCCAATTTTTGCACATGTTGGTGCTGGTTTCCTGTGAAGGAGGTGAGGGGTTGCTGTAAAGCCTCTTTTCCTCGGGTGCTAATATTTTGTGAAATGGTTGCATGTCTTCATGCCTGGGATCCTCTTTTGCAGCAGTTGTATTACTTCTGCAGTGTTCCTAGCCCAGGGAGAGGGAGTGCTTTCAGGTGCTGAGCTCCTGTAGACTGCTGATAGTGCTCCTAATGTGTGGACAAGGATGAGAGGAAGGGAGAATCATAGAGCTTGAGCTTTATCTCAAACGTTTCCCTTCCTCCCCTTGCAGGCCTTCCTACCCTTCTCCTGTGATCTTTTTGTTTAGTCACTTGTCTGGAATACCAAATTGGGGTTAGAGTTGGTAAATGTTAGATCAGTGATGGAGATAAAGTTGGTAATCCCTTGAGTAGGTCCAGTTCACTGATTCAACACCTCTGAGAAGTGCTCATGAAATATACATTGGCCAAATTGATTTTCCAGAAATATGTCTAGAACAAGAAGTTCCACAAAGAACTAGCTGAGCCTACACACCAATAAACATGGATACAAAAGATACCAATCATGATACCCTTGGATCTGTGGTCATGTACTGAAATTATACTTACACAAGCACACACAAACATACACACACACACACACAGCGCCAGACCAAGGACCAAGCAAACTAGGCAGCTGCCTAGAGCAGCACAATTTTGAGGGTGGCACTGCAAAAGGACCAGCAGCAGTACACATATTGCACCAGCCTGTCTATTTTCCAGTGCCAAGGGCTGGTCTGAGACAAAGAAGCAGGGAGGAAAAAGGTGCTTGCCCCACCTCCTAGAGTGACCTGTATGACGGCTACTACCTGGAGATTAATACCCTTATTCAATAAACATACATACGGTTAATGCGACTCCAACATTGCTCTGTGCTTCAACGGCAAGAGGAAATGTGGAAAAAAGGATTTGCATTCACAAAAAAACGGAGGAGTAGCTTACTTGTTGCGGCAGTTACTACCCCAAACCAAATAAGCCTGATTCTTCACTTGGAATACATATCCAGCGCAGCTCACTGCTTCAATGGCAGGGGGAATGAAGAAAAGAGGATTTATATTCAGACAATAACCAACAAGGACTGAATTGCACAGGCTGGGTAAACAAATAAGCATGGGAGTAGCTTGCTTATTGCGGCAGTTACTACCCCTAACCAATTAAGCTAGATACTTCACTTAGATACAGCTCCAGCACTGCTCTCTACATCAATGGCAGGGGTGGAAGGTAAATAGAACCAAAAAGTTACTAATAAGGGCCAAGAGTAACAGATAAGTATGAGAAAAAAATAAGTGTGAAAGCTTGCTGGGCTGGATGGGCCGCTTGGCCTTGTTCTGCTGTCATTTCTGTGTTTCTATGTTTCTATGCTACCCCTGTATATATAATAACAGATTTTACAAGAAAAATGACATTCAAAGTACAGTCTTCTGTTTTAAATATATCACTTGCAAATAACATGTGCATTATATTTACCCGTACTGCTGTGGTACCAACCAGAAAATCCAGCAAAAAGACACTTGGAACCAATATGTCTACTAAACACATGTTGGGTGTTGGCTTGGTCCTCAGAAAGCCGTGAATAAATTGAATTACAACCATAAAATAGTAATATCCCATACCAAAACAGCACTAACTGCCAGCACTCAAACAGTGACAACCCTGCCTATGAAAAGACATCACTGCAAATATTACACCAAGCCCTAAAACACCAATACACCTCCTATTATGAAGATAGAAAAGCCAAGCTACTATAGATCCCTGTACAGAAACTACATGCTAGCAGAATGCCTCACCTTGGTCACACATGAGAACACAAACACTAGCCAAATAAAGAGACCATAAAATATAAATAGAAACATGCAGACAAAAATTGAACTGGAAACTGCAACAAACTAGACTCTGCATGCAGTGCAACAATGGAAAAACAGAAACATCAGCATTATTCATAAAACATCAAACAATAAAATCAAGAAATAAAAATTATCAATATTAGTAAAACCATATTAATATAATGAATAAATATTTCAAAACAACTGACAAATAGAATAGCATCCAATAATGGAAACCAATAAGAATACAAAAAATTCTCCCAGTCTTCATGTAACCCTTTTTCCAAGGATTTGTTATATCCTGAGGGTCCATTAAATATTTTATTTCTTGAGGTTAACTTCTCTGCCACATCCCCAATCCTCTGGTCCCAAGGAATGGATTCTTTTCTATTGGGAGGAAGACTGATGTTCAAGGCCCAGGCAGTGTAGTGACATCCCTCTGGTGGTGTATTACCATACCTTCTCTGTGATGGTGCTACACGGACAGTCTGGACACAATTTGGATGTTCAACATAAACTTTGCTGTGATTTTCCATAATAAATAAAAATCCAATCAAGTAGATAAATTGTTCCACTTCACATCTGTGCTCACACTGAGTGTTTGTACATTTTGGACTCTTCTGTCCTTCCTCCGTACATGTGTCCTCGGTTCTGGGTCCTAAGCTAGAAATGGTCCCTCAGGGAGTGAGAGAACAGGAAATCCCAGATGGGCAGGGAGATTCCTATGTGTGAAGAGGCTCCCCTTAGTGCCAAAATCAAATCTGAGGTCCACACGAGTCAAGCTTGTCTCCAGCCTATGTCCTGTGTCCCAAAGGGTGGAAATCTAGTTGTGGATCTCCTCTGCTCGTCGGACTCCATCTAATGTGACCTCTCATTGGGAGAGGTCAGCTGCTTGAAATACAGGCTCACGTAGCTCAGCTAAACTTCCTCCCAAACCAAATGGAGAAAACACTTTCCAAGTCCCAAAACCTCCGCTGAAGAAAAGGGCCACTGCGACTCCTCACCTGCAGGGAAAGGAGCGCACAGATCTCCCAACCTCTGGCCTCTGGAGCTTGCCCCTCACCAGACTGGACCAGGGTCTCACCACAGGAAAACTCCAAGGAAAAATACCTGAACTGTCACCAAAGTCTTTTGGCCACAAAACTGGAGGCAGGTCCTGACAGGCAAGGGGCACACTGCAGGAATCTCCTCTTAAATCAACACAACTACCAAAACCAGTTCCTTACTCTGCAGAAGCCAAACCAAAATGACCACACACTCTAGACTCCTAGCCTCCTCCCCCCACAGGGAGAGGTGCTGATGGGTTGCTATCTTCCTCCTTGCTATCTAGATAACAGCAGGAATCAAGGGCCACTAGTGGAGACCGGGGGGGGGGGGGGGGGGGTGGGTGTCTCTCCATCCATACCTGGGAGCCTTTGATTTCCAGATGACCTGATATTGACATGGATTAGCAGGAGGTGAGGGCTGGGGTGTTTCACACAAACTTTATTTTCTCTCTCTGATATACACAGAACGTTCTCTCACACACCTCTCACTCATACTACACATGCTGTCACTCATACATGCCCTCCTTCTCTCACATCCACACCCCTTCTCTCACACAATGCTCACTCAGACATGCATTCATACGTCCACATGCTCTCCCTCACACACGCATCCTCTGTCTTCTTATTCACATATACTCAGTCACACACATACATACTCTTTCACTCACACACACTCCTCTCACTTACTCTTTCCCCCTCTGGAAGCACAAGTAGCAGTAGCAGGCTCCTCCTTCAACCCTTGTGGACCCTCACTTCTTTTCTTCAGGCAGTGGGGGCCAAACATGCTCCTGCTCCTTCTCCTTCCTTTGGCCAGCAGGCTGATACTGCTTTTCCTCATCCTTCTTTTTGCTGTACAGACTGATCATTCTCTGCTCTGCCTCCTTCTCCTTTCAGGTGTGTGGGACAATGTTGTTCTATCTCTTGCTCTTTCCAGCCATGCAGGCTGATGCTGCAGCCTGCTCTTGCTTTTTCCAGCAACAGCAATGGCATCTCCTTCTTTCTGCCCATGCGGACCCACGCAACACCACTTCCTCTTCCAGGTTCACATGGTTAGGAAGAAAGAGATACTATCATTGTGTTGCCTCCAAAATTGTAGCACTCTAAGCAACTGTGTAATTTGCCTAGAGTATCTACCAGCCCTAGTGATAATAAGTTTGTGTAAAGTATTGTTGTCATTTGGGAGTTGGTGTGATGATGAGACTTGTTGTTACAGTTCCACTTGCTGTGCAGCCTCCCCTCCCCAGGGGTCCTCAGAGAATCCCCCTCCCAGCTACACAAGTTACCTCCTCACTGATCACCTGATGTCTCAGCCTCAGCCCTACTTAACCCAGCCTGTCCAATTCCTCAGAGCCTTTTCATGAGTCACCTCAGCTTCTTGACCTGGCCACCTCTTCTTTGCTATTCTGCCTTGCCTTGTGGCCTACCCAGGCCTTCTGCCTTGCCTTGAGACCTATTCAAGCTGTCTACCTTGGCATGCAGCCTACCCAGGTCTTCTGCCTTGTCTTGCAGCCTACCCAGACCTTCTGCCTTGCTCTGTGACCTATCCTAGTCTTCTACCTTGCTCTGTAGCCTACCTTGGCTTCTTGCCTTGCTCTAGGGCTTTCTAGGCTATCCTGCATTACTCAGTGGCCTTCTGGGCCTATCTGTTCTGCCCTGCGGCCTTTGAGCCTACTAAAGTTCCTAGAACTGTCTCATGCCCTGTTGGGCTTTCTTGTTTCCTGTTGCCTGTCTAGTCCTGTCCTTGTCTTGCTCTGCCCAGTCCAGTCCCTTATATGCTTTCCCAGACCTTGCCCTTGCCTCTGGTCCAGGCCTTGCTCTCTATTTCAACCTTGTCTCCAGCCCTGTCTGTACCTAGTTCCAGCTCCCAGTCTATGCCTAGTCCCAGCTCACAGTCTGTGCTTGGATCCAGCTCCAAGCCTGTGTCTGACTCCCAGCTTGTACACAGCTCCCAGTATATGCCTGCTCCAGTCATGATGTTTTGCAGAACCCAAGGCCTCAACCTGAGGGGGAGCGGGCTGGTTAGGCAGAAGACCATCTCCAGTCCTGCCCTGCAGTCCTGTTCCACTTCTATGGTGGCGCTCCTTGACTCCAGCCTGCCAAACCATGATAGTTGTTTCTGGATGACTGCATTCAAATTGTTATCTCAGTGTGTCAGCACGTTCACCTGTCCTGGTGACAGATAAACTGGAAGGAGAGAAGTGGGATGTGTCAGGTGATGACAGTGTGATGGGAAGGTTGAATATTTCTAGTGAGACATTGTGATGGTGCGTTGGTTAGGTTAATGAATGTATTTTGTATGTCAAGCAGGGATCTAGATGTTGTCTTTGTAGTTGTGTGTGACAATGGTGTGTGCCAGGGTTGTAATAATGTTTAGAGTGTTGCTGTTTCTAGTTTGCATTTGCTAGGTGAAGGGATCCATGGATTGTAGTATGGAAACTCAAAATGTAACATTTCATAGCAGATGTGCCAGCAATTGTGGTTAGCACCAGCGCATATCCTCTAGCTTGTGTGTGTGTGTGTGTGTGTGTATGTGTGTGTGTGTGTAGTGGAGGGGGAGGCTGGGGAAGAAAAAGAACCTAGGGTGTCTAATGTCCTTGCACCTGCCCTGAAACACAATGATCTCATAAACCTACTTTTCCTACTTCAAAAAGAAGGCTAGCAACATTAAGGACCTTATTGCCAAAAGTCCTCTGGCACAGAGACAGAACGTGAGAAAGCTTTTTAAAATAAAGACCTTAAGTGAAACAAATTGCTAAACTGCTAAGTGTGAAATACCTGTGCCTTCTGATCATGTTCCCTGGGTGGCTGGAAACACAAATAAGGGTCTGATGTTATGACTATGAGAAAAGTACTTAGTTACTTCTGAGACAATTATCTGAAATCCTTAGCGGTATCTTGCACAAATAGGGCTTTCACTGTATTTTAGAACAGTTTAGTGCAACTCAGAGAAAAAAAAAATCAGATTTATGCTTTCAATTTTAAATCTAAAACTATTGTTTTGCATTTGGTGCACTGGTGCATTCTATAAGCACAACTTCATGCTTCAGATCCTGCAGTAACAGATTGAGAAAAGCTAAAGACAGACATCAGTGTCATGGTGCACTCGAGTCACACCGAGCACCCTGCACCGCAAGGACTAACCTTCCCTCCTGCTAAATCATCACTTGCACAGGGTTCCACTAAATATGATCCAAATTTGGAGTCTTGGGATCCCAGGTCCAGATGCTCCCAAACCGTTGACAGCCATGAGAACCCCTGCACGCTCCCCCAGAGAAGGTGTGCTATGTTCTAAAGTGACACCATCTATGCTGGCACTCCAGATCCTTCTGGGAGCACTGTGGCTCATCAGAGATGCCTCTTTCCATGGGGAAAACATTTCACAGAGTTCTCCAACATATCTTCTGCTGTTGCTTGGCCTGATTTCCCCACACAACCATTGGACAGGGCTCAGATACGGTCAGTGGGAAAACTTGCTGTTGCACAGGGCTCCCTTTCTTCTTGAACCACAGATTTCAAACGGTTGAAGGGTAAAGCTTCATTTAGATTTTTTTTTGTATTAAAAATAACAAACACTTGCTCCCTTTTGACCTTAAGTGCTTGTGATGAAACTACAAATATGCAAGGCATTCTAGCTGAACGGTAGGAGGATCCATTCATTTGGAACATGCCCACGATTTTCCTGTGATTTCAGGTCAGTGAGAAATGTGTCTCTCTGGCTTCCCGCATTAACTCCTAGAAAATCATTTGATATATTTAATATAGTTGGAAGTGGTAGTGCCTACTTGCTTGCCAATATTTATGTATGTATGTTTATATGTACACCCCCACAAAATCACGTATGTGGAGTGTGGAAGGGGAGAAAGGAAGAATGTAAATAAAGGGGAAAGAGAAGAAGAAAGCTTGTCCCTAGTTATTGTATTTGCCTATCAGTCTTTTCCAAAGGGACGGGCTCCACCTTAACCAGGGTGGAACCAGGCTGCTGGCGCTAATCTTTAAAAAGGAGATAGAGCAGCTTTTAAACTAGAACAAAGGGGAAAGCCGACAGTTGCTCAGAAGCGCACAGTTTGAAAGGAGATATCTTCGAAGGATACTAATGAATCAGGAAAGTTAAGGTATCCCAACAGAGAAGTTCCAATAAAAGCAAAAGTAGTCCATGTGCCTATAAGAATCACCTGAGCTAAAAGATTCCAAATTATTCCTGTCAGCTGAAATGAAGAATGCTAATACAAACAAAAACCACACTTTGAAATGTTTGTATGCCAATGCCAGAAGTCTATGAAGTAAGATGAGAGAGTTAGAGTGCATAGCAGTGAATGATGAGATTGACATAACTGGCATCTAGGAGACATGATAGAAGGATGAGAAACCATGGGATAGGGCCATACTTGGATACAAATTATATCGCAATGATAGGGAGGGATGGCGGGGATGGCACTTTATGTTGGGGTGGCACAGAGTCCAACAGGATAAGGATCCTCCAAGAGACTTAGGGGCAGATTTTCAAAGGGATACGCACGTAACATATGCGCGTAACCCCCAAAAAGCTGCCCCTGCGCGCGCCGAGCCTATCTTGCATAGGCTCGGCGGCATGCGCAAGCCCCGGGAGCGTATGTCCCGGGGGCTTCGAAAAAGGGGCGGGTCCGGGGATGTGGCGGCGGTCCGGGGGTGGGTCCGGGGTTGGTCCAGGGGTGTGGTGGAGGTTCGGAGGCGGTCCCGAGTCCTCCGGCACAGCGGAGAAGAGTATAGTGATAGGAGTATACTACCATCCATCTGGCTAAAATGGTGAGGCGGATGATGAAATACGAAGAGAAATTAGGGAAGCTAACCAAATTGGTAAGGCAGTAATAATGGGAGATTTCAATTACCATGTCACATGCTTCACAATTGTTATGTAGGACTCCGTGCCAGCATTACTTTATAATGCAGTGCTCCATTGACCATATGAGTGAACTGAAGATGCTTTTACAATACACCTTTGTTTAAAAAGCCTCTAATTGTTCCACTGTCTCATGTCCCCTATATCCAGCTGTAAGGATTATGATTGGCTTGAATCCTTATGATCACATTACCCTAGAACAGAATTCATTCCATTGTTTCTCTGTGCAGTGACACATACAGTATAAAGAGCAGTCCATATTCACAATCGATTATGGAATATCAGTACACCATGGATTAATTCAGCTTTTACAATCTATGTCCCTTCATGCTCCCTCCAGTCAGCTGCCCAGAATTATTAGAGATCCTGTCTCCGCACATGAGGAAGCTTTATCCTGTTGTGCCATCAGCTGAGCAACATTGGGATGGAAGGTTGTGTTCTCAGATGGTTCTCTTCCTTTCTATCTAATAGAACATTCCAAGTCAAACTGGGCATTCACATATCTGATACTTTCCATATTGATACAGGTGTCCCTCAAGGCTCAGCACTCTTGGCAACACTATTCAATATTTATATGTTCCCACTGTGCAAATTACTTGCGGATTTAGGAATTACATTCTTCATGTATGCTGACGACATACAATTTTACATTCCATTCCCCAAAACAGTTGAAAATACAGTATCAACCTTTAAACCTAAATGAAAGCAATACAGCAGGAACTATTGCAGCTTAAATTAACATTAAACCCTAAAAAGACTGAAATCATTTGGTTAAGTAGAAACTATTCAATAGCTAAACCACTGCCTCTAGACCTGGGGAACTTTGAAATGACTACCTCAAATCAAGTATGGGATTTAGGTATCCAGCTAGATGAGACATGGTGGAAGGAGGATAACCAATGGGACAGTGCTATACCGGGGTACAAATTATATCGCAATGACAGAGAGGAGCACCCTGGAGGCGGTGTGGCGCTTTATGTCCGTGATGGCATAGAGTCCAACAGGATAAACATCCTGCATGAGACTAAATGCAAAACTGAATCTTTATGGGTAGAAATCCCTTGTGTGTCGGGGAAGACTATAGTGATAGGGGTATACTACCGTCCACCTGGTCAAGATGTTGAGATGGACAGTGAAATGCTAAGACAAATTAGGGAAGCTAACCAAATTGGTAGTGCAGTAATAATGGGAGACTTCAATTACCCCAATATTGACTGGGTAAATGTAACATCAGGACTTGCTAGAGAGATAATGTTCCTGGATGGAATAAATGATAGCTTTATGGAGCAATTGGTTCAGGAACCGACAAGAGAGGGAGCAATTTTAGATCTAATTCTCAGTGGAGCACAGGACTTGGTAAGAGAGGTAATGGTGGTGGGGCCGCTTGGCAATAGTGATCATAATATGATCAAATTTGAATTAATGACTGGAAGAGGAACAGTATGCAAATCCATGCCTCTCGTGCTAAACTTCCAAAAGGAAAACTTTGATAAAATGATAAAAATTGTTAGAAAAAAACTGAAAGGAGCAGCTACAAAAGTAAAAAATGTGCAAGAGGCATGGTCATTGTTAAAAAATACCATTCTAGAAGCACAGTCTAGGTGTATTCTACACATTAAGAAAGGTGGAAAGAAGGCAAAACGATTACCGGCATGGTTAAAAGGGGAGGTGAAAGAAGCTATTTTAGCCAAAAGATCTTCATTCAAAAATTGGAAGAAGGATCCAACAGAAGAAAATAGGATAAAGCATAAACATTGGCAAGTTAAATGTAAGACATTGGTAAGACAGGCTAAGAGAGAATTTGAAAAGAAGTTGGCCGCAGAGGCAAAAACTCACAGTAATAACTTTTTAAAATATATCCGAAGCAGAAAGCCTGTGAGGGAGTCAGTTGGACCGTTAGATGATCAAGGGGTTAAAGGGGCACTTAGAGAAGATAAGGCCATCGCGGAAAGATTAAATGATTTCTTTGCTTCGGTGTTTACTGAAGAGGATGTTGGGGAGGTACCCGTACTGGAGAAGGTTTTCATGGGTAATGATTCAGATGGACTGAATCAAATCACGGTGAACCTAGAAGATGTGGTACACCTGATTGACAAACTGAAGAGTAGTAAATCACCTGGACTGGATGGTATACACCCCAGAGTTCTGAAGGAACTAAAAAATGAAATTTCAGACCTATTAGTAAAAATTTGTAACTTATCATTAAAATCATCCATTGTACCTGAAGACTGGAGGATAGCAAATGTAACACCAATATTTAAAAAGGGCTCCAGGGGTGATCCGGGAAACTACAGACCGGTTAGCCTGACTTCAGTGCCAGGAAAAATAGTGGAAAGTGTTCTAAACATCAAAATCACAGAACATATAGAAAGACATGGTTTAATGGAACAAAGTCAGTATGGCTTTACCCAAGGCAAGTCTTGCCTCACAAATCTGCTTCACATTTGAAGGAGTTAATAAACATGTGCATAAAGGTGAACCGGTAGATGTAGTATACTTGGATTTTCAGAAGGCGTTTGACAAAGTTCCTCATGAGAGGCTTCTAGGAAAAGTAAAAAGTCATGGGATAGGTGGCGATGTCCTTTCGTGGATTACAAACTGGCTAAAAGACAGGAAACAGAGAGTAGGATTAAATGGACAATTTTCTCAGTGGAAGGGATTGGGCAGTGGAGTGCCTCAGGGATCTGTATTGGGACCCTTACTTTTCAATATATTTATAAATGATCTGGAAAGAAATACAACGAGTGAGATAATCAAATTTGCAGATGATACAAAATTGTTCAGAGTAGTTAAATCACAAGCAGGTTGTGATAAATTGCAGGGAGACCTTGTGAGACTGGAAAATTGGGCATCCAAATAGCAGATGAAATTTAATGTGGATAAGTGCAAGGTGATGCATATAGGGAAAAATAACCCATGCTATAGTTACACAACGTTAGGTTCCATATTAGGTGCTAAAACCCAAGAAAGAGATCAAGGCGTCATAGTGGATAACACATTGAAATCGTCGGTTCAGTGTACTGCGGCAGTCAAAAAAGCAAACAGAATGTTGGGAATTATTAGAAAGGGAATGGTGAATAAAACGGAAAATGTCATAATGCCTCTGTATCGCTCCATGGTGAGACCGCACCTTGAATACTGTGTACAATTCTGGTCGCTGCATCTCAAAAAAGATATAATTGCAATAGAGAAGGTACAGAGAAGGGCTACCAAAATGATAAGGGGAATGGAACAGCTCCCCTATGAGGAAAGACTAAAGAGGTTAGGACTTCTCAGCCTGGAGAAGAGACGGCTGAGGGGGGATATGATAGAGGTGTTTAAAATCATGAGAGGTCTAGAATGGGTAGATGTAAATCGGTTATTTACTCTTTCGGATAATAGAAAGACTAGGGGGCACTCCATGAAGTTAGCATGTGGCACATTTAAAACTAATCGGAGAAAGTTCTTTTTCACTCAACGCACAATTAAACTCTGGAATTTGTTGCCAAAGGATGTGGTTAGTGCAGTTAGTATAGCTGTGTTTAAAAAAGGATTGGATAAGTTCTTGGAGGAGAAGTCCATTACCTGCTATTAATTAAGTTGACTTAGAAAATAGCGACTGCTATTACTAGCAACAGTAACATTGAATAGATTTAGTTTTTGGGTACTTGCCAGGTTCTTATCGCCTGGATTGGCCACTGTTGGAAACAGAATGCTGGGCTTGATGGACCCTTGGTCTGACCCAGTGTGGCATGTTCTTATGTTCTTACGATGAAAAAGCACATCAATAAATTAATCAATATAGGTTAATCCAAAATGCATATATTGCATCAGTTGGAACCTTTATTAATCTTCAAAGACTTCAAACTGTACTGCAAACTCTAATTTTCTCAAACCTAGACTACTGTAACTCCTTACTCCTCGGTCTTCCCACTTTTCTCTTAAAACCATTACAAGTACTACAAAATGCTTCAGCAAGACTTTTGTTAGGAACTAGGAAATTTGATCACATTACACCCTCGCTGATTTCACTCCACTGGCTGCCAGTACAATCTCGAATCTATTTTAAAGTATTAACGTTAATATTCAAAATCGTACATTCTAGTAACACCAGTATGATAGGCGTGACATTACAGCCATACACTGCTGCGAACACTAAGATCTCAAAATAAAGGAGTACTGACTGTTCCAACAAAACGGAGCACACATTGGACACATGTAAGAGACAGTGTGTTTTCCATAGCCTAGTAACAGTTTTTACTTTGGAATTCCCTACCTGAGATGTTAATTTGATATCAGATAGGAAGAGATTTAAATGTGAGATAAAAACATGGCTATTCAAAAATGCATACAAGCTAACTTAAAACATCAGAATATAGAGATATACAATACCAAGAAGGACAAGAGATTCTAATTGATGCATGAGGAACATAAGAACATAAGAAATTGCCATGCTGGGCCAGACCAAGGGTCCATCAAGCCCAGCATCCTGTTTCCAACAGAGGCCAAACCAGGCCACAAGAACCTGGCAATTACCCAAACACTAGGAAGATCTCATGCTACTGATGCAATTAATAGCAGTGGCTATTCCCTAAGTAAACTTTATTAATAGCAGTTAATGGACTTCTCCTCCAAGAACTTATCCAAACCTTTTTTGAACCCAGCTACACTAACTGCACTAACCACATCCTCTGGCAACAAATTCCAGAGCTTTATTGTGCATTGAGTGAAAAAGAATTTTCTCTGATTAGTCTTAAATGTGCTACTTGCTAACTTCATGGAATGCCCCCTAGTCCTTCTATTATTCGAAAGTGTAACCGATTCACATCTACTCGATCAAGACCTCTCATGATTATAAAGACCTCTATCATATCCCCCCTCAGCCGTCTCTTCTCCAAGCTAACAGCCCTAACATATTCAGCCTTTCCTCATAGGGGAGCTGTTCCATCCACTTTATTATTTTGGTTGCCCTTCTCCATCACAACTATCTCTTTTTTGAGATGCGGCGACCAGAATTGTTCACAGAATTCAAGGTGCGGTCTCCCCATGGAGCGATATAGAGGCATTATGACATTTTCCGTTTTATTAACCATTCCCTTCCTAATAATTCCTAACATTCTGTTTGCTTTTTTGACTGCTGCAGCACACTGTGCCGACGATTTTAAAGTAATATCCACTATGATGCCTATGATGCCACTATGATGCTCCTAATATGGAACCTAACATCGTGTAACTACAGCAAGGGTTATTTTTCCCTTTATGCAACACCTTGCACTTGTCCACATTAAATTTCATCTGCCATTTGGATGCCCAATCCTCCAGTCTTGCAAGGTCCTCCTGTAATGTATCACAATCCTTGCAATTTAACTACTCTGAATAATTTTGTATCATCCGCAAATTTGATAACCTCACTTGTCGTATTCCTTTCCAGATCATTTATATATATATTGAAAAGCATCGGTCCAAGCATAGATCCCTGAGGCACTCCACTGTTTACCCTTTTCCACTGAGAAAACTGACCATTTAATCCTACTCTGTTTCCTGTCTTTTAACCAGTTTGTAATCCACGAAAGGACATCGCCTCCTATCCCATGACTTTTTAGTTTTCTTAGAAGCCTCTCTTGAGGGACTTTGTCAAATGCCTTCTGAAAATCCAAATACACTACATCTACCAGTTCACCTTTATCCACATGTTTATTCACCCCTTCAAAAAAACGAAGCAGATTTGTGAGGCAAGACTTCCCCTGCATAAATACATGTTGGCTGTGTCCCATTAAATCATGTCTACCTATATGTTCTCTTTCTTTTCTTCAGCCACCACTGGGATGGTCTCCACTGGTGGCCACTAGGTCTTTTTCGTTTCTTTGGCTGCCAGCCGGATGGGCTGATGGGCCTCTTACTTTTCTCTGGCTGTCAGAAGGCTCCGCTGGCAGCCTGCTGAGTTCTCGTGTTTGGAGGGGCAATGCATTCCCTCCCCCCTCAAACTCTGCCCATGACCAAGGAGTGGGCAGGTGGCGGCAGGAGTTGCATTCAAGCAGCAGCAGCATCTCCTGCTGCCGTGGGGCCCTTCTTACAGTAAGAGCTGCGAGACTGGCCCTTTGGCTATCAGGAGGTAACGTTTGCTTAAATGTGGCTCCTGCTGCCGGTGGCAGGGGGAGAGAGGGAAGCAGATGCTCCGTTTTAAGCTTTCTTGCAGCAGAGGTTACATCTTTAAGACATAACTTCTGCCATAAGCAAGCTGTAGAGAGGGGGTTGCAAGAGTAGGGAGGAGTCACTGACACTGATGCTTTTTTGCTTGCCAGCCTAAATTTTGGTGGGGTCATGGCCCCTGTGGCCCATCCCATTCGAACACCTATGCTGCAGACACTGTTTTTAAATACCGAGCCAGTCGGGCTGGAGGGCCTGGTGATTGCTCCTACCCCATTTGGACAGCTAAGATCCACAGATGGGGTAAGAGGACTCCAGGGGTTGGGATAAGGGAAGGCCCAGGGGACCTTTAGGTATTTTTTTTTTTATTTTGGTGGTGCTGGCACTGGATTGTGTCGGCAGGGAGTCGAGGACCCCAGTTCTAGGCACTTCCTCTTCCTTTAGTTTCGTTTTGATTAATTTTATTTCATTTCAGATAAATGAAATAAACCATAAAGAAAAGAAAAAAAGAAAGCAAAACAAAATTATTTGCATAGGACTAATAACATCTCACAGAACCTCCAATGAACATTAACATTGGTCTTCCAAATTTCGACTTGCTGTTTTACGATGCTATTCTTGGTATCACAGTGCAGCAAGTCTCTATAGCCTGAGATCAGGAGGGGTTACTGCAGTGCAACATGGAGGCATCATATGCACGCGCTCAGAGATCCTTTGCCTTGTCCTGCTGCGCCACCCCCATGCTGCCTGGTTCCCCAAGCTAATCATAGTGGTAGCTGCGAATCTGAGGCAAAAGGAGCAAGATCCTAAGATTGTGTTTATATTTACAAGACAGAGCAGGGCCTATGTGAGGACTGAATGAATAATATGTCCCTTTTTCTTAAGAAAAGGTAGGCCATCTTTCCTCACAGTACACATAATTATAAATTTTGACTATTCTAGTTCTGGTGAGAGTTCATTCAGATTTTAGCCAATATGAGATTCAGGTTTGTGACATGGAATGAGACTGGTACATGCCAGCAAGTATTACCACTTCTCCCAGGGAGACGAGCAGATCCCAGGTCCCCTTACTGAAATAGCTGATCTCTGACTGCCTCAGCCTGGTGCTCTCTTTTGGATGGAGGCCAGGCTGACACTAGCCATGTGGCACCTCTTAGATTCCTACTGACTGCAGCCAAGAATGTAAGAACCCTTTGCCAAGAAAACTCTGTGGGCAGGGAAGACAAGAAAAATGGGAAAGCAAGGAAACTACATTGGAAAGAAAAAAGCTATTTGATGGATCACAAACTCTAAAATGTTCCTTTGCCTACATTTCCAGAAATCTTGCTAAGCAGGCTGGAAAGTTGTAGGAATGCCAACCCTTCATCTGCCATGTTTCCGAGATGCATACAACACCTCCCAGTTCATCATTGTTAAGAACCAATTGCTTTCTCATCTCCTAAATATTGCAACAGCTCCCTATTCATCTCGGAATTTCGCAACTGCCTCCCATCGGCATTACAAAAGCAGGTCATCTGAAAAAAATATAGCTGTTGTATCTTATTTTAAAATGCACCCCTTTGCACAAGAAGAGCAGAGGAAAAGAGGACTTGGTCACGATTAAGCTCGTTAATAGTGTCACATTTTTCTTACCAGATCAGTTATCATATTTGAAATAAAGTAGATAATGGATTGACAGATTCCCCAAATTTGTTAAGCTGTCTGAATATAACTTCAGATTTATAAGATATATCAGCTTCTGCAGAAATATTTCCATTCTTGCTGAAGCTAATTCCCAGTGCCAAAAGTCAATTAACTTTTCTTCAGATGCCTTGGAAATTGATTCATTCAAATGCTTTTGAAGTTCAAATGGAGAGCAATGCAGACTCTTTTGTAGAAACATTAAATGGGAGGGGGGTTTTTTTTCACATGAATTTTATGTATTTATTTATATTGTTTGCAAAATATTTGTGATGTTTAACTCACTGTCGGGCCGATTCAGTAAAGTCCGCGGGGCATGCACAGGCCACACACCTGTGCGCGTGATTCAGTATTTAAATGAGGCCCAGCGGTAGAAACAGGCAAAAGGAGGCGCTAGGGACACGATCGCGTCCCTAGCGCCTCCTTTTGGCCCGGAGCAGTGGCTGACAGCGGGTTTGACAGCTGGGGCTCAATTTTGCCGGCGTCGGTTCTCGAGCCCGCTGACAGCCACGGTCTCGGAAACCGGACGCCGGTAAAATTGAGCGTCTGGTTTTTGACCCGACAGCCACGGGCCGACTTCAAATTTTTTTTTCTTTTTTACTTTTTTTACCCTTTGGGACCTCCGACTTAATATCGCCATGCCCGAAGAAATTAGCGCCTACCTTTGGGTCGGCACTAATTTCTGAAAGCAAAATGTGCGGCTTGGCTGCACATTTTGTTTTCTGAATCGCGTGGGAATACCTAATAGCGCCATCAACATGCATTTGCATGTTGATGGCGCTATTAGGATCTGCGGGTTGGACACGTGTTTTCGGCCCCTTACTGAATAAGGGGTAAGGGAAAACGCGCGTCAAATACTGTATCGGCCTGTATGAGGGGCAAGGGAATGGCAGGAGATCAAATATAAATAAATAAATTGCTTAAGGAGCAAGCACTAAACCGTGCCATTTTGCACGTACTAGGAAGGAATTTCGCGTGCAAGCCAAGTGGAAAAATTGCATGTGAAATTTAGCAAAAACTCGTAAACCTCATTGAAGTGTAGTTTTTTTTAATTTTGCAAAATTTGGTCCTCTAAGTCAATTTTATGCATGCTTTATCTATGCACTAATAGTTAATAAGCAGCTTGCCATGATTTTGCATTGCAGCAGCTTATTAACTATTAATTTGAATACAATTTTACAAGCAAAAAATTGCATGTAAAATTGTATTCCTTGCAAAGCCTAAATCTTTGCAAACAGCTTTGTATGCTAAAATGTGAAATAGTGCACTCGATCATAAATAACACTTGCTGTTTCCCATTTTTGCACGCAAAACAGAGTTTGCAAATTTTTACATAACTTACTATATCATCCTCCTTGTATGGCATCTCTTTTCCTCCTAGAATATCTCCTTTTTTGCTGCTGTATTTTTCATCTTTTAAAGTCATGCCTTTTTGCTAGATAAGGAAGAGTTCCTGCTTTCTCCCAGGGCTTTGTTGATAATGGGCCCATTCTGATGAGGTCCTGCCTGAGACTATTGTAGCGATGCAACTAGTGGAAGAATCCTATGCAATATCACAGTATATCTTTATTTATATCTTTATATCTTTATTTAGTCTAGCTTTATAGACTTTTCCCATTTTCTGCAGGCTATTCCCACCAACCACTGTTATAATTTCAGCCTTTTCATTATCAATTAATGCACTAGAACAGTTATCATGACCAGTGCTTTCTCTCCCTGTGCCTCCTCCAGCTCTAAGCGCTGCAATGTTCTCCTTTGTAGTGGACTGTGGGAGTTCAGGCTCTGGGAAATAGATGACTGCCCTCCTGTCACCATATTATTGCTTTTTCAGTGATAAATGTTTGTCAAACAAGGCATCAGAAAATCAACAAAATGCCTGGGACTTTATAATTAATAGGTCTTCCTTTTTTGAGGGGAGGGAAGAAACCAGTTTTATCATGTTCTTTTGGATTTCCAGCTCCATGGGAACCATGACGGGACCTGGCACCAGGAGCCTTCATTTGCTACCTAGGGAATTTGTTGCCTATTTTATATTCTAATGCAGCTCAGTCATTGAAGGAACAGTCCTCAGCTAGGGGCTATGCACCAGAGCACCTTCATGGGCCCTAATTTCAATCACTAGGTATTACCTCCATGACATCCCCAACCTTGGCCAACCTGGGGAGTGGAGGATCTGAACAGAGCATAAATCCCAAATCCCTCACATGGTAGCACAGGTACCTCTGGGTTCTTGAGCACCCCTAATATTGTCTCCTCCACTCCTGTAAATCAAGAGCTGAGAGATCCATGTTACAGGGCTACAGGGGAAGCAGAAAGGAAGAGCTTCTGTTTCCCTGCTTCTGCTCCTGCCTCCCTCTGCAGCCTATTGGCTGGCTGTGGAATGTCTAACCAATGGGCTGTAGAGGAGGGCAGACAGGAAGTGCTTATGTCTGCTCTGCTACTGCTCCCACCTCTCCTTGCAAGTATTGGCTGGCTGGGGAATGTCTGACAAATAAGCTGCCAGGACTAGAGAGAAGCAGCAGTGTAGGAAAGATTGGCTTCCAGATGTACAGTGAAAATGGAGAGGGCTGCGACAGGGGGTCTGGGAAAGGGAAAGAGGGTCAGAGGAGCTATGATGGGGGAAGAGAGGGGCTGAATGAACTGTTGGAAGATGGGGAAAAATGATGGCTAGGAGAGGAACTGTGAAGGGGAGAGTGGATGATAGTGGAGCTGTGGGAGAGGCAGAGGAGTAGTCTGGCTGGGAGGGTAAGGGGCTGGGAGAAGAGCTGAGAGGACTGAGAACGGGATTGAGAGAGGGGAGAAGGGGATACAGGCTAGAAGAGAAGACATGCATAGGTGGTAATAAGAAGTTAGGCAAAAGGGAACTTAAAAAGGTGAGAAAGTTGAAGAAGACTGGGAAAGGAGCTGAGTGGTACAGAGATGGGGCAGGACGTCCCGACAGGGGAGGTAAACCAAGAGAAGGGTTATGAGAAGAGAGGAATTATGCAGGGCTGGTGCAAGGGTAATAGGTGCTCTAGCGAACCTAACAGCCTTGTGCCCTCCCCACACACAATGAAACATTATTCATTTATAATAAGATTTTACAAAGGACAAAGTACAGTCTTCCAAATTAATCACTTATAACTTGTATATTATATTTATGTGCACTGCTGTGCCAACCAGAAAACCCTGCAAAAAAGAGCTGAGATTTGGAAGAAGATAACTGGAGGGATTATGAGTGCTTCCCTAGCTTGACCACAGGAGTCTTGCCTATGTACGTATTACCTTCTCCTCTTTGGACATTCAAATACAGGCTGGTCAGTCACACCCATAACCCAGCGTGGGGTTTTTTTTTAATTTCTTTTTGCTGGGGGTTCCATAATTTGTTTTGAGTTCAGCACCCCCAATGATGTTTAAAATTTGGCTCCTGTGCATGGTTCTGGACCAGCCCCAGCAGTATTTCCCTTTTAAAAGAAAACTGTAGTGTTCAGTGACTGCATGGTAGTTTTCTTGACTAGATAACTGCATTGCTGGCTGAGTATTTTAAAAAAAAAAAAAAAATCTCTTCAAATTTAGGACTGTAAAGTTTCACCTGGGTCAGGACTTGTTTGTGTGAAGGAAAACACTTTTAGGCTATGGCACATTGTAGTGTTTCAAAGGTGGACTCAATAAATTACAATCTATTCATCACTAGCAACACAAGTTCTGTATACATAGAGTCAACAGATTGTAACTTGTTTGCATCCTAGTAAAGGTTGACAAAGCACTGAGTACAAATGGAGTTGAGCGGAACACAAACTGTTCCTTCTGATAATACCACTGTCTGTTGCCCCTACACGCCCAAGTTGTTTAACCCTTTGATTTTCAAGCTAATGCACATCTTTGGGATATGAACCAAGGACCTTCGAGCTGCTGAATACGATGTGAAATGGGGAGCAGAAGGCAGAGATAAGATAGGAACTCGGAAACAAAAGGAAGAGAAAAGAACTTCAGAAGAAAGTTTCTCTTATGCAAAAATTCCACCTCCATAACATCCTGAGAAGGAACAGCTCCATTCAGGCGGGTTTAGTAATCCCACATGGTAGCAGGCGGGTTTAGTAATCCCGTTGATAGAGGGAATAGAAGAGGAAAGGCAAGGCACCAGAATTCACAATGGTATGCACTCCTGAGTTCTAAAGGAGCTCAAATACAAAACTGCGGACCTGTCTTTGGTAATCTGCAGCCTATCATTCAGATCTGCCACTGTACCTGAGCATTGGAAGGTAGCCCATGTCATGCCAAGTCTTCAAAGCTGAATCCAGAAAATTACAGACCAGTGATTCTGGCATTGGTGATAGGTAAAATAAAAGAAGGTAATGCTAAAATTCAGAATGACTTGGTCTATGGATAAATATAACTTAATTGTTTGTTATATGTGGAAGATTATGAATGTTTAATGTGTAAGCTGTACAGATCGACATGTTTGGATGTTGCGGATTATAAGTGTAACAAATAAATAAATAAATTTAAGAAAGTGTTTTCTTTTATTTTCAGTCAACACACAATGTCCTGGCATTAGATTCTTTTCCCTGGGCTAATGCCCTTTTACGTGCATATAACCCTTCCAGAACTTCAATCTGCTGAAAGGGGGCTGTTGAACGTGCCTACGATTCGACAGGCTAGGCTTGCAAGGCTCAGGAGCATGTGTTTACGGCAGAGCTTTCCAAAGTGTGTGTCGCGACACTTTACTGTGTTGCCTGAGGTGTGCCGGTGTGTCACGCAAGCCCGGTGCACGTGACACACCGGCAAGTGGGAACCAATGCAGCCGCCGGTGGACCTCATCCCACTGGCGGCTGAGCAATGAAGTTTCACTGGGCTGTGTGCCGGAGACACACAGCATGAAGATCGGTGAGCCGTGGTGGAACTTACCGTATTTTTCGCTCCATAAGACGCACTTTTTTCCCCCAAAAGTGGGGGGAAAATGTATGTGCGTCTTATGGAGCGAATATAAAAAAAAAAACAAACAAAAATCTAACAAACCCCCCCCCTGCTGACTCCCCCAAGACCTGCCGACTTAATTTACTGCAACCCCCCACCCTCCTGACCCCCCAAGACCTGCCAAACGTCCCTGGTGGTCCAGCAGGGGTCCGGGAACGATCTCCTGGGCTTCGGCCGTCGGCTGCCAGTAAACAAAATGGTGCCGACGGCCCTTTGCCCTCACTATGTCACTGAGACCGACCAATAGCAGCGGTCGGTCCCAGTGACATAGTGAGGGCAAAGGGCCGTCGGCGCCATTTTGATTACTGGCAGCCGACGGCCCACGCCCAGGAGATCGTTCCCGGACCGCTCCCGGACCCCCGCTGGACCACCAGGGACGTTTGGCAGGTCTTGGGGGGTCAGGAGGGTGGGGGGGTTGCAGTAAATTAAGTCAGCAGGTCTTGGGGGAGTCAGGAGGGTGGGGGGTTGTAGTAAATTAAATCGGCAGGTCTTGGGGGGGTCAGGAGGGTGGGGGTTGTAGTAAATTAAGTCGGCAGGTCTTGGGGGGTCAGGAGGGTGGGGGGTTGCAGTAAATTAAGTCGGCAGGTCTTGGGGGGGGTCAGGAGGGGGGGGGATTGCAGTAAATTAAGTCGGCAGGTCTTGGGGGGGTCAGGAGGGTGGGGGGTTGTAGTAAATTAAGTCGGCAGGTCTTGGGGGGGGTCAGGAGGGTGGGGGGTTGTTAATTTAAAGGGTTGGGATGGGGTTTTTTTTTGGGGGGGAGGGGTTCCCAGAGAAAGAAAAGTTTTCTGATCTGGGGAGTGGACCGAAATGGCCCTCCCCAGACCCGAAAACAAAATGGGGAGAAAAAAAAAAAGCTATACACTCCCCTAATTTGCTCCATAAGACGCCCAGACGCAGAGCCGGTTTAGCACAAATTTTTTTTATTTTATTTTCCCCCTCTGAATCCTAGGTGCGTCTTATGGTCAGGTGCGTCTTATGTTTGGGGGAATTTCAGTGGATGCACAGAGTTACAGAACTGGAGGTGCAGGATTTATATTGACATTCTGTCCCTTCCTATAAATTCCAGTCTTGAAACTGGCCAGCTTTTTAAAATTACGCAGAAGACCCTTTGGACTTTCTTATTAACACCAAATATTCAAAATCTGTGTTCATCCTATCAAGCTCATATATCTCATTAAAGAGGTAAATTGAATAACACAATAACTTTGTTTTATTATTGTTATTCATAAATTAGAACAATAACATTAAGCTTGGAATATTATATATTTTTAATATAAATGAGAGGTTTTCACAAGATAGGTTGTGTCGTGAAACATTTTATTATGTATATATTTAAGGAAACATACATAAATTGTCGAAATACATTTAGTTCGTTTAACCTTTAACCTCTGGTTTGCTAGTAAACTGAATTACTGTGTTCCGAAATTATGTTTGTCTAAAAAGTGTGTCACCAACATGAAAAGTTTGGAAAGCTCTGGTTTACGGTCACTGCTCCCAATCTCTGGCACTCTGTTCCTATTGTTGTGAGTGAGTTGTTTAGTGGACCCTTGGGCCGACCTGTGAGAGACTGGGGAGAGGTGTACTATAGTCTCTAGTGAGTGACAGGTCGGGAGGCGGGTACCAGGCAGGAGCTGGACGAGAACTTCACCCTGGAAGCCGGAACTCCCCCAGGAGCAGCCCGTAGGAGCCCAGCTGCTGGGACTTAGGTGATTCACCCTGGAAGCCGGTACTACCCCGGGAGGAGCCCGGCCGCTGGGACTTAGGAGATCACGGCAGCTGGAGCTGGAGCGGACAGGCAGGGACTAAAGCAGGCTGGAACCGAGCAAGCAGGAGCTGAAGCAGAACTGGCTACTGGAGCCAGACAGGAGCTGAAGCAGGACTGGCCACAAGAACCAGACAGGAGCTGAAGCAGGACTGGCTACTGGAACCAGACAGGAGCTAAAGCAGGACTGGCCACAAGAACCAGACAGGAGCTGAAGCAGGACTGGCTACTGGAACCAGACAGGAGCTGAAGCAGGACTGGCCACAAGAACCAGACAGGAGCTGAAGCAGGACTGGCTACTGGAACCAGACAGGAGCTGAAGCAGGACTGGCCACAAGAACCAGACAGGAGCTAAAGCAGGACTGGCCACAAGAACCAGACAGGAGCTGAAGCAGGACTGGCTACTGGAACCAGACAGGAGCTGAAGCAGGACTGGCCACAAGAACCAGACAGGAGCTAAAGCAGGACTGGCCACAAGAACCAGACAGGAGCTGAAGCAGGACTGGCTACTGGAACCAGACAGGAGCTGAAGCAGGACTGGCCACAAGAACCAGACAGGAGCTGAAGCAGGACTGGCTACTGGAACCAGACAGGAGTTGAAGCAGGACTGGCTCCTGGAACCAGACAGGAGCTGAAGCAGGACTGGCTCCTGGAACCAGGCAGGAGCTGAAGCAGGACTGGCTACTGGAACCAGACAGGAGTTGAAGCAGGACTGGCTCCTGGAACCAGACAGGAGCTGAAGCAGGACTGGCTCCTGGAACCAGGCAGGAGCTGAAGCAGGACTGGCTACTGGAACCAGACAGGAGCGGAAGCAGGACTGGCTACTGGAACCAGACAGGAGTGGAAGCAGGACTGGCTACTGGAACCAGGCAGGAGCTGAAGCAGGACTGGCTACTGGAACCAGACAGGAGCTGAAGCAGGACTGGCTACTGGAACCAGACAGGAGCGGAAGCAGGACTGGCTCCTGGAACCAAGCTGGAACTGAAGCAGAACAGGTTACTGCAAGCAAGCCAGACAGAAGCAAGACTTGGGCACGGAGTGAAACAAGTCTCAGGCAGGTACGGAGTCGCTAACGCAATAGCACACTCCGGGGCACGGAGCAACAGAGAACCGCAAGGAACCCCGTTGCAAGGCAAAGTCCTGGGCTCCGCGGCGGCCTTACATAGGCCGCGGCGTCTGATGTCACGGATAGGGCGGAGCCTTCAGTGGCGGGAAACGATCTTCATAAGCGCGGCTTGCGCATGCCTAGGGAGAAGGTGTCCAGGCAGGGCTTCTCGGCGGCATCCCCCCCGCGGGGATGCCGCAAAACAGAGCA
Organism: Rhinatrema bivittatum; assembly: GCF_901001135.1. Classification (NCBI taxonomy): domain Eukaryota; kingdom Metazoa; phylum Chordata; class Amphibia; order Gymnophiona; family Rhinatrematidae; genus Rhinatrema; species Rhinatrema bivittatum. The sequence continues at coordinate 75,045,334 of NC_042618.1, read as the reverse complement.
CAGACCCTCGGAGACGGGCCGGGACCAAAGAGGTAAGGGCCCAGTTGCGGCTGCCGCGACTGGGACCGCAACACCTATGACCTTGCATCTTACAAATTGCACATTCAAGAGAATGCTTAAAACGTATCTTTTTTAGCATGCTTTTAATTAAGTTATTTAATTTTAATTTCCAGCAGTAGCTGATTTTATCTGAAATTGTATTATTTTAGAAGCTGTATGTAATTCATATAACAATTTAGATCTCGTTAATTTTAATATTTTATTTATTGTATTTATCTGTCATGTTGTATATGATTATGTATGTCCTCTTTTGAAAACTACCTTGAGCTTCAGCATCTGATGGTTTAGAAGAGTCTTCCTTTAATTCCCTCTGACCCCTCACAGGCTGCAACTGCTGCAGTCTTCACTCTAATTACAGGTCTTGGATGATAGTTTAGGAGCCAAATAATCTGATGAGAGAAACCAACACTGGTATTACCGATGTATTGCAGCATTATGAAGCTAATTGAGCTAATTGCGATGGAGAAGGTACAGAGAAGGGCGACCAAAATGATAAGGGGAATGGAACAGCTCCCCTATGAGGAAAGACTAAAGAGGTTAGGACTTTTCAGCTTGGAGAAGAGTCGGCTGAGGGGGGATATGATAGAGGTGTTTAAAATCATGAGAGGTCTAGAATGGGTAGATGTGAATCGGTTTTTTACTCTTTCGGATAATAGAAAGACTAGGGGGCACTCCATGAAGTTAGCATGTGACACATTTAAAACTAATCGGAGAAAGTTCTTTTTTACTCAACGCACAATTAAACTCTGGAATTTGTTGCCAGAGGATGTGGTTAGTGCAGTTAGTATAGCTGTGTTTAAAAAAGGATTGGATAAGTTCTTGGAGGAGAAGTCCATTACCTGCTATTAATTAAGTTGACTTAGAAAATAGCCACTGCTATTACTAGCAACGGTAACATGGAATAGACTTAGTTTTTGGGTACTTGCCAGGTTCTTATGGCCTGGATTGGCCACTGTTGGAAACAGGATGCTGGGCTTGATGGACCCTTGGTCTGACCCAGTATGGCATGTTCTTATGTTCTTAATTAAAATCCTTGAATTTCAGATATAAAATTGACCTATAAAAACCCAGAAGATGCCATCATTGAAAATGCTGCATCCAGTACAAAACTGGTAGAGATTGTTAGTCAATCAGCTCCATTAGGGTCAGATAGATTAAGCATTTTCCCAAAGATACAAAATGGGGAAAATCCTTTAGTACATCTAGCCCTTGATTAGTTAAATTGTCCGTCTCAAGTGAAGGTGTCACCTCCTGGAGGACAGAGGTTGAGGTCTGACTCTCTTCTGTATTAGTTAGGATGGTTTACTGTGCTCAGAGAATGCTTCATCATTTGACAAATTTCAGAATTGGCTTTTGTGACTTTTGATTGTTTCCATCACACCAAAAATATTATGTGTTAGATAGCTTCTCGTCTTGGAAGAGGTGAGATGGGATACGTACATGCTGTATGCAAAAACAGCACTGACTTTGAGGGTAGACAGGATTCCAACTGAAGCTTGAAACTTGGCATTTTACATTTAGGGGACAATAGGGGATTTCCTAGGGATGAGCAATGGGGCAAGAATCAGGGTGTACCCTCAAACCTCAACTCAGAAAAGGTGTTGTGAGTAGGATGGAAATGCACATTTGATTTACCCATGCCATTCTGCCATCATGGCACTCACTGATCAGCTAGTGGGCAACAATGTTTTCTGCTCAGAATCAGAGTTTCACAACCTAATAATATGAGTCACTATTGAAGGACAGCCTTTCCCCTTTTTATTACAGCAATTTTTAAAAATGATATTGCCTCACCCTTACTTGTGTCTTCTACACCTTTTATCATTTGTTATTTTAAGTCATAAATGACATCACCCAGAAACCAGACCCAGAAAGCAATGATGACCAAATCAAGGAATTAATGGAAAGGCTATAATTCAGTCGCTTACTTCTGCACATTCCCATGAGACACACACAGAGAAAATGGATTTACTAATGTATACAATCTCCAAATGAAATAAGAAAATATTCGCATATGCAGTATCAAGTCTGGAACAGCACATTAGGATTATTATTGCCTGCACTGGTACTGGATGGCTGGGTTTTTGTTTAATCACCTCATGAACCCTGGTACTGACATAATAGATAGCATTAAATATCACAGAAGGTTTTGCTCTGTTGATCTTATATTATAACAGAACATGAATTCTACCACATAAATCAGAACAGGCAAATACAAAATACTGGAGCTGGTGCTAGTCAGTGTCTGCTATAGTCTGATGGCTTGCAAGCTAGACGGCTCCAGAAAGGAACAGAGTTTCCAGTAATGCTAATTTGTCCAGACAAAAGATTTTCTGATTGGTCTAATCCCCAGCTCCCAGTTCCTCCACTGAGCAGAGAAACTGAGCAGTGTAGCCTGTGAGCCCAGTGGGCGCCTCCTCTGAACCCAAGTGGATTGTACTTCTGCTCTGTCCTCACAGCAGACATTTCAGTGAGACTGGGAAATTCCCTTGGCACCTGCGGAAATAAAAGCACAGACGTTTAGATTGCTCTCCTGGGGAAATTTGGACCTGTTCCAAGTGATCATTTGTGAATGATACAGCAGCTGCAATTTATTACTGAAGACAGCTAAAATTCAGAGAACACACTGGGTCTCAGTGGGCTCACATGTGCTTGAATTCTTTGTGGATTTATTGGGGGGGGGGGGGGGAGGTTAGTGGATGAGTGAATTTATTATTAACAGTAATTGGTTCCCCACACCCCCCATAACCTGGGAGACCCTAAACTTGTTAGATCTCAGAGGCTAAGTAAGGCCAGGCCAGGCCTGGCTGGCACCTGGATCAGGAGCCACCAGGGAAGACCAGGCACAAAAAGCAAGAGCAAACCTAAAGTATATGACAAAAAAAAATGTCACAGACCACCCAACCCTTGGTACCCAACAACACATGGAAAATAGAGAAAAGAAAGAGTAGTTGGTGAACATGTGAATTCATGCCAATGCCGAAGCCTTGAAGAAGCAGCAGTAATCTGATCCCAAAGCACAGCTATCATATTTGCACAGTACATGCAGACACTAATGTCCCCTTAGGCCAACCCTCTGCCGGGCCAACAGACCTTGCAAAATCTATTTTTCATTCTAGACAAAGACAAAAAAATGTACTAGCGGCTTTGTCATTATTATAATCCTGCCTTTGAAATAAATATATTCTGCCTTGTGATGATCAGTAATCCTCTCTGTATATTCTACTAGGTATAACTGAAAAATCAACAGTGTAGACTCCATCTCTGTGGTCTTAGCAGCACAGGATAGGAAAGCTTTGTGTCTGAACATACTGTAAGTAGCTTTAGTTGGGCTACAGTCTGTTGCAAACGTGCTCTAAATAACGTTTTTAGACGTTTGAAAATAATGAATGATATTCCTTGGAATGTTTTTGTTCTATTACTGCACATCTCTGTTAAGGCTACTGGAAGTGTTCACCATTTGCTTGTTTTTCTTTTCATTTTTATGTATCTCAGTACATCAAGCATAACACTTGAAAAAGAAGACCAGAAATAAGAATATACAAAATCTTGTCGTAAGCAAAGCTACACCCTGTAACAACACAATACAACTCTCAGCTGACTAACACAGGAGATGCTAAAGAAAAGGTCATGAAAGCTGACCTCATCAAGTAACACAGAAAAGAGAAACAACATTTTATAAAGGGAATGTAGCCTCCTTGTTCATATTGGAGCCACTGCACCAAATGCTCAGAAGCTAAACTAGGCCTGCCCTAACGTTGGCTTCTGCTTCTTTTATTATCCAAGCAATACCTTAGCTAAGGGGGCTGAGGAATCCCATAAGCAACATTTCGTATTTTAAGCAAACGTTTACAAGGAAGATGTCATGCCCATTGCGAGAAATGGTTTCCTCCCTTTCTGAGGAGTGTTACAGGGGCCTGGAAAACCCCACATTTATCTCCCTTGTAAAAAAAATGATGCCTGTTGTGAAAAAAAGGAGGTCCCGGTCTTCAGGAAACACAAAGGTAACCAACAAACTGGCTCTGTTCACTTCTTCCACTGATGACTGTTTTAAAAGCCCAGACAAATCCAGGCTAACCATAGACAAAGTCCCAGCCTCCCCGATCCCCAGATCTTCTCCTGGAGGGCATCTTTCATTTCTTCCTTTATAAAGTGCTAATGTCTGGAAATAGGCATAATATCATTACCACTGCTGGGCTAAATGGGTAACACAGCTAAGCGGACCCCTTATCTTCCTGTTCTCACTTACCAAAAAGTTGGTGCTGTGCTGGCCTCCATAGCTCTGTGAGGATTTTATTTTTCTGTAGCTGGAAGGAGAGTGGTATAAAAAAAAAAAAAAAAGGACCATTCAGAGTCGAAAGCGTGGCATTTGGCATGTTCAGAGAAAACATACGTTCAACGACATCTGCACTAGAAGTGCCCTAATAAATATCTTTGTAGACATGCACAAATTACATTTCCATTCTGTGCCATACAAAGCACTCAAAGTCTGGAGGTTACGCCGCTTCCTGCTGTTGACACCTGCGTAAAATCAACAAATTGAAACAAGCAAATACAGTCCATATTCCACTTAATTGGCAGCAGGGCTACCAACTAGTTCCAGGTGATCTTTAAAAAAAAAAAAAAAAAAAAAAATGCAGGCCTACAAGTCCCTGCATGCAAGGAGCCAAAACCAGTACTGACTCACTCAGCCAGTCTATTTATATGATTTGAATTCAAGCTGCTAACCCTAATGTAAGCAGATCTGCCGACTCTCCCTCTTATTCGGGCCAAAGAGCTCCTTTAGAAAAGCATTTGGATGATCAGATCAGCGGTACTGCAGTGTTGCTTTAAGTGCCCATTTTCAGAGGAACGCGCAGGCCCGGCGTGACTGGGTGTGCATATACCATGCATTTGCACGGGGCGGCACACCCAGGGGAGGCGGTGAGGCAGCAGCAGGAGAGTCCGCAGAGCCGCCAGCAGCCAAAGAAGGAGAGAGGCTGCAAGCCACCGGCGCTTAAGCCATCGGAGAGGCCCGCCTTATGTTTGCGTGTGTGCGTATGCACACGCGCACAGCTTCCGCTTCTCCCCCCAATCAGGAAGGCACGCGAGGCTATGATGGAGCTCATCCCACCACGTTCCGAAGCAGGGGCAGCGCTAGCTTTTTTGCTGCCTTGTGCGAAAAATTACTGTGCGGCACCTTCCCCCCCCCCCCCCCCCCCCCCCCCGCCTCCGATTCATTCAGTTTCAGTCCCGGGCCCATCAAATAAAGCCCAGCTCCGACCTGCAATCTATATTTTTAAAAACTGATGCCCTCCCCCCTACACCCCAGAACCCTTGGATAGGGAAGGGTATTAGGTATCCTAGGCAAACCTTACAGCCTTTCACTCATGCCACCCCACACACCCCCACATCCATTACAAAACCTCCCATACTAAAACCACCCTAACAACCTTATCTATGAAAAGGCAACACCTCACGTATTACACCTGGCTCTGGAACACCAATAAAACTCTTATTTGGAAACCAGGCTGCTATAGATCCCTACACAGAAATTACATGCCAGCAAAATTCATCAGATATTTTGAAATCTTTTCTTGGTGTTTGGGAAATTTTGTATATTCTGTTCATTAGCTGTTTGAAATATTTATTCTTTTTATGAATGTGATTTTACTGTTATGATTGTTTTATATTTTTAAATTTTATTATTTAATGTTTTTATGAAGAATGGTAATGTTTCTGTTTTTCCATTGTTGCTCTGCATATAGAGGCTGGCTTGTTGTGGGTTCCAGTTAGGTTCTTCTCAGCATGTTTTTGTTTATACTTTCTGATCTCTTTATTCTGTATTTGGTCAGAGTCTCTCTGTGTTCTGAATATGTGACCAAGGAGAGGTATTTTGCTGGCAAGTAATTTCTGTGAAGGGATCTATAGCAGCTTGGTTTCCTAATAAGAGTTTAATTGGTGTTCAAGGACCTGGTGTAATATGTGCAGAGTTGCCTTTTCATAGATAAGGTTGTTAGGGTTGTTTTGATATGGGAGGTTTACTATATTGCAATGGTTATTCTGTTTGTTCGTGGCTTTCTGACGGCCAAGATCACATCTAATATGCATTCAAAAAGTCTAATTTCATCGCAGCTCCAAGTGTCTTTATTGCAGGATTTTCTGGTTGGCACCACAGCAGTGCATGTAAATATAAACGTCAGTGATGGCGAACTCCAGTCCTCGAGTGCTACAAACAGGCCAGTTTTTCAGGATATCCACAACGAATATGCATGAGAAAGATTTGCATGCACTGCCTCCAATGTATGCAGATCTACCTCATGCATATTCGTTGTGGATATCCTGAAAACTTGGCCTGTTTGTGGCACTCGAGGTCTGGAGTTCGCCATCACTGTTATAAGGGATATCTTTTGCCTCAGAAGACTGTACTTTTGAATGTTCTTTTTCATGTACATTTTATTATAAATATATCATTTAATTGTGTGTTTCTGTAAAGGGTGAGGGTGTGTGCGGGGGGGATGTGGTGTGTGTGCAAGGCTATAAGGTTTGCCTAGGATACCTCATACCCTTCCCTATCCATGGTGGGGGGAGGGGGCTTGTCAGTTTTTAAAAATATAGGTTGCAGGACGGAGTTGGGCTTTATTTGATGGGTCCGGGACAGGCACTGAATGAATCGGGGGCGTGGCAGCACAATCATTTTTTTGCACAGGGCAGCAAAAAAGCTTGCACCGGCCCTGGGAATGCAATGGAACTTTAGGAAGAGGATGGGATGCTTGGGAAGCTCTTATACATGGCATTCGCTTGATAATTCAAAACATATATCCAGAGAAAAACAATCTGTGGGGCAAATCATCTCTCTTCTTGCTTGTTTGGAATGGGATACCTAAGTGGTGACTTCCCACGGACCGAAGGCAGAACTCCAAGTATTCTATAGCAGAAATCGTTTTGCACGTGTAATGCTATCAGCTTTCTGCCTACAGTGGTACAAAGTTCAAGCCATGAGCCTTCCTCCTGTTGCAATCCTCTGCTCAAAGCTGAAGCACCCCCCCCCCCAAGCTCTGTCATTTGAATTAGATTAATGGCAACGGGACAGCAACCGGTCTCATCCTTATGCTCTCAGGCAGGGTGGGACCGCACAGAGATCACAGAACAACTGCAGGCATGGAGGACTACAAAATTGTAACAGCAAGAACTGCTCCATCAGTGCCCTCAGGGTGGACAAGTATATTCTCACTCCATCTGAGCTATTTTCACCTCTCTGTTCCTCCAAGTCTGCTCTGCTATTCATTTTAAATGTCTGACAGACCACTGGGAAAGGGAAAAGAGTAAGTCCACTTTTTTTTTTTTTTTTTGATTGCTTGAGCCAGGTCAATAAGAGAAACATTTCTGCCACGTCCGATTAAAGCAAACACAAATATAGGGCACCTGGGAGTTACTCCTCGCTTTTTCTCTGTCCTCAGCGTAGGGGCAGTCCCAATAGTAAACACATGTTCTGTCTTCTTTCTCAACCTGACTGGTGTTATCCGGTTTTCACAGGAGTTTCCTATAGCTCTGTTATTATGTCCTATTGTGCAAGTTTCTCTCTACGATTTTATTGTTTTTTTTTTTTAACTGAAATAAATTTCCCTCTTGCTCATTCTTCTTCTCACCGAGTGAACTGTCCAGAGACGAAAACTTTTGGGAAGTGATCCGGAGCCTCCTTCTGCACAGGGTGGCCACAGGAATGCAGGTGCAGTATCTAGCTGGAGGCAAAAGTTGCTAGGACATGTCCTGCTCATTCTGAGTTAAGTTCCTACAAGCACCAATTTATAAGCAGAAGTCCTGACGAAAAGCAACAACAAAATTAACAATGGGCAAATAGAATAATAGGAAACAGAACTAACAGAAGAGGATCTGAAACCTGAACTGAGACCAGAAACCAGAGCTCTAGCTGTCCAAGAGAAAAGAGTTGTTTCCCATGTGGCCTGAGACTGACACACCTAGACCCAGCGTTGTGAAATGCCTTTAACCTCTTCCTTTCTTGTCATGCCACTTGGCACACACTTGCAGCAGAGCCTTCGCTTAAGAGAGCAGGAGAGGCCTGGAAGCTGGCTGCCTTTTGAATTTCAGACTTACCAAGGACACCATTGAAAAGGAAGCTATGGATTTAACAATGAAGTCTATATTCTTGGACTTCATGTGCAGTGCAGCAATGTTTTGTGTTGTGCAAATCTCTTGCCCAATGTGTCTCCGCAACCAAACAGGTTGATGTACCGTGTGTGTTTGGAAAATCAGGGTACTGTGCTTAGTGTAGGCTTGTCCTGATGAGGAGTGCTCTAATACAGCTAAACAAATGATGAAACAATCGGTATATGTCTTGTTACCCAAGATCTGTGGGAAGTGTTACACCATACCTAATGCCAGGGGCCACAACTTGATATGTGAGTTCAGGATGTATGCAGGACAATACAGGTACTGAAGAAATATTTAGAGATTAGTATTCAGCAGCATGGTGAGTCGGCAATTTAGTTGGCTAAAGACAACCAGATAAACTGTTACAAATAGTGAGTGGCAAGCTGCCGATTAGAGGTGACTATTGCCTAATTGGATGATCTCTCTTGGCAGAATAGCGTGTTATAAATAAATAAAACAATGATGATGATGATGATGAGTGTAGCCGGATAAGGTCCTAGTTAGTCAGATAAACTTATCTGGCTAACTTTAAGATTGTTCTCCAGCACACCCAGAGTTAGTTGGATAAACTGCTTAACTCTGAATAAGTTATCCAGCTAGCTTATTTATTTTATTTATTTATTTTTATATACCGACGTTCATGGTAGCATCACACCGGTTTACATCAAATAACGACAGATAAAATATACATAAGAAACAAAGATAAAATTAGGAAATAAATTGCAGGAGAAAACAACAAAACTAATCTAAAATACCATAAAATAATACATCCTAAAACATAAAATATTATAAAAACAAAAAAAATAAACTAGCCTAAAAAGCACTCATCCATGCTGATCTCTTCACATATATGCTTGCAAGAAAAGCCATGTTTTCAATTTTTTTTTTAAAGGTCTGCGAATTCGCTTCCAGCCTTAATTCTAAAGGTAGTGTGTTCCATAGCCCTGGTCCTGCCAGAGATAATGCTCTGTCTCTTACTGAGTTTAGGTGTGCCAGTTTAGGGGACGGGATTGTTAAAAGTCCCTTGCCTGCAGAGCACAGATTTCGCTGAGGGCCGTGAAAATGTAAGGCAGCATTAAACCATTCAATTTTTTCATTAAGTCTGCCCTGGAATACACCCCACCTCAAGATCATCTCCAACTTATCCTGGTAAAGAAATAGCCAGATAAATCAGAGATGTTCTTAACAGTGGGAAATTTAAAACATGTGGTTTGTCCAGTTAAGTCCCTAACTTAGCTGGCAAACGAGCTAAATATTGACTGGTGAGGGACCAGGAGAGGAGCTTGGCAAAAGTCAGGTATGCTGAATGTTCTATCTGGCAGATGCTACAGTCAGACCAGATAAGTAACTCCAGGCAGAAGGGGAGGTAGTGATGGCTTGGAGGCCTTGTAATTAGAAGATCTGATGAAAATGTCCAAAGTCATATCATCTAACCTAAGTTGCATGTGATCCAAATTAAGGTAAAATGTTTACACTATGAATGCTATGCATCAGTTACTTATAATGATCTAAACAAAATATATACAGACAACATTGGCCTTGATTCAGCTTTACAGTTTTCTCTCCGGAACAGAGCCCAAGACACACTGGAGAGCCTGCTTGGTTATCCAGATTGCAAGGACGGCCTGATCTAGGCAGGGTCTTGCTGTGGACGCTGGAGGATTATCAGGAACATTCCTATAATCTGTAATTGGATTGTTTAAGGGTCAGTGTACAATATATAATCAAGGTAAGAACAGGAAGCTAGAATTACTGATCCTTTCTGATTCGTGCTTTTGTGTAATACATCTGGGAACTGATACACAAAACATGTTAGTTCCTACCATATAAAAAGTAAGTGCATCCAATCACTATGCCTTGCCGGCTGCACCGGCATTAATGTTTCATAGCCAGAGGTTTTCATTTTCACGGAGGAGGGAACTTTGCCGCTCTGGCTGTTTTCTCAGAAGAGAGTTTACTTACCACAACCTGTATTCCAATAAGCCGAAAAGGATCAATTTTTAAATCCTTTCATCAACACACACACACATATCAACATCTGCAAGCTCCTCCCTGCCCCAGTCCTCCGATCCTGCCACGCCCACCAGATCTCTCATCCTTTACCCATAGCTGCCCCCCCCCCCGATCTCTCATCCTTTACCCATAGCTGCCCCCCTCCCCCGATCTCTTATCCTTTACCCATAGCTGCCCCCCCCCCCCCCGATCTCTCATCCTTTACCCATAGCTGCCCCCCTCCCCCGATCTCTCATCCTTTACCTGTTTCATTCTTCTACGCTGGAGCTCTGATGCTTTACCTGTTGCTGTCTCCCACCCCGGATCTCTTATCCTTTACCTTCCACTCCCGCCCCATTCTTGATCTCTAATCCTTTACCTGATGCTGCCCCCCCCCCCAGTCCCATCACCCTGTCCTTGACCTCTGATCCATTAACTGCCACAGCCATCCTTGACCCCAATCTCTGACTCCATCTCCATCTCCATGAGAAGTCAGGGAGCGTCAAGGTGGAGTCTTCCTCTGGTCTTGTACTGACCAGTAAGCATCACAGCTGCATGATGGCTGCAAGCATTGCCTCCGCAGCCAGCCTGATGAGCAGAAGTTGGGTTTGGGAAGTGAACCCAGTTCTCCTGCAGGACCACTCTTATGCTTTTTAAAGTCAAAATAACAGTCAATTAAAAAAAAACCAAAAAACAGAAGTATTTTGGGAAGACAAAATAGTTCCATCCTCTTCATTTGAGGTGGTTGGTTTTAAAAACAAATTTTTAGGTAAAAATCCTACATGCTGAGGCTAACTGAAACCTGCTGACACTAAAGTAATCTGCTAGCTTTTATGGCTTAGGGTATAAGCAGAACATCAGAATAGAATTACATTGATAATGTTATGACCGTCTGTCACAGCGACCGCGTCTACTCACATCCTGCACTGTCCTGCTTCCCTCTCCAGGCCTGCTCGCAGCTCAGGCTAGTCTCTGCTGCTGCGTTCCTCATGGCTCCTCATGGCGGTCAAGATGCTGCCACCACCCATGCTGACTCTGAGCCTTCCTAGATGCGCGCGCTCGCCACCGGGCCCTCTTTTGAAACCTCTTTGGCGGGAACCTCGGGGGCGTCCCTGATTGATGATGTCCTTGGATCAGGGTTCTTAAGCTCCACCTTCGCCCTCAGCTAGCCGACTTGGCAATGAGTTCCATTACTACTCTATGAGCTCCTGTCTCCGTTGTTCCTGTGGTGACACTACCGGACCTTCTTGGACTCTGGTACCCACTCCTCAGGGGCCAGCGTGCGTACTTTACGGGGACTTGGTCTCCTGGCTTTCCTCGCTCCTTGGGCTGGCCCTGCACCTTCCAGAGGTTCTATCTTGCTGGCTCCCCGCTCCTCGGGGACGCCTCTGGGAATGCCTTCACCACCTGGGAGTTCTATCTCTGTGCTTCCCCGCTCCTCGGGGCAGTGCCTACGTTCTATACAGAGACTGTCAGTGCTTCTCTGCTCCTCGAGGTAGTACCTACGTTCTATATAGAGACTGTCAGTGCTTCCCCGCTCCTCGGGGTAGTATCTACGTTCTACGCTTGGGACTGTCAGGGTTTCCCCGCTCCTCGGGGCAGTACCCTTGATTCTACCACCAGTCACTGCTGGCACCTCCCGCTCCTCGGGCTGGTCTACGTCATCATCTGGAATCCTGATGCGGGCTTCCCCGCTCCGCGGGTTGGCCTACGTCATCACATCAGTACCTCCTTCGCTGCGCAGCTCCGCTCCTCAGGGTTGCCTCTCGGAAATACCTCCTGCACGTCCTGTCTTGCTCTTCCCGCTTCATGGGCCTGACTAGCGCCATCGCCTTCAGAGGTCTCTGCCCAGGTACTGATCTCCAGCCTGCCTACTTACTGTGGGGATCCCTCCTTGCTGTATCTCTTACCCCGCTCCTCGGGACCTCTCCACAGTTTCACCCAGAGCTCCCCGCTGTGCCTGACCTCACCTCCCGATGGTGTAGTCCATAAACCATTACAGATAATGGTTTCCATAAATGATTTGTTGCGAGCCTGGCGGCGCAGTCACTTGCTCAGTGAGATTGTGAGCCCTTGGGCCATGGCGCAGCTCAGGGAGGAGCCCCAAGACACACACCATGGGAGGTGAGAGTGTTCAAGCACGGGCTGAAGCTGGAACAAGGCTGGACCAGAATCAAGACTTGGAACATCAGGAACTGGAACAAGGCAGGCTCAGCCCTCCACTGGACCTGCATGCACCGGTGAGACCCAGCAGCGCAATGCTGGTCTCAAGAGTAGCCCTCCGGCCACTTGGTAGCCCTTCCGGACCCACTGCTTGGGAATGATGAGTGCATGAGGACAGACAGAGGCTGAGGGCAGGAACAAGATGAGACATGGAACTCAGGAAACTTGGAAGACTGAGACGAGGATACATGGAATTTGGAAGACTCAGAAGAGGTTTCAGGATACTTGGAAGTCTCTGACAAGGACTCGAGGAACTTGGAAGATTCAGACGAGGTTTCAGGATACTTGGAAGACTCGGACAAGGTTTCGTGGTACTTGGAAGACTCAGGTGAGGATTCAGGATTCAGGCACTAGTACAGGGTGAGTACTGTACTGCAGCACGCCCTACACAGCCACCCATGGCTGGTCACGGACCACGCCGAAAGCAAAGTAGACTCCGGGCAAGAAAGTGAAGACCTGGAAATGGAAACATGTTGAAGATTCAGGAGAGGCCTGCACCGAGGCGAGCCCTACACAGCCGCCTGTGGCTAGTCGCGGACCACGCTGAAGCAAAGCAGGTTCTGGCTAGAGTCTTGGGCATGGACAGAAGCAGGAACAAGGTACTCCGAAGACCGGGAACAGGATTCAGACTCAGGATTCAGGAACAGACCTTGGAATTAAAAACAAGGGGCCTTCCGGAGACTTGCGCTGCAGACATGAAGACTGGCCTTGTGCCACAAAGCGCCCTACACAGCCCCCCATGGGCTGCTCATGGACCACGACGGTGGCATGCCAGGAAAGGTGGGCAAGCATGGAACCTGGAAGCAGGACGAAGAGAATCCGGGCAGCGCAGGAACAGGATCCAGCTGGAACGGGGCTCCAATGACCGGGAACAGGAACTGGATCAATACGGATTTCCCTCAGGATGGTCATCTGGAAGCAGAATCCGGCAGGCGAGGCTAGACAGGAATACCCGGAGCCAGGAACTGGAGAAACCAGGACATCAGGAACTGGAGTACTGGTACATCGGGAACAAGGAACATCAGGACCGTGGAACATCAGGAACAGGTGACAAAGAACAGGACCAGAACATCAGATGAAGGAGACCAGGAACATCAGGAACATCTGGAACATCAAACGAAGAGCCATCTAGACACAAGAAGACCATGGAGGACCTTGACCGGTGAAGAGAAGCATGGACAACCATGAAGATCCGGAACGAAGGCCCCGAGGAGTGAAAGCTGAGCCCTTTTATAGAGCTGGATGAGGAGCAGACTGATAAGGTCATCCGGTAGGGCCGCGGGGCTTTTCCCGCCACTGGCCCTTTAAATATGATGCTGAGGCACGTGTGCGTGCCTAGAGGCTTGGGGAAGCAGGAGCAAGCGTCGGCGGCATTCCTGTAGGTAATGGCGGCGGCACCAGGGCCATATAAAGAGATATCCCGGCGGCAGCTTCTATGCCGCGAAGATGAGGCGTCCCGGCGGCGGCTCCATGCCGCGAAGAGGATGAAGATGGTGGCGACTCCTGTCGCAAAGGTGCTCCGGGAGTGGCTTCCATGCCGTGAAGAACGGCAGCCCTTCCTGCCGCGTACAGCGGTGTCCGGCTACACAGGAGCAGCGATGGCGGCCTGGGGCGGCCTAGGTTGCAAGAAGACGTCAGGCCGGTGCGGTGTCGGGCAGGTGAGAGGCTGCTTGTGGGATAGGATCTGTGAGCAGCATCGTAACATGATTACACAGAGTTATAACAGTCCTCTTGCTCCAGGAGAACTCTGTCCATTGCAAGTTCTGATACCTTTTCCTGGGTCAACTTAAGAATTATTCAAAGAATATTGCACTACATAACCTTTCAAGATCACACAGGTCCCTTCTACAGGTATAACTGCATTACAAAGAATCTATATATGTTTTATTGTTCTTTATTTTTTATATGAACCCCAGTCCTAATTTCTTTCTGGCAGTAGAGCAAAGATTCATTTTTGATTGGCAGACAAGTGTACCTTATGGACTTAATGGGCCAATTGAATGGCAAGCCTTTCTGTGAGGATTAATGATCGCCACCATGGTGGATATGGAGAGTGTTTGGACATGAGTTAATGTTTAAGCTTATGAGTAAACCTCACTACCAGTTAAGGATTTAATGAGTGACACTATATAAGCCTAGGTTCTGGTGTATGGCTTGACTTCTTGTCGTTTAGACGTGATGACATCAGTTCCGGAGGAAATGTGAGTATGGAGGAGATTAAACGTTGTAGCCAGAGATGGTCCGAGCTGCTGGTATTATATTTGTGTCTTCCGCTATGTTTTGGTTACAGGGTTGGTCCCTGGAATTAGCGGAAGCATGTTGGATTGAGAAATGGTTTTCTTATATACTTGAAGATTTGAATGATATATAAAGCTCTGAAATTCGGCAACGGATGTTGCATATCTTAATCAGCAGAGAATTAAAAGCGCTTTTGCACAGGTAGATCCTTTCTATATAATAATTTTTTTTGGGTAAGTAAGTGGATTTTAGGGGTAAGAATGGTGGATTGTTATTATTATGAATATATGTATTCAATACAGATCGAATTTGAGATGACAGTGACGAAAATATCCCTGATGAAGCCCGGATGAAGCGGGCGAAACAAGGGCTCCTTGTCGGGCAGGTCCAATGGACGTTGTCACCGGTTTGATAAGAAGAGTATAGTGTGTAATGCGGGAACATGAGAACATCGGGTTCCAATACACACAGTGGTTTTGTCGCAGCATTAGTGTGACATATTATGAAATGCTATTTAAATTAAAAGAGTAAAAGATTGTAAGATATATGTGACATTATATTAACAATCAGTGTTACACATTGGTGCTGGGATTTTTATATGATATATTTGTTGTTTTTATAAAAAAAAGGGGTTGATGGGAATTGTGATATGTTTGTTTGTGGCATGGATGAATGAGTGTGTTAGTTTAGGTATTATTGTCTAGACAGGGTCTATTTTATGTGTTTTCATGAATAAATTGGATTTCTGAAATTATATTTTGTAAATGGGTGAGGACTCTTTTTGTTGATATAGTATACAATAAATGACAGGGAGTCTGTCACTTGCCTGATTGTATTTATTTATTTATTTATTTTTAATTTTTATATACCGACATTCTTGTATACTATACAAATCATCCCGGTTTACATTAAAACAGGAGATGCAGGAAAAAAAAGTTACCTTTGTCAAATACATTTAACATTAATAACAATGAAAATTGTTAACAAGGGATAACAACTATGAAAAAAGAGAAAGGTAAACAAAAGTTTCATGGTCACGTAAACATATGAGTGGCTAAATCTCCCCAGACGTTTCTGAAAATTCCACCCTATACATAACTGAGAGCCCATTTTAGCCACTTCTTTCAAATGTTCAGCAAACAGGCAGGGCAGGCTTAACCATTAAGCAAACTAGCAAGTTGCCTAGGGTAGCAGCCTCTGGGAGGTGCAAAGAGCAGCTGCAATCACAGCAAAACAATAGTGTTCTTTTGGTAAGGCAGGTTTCCTATATAGGTGCTGAGTGTCTTTTTTGTAGGGTTTTGTATTATTTCATAAAGTGTCTATTAATGCAGACAGTTTGCATTACTGTTACTTGGGTGAAATCAGAATTTTACATTCGTTTTGTATGGTGAGAAGTAAGAGGAAATATCCTAGTTCAGCCCAGTCAGCCATTTCAGAGTAACGTTCGCCACTGGGGTTCGCCACTTGGGTCTGAACCCAAGACTAGCTGGTGAGTTTTGAACATGTTCTGAGATCTGAGAAAAAACCCCCAACTGCTGCCATCTCAAAGGAAAGGAGGAGCAGAAGGTGCAGTAATGTGTGGACTGCACAAAGAGAGGATAGAAGTAAAAAAGAAATCCTAAATAAACAGGAAACTACTGATCATACACCATATAAAAATCTTGAGTGTATCTGTAGTGGGTTAAAAATTAGATGGTGTTTCTCTACGGGTCCTCATATATCGTGCCTACAAGGAAACAGGCTACGAAAGCTACAGGCTCAACAACGAGCTTTCAGCAGCAGGAATCTTTTTAATCATTAGTCACTCACTAAGAGATATTTTATAGGTTGCTCCCATGTCTGGAGCTAACAAGAGGTCCACTTATCTTGTGCAGTATGATGTGAACTTTCCAGTTCAATTTTTGCTGGTAAAGTCCATAAATGAAGTCCATGCACCAAATGGAAAACCGGCTGGGTGGGATTTTGCCAACCCAAAATTTTGGTGCTCTTGGCAACTACCTAGCTTGACTAATGGAAGCACTGGCCCTGGGTGCTTCAGAGAGATAAGGTGTGAGCACTTTACCACCTGGTCTTATCCATCATCCACCTTTCTGTTTGTGCAAGTCCCAAATCAAGTGTCAAGAAAAATTGTATTGTAAATCTCTTCTTTTTTTTTTTTTACTCTTTTTAAATCTTTTTCCGTTGCACTAAAAATACCATAAGTCCATAGGAAGTAAGTAAATAAGATCAATATATTCTTCCTATGGACTTATGGTATTTTTAGTGCAACTGAAAAGGATTTAAAAAGAGTCAAAGATTTGCAATACAATTTTTCTTGACACTTGCTTTGGGACTTGCACCCACCGAAATGTGGATGATGGTGGATAAGGCCGGGTGGTGGACATGTGATCCAAGCAGCGACTGGCTTGCTCACACCTTATCATCTCTCTGAAGCACCACAACACACACGTGTCTTGCGTTTAATGATTTTCTCTTGATGTCAGTCTCTTTTTTTGCCTACATGATCACTGTTTCCTTACTTTTGTGATTATCAAACATGTCAAAGGAACAGGGTGTTCAGCAGCTGAGGATACTACAAGTGAAGGGCACTCTGCCATCCAATTGCATCCCCCACCCACAGCATTCAGACACAAACTCACCTTCTCTTATGATGGAAAATCCATATTTAATTGAGATAAGAGTTAAAAAAAAAAAAAGATTATTTTAGCTTGTCCTTCATGAACTAATAGGCCTAACCCTAACCATCCCAAAGGACAGAGAAATTTTCAGCAATATTTTTTATGAAAACAATATAAAGAAGCATACTTCTGTTATTAGTAGTATTTCCAAAAGGGAAGCACTCTCTTTTGGCAGAGTTTTATTTGACCACCAATGTTTGGCCAGCCTGAGCTGCTGGATAATTCATACAAGCTGCGCTTGAGGCTGCTTCATGTAACAAGGGACCCTTGAAAACGAAGAGTGGGATGAATGACGCGAATGCTCTTTTTTTTTTTTTTTGTCTGGCTGATCTGCTGAGACATCATTTGCATGCTAGTATCAATAGCTAGACAACTGCAATACTACAGTCTGTTTGGTACAAGGAGGATGTTGTGCTAGAGTGTCTCACTGGATCCACTCAGCTACATCTCTTAGCTTTTTTTTTGGCTCTCACCCTTCACGATTGTGCTGGTTGAGCTCAGATGTGGCTGAATATAGAAAGCATGTTGTGGAGATTCTCTCATGGCCGGACTCTGTGTCTGAACCAGAGCTTCCTGTACAATCCATGGTTACACCGGGCTCTGACTGAATGCTGCTAGCAGATCCACCCTTAAGCTGCCTGACTCCCCTGCAGAAGCTGCTCTGAGTGACTGTCCCTGCCCTCGGCAGGCCTCTCTCTGAGCTACCTCACAGCCTGCTGCCGCTGCTGCTGGCAAACTTATGATTGTCACTGACAGGCTTCAAAGTTGAGTCACGCCTGCATGAAGAAACTTTTATTTCCTGCTTTCACTTCTTCTGTTGCCATGCGACATAAGTTAATCAAGGCATACAAGTCTTTGGCAAGGTGAGCAGTGGCAGTTCAGAGCTCAGAAGAGAAGGCACCAGACAAAGAAATGCTTAACAAAGGCTGTCTTCATGAGGGCTGCCCCAGGCAGCCAGAGAAAATGTGTCAACATGATATCACTTCTCTAAATTTGTACTGTTTACAGCAACATGGTCAACGACGTTCTTCTGCAAAGGAACGGTGATGCACTGCACTGTTTGAACAATATATGGACAAAAGGAGACTGCTTACTGCAAAGGGACCGCCATGTCCCTGTCAATCATCTCAGTGGATGGAAGAGATCATTTTATTTTTTTTTCGGTATGGCAACTTCCCAGGGTAGATGGAATTGTATTAGGTGTCCTAGGCGAACCTTCAGCCCCTCCTTCCTCAACTGATTTTCAGGACCTTAAGCCCTTTCCCCTTTCAAGACTTTGATAATTAAACTTGACAGTCATGATCATCTACCACCATCCCTCCCAGAATGATCCTGTAAAAACACATAATTAAGTGTTTAGAGTTGCAAGCATTGAACCAGGGAAGCTAGGGTTTAAATCTCACTGATGCTCAGGAGTGTGGACACAGGTGGGCCTAAGGAGAGGGGGCCTGTGAGTCAGGCCCCACCCCTAGCAGCAGGATTATGTTGTATCTGAATCAGCTCTTACAGGTGCAACAGTCAGAGGGTTTGGAAGCACTAGAATCACTACCAGTCCATAATCCTCTGCTCCTGTAATAAGGATAATGTGAAAGGGAAACATCACTGCCAACTAGGGCTTCAGCATCATGAGCCTTCATTCACAACTATCCAGGATTTTTACACCATATTTTTATTACCTTATATCTTATCTCCATCACTCAGTTGTCATAGCAACTGTCCTAGTTAGAAGTCCATAGACCATAGAGCCTTGTATGCATACACACTGAATTCCCACCTTTTTATTTAATTTAGCCTATGGTTAAGTTTGCTTTTATCATCTAACTCTTGTGTTTATCAACTGTTTTAATTTAATATTTTTATTTTATGCACCATTGTAACATATTTTAATTTTTTATTTTAATTATACGTTGTTTTATTTTTTGTTTGTTGATTTAATTTGTGTATGTTGTTTTGTTCACTGCCTAGGCCTTTTTAAGTGTAAGGCGGTTTATAAATTTTAATAAAGGTAAATGTAGTGCCTGGGATTCTCTTCCTCCAGGGGCAAAGAACACTGCCTCAGCAAAAACCTCAGCCCCTCCTAACTTAAAAGCTGAATTGGTTGAAATATGCACATCAGTATGACATGCTCTTTTAAATGCACCTATTGTGATATAGCTTGCAGTCCATAAATTATGGAGTTTAACACTCACATTGTGGCATTTTCAGAGATGGCAAACATATCCTTAGTCTCTGTCTTAAGCCAGTTGCATATCCAGCATATCCAGCATAGCTCTCTGCTTCAACAGCAGGGGAGAAGATAAACAACCAATAAGGGCTGTATAACATAATCTGGGTAAAAACAAATAAGCATGGGTGTAGCTTGCTTATTGCGGCGGTTACTACTCCTACTACCTCTAACTAATCAAGCTAGATATTTCACTTGGATGCAGCTCCTCCACCGCTCTCTACATTAATGGCGGGGGTGGAAGGGAATTAGAACCAAGAGCTAAGAGAAACAGATAAGTATGGGAGAAGAAATGAGGGAAGCTTGCTGGGCAGACTGGATGGGCCATTTGGTCTTCTTCTGCCGTCATTTCTATGTTTCTATGTTTCTATGTTTCTATGTTTCTATGATGTACAGAAGTATTTTAGGGTGAAGAATTTTATATCCTGTTTCCTGTTAAATAGCCTTCTTGATTTCAAATTTTAAACTTGCAGTAAAGCCATTAGCCCAAAGAGGCATCCTTGATGAAAATCTTACAACTGTGTGCCTTCTCTGGTTAATACATCTCTATTGTACTCAGTATTATTGCTTCATTACCAATTTTAAATAGTCTTAATTACATAGCAGGCAAAAACATGTCTTTGTTGAGTACACCCAGCAAGAACAATGAAGATTTTGGCTGGTGATGGAGACTTGAAAGAAGTGAGATTTTAAGAGATTTAAGTTTGTGTGAAGCTTGTAGCAGAACTGATTTCAGCAAAGCAAAACAAGAGGTGGCTTGTGACAGTAAACTCTGCTCTGGCCCTGATGGTTTCTAAGCCTCTTTCCATGAAGGTCTTCATACCTCTCACCACAGCTAACAGACACATGCCTGTGGCTTGTAACGGATTTCTAATTTTAACGCTGGTACCCTGAGATAACTTAACAACAGCCCAAACTAATTACAAGTTAGGATCTGAGTTGTAGTGACCTGGCTAGAAATGACTGCGCACAGCTTTAGAACAGCAGTAAAAGGCAAAGCAGCTTCTAATGGAATGGGATACTCTCCTAATCAACTTCATCATGCCATCTGGGGGGAATTCAGAAGCTATAGCTGCCTATAGCACAATATGTTAGCTCAATACAACCGAAAATCTGAGGCTACCACTCACATTTATTGTAGGCCTTACTGGTAACTTGATACGACACACTGAATTGTAATAGTGTTCCTGCTGATGCTGAAAACAATTCTCCACAAGAGACAGACCTTCAGTGATCTTCACTTTCTTTCAAGTGGAAGCGGGTAGGGGTGGGAAGTGGGAGGGCATTTTGGTTATTGCTCAGGAGTGACACCTAGTGGCTGGATTCAGGGCCTAAGATTTCAGGGTTTCAGAAGGAGCCCTAGTGCATGGCCTCTAGCCCAGTATCATAGTTGCAATGACCCAACTAGGTACATTTGGGGGAAGGGATATAAAAATAGGGGGAAAAAATCCTTAGGTAGTTATGAATGAAGGTTCCTGCACCAGATCTCACCCCTGGTTCCAGCTGAGATGGAACCCCTCCCCCCCCCCCCAAAAAAGAAGAAAACCAAGGAATTAAAAAAACCCAAAACAAAACAAGAAGGAGGAAACAAGCATCTTAACACCAAATCCTGCAGATAAACAAATTAGCCACAGTCACAGAGTTAAAAAAAAAAAAAAAAGATTATTATTCTATAACCCTTACTTTCAATTTTAAAAACCTGTTCTTTTGAGTTCTCTTTTTTTTCTTTTATTGCTAACTGGGTCTTTAGTGTAAGATCTAAAATACTTTTCTTCCTGTGGTTATGAAGGAAAAGGCAAATCTTATTATTTTTTTCACAGCACAACCCACAAGGGCCTTCAGCTGTCAGAAACATCTTTCAAAGCAACTGCAGGGAATCTCAGCAATGTGAGCCACATGGCCCCGTGAATTAGTCAGGGAATACAGCTGCTGGCTCAACAAGCTTTTAGTTTCTCCCCCGTAATACCAGCTTTACCACACCTATCTATAGGCCAAATTTACTAATGCAGCTTTCCCATTCAGGGTGTCTATGGGACTGTAACGGAGTGACCCTGTTTTCCCCCGTGTCGCATGTGCAGGACCAGGTTAGCTGCCTGACCCATTTAAATCCCACAGCAGGAGAGAGAGCTCCGTGGGCAGGACCCTGGGTGACAGGGGAGAGGCCTGAGGGTGGGACCAGCTGGGGAGCATAAGATTGGAAGCCCAACTGGGTTCAAGAGGCCTTCGTGCCTACAGGAGAGGCAGCTCCTGTAAATCTATCCTGACCACACCAGAGGGAGGGAGTGAGTGTACAGTGTCCAGATGGAAGGCACTCTACAAACCCTGTCCTTAACCTGAATACTGCTAAGGTAGGCAGTCCACTGCTAAAGTGCTGTGTTTGTAAATAAAGTGAAAATTGCATTTGGAAAAGGCTGGAGTGCGTGTGGCTTTGGGCCTCCAGCCTGGGAAACAGCACTCGGTTTCCCCACATATGGTGTCAGGTCGGGGATTTGTTTCCTCTATGCTGGGCACAGAGAAAAGCTCCAAGTCTCCAAGGGAGGTCTGTGAAGTTTGTTGCATGGTCTGCCAGAGAAGTTGGAGGCAAAGCAGCACCGCAGGGAAAAGGATGTGGCTCTGGGAGCACACTGAAGCAAGGCAGGCAGCATGAAAAATAAAGGTTTGTCTAGCCTTGCCTCGTAACGGAGGCTGGGACAGAAGAAAAACAGTGCTGCTAGGGTTTCAGAGCACTGAACGTTGGAAGCTCGCTGGCTGATAGAAGAGCACAGAAGAAAACCGCCTTTAAACCAGAGAAGGGTCTGTGGGGCCTGCAGGCAGGGTAGGATTTTCTTTACAGACTAAGGGGACAAGCCCCCCAACTCAAGATAGAACTGATGTATTCAGTACAGTCAATGCCAGTGAAGCAAGGGAGGGGGTGGGGGTTATATTTTTTCCTTTAAAAAAAAAAAAGGGAGGCAAAAGCAGTTGTGCACTGTGGCTGGAGCAGGGCATGGCCCAGACTGAAAGTGAAACCGCTAGCAAGTGCAGAAGTCAGAGAGCTTAAAGGCCTGGGCAGTACTACCGAAAACATGGTCTGGATCCAGTGGGTGTACATAAGGTAAAAGAAGAAAGAGAAGCCAGTGTGCTTAAAAGAAGAGTTAGCCATGTACCTCTACGTACTGGGAGTTCCTCAGTCTCAAGAGCCGAGTGAGAGGGAGAACCTGAGATTGGAGGTCTGGCAGATGGAAGAGCCAGCCAGGCTAATGAGGCCAGCAAAGCCACTCTCACATGCCGTAGATACCCAGAGAGAGGAAGGCAGAATTAAATGGCTACAGCTGATCACTGAAGTACAAGAGGTTGCAGCAGAGGTGACTCAAAAGGAGAGGGAGCCAAGGCAACTCATCAGAGAGATGCCCCGCAAACTGGCTGAGTTCTGTCAATGGCCGGAGAAGGCCCCCGGAGAGAGAGCTCACAAAGAGCCAGGAATGCAGCAGGAAGAAGCCTGAGACAGGTGCTGCAAGGAAGCCTGAGGTTGGTGCTTCAGGAGTTCCTGGGGAATGCCCTGTAGGGTGTCCAAACTCGGGAAAAAAAGCCCTGGAGAGGGCAACACAGACTGCCCAGAAGGGAGAAGTACTGGGTGTCCTGCAAGAGGCAGCATCGAGGAGCCTGAGAGAGGCGTTACCAAGGGGCCATCTGAAGAGGCCGCAGAGACCATGGAGACCCTGCTGAGAGGGAATTCAGAGAAGCTGGATGGAAGTGCTGTCCTGGAGAGCTTGAAGTCCTCAGTGAGATGGGCTGCTGAGAAGCCAATGCCTGGCACTGAAGAGGGGTCAGCAAGAACCATAGTGGAGTCAGCAGAAGGCACTGATCAGGTGCAGAGGAAGCACAGGTCACCACAGAAATGAGTGAAGAGTACTCACCATGCTTCCCACAGCCAGTCCAAGAAGTCCCACTAGGGTGCAAGTGGAACCCGGAGCCACAGATGGACTCAGATAAAGGACTGTGGGTGTATACTGGGTGAGGGCCACAGTGGGTGGTACTAACAATGCTGTCTTTGGTAACCCTAATGTGTGGGGGTGAGTCTGACCCTAGAGCCCTGACCCCAAGCCTAGCTGGTGGGAGGCCAGATGAAGGGGAATAGGGTGTGTGGTATTTCCCTGGATGAGATTTAGGGGGGAGTCGTGATGCTTGGACCAATGGGTCCAAGCTGAGAGAGGTTTATAACGGAGTGACCCTGTTTTCCCCTGTGTTGCATGTTTAGGACCAGGCTAGATGCCTCATCCACCTTAAATCTCACAGAGGGTGAGAGAGTTCTATGGGCAGGGCCCTACGGGGCAGGGGAGCATAAAAGTGTAAGCCCAGCTGGGTTCAGGAGGCCACCGCATCTCCAGGAGAGGCAGCTCCTGTAAATCTATCCTGACCAAACCAGAGAGGGTGAGTGTACACTGTCTAGATGGAAGGCAGTCTACAAACCCTGTCTGTAACTTGAACTTAAGGTAGGCAGTCCATTGTTAAAGTGCTGTGTTTGCTAAACAGAGTGAAAATTGCATTTGAAAAAGGCTGGAGAGTGTGTGGCTTTGTGCATCCAGCCTGGGAAATGCCGCTCAGTTTCCCACAGGGACAAAACGCTTAGAAGGTAATTTTCAAAGGAAGTAAATGCAACATATTATTATAGCAATTTTCAAAGGCCCATTTGCGTGCTTAAAGGGCACTTACATGTATAAAACCTATGGACAATTCAATGGCAGTTATTGTAGATTTTTGGAAGCAGGATAAGTAGCGAGGATGATTAATGTGTATTGTTCACTATCTGTTAATGATGAATAAAAAGGACCTTGAATGATGTGAAGAAAGTAAAAAGTGAGCTATTTTTCACTATTTTCTAAAAATACAAGACCAAAGGGAACCTGATGAAATTATCAGGCAATACATTTACAGCAAGCCAAAGGAAGCTCTTCTTCACACAAAGACACAGCTCATTTTTGGACTTTACTGCCATAAGTCATAGTGGCGATCAACAACATAACCAGGTTCAAAAGCAGTTAGACAAGGTTATAGAGGGCAGATTAGTCAGAGGCTATTAAACACATCAGGCAGGGATATATGACCCTGGATTCAGCATCTCCCTAAATCATGATTGCTGGGAATTGGGAGGGTAGGGCAAGGCATTAACCGCTCCATTCACACCCTACTATCGAATTGCTCCAGACATCCAAAGCCTATAGACACGAGGTTAGTTTAGATTCACCAAAAATGGCGCTTCTTGTGTGCTTTACTGGTTACCCAGAAATCTGTTTTTGCAGGTCACTTCCATCCATATAACTGCTGACTAACAGGCTGAACTGATACCACAGGTAAGCGCACACTAGTGATTACACAGTGTGGTAGGAAGAAACAAATTATCCCATTCTCAGATGTTCAAGAATAAGGCCTAAGCGTCTGTTATTTGTTATTATTCCAACACTTTTCTGGTCATTTGTCCCTTCCTACTTATTAGCTTGGGTCCTGGATTTGCAACTCTCTGGGTTCTGCCAAGGATGTCCCAAAGTCTTTACGTTTTCTTGATGAGCAGTGAAAGGTTGCCATCACCCCATTTCTATTTCATGCTTTTATACCTCCTTCCCCCCCTTAAAAGGGGACCCAAAGCAGTTTACAGTTTGCTTTAAATGCAATCAAAATAGTATGATACATCAATGAAATAACCAAAAATATATCAAATAGCATAGTAAAACAAATATAAAACCTGTAATACCGCGGACCACTTCCCACAATCTCATTTGGGGAGCAGAAGGCAGCACCACACATCTAAAAATATACATAAGACTCTTCCCCCAAATAAGTATCACCATATATAAAAGCCCTCTTGCACCCTGACCTACCCCTAACTAGGAGTGGAAACAGGCCACATTACAGACTGCAATAGCAGACATACCAAGACTGCATTCACTTTCTTTGCTCTCTCTTGCTCCTCCAGGCACGCTCCTCCTCACTCCTGACACTGTGTCTCCCTCTTTCCTTTGCTTTTAGGCCCTCCCCCTGCCCTTCTCCATGTTCCTCCCTTCCTTCTAGGCATTCTCCCTCCCAGATCCTTCCCCTAACCACACTCCTTCTCTTTGGACCAGAAGTAGGGTCATGCCGGCAGTAGACCCTGTGACTTCATCAGACCCTGGCTCGAGCCCCGCCAGCAGCAACCACCGTGACTCCAGTTTTGTACCTCCATCATTGGGTCCAGTCATTTACATCTGAATGTACTGCACCTCCTACTCTATAGTTGTCCTTTTCCATTGCTCCTCAATCAGGTCCTAGTACTTAATTTTCAATGCAATACCCATAACACTACAGGCTTCAAGACTGAAGACTATGTGCTACCACATTAATGCAATAGTGGTTGGCCTTTTTCTGCTGGCATCTACTATGCTACTTTATTATGTATGTCTGTTACCTCTGTTGATCTGGATTCTAATCTTGGCCTTGGTTCTATGTGAAAAAATGCAAAGGTTGCAAACAAATCCATAATGGATATTCACCCCTCTCATAACTCAAGCAAACAACTTAGCACAATTGGCCATGTCTACTCCTGGGAGGTCATGAGCAGAACAGAACAGAACAGGAAATGCAATGCCTCTAGCCAGGCTGGGACAGAGATGCATTGCCAGCAGTGAGAGCAACTATGCACATGAGAGGTCTGGTATCATCACAGATTCCATCTTAGTCCCTCATCTGCAAGAGTTCTAGCTATCTGTTGACAGATTAAACAATGTTCACATCGCCCTGTAAAATCCCTACTGCATTATTAAAAACAGGCTTGAGAAATTCCTCTAGGTGTCTGGAGAGAGAGAGAGAGAGAGAGAGAGAGAGAGTGTGTGTGTGTGTGTGTGTGTGTGTGTGTGTGTGTGTGTGTGTGTTGGCATTTTTTAAGTGCTATGAATCACATTTGTGCACAGCAAAGTAAAATATCTAGGCCCTGATTCACTAAGCATTTTTTTTTTTTTACCATAAAAACAGGATGAGAAAGAAGCAGTAGTGAATCCAGCCCCTAATGTATGGCACAACTTGGTACTATCTGGTTTCTTTGGCTTTGCTATGGCCATCTTAATTTTTTTTGTTCCAATTAAAAAAAAACAAAAAACTATGTACTTAAAAAAAAAAATCTAGTTACAGCTTTGTGCAAAATGAGCTCCTATGAGGTGAGGAAAGTTGGCTTTTGGCCTCTCTCCAGCATGATGGGAAATGAGCTGTATGCTGGCAGGTCTAATATCTGAGGCATTGTAGGTGGAGACAATTTACCACATCCGCTGTGGTTCAGAGTTTCTGCTCAAAGAGCAAGCAGCTTTTCCTGTCTGGGGATTAATATGTCACCCATTAGAGACCTGCTTCAGTTCTTTTTCTTTCCTGCTTTATTTCTGATTAATTATGGCTGTGCTTTCACCATGCACAGCGTCCCATAAGGTAGAACTTTGCCCCCCACAAGGCCTGCAGTCTGGCACTGGTCATTCATTAGCCAGTCAGAGCTGAGCAGGCAGGGGTTACAAGGCAAAACTGTGCAAGTCAGCAAACCAGAACTGGGACCCATGACGTTTCTACATTATTTTAAAAAATCTGACAAACAGGGGGGGCTGAGTGGCAGTGCTGCATAATGCCATGCAAAAGGTCCTCGCTTTGATTCACGAGTAAGGTCTTCTGCTCCCTGGGTTGGCAGGGGAGGCTGTGGAGGCTGCATTTACAGCCCCTGGGGATGGGATGGTGATCATTGCTCCAGGGTGACACCTAGTGGCCACATTCAGGGCTGGTGGTTGCAGGGCTGCAGAAGGAGCCCCCCTGGTACGCAGCACCTGATCCAGTACCATCGCTGCAATGGCTCTGAGTGCACAGGGGAAAGGGAGATATAAAAATAAGGGGGAAGCTGCGAATGAAGGCTCCTGGCACCAGATCCCACCCTCAGTTTTGACTGAGCTGGAAGCCCAAAGGAGCAGAAGGAAACTCTTGGGTCAAAAATACAAATCTGACAAATAATTCTAGAAAGCACAACATGATGTGACAAACTAGAAATCTGATACAAATGCTGCAAAATACAGGTTAGCTTTAAAAGTGTAAAACTGTTAAGAAGGTATTAAAAATAACTTTTTGATTTAAAGGATTGCTATAACACATTCCATGATAACATAGTAGATGACGGTAGACCTTCTCTACCATCCAGCATTAATATCCCACACCAGCCCTGTCCATGGCTTACCAGCAATCTTTGTAGTAATTAAAAAGCCTCAACCTATTTCTCTATTAATGTAGCAGTGGCCAACTCCATCTTCAAGAGCTACAAATAGACCTGGTTTTCAGGATATCTATAATGAATATGCATGAGATAGATTTGTATGCAGGATCTCCATTATATGCAAATCTTTCTCTTGCATGTTCATTGTGGATATCCTGAAACGCAGACCTGTTTGTGGCTCTTGAGAGCTGCTGTTGGCCACCCATTTGTATCTGGAATTCAGGTTCTTTGCGTTTTTCTGAAATGCTCAGAATGTCGAACACTCCCTTAACCACAAGCGATTAACGTATGCCATGAGCCCTGCTCGGCTGATGTGGGCCTTTCTGCTTCTTTAAGGCAACGATAACCAAGTCACACTTGCACAATTGCATTAAAAGTTGAATTTTATGATTCACCCGATCAGTGTTTAGCAAATGTTGCTTACCTGTAACAGGTGTTCTCACAGGACAGCAGGATGTTAGTCCTCACATATGGGTGACATCACAGGATGGAGCCCAATCACGGAACACTTTTGTCAAAGTTTCTAGAACTTTGACTGGCACCTACTGGGCATGCCCAGCATGGCACTAAACCTGCAGCCAGCAGGGGTCCTCCTTCAGTCTTGTTTAAAGCTACAGGAAGTGCCGAAAAATAAAATAAGAAAACGAACCCAACACTGCGGGGTGGAGGGCGGGTTTCGTGAGGACTAACATCTTGCTGTCCTGTAAGAACACCTGTTACAGGTAAGCAACATTTGCTTTCTCACAGGACAAGCAGGATGGTAGTCCTCACATATGGGTGAGTACCGAGCTGAGGATGTCTGAGAAATACACCAAATGTACCCAAGACGTGCAACCGGCACAACACCTGGGGAGGAATTTGATAGAGGGCATCCTGAACCCTAATGAGCAGGCGGAAGGGTGTTGGTACGTCAAGTTGTAAAAAGGTTGCGCAAGACAGATTGGCTGAAGATGGAATCTTGTCTTCCGGCCTTGTCTAAGCAATAATGGGCTGTAAAGGTATGGAGAGAACTCCAGGTAGCAGCCCTGCAAATGTCAGGAAGTGGCACCGAGCGTAGGTGTGCTACTGAAGTCGCCATGGCCCTGACAGAGTGTGCTTTAACACGGTCTTGAAGCAGAATGCCTCTTGCTGATAGCAAAAGGATATGCAGTCCGCTAACCAGGAGGAGAGTCTGTTTAAGCACAGGCTGCCCCAATTTGATGAAATGGAAAGAGACATACAATTGAGTGCTTTTCCTGTGGGCAGCTGTATGGTCTAGATAGAATGCTAGAGCCCGTTTACAGTCAAGGGTATGCAGAGCCTGTTCTCCTGGATTGGAGTGGGGCCTGGGAAAGAAAGTAGGTAGTATAATGGATTGATTAATGTGAAACTCCGATACTACCTTAGGTAAGACCTTAGGGTGAGTGTGGAGTACCGCCCAGTCCTGCAGAGGTTTAGTGTAAGGCAGATAGGTAACTAGGTCCTGTAACTCACTAACTCTGTGAGCCAAATATTGCCAAAAGAAAAATCACTTTCCATCAGGTCAACACAGTAAAGTGCGGCCGCGGTTACCCTGCTCCTAACCCGCTTTCTACCCACTTTTTGGCCGCGTTAGCCCTTCCTGCGATACACAATCCCCTTTAACCTACTCTTACCGTGTCCTTAAATCACCGGGTAACCCCTTCCGCCCGCGGCATGTATATTACATGTAAACGATCGAATTAGCTATTCCCTCCCATACAGTAATGCGCGCCCCGACTATCGCTTTTTTACCCTGCTGTTTTGCCGTGTGTTTAACCTGCTAACTTACCGCCTACCCTTACCCCTGCGTTAGAGGCAGGGGTAAGGGTAGGCGACAAACTTTCCCCCAGCCCCCACTCACCTGCCCCGGCCGCGTCCATGGGTGCAGGTCTCCGGGGCAGCCCCAGTCCTCTCCCCTCCTCCTGAAGCAACAAAAGCGGAAAAAAGCGGAAAAGCGAAAAAAAAAAAGTTGCAAGAGAGAGAGGGGAGAGAGGACGGGCAATCCTACGCTCGGGATTGCCAGTCCTCTCTTCCCTCCTCCCGAAGCAAGGCGCGAAAAGCAGCCTTGCTTTTCGGGAGGAGGGGAGAGAGGACTGGCAGTGAAAAGCAATGAAGCGACTTACATTTTTTGCAGCCCCCCCCTCCGGAGACGGACATCGGCGACGAGGGACCGCGGCTCCCCTGCCTCCAGCTGCCCGCGAAGATAGACGCATCACACAGGCGAAAGCGGCCCCTGTGCGTGCAATTGGGCTGCTCAAGATGTGACGTCACGACGTTTGGCGTCACGGCATGTGACGTCACGTCTTGAGCAGCCAATTGCACGCACAGGGGCCACTTTTGCCCGTGCGATGCGTCTATCTTCGCGGGCTGCTGGAGGCAGGGGAGGTGAGCTGCGGTCCCTCGTCGCTGATGTCCGTCTCTGGAGGGGGGCTGCAAAAAAAGTAAGTCGCTTCGTTGCTTTTCACTGCCAGTCCTCTCTCCCTTCCTCCCGAAAAGCAAGGCTGCTTTTCGCGCCTTGTTTCGGAAGGAGGGGAGAGAGGACTGGCAATCCCGAGCGTAGGATTGCCCGTCCTCTCTCCCCTCTCTCTCTTGCTACTTTTTTTTTTTTCGCTTTTTCGCTTTTTTTTTTTTTTGTTTTTTTCCACTTTCGTTGCTTGCTTCGGGAGGAGAGGAGAGAGGACTGGCAATCCCAAGCGTAGGAGAACCGTCCACTTCCTGGTACCTGTCATTTCAAATGACATTTGAAATGACAGATACCAGCGTGTCCGTGAAGCGTTAGGCCAGCGCACCCAGGATACTGTATAGTGCTCTATACAGTAACATGGGTTGTGCGGGCCTAACGCTTCCGGACGCTTCTTACACGCAGCTTGCATTTGCAAGCTATTTAAATACAGTATTGAGCGGTAGGTGAGCCGGACTGTGCGTGCAGCAACCGTGGGTGCGCCCGGCACTAACACAGCTCTCCCTACCGCTCCTTACTGTATCGGCCCGCATGTGAGATAGCGAAGATCACAGGATTGGAGAGGCTCGAATGGTGGTTTCATGAGCCAACCCAAAACCAGACTGAGGTCCCAAGAAGGGGTGGGAGGACGCAGTGGAGGCTTGAGGTGAAGCAAGCCTTTCAGAAAACGTATTACGAGGGGTTGTACTGAAATAGGAACGTCCCCGACACCTTTATGGAAGGCGGCCACCGCACTGACATACATTCTGATGGAGGAAGTTTTTAGACCTGATTCTGACAAGTGCCAGAGATAGTTTAGAAACTTCATGGTGGAACAGGTAAAGGGATCAAGGGATTGAGAAGAACACCATGACTTAAACCTGTTCCATTTGTAGAGATAAGACTTTCTCGTGGAAGGCTTCCGTGAAGCAATCAGGACACAGGAAACTGGCTCCGAAAGGTTAAGTGGCTGAAGAATTAACTTTTCAACATCCAGGCCATCAGGGACAAAGCTTGAAGATTGGGGTGGCGTAGGCACCCATCGTTCTGAGTGATCAGAAGCGGGTCCATTCCCAAGGGAATGTGCCTGCGAATGGAGAGATCCTGAAGTATTGGAAATCACACTTGGCGAGGCCAGTGAGGTGCTATCAGGTTCATGCATCCTTTGTCTTGACGTAACTTCACAAGAGTCTTTGATAGAAGTGGAAGTGGAGGGAATGCATATAGGAGACCGATTGCCCATGAGAGGGAGAATGCATCTCTTGGCTGAGAGTGTTGGTTGCGAGTGAGAGAGCAAACGTTCTCTACTTTGCGGTTTTGAGGTGTTTCAAAGAGGTCTATGCGAGGATGACCCCAATGCTGGAATATTGAGTTCACTACTGTGGGGTTGAGGGACCACTCGTGCGGATGGAAAGCGTGACTTTGCTTGTCCGCCAACACATTGTCCCAGCAAGTAGGTGGCCTTGAGGTACATCGAATGGGAGAAGGACTCCACCCATATCTGCGCAGCTTCCTGACACAGTAGATAGGAGCTCGTCCCTCCCTGTTTGTTGATGTACCACATAGCCACCTGGTTGTCCGTCTGAATCAGGATGACCTGATTGGAAAGGCAATCCTGAAAGACCCTGAGAGCATATCTGATTGCTCGCAGCTCCAGGAAATTGATTTGGTGTTTGGCTTCCTCTGGAGACCAAGTTCCTTGTGTCTGCAAATCGGCAACATGGGCTCCCCAGCCGAGGTTGTAAGTATCGGTGGTGAGAATTATTTGAGGGTCTGGAGCCTGGAAGGGTAGGCCTTGGAGGAGCTTGATCTGATTTTGCCACCAGGCTAGAGACTGACGAAGTGAGTCGGTGATATGGACAGTGGTGGATAGAGGTTGGACGGACTGAGTCCATTGTGACCTCAGAGTCCACTGCATGACTCTCATGGCCAAGCAGGCCATTGGGGTAACCCAGGGCCGGTTCAAGGGTATTAGGCGCCCTAGGCGAAACGTCAGCTATGCCGCCCCCCCCCCCCCCCCCCCGCCTCCACACACAATTAACTTACATTGTGCATTAATGAAAATAACGAAGTCTGTATTTATAACAGAACACTTATTTGACATTTTTATGCCATGTAAACCATTGAGATGATTTGTCTTATCGACGGTATAGAAACTCTTTTATAAATAAATAAATAAAAATAAATAAAATAAACATAAACCAAAGCTATACTTGTTGCTCAAACAAAAAAAGCAGACACATCACATAATATTAAATAATTAAAATGGCAGTCAATCAAGAAAAATAAACTTAAAAAGCCATCTTTACTTACCCCCTCCAGCAGCTCTCTTACTCCTCTTCCATGCAGGCTGTAGTACACACCAGAAGCAGCAGTAGTGGCTAAGCTCTATACTCATGGTCCTCTTCCTTAAGGCCCATGTCTCTCACACACACACCATATCAGTCATGTCCCCATGACCAGTTTCTGTCTCTCACACACCAATCACCTCCCAAACAGTCTTTGACAAACACACCAGTCACCTTCCTGAACAGTTTCTCTCATGCCATACACACACAGGCTTCCCACGCCCGTGTTCCACTTACATATATGGGCTTCTCACTCTCATAATCACTTTCTCTTTCTCACACACACTCACCAGTCTCTCACTCCCATGCTTGTTCTCTCCACATGCACAGGCTTCTCATTCCCATAATCACTTTCTCTTTCTCACACACATACCCAGAGTTCTCACTTCCATGCTTTTTCTCTCTTTCACACACACACACATCAGTCACATCCCTGACTGTCTCACACTCTCACACATCAGTCATCTCTCTGAGCAGTCACTTTCATTGTCTCTCACATATACACATACATCAGCTCTCTGACCAGTTTCTCTCAATCACACACACATGCTCTCGATCAAATACGTTCTCTCACTTACACACAGGCTCTCAATCACACACAGGCTAGCTGGCTGCTTCTCTCTCTTTCTCTCACTCACTCCCCCCCCCCCCCAAGAACAAATGGTAGCTGCCGCAGCCTCCTCCAGCCCCCACAGGCCAAGAAGGAAGAATCCCATCGGCCGCAGGAGGCTCGTGCTGCTGACTCCTTTCCCGATTACCGGCTGCTTCAATTGCTCAGGGGCCGATGCTGCTGTCGCCGCTATTTTTTTCATGCGGCACGGCTCTTTCTCCTTCCCGCCAGTGGCATAGCCAGAATTGATTTTTTGGGTGGGCACAAGGTTAACATGGGTGGACTGTAGGCATGCAGGTCTACTAGTTGTTTTTTTACTGATAAATAATGCCAAATTATGCAGCATAGCATTCACATCTACGCCTAAGTATGAGGTTTACTTAATGATACAAACATAATTCACGGTGATTTGTGGTACTTTAGCCTTCTTATTATTACGATTTTATACACGGCTCCTACCTGTCCATAAATTTTGAGAGAGCGGTTGTGTTGCTTATATTTAAATTGCTAACATCTCAAAATATAGATATATATTTTTACCTTTGTTGTCTGATCTTTGTATTTTTCTAATCAGTTGGTCCTGGTCTCTTTTTCCCATTTTTTCCCTTATAGCTCATTTCCTAATTCCTTTTCTGGCTCGGATGACGGCAAGGTCGAAGATTTTCCTTTCTCGATGGTCCGAGACTTGTGGTGTCGATGCCAATGTTTTTCTCTATGATCCCCTCAGTCCTGAGGGGGAGTAGAGGTAGTTGAAGGCTGAGAAGTCGTTGATGCCAGACAGTCACCAACCGGTGGCCAATACTGGCGTGAAGTGGATGTTGCCGGTTCAGACGACGTCGATGCGATAGACGGCATCAGAGTTTGAGAGCGGAAGAGAAGTTCCATTTTCTCCATTCTGGCCTTGCAACCTTTTGGTGTCATTAAGGCACATTTGGTGCAAGTCAGGACATCATGCTCGCACCCAAGACACATTGCACAGACTTTATGCGGTCTGCTATGGACATGGTGCGAGTACTGTCCGGGCACCGACGGAACCCCGATGCCATGGCCTTTGAAAAATTTAGCCGCTGTACGGTCGACGGCCAGTAGGCCGCGAGGGCCAAACTCATCGGGAATCGACCGAAAACGGGTAAAAACTTACCGGAGTACCGCGGAGTCAAAAATTCGAGGGAGGGATCCCTGTGGGGTATGAAAGTTTTTAGTAATTCCGTGAGGAAAATTCCTGTCAGGAATTTCTGTGGAGCTCCTTAACCTGCGTGGCTACTGCTGCGTAGAAAAAAAGAAGACTGAAGGGGGATCCCTGCTGGCTGCAGGTTTAGTGCCATGCTGGGCATGCCCAGTAGGTGCAAGTTCTAGAAACTTTGACAAAAGTGTTCCGTGATTGGGCTCCATCCTGTGATGTCACCCATATGTGAGGACTAACATCCTGCTTGTCCTGTGAGAAATGAGGTGCCACGCCACTGTAGCCAAGCTTGGCTTTATAATCACGGCAAGGGAACTTTTCTGTCCAGCTAGAGAATGAAGAGGAGCTTAGAACCGCCTTTGTTGTTAATGGAGAGGCATCAAATGTCATTACTTACAGGCATAAGGCTCAGGAGATGGGCACTTCTTACTTACGCACCAATGAAAGTAAAAAATAATATTAATCTAAGCATATAAATAAAAAGAGAGTTAGGGCTAAGCTCGAGAGAGGAAGAAACAGCATCATACAGAGAACTTGATATTCTGAGAGAAACAGCTGGCACGGCTGTTTCATAAAGTTAATTTTGTTTATTTAAAGAAACTGCAAGAGCTGAGGGGATGACACTGGTTGATGTTCCCTGAGAACAGTGCTATAGCTGCAGAGCTTTACATCTGGGAGCAACAGAGACTGGACTAGTTTGTTAGGCACTAGCTCAACAGGGTGGGCCAAGCTTGCTTCTCGAGTTTGCATATTTTTGCTGCTGCACTGCAGAGGAAAATAAACATAATACTAGAGATTCAAGCGCAGGCATAGCTTTATTTCTGCACCGTCGCAGAAATTTAACTTGCACGGTAATTTGCAACTGAGAGCTTTTACAGCGATCACTTTTGCAAGCTTTTATTTATTTATTAACTCGGCAGACCGCCGAGTTATGAAGACCGACGCTAGGAAGGAGGCACTAGGGTTGCTTGTGCGACCTTAGCGCCTCCTTCCTAACGTGACCCACCGCGGCTGCCGGTTATGAAGACCGACGCCAGTAAACAATTTGATTGGCCCATCCTGCAGAGCAACCTGAATGCTATAAACAAACCTCTGTTACTGAAGTGTGGCCCATACAGGCTCTACCATCTTCACTCCTGTATGGAAACAATGCACACAAACTGCAAAAGCTGAAAAATGCTAGAAATCATTAGAATAATGTTAACAACCGGAAGACACCTGCCAAACGTGACAACCGTCACCCCAGCACTTTTATCCCTCCCCCAGCCTAATGCATGTTCATCCTATCTGTTCATGTACGGGGGTCCCTCTGTCTCTGCCAGCTCCTGTGGTGTTGTGCCTTCCTCCAGTCTTGTGGCCCCGGGGTTCGCTCTTTCTCCCTCTGGGCCTGTGGCATCTGGGGGTACGTGCACGACTTGGTGGCAGGGAGCCAGCCCCTGAGCTACACAAATAGGTGCCCATATCTGAAAAGTGGGCACTTACACTCTTCAATAGTCAGTGGGGGACGCATGCACATCCCACCAATTGCCAACAAATAGAAACAATCCAGAGGGCATATTATACAGACAGATAACATTAAGATATCAAGAACCATATTTTTAAAAATTATTTTTCCTATTCTACCAATCCCTGCTTCTTGTATTTATTGTCCAAGAAGATCAAATTTAGTAAGGATACAATTAACATGATGGAGAAGAGTTCTTCAGAAGAAAACACTAGAGACCAGATTTAAGGTTTGGTCTACACCAGGGCAAAAAAAAACCCAGCAACTCAGTTTTCACAATTAGGACACAGTGCATATTTTGATCAAGGATTTAATTTTCTGACATTTCACAAAAGGAAAAATAAATTGCTCAAATATGAATTTCTACAACGCTGCAGGACTCTTGCTCAAAAAGGCTCCTTTTAAGAGGTGGGAAACAGTCTGACAGAGCTTTTTAAACAAGTTTTCGCTTGCACCACTACACAGTCTGGTCTTGTGGATGCTTTTCCCTTATAGGAAATCAAATTCTTGGGCAAAAATGTGCTTCAATTTCAGTATTGTGTGAGCAAAGTGAATCATGAGCTTTGGCATTATTTTGCCTGAAACTTAAATCTGGCCCTTACAGATCCAACCGTGAAAGCAAAGAGTTATTTTTTGCCCAAAGCTAGCAGCAAGTGGTCACAGTACGGCCTGTGCTGGGTGAATTCTGGTGCTTCAGAGAATGGCTTCGTCAGCATTTTGGCTGATGTTGTTTTGACTGTGGAACACACTGCCAGGTTGCATACGCTCCATCACCACAACTAAGGACTTTAAAAAGGCCTTTAAAAACTTTTTAAACAGACAATGGAAATGGAGTCACAGAACTTCAGGTAGCAGTTGGTTTTCTTGTATTATTCACAGGTTCTCCTTTGTAGTAACAGATATTAGACTTTTATTAACTGGCATTATTGTTTTTGAGTATTGTATTTTTTTTTATTATTATTTTGTATGTTAAATTTGTACCCTGCCATGAACACCATTGGAAACAAGCTGGTAATAAATGTTTTAAATAAATAAACAGGTGTCCCTGTGGGTCCATCCCTCTCACATTAGGGTCAGAGCCAGGAGACAATAGGGGGGGACAAACCTTGTTAGGGATCCAATATTATTTTGATGCCAGCACATCATATGGAAGGCGGGGAGGGGAAGTCTCATATTTTCTGTCTTCTTGCCTTTTCCTCCTAGCCTTCTTATCCCATCCAAAGTTTGCATGGGCTTTCATACCTACTGCAGACCAAAAGGTGAGACAGACCCACTCCATCAGATGTTGTGCGACGGTACAGATGCCCTGGGAAGGATGAGCTGCTCAGATGCAACCTTTGGTGCACTGCACACAATGCTTCATCCCCTTTTTTGTAAGCCATTCAAGGAAATCATCATCATTTATTTATTACACGCTTTTCCAGCAAGGGAGCTCAAAGCGAGTTACAGAATAACAGGACTTGGAGGCCAACTTATCAACTTGCATGGACCATATATAAGTACACAACAAACTTGTTTGTGATACAACTGCTTGAAAAATCTCCATGCTTTTCTCTTCTGGATTTAAGTGATAGTCTTTGCCAAGTTAGTTTGCTTAGATCAGGGTGTCCCAACCTTTTCAAGCCTACAGCACACCTACTTTGACAAAAACATTGTGTGGCACACCAACCTCCGCAGAGCAGGCACTGCGGACATGGAGAGGACTCATATAGCCACAAGAGGAGCTAGGGAAGCACTGAAAGTCCCACCAGTCTCGCTTTCAAAAGAGGGGCCAGAGACACACATGAACCCCTCATGATGGACCAGCTCCCTCTATCTATTATCTGTCAATGCAGGATAAGGGAGAGGTCTGTGTGGTGTAGGGAGCTGGTTCAGTTAGTTACCATGACTGGAGCATGTGGCTGCTAGCGCTCCTTCCCTGCTGCTGCTCCTCTCAACCTTCAAAGCCAGGGCTGAGTACACGTTCTTCCCCATTTCACTCAGCCTGTAGATAGGACAGAGGAGGCTCTAGACAGGGAAGAGGACACAATGTGGTAGGAAGGTTGTGTGAATAATGCCTACCATTTGGTTTTTCCTGTTTCATCTTTGTTGATATGGGAGAGGGAGGGAGTGGAAAGATGATGGCCTGCAGCCAGGGCATTGATTCGCGGAGGGTTGCTAGCGAATCATTTCAAGTTGGGGATTGGGGTCTGGTGGAGTCACTTTTCTTTTTGTATTCTAATCCTCCATGTTTGTCTCGATTGTTATTTGCTGCCCTATCCCAGGCTAAGCAGTATTCCTTATTTCATTGCTCTTATAGGCTTCGGGTATATAGTGGCCTCCATTTTGTAGCCTGACCACTTTTTGGCTCAAATTATGGTCAAGATCCTATCACTCAATGTAAAAGGTTTAAATACGTATAGGAAGCGCTTTCTCCTCAAGAGAATTATTGAATCAAAAAGCGGACATAGCCTATGTTCAGGAGAATTATTTAAAACGCAAGCATGAAAACCTTTTAGCATATAAGGAATATCCTCATGTCTTTTTGGCAGCTAGTGGGAAAAAGCATACCTACTTGGGGACGGGAATTCTCATTTCGACCCAACTGGTGTTTGAATATATCTCTCACATAGCTGACCCGGACAGGAGATTTTTACTCTTAAAAATCCGGATTGGCCCTCAAATTTACATTCTGGTATCCCTTTATGCCCTTAATTGGGATCAGGGCTTTTTTTTTTTTTGCAGAAAGTACATAGCCTTTTATTAAATCATGCAAAAGGTCCCAATATCTTGGGTGGTGACTTTAATGCCACTTTGCGGCAGGATTTGGATTATTCTAACCCACATTCTCATTCATCCTGCCAAACTAGGAAGCTATTAAATGGTATCCTTACAGATTGGAACCTAGTGGATATCTGGAGGAACCGGGTTCCCAAGTCCCGCTCTTACACTTTTTACTCCGCCCCTCATGATAGCTATTCTCGTATCGATTACTTCCTTGTGGATAAAATGCTGGGCAATCAGGTTAGGAGTGCAGAAGTGGACATTATCACTTGGTCTGATCATGCCCCCATTAGCTTGGAAATCGATCTGGGTGATCGGGATGCAGGAAGCCAGTTCTGGAAATTGAATGAATCCCTAATACAAGATGCTCATTTTGTTCAGTCATTGGCAACGCAAATGCAGTAATATTTCCTTCTTAACTGCAGTCCTGATATTTCACCTTGTACTTTGTGGGAATGTTCAAAGGTGGTTGCACAAGGGTTTCTCATTTCTAGCGCTACCGCTTGCAAGGGCCTTGAACAGCGTGCATACAGTGATTGGTTGGTTAGGATTGATGCTTTGTCTAAGGAACATATGAAAACCCAATCGCAACAATGCTACCAGAATGTTATTATTTGTGGTAGTTGTGGGTGGATCCTTGGGCCGATAGCAGATGACCATGTCCCGGGGGGGGGGGGGGGGGGGGGAGGGAGATCCTGAGAGGGACCACTGGTCAGGCTCAGAGGTTGGAGACAGACACACACTAGTTCTTTTATTAAACAGTATATTGAACCACCAGAGGTGGCAGTAGTGAGCTGGAAGCGCCCGGCTAGAGTGTAGTCCCTCAGGCTCTGGAACAGCGATCCCAGGATGGCTGGGCTGTAGAGAAACTAAATATAGTGAGTAGGCAGGGTATGCATAGTTCCGGTACTGAACCTTGATAGTAACACTCACACACTAGTCTCATAGAAGTAGTCCAGGTGTTGGAATGAGTTAGGCCCTCGAGGAGCGAGTACCTGGTTCCAGGGAAAGCTCTGAGAGAGAGATGGTGACTCACTGGTATAGTAGACAGCGATGACTTCCAGGCAGAAGAGGTATTCAGCAACCAGTCCGGGAACATGGGCCCTCGAGGAGCGAGTACCGGTTCCAGACTATGACCTGAAAAACAAAGAGAGAGCAAGGCCCCCGAGGAGCGGGTACCCCTGGTAAGTCTGAGGAGGCAGAGTAGCTTAGGTAGTGTAACCCTTGCTAACTAGCAGGCCGATACGGTAAGGACGTGGAAGAAAGAGTGCGGTAGTGCCGGGCGCACCCTCGTTTGCCGCACGCACAGTCCGGATCACATACCGCTCGATACAGTATTTAAATGGCATGCAAATGCAAGCCGCATCCAAAGCGCGTCCATGAAGTGCAATCCATTTTACTGTATAGAGCGCTATACAGTGCCTATACAGTATCCTGGGTGCGCTGGTACCTGTCATTTCAAATGTCATTTGAAATGACAGGTACCAGGAAGTGGATACAGGAGAAGGGCTGGTGCAGTTTGTTTTGTTGTCCTGTGCAAATGATTACTTCACTGCCTGACACCCTCACCCCCCGGGACAAGACCTTTAGAGGAGCCAGGATCGGGCAAACTTTCCCCCAGCCCCCACTCACCTGCCCTGGTCGCGTCCATGGGTGCCGGTCTCCCGTGCGGGCGCGCTGACAGCTCCTGAGCAGCCCCAGTACTTTCTCTCCTCCTCCCGGGGGCAGCTGGCGGCGAGAGTGGCTTCAGCAGCCCGGGGCGGATCGGGTGCTCCCCATGCGAGGCGGCTTCCAGCAGCCCTCGCCGGCGAAGGTGCATGAGCGCACGCCTTGACCTCGGACGTCCAGCCGGGTGCTCAGGTCACGGCGTGCGTTCATGCACCTTTGCTGCCATGAGTGCACGCCGTGACCTCTGACATCCAGCTGGGCGCTCAGGTCACGGCGTGCGCTCATGCATCTTCGCCGGTGAGGGCTGCTGGAAGCCACCTCGCATGGGGAGCGCCCGATCCGCCCCGGGCTGCTGAAGCCTCACAGGAAAGTTTGCCCGAGAAATTTCGTCTCTCTCTGCTGCGGCTTGCCTGACGCTCCACACTAACGCAGAAGTAAGGATAGGCGGTAAATTAGCAGGTTAAACATGCGGCAAAACTGCAGGTTAAAAAGGCGATAATCGGGGCGCACGTTACTGGATCGGAGGAAATAGCTAATCCGATCATTTACATATCATATACATGCCGCGGGCGGAAAGGGTTACCCGTTTATTTCAAGAAGCGGTAAGAATGGGTTAAAAGGGATAGTGAATCGCGGGTTGGACGTACGAGGCCAAATTGTGGGTACAAAGCGGGTTAGAAGTAGGGTAACCGCGGCCGCGCTTTACTGTATCGGCCTGTAGATTAGTTAGCATTTTCAGGGACCTTATATATCCGGCACGGATGACGTCATCTCAGGGGGACGCCCCTGAGGTTCGCGTCACTGCTGGTACATCAGTCAGGGCCGCACCACCCGTGCGCTCTTACGCTCTTATGAATCATGGCAGATTGCAGCGTCGAGCCACTCCAGGGACGCCAGAGGGAGTCGGCAAAAAGATGCCGTGGCAGCCAACCTTCCACTTGAGCAAGAGGGAGTCGCCAAGGAGGTAAGGAGGGCGGAGTGGAGACGTCGGGCAGCGACGGTCGCAACACAGAAATTGGTGGCCCTGAAATCAGAACTCTCTCGGCTTGATAATAAATACTTACTCCATGCTTTGGACTCTACCAGGCAGAAGTATTATGAGGGTGGAAATAAGGCAGGTCGATTAGTAGCGCAACAGTTGAGGGCTCGATTTTCCCAAAATACCATATCTAAAATTAAGGGCCTTATGGGCAACTTTCTCATGGCCTCCTCGGAGATACGTGCATTCTTCTCTAGCTGTTATCAGAAGACGTACGCACCTGAGGAGACTATTCAACAGCCCGATATAGCTGGCTACTTGTGGGATATAGACTTACCTGGCCTGTCTCTTGAGCAACAGCAAAGTTTGGATGCGCCCATTACTGTCAGTGAAATTGAGCTGGTGATCAAATCTCTCAAGCTGGGCAAATCACCTGGCCTAGATGGCCTCTCTGGAGCGTACTAAAAGAAGTGCACCTCTACAGTAGCGGAACCTATGGCACAATTTTTTAACAGCCTTAGGGAGGGTGGCGGTATTGGGCCCCAAGCAAATGTTGCAGGGATAACTGTGTTGGCCAAACCGGGGCAGGACCCTGCGCAATGTGGCTCTTACAGACCCATTTCCCTTATCAACGTGGATCTCAAAATATTGGCCAGGGTGTTGGCCCTTAGACTTAATGACTTCCTCCCCCAACTCGTGCACTCCGACCAAGCTGGGTTTGTACCACAGCGCATGGCGGCGGACAACATATGGAAAGTTATGGATCTCATGTGGTGGGTGCACAAGGAACAGGTCCCCACAGTATTACTATCCATTGACGCTGAAAAAGCGTGTGACCTGGTTCATTGGCCCTTTTTATTCTCCATCCTGCAGTAAATGGCGTTTGGCCCCTGTCTTCTCCAATGGGTACAACAACTCTATTACAAGCCTACAGCATGGGTCAAAGTTAATAATGGGTACGGCCCGGCTTTCGCCATAGGGTAGGGCACCAAGCAGGGGTGTCCTCTATCCCCCCTGCTCTTTGCCCTCTACCTGGAGCCCTTCACCACTAGGATCCGTTCTGCAACTAATATAAAGGGGGTAACCCTAGGCAAAACAGACTATAAAATCTCTTTATTTGCGGATGATATTCTGCCCACTATAACTGACCCTGTTCATTCTTTGGAGGGAGTTATGCAGGAGTTGACTAGATTTGGTACTGTAGGGGGCCTTAAGGTTAATCTAGCAAAATCTGAACTGCTTAACATTAATCTAAGCCTAGATGAAGTCCAAGCAATCGGGGGCAGATTTCCGTTCATCAAATGGGCCAACTCATATATTAAATACTTGGGCATTTTATCATCCACAAGGCTGACCTTTTATCATCCACAAGGCTGACCTCTATCACCTAAATTACACACCCCTGGTTGATAAAATCACTATAGATATGAGCAGATGGAATCGGGGCACCTTTTCATGGCTTGGTAGGATTACGATAGTCAAAATGAATGTGCTGCCGAAATTCTTATACCTCTTTTCCTCCCTACCAATGTTCATACCCGCTCCCATACTCCATAGTTGGCAGAAAAAAATCTTTGATTTTATTTGGCGCCGGCATCCCCCAGATTGGCACGTAAGGTACTATATCTACCTAAATTGCAGGGGGGCCCGGGAGTACCTCAGATTTCATGGTATTACACGGCATCACAGCTGAGAGCCCTGTTAGATATCAACCGCCACAAGGAACCTAAACAATGGGTATATATTGAGCAAGCTATATTCAGTCCTATGGCATTAACGCCTGCCCTCTGGCAACCACACAATACCTGGCAGCCTATTCAGGGTATCTCGTGGTCACTGGAGGTCACTATGCGTACTTGGAAGCATAGCAAAAAACGGCTGGTAGGGGATTATAAGTATTTTTATCAATCGTCCCTTCTTCACAATACGCAACTACCAGTGGGCTTTCAAACCTCGCAACTCAGTTCCTGGCAGGAGAGGGGAGTTACAACTATAGGACCTATGATGTCCCAGGGTGCCCTCCTTTCACTGGCTGGGCTGTCGGATGTTTTTCATTTTAGTCACCGTGACTTCTTGGCATATGCGCAGGTCACTCATTTTATACGTTCTATACGGAGGGCTGACTTGCTGCGTCCCGGCAGGTCTCTGTTTAAGTCATTTTTTTCAAACAGCAATACAATTAAGGGGCCTATATCTAAAATATATCAAATATTCTTTCCCGGGGAGTCAGAGACATGCAAATTCATAACCCAATGGGATGCCAATCTGGGGAAGCATCTGGGTGCAAAAACTTGGGGAGAAATTGTTTACAGCCAGAAAGTGGTCGATATCCACTGGAATATAAGAGAATTGCTACAAAATGATTTATAGGTGGTACCTTACCCTCAGATAAACTCCATAGGATTTACCCTCAGGTGTCAGATCTGTGTTGGCGCCACTGCGGAACCCGGGACACTTATTTTCATATCTGGTGGGCCTACCCTAAATTACTCCCCTTTTGGGGAATTCTCTTTACCTGGCTCAGTGACCTACTAGATGTTGCTTTATATCCCTCCGCTGAAGTCGCCCTGTTGAATGTATACCCTGATAATATAGGCAAGGCACGGCAGCGACTGTGTACACAATTTTTCATTGCTGCCCGTACTCTAATAGCTCTCAGGTGGAAATCTGATCACCTACCTTAGTTAATGGATGTCATAAGTAAAGTACATTCATATTATCGGTTGGCTTCTTTAACCGCTTCCAAGTATGACAGAATGTCTTCCTTCTTGACCACTTGAAAACCTTTCACAGATTATATAGCAAAACTGTAACAATGTACTGCTGCTGCTATTACCTGTTCCCAGCTTTGCGTTTCGGGAATTATAGATTCATTCTTATGTATATGGATGGATAATCTTTGGGTTTATGTATGCACATTTTGTAAATCGAGACCTTGGATATCAGTTAGGCTCCGTATTTGGGCTATTGCTTTTTCTTTTCAGGTTTAAATGTGCTATGGACGGATTGAAGGTCTTTTTCTTATGGACTCCACCAGGAAAGGGGGGTGGGGGGGTGAATCGGGAGGGGGGGGATTTATGTTTCGTTTGTATTTCTATTACGCTTCTGTAAGTTACCTATGTATTTCAATGTTAAAAATTCAATAAAAACTTTAAAAAAAAAAAGAAGCATAGAGTCTTTCGTTGTTGGCCAGTGGTGAGCAAATACTTAAGTTAATTGCCTGGACTGGACACCTGTGGAGGCACTTATTCACCCCATGGGTCAGATACAGTTATGATGTTAGACAGAGATAAATGCTGATTTTAAAGGTTAAAGCTGTTACAGTCCTTGTGTACCAGAATTGAATCAGCGTGACATTACAACCATACACACCTCAGCAAACACTAAGATCTCAAAATAAAGGACTACTGAATGTTCCCACAATACGGAGCACACATCTGTCGCCAAGTAAGAGATCTTGCTTTTTCCATTGCGGGCCCAAAACTTTGGAATTCTCTACCCGAAAGGCTACGTTTGATACTAGATAGAAAGAGATTTAAATGTGAGCTAAAAAAATGGGTATTCAAAAATGCATACAAGGCAAGCTAACTTAAAACAATCAGAATGCAGAGAACAACAAGACAGACAAAAGAAATCCATTGAAGCATGAGGTATAAATTTTTAACAAGTGAATGTAAGAA
Organism: Rhinatrema bivittatum; assembly: GCF_901001135.1. Lineage (NCBI taxonomy): Eukaryota > Metazoa > Chordata > Amphibia > Gymnophiona > Rhinatrematidae > Rhinatrema > Rhinatrema bivittatum. The sequence goes on along the minus strand of NC_042618.1, from coordinate 75,000,348 downwards.
CCTCAACGCAATGCACTGACTAATATGTGAAATCTGTTGTATTATATGTTCTGTACCTCTCACCCTTTGTCCTAGATCTTTAGTTAATATGTAATGGATCAGTTCAGTTGAGGCCTGTTGTTGAATACTACCTCTGTAACCCAACTTTATCTGTTGATACATAGCTATGAATGTTACTTTTGTAAACTGCTGTGGTCTTTACATGGAGAGACAGTATATAAAATACTTAAATAAATTGAACCGACTATAGACCTGCAAGTCTGGTTATTGATATACTCAGTTTGCCTGGGACAAGTTCATCCCACTGTAACTTTTCTACTACGGTACAGAAACTGAACTGTGTTTGTGTTGTATTTTGTTTTGCCCCATGTATCCCAAAATGAAGCAAGTATATAGGAACCAGTCAAACATGGTCTGGAAATTGAGAAGTTGCTTAACTGTTTCTCCACCAGAGCTTCATTTCCGATAGACTCGAGATTGACATGATTTTTGTGTTGTTTGTCAGGCCTCTAAACCAACCTGGGAGAAACAGCACTACAATATATAAATACAGATCAAACACACTGTAGCCGATACTTTCTTACTGGTCTAACTTAATACATTTGTGAAAGGTTTTCAAGGTCTGTGCAAAATGCACTAAGAATGATGATATCTGAATACGGAAGAGGATATACATCTAATTCGTAGGTCGGATTATAATGGAAGCGTGAAAACGAACACTGCTGGTGTAATCCACCCCATTATATATTATTCAGACATCATCATCCTCCTTAGCTCACTCTGTACTAACCTGCCTACTTGATTTGCCTTCTGTAAAGCATGTCCTGTTAGCTGAATCTTGGGAGGGAACCTTTGGTGCGTCATGCCCTCCTTTGTTAAATTCTTTGGCAGAAGAGCTTAAACCTGAAACACTGTTTCAGAAACTGCTCAAGCCACACCTGTTTTTCCTCAGGCTTTTCCTGCATAATTAAGATGGGACTTTGTGGCTGCTGCTATTAGAGCAGGGTTTCCCCAAACCTGTCCTGGGGGAGCCCATATCCAGTCGGGTTTTCAGGACATCCACAATGAATATGCATGACATACATTTGCATAGCATGGCACTCAGCACATGCAGATTTATCTCATGCATATTCATTGTGGCTAGCCTGAAAACCCAACTGGCTGTGGAGTCCCCAGGACAGGTTTGGAAAGCCATGTATTATTTATTTATAGTTTTTATATACCGGGAGTTCCTGTATACAATACATATCACTCCGGTTCACAATTAACAGAAGAACTACTGCCGGGGGGCAGTTTACATGGAACAAATCTTGGAACAAGTAAGAACAGTTGATCTAAATAAATAGGAAAAAACAAAACTAAGCTCACTTTAAGTAAATAAATAGGCAATAGATAGTCTTGATTAAATAAGGCAGAAAAACCGTACATTAAAACCAAAGGACAGGGTTAGAGCAAAAGATTCAGCCAGCTCTTGGAAAGTTCTAGCAGCATGGATGGATATTTGCTATAATAATTGGCGAAACTTGTGATTTTGGTTCTAGTTTATAATCTAGGTAAGATTCAGATAGGACATGTTCCGTATCCATTGACTATAAGGACTAGCTGTAATAATATTACTACTGTCTGTTTATCTTGTTTTATGATGTCTTATTTTTTAACATATGCAATTTGTTGTTTGAATATTTTGTTGGTTAAGTTATATTTAACTGAAATTGTATATATTATTGTTACCTGCACTGAAATTGTGCTAGACGGGATACACTTCTTTTTAAAATAAATACATAAAATACTACCCCAATCTGAATAATAGAGTTGTACATCATCATCTGCAAAATCACACAACTGAAAATAGGAAGGCATCCCATTTTCTGCAGCTGTGGTAGAAAACAGAGATGTGAGAAACTTTCATAAGCAAAATCAAAACAGGTGGATGTTATGTCTATTTGAAATTTAAAGAATGTTTCTCAGGTTCCCTAGGAAAGTTCAACCAGATTTGGATTTAATTATTCACCTCTCCAGAACTGTACACAAATTACAATTCAGATACAGTGGATAGGGCTGTGCCCCAAAGGGCTGGCAATCTAAACCGATGCCTGGGGCAATGGAGGGCCACGTGACTCGCCCAAAGATCACAAGGAGCGATGGTGGGATTGGAACCCTGGTTTTCAGCCCACTGCTCCACTCCAGGGTTAAGTTAGCCAACAGAAAAACAAACGCTTCACATACATTTGCTATGACTTCACTGACATGTGGGAATCCACATCGAATCTACCAACTGTAGACCCCTACGAGTTAGGCAAATTTGCTCAAACTCCAATGCAGATTTTCTGATTTTAAGGAATCTGCATTTGAATTGTTTTAATAAAAAGTTGGCAAAACCAATGCGACAAATCCTCAAACTTATTAGCAAACTCTATTTATTTCCTCCTGCTCCTTGGACTTCCAGGGCTGGGATCTGGCAGCACAAATCTTTATCCTCCTATATTTTCTCTTCCCTCCCAGCTTGGTGCAGTGATTGTTCTCAACCGGGGGCCATGCACCAGGGCTCTTTTCTGAACCCTGCAATCACAGGCCCTAAACCCAATGACTGGGCATCACCCTTGTACAATGGCTATAACTCCCCCCCCCCCCCCCCCCCCCCACCAGGAGCTGTGACTGTTGTCTCTGCAGCATTTTTAGCCCTGGCCAATCTGGGGATGGGAAGATCTGCAGTGGGAATCAACCCAGGTCCCTCTGCATGGCACTGCCACCAAGTCACCAGGCTGGCCCTAGTCAACATTTCTGTAAAAAGCTGCACAACTCTAGTAGACTCCAGAAGAAACCGTCTCTCTGAGCCCCCTACAGCAGCACAGTTCACCCTCTATGGCCTATAAACTACAAGCATTGGGTCCTATTGAAACAGAATGCAGCTACAGATATTTCATTCTTTTCATTACAGGGCAGGCTTCCTGTGTCTGTGGCGAGAACATGCACAAGCACACGTGGGTGGGGAGTTTTAGTTTTTGGTTGGTTAACTCAAAGCAGCTGTTGAAATCATTATCCAGCCCTTGCAGCTCCAGGGGAGGGTAAGAAATGAGACGTGATGCTGTGCAGGTGCGTTTCTGCTTGAGCAAGATCCGGGCTAAGCAGTAAGACGTGCCCTTCACAGGAGCAGGCTGGGAGAAAGTCCGATGGGTGTATGTGCTGTGGCCTGAAGCAGATCGCAGAATGCAGCACAGCTCCTGGGGGGAAAGCACATGCTTGCTCATTGTAGCCATTGAGAAGTTAAGTCAGCAAAAGCAGGTCGTTTGCAGAATGGAGTTATAGGCCAGATTTAATGATCAGCTAACACTGAAGCATAGAAAAACTATTTGCTTGCACAATTCTGAAACCATGCATCTTTTGCCCAGCCATTGCATTTCCTGCAAGTTTAAGGAGAGGAAAAACACCACTGGGAAAAAAATGGTGCAAGCAAAAACTACAACAAAGCATAGAGAGGCCGATGCAATGCTGTGCGCCAGCCGCTGCACAGGGCTTAACGTGATTGGACGTGCGTTTTGGATGCGTGTCCATAACCTCTGATCCAATACGGGGATTAGCGCATCCAAAACGCACGTCCAAGTCACCGCATAGCTAATAATCAGGCCGATACATTAAATCCCGCGGGAGAGCCGGCGCTCCGAGGCAAGCGCCCGCTCTCCCAACGAGCGCCCAGGCCACTCTCCTGGGCGCGAGATCAAGTATTTAAATGAGGGCCTGCAGTAAAAAGAGGGGCTAGGGACACTAGCGCATCCCTAGCGCCTCCTTTTTGACAGGAGCGGCGGCTGTCAGCGGGTTTGACAGCCGACGCTCAATTTTTCCGGCATTGGTTCTCGAGCCCGCTGACAGCCACGGGTTCGGAAAACGGACGCCGGCATAATTGAGTGTCCGTCTTCCGACCCGCGGGCACATTTTACTTTTTTTTTTTTTTTTACTTTTTACTTTTTTTTTTATTTTTGGGGCCTCCGCCTTTGGCAGGCGTTAATTTCTGAAAGTAAAATGTGCGGCTTGGCTGCACATTTTACTTTCTGTATCACGCGGGAATAACTAATAGGGCCATCAACATGAATTTGCTTGTTGAGCACGCTATTAGTTTCGGGGGCGTTGGACGCGAATTTTCCACACGCTATTACCCCTTACTGTATAAGGGGTAAAAATGGCGCGTGGAAAACGCGCAGCCAAACGCGGGGCGCACTGTACTGTATCGGCCTGAATGTTCATCACATGTAAAATCATGTAGATGAAGGTATTAGCTAATCCCTGCAATCCAATACATTTTCTGCATGGCAGTTTGCATTTGCAACACAGCAAATTTTATGCCAGCCCATGGCTGGCATAAAGGTATTGCCACGCTCAAGGGCACATTGAAAAAAAAACAACCCTGCTTTCAATTATTCCTCCTAATAGTACTTTTGCAATACTAAGTAGGAGGAACCAAATAAAAGAAGTATTTAGTATAAAAAAAAAATTCTGGACACCAAATACACACTCAAGATACACAGTCTTGTGCGTGTCTATGCTGATAGAAGGAGTTAACAGATGCTCGTAGATTGAGGGCTGGGTGCATGTTAGGAAATGGGTGCTCAACATTGAGCGCCTGTTTTCTGCGCACAGTTATTTCATCGGCCCCAGAGTGAGCCTTTTTCCCAACAGAGCTGGACTTGAGGATATGGTAGTAGCCCCACAATACCGGGCAAATGATGAGCTAGCCAAAACTGCAGTCTGACCAAGAGAAGGTTTGTATTGTTTTGCCCAATCCTTAAATCTGGCCCTTTGATTTGTGCTTATTGCCTGTATAGAGCCTAGAGAAAGAACGCTGTACTGCAGGTGGAAAATTTGCTTAGGAAATAGAAATGTAGAGAAGAGATATTTAAATACATGGAGGGCTGGTGGGCAGATTTAGCTAATGTTTTCCTACATTGGGAAAATTGCTCCTTTTTTGGCCAATTACTTTCCCCATTGAAAATACTGGGTTATTTTCATTGATAAATCCAGAGCAATCTATGCAAGGAGCAAAAATGTGATAGCTCTACTCCAAGGTACCTTCCAATCCTGGCTCTAGATTATGGATTGGGTCTTCAGTGTATGTCATGTGTGGCCCCTGCCCTAGGCAAGTCTTCAGCCTTGCACCCTCTGCCCCCTACTACAAATTAGATTTTAGGCCCTCCCTGAGATTTTGATAATTAAACTCAACAATCATGATCACCCCATTACCACACCTGTGACACACAGAATTGGACTGGAAGCCTCCATGAAAATATTACATTTTGTTGTGTACACAAAAGTTTATATATTAAAAGAAATCCTTACTACATTGGTTAAAGGTAATCTCTGAAATGGCTGATGGGGATGCTTCTTCTCACCTTGGGGGTATTCCCAACAGGACCTGGATGGCACTTATGATGAGGCAGATCCTGATTCCCTGGAGGATGGAGAAATCCCTCCAGGTCTGGAACAGTATCGAACCTTTCCTAACGTGTAGCAGATGGACTCAGGACCAATGGGTATAGGGTACTCCTGATAGCAGTTGGAGACAGATCAGATTTCAATCTGACGTCAGCCCTAGTACATATACCCCCTGCAGGAAGTGCAGCTCTTCAGTATATGCCTGGAATGCCCTTCTGGAGGAAGTGGTGAAGACCAGAACTGTGAAGGACTTCAAAGGGGCGTGGGATAAACACTGTGGATCCATAAAGTCTAGAGGACGTGAATGAAAAGAGTGGGTGGCTCGCGGGAATGACGGCTACTACCTGGAGATAATACCCTTATTCAATAAACATACATACAGTTAATGTGACTCCAACATTGCTCTAAGCTTCAATGGCAAGAGGAAATGTGGAAAAAAGAATTTGCATTCACAAAAAAGCAGGGAGTAGCTTGCTTGTTACGGCGGCTACTACCCGAAACCAAATAAGCCTCATACTTCACTTTCAATGCATATCCAGCATAGCTCTCTGCTTCAACAGCAGGGGAGAAAGACTGATACTTCAAGCATATCCAGCATAGCTCTCTGCTTCAACGGCAGGGGAGAAAGTCTGATACCTCACTCTCAATGCATATCCAGCATGGCTCTCTGCTTCAACGGCAGGGGAGAAAGTCTGATACTTCGTGCATATCCAGCATAACTCTCTTCTTTAATGGCAGGGGGAATGAAGAAAGGTGGATCTATATACAGACAACAACCAACAAGGACTGAATTATTTAGTCTGGGTGGGCAGGTGGGCTTATTGCGGCGGTTGCTACCCCTAAATAATTGGGCTAGATATTTCACTTAGATGCAGTTCCAACACTGCTCTCTCATTAATGGTGGGGGTGGAAGGGAAGGGAAGAGAAATAGAACCAAAAGGTTACTAAGAGCCAAGAGTAACATAAGTATGAGAAAAAAAAAAAAGTGCGAAACTTGCTGGGCAGACTGGATGGACCGTTTGGTCTTCTTCTGCCGTCATTTCTATGTTAATAGCGCTCATCACATGTAAATTCATGTTGAAGAGGCTATTAGCTATTCCCCCACTGCAACAAAAAAAAAAGTGTGCCTCACATGCACATTTTTACTCTCCAAAATTAACACCTGCCCTGAGCAGGTGTTAATTTTGGAGCACCCAAAAATTGTACAGAAAAGCAGAAAATGCTGCTTTTCTGAACTTCCTCTGACTTAATATCATGGCGATATTAAGTCAGAGGAACAGAAAAAGGAATAAGGTAAAAAACAAAATAAAAATGTTTTAAATGGTCCGACCACCTTGTCAGTGAAAGGACCAATGGGGAACAGCCCTGCTGGAGAACATAAGAAAATGCCATACTGGGTCAGACCAAGGGTCCATCAAGCCCAGCATCCTGTTTCCAACAGTGGCCAATCCAGGCCATAAGAACCTGGCAAGTACCCAAAAACTAAGTCTATTCCATGTTACCATTGCTAATGTCAGTGGCTATTCTCTAAGTGAACTTAATAGCAGGTAATGGACTTCTCCTCCAAGAACTTATCCAATCCTTTTTTAAACACAGCTACACTAACTGCACTAACCACATCCTCTGGCAACAAATTCCAGAGTTTAATTGTGCGTTGAGTAAAAATGAACTTTCTCCGATTAGTTTTAAATGTGCCCCATGCTAACTTTATGGAGTGCCCCCTAGTCCTTCTACTATCCGAAAGAGTAAATAACCGATTCACATCTACCCGTTCTAGACCTCTCATGATTTTAAACACCTCTATCATATCCCCCCTCAGCCGTCTCTTCTCCAAGCTGAAAAGTCCTAACCTCTTTAGTCTTTCCTCATAGGGGAGCTGTTCCATTCCCCTTATCATTTTGGTAGCCCTTCTCTGTACCTTCTCCATCGCAATTATATCTTTTTTTGAGATGCGGCGACCGGAGGAGGGTCTCCGGCAAGGGTTCCTGGTCAGGGGGGAGGGGATTTGCAGTCTGGCCAGGGTGGTTTTATCGTAAGGACCTCGGATTCCCGAATTCAGGTACTGGACCCCCGGGTCTGATCCAGACTGCTTGGCCCATCGGGCCAGACCTAGGGGTGGAGGGAGCTTAGGTCAGGTCAGCTATTGAGTGTCCAGTCATGTCTCCTATGCGCCCGATGCCAAGGACGCACTTGGGATCCACAATTTTCCATAGCGCATCCTTTTTAGCGCGGCAGGTAATTTAAATATGACATTGGGTGCCCAGGAGAGGTGGTTGGGCGCATGTTAAGAAAGCGGGCATTCAGCATTGAGTACCCACTTTCTGTGCGCTGATATTGCATCGGCCTGTATATTTACACAGAATTATTCCTTACTTTCCTCAGTTGCACAGATTAAAGTTAGTTTAATCTTCTTTTACCTCCCAATGTATTTCTCTTGCCTCTTTCCACTGAAAGTGGATAATCACATATTCAGTTCCAATGTTTAATCGGAACTTAGTCCCAGATTTAATACTTCTTCCAGAAATCCTCTGAATACTTTTAATTCCTTAAGCAGCACCCGAAGGTACTTTACTCTCCCTTGTATTTTTCTGAATTCTTTCCACTCCTTAGGCAGCGCCGGATGGGTGCTTCTCACATCTTTAGTAACCTTCCCCAATAGCAACAAATTCTTCTTTGTTTCTCCCATCAATGCACTTTACTGGGATCCATGGCTTTAGATGGAATTTGTAACTCCTCTGTATCTTTCTGGATGAAAGACTTCCCTCTTTCAAAGATTTGGTATATTGAAGTAGCATGGGTTATCACCTCCAAGTGGAAAAATTAAGCAAGAAGCAGGAAGGGTGGAATAAAACGACCGTGCCTCCAATATAAGAGAGAGCTCAAAACAGTTAATGCAAAAATATTCTTCCTCTGCAGCAGGTCACTGTCACTGTGTATGCTCGTTAGGAGACATTGCACAAGCAGCTCTTCCTTACCCCACATCCAGCTTCGAATAGAGGGACTTCCCAATCCACTGCAACAAGGGTGTGGGTTCTCACAGGGAAATTTCAAAAAATTGGCTTAAAAGAGTCCAAACAGCCATCAAAGACAGGAAGATGAGTCAACTGGAGGCTGACCCTTAAATGGGAAAGTCCTTACTCCTTTCCCATAAGTTAGGAGACCGAGAACTCCTAGTCCAACAAAATTCCAAACTAAAATCCCCAAGGATAGCAGGTGCATTGGGATGATAAACAGCTAGGACACTCCATTTGAATGTGGGGGAGCAAAATCCAAACCTTTCACTTTTTTTCCCAGCTTTTTATGGTACACTCCTTTAGTATGGGGAAACCAAAGGTCCCTTACATCTCTCCCCATTAACAGGTCAATCCAGTAACGAGCGGTAGGAAGAGCTGCGTTAGTGCCCAGCGCACCCGCGGTTGCCGCACGCACAGTGCAGCTCACCTACCGCTCGATCCTGTATGTAAATAGCTTGCAAATGCAAGCTGCGTCTAAGAAGCGTCCGTGAAGCGTTAGGCCCGCGCAACCCGTTTTACTGTATAGAGCGCTATACAGCGCCTATACAGTAACCGGGGTGCACGGGCCTAACGCTTCACGGACACGCTGGTATCTGTCATTTCAAATGTCATTTGAAATGACAGATACCAGGAAGTGGACGGTTCTCCGACGCTCGGGATTGTCAGCCCTCTCTCCCCTCCTCCCGAAGCAACAAAATCAAAAAAAAAAAAGAGAGAGAGGGGAGAGAGGACGGGGTCGTCCTCGATGTCCGTCTCCGGAGGGGGGCTGCAAAAAAAGTAAGTCGCTTCGTCGCTTTACACTGCCAATCCTCTCTTCCCTCCTCCTGGAGCAAGGCTGCTTTTCGCGCCTTGCCTCGGGAGGAGGGGTGAGGGACTGGCCATCCCGAGCGTAGGATTGCCCGTCCTCTCTCCCTTGCAACTTTTTTTTTTTGACCTAAAACGCGAAAGTCTCCTGTGCTTTAATATTATGCTTTAGCCCTATGACTACCCAGAGCAAGGCTCATAAATGTTTGTTTAGCTGCACGAGGTTTCCCTGTTTAATTTATAATTGGGGGGGGGGGGGGGGGGAGGATTGGGATTCCTGAGTATCCATGCTCTGCCTCTAATTTTCATCTTATTTCTGTTATAAGTTATTATTTTATTTCTTTATTCTTGCTGCCTAGAAAGATTGAGTTGGGACCCAGAATTTGGGTCTCGGTGAAAGGTGCAATAGTCAAGCTAGAAATAGTTGCATCAGTCAGTAATCCATTAGTAACCTCGCTTGTGTCCAAGGGGGAGGTGTTTTTGTATTGTTTTGCTTTCTTGCAGTAGTTTTCCCGATGTCTGATCAGTTTTGAATGGCATAACTTCTGACAAACGTAAAACCCTTGAAATTATTATTTTACGCGATGTGTTTATTCTACTTGCATGTGAATGGAAAGGGGAAAGGGAATGGGAAAATCGCTTTTGTTGCTTCGGGAGGAGGGGAGAGGACTGGGGCTGCCCCGGAGACCAGCATCCATGGACGCGGCCAGGGCAGGTGAGCGGGGGCTGGGGGAAAGTTTGCCACCTACCCTTACCCCTGCCTCTAACGCAGGGGTAAGGGTAGGCGGCAAGTTAGCAGGTTAAATGCGCGGCAAAACGGCAGGGTAAAAAAGCGATAGTCGGGGCGCGCGTTACTGGATGGTAGGGAATAGCTAATTCGATCGTTTACATGCAATATACATGCCGCGTGCGGAAGGGGTTACCCGGGGATTTAAGGACGTGGTAAGGGTAGGTTAAAGGGGATTGGGGATCGCAGGAAGGGCTAACGTGGCCGGAAAGTGAGTAGAAAGCGGGTTAGGAACGGGGAAACCGCGGACGCACTTTACAGGATTGACCTTTTAGTTAGTATACTCCTGTTAGTTAGGGAAACCAAGGGTTCCCTACACATATACAAAATAAACAATAAAACATATATAGATTTTTTTTATGTTATCTTTATATCTTTAGAAGGGACATGTGTGATCTTGAAAGGTGATGTAGTGCAATATTCTTGGGTATTTCTCAAGTCGAACCAGGAAAAGGCATCAGAACCTGCAATGGACAGAATTTCTCCTGTACCTAAGAGGACTGTTAGACTTCTGTGTAATCATTTTTGAAAACCATTGTCAGTATAATTCTATTCCAATATTCTTCTGATATCCTAAGCCACACAATCTAGCAGTGCTACAAGCAGTGGTTATCATTAACTGTCAATCAGTTTCATTTGATTTTAAAATCACATCTGAAACTTACAGCCTGGGTGTGGGCCCATTCATTAGCTAGGCTACAGGAAATAATTCTACAGGGAGGTTAAGAGAACAGCTTGCGCAGTGCAAGGCTAAATTGGATTATCCTATTTGGTTGTGACACATTCATTCATTCATTCATTCATTCAACTGAACATTTAATCAAACTTGTCCCAGAAGATTTGCACTTGCATTCGACCAGAGGAAATTAGCCAAGAATGTCATGAGCTCAGGAGACCCAGGTTAGATTTTCCTGCAGCGAAATGGGAACTAAAAAGGACGGTGGCTAAAGATTAAAGAATGTTAGGAGAATAAAGCAAACGTTCAAACTGTAAGCAGTCACCCGCCAGTTTCTTCCTTTGGGAAAGCAGCAGGTGCGTGAGGAAGGGCGCGCGCTGGCGTCAAGCAGACGTGCGCGACAGGAGCTCAGAAGTGAGCGGCGCGTGAGCCAGCGGAGGGGCGTGGTTCCCATTAACTGCCGTGCGCTGGCGTTTGTGTTTGAACCTCAGCCGTTATCAGCTGTGTACTTTGCTCAATGTCTGTTCTTCATGTCGCACTCCCCGTCCCCTAGTGCCTGATCAACACAACAGTCGAGCCAGCCCAGCAAGAGCACTGCTCCCCTTTATCCTTGCTGAAAGACAGCTACTTTTAGGATTCTGTCTTGGCCGCAAACATCGGTGTTGCTTTAGCAGTCGTGTGCACCGCAGGCACAGTAAGCCCTTACGAGCCTGCTCTGAGGAGGTTTTTTGGTTTTTTTTTTTATACCAATGGCAAAGAATAACAGCAGGTCCCCTGAGGTCACAGTCACAGTAGATATGATTGTTGGCTCAATGCCAGCATTGCACTTGTCCCATCTTCGACAATCAGACGCCCTTATTTTCTAGCCAAAGATAAATGGTCTATCTTCTCAGATTCAGGGCACAATCACATTATTAGCATGGCTGTTTGCATGCTAACCTAACTCTTCTACTTTCAAGATCAAATTCCAGATGCTGAAGGCTCCTGCTGTTTTACACAAATCATTTTCCTCCTAAACCCTTGTTACTCAGCATGGGAGAGACGTACTGGAGTATTTAGATACCTGTATAAAGAATTACAGAGGCTGGTTGTACCTTTATGGATAACCAATTTATTTTTGAAGCAGCGGCTTTCCAGGACAGGAGTCTACAGCAGTATTTCCCAGCCAGTGGGCCGTAACACTTTGGATACCATCAGATCTGATCTTGTGTGCCATGATAAGTCCCCACTGACTGATTCTGAGATCCAGATCAGCACCCGAGCTCTGCTCTAAGCACCTTTAGCAGAGATATCATCAGTGGCTCTTAAACATGTAGGAGCTCCTTTTTTTTTTTTTTTTTTTGAGAACATGCATAGTAATGCATATACCTCCTCTTCCTAGCTACATGAGCCCTGGAGTGTAGTAATTGATGAACAGCGGGCAGGGCATAGATAGCCAGGCACCACTTTATGTGTCCCACAGCCCCACCTCATCTTCCCCTTCACAGGTTTTCTCTTTTGAAGCTTTCCAGCCTCTATCTTATCCCCAGGCTGACTGACGGGCCGATACAGTAAACCACGTGGGAGAGCGGGCGAGTGCCCGCTCTCCCGGCGCGCGCACAGGCCACTCTCCTGTGCGCGCGATTCAGTAAGTTAATTTATTTAAATTAGGGCCCGCGGTAAAAAGAGGCGCTAGGGACACTAGCGCGTCCCTAGCGCCTCTTTTTTGATGGAAGCGGCGACTGTCAGCGAGTTTGACAGCCGACACTCAATTTTGCTGGCGTCAGTTCTCAAACCCACTGACAGCCAAGGGTTCGGAAACCAGACGACAGCAAAATTGAGCGTCCAGTTTTCAACTCACGAGCCGCGGGCCCATTTAAAAAAAATTTTTTTATTTTTAACTTTTTTTTAACGTTTGGGGCCTCCGACTTAATATCGCCATGATATTAAGTCGGAGGGTGCACAGAAAAGCAGTTTTTACTGCTTTTCTGTGCACTTCCCCGGCGCCGACAGAAATTAACGCCTACCTTTGGGTAGGCGCTAATTTCTGAAAGTAAAATGTGCGGCTTGGCTGCACATTTTACTTTCTGTATCACGTGGGAATGACTAATAGGGCCATCAACATGCATTTGCATGTTGCGGGCGCTATTAGTCTCTGGGGGGTTGGACATGCGTTTTCGATGCGCTATTACCCCTTACTGAATAAGGGGTAAAGCTAGCGCATCGAAAACGCGCGTCCAAATGCCAGTTAACAGTGCGCTCCGCCGGAGAGCACTGTACTGTATTGGCCTGTGAGACAGGGAGAGCATGCACTGAGCACTGGCTGTGATTCATTTGTGTGTTAGGAGCAGCAGCAGTGGAGAACTGGGAGACACAAGTAACAACAAAGAAACCAACCAAGCCAGCTACACCCACAACATGGACTTCTCCCTTCTCCTGCGCTTGTATAATAGAGGGAACTGATCCACTGCAATGGGTCCCTGTGTCTCTATCCCCTTTCTCCCTTTCTTTTAAAAATTTGAAAGTGAGACCGGCGAGGTTTTCAGTGCTTCCCTAGCTCTTTTCTGGGTCATACGCAACATCTCCTTGTCTGCACTGCTTGCTCCATGGCAGCTGGTGTGTCACACAACATTTTTATTAATGTAGTTGTGCCTTGGGCTTGTAGAAGCTGGAAACCATCATCAGATGCCTAGGGCAGCGCCTTGAAATAAGTCTGATGCATGGCTTTTCACCTCAAAAGCTGCTGTTTCAATAAATGGGTTAAGTCTATAAAGGCGCCACCGGCTTCTGTGGTGTTTTTTGTTGCAACAAACTAGCACGATCAGTTTAATTAAAGAGCAGTTTGCCCCATAATAAATATTAGCCTGAAGAATGAGTTACTTGATGACTGCAATTTAAAAACTTCTCCAGGAAAAACTGGGAGCAGTAATATTTCAACTAACACTGAACTTTAATCTGGTTTCTACTAAGTAGTAGTAAGTGCATTAATAAAATAATGCTTTGAAGAATTCTTATTAGAAGTATGCCTTCTATACTAATTTTACTGGTTTTCTTCTTAAAAATAGATATTTTCCTTGTTCTCGGGTGTGTGGCAGGAGGCCAAAGTGTGATCTCATCTCTTAATCCCAGTGTCAGGACAAACAAGGTAATCTGGAAATTACCGTAGACGACACTAAATACCTAAAAAAAGACAAGAGCATAAAGATTACGTGAAGGACACTCAGCAGGAGCTATCCGGAATCTAGATGCTACTATATATGAAACCTAAGATACAAAAAAAACGATGGAAAAAACTTAATGGCAAATTTTGAACAGAGAAGGAACCCATGTAGATATAAAAATGATTTTGTTTTCTGTGTGGACAAGGATCTAAAATGTTTCTATGTGTGCTTAAGCAGTTATGATTCAAGATGCCATGAAGAATGTTTAAGTGACCATGGGGCCTTGGGTCCAAGCACATAGAGGATCAACTTTCTCCCTATTTCCTGTGTGGGAGTCGCCAGAGCAGTTCACCCTTGGTTAAAGGTTTAGGACTCTAGTACTCTTGCCACAAAGAATATTTAATTTATTAATATTTAAAGGAGCATTTCAAAAACTGATGGATCAGCCTGTGTGGATTCTAAAGTTCTTCATCTCAGAATTTTCTAGCCGCGCCCTCAATCCGCCAAGTTCGCTTGGCAGACTCTAGAGATAATCTGTTTGCTAAGGCTGGCCCTTGCTTTTGGAACGAGTTACCAGATGAGACTAAGGTGGAAACATCCATTCTTAGAGGCTCACTTGTTTCAATCAGCCACTGAGTAGCAGTTTTTAGTTTCAACTCCAGTATTATACAGTTCAAAGTCTGTCACAGGCCTATTTATTTTTATGTGATGTCAGCTGAAAATTTTCCATCTTATTTTGCATTTTAAACTGCCACCGATTTTTTTTTTTTTTTTATCTGTAATAGACAATTGTTTTTTGTCTTTTTTTGTTTTGGGTTCATGGTTTTTTTTGTATTTTGGACTGATTTTATTTTAATTTTTTTATCAGTCACTGTATTAATAGTTATGATTTTATGTATTTTATTGAATATTTATATTACTTAATTTGTATGTTTTGACTGTAATCCACCTAGTATTGTAGATAGGCAAGCTATAAATGTTTAAATAAACATAAAATAGCCAACTTCCGTTTGCCTTGTTGAAATGTTCCTTCACCGGTGCCCTTGGAGTGGCAAAATAACCTTTCAAAACACCCTGCCAAACTCAGACCTTACATAAACCAGAGACTCTGACCCATTCCCCTGGAAAGCCCCAAACTGACAGACCCAGTGGAAATCACAGGCCACAACCTGGGACCTTGAAAAATGTCTCTAGTTATGACATCAAACATTTTTTAAAAGTGATTCTTCCTTCAGAAGATTATAGAGTTGTAAATGAATGACAATGAGCAAGTCAACCATTCTGAAGGTGTTGTTTTGTAA
Source organism: Rhinatrema bivittatum (assembly GCF_901001135.1). Classification (NCBI taxonomy): domain Eukaryota; kingdom Metazoa; phylum Chordata; class Amphibia; order Gymnophiona; family Rhinatrematidae; genus Rhinatrema; species Rhinatrema bivittatum. Next base: position 74,985,202 of record NC_042618.1, on the reverse strand, counting down.
TTCAGTTTGTCCAACATGAAAGATTATCAAACTAAAATACCTCCATGAGTGATTATGCACTCCCGCTCTTTGAGTCCTTGTTGCTAGGCTCTTGATGTTAGGAATAGGATGGCCAGGATTCCTGCTTTATAAGAGACTCCTGTTTTGTTTTGTTTTTAAAGATATTGACCTGTGTCCTGATTCAGTAACAAGAGGATGAATAATTGTTCTATTTTTCAACCTGGTGATAAACAGAAAAAGAAATTAGATTGAATTTAATACACACCACACACCTGGGGAGGTCTAGGATTTACAGAAGGGAGAGGAGTACAGATGTGATGCATCATCAGCCCTCTGTTCTCTACTCCAATGGTTCTCAGCAGGTGTGTCAGGAGGTCCTGGGAGGTGCCTCGCAGGGCCAGCAGATGACTGCCTCCTTATCAGCCCGGGTGGGAGTTGGTTGACTTCTTACATTGGGCCTGATGGGAGGCTGCTCTCACTTCCTTCTCTTCTTTCTGGCCCAGTGGGAGGATGTTTCCTCCTTCATCCTGATCAGAGTGAGACATTGCCAGCTCCTGCTGTTCTGGGCCTGATGAGACGCAAACTTTATCTTCCCCTATTGAATCTGGAAGTGACGCTGTTGTTGATCTCTTCACCCTGTGCAGGGGGGGAGAAAGGAGGTTGGGGATGCTGGGAAGATGAAGGTAGAAGGGAGAGGGAGTGTGGGGCCTGCTGAGCAGGAAGGGGTGAGAAACAGGGGGTTGGGGTAGCTGGGATGAAGGGGGTAGGGAGAGTCAAGCAGGGAAGAGGATGTGAGGGGATCAGGAATGCTGGGCAGGGATATGGGTGTGAGCAGATGATTGAAAGGGAGTAACTGGGAGACGTGAAGGATGATGGAGGAATGGAAGGGGAGTGATGGGGTATAAGAGCCATAATGTGTCAGTTTTGGGAATGTGCATTTCTTCTATCTTTGTACTTTGCTTAGTGTAGGAGGATTTGTATTTCTGTTTCTAGCTCTCCAGTTTTGCACTGCATGCAGAGTGGCTTTTTGAGGTTTCCATCCCAGTTTTTGTCTCTACATTTGTAATTTGTGGTCTTTTATTCTGTATTTGGTGAAGGACAAATCTGCATGTATGTCTGAGGAGAGGTATTTTACTAGTAGGTAGGGATTTATATCAATCTTATTTGTTGTGTTTTCTCATTCTCAATAGGACATGCATTGGTGCTGCACTGCTGCCTTTTCATAGGAAGGGCTATTGCTGTTTGAGTTCTTGGAATTAGTGTTGCAATGGAATGGAAGGTTTGCTACACATGTGCTGAGTGTTTCTTTTATCAGGTTTTGTATTTTACAATGTGCCTGGTAGTAAGGGAGTTTGTGTTTCTGTTACTGAGGTAGAATCAGAATATCTTTTTTATATAGCGAGTTGTATTTGAAATATCCTAGTTCTGCTCTGCATCCATTGTTTGGGAATGGGGGCAGGACAGGTTCCTATGGATGCAGAGTATATGTTTACATTTAGCCTCGTGATGGTCAAGTGTTCAGTCTGTCATGCCTGTAAGCATTATCTGTCAGGTGTGTCCCAGTAGAGAAAAGGTTGAGAACCTTTTCTGCTCTACTCCCTCTCTCATCTGCTTTTTTTCCCCCCTTTCCTTCTGCTCCTTACAGGTTCCTCTTTCTCCCTCAGGTTTATCCACACCAACCCTCTCACATTTCTCGTTATCTCCTCGCCTCTGCTTCCCCTCAGGTATGCCTCCATCTCCCCCCTAACATGCCCTTAGGTTCTTCTTCATTTCCCCTCTCCTTGAATCCTCACCCTTCCTTTCTTTTAGTTCTTTTCCACACCTCTCCACCCTCCATCACCCCAGGTTCTTCTTCTTCACCTCCCTCGCAGCGGTGGTGCGCACTACTATGGGCAGAGCAGTGGCAAGCCAGCAGGGTAGGGCGAGCATATGCCGCCGATCTCCTTGGCTACTCTTCACCCATAGTGTCTGCTTTCTTTATAAATCAGGAAGAAGGAGGAGCAGTAGTCACAGAGACGGGCAGTTCATGCAGACCTGTGTCTCCATGCTGCTGGTCTGCCATTGAGGCCTTTGGTCTGACTGCCAAGGAGGAGGGGAAGTGGAGGAACGTTTTGCTTTTGAACACCATATGATTTTTACTAAATGGATGTCCCGGCTTCTTGGGATACACCAGTGGTTGGCCTGATTAGTAGCTCAAAAAAGCTGGTGAACTCCAGGTATGACAGTGGGTTTGGGGATTGGTTCTTCATGTGATAGGTGATGTTTGGGGGTCTGGCTTGAGTTTGTTAGCCAGACCCTGTTAATATTGCTGAATATAGATCATTTCTGATTTGATTATGCATGTTTTGAAATAGCTTTATTTCAGTAGTTGGTAATATGGTCCAACATAGCACTTTGGGAATTTATGGTTTAGGCATGACATCATCACTCAATATGGCTGTTTTGCCACTATTATTTGTCATATACAAGAGATGTATTTTTTGGCTTAATCCTGATAACAGTGGTAACCTTATAATGGATGTTGCTCTGAGAAATGTATTATTCCTGTTTTCTCAAATGATCGTGGTCATTTTGGTTTTTGTACTTAATGTGAGTGGTTTGGATGGCCCTCCCACTGTACAATTTAACCATACATATGGACCTGATTACTGCTCTTTATCTTCTGCTCTACGATTCTAGGACATGTTCCACTTCAGTCACTGCATTTCAATGATTGATAAATCTGTTCATGGGCAAAGCAAGTCTTAATATGATGGCTGTTGTGGAATGAATCAGTTGATTTTCATAATGGCATCTGTTTCTCCAGCCCATTGACTGCGCAATTACTATTCTGTACAACATAAATGATTATAATGTAGTTACTTCAGAACAGCATTAATGAGGCAACTTCCTGTCATTTACAAACAAAGACTCACTGAATAATCTAGCTCAGATCTAGGGAAACATTAGCAGAAATACCAAAATGAAATGACCCTTTAAACAACACATTTCATTCGGCTTCTGGCATAAAGTAACTTAGAGCCATGTTCAAAAGGATAGATGATAGCAAAGCTCTAGGGTAAGAAGTAGTAAAGCACATACATAGCCAGTAGCATGCAGGCCAGATTGTCCAAAATGCTGTTTGAACTACTTGTTTGCGCTGAGCACAGTTCTACTGGGAAACTCATTCATGGGCCAGCGATTTGATCTGCTCTGGTTGCACGGCCAGTGAAAAGCGTACGCGGACAAAGCGACCCAAAAGTGAGTCAGCCCACCCATTCTATAGACACTTTCCTTATAACATTCTGTATTTACCGTGCCCGGCTGTGCTTTCCGTTGAAAACTCTGGCCTTGAGCACCAACCCAAGAAACAATTACACAAACCGGAGTTAAACTGACTCTTTGGATCAAAAATCCCACAGGGTGACTACGTTCAAGGTAGGATTCCTGCAGCTCTAAAAGGGATGCGAGGCATTTACGGCTTGCAATTTCTAAACCTGCATAATGCCTCATTGATAAGGAATTGAATGGGAGATGTACACACACAACAGTTTTTATGTCCGTTGTGTGTTAGAATGGAGAGAGGTCAGCAATGTGCACAGTTCCTGACATCATGAAAGTCTTTAGAACTGAGTATTATTCATTCACAATCCATATGGGAAGCTGACCAGAAGGCCAAAGGGATTATGGTTTCTAGAATTAATTTTCCATTGTTGGATCAATAAAGTCCAGGGGCATGGGAGGGGGCGGGGGGGGGGGGGGCAAGGCCCCAGGCGCCAGTCTGTAGGGGGCGGTCAGGAGCCTTTTTTGTATTGTTTTTTCAGTGCCGGGAACTTCTGAAAACTCCGGGCCCTGCTGCAGAAGCAGGTCCGGATGAAATTGCACGGGGCACTACCAGGTGTGCATGCTATGCAACTGTAAAGGTCAGCGCACCCAGGGGGAAGGGAAGAGACCCGCAAAGCCCCCGGTGGACTCTCTCCCACCTGCGGCCATCAAGAAGAAGAGGTCGGTGGCGAGAAGAGAGCACCGGTGGAGCCCATCCCACCGACAGTTGAAGAAAGAAGAGGGAGCCCATTCTCCCACTTCTACATTGCACCGGCATGTACTTTCCCAAATAGGTGCAGCTAGCACGTGTTGTATGCTGATCTCACAATGCACGAGATCAGCAGAGAGGAAGTTCTAGCCTTGCGAGATTTGAGTAGCACAGAGGCTGGCATACAAAGAAAAGCAGCAGAATTGGCTCCCTCATCTGCTTCTAGTGGTATGTGTGCGTGTGAATGGGAACCTGGCTGGGGTGTGTGGTGTGTGTGCGAGTGTGAATTGGAGCCTGGCTGGGGTGTGTGGTGTGTGTGCGCGTGTGAATGGGAGCCTGGCTGGGGTGTGTGGTGTGTGTGCGCGTGTGAATGGGAGCCTGGCTGGGGTGTGTGGTGTGTGTGCACGTGTGAATGGGAGCCTGGCTGGGGTGTGTGGTGTGTGTGCGCGTGTGAATGGGAGCCTGGCTGGGGTGTGTGGTGTGTGTGCGCGTGTGAATGGGAGCCTGGCTGGGGTGTGTGGTGTGTGTGTGAATGGGAACGGCCTGGGGTGGAGGTGTGAATGAGAGCCTGACTGGGGTATGTGTGTATGTGAATGGTAGCGGACTGGGGTGGAGGTGTAAATGAGAGCCTGACTGGAATAGGTGTGTGTGTGTATATGGGAACCTAACTTGTGTGTGTGTGTGTGTGTGTGTGTATGTATAGGTACCTGACTGGGGTGTGTGTATATGTATGTATAGGAACTTGACTAGGGGTGTGTGTGTGTATAGGAACATAATTGGAGGGTGTGTTTATATGTGAATGGGAGCCTGACTGAGGTGTGTGTGTGTGTGTGAGTCGGATCCTGTCTAGATATGAGAGAGAGGGAGCATACGTGTGAGAGCATGTGTATGAGAGAGAGGGAGTGTGCATGTGTGTAAGAGCCTATGCATATGAGAGGGAATGATTTTGTGAGAGCCTGTGTGTATGAGAGAGGGAGCTTATGTGTGTGTGAGAGAACATGTGTTTATGAGAGACAGAGATAGAGCATGTTCATGTGGGTGAGTGTATGAGGGAGAGGGGCATTTGTGTGCGTATGTGTATATAAGAGAGAAGGAGCATGTGCGTTTGAAAGAGAGGGAGTGAGAGTGTGTGTAACAGCCTATGCATATGAGAGAAAGGGAGTGTTTACGTGAGAACATGTGGGTGTGAGAGAAAAGGAGCATGTGCGTGCGGGTATGCGGATGAGAGAGAAGGAGTTTGCGTGTTTGAGAGCATGTGCGTGTATGAGAAAGGAGTCTTCGGGCAGTAAATGCCTTGCAGTGGCCCAAATGACGACCTACTGGCGGGCTTCCCGCACCTGGCCAACAGGAAGAAAACTAGGACCACTGGGAGACAGGTGAGTCATACAGTAGGTTGTGACTGAAAGGGAAGGGGTATGCATGAGGGATGGGAGGGGTGAGGGTGGTGAGTGACTGAGGGGAGAAGAGAGGTAAGTGAGGAAAAGGGGGTTGAGTGAATGAGATGAGTGAAAGGGAAGGAAAGTGAGGAAGGGGAAGTGAGGAAGAGGGTCTGAGGGTAGAAGAGTGCACGTGTGTGAATGAATGTTTGTGCATATAAGAGAGAAGAGAAAGTTTATGTACCATCTTCTTCTGCTCCCCTCCCCTCCCCTCATCCGGACAATCTCAGGGTGACTGAAAATCAAAAGTTCCCAAGTATGGTGAGGGAAACTTTTTTTTATCCTTATTAGTTTTAATTATTGGGTGTTATCTGATGTTTGCTGTTTTGACTATTTAATTGATTTTTGGGAAATATTTAAAAGTTTTTATCCTTATTTATTAGATGCTCTGTTCATCATCTGTTTTTGAAATATTGTTTGTTGTTAGTATGGTTTCTATTATGATGGATTTATATTTCTTGATTTTTGTTTTATGAGCAATGAGGATGTTTCTGGGGGGGGGGGGGGGGGTTTGCATTATTGTATTACATATGAGTTTGGCGAGAAGTTTTGGCAGGGGAGAGGCAGGGGAGCACCACTGCTAGGGACTGGGAGGTCTGGTAGAAGGCTGGGGTGGGGGCAAGACTGCTGGGGCCTGGGAGGGTAGGAGACTGAGTCTGCTATTGCTTCTGTTTCTCTGAGATGGGAAGTGTGAGAATTTGATGTTCTCTATCATTTTTAGGAAATGTGCATCTGAATAATTCTACATTATTTCTCTGGTGTTAGACTGCAAGCAGAATCTGGCTTTTGGGGATTTTCCAGTTCAGCTTTTGTCTCCATGTTTCTCTTTCTAATTTGTGGCCAGTTATTCTGTATTTGGTGAGGGGGCAGGCAGTGGGCTGTAATGAGGCTGAAGTGATGTATGCAGGTCTGGAAAAAAGAGAACAAATTTGGAATGTTTTTCTTTTTTTCTCCAGATGGTCAGAAGTGGAAAAATTGGGAATTTTGGAAGAATTTATAAATTTTACATCACAGTCCTCATCTCTTGGACTTATTCTTTATCAGAAAATGTGTTTGTTTGCTTGCAGTACCAAGGAGGGAAGGGGCAATGTTGGCATGTCTGCAGGCAGGGAAGCTTTTGTCTTATAGACTGTTCACAGCAGTCTGTTAGTTTGACAGACAGAGGCTTCTAAAAAAATTAAAAAGTCAGGGGATAGGAGGCAATGTACTTCTGTGGATTGCAAACTAGTTTAAAGACAGGAAACAGAGAGTAGGATTAAATGGTCAGTTTTCTCAGTGGAGTACTTCAGAGATCTGGACTTGAGCCAGTGTTTTTTTTAATGTATTTATAAATGATCTTGAAAGGGGAACAACAAGTGAGCGGATCAAATTTGCAGATTATACAAAATTAACCAGAGTAGTTAAATCATAGGCAGACAGAGATAAATTGCAGGAGGACAATATGAGACTGGAACATTGGGCATCCAAATGGCAGATACAATTTAATGTGGGCAAGGAGATGCATATAGGGAAAAATAACCCATGCTATAGTTACACAATGTTAGGTTTCATGTTAGGAGTTACCACCCAGGAAAAAGATCTAAGCATCATAGTGGATAATACATTGAAACAGCTCAGTGTGCTGCAGTGGTCAAAAAAGCAAACAGAATATTAGGAATTATTAGGAAGGGAATGGTGAATAAAACAGAGAATGTCATAATGCCTCTTTATTGCTCCATAGTGAATCCACATGAGTACTGTATTCAATTCTGGTCATTGCATCTCAAAAAAGATACAGAGAAAGCAGACTAAAATGATAAAGGGGATGGAACGACTCCTCTGTGAAGAAAGGCTAAAGAAGTTAGGGCTGTTCAGCTTAGAGAAGAGATGTCTGAGGAGGGGGGGATATGATAGAAGCCTATAAAAAATGAGGCCTAGAAGGGGTTAATATAAATTGTTGTTTACTCTTTCAGATAATACAAGGTCTAGGGGGCACACCATGAAGTTAGCAAGTAGCACATTTAAAACAAATTGAAGAAAATTCTTTTTCACTCAATGCATAATTAAGCTCTGGAATTAATTGCCAGAGAATGTAGTTAATGCAGTTAGCTTATCTGGGTTTAAAAAAGGTTTGGACAAGTTCTTGGAGGAAAAGTCCATAAACTGTTATTAGTCAGGTTGACTTAGGATATAGCCACTGTTTATTACCAGCATTAGTAGCACGGGATCTATTTTTTTTATCCTATCAGGATAAAACTTAGTTTAAGATGGATAAGACACTAAGGCCTGGAGCTCGCTGACCCTGTGCACTGAAGTGACTGCCACTAAAAATATGACCTCCCAGGTCAGGTACTTCAGGTCACAGGAGGCAGTGGCTCAAAAGGAGCTTTCATCAGCTGAGTTAGCACCATGTTGAGGTCCCAAGACACAGTGAATGACCTGAGGAGAGGCTTCAGTTGAAGCAAACCCTGCATAAATCATACAACTATCGGCTGTACAAAGATGGGCATACCATCTACACCTTGGTGGTATGCGCCAATTGAACAGAGATGAACTCTAATGGATTTGGTCTTCAAGCCAGCCTCTGATAGGTGTTGAAGGTAGTCAAGCAGTTTTTGCGTGGGGCAGGAGAACGGATCTAGGCCTTCTGCTCACACCACACAGAAAACCTTCTCCACTTCAGTCCATTAAACTTTCTAGTGGAAGGCTTTCTAGAAGCTACCAGGACCCGAGACACATCCTCAGAAAGATTGAGCAGTTGCAGGATTAACCTCTCAACAACCAGGCTGTGAGCAACAGGCCCTGGAGGTTAGGATGCCGCAGCCTGCCCTGATCTTATGTGATGAGATCTGGGGAAGTCCCCAGACTGATCATCTTCCGGATGGACAACTCCTGAAGGAGTGGAAATTAAATTTGTCTCGGCCAATGAGGGGCTATGAGGATCGTAGTCCCTTGATCCTCACAAAGCTTCAAGAGAGTCTTCGTGACTAGTGGAATCGGAGGATACATATGCAGAAGACCCCTGCCTTAATGTTGGGCAAAGGCGTCCGAGGCTGGTTTGCCATCTGACCTGTACAGAGAGCAGAACTGAGTCACCTTCCTGTTGAAGTGGGACATGAAGAAGTTCATATCTAGGCTCCCCCAGAGGCAGAAAATCTGGTTCACCACCCCCAGTCCAGAGACCACTTTTCAGGTCTGAAGGCATGACTCAGTCTGTCCGCTATCACATTCTCCGTTCCGGCAAGATACATTACCCTGAGTACCATCTCGTGGGACAGGGCCCAAGATCAGATTTGGACTGCTTCCCGATACAGGAGGTATGATCCTATGCTTCCCTGCTTGTTGACATACCACATCGCAACTTGGTTGTCTGTTTGTATCAGGACAATTTTGCTGGATAGCCGATCTCTGAAAGCCTATAGTGCATATCTGATCGCCCAGAGCTCCAGGAATTTGATCTGACACCGTACTTCCTAGGCAGACCACAGGTCTTGGTTGCAGAACACTTCTACAAGAGCTCTCCACCCCAAGGCGGACGCATCCGTGGTTAGGACAATTTGGGTAGGGGGATTTTGGAAAGATATTCCCTGTTCCAAAGTCGAGAGAACCTGCTCTAGTCCAAAGAGTCCCAGAGACGGAATGACTCAGATGCGAGCCCAGAGGCTCTGTGTGGCCTGGCGCCATTTCGAACTCAGGGTCCATTGTGCTCTGTGCATGTATAAGTGTGCCATGGACAGTTGCAGCCACATGGCCCAATAGCCTCAACATATACAGAGCTGAAAACTGCTGGCTCTGTTGAATCACCACCACTATGGATGCCAAGGGACCACCCTGGATCATGGCAGGAAGGCCCTTGCCTGAACCATGTCTAATAGGGCTCCTATGAAGTCCAATTGAGGTGACGGGCTGAGATGGGACTTTGGGTAGTTAATGACAAACCCTATTGACTCCAACACCCGACTGGTCAAGTGCAAGAACAAATCATCCTCTATCTGAGAAGTGCTCTTGACCAGCCAATTGTCGAAGTACAGGAAAACATGCACTCCCAGTCTGTGGAGGTGCACCCCCACCATGGCCAGACATTTCGTGAAGACATGAGAGGCTGATGCTAGCCCGAACTGCAACACCCTGTACTGGAAATGCTGTTTTCCCACCACAAATCTGAGATACTTCCTGTGACCTGGGAAGCTCTTGATGTGAGTGTATACGTCCTTTAAATTGAGGGAGTATAGCCAGTCCCCTTTTTGCAGGAGGGGAATCAGGGCGTCCATGGAAACCACCCTGAACTTTTCTTTTTTGAGAAACTTATTCAAGGCTCTTAGGTCTAGTCCCCCTGTTCTCTTTGGAATCAGGAAGTACCGGGAGCAGAATCTCTGCCCTCTTTGCCTGGGTGGGACAGGCTCGACTGCTCTGGCCATTAAGAGGGTGGAAAGCATCCATAACAGAACCTCCTGATGCACTATTGGCCCCCAAAATGAGCCTGTGGGGGTAATTTGGTTGGACACCTAATAGGTTTAATTAGTATCTTTGATGGATGATGGACAGAACCCATTAGTCCGAGGTTATACAGAGCCACCTATCCGCAAAGAACTGTAGCCTGCCCCCATCCAGAGGGGTCCAGCATCTCGAGTACAGGTGGCTGGCTTATGCTCCCTATCATCCAGTCAAAACCCCATCCCAGGATTTTATTGGGGAACTGGCTGGGGCATGGAGTTCTCTGTTGCCTGGGACGGCCACATCAGCTCACCCTCTGTGAACGAAAGCGAGGGGCCGGAGGATAGTACTACCTCTGATCCTGCCTCATACACCTCCTGGCTGAGGAAGGTGGGTCCGAAGTGCTGGTGGAGAGCCTCATAGTGATCCCACACCTGGGCCATCTTATCTCTGAAGAGATTCTCTCCTGTGCACGGCAAGTCAGCAGTCTTTCCTGTATCTCTGGTCAGAGATCTGAGGCCCACAGCCATGGCATTCTGTGGACGACAATTCCCACTGCAGAGATTCTTGATGCCATCTCGAAAACATCGTAGGTTGAATGAACCTTGTGTTTTCCACACTCCAGGCCCTGACATACCAGCGATAAGAAGGGGTTTTGCCATTGTTGAGGCAGGCGCTCTGCCGCCTCTTGCACCTGCTTCCAGAGGTTGATTGAGTATTGGCTCATGTAGAGCTGGTAAGAGGCAATGCGGGCAATGAGCCTGGCCCCTTGGAACACTTTCCTCCCAAGAGCATCCATCACTCTATGATCTTTGCCTGGGGGCACCAAGGTATGGGTCTGAGAGAACTTAGCCTTCTTGAGGGCCACTACCAATTGGTGTAATAGCCTTCGTTCAGAAGCATGGGCATCGGTGCTGGCCCCGGCTAAGCTGGACAGGAGGCTGCAGGCCTTGGTGTCTCTGCCGATCTCGATGGCTTCCCTCTTCAGAGGAACCGGCAACGAGCACCGTATTGGTCGGGGAAAGCATCGGTGCCCCGCTGGGCATTGATGACCTCCTGGGAACCAGCACAACTGGGCTGGTAACATAACAATAAGCATGTTGAGCCGTTCCAGCAGCGATTCTAGCAGGGCGAGTGCCAGCACTAGCACCATCAGTGTTGACAGTTCTATGCCCTGCATTGCCCATTGCACTGCCACCTGGACCCTGCGCTCCAGCTCCTCCTCGAAAGTTGCCGATGGAAAACAGACTAGGAGGCAGGAGGGGTGGCCAAATCTTTTTTGGATCCCTGAAGTGGATCGGTGACTAGGACTGGTGGAAATGTTGCGGACCTCCGGCATCAATGGAGGATGGGCACTCCTCACTGCGGGGTCAATTTGGGGGCATCATGGCCTGAGCCGGCGCCTTTCCAAGCTGGCACCATGCACTGAAGTTGGCTGGTGCCAATGCGTACTTGGCTTCCCTCGGTGCTCGGCCTGGTCTTTCCCCAGTGCCGAGGTAGATGACGACGAACCCAATGTCCTTGACCTGGAAGAGCCAAACAGGGACCAGTCTCTGGCGCCCCTATCTGCCAAGGGAACCAATGGCCCCGCCACTGCCCCATTGCTCACTGTCCATTGGTGCAGATGCCACCAATGCAGACGAAGGCTCAGACATCCTTGACCCGAAGAACTTCTCTCTTTTTGAGCAGAGTGCGATGTCCCTTAGGGGTCATCTGGGTGTACATGCAGCAAACCCAGACATTGTGCGATGCCCCCAGGCAGAGGACACACACTTCGGATACTGGAGGCATATTGGAAACTGGACGAGGCCCCATTCAAGTTTTTTGTTTTCATGTTAAAAACTTTGTTTTTCCTTGATAGTTATGCCGCACACAAAAAGGAAGGCAAAATTAAGGCCTCCTAGTGATGTGAATATGGTAGAAATTGGACAGAAAACTGTACTTGAATGGTTAGACCCTCAGAATTCCCCGCAAGGGCAGGCCGCTGTGAGAGAGGTATTAGAACGGAATGCCTCTCTCCTGGCTATTGAGACATCATTGAGCCCAGAGGCGCCAGCTCCTCCATCACCACCTGGAAGAGAGAGATGTACTCTCTCATTAAGTCCAAGTGGCTTGCATGAGGGAACCTCAAACCCTTTGGATCTTCAAGGAAAATTAGATCAATCCGATAAGAACTTGGAACCTGTGGAACAAAGAATGCAAGAAGCAATACAATTGAGCATGATGGAAGGTTCCCTCGATATACCTAAAGAGACCAGTACACCAAGATTGATTAACCCCACTGATGAGAAACAAGATAATATTGATGTAATAATTAAAGTGGAAAATTTGCCAATGAAACCTGCAAATATAACTTTGGAAAGTCTATGGAATTATATGGTGAAATTAGATCTTTCAATAAATAAGTTAACTGAAGCTGTGATGAAAACATCCAACTCATCAGTTAAAAATACTGCTGAGTTGGAAAAGCAAAAATTGGATATAGATGTAATAGAAAAACGGGTTTTGCAAACTGAGAAAATTCAGAGCCACCAGATAAATGTAGAAGGGGAAACTAATAAAAGATTAGAAAATATAGAAAATATAGTAAGATCTTTAAATCTAAGAGTTAATAATTTTCCAATTATAAGCAAAATGGACCCCATGGAATTGTTTAGGAATTATACATTACAAATCTTGAAAATTCCTGAAAAATGTCTACAGTGATAGTTAAAGCCTTCTATTTGGGGAGTAAGAAAAGTGAGATTGAATTAGATCGAATAGTAAAGAATGGTAAAGGAATGGAAACAAGTAGTAATTCCATAGATATATCCGATTTATTACAAAAATCACAAGATGATTTGGAAATAAAGATAAGAGGGACGTTATTAGTTTAATTTGCATTCTCTTCAGATAGGGATAATATATTGAGGTCTTTTTTCCGTAGTAGGCTAAATACTTACTACGGTCAAAAAGTATGGATCTTTCCTGATCTCACTAAATCTACTCAATTCCATAGGAAAAACTTTTTGCAATATAGGAAGGCAGTATTAGATAAGGGGGGATATTTCAACTTAATGATACACTTATATGGGTATTTTAAGTTGGAAGGTAAGAACTATTCATTTTTAGACCCAGTTGGGTTGAAGGACCTACTTGCATAAAATGACTGGCTCTAATAATAAAGATAGGTCTTAGATAATGTATATTCTTCAGGTTTAAATGTTTTATCCTTTGTATGCCGTTCAGTTTAGAGAGGATTTCACTGATATTTTCCTTTTGAATTATGATTGACAAAGGGTTGATAAAGGAAAAGTATATGATTAAGTTGTAATATGGTTAGATGCTTATTCAACTCAGTCATCATGATGTTTCAATGTTATATTTTGTTTATTGTAATGAAATGAAAAGCAATAAATAAAGAATTTGGAAAAAAAAAAAAAAAAGGAAACCGGACGAGGCCATGATAAAATGAAAAGAAAGGGGAAAAAATTGAGAGACTGTGATGGTAGGCAGTTGATGCTGGCAGGCATTGAGGCACCGCCACCATGGGGAGGAATGGAAGTGAAAATAAACTTACTGAACCAATGAAAAACCTGACTGGGGAGAATAGAGGGAACCGAGAGGGACCTGTGTTCAATGAAATTGCGAGAAAACCCAAAAAAGACGGTGGAAAAGTTTCCAAAGGCAATTTCTTAAAGAAAAACAAACGAGCTCACTCAACCGTGAGGCGAAAGCTCCGTGGGAAAAAAAAAAAAAGAGACTGAAGAAGGACCTGTGTGGACACGTGGAATAGGGCATGCTGGGCATGCTCAGCATGCACTGTCAAAGTTCCAGAAACTTTGACACAAGTTTTCCATGCCAGGCTCCATCCAATGATGTCACCCATGTGTGAGGGGCCCACCATCCTGCTTCTCCTAGGAGAAACTTATCCAGCTAACTTTGAAGGCATATTTAAAAGATAGAGTATAACGCCGTCAACCCCGCTAATAGTCCTAGATAGATATCAAAAATCCCGACATGTACATGTATCAAAACAAACCGCCTATCCTTTTGAAGACACAGAGAACTAGGACGCTGAGAAAAGCTTTGGAGTATGGCAAGCACCCGTTTATGAAGTTTAATGGAACCAACATCCCCTGAAGGAGGACAGTTTGTTTTGAAACATGTACATGTCGGAATTTTTTATATCTATCCAGGACTATTAGCGGGGATGATGGCGTTATTTTCTCTTTAAAAGATAGAATATAAATAATGAATGCTATTTAAAATATTTCTTTGGGACTTTAGCAAATCAAGAAAAAATTTGAAAAATTATTCACGGAGGTGGTTGGAAGTTGATGATTATATCCACTTTACGGTGTGGGTACACCATTTTTAAGATTATGAAACTTTCAACTCACTTCTAAAAAAAATTCTTTTTAAATTGCACTAAAGAAAGTTTTAAAATTTAATTTACATATGGTGATAACACAAAGAGTGTTTGTTGAAAGAAATATATAAAAAAGAAAAAAATTGTTTTGTGAATAAATTAATAGATAACTTTGGCAGGGATAAGACACAACAGTCCAATTTTGATTGATTATAACTTCTGAGTTAGCCAGCTAAATCCTTTTGAATACGGACCTCTTAATGTTTGGGTACTTGCCAGGTATGTGTATCCTGGATTGGCCACTGTTGGAAACACTTGTCTACTACTGCTATAGTCTTCAGAGAAACAAAAGCAAGCACAGAAGGCCGCAACATAATTCAAGAACCAAAAAAGAGGCCTTAATCATACCTCTACAGGTGCAAAGAATTAAATTACAGATTTAACGAGGACCATTAGCCCTTATAAGGAAAATATACTGAAGATGGATAGGCCACCCACCCTTTATATATGAGAGGGAAGGGGTTCAACAAGGAAGAATTTCTCTCAGTAAGAGCCAAAGGAAGTTAATTATTGCAGTAGAAAGCTCAATAAAATTCAGATTGCTTGATTCCGCTAATGGAGCCATTCAAGAATCTGCCAGCGGCCTACCGCCAGAGCTTTGCTCAAGAAGAAGTCTGCTAAGAAATCACCCTCCTTAATAAGTGTTAAACTGGTTTGGCCAGGACTTCCCCAACCTGTTCTGTGACCCCACAGCCAGTCAGAATTGCAGGATTATGATAAATTTGAATGCAGAGGGTTGGGAAGTTCTGACTTAGCCTTTAACTCAGAGGTCCAATAAGAGACCATAGCAACGATATTATAGCACAAGAGAAAACTGCTCAATTTAATTCAGTACAGTAAGTTTAGTGCACATATTTTTGTGTGCTGAACTTTACTCACAATTTAGAGATTTTAGCATTAAAAAATGTGCAGCACCTCCAGGCAAATGTCATTTAAGTGAAGCGATTAGCTACTACCCAATGCAGAGAGGTGCATTAAAGACCTGAAGACAGCTCATGTTTTCTTAATGCCAGAAATCTGACTCCTAGGTCAGAAATGGAACTAAAGTTAACTCACATTTCTGGGGCTAGTGTTATATCTAGGGTGAGGGCCAGAGTGGCCCCAGACCTGGGATTCTTAGATATGGGGATCCTGGAATAGGGTCTGCGACGTATGGGGTAGACCACCACATCCAAGAACACCAGATCAAGACCACATTAGCACCTTTACCTCTGACACAGGAGTTAAATTTCCAACCCTAAAACAACCAGCTAAGCACCCCTGGCCAGGACCCCCAAGCAAGAGGGATTCTGCCTTGAGACACTCAAGGGTTAGTAGGTGGATTGGGTTCAGGGGTTCTCTGGTCCTAGGGCAGAGTCCATCTGGATCAGGGGGACCCAGGGGCAGAGTTTTTTTTTCTCTCTCAGATTTCGAGCTAGACCAGAGAGCTTCCCATTTTTAAAGTTAAATCAGTAGTAAAAATTATTGCACTTTTTAACATTACTACTGTTGTTGGTGTACCTGCTTTTACTCATGTTTTAGCATACTTTTAACTCCCAATGCAGTTGCACTCCATTAGCTTACTAAATTGGGATTTAACTTTTTTTTTTTTTTTTTAACATGCAAGTAAAAGAAAATCAGGCCGATACAATTGGATGCACGTTTTTGACACGTTAGCTTTACCCCTTATTCAGTAAGGGATAATAGCGCGTCGAAAATGCACGTCCAAACCCCCCCCCCCCCCCCCCCCCGTGCAATTCAGAAAGTAAACTGTGCAGCCAAGCCGCACATTTTACTTTCAGAAATTAGCGCCTACCTTTGGGTAGATGCTAATTTCTCCGGGCACCGGGAAAGTGCACAGAAAAGCAGTAAAAACTGCTTTTCTGTGCACCCTCCAACTTAATATCATGGCGATATTAAGTCGGAGGTCCCGAAAGTTAAGTAAAAAAAAAAAAAAAAATTTGAAATCGGCCCGCGGGTTGAAAACCGGACGCTCAATTTTGCCGGTGTCCGGTTTCCGAACCCATGGCTGTCAGCAGGCTCGAGAACCAGCGCCGGCAAACTTGAACGTCGGCTGTCAAACCCGCTGACAACCGCCGCTCCTGTCCAAAAAGAGGCGCTAGGGATGCGCTAGTGTCCCTAGCGCCTCTTTTTACCGCCGGCCCTAATTTAAATAAATTAATTTACTGTATCACACGCACAGGAGAGCGTCCTGTGCGTGCGCTGGGAGAGTGGGCACTCGCCTGGTCTCCCGCGATTTTTACTGTATCGGCCCGAATGTGTGCTAAATTGTAGCGCACATTTCTTATTCACGTTGTGTCACATCAGCCTCAAAGAATGAAAAGCAGTCAGCTTAGCAAGAATCAGCACAGAAGGCAGCTCCACTGCCTGCCAGCAAGAGAGATTCAGTATTCTTCCAAGGAAGCCTGGGTAGCTGGGGAAAGAAAGCCATTGTTATTCAAAGTGGTTCCTGAGTTTGTTGTGGGACAGAGAGTTCAGGAATAAAAAGGCAAGCTATTGACAGCATGCTTTTTGCAGTTCTAGTCACCTGTGCCCTACATGGCAGAGATAAGCACTGAAATGCACGTCTCAGAGACTATCCCTGTCTTCCCACATTCCGACACAGCTTTCTAGGTAGATTCAGGCCGATACAATGAGAGTGCGGGAAGACGGGCGCTCAGTGGTGAACGCCCGCTCTCCCAACGCGCGCCCAGCCACCTCTCCTGGGTGCGCGATCCTGTATTTAAATGAGGGTGTCGCGCTAAAAAGGAGGAGCTAGGGACAATGATGCATCCCTAGCGCCTAATTAGTGGAAACCCAGGAGAGGTGGTAGTTAGCGGGTTCAGGAAACAGACTCTCAATTTTACAAGCATCGGTTTTCCGAACCCGCTGACAGCCATGGGTTAGGAAAATGGATGCTGGTAAAATTGAGTGTCCATTTTCCTAACCTGACCGGCCTGTTTGTATCTGCCCTGTGTGCCACAATACTTGTAGCTAAAGAACTGGTATAAACATCTTTTTTTTTTTTTTAAATTTTCCTTCTCATATGCTTCCAGCTCAATTAAAACTGACCACTATTGGGCTTAGAGTGCCATAAACCTTCATTTGCAATTAATCTGGATTTTTCCCCTTTTCATTCCCCCCCAAGATCCCTGAATCTCCCTCCTTGCTCCTGATTTGAGATCTCCTCTTCCTCGCCTCCCCTTCCACAAAACTCCCAAAAGAACAAAAATTGTACAGGAGCAGAGCAAGGCTGGCAAACTATTTTTATTATGCAAAATCATTCAAATTTATGCTAACATACCACATAATTTTGGAAACTTTGCTGCAGAATTTTCCAGATCTTGCCACAAAATCTCTCCCTGGGCTACTGCAGGAAACTGGGGCCTGCATCTGTACTAGACTAGAGTATCAGGAGTAGGTTATACAAAGTCAGCGGTTCCTTTCAAATATTCATAGCTAGTCTGCTGCATTCAGCTCCTGAAGGATAAGAAGTTCAAGAGCCATTATGAGCTGCAAACGAGTTAGGTACAGATCCAGGGAAATATTATTTTGGATGTTAAAGAAGCATGCAGTCCATTGGGAAACAAAATTGGCAAAGTATTTTATTTTGCCTTCCCCAGAATCATCACTAGAGACCCAAAAGAGGTGCGGCTAAAACAGGAGGAATATGATGGACTTTTGGTGTACACCATTTACACTGAGGATTAACATATGAAAGACATGAAAGCATATGAGACATTTAGATCAATTGAGGAGAAGGCAAGGGATTCTCACTGCTACAAACCTAAGGCAACAGCATAAAAAATTAACTTCCCAGTTAATAATGTCCCTTATCTTCATGGTTTAGCAACACTGTCTAGCTCAGGCAAGTAGAGAAATTAATTTTGGTTAGAGAGACATAGAAATGATGGCAGAAGATGACCAAATGGCCCATCCAGTCTGCCCAGCAAGCTTTCACACTTATTTTTTGTCTCATACTTATCTGTTTCTCTTGGCCCTTATTAGTAACGTTTTGGTTCTATTTACCTTCCACCCCTGCTGGGGTGCTGGAGCTGCATCTAAGTGAAGTATCTAGCTTAATTGGTTAGGGGGTAGTAACTGCCGCAATAAGCAAGCTACTCCCACGCTTATTTGTTTACCCAGCCTGTGCAATTCACCATGGCCCAGTGACTGCTGATTTCTTCAAAAGCGCATTGTTACCCATCACAATTACAGGACTGAAAAGAAAAGAGAATATTTGTGGATTCTGAAACATCTTGATTGCAGCCCCTGAAGCAGCAGCTCTGCGAAACATGGTACCGTGTTGGGCATGAATTCATTTCCATGACTAAGGGAAGTAGTGCACTTTTTAAAAAACTCATTTTGAAATGCTTTAAAAAAATCCTCAAAAAATTGGACCTATGATTAAAACTGCACCCCTGTGAGCTATCAATGGAGCCAATTAATGCTCTAAAACATATCAACAGTTGGGGTTTATATGATGGTTAAAGAACACAAAAGTGCAGAGCATAGAATTTTTAGTCCTGATCAAATGAGATTCCAATCATTTTATAAGCAGGTAAGTTCTGAATTTTATTGCGGCAACTCCACTGCATGAATGTTAACACAGCAAACAATTTTCAAGGTGTCGTCCAACAACTGCATACTTCCCTTCTCCCCTCTAAGTCGGGATGTTGTAAGAATTGTTCGAACACACTGGCAGTCTTTGTTTTTACATCAGATGTTTCAGGGCACCCTCCGGTTCACTTTTCGTAGAGGGCGCAACTTAAGGGATAGACTAGTGCATGCACATCAGGGGAGGGTGGATGTCTCCTCCTCGGGAGAGTTTTTACACCGGCCGTGTGGTCACTGCACAGCTTGTCCCCACACAGAGTCTCTTTCATTTTTTCAACATCCCATTACTCACAGAATCTTTTATTTTAGCTCTAACTCTGATTGTACATCGCAAGGTGTCATTTATGTTATCAAGTGTCCGTGTCCCTTACTTTATGTTGGGAAAACCTCACGAAAAATTAAAACCCGCATTTTTGAACATTGTTCAAACATTCGCACGTCCCGTGAGCAGGAACCTCTAGTAGCACACTGGATAAGTTCCTCGCATACCATTGCTGGTCTTTGGTATGCCGTACTTGAAGTGGTTTCAAAACCCACTCGGGGTGGTAATTATTTAGAATTTTTGGGAGGACAAGAACAAAAATGGATTTTTACATTGGACACAGTGTCTCCAAAAGGATTAAACCGGGAGATTGAATGGCACCTGTTTTCCTAACATTTATTCTTCTATTTATTTCTTATATGGGGTTGTCTGTCTATGCACCTATTTGGCGCGCATGCCTCTTGGGGACCGATGATTGGTTCCGGCGAGAAAGGTGATTTCTTCACCTGCATTTTGGCGCCTAATTCTGCCTTTAAAATACCTGGTTGGACAAAGGGTAAATGCACTCCCTGTTACTCTATGAACACTGTACCAAGGTATGTTTGTTTATGTGTCTAAATTTATACATCGGCTTTAGTCCATTATTTACTGTCCTGATTTTCACTTATTTTAACTTTGTAGATTGAATTCCTGTTGGTCCCCCCGATGCAGCCTCTGGCGAAACACGGGTCCGTGTTGGGGCACCTTGAAAATTGTTTGCTGTGTTAACATTCATGCAGTGGAGTTGCCGCAATAAAATTCAGAACTTACCTGCTTATAAAATGATTGGAATCTCATTTGATCAGGACTAAAAATTCTATGCTCTGCACTTTTGTGTTCTTTAAGTGTCTTGTAGTGCAGCACCTTGCTTTGGTGTGTTTGGTTTATATGATGGTCCCATAAAACAAAATAATATATAGTGTTATTTTTTATGAATACGTGTTTTCTCTGCAGTTTATTCATTCGTATCATCTATTAAGGCTTTTTTCTAAATCATTACTACCATCAGTAGCATGGAATCCACTTAGTGTTTGGGTACTTGCCGGGGTCTTATGGCCTGGATTGCCCTCTGTTGGAAACAGGATGCTGGGCTTGATGGACCCTTAGTCTGACCCAGCATGGCAATTTCTTATGTAGAAAATTCATTAGCTATTATGTTTCACCAGGGGAAGATCTCTGTTTCTGTACTCACTTGCTGTCACTTCCACCACCACTAATCCTTGCTGATAAATATTTGAATTAATACTCAGGACTGCCAAATACCTCAGATGCAAGATACGCAGTGAGGGATGGCCAGCAAGAAGAAGAATCAAACCCATGTACTGCAGAGCAGTGAAAGCTTCCCCCTGGAACCTGAATAATAAATCCCCATTTTCAATTCCCACCTGATTGAGAATGCTTTGAAACACTACCTGTTGGAAAGAAGTCTAAAAGTAGGCCAGCCTGATAAATTATGCACCCGGAGCTTATCTGTAATGCCAGCCAGAAGCTTCAGTTCTGGTGCAGGTCCATTATTCCTATTTTCTGAGATCTAGCCTGAATGTGCTTGAGTTACCCAGTGCTAACATAACTTAGCTGGTCCGCAGCATTTGAAAAACTGGGATAATAATTCATTACTTAGCACTTAACAATATGAAGTGTTAATTCTCAGAGGTTGGCTCGGTGTGCAGTTTTTCGCATCCAAGCTTTTTAAAGCTGGGACAACGCTTTGAGGAGTTTTTTTTTTTTTTGTAAATGATTAATTGGGCTGAATGCAAAGCTCAGTTTTCACGGTCTAGTACCAAACCTTTGCTCAGAGCATCAATATAAAAGAGGAATGAGGATTTGGTGCCCCTTTCTAAAGTAACAACATATCTTTGTTAGATTAACACATTAAAATGTTTAGCGGAAAAGTCTAACCTGAAGACCACCCTTTCTAACTTTTCTAGATTACTTAAATATCTTTCCAAACAAAAGACCAGAGGATACATTCAGAAAACTATAGCCTATAAGTAGTTCAGAATTTCTGGCTCACATGTACAGTACAGAACACATTAACCTAAGAGACTAAGCCAACAGACCTGAACCTAAAATGCACTACAGGTGGCTCTACAGGCTTCTCCAGGTGACTGATTCCTAGCATAGAATTTATAAAACAAATACTGAATTAAACGGAGATTTGATATGTTCACAAGGGAAGAAAGCGAATGCAGCTCCCAGTTTCAGCTGAGCACTAAAAGATTGAGCTCTAAGATGTATTCCTGTTAGTAAGTCTGGGGCTAGCCCTGCTGTTGTGGTTTCCATAAGTTTCAGAGACTAGGCTTCGTTGTAAGCTTTTGTGTGCTCAGAATGTATATTAAGAAGAGGACTGGCTGTCCAAGTATGAGGCAGCTGCAGTCCTGAGCCAGGCCAGGCCACCAAACCTGAGAACGAAGGACCTGAACGGGGAGTTTGATGATTTACTGTGCTCCTGTGACTAAAGCATTAGTAAACGGGGGAGAAAATTCATCCTACATTCTTTGGCACTGGAACAAACGGCGAACTGGGTCACTTTTAAGAGAGATTCTCCCAGTGTGGAATTTCGACTTCTTAGCAGCAGGCCCAGTCAGCGCCTGCTATTTTAGCTGCCCTTGCCAAGAGCCTGTTCAGAGAGTTTTTCCCATCTGAACGTTTGAGCTGGGCTTCTTGAAAGGCCTATGGTTAATATGAAAAACTTCACTGAATTAGTACATTTCCAAAGTTTTGCTTAGTGAGAGCCTAGATCAGCCAACAACAAAGCACTGCCATCTGCAGGCAGAGTTTAGTTTGTGAGAATGACAGGACTGGGTTAAGAGATGAGAGCAGCCTGGCAGGCACAGAGTTGATACAAGCCTAGGAGGTTTGTGTTACACAATCTTACCTCAGGAGTTGACGGAAGTATGTATTTGCATACTGTTCTAGCAAAAAGCCAAAGAAAGATGCTGAGGCAAAATGCAAATTCAAGTGTCAACAACAAGCAGTATCTTGCACAAAGCTTACTACAAAGAAGCAGGACCACTCTCTGCGCCTCGTGAAACCTTCCAGAGCCCGCATTGGTCTGATTTACAAGAGACACACATTAACAAAACAGCAAAAATCTCTTCTGTAAAACAGGAGAAATAAACATCACACTAAGAGAGGTAAAGCCTGCTGGGAATCAGCTCCAACAATCCAGCATAATTCAATAATTAATTCCCTGTTCATGCATAATAGACAACTGTAACCATTCAAATGAAGAGAGGGTTATTTGCAGGCACGTAACATGGGATTGATGCCTACAGATGGTGTAATTCATTACCAACATATATTGGTGCACCTTCTCCTTGCCCAATCAAAACCCAGTGATCAACATATGGAAAGTGTAGTTTGTTACTTATGCTAATCCTCATGTTCTGGTTGCCTCTGCTCAGCAACTGATAGGTCCTGGAAGTTTCAGCTTCTTTCTCTGGTTTCACTCGCCTGATGACAGCAGCGATAAACCTGCTTGCATCAGCAGATGACCTTGGCTCACCTGACCTCTGCATTCCTATCCACTCGGCAATAGCAGACAGCTCCAAATTAAAACCAAACGCAATGTGTCAACCAAACAAGTCTGTTAGATTACCGACACCAACATGTAAGCAGCTGGCTCATTTAAGGGAAAGGCATGCTTCGCTTTAATAACTCAGAAAGCTGCAGACAGCTAAAAGTCAGCACAATGTATACGTTATTATTACTGCTGCAGCCACTCAGGATGAAGCATTTCAGAAATAACTGGCTTCTGAGCAGCTGGGGAATAACTGTGCCCTGGGACAGGAAATTAGACTGAAACCCTGTTTTTCTTCAAGTACTTCAAGAACAATCTGCTAGAGGATGATCCATGTGCTCGCAAAATAACTCACAATCTGATCAAAAAATAACGGACAACTATCATCCAGCCTCTGATCTTCCCTTTTTTTCCAAAGTTTCCCTCCAAACTCCTATACTTTCTTCAAGAGGGCAATATCCTGCATTTTTTATCAATCTGGCTTCAGGAAAGACCATGGAACAGAATCTGTCTTGTTGGCCATTACCAACAGTATCACCTGAATACAGACGAAGGAAGCAACTCTATACTAATACTACCAGACAGATGTCTGCCACCTCCGACACTGTTGATCACCAACTATTAATTCAATTCAATTCAACACTTACGGCAGTGTTTCCCAAATTTTTCAAGCCCGAGACCCAGCTATGTTAACAAAATTGTTGTACTGCACACCAATGTCCAAGGAGCAGGCAGCATGGACAAGGAGAAAATTCGTATGGCCAAAAAAGAGCTAGGGAAGCACTAAAAGCCTAATTTCTGTTCCAAATTTTCAAACAAAAGGAAAGAGTAGGTGGAGACACGTGAACTCGTCACAATAGACCATCTCCCGCTATATACAAATGAGGATAATGGAGATGCTGGTATGATGTGGGCAGCCAATAAAGTTAGTTACCTTTGCTGCTACATGTGGCTGCCAGAGCTTCTTCACTGCTGCTACTTCCAACACTGAGAATAAGTCTTATCCAGGGCTCAGTGCATGCTCTCCCCATCTCAATTAGCCTGGGGATAGGACAGAGTGGAGAAGTACCCTAGTGCAATGGTTTTCAACCGGTGTGTCGTGACACACCAGTGTGTTGCCAAGAACACGCAGGTGTGTCGCCACACTTCCCAGTCCCCCGCTGACCCAGCTGCTCCCCCTGCCTGGGCTTAAAATGCTGTCAGCCCAGGCGGAACGTAGCAGAACAGCTGGAGTCAGCGGCACCGGCATGGTCTCTTCTTCCCGCCCCCCCCGTGACCCAGAAGAGGAAGTGGTGAGCAGCGGGTGCGTGCGCGGGAAGAAGAGACCATGCTGGTGTGGTCAGCATCGGCCCGAAGAACAGAAGAGAGGCGGGGCCTGAAGGATGAACAGCGTGGCTCGGAGAAAAATGAAGAAGAACGTCAACCCCCGCGGCCAATGGGACTTTCTCCGCGCGAGGGCTGAAAATTAAGAAGGTTAGGGTTGGGAGGAGGCTGCTGCTGCCGCGAGTTCTGGGGAGAGAGGGAGGGAGAGAGAGTGAATGAGCAAGCAAGCATGTGTGTTTGAGATCCTGTGTATGTATGTGTGTGAGTGAGATAGCATGTATGTGAATGATTGAGAGCCTGTATATGTGAAAGAGAGTATGTGTCTGTGATTGAGAGCCTGCCTGTGAGAGAGAGAGCATGAATGTAAATTTACGATTGGGAACCTGTATGTGTAAGTTTGTGATTGAAAACCTGTTTGTGTGAAAGTGTGTGTGTGTATGATTGGGATCCTTTGTGTGTGAGAGAGATCATGTGTATGTATGATTAAGAGCCTGTGTGTATAAATAAGAGAGAGAGCATGTGTGTCTGTGTGTGATTGAGAGCTGGTTTAGGTGAGGGAGCATCTGAGTTTGTGATTGAGAGCCTTGTGTAAATGAAAGAGAGCATGTTTGTAAGCATGTGAATGAGAGTGTGTGTGAGAGAGAAAAAGACAGCACGTATGTGTGTGATTGAAAGCCTGTGTAAACATGAAAAGATAGACAGCTTGTGTGTAAATGTGTAATTAAGAGCCTATATAAGTGAGAGAGAAAAAGCATGTGTATATGTGAGTGACTGAGAGCATATGTGTATAGGTGTGTAATTGAGTGCCAGTGTGAGATAGAGCGCTGGTATGTGACTGAGAGAGGAGAAAGTTCCAAGCAAACCACTCCTCCTCCTGCTAATTCAAAACAATCTCAGGACACCTGGATATCAAATGGTCCCAGGGATGCAGAGCAAAAAAATTTTTGTATCCTTATTTTTCATTACTGGGTCTTTATATCTGCTATTTTGAAATATTTTATTGGTATCTAGAAAATTTTTATACGAGTTTTTAATTATTGGTTATTCCACTCATCAGCTGTTTTGAAATAATCTGTTCTTTTTGTTAGTATGGTTTTTACCTCTATTGATTTTATATTTCTTGATTTGTTTTATAAGGACTGGTGATATTTCTCTCTTTCCTTTATTACACTGCATACAGAGACTCTGGCTTGTTGCAGTTTCCAATTCAGTTTTTGTCTGCATGCTTCTAGTTATGCATTTTGGTCTCTTTATTCTTTGTTAGGTGAGGGTCAGCACATGTGATTCAGGTGAGGTTTTCTGCTGGCGTGTAGTTTCTGAGTGGGGCTCTATAGCAGCCTGACTTGGTCCGTTTTCCTAATAGGAGGTGTATTGGTGTCTTAAGGCCTGGTGTAATATTTCAGTGTTGCCTTTTCTTAGATAAGGTGGTTACTGTGAGTGCTGGAAATTGGTGCTGTTTTGGTGTGGGATGTTTACTATTTATGCAATTTCTGTTCAGACAGAATACATATCTTTTCCTTGTGTCATTTTAAACAATAAAAATAATTACCGGACCTTTATTTTTTATTTCCGCCGGGAATTGTAATGAGCAGGGTGTCACACACGTGAGCGTGGCCTGTCAGGTGTGTCACAATGAGAAAAAGGTTGAGAACCACTGCCCTAGTGAACAGGGCAGCAGGCTGCAAATCAGGACAGCCAGGGTTCATACCCTGCTGATCCTCATGACCGTGCCTCAGGTACAAACTAAGGGCTCACCCACAGGAAAAAATACCATGGCAGTAAATGCCCCTCTTACAACATGCAATGGTGGCTCCCGGACTGTGGGACTGCCATCTCTTAATAAGGGCCTACAAGTGATAGGGGCAAAGGCTGGGCGGCCCCATTTTGAACATGGCCGCCACTGGGCTCAGAGCCTAGGGAGTGCACCAGGCATCCACTGGACTAACAGGGAGTTGGGGGGGTTCCAGAGAGTGGGCTAAGGAGGTCCTGGCCTCGGGGGAAATGGTTTGTTTATGGAAGGGAAGGGGGCAGGGCTTGTGCTGGACCTAAAATTAGCAGTTGTAGTTAAAAAAAAAAAAAAGTGTGCAAATCAGCTCATTTAAATACACCCGATGCCAGGGCTGAAATGACACGAGGTTATTTCAAATCCCTCCTGTTATCCCCACATTAGGACATTTACCATGTGAAAAATAATGTTTATCAAGCAATAAACGGCCTGACACAACTTAGGGAATGAGCCCCTTAGATTGTAAGCCCTTTGAGGATAGGGAAATACCTACAGTGCCTGAAAGTAATCCAGTTTGAAGTTTCACGAAAGGCAGACTATAAATAAAAGTGCCCAACTACCACAGCCCGGAATAATCTTTTTATGCGTAAGTGAAGGAGGCTTTTTTCTGCAGTGAATCTTCTGCACATCATGGGAGTTTAGAAATGTGAATCGTGGAGGACTGGCCAAACAGAGCTTGCCGAAAGTATGCCATTTATGGAGGCTCCGAATAGGCAGAACAATTGTAGTACAACCAGACTGACGACGAACATGGGGACTTTGGGAACTACTAACTCACCAGTGGGTTCCATCTACCGTGCACTCTCATCTTATCTTATTATGGGACTATATACCTCACTTGACATACCCTGGGGATTGCTTGTTTAACTGTATCATTGCAATGCTCCTGAGTTGTTGATGAGACTGTATGCATCACTGCACAGGCGGTGGGTTGGTTGTATTCAAGTTTCAAGAATGGAGATAATTATCTGTGTATCCACTTGAACTTACTGAACGATTGAAATGCTCTGGAAAAAGTTAAATAAAGATGGAAAAAAAAAAGTGCCCAAGTACATTGACTGGAATCTGCGATACATGCATTAATCACCAGCTAAACTGACTATTGCAACTTTTTATTTAATGGCATCTCACAATACAGCGTGAAATGCCTCTCTCTCTTACAGAATACAGCCACTAGAATTCTGATAGGGGCCAAAGCAACTGACTACATAGATTCAATCCCAGCTGAAAGCAGGATAACATTCAGAACCCTCTGCTTCATCTTCAAATGCGTAAACAACCAGGAACCTGAATTTCTCTCTCAACATCTTCTCTCCTACACTTCCAAGAGAACTCGGAGTCTCCCAAATGGCCTCTTTCCTCTTCTCCTCTGGCTTCTGCCAAATTGACTTGTACAGCTTTCAGCTACTAGGCACCAAAGCTTTGGAACAAGGTATTGCTATCCCTACACTTTATTTATTATATACCGACATTCGATCCGAGATATCACATCGGTTTACATTCAGGTACTGTAGGCATTTCTCTATCCCCAGAGGGCTTACAATCTAAGTTTTGTACCTGAGGCAATGGAGGGTAAAGTGACTTGCCCAAGGTCACAAGGAGTGACAGCAGGACTGGTCTGCTGGTTCATAGCCCACTGCTCTAACCACTAGGCTATTCCTCCTCCCTTTACCACCTCACTTTCCAGAAAAAAAACTAAGACGTGACTGTTTGGCTAGGCCTCCCCCTAGATTCCTCAGCAGAAACTTTCTATCTTAATGATTTGACTATCAGAACTTTTGATCAAGGACTATAAAACTTAACACCTTTGGACTCTCATTTTACTGCACCAGCACCTGCCTTAATGTTAATGCATCTAGATAAGGTGTGGCCAACACCGGTCCTCGAGAGCCACAAACAGGCCTGGTTTTCAGGATATCCACAATGAATATGCATGAGGTAGATTTTCATGCAGTGCCTCCATTGTATGCACATCTATTTCATGCATATTCATTGTGGATATCCTGAAAACCAAGCGTTTGTGGCTCTTGAGGACCGGAGTTGGCCACCCATGTTCTAGATCCTTCTACAGCAATGGTTCCCAAACCTGTCCTGGGGACCCCCAAGCCAGTCGGGTTTTCAGGATATCCACCATGAATATGCATGAGAGAAAATTTGCATGTTATGGAGGCAGTGCATGCAAATTCTCATATGCATATTCATGGTGGATATCCTGAAAACCCAACTGGCTGGGAGGTCCCCAGGACAGGGTGGAACCACTGTTCTACAGGTATTTTCAACTCCTAGAAGATGACTCGCAGTCTTCCCCCCTGCTTCTAAAACCATAATACCCCTACAACCTTTCTACTACACACAACTCTGTTTAACCGTAGCTGGCCCTACCTTCTCATTCTTTGTTCAGAGAAGAAAAATATTTTATGGATGTGTAACTGTCAATTTGATTCAACTGCAATTGAAAATCCTTTGGTCTATGTTACTGTAGCTCATTTAAATTGAAATTGTAATCTATCTTGAGGTCATTCTGAGTAAAAGGTGGAATATCAGATGATTAGAAATACCTACATACATACTTACATTTTCACAAAGCAATTAGGTGTGCATAGCTCATTGGGAGTTAAGGACAAAACCAGTTAGGAAGGACAAAAGAATACTATTAAAAAGAAAATCTATTCACATTTACCAGAAATAAACTTTATTAAACAGAATATCTGAACACACAGCAGCACTACAGTTTGTGCAATGTGAACCGAGTGGCCTTCCACTGCACACTGTGTAACATTCATAGTGTGATACGGAACAATCAATGGAGAAAGCTAGGGGGAAATTAAATCTAAGTGTGCTGTCTCTCATGGGTCTGATCATTTATTCATCTAAATTAAATATGATGGAATTAAGTAAACCACTACAGAAAATATGTAAAATGAAGATTTGATGCCGTAGGTTCAGAATGACAGCGCAATAGACTGGGAAACTACACCAAATCAAAATCCAGGACATATAAAAATTTAAATTACAGGTTTAGTAATCTCTGAAAGCCAATGATGCAGTCCCCCTTCTAAGGGCAGGCACTTTGTATAAAATCCTGAGTGGAAGACTGAAACAGTTTCATCGGCAGTGCCTAAGGTACAGAACATGCCTTCCACTAGGCCCCAGTGGGGAACGTATGCCGAGGAAGAATTTAATTTAAAATACCCTATTATTCTGTTCTTATGATAAGTTTAGGAGCACAAGCAGGGCCAGCGCCACCTTTTCTGCTGCCCTGTGCAAATGATTAACTTCCCTCTATTTCAAGTCTGATTTTTTTCCTCTCCTCCATCCCCAGAAAGCTCCCCCCACATCACCTCCCCTTACATCCCCACCCCCTGAAAAGCTTCTCTCACATCTCCTTGCCACCACCTTTAGAAATGTGAAAATGATTCCCCCCCCCCCCCCCGGTCCCAGTGGATTCTAATGAAATCTGTCAAGGGCTTCTCTTTTTCCCTCCGACAATAACGTTGTGCGTGGCTGAACCCTCTTTAAGGTGCGGTGGGGTTCGAGTGCTGTCACCAGATGTCCATTAGGTAAATCTGGGATCCCTGTTCCCCACAGCGCCAACAGTGAGCAGGCAGTTCATTTGCTGAGGGGGGGGGGGAAGGGGGCGGGAAGGTTTGGTTGTCTGTTGAACTGTCCCCATGAAAAAAAAACTGTTGTAATCTAATCTATTCTCAAACTATACCTAAAAGCACAATCTTGCTACCACAAAATATTTCAGACCGGGTACAAAAGTCTCAAGGCTGGCAGGTACATCCTGCATACAAGAAAAATTTATGACCCAGAAAAATTGAAATTGGCCAACAAATCCAGTCAACATGTAAATCCTGTGTGGGAGACTCGTCTGTTTGAGCTGGGGCCCCGGATATTTTACACTGACGAGTTATTACTCCCCATCAGATAAATACAAGTTTCCAACTTTTGATGTCTCTAGCATGCTTTTCTGCTTCACCCTCTCTTTTCTCATTTTTTGTTTTCTCTCTGAGGTGTCCTTTTTTGTTCTGATTCTCTCACTTCTTTGTCTTTCCCTCAGAGAGGATACTTTGATACTTTCTTTGAGCTCTGCTCGTCTCCTCTTCCTTTCTGCTTCCCTTTCACCATTCTTCCACCACTTCCTCCTACCTTAATAAGTTCTTGGATTCCTCCCCCACTCAAAAAATAAAATCCAGGGTTCTTCTCTCAACCCCCATCCCGTCTTTTCTGTTGCTTCCCCCATCCACCCTGGGTCCATTCTCCACTTCCACCAACTAATCCGATCTCTTTCCCTCTCCCTCTATCCTTATTCCCTGCCTCCCTCCCCCAGGTCCCTGATCTCACACCTCTCTCTCTCTCTCCTTGCACCTCTTCCCTTCTATCCTGGGTCCTAGCTCCCTCCCCTCCATTCCAAGTTTGATCTTTCCTCTCCTCAATCCCCGGAAAGCTCCCCCACATCACCTCCCATCAACCCAAAGAAAGCTCTCCTTACATTCCCACAACCTTCAGAGAGTTCTCCCCAAATCACCCATTCTCTTCCCCTACACAAAGTTATTCCCTGTATTCTTCTCTCTGTCCCCCCCCCACACCTCAATAAACTACCCATGGCAAGCTGTGGCCACAGTCTCCTCTCTCTTCTCCCCACTCTCAAAACAAGGATCTCCTTGCATTTTCTCCCCTCCTTCTGCAAAGCTATAGCTGCATTCTCCTCTGCTCAGCTTTGTAAGATGCCATCAGATTGCCTCCATGGCGCCCCCAATTGTCTCTGTCCCACGATCCCTACCCAGCTTGCCTTCAAGCTCTCACTGCTGCTTCAGATGCAGGAAAAGTGATGCTTAACAGAATATCAAGGTCACGTGCGAGGCCAGACCCACAGAATGAGCTTTGCCAATCTCATGGCTCATACTGCAGGACTATCCCAGCACACAAGCCCATCCTCACCACACTGGCTTAGCCTTTCTATTGGCTGGACAGTATAGGGCTGGCAGCAACAGTGAACGGCAGAGCTTAGTAGGAAACAAACAAAAAAAAAAAGATACAGGCCGCTGCTGCTCAGTTCCATTTATGGTGATAGTGGTGGGGGAGGGGGAAGGTTTTGAGTCCACTCACACCTTGCTCCTTGTTGACTGTGGGTGGCCTCCTCCATTCCTAATCTCACATAATGAATCATCCCACTATCTACCCCCCAAATCTGCCATCTTGTGCAGTTGCACGGTTTGCACACCTGATAGTGCCGGCCCTGAGCACATACCTCAAGTTCAAGATAAGTGGGGCAAGTCTGCTTTAACAGTTCAGTTGTCCTGTCCTCATCTCTTTCATCAGAACGATGAACATATTTCAGCTCAGGTTTTAACAGATTTTTCCTGCTTTAAACGCTATGTCAGTCAGCCTGCCCAGGCAACCTAAATTTTCTTGCTCACTATGGGCATTTCCTCCAAGCTTAAACCTCTTAGCACTGCTCTTGCATCCATAAGAGTTTTCTGCAGTAGCTGCAGTTGCTTTTTCTCCCTCCACTGAGTCCATGCACCCGATACCTGCGAGGTGTCCAAGCCCCACCAGAAAAGAGCCTAGAACCAGAATCTCCTGTGCTGTATCGCTCTGCCCAAGTCACAGGGCCAGCCCCACACAGCAGACTCTTAAACATAACTGGTGGCAAGATGATCAAAAACATAGGGAACATAGTGAATTCTTCAGGAAGAAAGGTCATGTTTTCCCAAGAATCATGGACAATAGGTCCTGGAAAGCAAGGAAAGGGGTTGAGGGTATCCTTTTATGCTACAGTCCTGTAGAAAAATAAATACATAAAAAGAGAAGAGGAGGTTGCAGCCTCTGTCAGGTGGATGCTGTCTTTAAACCCAGGAAAGTTCACAAGCTCTCAGCATACAGTGACCTTTCTTTTTCCTTCAGCCCATGCTTGAAAATGTTCCTTACGTAAGCCAGGAAGAACTCTGAAGAAAGTGGGTGGTTCTGGCTTCTCGCTCGCCTCTTAACTTACCCCCATTCACCAGAAAAGTAAGTTGAGACAAATTAAGGTTCCATTAAGAAAAATTCTGTAAGAGAAAAAAAACAATTTTTCAAATTCATTTTGGATTGAAGAAATTTACTGACGTGCATCAGGTTCAATCTTAACCCCAGAGTCTACTTAACTATTTATTCTGTAATAAGCATTAGGCAAAGGGGGTAAAATGAAGCAATTCAAGCCCTACAGATTCCAGAGGTTTGAGATGATGTGCGGGCGATGGTGATATCAGGTTTACCGGTGCAAGGTTTTAACTTAAGAAACAAAACATGCTAGCACTGCCCGAGGTGTCACCGACTCCAGCTTCCCCAAAGTAAAAAAAAAAAAAAAGGTACTTGAAAATTGCGCAGAACATATATTTTGCATTAATTAGAGTTATAATTTATTTTTGGACACTCAGTCAGTATTCAAAAGCTGAGTTTTAAATATTTCTCCTTTCTTCTTCTCTCCCTAACCCACTGGGAATGCTGTTCCCTTCTCCTTCGTCCAGATCAGAACAAAACATCGCCAACTCCTGCTCTTCTGGGCCCAGTGGGACACCAAGTTTATCTTCCCTCTTTGGGCCCGGCAGCGATGCTCCCGTGTCCTGGAAATGAGACAGCAGGAGAATGAAGGAGAGAGGTGCGTGCTTTACACGCACAGATCCACTGCTGAATTCTGATGCTGCCTCTCCTCTTCCCAATGCTTCTTGCCCTCATCGATTGCTGGTAAGGAGGGAGGGAGATACTGGACGAGAGGGGGCAGAGAGGGGTGGGGAAGAAAGGGGATCACATGTTTGCTGAGTGGGGGTGGAGGTAAGATCTGGGCATGGAGGAGTAGAGGTGCTGTTAGGTAAGGGAGGGATGGGGGAAGAATGATACCAGGTGGTGGTGCTACTAGACGGGGGAGATAGGGGGAGTCAGGAGTTTGCTAAGCAGGAAGGGGTGGGAAAGAGGTAGTTGGGGAATCAGCCTGGCAAAGAAACAAAGAGAGGTGAGCGTAAGTAAGAGGGAGTCGGGAATGCTAGGCAGAGATACACGTGTGCAAGGAGATGACAAAGTTGGGGGAACACGGAGGGGGAGTGATGGGGAGCAAAGCAAAAATGTGTCAGTTTTAGGAATGTGCATTTCTTCCATATTTGTACTTTGCTTAGAGTAGGAGGAAATGCATTTCTGTTTCTAGTTCTCCAGTTTTGCACTGCATGCAGAGGGGCCTCTCGGAGTTTCCATTCCAGGTTTTGTCTCCACATTTGTAATTTGATATCTTTTATTCTGTATTTGGTGAAGGTCAGTCTGTGTTCTGTGTGTGTGAGCGAGGTGAGGTATTTTAGTAGAATGTAGGGATTTGTATCAATTTTATTTATTGTGTTTTAAGAACATAAGAAATTGCCATTCTGGGTCAGACCAAGAGTCCATCAAGCCCAGCATCCTGTTTCCAACAGTGGCCAAGCCAGGTTACAAGTACCTGGCAAGTACCCAAACACTAAGTAGATCTCATGCTACTGATGCCAGTAATAGCAGTGGCTATTTTCTAAGTCAACTTGATTAATAGCAGGTAATGGACTTCTCCAAGAACTTATCCAAACCTTTTTTAAACCCAGCTACACTAACTGCACTAACCACATCCCTTGGCAACAAATTCCAGAGTTTAATTGTGTGTTGAGTGAAAAAGAATTTTCTCGATTAGTTTTAAATGTGCTACTTGCTAACTTCATGGAGTGCCCCCTAGTCCTTCTATTATTTGAAAAAGTAAATAACAGATTCACATTTACCCGTTCTAGACCTCTCATGACTTTAAAGACCTCTATCATATCCCTCCCCCCCCCACCCCGCCCCCCAACCATCTCTTCTCCAAGCTGAACAGCCCTAACCTCTTTATTCTTTACTCATAGGGGAGCAGTTCCATCTCCTTTATCATTTTGGTTGCCCTTCTCTGTACCTTCTCCATCGCAATTATATCTTTCTTGAGATGTGGCGACCAGAATTGTACACAGTATTCAAGGTGCGGTCTCACCATGGAGCGATACAGAGGCATTATGACATTTTCCGTATTATTCACCATTCCCTTTCTAATAATTCCCAACATTCTGTTTGCTTTTTTGACTGCCACAGCACATTGAGCTGACGATTTTAAAGTATTATCCATTATGACGCCTAGATCTCTTTCCTGGGTGGTAGCTCCTAATATGGAACCTAACATTGTGTAACTATGGCATAGGTTATTTTTCCCTATATGCATCACCTTGCACTTATCCACATTAAATTTCATCTGCCATTTGGATGCCCAATTTTCCAGTCTCACAAGGTCCTCCTGCAATTTATCACAATCAATAGAATATGCATTGGTAATATACTGCTGCTTTTGCATAGGTAGGATTGTTGCTGATTGAGTCCTTGGAGTTAGTGCTCTTCTGGTATTGCTGGTTTGCTACACAAGTGCCGAGTATTTTTTTCTTGCAGGTTTTGTATTATTTTACATTGCGCCTTGTAGTAGAGAGAGGTTGTATCATTGTTACTGAGCATTGGGAGCAGCATGAGGAAAAGGTCTTAGCTCATTGTTGGCGAGCAGGGAATTCCTGTGGATACAGAGTATTCGTTTATATTTAACCCCATGATGGTCATGTGTTCAACATGTTACATATGTAAGCATCATTTGTCAGGTGTGTCCCAACAGAAAAAGGTTAAGAACCACTGGGTTAGAGCAATGGGCTGAGAACCAGGGAAGTCAGGGTTCATATCTCACTTCTCCTACTGACACTCCTTGGGACCTTATGCAAGTTACTATCTCCCATTGCCTCAGATAACCATTTAGATTGTAAGCTCTTTGTAATATCTGAATATTTATCACCATTATACAGCACTGTGTACCACCACTAGCACTACAAAATCAGTATTATTATTATTATATTCAGCATTGTCTGGGTATCGTTACATACACAAGTATGTTCAGTAGTAGACAGACTACATGTGCCTTACGTTCTGCTGTATATCTGGGAAAGATTCTTTCAAACGGGTGCACATACATGCGTGTGTCGGCACACACCCAGGTACACAGCAATTTTATAACATGCACACACACATACATGCGCCTGTAATAAAATAGCCTAGGCGCCCGTATGTGTGTGTGTGCCTAATTTTAAGCTTGGGCGCACCCAGCAGCAGTTGGCTTACGGACATGCAAGAGAGGGTATTTTATAGGAGCGGGTCCACCTGAGGATCAGTTTCACCAGTTAGTCCACCAGTTAGCCCAGTGTTCAGCTAGATCTTCCAAACCCCTCTGGTTTGTTAGCCTGCACCCCTCCCCAGTTAAACCAGACCCCTCAAACACTTCCTAGATACCTGTTACACCTCCTCCAGAGCAGAATTAAAAGTCATGCGGGACTGGACCTGGACTTGTGCGCACATCTCTTGGCCCCACCCTGCCCCTTTTTTTGCTCCATGTGAGATCTTCGCACATTGGATCTTGCACGCGCATGTAGGTGGCTTATAAATTTGGGTGGACACGTCTCCCAATTTTGGCACACTCCCAGCTTTTAAACTCCACCTTTATGTGCATAACTTTCCCTGGATAAATGTGCCACTCATCAGCTTGCTAAATCTCGACTTCTCAGTGTTTACTCTTATAAATCATATTAACACAAACAACTTTCACTCAAAGAACAAAGTGTTTCTTGTTTCATTTTTCTCTAAGAAAAATATCGCCAATCCCAGTATCTTCACTACAGATGGAAATGGCCATAATTCTAACTCACATCAAAAGCAAATTCAGTAACTACCCACTGTAAACTCTATTCCAACAGCAAGCATGAAAGCTCACAGCCCTGATGGTTTCCAATATCCTGCATATTAGAAAAAGATATTCAGCCACCGACTAACTTCTCTCTTTTTCCAGTGTGACCATATATTAAGACTGCACCAGCATAAGGCCCAGTTGTTGGGAAAATTCAATCAGCAATTCACTAAACCATTACTTAGTCTATCTCCTTACATTTTGCACAAGCACACAGCTCTCTATAAAGGCCAAGAGTAAAGAATCCTATGGAGGTACATCCTCCAAACACAAAGCGTACCACACAAGCCTCCAAAATAGGAAAAGGAGATTCACTTAGAGCTCACAGCTATTCATGTTTATTTTAAAGATACCTTTACGTGCCACATGACGCATGGTGCAGAATGGTTTCATAAGTAAATGTGCGCTTTCTTCTCCTATACTTACAAGTTCACAATTTGGAAGACAGGTGCTGGAAGCTAGAGGTGACAGTAGGGGATAATAGAAACCTCTATGTCTTGAATTGCAGGATGCTGGCTTCCATAATACAGCAGAGTCATAAAAGGCTTTCAGCATCCCCACTACAAAATGGTTCCAGAACCCCTGCCTTCGAAAGGCTGAGACAGAAAGGTGTTCACAGTGGTGCAGAAGGGTTTAGAAAGTCCTTCATGTCACGTGTTGTAATATACCCTAGACAGGTTCTTCTCGTCATCTTGGATGATGAGAATATGTATAAGCCTTACTTCTCTTACAGGTCTGGGTGTGAAACGTTCTCCATGCAAGACAGAGGAATATCCTGCTTTCTATTACAGCTCACTACCATTTTATGCCCTCTCCATATTCGCCACAATTGCAGAGCTCGTCCGTCACATGGGAGGGAGGGAAGAAAGATGAAAGTCACAAGGAAGCAAACCGATTCTGCACACCTATGTTACATTTTCCCAAAAAATGTGCAAACTGAAAATACTTTACCTGTCCTATTTCTTCCTGATGTGTAAAATGTGAATGTCCTCACTTCGGTACTCCTCGTTCTGCTTCTCCAGTGGCACTTTTTCTAAATCAAAGTTCATCTGTAATAGCTGTAATTGCAATACAATAAGAATAGTCACACTGAGGTTCCAGTGACATTAAAAGGTTCAGATAGTTACCAGCATACGGGATTCACTGCAGATATTTCTTCCTTCTCTACTAGTTAGCCGTCAATGTTGTTTAAGAGGTGAGAAGCTATTGGCCTCTGTAGGCTGGGACAATTTTTCATGCAGCACTGATTTCTGACTTTTAAGGCCTTGTGTGTTAATTATAATCTTCAACCTAAGGGATTTTTTTTTTGGTTATGCCTAAATTAAACATTTTCTTAATCGGAAGCCTGTTAAGCCAACTCTACTTCAGATTAAGAACGGTTTTGTTTTATTATGTAAGAGTAGTCACCATGCTAAAGGCCTTATTTCAAAATTATATCAAATTCTTAATAGTTCCCCTGTATTCAAATATAACCATATGGTAAATTGGGGAAAAGACTAAGTGTGTATTAACTGAGGAAGAATGGAAGGATATTAAAAAAAACAAAACAAAACAAACCACACACATATTAGCAATTCCTCCATTTCTGCTAATCTTATGGAAAATAGCTACAAAGTCTACTTCCGATGGTATCTTATGCCGTATAAGCTTAGTAAGATTCACGTTGGTGCCAATAGGCAAAGTGGGAAAGTATGCCACATATTCGGCAGCAGTGCCCAAAAGTGATGACATACTGGGAAATGATTTGCAAATTGATTAATGCTTTGTTAAACACACGAGTACCCCAAGACCCGAGCATTACTTGTGTGTGCACCCACTGGGTTTACCTGATAAGCAATATACATTTTTCGCGATGTTGTTTGGCAGCCAGATGTGAAATTGTTGCCAATTGGAGGAAAGTCTGCCGAATTATGAATCATTAACCAAGCGGCATTGGGCCTTTACCAGATAGGAAAGCTTACAGCAATGAGGAGGATAATTTACCATCATTTAATGCGGTGTAGAAGCCTTTTGAAAACTGATCTAATGAAAAGGGTCTCTTGCTGCTTCTTGATTTTCCTCATAAGTGTTTGTTTTCATTTTAGGCCTCTGTGTCTGTGCCAATCTAGGTGCAATACTTTTTTCACCTTGTGGGATGGGTTTGGGATGAGGGGAATACGAAGTTTCAGTCATATAAGATCATGCAGAGTGTAAATTATGTTGTAGTAAAATATGCTCTGGATTTTTCTATTCTGCATGCAAGTGCCTTCATGGTCAGAGGTCATCACAAAGCCACGGAATGAGCAGAACCACTGTTCCTTCTGCTGGCCACTGCTCTGACCCGTTCTCCACAGGTCTAGCGAGCATGTTGAAAGGTCGGGGGTATGGCACTTCCTGCTGCAGAGGTTAGCAGGCAGGAAGAGGTCCCTGGGATTTTTGGATATGCTCATAGTACCAGCTACAGTTACCTGAGGGAGGCAGGATGCTGCAGAAAACGGGAGGGGGGGAGAAAGAGGCAGAAGCAGATGCTGGGGAAGAGAAAAACATAGGGCTGGTGGAGGCAAGAGGAAAGAATAAGAGAGGAGGCATTATAGGGACAAGGGATGACGTGAAAAGGAACGAGAGACAAAGAAAAGGTACGGTAGGAAAGAAGAAAGTGAAGTGGGAGGTGTAGGAGAGAGGGCTGAAATATTTGAGGAAAGCTAGAGACGCATGAGAAAGATAGAGCTTGAATCCCTGGTGGTGGTATCAAATACTCTTGGGGGAAATTGTGTTACTGCAGAATTTGCGCAGAATTTTCAGCTGCCCAGTGGGAGGCAAGCGGAGCCCACTCTGTTCACAGCCGAAAAGGAAGGAGGCCTGATGGGCTGCGAAGGGAGCCCAACCTGCTAGCGGCCAGAGACAAGGGAGACGCCAGTGGGCCACGAGCAGAACCCATCCCGCTTGCAGCCAGATTGGAAGGAGGCCCCAGTGGGCTGCAAGCAGAGCCCTTCCCACTCGCGGCTGAAGACTAGGGAGGCACCGGTGGGCCATGAGCAGGTCACGGCTGAGGAGCAGTGAACTGCTGATGACATCACTGCGGCCTGCTATGAGTGTGTGCACAGAATGACAGGCACAGAAGAGCGCGAGTGTGATTTGGAGTTTGAGTGAGGGTGTGTGAGTGCATGTTTGCCAGAGACAGAGGGAGCCTATGTGAGGGGGGAGTGGTGTGCGCGAGAGGACAGAGGGAGTGTGTGTGCGCGAGAGGACAGAGGGAGTGTGGGTGCGCGAGAGGACAGAGGGAGCGTGTATAAAGAGAGCGAGCGCCTTTGTAAGGATGTGTGCTTGAGAGGACAGAGGAGGCCTGAGTGTGTATGTGAATAAAAGAGAGTCTGTATGAAAGGGTGTGGATTTGTACAAGAGCGAATGAGCCTGTGTGAGAGTAGGACACAGAGAGCCTGTGTGAAAGGCAGTATGAGAGAATGGTCAAATTCTAGGAGGGCTGCGGGGTGGAGATAGTGGAGAGTAGAGAACTTAGAGCCTGAGAGCTCAAAGTGAAAGGAGTCTGGCTAAGGGAGTAGGATAGAAGGGGCACTCCTACAGTATACTTATAGGGGAATTGTGCTCAAAATCTTTAAAACCTTGCATCTTTGAGTAATAATTTTTCTGTATTACATTGTAAGTTAATTACTCAAAGACCGTGAGGTATACTGTGTTATTCTGACCACTATCACATATGCAGAATTCCCTCATGAGTACCACAGAAACAGCACCTGGACAGAGGAGGAACAGCATAAGATGGGGAACACTTTCCTCTGATTGCTTGCAAAGATTATGTACACAGCAACAATGCACACCCACACGTGCCCCAGAAAAAGTTAGAGGGAGCATTGACCAGAACCCTCTAATTGCTGCTGCAGCCTTCCTAGTTTTGGGGTGACAATACCGATTAGAAGACAAGATATCGGACAGAACTGCTGAGAAAATTCAAAATGTGAGAAATGCCAGCAGATTTGCCTTTGCACAAAGGGCATTAGTATTGGTATAAGCAGTCAAATGTTCCTGAACTGTGGCACTGTCTGCAGCAGAAGGAAGCGCCCCTTTATCGAAGCAGCAGTGGCTCGCAGTCATTTTAGAAGTTATTACTGTGCAGCTGGGATGCTGCAGAATAAGACCTGGTTTTAAAAAAAAACAAAAAACAGCTATTTTAGGAGAGTTAGCGAATGGCAAATAAATGCCCCGGCAGGCCCTGGCAGCTGTCAGTCACGGTGGACCTGGCTTCCCGTTTCCTTTCAGTTTCACTTTTAACCTTAGCAGAGGCGAGTCTTGTAACGTGTTGTGTTGGACATTTCAGGAATCTTACCTCAGCCATGACATAAGCTCCCAAAATGCACAACATGAAGTCATTTGGGAATGTGTGTGTGTGGGGGGGTGAAGATTAGAGATGAAACCAGAAGCACCGTGTGTGAGATCTTGAGCTCCATGGGGAATAACGTCTGGCATCAAGCGAAAGGCCCGAGTGTGGCAGTGCTCATGCTTTACGCTGTCTGTGGGTGCCCGCCTTATAATTTATCACATCATCTCGTTCTTCTGGACCCCAGCCCCCCCCTCCACCTTTTTACAAGGGAAAGTGAGAGAAGAACCATGAAAAGCCTGGGAAACGGAACTTAAAAATACAAAACAAAAAAAAACGGTTTTCCGTTTTTCTTAACGGTCCCACACCAGCAGAAGACTGATGCAGGAACTGTAATCTACCCTATCTCCCCTACTGTGCCGTGAGGCCAATTCTAGTCCTCGGATGATTGACCCCGCGCCTCTTTATTTACCGGTACTTTCTTTTCAAAAGGTAAAGGGAGTTTCATTAGGGCAGGCACCCTATTTATTTTATATGCACTGGTTTATGACATTTCGTCAATAAAATTCTCACTGAAAGCTAAAAATAAAAAATAAAAAAAAGGAAAAAGGAAAAAGGAAAGGGAGGTCTAATAGGGTCCCCGTGCCTTACAATATCTTAAATTTCTCAGCAATATTTAAAGGCAGCTCTAAGTCAGACCCTTGCGCCTGACCTGGAGCTTCCGACTGGGGGCTAAGCAGGCAGCATGGGCTCCAAAACCACCAATAGGCAAAAGATTTCTGGGGCCTGTCAGTCCAATGACAGAGGAATTAACTGTTCAAAAACAGGAGGCAACTGCAAGATTTGAATGTTGGTTATTTATCCTGCCCGCCCAATAACAATGATGACATGGAGAGCGAGACCCCTTGGTACAAGCTTGGGGAGGTCTCAGGCTGACCAGATATAAAGAACAAAAACAAAAAAGGTCAGAGCTTTGATTAGTTCAACTGGAGGGTGGTGATCGAGGAGAGGGAATGTAAGGAAGGCAATGGGGGCTGCTGGGGGGGTGTTATTTCAAGGGAGGGGGGAGTTGCTTAGGACAGGTTGCTTTAAAGGCAAAGTGGAGAGGAAGGAAGAAGGGGCATCGCCACACAGGTTGTTTGTTTGTTTTTTTAATTTGGATCAGGGGAGCCTTGATCAATGCTTTTACAGGTGGTGGGGATCTCAAAAAACTTTTTTTTTTGGGGGGGGGGGGGGGGGGGGAAGAAGTGAGTTTTGGATCAGTTCGCCCTTTAAATTTTACCATTTGGGCCACTGGGGACTTGCATTAGTGTCACAATGCTCCCATAGTAAAATACCCTCACCTCCTTCAAACGTAATAAAAATAATGGGGCTGATTTTTTTCCCAAATCAACCGCATTATTTTATTTGCATAGGATTAGGTATGCATGAGCTGCTTTGCATGGATTTGCAAAATTCATGCCTACAAATGCCCTGTAAATCAGCTCATTGTAATAGGGGCAGGTTTCAGGCCCAAACATAGCACTAGATCAAGCGACATACAGCATTTAGTGCATGTTAAGTGCTGTTTAATGCGCATTGTAGTAAGCCTAGATTAAATTTGTTACCTGAGACAATGGAGGATTAAGTGACTTGCCCAAGGTCACAAGGAGTGTCAGCGGGATTAGAGAGAGGACCATTGACTGCTATTGATCAGGCTGACTTGAGGAATAGCCACTGCTATTACTGGCATCAGTAGCATGGGTTTGGGTACTTTCCAGGTACTTGTAGACTGGATTGGCCACTGTTGGAAACAGGATGCACAGACCCTTGGTCTGACTCGGTATGGCAATTTCTTATGTTCTAACTCTAGCTTCCCTGGTTCACAGCCTGCAGCTCTTAACCACTAGGTTACTCATCCACTTCATTTGAATCGAAAACTAAATTAGACATTTCTTCCTCTTCTGATATCAACAAGCCCAGGTGCACAGAATTATAGCCATGCTTGATTTCAAGAACAAGGCTAGGAACAAAATGCTGTAGGGCTTGGATGCTTTATGAAGGCTGTTCCACAAAGATACTACATAGACTGTAAATATTCAAAATGTCTACTACCCTATCATAAGCGCAACAAAAGCTCACCTTAAAAAATTCTATTTCTATTTCAGGATTTTTACCCATAGTCCTTTCCTCATAGCAGCATATGATGCACGTATTTGGGCCTGCAAGCTCCTCTAGAGTCTTCACCAATGGCTCTAAAGACTGTGGAAGAAAAACCATGAAGTCATTACTAAGCCTTCACGCACATATTTACATTGCTGTTCTCTGTAAACAACATTTGTCCAGCTGCACTGACTTTGATGTCTAAAACAACCATTTAGTGCCATCTTATTTAAACATATGGGATAGAGTGAAGCCAGATGTCAAATGAAAATTTTCACATGAAGGGAAACAAATCAGCTGTATGCTTTTAATTTTTTTTAGGCTATACAAGCAATGTTGTTACGAAATTTGTAGAAGATATTCCACAATCCAAAGGACAGATTCAAAAAGAATACCTCACAGCAAAGTCGGAATTCTCCAGCATCACTTGGACTCATGCTTGTTCCTTAAAAAAGGGAAAAAAAAAAATCCCAAAACCAGACAGAGAAGAAAAAAATCCCCCCCCCCCCCCCAACAATCTTTTAGTAGTTACAATTAAAGCAGCAGTGATGCGGGCTGGCCCCGTAGCCTGGGCCTAGCCCCGCACACAGCTTAGAGCTCAAGTCTCCCGTCAGGCTGGAAGAATCCGGCGTACTCCAGAGGCAGCGAGTTTGAGCGCCAGAAAGAAGAAAAAAAAACAGTTACTTCAGCAAACCCTGCCAAAAGAATGGAAGACTCCACTCCCAAGGGGAAAAGGCTACCCTTCAGCCTCTCTAAATAGCAAAAGCAACAAACAGAGGCCAAAGAGCACAAGCAACAGAAAATCACAGGAGAACAGCATACTTCAAAGATAAATGTGAAAAACTGAACTAGGAATAATAAATGGTGAATACTACTGCAAATGAATCAATAAATGCAATATTACACCTTGTTACTAAGACTGCACCCAATCCAGTATCACAAGTTTTGGAACCCAATAGGAATGCACGGGATCAAAAAATTAAGGGTCATTTCAGTTGTGCTAATTGTTCATTATGTCCTCAAATGATGCAGATTAGCTCCTCTGTCCATCCAGTTACTGCCAGACAATATGATCTAAAATATTTCACCAA
Organism: Rhinatrema bivittatum; assembly: GCF_901001135.1. NCBI lineage: Eukaryota > Metazoa > Chordata > Amphibia > Gymnophiona > Rhinatrematidae > Rhinatrema > Rhinatrema bivittatum. The sequence continues at coordinate 74,942,066 of NC_042618.1, read as the reverse complement.
CTGTAACTTAATGTCTTGATCAGTGCACCTGTAACCTCATACATTGGGAAGACTGAAAGGAAAATACATAATGCACCTTTGGTAGAACATTGCCAAATGTATAATCATGCTTCTGAAGAACTCAAATTGTGTCCTGAAGTCTGTCAAGCTAAGGAGATTCAGAGCAGAACAGAGATGTATGATTGAGATGAATACAGTGACCCCTGCTGGCCTCAATATGAAATCAGATGTCAGTATTTTTAGGAATATGTTTTTTTGCCTTTCAAACTTTTTTTTTTTTTAAATCATTTTCTGGGTACATATTTTTATTTGTTTTAAGTTTGTGTTTTCTCTCTTATCTTTTTTTCTTTCCTCTTGACTATGTGGTCATATATATCATTTATTTTGCATTTTTAGGTGTCACATCTTATCACTGCGGTATTGACACCGAAGTCTTATATACCCTGAAAAATTCACTGCTAAAACATGATCATGTCAGGATTTTCTATTTTTAATGTTTACTGTTATTACTACACATTCATATATTTTATATAATGTTATTAAAATGTATTTTACAACATGTAATACTGCATTTATTTTGTGGATGTTTATTTTATTGATTCATTTGTAGTATTATTCACTATTTATAATTCCTAGTTCAATTTTTCACATTTGTCTTAGACGTATGCTACTCTCTCTTGTTTTCCAGTAAATTACCAACAAAAAAAAAAAAAAAAAGCAAAGTTTCTTAGTGTTAGAAATACACATCCCATATATGCTCCCCTAACAGTGCCAATAGTAGGCTCACTATAATTTGGATCTTTGCAACTGACTAAAAAATACTTGGACCATGTGTTCTTTTTCCTTTTACATCAGGGCTTCCCAATCATATCCTGGGGACCCCGCAGCCAGTTGGGTTTTCAAGATAGCCACAATGAATAAACCATGAGATAATTTTGCATATAATGAGCCTCCGTGATATGCAAATTTATTTCATGCACATTCATTGCGGATATCCTGAAAACCTGACTGGTTGTGGGGTTCCCAGGACAGGTTTGGCAAAGACTGCCTTACGTTGATCACCCACCTGTTCATAGTAAATGCAGTCCGCCATCAGTATGTAATCTGGGGCAGGTAAAAATTCTGTTATGCTCTCCCCCCTAGAAAAAAAAAGATATATAAAAAGTAAGTCACTTCAAAATTGTATCTGCGTTTGTCAGCTCATATTGCTCAGGGGGTTTTTTGACCTGGCAGTTTCCTCATGCTCCTCTGGACTTCCAGTTTAGTTGGAACTAGGGCTGGAACCTGGCTCTATTTATTCACAGCTGAATAAGGATTTTCCTCTATTCTATATCCCCTCCCAAATCACTCAGGGGCCGATGCAATACAGGTGCATAGAAAGCGGGCGCTGAACAGTCAGCGCCCGCTCTCTCAATGCGCGCATGGTGCCCCAAAGGGGGGGGGAGGGGGTGCCATGCAATATTTAAATTAGGGGATTGCGGCAGCCTGTCTGCCAGTAATGAAAACGGCCCCCGAGTTTATCAGCAGCCATTTTCATTACTGGCAGACGGCCGGTTATGAAAACAGACGCCGAGTTTACTGGCGTCAGTCTTCATAACTCGGTCTGCAGAGTTGTTTTTTTTTTTTTTTTTTTCTTTGATAAAGTACAGAAAAGCAGTTTTTTTCTGCTTTTCTGTACTTCTTTTCAATGCGCTCAGCTATTAACTTAATTTCTGAGCGATAAATGTGCGTCAGACACGCACATTTATCTTTTTACATTGGGACTGAATGAGTAATAGGCTCATGCATGTGATAAGTGCTCTCTCAATCACTCCACGTTAGATGCGGGTAAAATAGGCGCTAATCACCTTATCGCATTAGGGGATTGATTAGCGCCTATTTTACCCGCGTCTAACTGCTCGTTAAAAGTGCGCTCAGCTCAGTGCACCATATTGCATCGGCTCCTAGTCAGTCTTGGCAGTGAGAGTCCTCAGCCAGGGGCCATGGACCTAGGCACTTTCTTGAACCCTGCAATCATGGGGCCTAAATTCAGCCACTAGGCATTACCATTGTGTGAGGACTATGACTTCCTTCCTCCAGGGTCTATGAACACTGCCTCTGCAGCACCACCAGCTGACACAGGGTGCAGAAGACCTAAGCCAGGAATCAAGCCACTGAGCTTGCCTCACTGCCTGTGTTCCCACTAAGTTATGCAGGAGAATGCTGAAAACATTTTCCCCCGTCAGACAAACTCTGGTCATTTCAAGTTTATACTCCGCAAGCCCTCACAAAGTAGGTAGCCCCACACGGTTTAAGTCATGACGACCTGCAGCATGCCTGGGGAAAACAGTGTCAATGGTCGTCTCTCACACACCTTAAGGAAAACACTGCCCATTGTTACATTTTTCAGTTAATCTGAATTGTTAATGAATCATTCATTGAGTGTATAAAAAAGTATATACAAACCATTTTAGTACCTTGGCTTGAATGGAACCAGTAATAAGTTGCTTGTTATTTTCAATATTAACCTTCATCAAGTCTTGCATGTCTTCAAGATCTGTGATGGTTACATCTGCCCTAACATCCCCCCATCCCCAGAAAACAGCATGTTATAAAAGTTAATCTGCAAACAGACACCACTTATTAAATCACACATCCTATACAAACTGCTTAGTGCAATGTACAGCAGTAAGAAACAACAATATGGAACAATTTAAAGCATCAGGACATCAGATGTCAGGAAAAAACTCTATGGCCTATCTTGTCTGCCCATCCGCCCAACTAATTTAGGGCCCTATTTACTAAGCATTTTTCCCCCAACAGCACAAAATGGGAGAAAACATTTACAGGCCGATGCAATATCATCACGTAAAAAATGTGCATCCAAACTGGGTGCATGTTTTTTTGAACGCGTGCATATCCACCTCTCCTGGGAGCTTGATGCAATAGGCAAATGAGCTGCCGTGCTAAAAAGGTTGCACAATGGATAATTTGTGCGTCCCTATCGTTCTGCATTGGGCACCCAGAACAGTGGCTGTGCACCTCAACAGCCTGGCCAGAAGTGTTCCCGACCCCACCACCTTCACCCTGCAGGGCTGTTCCTGATTGGTCCTTTTCACTGACACTTGTCTGTGAAAGGACCAATCCCCTTTCAGGACAGCCTTCTGAAAGGGGAATGGGTCCTTTCACTGACATGTGACAGTGAATGGACCAATTGGCAGTAAGTGAAGGAGTGAATAAATTAAGTACCCGACACTTAATATGAATTTATTCACGCCTTCAATTGTGCCAGATCTTGGGGACACTGCTTTCTGTGGTTCCTCCTACTGTATCACGACAACACAAATAAGAGGAACCACAGAAAGCTGGGGGTTTTTTGTCGCGCCCTTGAGCAACACATGCTTTAGCATCTGCTTCCAGGCAGGCATTAAATTTGTCGCATTAAAATAGGTGCCTTGGCTACGCAGCAATTTTTGGCATTGCAAGTTAATAGCCTCATCTACCTGGAATTTGCATTGGATGAGCACGTGCTCATCTACCTGGAATTTGCATTGGATTAGGTACCGGTACGTGCTCGACTGAATGCACGTTTTGGACATGCTAATCCCCGTATTGCATCAGGCATAAGTCTAGAGTGTCCAAAGCTCATGTTAAGCAGCGTGCTGACCTGAGCGCCCGATATTGCATCGGCCTGTTAGTAAATGACTCCCTTAACTTTACAATTCCCAGCTTCCAGCATGCTGCTCCTAACTAAGAAAATGCAGCTTTCTGGTAGCTGGATTTTTTCTTGCAGTTATTATCCTAAGAAAATTAACCAGTAGTACTGAGACAGATAGTTGCTTGTTATTTTGTAGTGAGGGAAAGGAAGGTGATTTTTAGATATAACTTACTAAAAACTAAAGTTTCTTAATAACAGAAAACCAACAACCCTATTCTATATCTCAGTTCATGTCCAGCAAATAAAAAAGAAATTGGGGTTTTACAACTCCCTGTTAGCATAAATGTCGAGTTTAATCTCACTTGATTGTGGAATACTTTAGATGAACTTCTTTGCAGACTGGATGGTTGATGAAGCAACTGCTGAGGCTTGGGATATCTGATTATTTCCTGTGCTCTCATGGGTCTGTGAGTTTATTCAGAATAAAAATTCCCTCTCTTTTCTGAATAAACTCACAGCAGATCTTTTGAAAATTTCCTCTAGTTTATCCTAATCCCAGGTACTATTATTTATACTGTTCATCTAGCTTGAAATATAACTCCACCTTTCAGCTGTGTGATTTAGAATAGGCATGTGACATGTCCATGCAACTACTCCATGCAACTACAGATTTTCCCAGGGGTGGGGAGGAGAGGCTGGAGCATAAAATAAAAGTAACATAAAATAATATAAATACACAATATTACTATTGCAAGTAATATAAGCAAAATCAGTGCATACACATTTACATGACACATTTAGATTCTAATACTCTATAAGCAACAGAAACACACAGAAAATCCCCTAATTAAGCATCTGGCCCCTCCCATAGGTGGGGGTTTACATACACTTAAAAGCAATTGGCTACAAAACCCCTAGCCAGAATACCAATCAGGATGCTCAATATCCCTGCATAACATTTACAGCAGTTTCAAGGAGCATACTATACTATCCCTGTCAAGCTGATTAAAAAGATCAATTACTCCACCTCCACACTTAACGATGGGGGAAAAAGAAAAACCTTTACTTTTTCAGGTCCCATATTACTCCAGGTTAAAGGTCTTCCAAAATAACCAGTAGCTTATATGTTCCTGAAATCTGTTCATGTTTACTTCAAATTCAAATGATTCTAACAGGTAAGAATGTCATGGTATATTATGTCTAATCTGTGATTATAAGAATGGGCAGTTGCTTCCCAGCAGAGCCTTAAAACAAAAAGGCCTGCTGTTATTTGATGCAAGCTGGTGATACTAAAAGATTCCTTAATTAGTCTTCTTTATTTTTAATTTTGTTCCTTATGAGGAATCTAGTTTATTCCAGAACCTTTCAGTGTAGATGGATGCTTATCTTCTAGTCACACTTTTCTAACTTGGGACACAAAAATCTTAGGAGGCAAGAAAACACACTGAACCGGGGCCAGCTCTAGGGAAAATGGGACCCTGGGCAAAAATGGACTCCCTTCCAGCTCATTTTCTTTGGTGCTAATGGGTGATGCCAATGGTGCCCAGGGCACCTCTCAGCTCATCCACCCTGGGTGATAGCCCAGCGTTCCCTACCCAAAGACCAGCACCGTATTGAACCAAAGAGGCCACATCTTAAAGATGTATATCTTAGATTTCTTTCTAAACAGTGGTTAACAGTAGATATGTTAACAGCTATTTAAAAAATATATATTTTTTCTTCCAGAAGTCTGCCATTATTCTTCTCTTGCCACAACCACTGTCATGTAACAGCTCTCAACCAATGGGCTATCATTCTTCCTTTCTCAATCTGCTTCTGTTCTTGTAACCCTGTTACAGGGGGCAATCACAGTAAAAATGGGAAAGTAATATAGAAATGGGTTAAGGAAAACAGAAGCACTAACTGCTTGTGTTAAATAAAACTTGCTAAGAGAAGAACAAGTCTTGCAAAGAAGCAATGTAACTGGGAGTGGGGGATTTTTTTTTTACCCCTTGTAGCAGGCCAGCTTTAACAAAAAGAAATGTTTTACATGCTATGAACTTGAGAACTAATAAAATGGACTACAGGGATTTCAGTCTCTAATTAGTATTCTGGTAATGACAAGGCAGAAAGGGGAAATGGGGACACCAGCCCCCCCCCCCCCTGAATTCTATGAAAAATGGTCTATATAGCTCACTTTCTATGCTCTATAAGCTTCTCCTACTAGCAGCAAATTTTAACAGCAGTAAGCAGCACCACTGTTTTAGAATTGGCTATTTTTTTATTTTTTTTTTAGAAGTATCCTTCTGTCAATTCTGTGTAACATCCATCTAGGCATGTAATTCTTCCAAACATTGACCTCACTGTTTTAGCTCAAAGCTTATTATTTATGTTGTGTCTTGTCTTCACTAGACTGCAAGTTCCAAGGCGCAGTGAGGGTCCGTTTTATCTCTGTATGTGTTTACAAATGATGAGAACATCAGGAGACTAGTCTAGTGGTCATCTACATTTTGTAATTCTTTATTTATACCATCATATACGAATGTGTCATGCCAACAAAGTTTCCAGAACTTGAAGAGAAATTAAACACAGTCCGAAAGCTCTATGATTCCAGAAGAATAACCTGGTGTGGTGGGTTGGGTGTATAACCTAGTTAATCAAACAGGTCGAATTCAGTCTACCTACGCCGATCAAGGGAGGATATCAAAAGCCTTCCTTTGCGGCCAGCGCCATATCAACATGTAACTTATTTTGTTCAATACTACAAAAATGCCGGTAATTACAAGAAATTATTAGTAGCATCGCTACTGATTCTGTGATGGGAGGTGCGTGGTTGTTCCTGCATCTCTATGAGACCCCATCCCCATATAGATTTACTCCGGGCTTTTTTGCAAAGTTCTGCGAGCGACATGGCCCGAGTGAGTCTGAGCTTACCCGTGAGCGGCCGCCATGAGCCCCACCAGCCCGGTACCGGCACCCAACTCCAGCACCGAGCATCGCCGCAACCCCAGCCCGGCTTCCAGGTACTTGGCAAGAACAATAGCAGCGTCCCACACCACGGTGCCCACGTCCCCCGCGCTCATCTGCTGAATGCTGAGCACCGAACCGTCCACCATCTCCAGCTCCCTGCAGAAACTTCTCCACTCGGCTGCCATGCTCCTTCCCGGCCGCCGGCCCGCGCTTAGTGATGACGTACGCGGAGGCCCTAGACCCTCGCGTGCCATAGGCAGGGCTTGGCCCGCAGTCTTCCGGGTCCCGCCTGCTTGCGTTGGAGCCGCTTTAGTCCTCAGCACGCGAAAGGAGGAAAGACAGGTGTGGTCTAACGTTTTCGCTCCAGAAAGAAATGTGGTTGCTTGTTATTAAGCCAAATTGTGTATCCATGAGCGTACAGTAAAAACAATAGGTCTTATTTTCTCTGGCTTTTCAAATCTAAATTTCGGGAACTTAATTCTGAGCTTTTAGCATTTTAAACCCATATACTTCCTTGCTTTGGTGTCAGTGGGGTGCAGTGACATTTATAGCGAGGGAGTCAGTTTCTCTCCCACATGCGCCTCCCGTCCCTGGTCTATATCAGAGTCTCACTCTCTCACCCCCTCTCCCTTAAGCTTCAACCACATGGAACCCACCTGCCATTAGGCCTGTAGTAACTAATGGGTGTGGGCTTGGCTCTCAGAAAGCCATGAATGAGGCTGGAGGTACATTTGTTATTTGCCCATCAAGAGGATCTCAACAAGATCTGCAATTTCCTGTGTCTTTCACAGGTCCCATTATGGCCCAACCACTCTACAAGACCCTGACTCTGCCTAGAGCTTCAAGAAACCCTCTTGCATATTAACTTCATCCTTGTCTATTCCCTAGGTCACAGGCAGCATTGTCATGAAGCACAACTTGTCATGAAACAAGCCTTCCCAGATCCCAATTGAATGATAGCTACTTTTATAAGAGACCTCACAATATAATGTAAATAATCCCAACTACTCAGTTATTTTACTCTAATTCTCTCCCCAGTTATAAGATCCTTGTTGTAATGTAACTTTCTGATCTCTCTGCACTTGTTTATGTTCCATTTTTTTGTTCACACCCCTTGTTATATGTAAACCGGCATGATGTGGTTTCTAATCACGAATACCGGTATAGAAAAACTCTAAATAAATAAATAAATAAATGAATAAACATGGCATAGTAAACTTCCTATAGCAAAACAGCACTTAAACTACAACTTTACCTAGGAAAAGGCAACACTGCAAATATTACGTGAGGCTCTAAAACACCACTATATCTCTTATTTAGAAAACAAAACAAGCCAGGCTGCCTAAAATACCTGTAAAATTTAAAAAAATCCATGTATCTAAAAATATTGTACAAAAGCTTTTAAAACTACATAAGTCCCTTCGGATGTCTGATCAGAGACATTCACATCTAAAGACTGGTCCTATATTGTCTCAGTAACTAATATACAGTAAAAACTATTACAGCCTGCCAAGAATACAGTTTACCCCAAGAGACAGATTGTGCCATTTCAACACAACACTAACTCCCAGGACTCAACAGCAACAACCCTACCCAGGAAAGAGCAGCACTGCAACTTTATATCAGGACCTAGAAGACTTAATACACCTCCTATTGAAAAAAGAACAAGACGGACTGCTATAGACCCCCTAGAAACCCTCACCCCGATTACACATACAGAAAACAGACAGACCCTTACCAAAGACAAAATAAGGGACCAACAAACAACCAAATAAATATAAATCATAAAATAAAACCATACTAATAAAAAGAAAAAAAAATTAGAAACTGATGAATAGAACATCCAATAATTAAAACCTCATAAAAAAAAGTTTGTAAAATACCAATAAATCACTTCAAAACAGCAAACATATCAAATAAATTCAATAATAAAAGTAATAAGGATTTAAAAAATCTCCCTCTTCATACCTGGGATGTTTTTATTTCCAGCCAATCAGATTGTTGTGGATTGGGAGATGGAGAGCTGTACAAACGTTATCCTCTCATGCATGCATGCACGCACACACACACACACACACACACACACTCTCTCTCTCACCTACAGGCAGTCATCCACCTACACACTGACAGTCACACATGCTATCACACTCACACAGGCTCACAACCTCCCATACATACACACATAGCCTCTCACCCACAAGCATGAACCCAGGCTATCACCCACCCACCCAGGTAGTCATCCACATACAGGAAGTCATGCACCCATGACCACACAGTCACACACACACACTGGCTCTCACCCACCCAGGCTTTCACCCCCACCCACACATCTCTACATACATGCAGCCTCTCACACACACAACCCAAATCTCATCTACCCACAAACACACACCCAGGCTCTCACCCACACACCTAGGGAGTCATCCACACACACACAGACAGTCACATATACAATCCACCCCCACCGGCTCTTACCCAGCCACACTCCTCACCCACAGAGGCTGTCACTCCTCCACACATAAGCACTCACCCAACTACACACACACACAGGACCTCTTCAGCTGTCAGCGGGATTTGGTCCGTTGGCAGCCATCGTGTCCGCCTTCTCTCTTTGGCTGCCAGCTAGATGAGGTCTGCTGGAGGCCACAGTGTCGGATCTTTCTCTTCAGCCGTTGTGGGACAGGCTCCGTGGCGGCTGGGCAGCAGCAGAAGTCATGTTTATCCAAACGTCATCTCCTGCTGCCATGGGGCCAATCTCGCAGCTCTTACCGCAAGACCAGCCCCGTGGCAGCAGGAGATGACCTTTGAATAAACTCAACTCCTGCTGTCCATTGGGGGGGGGGGGGGTTAGATGTAGCTAGATGTGATGCAGTTGATCAGATCAAGCAGGATTTTGGTTTTTCCCTACCCAATCCAATGTATAAATTTGGTGTGGCACTTGCCACCCTGAAGCGATGCCTATGGGCTGGGGATTCTCCGAATACCTTGAAGGTCCTGGCTGCATGCTGTTTGTTGTTATGGTGGAATTGGCTTTTTTTTGGGGGGGGGGAAAGAGTCACACAGTCCCAGATCACAAACACCAATCCTTTCACCCCAGGGGCCTGGATCCTTCAAGTAGGGGGGGAGACAACGGCTTCCAGGACCCAAGGCCTAGCAGGGGAAAATGTCTCTCACTCTCTGGTGTACTTATGGTTTGCAGAACTTGCTACCGAGATTCCCCCCAGCCACAAAAACACAGTGGTCACATGAATTGGGTGTTCCAAACTCAAAATTTTACTATAACAAATCTTCAAACTCAACCAACTGGTATTCCTCAATCTTCAAAATAATCCTGGTGCACTTTTGGTCTCAGTCCTGCTCATCTGCGCCAGTGTCCCTTAAGATGCAGACACATGGGAAAACCCAGCCCTCCAGGTTGTGGAAGATGGGTGCCCAGTGTGGGAAGAAAGAGGACTTAATTACATAAAGTATATGGGCTTCATTGGTGAATCTGTCCAGGACCCAGGCTCCAAAAAAGGGAAAGCTGGGGAAAGGTGTTCCTCCTAGGATCACCTTTGAGTGGATTTGACTGTGGTCTTTTCTCCCAATCCATAGGACCTCCATTTTTTTTTTTTTTTTTTTTTTGAAGATGTAGTTTTAGTGTGTTGTAGTGCAGCCAGTTTGAGTTTTTATCTAGGTAATTGTTAAGTCTAGCAATTGCTTGGTCAGGGTCTGAGCCAAAGGGGCACAATAGTTGGATTTCGTCTGGATAGGTATGGTAGAGAATTTTGGAATCCTTGAGTAACTTGCCTAGAAGGGCCATGTAGATGTTGAAGAATATCAGAGATAGGATGGAACCCGGGAGAACCCCACCTAGTAGGGCTGGGGATGCCTGTCCGAGGGAGGCTGTAGGAATAAAAACTATAAATGTCACCACTGTCCATACAGCATAAAGGATTCTTATTTCACATATGAACCCCTTTGGCCTGTTTCTCAGAAATACAGAGATGTTGAACTTCTGACAAACCTGCAATACGGGGCTGACATCTCCTGTGCCAAGCACATTGTTTGTCTAAGCTTCTGTTAAAGAATTAAATCTTCTCTCAGCAATTAAAGAGGGGGACAAGACAATGCAGGCCTGCGTGCGTGGAGACAGACTTGAAACTGCAGCCAAGCTCAGAAGTGCCTGGCAACCCAGCTTCCAATCCCAAGAGAAGACCTTATCAGAACCAAGTCAACTCTCAGGTCAGGTGCCACACAGCAGAAGATGGGTGCTCTGGGGGGTAGGGGGGGGCGAGCTGGGAGGGTCAAGTAGTCAAAGTGAAGAAAGAAGACCAATCAGAATTTGTCTTCTGCCCCTGTTTTCATATGCATGAAGCTACTGAATATGCATATGGTAGCTCTTAAAATCAGCTTGGAAGAGGGGCTAAGGGCTCAGCTAGAAGATTCCAACCATGCCAGCAAGAAGCCCCGCCATGCGACTACTCTGCTAGATGAGACTCAGTGGCCTGGAGCATTGCTTGGAAGAGCATCTCAAGCCCTGCTACTTTAGCCAGAGTTCTTTTCAAGTCCTGTGCCCTTCATCCAGGTGCAGAGGACCCACAGCCTACTTCACAGTGACAAAGACAGTGTTCAGGACTTCCAGCCGCTATCATAGCTCAGAGACGGAAAATCTACAACGTGGCGAGACTGAGGAGATTCAGTTCTGGGTTTTGTCTAAGGGCAAGTAAGTTAGAACTGTTTTAAATAAGTTCCAGCTACAGAGATGCGTTATACTTCTTCTGATTTAGTCATACCTACCAAACTAATCACCATAGGTGATAAGTATGTATTATACGTTTCTAAGATCTCTAAGTTGTTAGTGTTTGTTTTGGTAATCTAATGTTTTGCAAATAAATCTGTTCTGAGACAAAAAAGTGTGAGTTCCTGGGCTGATCAGGTCATATATAAGAGATAAAATAAGTGTTAATTTCTATGCACTACTAGTTCCCATAGGGAGGGGGAGGGAAGAGGGAATTATCCAGACTGCAGCTTACACTTACAAATCATTACATGATAGTCTGGGTGTGAGCCTGGATTTAAACCACTCGCATACTGGGCTAGTGCTGGCTAGGTAGAGGTGGATGATAAGGATCTCATTCGACACGAATGCTGCTGAAAGATCTAGCTGCAGCGTTGCCATGATTAAGGCAGAGTTGAAGGTCGAACAGGCTCACTAGTGCAGCTTCGGTGCTATGATGGGGTCTAGGAGGTCGTCAGCTTGTAGAAAGTTGCTAAGTTGTTGCTGGATTGCTTTTTTCTCAATAACCTGCTGAGGAACGGGAAGTTAGAGTCTGGTTGGTAATTGCATAGGTTGTTTGGGTCCAGGCTGGGCTTCTTCAGTGTAGGTTTTACTACTGCCTTTTTTAGTGACTTTGGAAAGCGATTTAGGAAAATTGATGAACTATAGCCTTTTTCTTCCCCGTGACATTTTCCAAAGTTCCAGTTTTACTTTGAAGGGCCAAACCATCCTTGATAAAGACAGAATCAGTTACAGGGCCACTTTAACAACTCAAGAGGCCCTGAGCAAACTTTTCGGATGGCCCCTCTTACTTTTTCCACATTTGGATTTTAAATTTAATGACTTGCCTTTCCAAATCCAACCTAAGGGCCTGATTGACTAAGGCTTTTCTCCCATTCTGTGTCTATGGGAAAATGCTTGGTAAATGAGGCACTAAGTTTGGATCTCAGGTGAAGGAGGGTGAAGTGATTTACCCAAGGTCCCAAGAAGTGGAAGTGGGATGTGAACCCTGGTTCTCAGTCCTCTCTGCTCTAACCACCTTTCCTTGCCCTCCCTGAGCCCAGCACTCTCCTCCTTGTTTCCTGTGTTAATCTGATGCTGCCGGCCCACTGCTTCAGCATTTCTACTCTGTGCTGGCTGAAGAGAAGGCAACAATATGCTGCCTCCTCCATCTGACCCATGTGGACTAATGCAAGCATACCTCAATCTTCCAGCCTAAGCAGGGCCAACATAAGCACCCGCCTACTTTCTTCTTGCTTGCACATCCCGTGCAAGTGTGGCACATGGGTGGTCTTACTTCCAGCCTGTGCGGGCTAGCACCAGTGCAGTGTTAAGGAGCTTGTGTTATGAGCAGGACTAATGCAAGGGTAATTAGGTACCCTAGAACCTTTGCTTTATGTCCCTCCCCCAATTTATTTATTTAAAAATTATATACTGCATAATGTATGAATCTCTAACCAATGTACAATGACAAGTTAACCCTTGACCCACCCCATAACAACCCAGCAGTTTAATGTAGTTTATTACATTTAAACACCTTTCTTTACAGGTAATCAAGATAGTGTTCAATAAACTAGCAGTACAATAAAAGGTAATACAAGAACCATAAATGGCACTAAAATACATCATTATAAATATAAGAAACCAAATGAACAAATTGATATAAAAAACTAGTAAATTTTAAATCAAGATTAAAAAACAAATAAGCCTAATATAAAAATAAGTCTTAAACTTACATGCTTGTATGCTCTCCCTTGAAATTTTGATTATTAAGTTTAACAATCATTATGAACCTACCATTACTCCGCCCAGACCAATCCTGTAAAAATGCATAATTGGTTATTATACTTTCTTTCATATAAATAAGAAAATAAAGTTAAATTATTTTTCATTTATTTAACAAAAAAAGTAGTCCCTACAAGAGATAAGGAGACAACTTCAATGTGTATTTTTTGTCCTGGATTTCTAACAGAAGCATCCCAGGACAGCAAAAGAATAAAAATACTTTTTCTTTGAGTACATATATCAGACTGGGACAACAGGAGTTAACTCTAGCAGAATGCTGCCTCCAAATATCTGGCAGGAATCTCGGCTGAGATTTAAACTGTGGGCGTTTTGGATACAGTGTGCCTATCGCCTGAGGGACCCTTCTGATCACAGAAAATATTTTTAGATCGACAGTTGCCATCATATCCCACATTTCAGATCTTTTATTTCTATTTTTTGCTTCTTTTTTTTGTGTTTCGCCAAGCAAACAATGTGATTCTCTTAAATGGCGAGATCGTTTTGGTATGCCTGGTATTTGCTAGGCTTGGTTACCATGTGAAGTCTGGTCGGGTTGGTTTTTATGTGGATTTGTCTTTTCAGTTTGAAATGTCACAGTTGTTTGACTGGCCCCCTAAAGCCTATTTTTCCTTATTCTGCATGAAGTTTCTTACACTTTACTTGATCAATGAGGGAGCTATACTTTTTGACATGCATAAGGCGTTTATAAGATTCTACGACCTTGCTTTGATGTGCAGAAGAGGAACTCAACATGCATGTCGATGTATTCTTTGTCCAGATGCCCTGCTATTTGCTGACTGACTTCAAATTTGTTCTCTTGATACCATGACTTATTTCAGTTATTTACATTATTATGTTTAAAGTTTTCTTGAGACCTGTTATATGTCCATATTTGGAGGGGAGCTTTGGCAATGGTTGGGCTATTTATCCTTTCACCTAATATAGGCCTGGATTCACCATTCTAATGCAGAATGGTGAATCCAGCGAAAACGGGGGGGGGAGGGGGGGCAGACCTGCGAAAGCCGGCAGCCATCGCACCACCGCGGTGTTATCGCTGCCAGCTTTCGCACCCAATAGCGCCATAGTGAAAGGTGGTGCTATTGGGCGCGCTACTGGCGACGTTAACGGTGCTTACCTTATCACCGCCAGCGAAGACATCACAGCGTCCACCTCCTCAACTCCGCCCTCGGCAAGCTATCTCACGTGAAAAGGGACTTTTCACGTGCGATAGCCACTTATCGCAGGCAATAAGCAATAGAAAATGACCCCCATAGTTTTAGGGGTAATGTCTAGGATGGGTAAAGGGGGTAAAGGAAGATTTAAGGGGTTTGGAGAAGATGAGGTATGTAGACTGCCTCCTCAGTCTCAATTCATTTCTCACCAAGAGGCTATAAGCTCTATGGATCAGGGAGTTAAGGGTTATTGTGGGCTAGGAAACGGGATTGAGGGCAGGGTTGAGGGAAAGTTGGGGTCTGTTTCCGATTGTTGGGGTTTATTGGGGAGAGAGGGGGTTGAGTTGGGGAGAGGGCTTTGGAGCATACTGCATTGGGGGGGGGAAGGGGTTTATCTTTGGGTTTCAAAGGGTGAGTTAAATGGCATACAATATTCTTTTTGTACATGATGCACGCTTTGGCAGTATTGAACGCTGGAATGTTGAACCTCACTTGTTTTCTTGTCTTTTCTGCCCTGTATGACTTGGCAGTATTAGACCTCGGACTGTTTACTTGAACACTCAGTGAAAGAATTATATACTCGAGAACACCAGTTTCAGACCTATGTTTGCTTTAAACAGTTAGGACCATACATTGTCTTTCTTTGAACGTCAGTGGGGTGTCTTACCTGATTAAGCGGAAACGTATTCTTCAGTTGGCTAATCGTTATAATGCTCAAATTCTTTTACTGCAGGAGACTCATCTCACCGATCAGGAAGTTGAAAAATTAGAAGTGGGCTGAGTTGGACAAATTTATTATTCTTCATATAACTCTAGGAGTAGGGGTGTCTGTATTTTTATTCATAAAGATCTGCCTTTGGAAGTCCGTCATTCGTTCGCAGATGCGGACGGCAGATTTATTTTATTAGAGGGTTTACTGCACTCTGTCTCCTTTATGTTAGTGAATGTATATGCCCCTAATACTGAGCAATCAGAGTTTTTTTTTCACATTCTCACAGATTAGATAGCAACAATTGGGTCTGATTATTTGTGCAGGGATGGGGATTGGAATCTTAGTCCTGACCCACCACTTGATGGGACCACCCCCATCCCAATTCCATACATCTATTAATTTGGGATTTCGGGACTTATAGAAACATATAGAAACATAGAAACATAGAAACATAGAAATGACGGCAGAAGAAGACCAAATGGCCCATCTAGTCTGCCCCGCAAGCTTCACACATATTTTCTCTCATACTTATCTGTTTCTCTTAGCTCTTGGTTCTATTTCCCTTCCACCCCCACCTTTAATGTAGAGAGCAGTGATGGAGCTGCATCCAAGTGAAATATCTAGCTTGATTCGTTAGGGGTAGCAGCCGCGCAATAAGCAAGCTGCACCCATGCCTATTTGCCCCACCCAGACTATGTTATTAGCCCTTATTGGTTGTTTTTCTTCTCCCCTGCCGTTGAAGCAGGGAGCTATGCTGGATATGCGTGACGTATAAGTTACTACATTTAATCTTACGGATATTGGAGGCATCTCCAGCCCATGGAAAAAGACTATACCTTTTATTCACCTAGCTATAATTCATATAGTAGGATAGATTTTCTTCTCTGTACTCCAGATTTATCTAAATTGGAAAGTAGCAAAATTCTGTCCAGTACCATCTCAGACCATTACCCTGTGGCGCTTTGTCTAAATTTAGAAGCTGTCCAAATTAAACTTCATACTTGGAGACTTAATACTTCTCTTCTAAGGGACAAACGTTTTCCTGACCTTGTTAAAGAAGCGATAGCAGATTTTGACTTTCACAACCCAGAGGGGGATTATACACCAATTTTACACTGGGAAACTTTTTCTAGGCTAAACGTATTCGCTTTGTTAGTCATTTACAAAGGGAAAGAAAGCAGAAGGAAGTCACATTACAGAGCTGGGATTTAGAGATAAAACATAAAAGAACTGGCTATATCAGAATTCTTAAAGCCTTGGAAAGATGCAGTCAAGAATTGCAATCTCTGGAAGTGAACAAGATTGGGAAAACAAAGTATACTGAGCTCAGATTCTATGAGCATGAGGACAAGCCTGAGGCCTTCTTGGCTAGGGGTAGCCAAGAAAAGAGTGTATAGGTCACATTCTGCTCAAATACGACAGCAAATGAGAAGGCTTACTGATAAATCTCAGGAGATAGAGAATGCTTGTGTGCAGTATTTTTCTGATCTTTATAAGGCGCCTGGTGGGTGTAGCATGCCTGAGATACAGGAGTTTTTGGAGAGTCTGGGGTTACCTTCTTTACCTGAGGCCCAAAGGAAAATGTTGGCCAAGCCTATTTCCTTACTTAAGGTTCAGGCTGCTGTTATGGCATTGCCAGGGGGGAAACGCCCAGGCTCTGATGGGTTCCCCATTGATTTTTTTTTTTTTTTTTTTAAGTTCCTGGCACAAGTTTCTTATTAACTCATTTTGGTTTTTAATGTGGTGGGGGAAGCTGGTCAGTCACTGGGTACTATGGCAGACACTACTATATCACTCATATATAAGAAGAGGAAGGATGCCTTAGAGTGTGGATCCTAAAGACTGATTTCTTTACTCAACTCAGATATTTATTTAGCATTTTTCTATACCGACTTTCCAATAACAGAATTACTGATCAATTCGGTTTACATTTTAAACAATAACAACAATGACAAGTAAATGTCTTACAATGAACAGGTCGAATTAACTTGGATTAAGATATATGGGGGTAATAACATAATTAACATGTACGGAGCCTAATATAGGCTAGAGGTTGGGTTTTGATAATAGACTTGCTAAGGTGTTACAGCTTCGTCTTGAGACTTTGCTTCCACATTTGGTGCACCCTGACCAATCTGGTTTTGTGAAAGGAAGGAATTCCATGACTAACACCAGGAGGTTATTTAACCTTCTCCACTTAGCTAAACTGAAGGGCATAATGGGGGTTTAATATTGCTTGATGCCAAAAAGATGTTTGATCGCCTTACATGGCCCTTTTTATTTGCAGTTATGGAGAAGACTGGTGTGCCTGCTCGCTTCCTGCTTGGATTAAAGCCATCTACGAAAGACCATGGGCGCATCTAAATATTAATGTGTTTTGCTCACCCTTTTTTTGATATAGCTAGAGGTACAAGGCAGGGCTGCCCTCTTCCTCCTCTGTTTTTAGATTTAGCTATTGAACCTTTGGCAGCTGATATTAGACAACATCCTGATATTTTTGGGTTTTGCATGGGGGGCAGAACTCAAACTTTCCCTTTAAGTTGACGTTATGCTGATATATATGACATCTCCCAAAACATCTGGGCCAGTCCTTCTTGATCTTTTGTCACGTTATGGTTCCCTGGCTGGGTACAAAGTTAAAATTTTGTTAAGTCTGAATTGTTCCTATTAGACCCGAAAATGACAATCCCGGAATCTCTTAGAGGGTTTAGGATGGTAGCACATAGGTTTCAAGACCTAGGGATTTTTATACCATAGGTTTATAAGGATCTCTATGGAAAGAATTACACTCCTATATCATCACAAATTAAACAAAAATGCAGACATGGGAGCACTTACTCATCTCCTGGACAGGTAGAATTAATCTACTTAAAATGCATCTACTTCCAAAACCTTTGTATTTGTCCCAACATATACCCTGTTCTATTCCTGTCTGCATGTTTAATGATTTGAACAAATGTGTTTCAAAGTTTATTTGGCAAGGTAAACAAGCCCAGATAGCGCTAAGTCACCTCTGGCTGCCCAAGTCGCCCAATCTTAGGATATATTATTGGGCAGCCAGACTTATTTTCATGAAGGCTTGGTCAGGAGCCCAGGAGGAGACATGGCTTCAGCTGGAGAAGCTTCAGGCTGAGGCGATTAATTTAGGGGTGCTTCCCTTTCTTTCACAGGACTCTCCTAACAGCAGAAGAGTCTGTAGAAAAAGTCCCATGCTTGCTCACACTATTCAAGTTTGGCATCAGGTACTTAAGTTTTTGGGGCAGTCAGAGGACGTCATCTCTTTTATTGCACATATATATGAAAACCCGACTCTCTCAGAGTATACTTTTTCACCAATATTTAAAGAATGGAGGGATAATGGCCTTGTTTATGTTGCTTCAAAGGTAAACTACAAATGGGCAAAATTACACGCGACTCAAATATCACGTGAGACATTGAACAACATGAATGAGAGCCAATCTTACTTTTATTGAACAAGAATACAAAACATCAACAGCATTAAATACCCCACATTACACTCATACCTCCCCATTCACTCCACCTACATGCACCCACCCCTGATAAAAATTCACTTATAATGATATTTACATACTGTCACATAGAAATGGAAAGTAAATACATCAACAATCATTAATCATTACAAATGAAGACAAAAATATTTTTGTAAACCAATGTAACTGAAGACACAAAAGTATGTTTACATATGCAAGCGTAATGGAGTCACTATGCCACACCATACTGTAAATCACACATATAATTACCCCATAAAGGTCACAGACCCCTTATATAAACACTTAACATTTGTAATCTCCTTTTGTTACTTATTTCCAAGCATACAATAGCATATTTATTTATTTATTAGCTTTTCTATACCGATGTTCCTGTAAAATATACATATCACAATGGTTTACAATGTAACAACGTTCGCTCTGGGCGATACAAAGAACAGAGGTGGAATATTAACAGTGAAATGGATCATAACATAAACAAAGCATATATCAATATGTCCATTGTTATAACTATAAACCTGGCCCGACCCTGACCAAATCTATCCACTTTCAGCTTGCATCAATGTGTCTATTATGATAACTATAATCTTGGTACAAACTCGGTCTTAATGTCTCTACTTTTAACGTGCCATCGCTGCAGTCATGTCTTTTTATCTTTACTATTTTTTCTTCAAGATTTGCTTGTCGGTATAATCACAGGTGTCACTCCTCTCTTTTCCCCTTCAATTAAATAACTCCACCGCTACCGGTTATTGTTCTTTAATATCCCTGCAAGGGACCCTTTTTTCACCGCACTGCGGCTTCATCAGGGGGACACAGCTAAAAAGAAATATATACCCGCAAAATCACAAATATATAGATCATTATGAACCACCAAACATAATTGCAACCAATATGTATAAACCATAATGACTCCCTGACCTAGGCGCCCTTCCACGCGATTCCTCTGAAAAAGCTATACACACACCAAAATTTGCTGACAATCAGAACTCCATCTGTAATGGCAAAAATCTGGAATTTCATACAAATAGTTCATGCCCATCTACCTGAGATATCCCAAGCCCACAAGTACCCCTAAATGCCATAATCCCACAACTACAATGTAACTCACCAGTCTTCAATGACACAAAGGAACTTCCAGTATACTCCGTTTCAAAAATCTCTGAAGCCACTCACAGTCCCGAACCATGTTCGTTTTTCAAACCAGTGTACTCTCCATATTGGCGTACCACGCCTTAAAACATGGCGTGCCGCTTAACCAGCCTCTATTCTGCAAATGTCATGATGTACCCCGGACGCCCGCGCAGCCAATCACTTAAAGGCAACACCCAAAACATGTCAAAACCAACCAAACTTTATTCCAAGGGACACTTAGCCCATAAATATAAAGTATCTTTGCTTTAAACCTCACAAAACAGCAACAACCCTCCACCTTCACTAAGCACAACCATTACACCGGCCCCTCAAAACTGGCCTCGCCACCACTCAACCCATCACTGAAATATAAAAATTATGTGCGCAACTCAAACATACATGCCCATGCAACAAAACAAAAACCATGCTCGCAACAACCCCCCCCCCCCCCCACACACACACACAGCACACATACCAAATACTCCACTCAAACACCCACGTGCCAAAAGATCCCACACATCCAAAATATTATATCTTGAAAGACCCACTCAAGATAACAAACAAAACCCCAACAAACATACCACACCACATGCAAACCACCATCCACAGAATCATAGAAATGATGGCAGAAAAAGACCAATCGGCCCATCCAGTCTGCCCAGTAAGCTCCCACACTTATTTTCCCATACTTATCTGTTTCATCAACCACCAAGTTAAGGGCCCTTGTTGGTAACGGTTTGATTCAAATTTCCTGCCCTCCCCTGTCATTGATGCAGAGAGTAATGTTGGAGTTGCAAAGGTGAGCATAAGGCTTAATGGTTAAGGGTAGTAACCGCCGCAACAAGCAAGTTACCCCGATGCTTATTTACCCTGACTGCACAGATCAATGCCTTGTTGGATGTAGTCTGAATATAAATCCTCTTTTCCACATTTCCCCCTGCCGTAGAAGCAGAGAGAAACCCTGTTTATGCATTCAAAGTGATGTATCAGGCTTAATTGGTTTCAGGTAGTAACCACCGTAATAAGGAAGCTACCCCTATGCTTATTTGTTTAACCAGATTGTGAAAGTTCAGTCCTTGTTGGTAGTTATCTGAATGCAAATCCTCTTTTCCACATTTCCCCTTGCTGTTGAAGCAGAAAGCAATGTTGGAGTTGCATTAACCGTGTGAAGGGTTATTGAGTAAGGGTAGTAATCACCAGGTACTAGCCTCCACTCCAGAATCCACCCCCATGGCTCTTCTCTTCATTCCCATCCTCTAGCCTTTAT
The DNA here is from genome assembly GCF_901001135.1 of Rhinatrema bivittatum. NCBI lineage: Eukaryota > Metazoa > Chordata > Amphibia > Gymnophiona > Rhinatrematidae > Rhinatrema > Rhinatrema bivittatum. The sequence goes on along the minus strand of NC_042618.1, from coordinate 74,921,142 downwards.
GGATCCACAGCCCATGCCCCCTTGAAATCCTTCACAGTTTTAGTCTTCACTACTTCCTCCAGAAGGGCATTCCAGGCATTCACCACCCTCTCCGTAAAGAAATACTTTCTGACATTGGTTCTGAGTCTTCCTTCCTGGAGCTTCAAATTGTGGCTCATTAGAACCCTTCAAGTATCAAAGTCTCCTCCTCTCCTCCAGGGTGTACATATTTAGGTTTTTCAATCTCTCCTCATAAGTCATTTTATGTAGACCCTCCACCTTTTTGATCGTCCTTCTCTGGACCACCTCCATCCTGTCTCTGTCCCTTTGGAGATGCGGTCTCCAGAACTGAACACAGTACTCCAGGTGGGGCCTCACCAAGGCTCTGTACAAGGGGATCATCACTGCCTTTCTCTTACTAGATATTCCTCTCTCTATACAGCCCTGCATTCTTCTGGCTTTAGCTATCGCCTTGTCACATTGTTTCACCTACTTTAGATCGTTAGACACTATCACCCCAAGGTCTCTCTCCTGCTCCGTGCACATCAGCCCTTCACCCCCCATCGAATACAGTTCTTTCGGATTTCCACTCCCCATATGCATGACTGCACTTCTTGGCATTGAATCTCAGCTGCCATATCTTCGACCACTCTTCCAGCTTCTTTAAATCCTGTCTCATTCTCTCCACTCCTTCTGGCGTGTCCACTCTGTTGCAGATCTTAATGTCATCCGCAAAAAGACAAACCTTACCTTCTATCCAGGAGTGGATTGGCCTATCAGGAGATCGGGCATCCCCCGGTGGGCTGATCGCTCCAGTCACGTGGTCTGCCGTGTGCGGCCATGACAGTGCCGCACTCGGCAGACCACGTGATGTGTCCTGGGCCGGCCTGGGCGGCGAATACCCGGGCCGGTCTGACATCGTGAATCCGCCGCTGCTTCTATCCTGTCCGAATGTCACTCAAAGATATTGAACAGGACCGGTTCCAACACCAATCCTTGTGGCACTCCGCTTAACACCGCTCTCTCTTCAGAGTAAGGTCCATTTACCATCACACATTGTCTTCTGTCCATCAACCAGTTTGCAATCCAGGCCACCACCTCGGCACTCACTCCTAAGCTTCTCATTTTATTCACAAGCCTCCTGTGCGGAACCGTATCAAAAGCTTTGCTGAAATCCAAGTAGATGACAGAGTGCTCTTCCTTGATCTAATTCCCTAGTCACCCAGTCAAAAAAGTCAATCAGATTTGTCTGACAGGACCTTCCCATGGTGAATCCATGCTGCCTCTGGTCCAGCAATTCTTCTGACTGTAGATAGTTCACTATTCTTTTTTTCAGCAGCAACTCCATTACTTTTCCCACCACCGAGGTGAGGCTAACTGGCCTGTAGTTTCCAGCCTCCTCTCTGCGCCCACTCTTGTGAAGCGGGACCACCATCGCTCTTCTCCAATCACTCGGCACCACTCCCGTTTCTAGGGATCTATTGAACAGATCACACAGTGGACCCGCCAGCACATCTCTGAGCTTTCTCAGTATTCTGGGATGAACCTCACCAGGCCCCATGGCTTTGTCCACTTTCAGTTTCCCCAGCTCTTCCCATACATTCTCTACTGTAAATGGAGTAACATCTACTCCACTCCCCTCCAGTTTCTTGTTAACTAGCAATGGTCCTTCTCCAGGGTTCTCTTTAGTGAACACCAAACTGAAGTATTCGTTTAATATTTCTGCCATTTCTTCATCTTTCCACCTTTCAATTTCACTATACCACTTTGAACTTTTCTCCTTTCTCTGAAGTATCTGAAAAATGTTTTGTCACCTCGCTTTACATCTTTGGCAATCCTTTCTTCCGCTTGACTTTTTGCCATCTTGATTACTTTCTTCGTCTCCCTCAGTTCCACCAGATATTTTTCTTTGTGCTCCTCCCTTTGGGATCCTTTATATTTCTTGAATGCTGTTTTTAGCTTTTATTTTGTCAGCCACCTCCTTTGAGAACCAGATAGTAAAGAAAGGCAAAAGAAAAATGAAACCTTTTCTAACTCACAGGTCGATACAGTAAAGTGTGCTCCATCGGAGCGCACTGTCAGCCTGCTCTGGACGCGTGTTTTCCCTTACCCCTTATTCAGTAAGGGGAGGAAAACACGCGGCCCACCCGCGGCACCTAATAGCGCCCTCAACATGCAAATGCATGTTGATGGCCCTATTAGGTATGCACGCGCGATTCAGTAAGTAAAATGTGCAGCCAAGCCGCACATTTTACTCTAAGAAATTAGCGCCGACCCAAAGGTTGGCGCTAATTTCTTCCGGCGCCAGGAAAGTGCACAGAAAAGCAGTAAAAACTGCTTTTCTGTGCACCCTCCGACTTAATATCATAGCGATATTAAGTCGGAGGTCCCCAAAGGTAAAAAAAAAAAAAAAAATTTGAATTCGGCCCGCAGCTGTTGGGCCGAAAACCGGACGCTCAATTTTGCCGGCGTCCGGTTTTCGAGCCGTGGCTGTCAGCGGGCTCGAGAACTGACGCCGGCAAAATTGAGCGTCGGCTGTCAAACCCGCTGACAGCCGCCGCTCCAGGCCAAAAGGAGGCGCTAGGGACGCGCTAGTGTCCCTAGCGCCTCCTTTTCCTCGTTTGCACCGCGTCACCTCATTTAAATACTGAATCGCCCGCACCGGCGAAGGGCCGGTGCGCGCGCCGGGAGAGCGGACGTTCGTCCGCTCTCCCGCGGTCTTACAGTATCGACCTGATATAGATTAGTTACCTTGGTAATTGCTCCTTTTGTTTGGTCTATTGTTCCACATCTCTCTTGTTCTCCCAGCCCTCTAGTTCTTCCTCCAGGTACTTCCCCATTTCATCAAAATCTGTATTTTTATATATCCTAATATAACCCACACAAAATGACTTTCAAAACTAAACACCACATTACAATTCACATATTCAATGCATCACTCTTACCAGATACACAACTACCCACGCACCCTTTAATCCATACTCCTGCAAGCTACACATATCACCATAAATCAAAACATAAATCAAAACCACCATCATTGACCATCAATACCAATGTGTATCATAAATCTAATACCACTATATCCAGCAGTTCCTTTCAAAATTCCAAATCCCAGGAATTTCTTTTACATGAACGCTGACCACTCTACCTCCCCATTTAAACCTGTCTGCCATTCAAAAATATACTTCTGCTCCCACTGTCGTAACAGCCAGGAAATATCACCTCCAAAAGTAGACAAGCATTGTTTAACCACAAAAAACTTAATGTCTTCTATGGAGTGCCGGGCTTGCGACCAATGAGCCACCAAAGGGGCATTTTCTTTGTGCGTTCAAATACAACTTTTATGTTCAATTATACGTAGTCGCACAGCTTGCGTGGTCTGACCCATGTATATTTTAGAACACAGACACACGATCGCATATACCACCCATGACAAAGAACATGAAAAAGACCCCAGCAAAGTATATGGATATTTCAACCTAGCATGAATGAACTGGCAAATTGGCAACACATTAGAACACACCGAGCACTGTCCACAGGATGATTGACCATCCCATACAAAATGAGGCGACTGCCCAAACCTATGTTTCACCAATCTATTACTTAAGTTCCTCTCTCAACCGCAAAGATGGGATTTTCCTTAAACGCCGGAAGCACCTTCAATATAGGCCAATGTCTTAGGGTGATATGTTTCACTTGTGACATCCTACTTGAAAAGGGTAAGGAACAGATCACCCTGGAAATGGTATCCTTTGTGTTTTTAATAAGCAGATTATCTTAATTCGCGTATAGTCCCCGCTTAAACACCCATCTGACATTATTTCGCAAATATCCAAAATCTATAAATCTCTTGGATAATTCCTTAGCACACTGCCTATATACATCAGAAGATGAACACAGACATCTATAATCGAAAAAATTGCCCCACCGGAATATTTTCTTTGAGTCTCCGAGGATGAAAGCTTTGGAAGTATAACAGTGTTCTGATGGACAAGTATAAAACCGATGACTCACTTTTTGCACAACCATGTCCAAAAAAACAATCCGTGATGAATGCATTTGAAAAGAGAACTCTAAATGTACATCACTTTGATTAATAAAGTGCATGAATTCCAACAGTACCTCCAAACTGTCATCCCATAAGAAAAACAAATCATCAATATACCGCCTCCAAAAGCTACCTGCATGAAAAAATCAAGCAGCATAAATGTATTTGGCCTCAAACCGGGCCACATACAAACCTGCTACTAACGGGGCTAATGGAGAACCCATAGGAATGCCACGTATCTGGTTATAATATACAGAATAAAAAACAAAGTAACTCTTTGTGATAACCAACTCTGCTAATTGCATGAACACCCTATACTGATTTCTGGTACCTCCAAACAATTCAATGCATCAGCTATAATAACCACCGCTTGATGCTGCGGGATACTGGTGTACAATGCAGTGATGTCAGCTGTAACTAATAACTTCACCCGAGACACTTCCTGAACTGTCTGCAAAGATACAATGAAATCGGTAGAATCCCTAACATAAGAGGGGGACTTCACCACAAGGGGTTGAAGCATCTTATCAATAAATTTCACAATTGGTTCAAAACCAGAACCGATAGCCACAATGGGTCAACCAGGGGGAACAACCAAAGACTTATGAATCTTTGGGACCATGTAGAAATGTGGTACCTACTGGATGCTCTTGATATAAGCATCTAAACTCCTTGCGGGTAATAACATACGACTCCAAAGCATGATCTAAAATATTTTTGACAGTATGTTGAATGTCGATAGTCTGATCACGATCCATCACCATATAAGTCTGAGCGTCATTCAACTGTCTCATGATCTCCTGGACATATTGTGACCTATCTAAAACTACTTTCCATTTGTGGGATGAGGAAGGGTTTCTTACCTTTCAATCTTTCTGTGAGGATTATGCCCTCCCTCTGCACTCACATGCTTATCTTCACTTACGGAGGGTATTAAGGGGTAAACCTTTTTTGAAGGGCTATGTAGAGGGGCAAATAAACTTTCAAAAGTCATCTCCAAATTGTACAGGTTCATGAACTCTGACCTTAAAGACAAGCTGCACTATGTAAAGGCTTGGGAACAAGACCTGGGTGTGGACTTTGATATTGATAGGTGGAGGGAAATATACTGTGGAATGGGAAGGGGGTTGATAGCCTCCTCGCTTATAGAGAATTGCTATAAGCTGCTATACCGATGGCATTACAGCCCAGCCCACCTTCATAGAATTTATCTGGAGCTCTCTGCTGAGTGTTAGAAAGGGTTGTCAGCAGGAGGGCACATACTTACACTCATGGTGTGCTTCCTCCTATATTCAAAATTACTGGAAATGATTTTCCAATGGGTGTCAGAGATGTCACATGGAACCCGATTTTACAGCCGGCCAAGTCCTATTAAACATGGCTGAGAGCATAGTAGACCCAAATGTTCAGAAATTAGTGAGATTTATCATTGTGGCGGCAAGATATGCACTTGCAAAATATTGGAGGACACCTAATATTCCAACATTGCTTGAGGTACAATACAAAGAATCTGTTATTTATAGACTAGGGAAAATAACATCATGTAAACCCAAGACCCTGCAGATATTCTCCAAAATGTGGGCCCCATATGAAGTGTGGCAGGCCTCTGTGTGAACTAGGAAGCTATTTATATACTGCATATATTCTATATCACTTATGCATTATGATAGTTGGATACTTGACTGTCTCCGCTTTCGTTATCTTTGCGGCTAGCAGATCAGATAGGGATCACCTAGGAAAGGAGCACCAAATGGTTGGATATGCTAAAATGTTATATATTAACAAGGATATCTAGTGAAGATGGGCTAGGGGAGGGGAGGGTTTAGGGGTGGGAGGGAAGAAAAAAGTGAAGTATTTTGGTCAAGTCACTTAGACTCTGCACACATTAAGACAGAACATTATAACACTGTTCAATAGTTGCTGTATTGTTTGTAATTCGATGATTGTACACAAGTATTACTGTTTACGGCAACCAATTATGTATGACCGAATTTGTTCATGTTTTTGTTATACGAACTTCCAATAAAAATCATAATGGGAAAAAAAAAAAGAATTGCTAAATTTTACACTACTGCGAGTAAGGATTGCTGGTGGGGTTGTGGATCCGACGGATCTTAAGTCCATATGTGGTGGGTGTGTCCGAAAGTGGTTGGTTACTGGGAGAAGATTAAAAATCTCATTGCAGATAGTGTGGGTGCAAGTATTGAACTGGATCCAGCTTACGTTCTGCTGAGTATCCCACCCCCAGATGCTGATTCTCCCATGCCTTTTCTGGGTCAACAGGTGTTAATAGTAGCAGAGGGGGCATTAGCATATTCCTGGAAAGAACCACAGCTCCCTCTGTTGCAAAAAGTTACTCAGAGACTGCAGAAAGTGTATTACCTGAATCATCTTACTGCTAACCGGCATAAATGGTTGAAAAAATTTGAAAGATTGTGGCAATCTTTTATACAATGGCAGAATCAAAGCCTCCAGGGAACAGGGCAGTAAATTGGACGCCAGGTAGCAGCTAAATCCCCCCACACACTACCCGATTGATCTCTGAGTCATGGCATGAGGGTCCATGCACCCCTCACTCTGGTAAAGGAGTCAGTGGATAGGGCTACTTGTGTCTGTGTGCATAGACACTCACCATCAGAACCTCCAGACTCATCAACCACTGGAGGGATAGTCACTTTTCAGAAGTGTTAGAGTTCCTGGTGGACATGGATTGGAGCAGTATATCCCACTAGTCTTGGAGGGACCATTGAAGAATCTGCATTTGCAGATGAGTCAGAGAAATGACATGCATCATCGCAGCCATGTCATAAAACAAAGCGATCTTGCTGACATCCAGTCCTATTCTAAAATAAACCTAACAAGGCTCACCAAAACTCCAGTTCTTTTGACAGGAATAAACACCTGAACTGAGTTTATCCAGGCTCCTATGAAGAATATCCTTTGGGATGGTACCAAGTTAGATTTTGAGAAGTTGACCAGGAAACCCATGGATTGGAGAAGCTGGATGGTTGTGCTAATTGACTTGAGAGCGCCTGTTGGAGATGGGCCTATCATCCCAGTCATTCGAGTATGAGACTATGTAGATCCCCTGCCAATAAAGCTTAAGCCTGGGGCCAATTATTGACATCCCTAAGGCCCACTTTCCTGCTTCCTCCAGTTGGGGGGAAAGGGTTCAATCCTTTCTGCTGGAAAAGGTCCATATCACTAAGGACAAATATGTTCTGAGAATTGTGGAGTATGGCTACCGCTTGCATTTCTCTTGCCCTCTTCTGGCTCAATGGAGCTTATTTTTTTCTGCAATCATGTTATCTTAGTATTAAGTTCTGACACTTCTCAATCTGCTTAATTGTAGCTGGAAGTAACCTCTTTTCTTCAGCAGAAAGTGATATAGTGGGTTCTGTCATTGAAATGTGACTAGGGGTTCCTTTCCCAGTACTATGTAATCCTCAAGAAGTTAGTGGCGGTTGAGGCCCATCTTAGATTTGTGGATTCTGCCATTCATTCAACTGAGGGATTAGATGTGTGCTCCATTTGAAAGACATTTATGTGCACATTCCTATTCACCTCACCCATCAGAGGTTTCTCAGGTTCGAGATTGAGGGGCATGCACAAAGTGCTTCTGTTTGGACTCTTGGTGGCTCCAGTACCATTCACAAAGTATCTAGCAGTCATAGCTGCACAGATTTGTTGGCATTGAAAGTTGCTGTGTTTGCTACTGGGCCTTTAGCTGCTGCCTCTCCCTCTACTGACCTCTACCGAGTATTTGCTGTGGTAGAATAGGAAATGTTCAGTGGTGTTGGAAAGGGCAAAAGGGCTGCCTCTAGAAAAATTAACATTTGTAGGAGAATTAACATGGAGCAGGACCAGGTGGGTTTCCCGCTACCGAAGATAACTGCAGCATGGATTGATGCTTAATTGGAGCCACTGTCTCTTTCAGCTAGTCCCTGAATAAATACTCCTCCAATACTATATGGAATGAATCTCCAAGAATGAGAAATTGCAATCCAAACACTCTGTGACATTTGGTGGAAATCAAGTGAAAAACACACAGACAAGACTATTATACTATGCTGACTGCACACTAAGTTCTCATGAACCTCACTCTACCTTAGAGCATAGCCAAGGATTGTAAGCATCAGTCTGCCTTGTGTGTATATAATTTTTAATCAAGTTTTATTTGCATTCAAAAAATCTTATAAGTCCATAATGATCTTGAAGATGTGCTTGTCTTGACTTCGTTTAAACAATTGTGAACCTAACATTGCCACGGTGTTTCAAAATGCAGCTTCTGCATTAGGGGCACAAAATAGTAGCATTAGATGCTTTGAAAAATGTCCTATAAACTGATACATAATGAAGTTAGCAATAATTTGCTAAGAAACACATTAAAAGTATCAAGAACCATCATATAACTAAGGACTCTGATTACAGTAGCACTTGCAGCAGCTCTCTCAGTTGCTTCAGTAAGTGCAGTCAGCGTCTCTAAACATCACCAGTGCTGTAGAGGAAAGTGAGACTTTGTGGCTTTTTTTTTAAAGGGATAAAGACGGGACAGTCGCTGTCAGTCAAAGCACATAGGATTCCAAGTCTATCCAAATGAACAGCAAATTGTGCCATATACTCATTCATATGGTATTTTATTCAATGGATTTGCTCGATTCCATTGGGAGAAAACTGTTCAAAGTGAAAATTAAAAACTGCTCCAGACAGCTCCCCTCCACGTTGAGACGGCTGGATAATTTGCACTACATAATCTTAGAATAAATAACAGTGTTCCAAATAATGCTTGACTATGGGAGCTGAGATTTTGCTAGTATTTATATAACTAACGACAGTGTTCTGTCAGTCGCACGGCTTGTGTGGCCAATGTAAACCAGGGTGCATGGGCACTGAATACCATATATAACTGATCACATGTGACAATCCGAATAATGTGCACGCTTAACTGTATAAGCTGGAGCTGAGGTGAATCCAAGTGTCACCTGTCATCGTTACATCACATAAATCTCATCTTCAGCAGCCATAGTGGCCTTTAGCTTCTGTGTTGATGTCTATGGAGCTGCTCTGACCACCATGTCTCTGATGTTACAAACATGTGAAAAAAAAAATATGAGGTGGGCTTTTAAATGTGCTGTGCATTGCTAATATATGCCAATGTCTTTTGATGATCCCGGCAACTTCTCATGCAAGGTTTGAGTATTGTAACACACAGGTGACAGTATCTTTGAGAGAAGCAGCTCTGTATTAGAGTAATTGCGTGCAATCAGAATATTTGGCACGTAGGTATGCTCATCGAACTGCTTGGTTTAGAATAGGCTCTTGATAAAAAGCATCATCGTAGATCTTGTGATTGAATTTTGAAAGCAGTCATCTGTGAAATGATTCTCCTTAGACAGAAAAACCAACATGTAAGCCACACTTAAAAGATCGCAGGTGGTTGCTTTGATAATGTAAAAGATTGTTTCTTTCAATAGGTTTGCAATATAAATTGGTAATCAAGGATGAGCTGTGCCTATAAATGGTGGTATCTAAAAAGCGATGCTTTGTTTGTTGTAAGTTATCATGAGCCTTACGTTCTGAACTTGAAAATTTAGCCAACAATGGAACAATTGTAGATCTTTTTCTGCATCATGCCATAAGAAAATTTTTTTTGATATATATATATAAACAAGACCACATGATGGATGGACAGGCACAGCATTAGAGGTCAAGCCCTTGTAGGGACATAATGCCTGGACGGCCAGGCACAGCATTTGAGGATAGAGGTCAAGCCCTGATAGGGATGAAAAGCCTGGACGGACAGGCAGGCACAGCATTAGAGGATAGAGGTCAAGCCCTTGTAGGGACATAAGGCCTGGATGGGCAGGCACAGCATTAGAGGTCAAGCCCTTTTAGGACATAAGGGATGGGCAGTGGACACTGCAGACAGGCACAGCATTTGAGGTCAGGCCCTTGTAAATACCCAGAAGCTATTAACTGTACTTAATATTTAAGCACTTCAGCTGATAACAAAGGAACTTGAAGAGCTCCCAGAAATAAGAAAACTGCTACTCAAGTCCAAATCAACCTATATTGACTTTGTAGTCAACTATGGGAACACAGAGGATGAGCTAGAGTGCAACTATCACCAGTTTTCTATAGTACTAGAAACATTAATGTTGGCACCTAAGAAAGATTTAGGGAAAATGGCCCATATTATAAAGGTCATGAAAACTATTGAGCATATGAAATATGCAAGCTCCAAACATCTTAAGTCAGCTTTTTATGTTCTTACATTCCAAATGTTGCAAAACAGGAAAAAGAATATTCTGGAAAGAAGTGATGCACAAATACATGAAACTGAAATTAGAAATACTAGAACTAAACTCAGACAGGCACAGCGTTTGAGGTCAGGCCCTTGTAGGGATGTATGGCCTGGACAGTGGATGGACTGACACAGCGTTTGAGGTCAGGTACATGTGCTGATATTATCTGGAACATAGGAAGCAGTTGGAGCTGCTGCAAGGTTTTCAATTGCTTTTATTCATTTTGCCATTCACAGGGAAAATTTGGAAACCCAAGCAAAGGCATGTTTATTTTCAAAAACACTAACATTTCCATCAACTCTGGTGCCAGCCTTGAGTGGTGAGGGCTCATGATATCCCCTGTCATTGAAAATACAAGTTCACTGGGCACACTGGTTGGTGGACATGACAGATATTGCTGAGCCACTTTGGCTAGGTGTGGCCAGTCAGTGGACTTGTGTGCCCAATATGCCAGCAGATCTGTCTGCATGTCCTCTGTGGGCTCTGAGAGATACCGTGTCACTGACATTTGTGCTGGTGTCTCCATTGCTTGGGTGGACTGAGAGTTACTCATGCCAGCTGCTTTCTCTCTAGCCCGTAGCAAAACAGATAAGAACATAAGAAAATGCCATACTGGGTCAGACCAAGGGTCCATCAAGCCCAGCATCCTGTTTCCAACAGTGGCCAATCCAGGCCATAAGAACCTGGCAATTACCCAAAAACTAAGTCTATTCCATGTTACCATTGCTAATAGCAGTGGCTATTCTCTAAGTGAACTTAATAGCAGGTAATGGACTTCTCCTCCAAGAACTTATCCAATCCTTTTTTAAACACAGCTATACTAACTGCACTAACCACACCTCTGGCAACAAATTCCAGAGTTTAATTGTGCGTTGAGTAAAAAAGAACTTTCTCCGATTAGTTTTAAATGTGCCCCATGCTAACTTCATGGAGTGCCCCCTAGTCTTTCTACTATCCGAAAGAGTAAATAACCGATTCACATCTACCTGTTCTAGACCTCTCATAATTTTAAACACCTCTATCATATCCCCCCCCCCCTCAGTCGTCTCTTCTCCAAGCTGAAAAGTCCTAACCTCTTTAGTCTTTCCTCATAGGGGAGCTGTTCCATTCCCCTTATCATTTTGGTGGCCCTTCTATGTACCTTCTCCATCGCAATTATATCTTTTTTGAGATGCGGCGACCAGAATTGTACACAGTATTCAAGGTGCGGTCTCACCATGGAGCGATACAGAGGCATTATGACATTTTCCGTTTTATTCACCATTCCCTTTCTAATAATTCCCAACATTCTGTTTGCTTTTTTGACTGCCGCAGCATACTGAACCAACGATTTCAATGTGTTATCCACTCTGACACCTAGATCTCTTTCTTGGGTTGTAGCACCTAATATGGAACCCAACATTGTGTAATTATAGCATGGGTTATTTTTCCCTATATGCATCACTTTGCACTTATCCACATTAAATTTCATCTGCCATCTGGATGCCCAATTTTCCTGTCTCACAAGGTCTTCCTGCAATTTATCACAATCTGCTTGTGATTTAACTACTCTGAACAATTTTGTGTCATCTGCAAATTTGATTATCTCACTCGTCGTATTTCTTTCCAGATCATTTATAAATATATTGAAAAGTAAGGGTCCCAATACAGATCCCTGAGGCACTCCACTGTCCACTCCCTTCCACTGAGAAAATTGCCCATTTAATCCTACTCTCTGTGTTTCCTTGTCTTTTAGCCAGTTTGCAATCCACGAAAGGACATCGCCACCTATCCCATGACTTTTTACTTTTCCTAGAAGCCTCTCATGAGGAACTTTGTCAAACGCCTTCTGAAAATCCACGTATACTATATCTACCGGTTCACCTTTATCCACATGTTCATTAACTCCTTCAAAAAAGTGAAGCAGATTGGTGAGGCAAGACTTGCCCTGGGTAAAGCCATGCTGACTTTGTTCCATTAAACCATGTCTTTCTATATGTTCTGTGATTTTGATGTTTACAACACTTTCCACTATTTTTCCTGGCACTGAAGTCAGGCTAACCAGTCTGTAGTTTCCCGGATCGCCCCTGGAGCCCTTTTTAAATATTGGGGTTACATTTGCTATCCTCCAGTCTTCAGGTACAATGGATGATTTTAATGATAAGTTACAAATTTTTACTAATAGGTCTGAAATTTCATTTTTTAGTTCCTTCAGAACTCTGGGGTGTATACCATCCGGTCCAGGTGATTTACTACTCTTCAGTTTGTCAATCAGGCCTACCACATCTTCTAGGTTCACTGTGATTTGATTCAGTCCATCTGAATCATTGCCCATGAAAACCTTCTCCATTACGGGTACCTCCCCAACATCCTCTTCAGTAAACACCGAAGCAAAGAAATCATTTAATCTTTCCGCGATGGCCTTATCTTCTCTAAGTGCCCCTTTAACCCCTCAATCATCTAACGGTCCAACTGACTCCCTCACAGGCTTTCTGCTTCGGATATATTTAAAAACGTTTTTACTGTGAGTTTTTGCCTCTACAGCCAACTTCTTTTCAAATTCTCTCTTAGCCTGTCTTATGGGCAACATGCCTTTCGTGTACTGGAGGAGGAGGAGGTACTAACTGTCGCTGACAGAGTGCTGCTCCTGCTTGGGCTAGCACAACTCTCTGAAGTGCCTGCTGTTTCCTCCTCTGTTTCATGCCTAATCTGTCTCTGCTTATGGCACTCCTGTTCACGGACTTTTGCTAACAGCAGGCCTTCACAAATGAGAGACAATTGGATTGTAGGGCGAGTTTCCCTTTCACATGGGGATCACAGACTCTGGCAAGCATGTATGTCTGGTCTTCTGTTAAAGGCCTTAATCTCTCTCGCACCTGCTTCTGCAAAAAGTCCAGACAATGCAGCACCTCTGTCATTCCCTCTTCCTGTTTAAAGCCCTCCAAATTTTCCTCCAGAAAATTAACTATAGGGATGATGTCAGCCAAGGTGGCACTTCTGGAACTCAGCTCCTCCGTGACATCCTTGAAGGGCTGCAGGATATTTACCAGCTGACTCATGACTAACCGATCATGATTCCCTAGGGGATTATGCACACCTATGTCCATTGAACCAGAAAGTTCATGAAAGAGTGTCTGCAGCTCCACTAACCTCTGCAGCATCATAAAGGTGGAATTCCACGAGGTGGCAGTGTCTTGAATGAGACGCTTGCGAGGCATGTCCAAATCAGTCTGCTTTTGTCGGAGAACCTGCCCCGCCTTCACACTTCTGTGGAAGTGCGCTACTATGTTCCTGCACTTGTGTATTAACGTATGCAGGTATTCATTCTCTTGGTGATTGGACTCCAACCCCAGAGCTGACTTCACTACCAGGTGCAGAGTGTGTGCAAAACATTGGATGTTCTGAAAGCGCCCGTCGTATATTGCCTTTACCATGTTTGCACCATTGTCTGTGACAAAGAACCCTGCCTGAGGATTCCTGTCTCGCTGGTGTAGTTGCCAGCCCATCAGCATCTGTCTGATGCATGGGCCTCGTCCATCAGGTGAGTGTACAGTAAAGCCCACCTCCACCCTGATACTTGTTCACTAATAGAGCTGCTGCCTGCCCCTGCCTCAGTCAGGTCCCACCAGTGTGCTATCAGGGAGAGGTAAGTGTGCAGCATTCATGGCGGTCCAGATATTGCAGGTGAAATGCATACTCCCCTGTGCCTTAGCTAGCAGCGCTTGGATGCAACTGCAACACTGGTTGGACAGGCTGGGGATGACCTTTCTGCTAAATTCTGGAGGGGACTTTGTAATTTGGAACTAAGACCTTCAGCAAATGCTTGAAACCCACATTCTCCACTATCTGCAAGGGCTGGTCATCAAGGGCATTCATTTCTCCAATGCTCCTGGTTATAACCTTTGAGGCTGCCTGCCTCCTTCCTCGGGATAGCATTACCGAACACCACCCCATTTCCTCCATGGTGGGTTGTCGCTTCTGCCACATGGCAGGGGCTGCTGGTCTGCCACCTGACTGCTAGAAGGGGCTGAGGGCGTGGGGTGACTCTGCTCCTTTTCAATCACTTTACACTGCCTGGAAAAAGGGGTCCCCTGACTGGTACTGCCACCATCCCCAGATGGCAGTACTGTTGTTGGGTGTTGCCTCTTCATATGATGCATCATGCCAAAATTAGATGTCCCATTTGCTTGCCTCTGCTAATAGCCCTGGCACTGTAATTGCACCAAGCAAAATGCGGATCCTCCGTCACTTTAAAGTGGCTCAAGATCACAGATTTCTTTCGTTATCCCTTCTCTATAGCCTTCGGGGTGGATGCTGGCACTGGAGCTGAAGTAGTGGGTACACCCTGAGAAGCAATGCCAGGGGCATCAGTCACACACTGTGCCTGCGCTGACTGCTCTTTCTCCTCATCATCATGTTTCATCTCGCCCCTGCAGCACTGAAGTGGAGGCTAAGACAGGACTAACTAAACCTTCTAAACCTTCTTCAGCTATTACTTCTTCCATTTCTGATGATGAGAATCCCACACAAGATGAGTCTTCATCAGAATCATAAGCAATAGTGCCTGCGCTACATTGTCAACGCTAAGTCAAGTCTGCTGTCGCACTGCTGCTTTTGGGTGTCGCCCTTTAGTCTTGCATGGCTCAGCCACCCCCTCCCTCACCTCCAAAACTACAGGGTCAGAAACAGGTGGTGGCGATGCATCATCTTTAAATTTCATTTTATTCCCAGATGGAACTGCCTGCCCCTCCAGAGATTTTAGATTGGAACAGGTCCTAACTTTAATGGGGGACTGGCACTGCCTTTTGAAGTGCCTCCTCTGCCAGTCCCAATCACTTGACCATGCCTAGCTTCCCTGCCATTATGGATTTAATGTCACTGCCTACTAGGGATTTCAATTAACAGAATTATTTCCAAAAGAGGCCCACTGGGGATTTGGCTTCAGAGAGCACCGCTGTCCCAATATAGGTGAGTCTGCAAACCGCCCCCAGGCCCACGAGGCTGTGCCTGGATGTACACTAAAACTGGGACCGCTGTATGTGCACACACCAAGCTTGTAACTACAAAAGAGGCCCACTGGGGATTTGGCTTCAGAGAGCACTGCTGTCCTAATATATGTGAGTCTGCAAAACTGCCCAGTGCCCACTGATGCCCAGTGAGTGCACTCTCTTCTTGGCTTAAAAGAACACAAAGAGACAGCCTGAGTTCAATAAAAAAAACAAAACAACAAACACCCTGCAGTTAAATAAAAAGGATGGCTTGCTTGGCACAGCAGCAAAAACGAAGTAATATCTTTTTCAATGGAAAATTCTATCAAAATAGCTAGCAATTGAATACAGATTTGAGACAGCAAAATTGCTTACCTTGTAATAGGTGTTATCCCAGGACAGCAGGATGTAGTCCTCACATATGGGTGATGTCACTGACAGAGCCCTATCACGGAAAACTTTCTGTCAAAGTTTCTAGAAACTTTTGACTGGCACACTGAGCATGCCCAGCATGCCATGATATTCTCAGCCACAGGGGTCTCCCTTCAGTCTCGTATGTAGCAATAAGCTTTAGCAAAAATAAAACAAAACGTATCTGACCCAACTCCGCGGGGTGGCGGGTGGGTTTCGTGAGGACTACATCCTGCTATCCTGGGATAACACCTATTACAAGGTAAGCAATTTTGTTTTATCCCAGGACAAGCAGGATGCTAGTCCTCACATATGGGTGACTAGCAAGCTAGAGGCTGAGTCATTTTGTAGTGAAGCAACACTGAAGTATTGTTGGTGAAAATGAGGCAGCCGGAGATCACAGCAGGTTGGATGTAGAAGGAGTTGGGATTATACTGGAAACAAGTTCTTTAAGACAGATTGTCCGTAGGCTGAATCTTGTCGTCTTTCTTTGTCCAAACAGTAATGAGCTGCAAAGGTGTGAAGAGAACTCCATGTTGCCGCTTTACATATGCCAAGAATTGGCACTGAACGATAGTGTGCTACTGAGGTTGACACTGCTCTTACTGAATGCGCCTTTACTTGCCCTTGGAGAGGAAGGCCTGCTTTTTCATAACAGAATTCTATGCAATCTGCTAGCCAGTTGGAGAGAATATGTTTGCCCACTGGATTACCCGGTTTGTTTGGATCAAAAGATACAAAGAGTTGAGTGGATTTCCTGTGGACTGCAGTGTGGTCTAAGTAATATGCTAGCACACGTTTACAGTCCAAGGTACGTAAGGCCCTTTCACCTTGGTGAGAGTGAGGTCTTGGGAAGAATGTGGGCAAAACTATGGATTGGTTCAAGTGGAATTCCATAACTACCTTGGGGAGGAATTTTGGATGTGTCCGGAGAACCACTCTGTCATGTAGGAATTTTGTATAGGGTGACTACGTGACAAGTGCTTGTAACTCACTAACCCTTCTAGCCGATGTAATGGCTATGAGGAAGATAGTCTTCCATGTGAGAAATTTAACATCACAGGAATTCATGGGTTCAAAAGGAGAATGCATGAGCCTTGTTAAGACCAGATTCGGGACCCATTCTGTGACTGGTGGCCATATTGGTGGTTTAAGGTGAGTTAAACCTCTCATAAATCTACTGACAAGAGGTTGTATGGATATTGGTGCATCTCCCATCTTGTTATGGTAAGCCGAGATTGCACTTAAATGTACTCGTACAGATGAGGTCTGGAGACCAGAGTCTGAAAGATGGCATAAGTAGTCTAGCAGAGAAGGTGTGGGGCAGAAGAAAGGGTCAATGTTCTTTTGCATGCACCACAAAGTAAATCTTTTCCATTTCGAAGAATAGTTCTTTCGTGTGGAAGGTTTACGTGAAGCTATAAGCACTTGAGAGACAGTTGAAAGATGGAGTGGTTGTAAGATCAAGCTTTCAACATCCATGCTGTCAGGGATAGGGACTGAAGGTTGGGATGGCGCAACCTGCCCTGATCCAGAGTTATGAGATTGGGAGCTACACCCAGGTGAATTGGTTCTCTGATCGAGAGGTCTAGAAGTATGGGAAACCATACTTGTCGAGGCCAATACGGGGCTATGAGTATCATGGACCCCTTGTCCTGTTGTAGCTTCACTAGAGTTTTGGTTATGAGCGGTATTGGAAGATATGCATATAGAAGGCCTCAGTTCCTAGGGCGAGCAAAGGCATCCTTGGCTGGCTGGTGTTTCTGCCTGTGCAGAGCACAGAACCTGTCCACTTTGTGATTCAGGTGTGATGCAAAGAGGTCTATTGTCAGTGGACTTCACCTAAGATAAGTGTAACTGACAATGATAGCTTCATGAGAAGAATCAAAACAATAACATCAAGTTACCTAATGATTATAAAGCCTTATAACTTATAGGGCTTACCAGCACGATAGCCATAAATTTAAAAATTGGCATCGTATGAAGGTTTACTTGATTCTCAATGAGTTCTCCCATATAGCAAGTTTGTGACTTATATGTAGCTCTGATAGGTTGCATTCTGGTCTCCTTGCCAACCTGTCTGACCACTCTATGACAGGGCAGTGAGGTCACTTATGACTCACAGGAAAGGGCTAGTTTTTGCTATCACCTATTTCAAACGGCCACTAAGAAATCACTGCAAGCCAAAAGACTGAAACTAATATATGTTATGTTGTATTTGTGGGGGATCGCGATGCGTTTCGCGAACCCACGAATACAACGAATAGGCACTATTGCGGATTGCCAATGCATTGAAAACAAATGCACATCCCTAGTTGTTATACTGTATTGTTCAGAAGAGTGGTTACCGATATTGATTTGTTGTGTGTGACCGGATAGAAATGAGGAGAACCAATTTAATACTGTTTCAGTGATTCCTATTGCTTGTAGTACGGCGAGAAGGATCTTATGATCTAGAGTATCAAATGTAGCAGAAATATCCAAACACACCATGATGTTCTTTCGTGTGGAAGGTTTACGTGAAGCTATAAGCACTTGAGAGACAGTTTCTCTGCTCTGCAAGCCAGGATCCAGGGCTTGGATTAAGCTGTTTCCTGCACCCAGCCCTCCATTGGACCCTCTCCTCCTCCTCCACCTCGTGGCTGTTGACCCCTCCCCCAGCTGGAAGACTGCCCTGCTTCTAACGAATGTGCTTTTAAATCTCCGTACAGGTACTTGCCTTTCTTTTCTCTGCTCTGCAAGCCAGGATCCAGGGCTTGGATTGAGCTGTTTCCTGCACCCAGCCCTCCATTGGACCCTCTCCTCCTCCTCCACCTCGTGGCTGTTGACCCCTCCCCCAGCTGGAAGACTGCCCTGCTTCTAACGACTCCGCTTTTAAATCTCTGTGCTGGATGCTAAGACCCATATTGATGACATCACTTTTGAGCGACACAAAAAAGAGTCATCTATAAAAATCTAACCTGGTCAAGCGTCACGCGCCTAGCGTCACGCGCCGAAGGAGCGCGACAAAGGGGCCTGCCCCTTTGAGCGCCCCTTCGAGCAGCCCCTGCAGACAGCCCAGAAGGACATAGATGTGGCTCCCTGCACGCTCGGACATCTCTAAGCATTACCACCGCACCGCTTTCTCGGAATGAAGAGTGAAACTCCCGAATGACCAGCCCAAGCAATACCAGGCTAAACAAAAATTCCTTTCCCGTATTGAGGGATCCTTCCTCTAAATGTTTGATGGTTTCCACCAACCTCTCACATGACTATGATAATAGCTGGTTCGTCCATTATCCTCCTAACAGCAAGTAACCTAATTGGTTATTTTGAAACCAATGTGAACCCTCATAAGTCACCTAACCCTTCCCTATGTGTAGAGAAACGTACGCTGTAACTTACCATATTCCATCTGTACTTTATTCTTTCAGAAAACGCTAACCACATCCTGCCACGATAGTACCCTATCCATCACCTTACATCTCCTCCTTATCAGACCACTGAAAGGAGCTTGAATCTTAACCGCTACCCATAGCACAAGCACCCTCTACCCTTTCAACGACCCACCTCCCCCCTCCTGAAATGTGTCTCCCCACTATACCCATCATACACTACCCCATGCGAAGGATTGTCCACCCAACACACAATCACACCCTCACACAACATAAATCACTAGTGCCCATCATGATCACACCCCTCACACAACTATTGGGTCTGGCCACCCTAGCCATCACCCTCTGCAACGCCCAATCAATCATAAAGAAAGCACCAATCCTACAAGACCTACTCACAGACACCAGCCCTGATATCTGTGCCATTACTGAATCATGGCTAAAGAACTCAGACCAGGTCTTCATCAACCAACTCCCAACACAGACATACGACATCTTCTCCATCCCTAGGCCCAAAAATAAAAGAGGAGGTGGCATTCTCCTTGCCGCCAAGAAATACCTGCACCTCAAACTACAGACCAACTCCCCCTCCCCCCCGAGACTCGAGATTGGGCTCTTTAAATCTAAAACCCTGCAGGTCTGCCTCATCTACGCCCCCCCCGGCATTCTGGAACAGGACCCGTCCCCCCTCATTGAATACATTACTAACAATATAAAGCCAGACACCCCAGCAGTAATACTCGGAGATTTCAACCTCCACGTAGACATCCACCCCCCTCACCACATCCTGCGAAACCCTACTTGTCTCTCTCAAAGCCCTGGGCTTTAAACAGCTCATCACCAATCCCACGCACAAAGCTGGGCACACACTCGACCTCCTTTTTGCTAATACTAGCTTCTCTACACCCCATGCACCAATCACCACACCCATCCCCTGGTCCGACCATTGCCTCATCAACGCCCAGCTCAACATCAACACCAACATAAATGCCTCCAACACCAAATCACACAAAAAGACAATTTCCTACCATAGACCATGCTCCTCAGAAGAACTCTCCCAAGCCTTCAATAACGTAAGTGAAAACCTCGACCTCACCAACCCAGATAATGCTCTCCTGTCATGGGATAAGCTTACTGCTGACATAGCCAACAACATCTGCCCCACCATCCACAAAGTAATAAACCCCAACCAAACAGAAAGAAAACCATGGTACACCTGTGAACTCAAAAAATTAAAACAAGACCTTAGAGCCAAAGAACGCTCCTGGCGAAAACAACCCACCCCCACACTCAAAGTAGCCTACAAACACACCCTACACCTATACCGACAAGCAACACTCCACGCCAAACGTGACTTCTATGCAGCAAAAATTCACAGCTACAAATTCAACCCTACCGCCCTATTCTCCTATGTAGCAGAACTCACAAAGTCCACCACTCCTTCCCCCCAGGAAGATAATAGCATAGAGAAATGCAATAAACTAGCAGATCACTTTAAAAACAAAATCACCAACATTCTCAATCGTCTCCCCCCCAAACCCACTCACATCGACCTCCCACCCACCACCAACAACATTAACCTCACATCCCTTGATCTCACCACTACGATGGAAGTCAACGCCATCCTAAAAAAGATGCGGCCAGCCACCCACATCGCCGACAACATCCCATCTAAACTCCTCCTCACTATCCCTTCCGTCATAGCAAGACCGTTAGCGGATATCATAAACTGCTCCCTTACCTTCGGGACGGTTCCCGACCCGCTTAAACTCGCCATCGTAAAGCCCCTACTAAAAAAGCCCACCCTCGACCAAAATGATCCAGCAAACTACAGGCCCATCTCCAACCTACCTTTTATTTCTAAAATTCTGGAGAAAGTGGTCAACACACAACTTACCGACTTCCTAGAAGATAACAATATCCTCCACCCCGCCCAGTACGGCTTTCGCAAAAACCGAAGCACGGAAAAGCTCCTACTTGCAATAACAGACACCATCCTAAAAGGCATGGACCACGGCCAATCATACATTCTAGCCCTCTTAGATATCTCAGCAGCTTTTGATACGGTGAACCACAAAATCTTAATATCACGCTTAGCAGAGATAGGCATCTCTAACACAGCCCTATCATGGTTCTCCTCCTACCTTGACCACAGAAAGTACTTAGTCAAACTTGATAAATCCGAATCCACACACATTCCTCTTTCACAAGGCGTACCCCAGGGCTCCTCCCTTTCCTCCACCCTCTTTAACATCTACCTTCTCCCTCTTTGCCACTTATTATCCAAACTGGGACTAAAATTCTTCTTGTACGCTGACGACGTACAAATACTTATCCCCATCCAAAACTCCCTCAACGAAACCCTGCACTTCTGGGAGACATGCCTCACATCTATCAACGCCCTCCTTTCCAACCTACACCTTGCACTCAATACTTCAAAAACTGAAATCCTAATTATTACTAATCAACCCAGCTTATCCATTCACCAACTGCAACAGAACACTTCACAAAATCTCACACCTCCGTCCACTGTCAGAGATCTAGGAGTTCTCTTAGATACACAACTTAGCTTCAAATCCCACATCAAATCACTCCTAAAAGGGGGCTTCTATAAACTCCAAACCCTCAAAAAACTTAAGCCTCTCCTCCACGCACATGACTTCCGTACCGTTATGCAAACCACTATACTATCAAAACTTGACTATTGCAACTCACTGCTAATAGGCCTTCCAGCTTCCACAATCAAACCCCTCCAAATCTTACAAAATGCCATGGCTCGCATCCTTACAAACTCAAGAAAGACTGATCATATTACTCCTATATTACAAAACCTCCACTGGCTACCAATCACCTATCGCTCTCAATACAAAACACTTACTATCATACATAACACGCTATATAAAAATAACTCCCCCTGGATCGAAGATATGCCACACTTCCACCAGGCCAACCGTCCTACCAGAAACTCCCTTGCGGGCACCCTCCACACCCCTTCACTCAAAATTGCTCACCTCACAAACACCAGAGCGAGAGCCTTCTCCATCGCCGGCCCCACCCTTTGGAACTCCCTCCCCACCGAGCTCCGACTAGAACCTTCACTTAATCAAGTCAAAAAAGGAATCAAGACCTGGTTATTTAAACAGGCCTATCCCAACGCCTCTCAACCCTAGCATTTGACTTCTCCTCAACACTCATTATTTCCCTCTCCCTAGTACAGTGTCCCCCCGCCCCCCTACACACCCTCCCTCCCTCACCACCCCATCCATTTTATGGCTTCCTGATATTCAGTCACCACCTCTCCTTCCCATCGCCACCACCTGCCCCCTTGTACAGTTCCTACCCCACCCCGCCTCCCCTATGCGCTTCATCCCCCACCCCTCGCTACCCCCCCACTCTGTCGCCTCTTGTATATAATTAATTTATGTCCAACCTGGTTAACCACATGTAATCTCATTTAATAACTGTGGCGCCCGTTGGCTCTACAGTAAAGTTGTCACCTTTTAACTTCCTATCCTTCCTCCATCTATCATTGTAATTTCCTTTCTCAGTTGTCTGTAAACCGACATGATGTTTTTTTTTTTTTACGAATGCCGGTATATAAAAGTTATAAATAAATAAATAAATAAATAAATGATGTAATCTGTGTTATTATCAAAGCCTCGGGTACCCACTTCATCTAATAATCCATGAATCTCGTGTTGTAATTGTAAAGTGGGATCTACATGGAGAAAAGAGTAATACCTTGTTTCTAATTGTCTATTCAGCTCTTGTTTAGATCACCACCATTTATTCCAAGACTAGTGCAAGTTATCCAGAAGTCTCAGTGTGGAAGGGATATAGCTGTTAATCTCAATTGTCAGGAGCAGTTTTGGATTTTCACTTTGAACACAATTCAAAAGGGCCTAGAAACAGGATACAAGTCTATACCATGTAATAGAACAGTAACTGTCAAGGAAGGATATTTGACCAATAAAGCAGTATCTTTGTGTTATGCTTATTTTGAGATAAAGTATCATTTATTACCTAGGATAGAAGCTCCTTTAGGTGGGCAGGAACCATGTAAGCATTTGTTGATCCCTCAAAACTTGTTTCACTAGGGTCTTGGCACAGGCATAGAGCTTTCCTTTAGCAGGCCATCAGGGAATTCATAACACTCTTGCCTATATTAAACAGCAGTTCTGCTGGCCCAACATTTACTGGATTAGAAGCCAGAAATGTCCGATCAGGAATCTTTATTATATGGAGACATATCTTAAACAAGCCCGACTCAGGCAGAGTTTTGCCCTTTACATTGGGGCTGCTTCAGGGGCTAGAATAAACAGACAACATATATCTCAACAACAATGACAAATAAAAATAATCCAAATCATAACAACATTACACATAAAGAAGACATATATAATGATAACATAAAATAGTGATGTAAGATTTGATACTAATAAATAGTGCTCAAAACCTTTATAGCATCATCATTTAATGAGGAATGAAATTATGCTCTTGATTTTACCTGTATATAATCAAACATTTGGGGTCTGAAAGTTTACTCAGATTATATCTGATGGTCGGAAAAGGTATATAATAAAACAAATAATACGAAAAGAAGTAAGAAAGTAAAAAAAAAAAAAAAAAGATATGACTGAAAAACTACTGGTATTAAAACATGTGCACTGGTCAGGTATTGCTTAGGTAGGAATTAAAAATTGAAATCCCAGTTATAAATTAAAAATATGCATACAATATAAGCCTGTGGGGTACATATGTTTAAAAATTACAATTAAAAAGGTATATTGCCCAAGATGTATCTACTCAATTAGAATAAAAAATAATACCTCAGTGCTATAGTGACAGAATGTCCTCTGCTTCAATCACAAGAAAAATAAGTTGGTAAATCTGGCTCAATGTCACACTAAAAAGCAAAACAAAAAAATTTCTTTTGAAAGCAACAATTATTTCTGTTCAAGATGCAAGTGATGTAGTAAAGCCAGCTGTGGCAATTTTTACCCTATCGGGCATGCTTTAAAATAAATACTCTAACATCCATGGTATAAAAAACTTGAAGAGCTCAAAAGAAAAATCAATTACTTACATTAGCTCAGCACTGCCGCGGCACAGATTAGTCTCCGCTCCGATCGTAAGGTTAGAGTGGTTGAACCAGACTCTCTAAAAATGCTAAAAATTGCACCAAAATCAACCAATAAAAATTGTGGGGGGGGGGGGGGGGGGGGGGGGCTAAAAAGTCCCCGTATGTGACAGAGCCACGGTACTGGCTACCCATAATAAAAAATTGAAAATGTAAACCAAGATTCTGTGAATCTAAAAAATATAAATAAATGCATCGGGAGGTTTTACATTAAAACGGTGAGAGCAGGCACTAAAAAATGCTGACAGCTGTGCTGGAAGAATGTCAATTAAAATTCATCTGAAAAATCATGCATGATATGATTCTAAAAAAAATGTCAGACAGTGGGAATCTAAAATTGAAAGTGGAAAAAGGGGAAACTAAATAAAGATAAAAGTAAAAAAAAAGTAAATGTAGCTAAATAAGATTATGTATAAAAAGTTAAAAATAAAATTAAAAAATGTGACCCTTATAAAATGTAATAAAATACAAGAAATAGTAAGAACCAGTAATAAAATAATAAATGGGGCAATGAATTAAAATGAAATTAAAAAGTGTGTGTATAAAAATGCATGAATAGGGCATGATTAAAATGCAAAAGAATAAAATAATCAGGTAATAGATACATATGATTAAAAATATAATAAAATAAGGATAAAACTAAACATGTGTGTGTGAAATTAAAAGGATGTGAATTAAAAATACGACCAAATAAAAAAAATAAAAACACTGATTAAAAATTATAAATTGAACAAGAATAAAAACATGTTAGACAATAATGTAAAAACAAAAATAAAAATAAAAAATAGGAAAGAAAATGGAAAGTCAAATTTAAAACATCTCAACAGACCATCTATAAATATCTGAATACTAAACAAGATTTAAAAAGATAAAAAAGAAGAAATGAAAGCCCAAATATTGAAGACATCTCAACAGTCCTCCTATGAAAACTTAAATACTGGGTAAAAACAAGAACATAATGAACGCATATGCCAGAATTGTACAATGTTCACAGGAACACAGAATAATCCTATATCTAAGTTTAAACTATTCGGTTCCATTGTCATGAACTCAAATATATACTTCTGTTCTAATTGTAAAAGTAAATTATCCAGATCACCTCCTCTCCAATTTGGAATGGGTTGTTGTAATACACAGAAATTATACTCATTGAACTTATGATTTTTCTCTAAAGTGTGTGAAACTAAAGGTTTGGATTCAACTCCTCTTTTTATGCTGCTTTTATGCTCAATAATTGTCTTGTTGAATCGTCTAATGGTTTTCCCAATATACATTTTGTTGCAGGGGCAAATGACAGCGTAAATTACGCCTTTGCTTTTGCAGTTAGTAAATGATTTAAGCTTGAAATCTTTGTTTGAACCAGGGATCTGGACAGTGGTTGCCTTCATATTTACACAACAAAACTGAACAGTTACCACAAGGGCGATGGCCCGGTGGTCTCGTCTTTATGGCTTGTTACCGGTAATGCAGAAGCAGATACAAATTCTTTGATTTTTTTTCTCTTTTGTTAGCAAACATTAGGTTTCTTTCCTTTAAAACATGGTAATAATTGTAAAACTGGCCAATGTTTCTTCAAGATATTGGTAATATGAAATGACGTGTGTATACGTAATAAGACAAACAATTCGGTCATTGGATTTTTTACATTTGTGTATCAGCAGCTCATTTCTGTTTGCAATGGAAGCTTTGTTGTAACCTGCTAAAATATTTCTCTTAGGGTATGACTTTTCAAGGAATCTGTTAGTGATTTCTTCAGATCTAATTTGACATGTTTTTTTCAATCACCATATTATCTCTTCAATCTTAAAAATTGAGAATAAGGTAAGTTCTTCTGTAAAGATTTATTGTGACAGCTTACGTAATGCAATAATTTATTAGTATCCGTGGGTTTTCTATAAATGTCTGTTGTAAAAGATCCATTCTTAAAAATGACTAAAACATCTAAAAACGGGATACTATTGGAATTAAAATCTATAGAAAATTTAAGATTGGAATCCAAAGTGTTCATCCACTCATGGAACAACCATAAAGTGTCAATGCTGCCTTTCCAAATTATAAAAATATCATCAATGTATCGCTTACAACAAAGAATGTTCTGCCTAAAATCATGTTCGGTTAAACAATTTCTCAAATCTTGCTACATATAAATTTGCCACTGATGGGGCCATGGGTGAGCCCATGGCTACTCCTTTTGTCTGCATTAACAACCTGTTATAAGCAAAGAAATTTTGTGTCAATGAGATTTGTTTAAGTTCCATTAAAAATTGATTTGGTATTCTGGTATGTGTATTGTGGTCTGAAAGTTGGTGAGAAATGATGTCTAGAGCTGTATCCTGTGGGATGTTAGTACATAGTGACTCTATATCCATTGTTACCATTAAAATGTCTTCTTCAAGATTGTTAAAATCATTTAAAAAAGTAATAAAATGTGCAGAATCTCTGATATAAGACGGGATCTTTTCAATATGTGGTTTTAAAAAGTTATCTTAAAAAACTGAGTGTGGTTCAAGGAGTGATCCATTCGCTGAGATGATAGGCCTACCAGGGGGATCTGCCATAGATTTGTGAATCTTTGGGAGGACATATATGGTTGGTAATATGGGGTGCTTAACAGTTAAAAATTCAAACTCTTCGTTGGTGAGACATCCTCCTTTAGCTATTGATAATAAATTATCAGTCTTTTTTTTATTTTAGTGGTTGGGTCTTTATCGAGCTTTTGGTAAAACGTACTATCAGATCAATTTCTTTGATATAATTTTGTCTGTCCATGACTACTACACACCCTCCTTTATCTGCCACTTTAATAACAATATCTCGATCCTTACCAAGTGCTGTCAGTGCTGTCCTTTCTTGAAATGTCATTGTAATACCTCTTCTTTTAATTACATTTTTGTTCTGCTGTTTCCAAGTCATGTAAAATTAGGTTTTCATAAGTCTGAATAATTGGGTTAGTAGTATTGTTCGGTATCCATTTACTGGGTTTCTTGACTATCGAAATTTCTTGATTAGTAGATACTTTATCTGAAAACACATCTATAATCTTCAGCTTCCTGGTACATTTAAATAGTTCAATACGTTTTTTAAAAGCATTGTATGTTGGTGTTGGAACAAATGAAAAACCTTTCTGAAGTGCTTTTTCCTCGTGTACTGGCAGGATATGGGATGAGATATTAATGATGGTATTGTTTTTCTTAGGGTGTGGTATCTCTAATCCTGAAGTGTTCATACTGATTGTTGTATTGATTGTATTGCTGGTAATAAGGATTTCTCCCTCTTGCTCTCCCTCTCCATGTTCCTCGTCCCCTTAAAAAAAGACTATCCCATTTTTTATAAGGCAAATCATCCTTAACAGAATCTTTCCTCCATAATTTACCTACTTCATATGCTCTTGTCTCGGGTCTACTTTTGATACCTTGTATGTCATGACTGTTTATCGGAAAACAAAGGTGCTGACGGATCTATTTCTATATCAGTGTTACTGCAAATTCTTTTGGCGTTCCTATCTACATTTGGACTTTCGTGCACCCGTTTGTCTTTCCTGCTATCAATAAATACCTGATTATTTTCTTTTGTTCGCTGGTATGTTTTGTTATTCCTGAAAACTGTTTTGTTTAGTAATTGCCAATTGTAAACTATTATTTTTATAGTCAGTTTCATCGCATTTGAACTTTTCAAATTTGCTTTCTTTCAATTTGCGTGTGAAGCAAAGTGCTCTTCAATTTTTCTTCTCTTTTTTTGGAAGTCTTTATAATCAGTATCATCAGGTCCAGTGAACACTTATTCAGTATCATGTCCCAGGATATCATAAATTCAGTATCCTCTTTGAACATGCTGGGTGGTTTATTGACTCTTAAAAACCTCTAGGTATCCGCTTGTATCTGCAGTAATCTAGAAGGGTAGAAGCATGGAGATTACTTCTGATGAGACTTTTGCTGATGTTAATAGCTGCTTTCAAAATAAATTTTTTTGTTTTGCTTTTTAGTGTGACATTGAGCCAGATTTACCAACTTATTTTTCTTGTGATTGAACTGAATAGACAATTAGAAACAAGGTATTACTCTTTTCTCCCTGTAGGTCCCACATTACAATTACAACACGAGATTCATGGATTACTAGTTGAAGTGTGTTCCTGAGGCCTCGATAACAACACAGATTACATCATGGTGTTTTTGGATATTTCTGTGGCATTTGATACTCTAGATCATAAGATCCTTCTCGCCGTACTACAACCAATAGGAATCATTGAAACAGTATTAAATTGGTTCTCCTCATTTCAATATAGGTAACAACTCTTCTGAACAATACAGTATAACAACTTTGATAAAATGAGGAAAAATAGAAAAAACTGCAAGGAGAAGCTACAAAGGTAAAAAGTATGCAAGAGGTGTGGTCATTGTTAAAAAATACCATCCTAGAAGCACAGTCCACATGTATTCCACACATTAAGGTGGAAAGAAGGCAAAATGATTACCAGCATGGTTAAAAGGGGAGGTGAAGGAAGCAATTTTAGCCAAAAGATCTTCATTCAAAAATTGGAAGAAGGATCCAACAGAAGAAAACAGGATAATGCATAAGCGTTGGCAAGTTAAATGTAAGATATTGATAAGACAGGCTAAGAGAGAATTTGAAAAGAAGTTGGCTGTAGAGGCAAAAACTCACAGTAAAAACTTTAACAAATATATCCAAAGCAGAAAGCTTGTAAGGGAGTCAGTTGGACCGTTAGATGATCGAGGGGTTAAAGGGGCACTTAGAGAAAATAAGGCCATTGCGGAAAGATTAAATGGTTTCTTTGCTTCGGTATTTACTGAAGAGGATGTTGGGGAGGTACCCGTGCCGGAGAAGGTTTTCATGGGTAATGATTCAGATGGACTGAACCAAATCTTTCTCCAATTTAAAAGTAGAATTTCTTCTAAGTGTATAACGATCCCGATAGGGAAAGCACGTCTACATCTGCTAGAAGACAGAGATACTGAAGGGTTGAGGTCACTGCAGGGGTGTATCGTGATGTCAGCTTTGAAACCTGACTCCATCTGCTAGCAGGGCAGCATATAACCCATTGGTTCTGATCCATCTGGCTACACGCTAGGAAAGGGTTATTTTTTCCCTATATGTACCACCTTGCACTTGTCCACATTTTATTTTATCTGCCATATGAATGCTCAATCTTCCAGTCTCATAAGGTCCTCCTGCAATTTATCACAATCCATTTGTGATTTAACTACTCTGAATAATTTTGTACCATCTGCAAATTTGATCACCTCATTAGTCATACCTCTTTCTAGATTTATAAATATATTAAAAAGCATCTGTCCAATACAGATCGCAGAGGCACTCCTCCCGTTTACCTTCTTCCACTGTGAAAAGAGACCATTTAATCCTACTCTGTTTTGTCTTTTAACCAGTTGCAAACCACAAAAGGACATGACCTCCTATCCCTCGACTCTTATTAGGCAATCCTTAGCTTGGGGACTCCCCAAGCATTAGCCTGATTCATGCCTGCTTTTCAACTGAGAAAGCACGTTTGCATATCTTTAAACTGGGATCTCTGTAGACCGAAGAATGAATCAGCCTAATGAACCCTGGAAAGTTGATTATCTTGCTACAGCTTAAGGTCTGGAAGAAAAACGGAGGGGTTCATGAGACAGCAACCATGTGCAGGAACTCCTGGGCATGCTGAGAAAAATTTTCAGAGCTCTGAGAGCTAAATCTGTGTCAGCATTGTCAGATGTCACCCAGGCATTACATCTGTGAGGCTGTTGTAAGATCAGGAGTGGCGATAGCAGTATCAAATGTCTCAAAAATATTATAAAAGGTTTAAAAATTGTCTAGAGGAAGTATAACTTGCATCTGTAATTTCCAGCCTTCTCTTTGCTGCCATTCTTGTGAAGCACAATCACCACTGCTCTTAAATGTAAGAAGGCAACATTTAGTTTTCAAGTTTAACTGGATGGGGTGATGTTTTGGCACAGCAAAACTGGATGATAATCTGAAATAATACAGGGCATTATCCTGCTATCCCTGTCTATATCAGGCGCATGTTTTAACTCCTCTCTTGCAAAGGTCATGGGTGTGGAGTAGATAAACTCTTTACAGAAACAGAAATGACGGCAGAAAAAGACCAAACAGCCCACACTTATTTTCCCATACGTATCTGTTTCACTGACAACCAAGTTCAGGGCCCTTGTTGGTAACTGTTTTTGATTCGAATTTCCTGCCACCCCCTGCCATTGATGCAGAGAGTAATGTTGGAGTTGCATCAAAGGTGAATCGTAAGGATTAATGGTTAAGGGTAGTAACCGCCACATCAAGCAAGTTACCCCAATGCTTGTTTACCCAGACTGCACAGATCAATGCCTTGTTGGATGTTGTCTGAATGTAAATCCTCTTTTCCACATTTCACCCTGCCATTGAAGCAGAGAGCAACGCTGTATATGCATTCAGTGAATTATCAGGATTAATTGGTTTAGGGTAGTAACTGCTGCAATAAGCAAGCTACCCCGATGCTTGTTTACCCAGATCAATGCCTTGTTGGTTGTTGTCTGAATGTCAATCCTCTTTTCCACATTTCTCCTTGCCATTGAAGCAGAGAGCAATGTTGGAGTTGCATTAACCGTGTGAAGGCTTATTGAGTAAGGGTAGTAATCACCAAGTAGTAGCCACCATTCCAGCAAGCCTTTATGGATCCACAGTGTTTATCCCATGTCCCTTTGAAATCCTTCAGTTTTAGTCTTCACCACTTCCCTCTGGAAGGGCATTCCAGGCATCCACCACCCTCTCCGTGAAGAAATACTTTCAGACATTGGTTCCGAGTCTTCCTCCCTGGAGTTTCAAATCGTGACCCTAGTTCTACTGATTTTTTTCCATCGGAAAAGGTTTGTATGGGAAGAACTAGGAAAACTGAAAGTGGTGAAGGCCATGGGGCCAGATGAGGTACATCCCAAGATATTAAGAGAGCTCAGAGATGTGTTGGTGGGGTCCACTGAAAGACCCGTTCAATAGATCCCTGGAAATGGGAATCATGTTGCGTAATTGGAGAAGAGTTCTGGTGGTCCTGCTTCACAAGAGTGGTGGTAGAGAGGAGGCAGGAAACTACACCTTGGTGGTGGGAAAATTAAAGAAGACTCTGTTGAAGGAAAGGATGGGGGTTGTTGGACCCAAGGCAGTATGGATTCACTAGGGGAAGGTCCTGTCAGACAAATATGATTAACTAGAGAACTGGATCAAGGAAAAGCACTCAATGTGATTTACTTGGATTTCAGCAAAGCTTTTGATATGGTTCTGCATAGGAGGCTTGTGAATAAAATGAGAAGCTTGAGAGTTGGCGCCAAGGTGGTGGAGTGGACTGTAAACTGGTTGACTAACAGGAGACAGCATATAATGATAAATGGAACATATCTGAAGAGAGAATGATGTTAAGTGGAGTGCCACTTAACATCATTCTATATTTCTGTGAGAGACAATGCGGAAGGGATAGAAAGTAAAGTCTATTTCTGGATGATACTGGGATCTGCAACAGAGTGGACATGCCTGAAGGACTGGAGAATGAAAAGTGATTGAAGACTTGGCAGCTGGGATTCAATGCCAAGTGCAGTTATGCCTCTGGGGTGCAGTAATCCAAAAGACGTGTATGTGATGGCAGGTGAAAGACTAATGTGCACAGACTGGGAGAGGGGCCTTGGGGTGATGAGTGTCTAGTGATATGAAGGCAGCAAAACAATGTGACAAGGTGAGAGCTAAAGCCAGAAGAATGCTGAGCTACATAGATAGGAATAATCAGTAAGAAAAAGGAAGTGATAATGCCCTTGAACAGGTCCTTGGTCATTGTAACTAAAAAAAACAGAGACAGGACGGAGACAGTTCAAAGAAGGACAACCCTAATGGTGCGGGGTCTGTATTGGAAGACTTATGAAAGAAGCTGAAGAATCTAAATATATATACCCTGAAAAACAAAAGTTATAGAGGAGATATGATCCAGACCTTGAGATACCTGAAAGGTTTTAGTGATGCATGTTCTTCAAACCTTTTCCATTGGAAAGCAAACAGTAGAACTAGGAGTCACAAAATGAAATGCCAGGGGGTACTCTGAATCAACATCTGGCTGAAACTGCAGCAATTGTTTTTTAGTTGTAAAACAGCTATTCTTTTTGCCTATTTTCTACATTTTTCTAAGATGCACTTTGATGCAGGTGAATGTTTATGTACTCTGACAAAATGGTCAGATTTTTCTTCAAAGTGTCAGATTTCAAAGATTTTACAGACTATGTACCTTTCTGCGGCAGCTTCGTCCATCTCCACAGTCCACCAAATCCCCATCATGGCCCTCTCCTTGTCCAGGTGTGTGTGCAATTTTCCCTCACTGAAGGGTCTCTGAGTACGTATGCACAGAAAGAACATAAGCCTTCAGGGAGACTAGTATTTTGGGTGGATATTATTTGGAGACCTCTCTTTTTAACATGCCTCCTGAGGATCCCTGAAATGTGATAAAATAATGTGGAAAACATCCCACAAAATCAAACCAGAGCATGGGGTAATGCCAAGATCTTATAAAAGGCAACTCCAGTTCCAGAAGGTCTTTACTGGCAGTGAGGGTAAAGCCAGAGATCATGTGGGATCTGCGCTATTGCAGCAAGAGGAAAAATAGATAAGCCTAGCAGTCTTCAGCTACAGATTATATGCTTTTGCCACTGTCAAATCTCTTAAAGCACCACATAGAGAATTCAGGTGAAAAAAAATTAGTTCAGTTGTGGAGGGGAGAAGGCCTGAAGAAGGCTCCTGTTGTACCCACCAAATCAAAGATGGAACAGCAGCTATCAGTTTTAAGAACTTTATACCACTTTGCTCAAGTTGATTTTAAGCAGAATTCGGCACTGCCAAGAAATGCCCCTAACTACTTACCCACATGCCTGCCCGACCCCCACCCCATACACACACACAGCATTACTAACATTTTTCTGGTTGTCCTTTAGTCCAGCCAGCCAGCTTTTATCTGATTTAGAATTTATAACAGTGGTGGACACAGGAACTGGAACTATGAAGATATCACACAGTAGGAATGAAACTTTTAGCGTAACTTCTGTTGTACTGGATATTTGGCTGTTTAAAGATTTTGCCCAGGTTACACTTATTTTTCTTGGACACACACACAGGTCCACTAAAAGCAGAAAATAAAGTTCACACTGTGGCTCCAAGTGGGGATTTTTTTTTGTGTTGTTCCTTTCAGAGGCAGAGCTGTTCAGATAAAGCTTATCAGGTTCACAGTGAAATCTGAAATGGTTCAAACTACAAGGAGGGTCACAAAAGGCCAGTGTTCACAGGCAGTTGTGCTGTATGGCCTCACCTATATCATGGTAAGGGGACATTAAATGAGATGCCCGTTACACTTACATTTTTTCATTTACAGCAGATGAATTTTAAATTACATTAACTTCTTCCTCCTCCCCCTCAAAAAAAAACCCACATGTAATTGAGTAACCCCCTTACTAAGTAAAACCGAGGTGATTTATTAATCTTGTTAAGAAGATGGATACAAAGCATGGTAAAGGCCACAAACCAGTAAATAAAACCTGTGGCTTTTGGACACTTTACAAATGTGGCTACAGTCCTACAGCACCTCTTTATCTGACCAGGATCCATAGGAAGGTGTTTGACAAAGTGGAATCCAGGTTTAAAAAAAATGTAAAAGCTGCAAGTGTTTCTGGTTTCCAAAAGGGACTTCAGGATAGTAAAATGTGATTTAGAAAAAAAAAGAAAAAAGGTATTGGGGTCTGGAAGGCAAAATTATTCTTCTTTAGCCACAGAGTTTCTCTCCACTGAATGACTTTGCAAGAGGAGCAGCAGAATGTATAATAGGCCTCAGGTCACTTTGTACAGGTTATTAGCATTATCTGGAAATATACAATATAAACAAAACTGTACATTCATGGCAAATAACTTTGTTCTCAAAAGCGTAGGCAGCTCATTAGCTTAAGACACCTCTGCCTACCCAAACAAAAAGGCACATCTGAGTAAGATGCATGCTTAATACTGGGACTTTTTTCCCCCCACTCTCACTGTCTGGGTTAGGTAGTCCTCGTTTCAAATGTCAAAAATATAAAAAAAATATATAGTGCATTTTGACATCTTCATTTAGATTTTCAATCCATTTCTGTCTCATGTTCAGCAGCAAATTAAAGGAGTTTAAGACAGGGTATTCCACATTTGAGACCAGCAGCCATCGTATTCACAGACCTCCTAGATTTATACAAGAAGGAAAAGTGGGAGAGCAGCCAGAGAGGCTAAAAATCAGTCCCTCAACTCCCCCACTTCCAGTAGCACACCTAGGTGATTCCATCATCTGACAGCAAGGCTCAAAGAAGAAAAACTCCACCACCACACCCTTCTGTGTTTTGGCTCAGTGCAATGAACTTATGTCAGTTTAAATTCCATTAGTGTCATTAACAGTGCAAAATGTAAATCGTATTATACTGGCATAATGGTCGGCACTGAGGGCAAGGCCCCGCTGATGATCACCTGAGTGAGTCGCAGTGGGAGTGTGCAGAGAACAGCACAGTGTGTATGCTTACAATTCTGATGACGG
Organism: Rhinatrema bivittatum; assembly: GCF_901001135.1. Lineage (NCBI taxonomy): Eukaryota > Metazoa > Chordata > Amphibia > Gymnophiona > Rhinatrematidae > Rhinatrema > Rhinatrema bivittatum. Next base: position 74,886,342 of record NC_042618.1, on the reverse strand, counting down.
TCAAACTTTTTTGTTCTCGTTTACGACCAGCAGCTCATTGTTACTGATGTAGGAATATTATTTGTAAAAGTACTCATACAGTGCCCTTTCTGCATGAATGAATAAATAAAAAAAAAAAAAAAAAAGGGTTCTTTTTATATCCTATTCCAGTGTCAATGACTGATTATGGTCATTGAGGAGCTTCTGTGTGCTCCAGCAGAGAGAGTCTGTGCAATGGTGGGTGAGAAAGTTCCCTTTTGTAAGTTTTTGGTGGCAGTTTCGGTAACTGGGGGCTGGAGTTCTGTCTGGGCGGGACGGGGGGTGCTGGAGGATGAGCAAGGTTGTTGTGACTGACACTGAGCACGCAGCAGCGCCGCAAAACACGAGGGGAAGGGGTGCTGGGAGGAGTGTTTGGGGAGTTTGGGCAGGTGCTGACTTCTCGGAACCAGTCTGGGTCCCTGTGAAGGCGTCCCACCGGTGGCGGCTGGAGGCTCAGTGGACAGTTTATGAAGTGCTCAGGGGGCCTGAGTGGCACCGGAGGAGGGGTATCGGGAAGAGGGTCTCTGGGAGGTGGCGGTGGAGGGCTATGCAGCGGTCCATCATAAGGTACACGAGGCTGGATCTTTGGAGGTGGAGGCTGTCTGGGTGGAACGGCAGGTGGGTCGTCATCCAATTTTGAAGTTCCCTAAAATATAAATAGAAAGGTAATACTAAACCAATGTATTTTAAGTAGCAGCTCATCTTTGGTTTTTTTTTTTCAGCTAAGCAAAAGGTCAGCAGTCCTAAAATTAACAATTTGGAAGTAGTTTACTTAAACTTCCTAAAAATAGAAAAACATTGGGAGCTTGGAAGTAACAAAACAATTTTTTTCCTTTAATGTTTGGGGGTCCTTTTTTTGGTTTTTTTTTTAGCTTTTGAAAGCATTCAGATCGTTTGGACACACTGCAATTTCTGACTTCCAAAACCTAAAGGATATCTCTACCATGTAACTCATTAGTGCCATGCATATTAAATAGCGTTACTTCTTCCTGGGGTAGAGGGGGCGTGTATAAAAATAGACTCCCAGCATTACAAAGCCTGCCCTATTTTTATTTTTTCTGTAAGAATTTTCAATGCACAGCTCTAGTTTAAAAGAGAGCACATACATTTAAGCTGATTTTGACCTGGATTTGAAATTAAAACAAAAACCCCCCACTGATAAATTCTTTGGAAATTTCATTTAAAAAACAAAAACTGAAAATGCTTTGGATACCAATGTTTCAATTTAGTTACTGGGACAGAACTTAATGCTTTCAGAATTATTCACCCCAGAGGCAGAGAGAGATGGGTACCTTTGAATTAGAAGAATCTGGATTAAACTTTTTCCGAGGAGGAAGAGGAGGAGGGATAAGGGCCTCTTCACTTAGCCTGTGTAAACTGCCGTATGAACTGAAGAAGGACTCTGAAACAGATCAAGACAAGACCAGCCATCAGGTACACAGCAACAAATATCTCACATCGCCCATCTTCACTAGGTGGGTCAGTAAGCAGAAAGCCCGCTCCCTCTGTAACCAGCCATCAGTTATTCAATCAAAATATCCCCAAAGATCTAATACACAAATTCAGAGTTCCTGGGACTGGCAAGCTGCTGTCCCCCCACCTCCCTCAATTTTAGCAGCTTGGATTTCTGCATCAGGTACTGTGATCCAGTAAACCTCACCTGCAGGAACAATGCCCCCTGGAGGCAAGCTTCTGGATTGCAATCTTAAGGCTCATTACTACTTCATATGATAAGCCGTACTAGCAACACCTCCAAGTATTTGATCACCACCCATATACAAGTTTTGACAGGTGAATATGCAAGCAAGCAAGTTTACTTATCTGTAAACAGGGTTCTCCATAGATAACAGGATGTATTAGCCATAACAAGTAGTGAGTCCCAAGTTGAGGACCGCATTGTGGAGCAATCGCTTAAGTTAACCTGACCTCACCAGGTGGAGGTTGGATTACTCAGTGAACACGCTGCGCAGAACTGCTTCTCCAAAGTTATTGTCTCTTCAGGGCATGCTGTCCAGACAGTAGTGGAACTAGATGGTGTGAACAGATGACCAAGTAGTAGTTTTGCAAATGCCTTCAACAAAAGTGGCCCTGAAATGAGCCACTGAATTTGCCATGGCTCATTTCATGAGCCTTGACGGAATCTGTAAGCTAGCCATGCACATACAACCCACTAACCAACCGGATTTTTTTTTAGCATTACTTATATTCTATAACCGTTACAATGTATTTAGTGCAGATTACATAAAACCATTTTCAATAAACATACATTATATTAATAAATCATAAAAACGTACAATAAATTTGCATGTTAAAAGCAGTTTTAAAATATGACAACCTGTTTCCAGAACATCTTAATATGCATGAGGTTTCTTAACCCTCATAAAACTGGAGCCATATGAGTAAAAGCCCTTGTTCTTGTCATATGCAGACTGCAAATATGTGGTGGAATACATAAATTTGCATCCTATGATCTCAGAATCCGCAATGGAGTGTACCTTTTCAATTTATGTGCTAACCTGCAGGGAGCGCTGTCATGTAATAACTTAAAAATTATCACCAACATTTTAAATTGTAATCTGGCAACTGCCCTTCCCATTCTATTGAGATCAAAGAACAAGAACAGTTGAGAAGCTTGATGGCGAGGTTGAGTCCTCTTTAGGTTATATGCTAAGGCTCTCCTAACAGTCCAAGGAGTGAAGAGCCTGTTTTCCTTTGTGCGGATATGGTCTTTGAAAGAATGCAGGTAGCACAATAGCTTGATTAATATGGAACACAGATTCCACCTTCAGAAGAACCACCCTATTATGAAAAAACTGAAGGTATGATAAATATGAAACCAGAACCTGCAGTCCATTTACTCTTCGTGCTAATGTGATTGCCACAAGAAACAAAACTTTTCAGTGAAACTTCAAGTCCACTGACTTGAGAGTTTCGAAAGGAGGTTTCATGAGTTGAGCTAGGACTACACTGAGGTCTCACATCATTGAAGTTTACTGACTGATTTGGGAATGCTACAGCCCTTTCATGAATTTGGACTCCAAAGGGTGGAGAGTGAATGCAGCCCCTAGTCCCTTCCACCTGCTGGTGATCTGCTTTCATGACAACAAGACGAATTTTAACTGAAGAGGTACGAAGTATTGAGGACAAGATGCAGAACAGATAATTAAGTCCCTCAGGCAAGAGTAGAAGGGATCCAGATGGCTGTTCTTCAACCAGAAGAGGTCTTTGTCTTGGTGTAAGATTTTCTGGCAGAAATGAAAACATCCTCCATCTCTTCAGGAAGAAGTAAGGAGGAGATTACTGCATGTTTAACAGCCACACCGTAAGGGTGATGGCAGGTTTGGATGGCAGATCCTGCTTGTCCTCCTGTGTGATGAAAGTCAGATGTTCCCAATGGAACTGGAGACTGAAATGACAAACAAGGTATGGATTTGCCATGGACAGTCAAGTACTAGGAGAACTATCCTCACCTTCTCCAAATGGACCTTCTGGACAGTCCTGATGATTAGAGAAATCGGTGGGCATACATACAGTAGACAGATGCTCTAGTCTAACACAAAAGTATTACGAGCTGATCTGTAGCTGCTCAGGTGCAAGGAGCAAACGTCTTGACCTTTGTCGTCTTCTGAGCCAAACAATTTGATCACTGGCCTTTCACAGTGACTAAACAAGTCATCTGCGACTCCTTGATCCAGAGAACACTCATACAGTTGCAACATTCTGCTGAGGTGTTCACTAATGTGTTCTACATCCCTGGATGGTAGTTCACCTGGAGACAGGCACTGTCATGTCCTGCCCACGACCAGATTCAGGCAGCCTCCTAGCAGAGGGCACAAAAGACTGTACCTCCGTTATATAGAACATGGCCACTTGGCTGTCTATCTGGATCAAGATTCTCCTTCTCAAATGAAGGTGAGAGAAGATTCTTAGAGCATTGCAGATGGCTTGCAGCTCTAGGTGGTTAATTTGTAGGTGACTCTCCACTGGGAATCATGATCCTTCGGTCCACACTGCTCTGATGTTTGCCCCTACCCCTTGGTAAAAACTTTGGTTATCTCCTGTGCAGGGAATATCTACGAGATGATCATGTATGCCCTTCTCTGAGACTACCTGCTCACAGTCTGAGATCCAATGGTAGTACCTGAAATCCTGGCCATGGTGTTAAAAGCTTCGTAAATGGAACAAATGAGGTATGTCATATTCATCCACATCCCCTACTGCTCAACAAATGTCCACATGCTCTGGATTTGACTATTCCTTCAGAGGCTTTAGCTTTTGAATGCATTCATGGAAACATTGCACCATGTAGAGCTGGTCAGCTGCAATCCAGACATTCAGCATGAATCTCTTAAATACCTGTTTCCTTCCAAAATGTATCCAATGCTTATGGCTTCTTCCCAGGAGGTGTGTTGGAGTGATCACAAATGTTCTTAGCATATTTCAAACACTGATTCCACCACCACAAGGAGGCCTGGACCCTAAATAGCTTCCAGGCCACTGGAAGGTAAGATGTTGGTATCTGCCAAATCCTCACCTGAAGGTTCTCTTGGAGTTTGTGAACCAGGCTAGCCATGGAGTCTGCTGGAGGTTGATAGAACTGAAGAAGCCTGAAGACATCTATCCTCTGGTCCTTTTCCTAACACTGATGGACAGCATTTTTGCTACTTATCCAAAAACCTGAGTAGAAGAGATTCTCCGGAAGAGAAGTATGCTGTGGAAATTCTGGCAGGGGATCTGAGGGGATCCCCGTGGAATTTTCTTACTACTCTGACCATGGGGGAACACACAGCCATGACCCCAATAATGAGTTGAGTGAGATCTCTGTTGGTCTGAGATTCAGAAGGAATTCAGAAAGGACTAATCCCACTTCTTTCCTTTCTGATTCATGAAGGGACTCCTCTGGAAGACAAGAACCAACCACTTTATGGTGACGACTTACTCTCAATGCTGGAAGCTATTGAGGAGAAGTTTGCATTAGTGCAGGATTTGAGGCAGCTCCACTGTGGAAAAGTTTCCTCCATCTTACAGAGACATTCTAACCTGTCTCTCCGGTCTTCAGGAATTAAGGAGGCAAAGAAATTTTTCACTAGCTCTGATAGCTTGGATCCCACTGGCTGAGGAACACTCTGTACCAGAACTGGAGCACAGACATGCTATTCAAAGATCCAAATTGGCTCATTCTCAACAAAGCCTGCCAATAAAGATGAGGAGAAAAGCAATACTGAGGAAGTTGCATTTACTGTAGCAACAGCTGGTTCTGAGGCAATCCATGACAGCTGTTTTGCCAAATCCCACTGAATGGTGCTTTGGTTCCTAGATGGCACCAGTAGCATCTTTTTCTGCACCATAGTGCCAGCGGTGGGAACATCTTCAGCTTATTCACCATGGCGTTCTACTCCAAAACGATGATGGCCCCTTGCCATGCCAAGCCGAGTGTGTAGACTGCACTCTAGAATGCAAGCTCTATGCCAATTACACAAACTGTGCCCTGGTTGGACCCAGATTCGAGATCCTCAGTACCATGGGGATTTTCCACACCATGAAGGATTATGGGACCTGCACTGATGAGGCTGTCTCCTGCCTCAGAGTTGAGGAAGGACCCACTCCAGTGGAGCCCAGCACCAGTGGCACCGGCCTTTTCTTTGGCTCCAAGACAGATGGCTCAGACGTGGTCCCTTGTGTCATTTAGGTTCTCTTCTCGGCACTTCAAGATACATCATGCTCAACTTCCCAGATGGATCTGGGAACTGGCACCATGAGTGGGGAGGAGAGCTTTCCTATGTTAGCATGACATGAGAACAGGAAGATTTCTGTCTCAATTTCCTCTGTAGAGTGCACAAAAATGCTTTGCTTCTAGAAAAGGTGTTTCCACTGCTTAGCCTCACAACAAGGCTTTGGAATCTTATCTGCTGCCACTCTTCTTAGTACCTCCATCTTCCAGGTGCAGTGTTGTTGTGCACCCTAGAGGACATTGGACAAAAGCTGTAGAGGCTGGCAGAGTCCTGCTCCAAGCCTAGGCAGCAATAGCAGATGAAGTGGGTATAGGAAAATCAAAACAGGCTATACTTTTTTTTTAAATTAAGGAATAAAAGGTAGCACACTATGTTATGTAGCAGTGTCAGCAAAGCTTTTCTTCTCTATCTCCATCTGCTGGTAGGGAGGCCTGATCTAGAGTATGAACAGAAACCAATGGACATATGGAACTCACAGATGCAGGCCCTTAAGCCACTGACTCCGGACTTCTTGGCCTTTTCTACACTATATATCTATTTTTTTTTTTTTTTAAGAATTTAAAAGTTCTGTTTGAGGGACTGCCAATGCAAAGGTAAACATTTTTGAAGAAGCAATATGTTACTAAAAGGGCACAAAGGCCAAAAAACAAAAAATGCAAGAGACTCAGATGAAGAGAGATTGAAGGGCTCATGAGGCAATGTGTGCACAGGGAAACCTCTGCACATGCTCAGTAAAGTCTTCACTGAGCTTTGAGGATTGGGTCCATGTCAGTACCATTGGATGACATCTCCCACAGGTTATGGCTAATTCATGCCTGCTTGTCAATGTAGAAATGATGCACACCACCAACAGCACATATTCACTTATTACAAAGGACCTACAAATTGTACATTTTTTGGTAGTTTATAATTTTCCTTTTAGGTTAAAAACAGTGCCAGGGAAAAGATGCTACAAGGCCTAAAATGGCCAGGTTAAATTGGAGCAATTACTTACCTGATAATTTTGTTTTCCTTAGTGTAGACAGATGGACTCAGGGCCAGTAGGTTTATGCTCCCCTGCCAGCAGATGGGGACAGAGCAAGCTGACATCACAGTATATATAACCCTGTAGTGACCCCCACCCTGCCAGTATTCTCTTCAAAAGCAACTGTGGACAGAGTAGCAAAAAGCTTGATTAACCAGAACACTATTCAACCAACCATAAACACTGAACGCACATAAGATTTTAGGTACCCCAAGCCAGGGACTGGATGTACACTTACCAGTAATCCCTTGGACCCAGAGCCCCACAGGAGGACTACTGACACACTCATGTGGCAGCTGAGGGCAGGAAGCTGAGTCCATCTGTCTACACTAAGGAAAATGAAATTATCAGTTAAATAATTTTTCCATTTCCTAGTGAGTAAACAGAAGGACTCAGGACCAGTGGGATGTACCAAAAGTACTTCCCAAAAGGAGGGGGGGGGGGGGGGGGGGGGGGAGGCTGCCCGCGGTCCAGTCAACATTGCCCATGCAAAGGCTGCACCCTCCTGGGCCTGCACATCCAGATGATAAAACCTGGAAAAAGTATGTAAGGAGGATCATGTCGCTGCTTGGCAGAAATCAACGGAAGACAATAGACTATACTCTGCCCATGACACTGCCTTTGCCCTAGTGGAATGAGTCCTAACCTGAGTAAGCAATGGTTTTCCAACATCCACATATGTGGCTGTGACCACCTCTTTAATCCAACAGGCTACGGTAGCCCCCGAAGCCGGAGCACCCTGCTTACTCCCGCTATGGAGAACAAACAGGCGATCAGTCTTTTGAAAAGACTCAGAGACCTCTAGATACCGCATGACAAGACACTTAACATCCAAGAAGCGCAAAAGGCAAAACTCCGCGCATTCCTGACCTTATCCAGGGATGGCAAGGAGATGGACTGATTCAAATGAAAGTCCAAGACTACCTTGGGAAAGGATGGAACAGTATGCAGCTGTAACGCCCCTGGAGTTACCCAAAGGAACAGCTCCCAGCAAGACAAGGCCTACAGCTCATAAATCCAATGCGTAGAACATATAGCCACCAGGAACACAGTCTTCAAAGTCAACAATTGTAACGAAAAGCTACGCAGTGGTCGGAACGTAGGGCCCGCCAAAAAGTCCAGCACCAAATTAAGACTCCACAATGGAACCAGTAACTTCAAGGGAGGCCCAAGGTACTTCACTCCCTTCAAAAAACAGGCCACATCAGGATGAGACAAAAAGGAAACACCATTCACCAGGCCTCTGAAACAGGCAAGAGCCGCCACCTGCATCTTCAAGGAATTAAGGGCCAAGCCTTTATTCAACCCATCCTACAAAAAATCCAGAATGAGTGGGATCTTAACTGAATGAGGAAGAACACCCCACAATCACCGTAGACAGAACACAGTCAGATCCTTGTGAAGAACTGGACCCTGCTGAAGCAGATCATGTGCGGCGGAAGATGAAGGGGGGCCTCCACCAGGAGTTGTCGCAAATCCGCATACCACGACGCCTGGGCCAGTCCGGCACCATCATGAGTACTGCCGGTATCCTGCCCAGCAAAGGCCATGGAGGAAAAGCATAAAGCAATCTTTCTTCCAGCCAGTCTAGAAGCGAGGAAACTTCGCATTTCGAGAAGTCGTCAGCAGATCTAGGAACGCAAGGTCCCAGCAATCCACAATCAGTTGAAAGCCTTGGCTGACAACATCCACTCTGCTGGTTCCAGACTTTCCCTGCTGAGAAAGTTAGCTCTTGCGTAGTATTTTCCTGCAATGTGAGAGGCTGAGATCATCTGCAGGTGACCTTCTGCCCGTTCCATCAGCTGGTCTACTTCCTGCAACACTTGCTGGCTCTTGGTTCCTCCCTGGCGACTGATACAGGCCACAGTCATCACGTTGTCCAACATCATGCGAACCACTTGATTCCACAGCCTATGGCTGAAATGCAAGCATGCCAGCCATACCACCTGGGCCTCTAGGTGATTGATGTTCCAGCGGGACTCTTCGGCATTCCAGCCCCCTAGGTCGTTAACTCCAGACAGTGAGCCCCCCCAACCATGGAGACTTGTATCTGTCGTGAGTACCAACCAGGCTGTAGAGGACAAGGGATCTCCCTCAGATCCTCCTGAAACCACTACTGGAGGCAGGAGCAGATTTCCATCGGCAAGTGGAGCCGAACCGCATAATCCTGAGACTGCAGGTTCCAACAAGGTAGCAGAGAGCGCTGAAGAGGACGCATATGCACCCTTGTCTACGGCACCACTTCCAGGCTAGCTGCCATCAAGCCAAGTACCTATAGGTAGGACCACACTTTCAGGCGTATGGTGTTCATCAACTGATGCACTTGAAGCATCAATCTCTGGATCCGAACTTCCGGTAAGAAATCTCTGTCCTGTCCAGTGTCAAACTGGACCCCCAGATACTCCAACAACTGGGATGGTTGAAGATTGCTCTTGGTCAGGTTCACCACCCAACCGAGCTCCTGCAATAAGGAGATCCCCTTGTGTGTCACCAGGCAGCTCTCTTCCTGAGACTTGGCTTAAATCAGCCAGTCGTCCAAATACGGGTGCACCAGGATTCCTTCTTTTCACAAGGCCACCGCTACCACCCCCATAATCTTGGAAAATGTTCTGGGAATGGTGGCTAGACCAAAAGGCAGCACCCAAAACTGATAATGGCGCCTCAACCCCGCAAAGCGCAGAAAGCATTGGTGTTCCAATTGGATGGGAATTTGAAGGTAAGCCTCTGACATATCCAAGGAGGTCAGAAATTCCCCCGACTGCATTGCTATTATTACAGAGTGAAAGGTTTCCATTTGAAAATGAGTCACCTTCAAGTGATGGCTCTTGAGATCCAAGATGGGACAAAAGGAGCCCTCCTTCTTGGGCACAACAAAATAAATGGAATACTACCCCACAGTTTGAGACGTGGGCACCGGAATCCCAGCCCTGAGGAGCCTTTGAAGTGTGAACTCCACTACCTGCTTTTGCTGCAGGGAGTGGCAAGGGGACACCATGAACACATCTGAGGAATAATGTGAAATTCCAGTGCATCCCCTTTCCGTATCACCTCTAGGATCCACTGGTCTGGTGAGATCTCAACCCACCTCTGAGAGAGAGAGACAGACAGACAACCCCTATTTCCTGTTCCGGAAGGTGGGATGGCAAACCTTTATTGGGAAGCTCGGGAAGGTCCATCACCAAAGCCAGTTCCGCTCTTGGGCTGCTGGGGACGAAAGGACAGAGACCTACTGAAAGGCCAAGTGTTCTGAAACGTCATCTCTCTGTAGGGACAAAAACACCTGGAACCCCGAAAACGACCCCTCATACCAAAGGGGCACTGTGATTGTTTCTTATCTGCTGGCAACCGAGGAACCGGAGACTCACCCCATTTACTTGCCAGTTTCTCCAACTCACTCCCAAACAAGAATGAGCCTTTAAAGGGCATCTTGGTAAGACTGGCTTGGGAAGCTGTGTCAGTTGACCAATTTCACAACCAGAATTGACACCTGGCCACTATCACCAAAGCCACTCCTCTGGCTGAGATCCGGAATAAATCACAGCTTGCGTCTGCTAAAAAGACGGCAACAGGCTCCAAAACTGCTCTGGAATTCCCTCCAGACTCAATCTCCTGAGAGAGAAGCACAAAAGATCTTGCCACTAGAGTGCAACAGGAGCTAATCTGTAAATTCATCACCTCTACTCAAAGGCTTGCTTAAGAATAGCCTCAATCCTTCTAAGATGTACATCCTTCAAGGCTGCTCCTCCTTCTATAAGGATAGTCTCCCGCTTAGATACGGCACATACCAGAGCATCCACTTTGGGAAAACGCAAACACACTCTCACAGCTGGATCTAGGGAGTACAGGCCTTCCAATGTCCGACCCCCTTTAAAATTTGTCTCTGGGGCATTCCATTCCAGATCAATCAATTCCTGGATGGCATCATCCATCACAGGGAAAAATCAAGAGGCTTTACATAAGGAAACCAAAATGGGAGTCTTCCTTGGCTCTGACATAGCATCTGAACCAGGGACACCCAGCTGTTTCAAGGTCTGGGAATCAGGGCTGGCAGTTCATCTCTATGAAAGAGCCGCAACATGGTTCGATACTATTCCAGCCCTGGAGGAATTTCTTCATCTTCCAGGGAATCAGGATCAACTTCATCATCATTGCCATCCGGATTCCTGTTGGGAACACCTGCAGGGAGCCGAGGCGAGCCCTGGCACTTAAGCATAGGACTGAAAAAGGGAGGAGTCCCTGGCTTAGGGTCCAACCTGACAGAAATGGGGAAGCGGAGAACTGCGCCCGAAGAAAGGGTTGTAAGCCTTGAAAAAATTCCACCCAAGAAAAAGCAACCTGGTTCAGACTAAGCTCAGAAGGAACTAGAGCTGGTCCCAAAGAAATGCCCTCGCCAGCGGAAGAGCCAAGATATGGCGTCCCCCCCAGTCAAGGCCGTGACCAACCCATCATCAGAATGTGAAAAGCTAGGCTTAGCAAAATCTGAGGAAGACAACTCTCCCTGAGCATCTGAGCAGCACCGACACAGGTTAGAAACCAGGTCAGGCTGAGAAGCCCTAACATGACAGGCAACACGAATAGGAAGATGCTTAGGCTTCTTGCTTACTGGTGCCATCACTGAGGTAAACGTGTGTCAGAACGGCTCACACTCAAATATGAAATGCGCCCAAAAAATAAGCGCCTAGAAGAAAGCATGGCAAGGTGCATGTACAAACTGTGCACCAAGTTAAACGCATAAAAACGTTTGTGCATGCAAAACGTGGCCCAAAAAACGAGCATACGTGTGTGCAGAGCCGACACACTGTGCACAAAGACGGCCTATAGAGGGCAGCAGAACACGCACAAGAGTGCGCGAAAATGGCTGCCGCAGCCTACCACACAGCATGCAAGAAAAATCCTAAGTGTGGGGCCTAGCCCACCAGGGGCCACTCAATCTGTTAAGCCGCCCAGTTCCCCAACCCCAATGGGAGAAGGAACGAAGGTTGGCACAGCATGCAGAGAATGGAGACCAGAGGAAGTCCTGAAACCCCTCTGTCTCTGATTCAGGAAAAACGCTCTCTTTTTTTATTTTGTAAACCTTACATGAGCTCTGCGCTTACCGGCTGAGTACAGAGACGGTCTCCGGCTGTGGGGGGAGAGGGATGCAGCTCCATCACTGCTCTCTACATTAATGGTGGGGGAGGAAGGGAAATAGAACCAAGAGCTAAAAGAAACAGATAAGTATGAGAGAAAAAATGTGTGAAGCTTGCTGGGCAGACTGGATGGGCCGTTTGGTCTTCTTCTGCCGTCATTTCTATGTTTCTATATTGCCGTGCTCGCCTCCTACAACCGCTGCCTTTCAGGTGAACTAGCAGCTAAGTCCATGCCAGGAAACCCAGCTACCAGACCAAGGCACACATCTAAAGCAATCCCCATAAGTAGATGCATGTCCACCAACTGCTGGAGACAGAGAATACTGGCAGGCTGGGGTCACTGCAGGGTTATATATACTATGTCGTCAGCTTGCTCTGTCTCCTTCTGCTGGCAGAGGGGCAGAAACCCACTGGTCCTAAGTCCATCTGTCTACACGCTAGGAAATATTAAATTCTTCTACTGCCACTGCCTGAAGATTAGAGGCGGCAGAGAAAAGGGAGAGGGGAACAGAGGGGAGATCAGCTGTTCAAATAATCTGACAAGCTGAATAACCTGTCCCCCCCACTCCCCCAGTGTGTTTCAAAAAGGAAAAGCACAATTATTTGTGTAACATAATGCTCCCTCTTGCCCCACGCAATGCACCTTCCTGCTATATTACCGAGAAACACATTTATAACAGGAAAACAGATTAAATCAATTTTAACATATGCTATATTCTACTATACCCAGAATATGCAAAGTTTATACTACAGTTCAAAAACAAAGCTCTCAACTCAATACGTATTTTGGAATGGTCTTATGCAGGGGTAGACAACTCGGGTCCTCGAGTGCCACAAGTCAGTTGGGTTTTCAGGATATTCACAATAAATATGCATGAAATGCATTTGCATACATCAGAAGCACTACATTTAAAAGCATCTCATGTATATGAAAGCAAATGTTGCTTACCTGTAACAGGTGTTCTCACAGCCAGCAGGATGTTAGTCCTCACATATGGGTGACATCACAGGATGGAGCCAAATCACGAAACACTTTTGTCAACGTTTCCAGAACTTTGACTGGCCCCTACTGGGCATACCCAGGATGGCACCAACCCTGCAGCCAGCAGGGGTCCCCCCTCAGTCTTGTTAAAAAGCTACAGGTAGTGCCGAAAAGAAAATAAGAAAATGTTACGAACCCAACACCGCAGGGCGGTGGGCGGTTTCGTGAGGACTAACATCCTGCTGACTTTGAGAACACCTGTTACAGGTAAGCAACATTTGCTTTCTCACAGGACAAGCAGGATGGTAGTCCTCACATATGGGTGAGTACTGAGCTGAGGATGTCCGAACATGCACCAAATGTACTCAAAGACGTGCCACAGGCACAACAAGTGGGGTGTAATTTGGAAGAGGGCATCCTGAACCCCACCGGCCAGGCAGAAGGGTGTTGGTACGTCACGTTGTAAATTGGTTGTGCAGGACAGACTGGCTGAAGATGGAATCTTGTCTTCCGGATTTGTCTAAGCAATAGTGGGCTGTAAAAGTATGGAGAGAACTCCAGGTGGCAGCCCTGCAAACGTCGGGAAGCGGCACCAATCGGAGGTGTGCTACTGAAGTCGCCATGGCCCTTACAGAGTGTGCCTTAACATGGTCTTGAAGTGGAATGCCTGCTTGCTGATAGCAAAAGGATATGCAGTCCGCTAACCAGGAGGAGAGAGTCTGCTTACCCACAGGCTGCCCCAATTTGGTGGAATGGAAAGAGACAAACAATTGAGTGCTTTTCCTGTGGGCAGCTGTACGGTCTAAGTAGAACGCTAGAGCCAGTTTACAGTCAAGGATATGCAGAGCCTGCTCTCCTGGATTGGAATGGGGCCTGGGAAAAAAGGTAGGTAGTATGATGGATTGAATGAGGTGAAAATCCGAAACTACCTTAGGTAAGAATTTAGGGTGAGTGCGGAGTACTGCCCAGTCCTGCAGAAGTTTAGTGTAAGGCGGATAGGTAACTAGAGCCTGTAATTCACTAACTCTGTGAGATGAAGTGATTGCCAGTAGGAAAATCACTTTTCCAAGTGAGATAGCGAAGATCTCAGAAGTGAAGAGGCTCGAATGGTGGTTTCAGGAGCCGACCCAAAACCAGATTGAGGTCCCAAGAAGGGGCCGGAGGACACAGAGGAGACTTGAGGTGAAGCAAGCCCTTCAGAAATCGTGTTACAAGGGGTTGTACTGATATGGGAACATCCCCGACCCCTTTATGGAAGGAGGCTACCGCACTGACATGCATTCTGATGGAAGAAGTTTTTAAGACCTGACTCTGCCAAATGCCAGAGATAGTCCAGAAACTTCGGGATTGGACAGGTAAAGGGGTTATGGGACTGAGAAGAGCACCATGACGTAAACCTGTTCCATTTGTAAGAGTAAGATTTTCTCGTGGAAGGCTTCCGTGAAGCAATTAGGACACAGGAAACTGGTTCAGAAAGGTTAAGTGGCTGAAGGATTAACCTTTCAACATCCATGCCGTCAGGGACAAGGCTTGAAGATTGGGGTGGCACAGGCACCAGTCGTTTTGAGTGATTAGAAGCGGGTCCTTTCCTAAAGGAATGTGCCTGCAGATGGAGAGATCCTGAAGTATTAGAAACCACACTTGGCGTGGCCAGTGAGGTGCTATCAGGATCATGGTTCCCTTGTCCTGACATAACTTCACGAGAGTCTTCGAGAGAAGAGGAAGTGGAGGGAATGCATAGAGCAGACCGGTTGCCCACGAGAGGGAGAATGCGTCTCTGGGCTGAGAGTGTTTGCTGCGAATGAAAGAGCTGAAGTTCTCTACTTTGTGGTTTTGAGGAGACGCAAAGAGATCTACTTGAGGATAACCCCACTGTTGGAAGATCGAGTTTGCTACTGAGGGGTTGAGAGACCACTCGTGCAGTTGAAAGGTGCGACTCAGCTTGTCTGTCAACACACTGTCCACTCCCGGCAAGTAGGTGACCCTGAGATACATTGAGTGGGAGAGGGCTTCCGCCCATATCTGTGCAGCTTCCTGACACAGAAGGTAGGAGCCCGTCCCTCCCTGCTTGTTGATGTACCACATGGCCACCTGGTTGTCAGTCTGGATCAGGATGACTTGATTGGAGAGGTGATCCTGAAAGACCCTGAGAGCGTATCTGATTGCTCGAAGCTCCAGGAAATTTATTTGGTGTTTGGCTTCCTCTGGAGACCAAGATCCTTGTGTCTGCAGATCTGCCACGTGGGCTCCCCATCGAGGTTGGAGGCATCGGTGGTGAGAGTTATTTGAGGGTCTGGAGCTTGAAAGAGCAAGCCTTGGAGATTGATCTGATTTGTCCACCAGGCAAGAGACAGACTGAGTCAGTTACGTCGACAATGGTTGACAGGGGCTGAATGATTTGAGTCCATTGTAACCTTAGAGTCCACTGCATGACTCTCATGGCCAAGTGGGCCATTGGTGTGGTCTGGACTGAGGACGCCATGTGTCCCAGGAGGATGAGAAAATGGCGTGCAGTCGTGGAGTGCTGAGACTGCAGCTGGTGTGCGAGAGACACGAGAGTGAGAGCTCGCTGTTGAGGGAGAAAGGCCTTTGCCTGCAAGGTGTCCAAGTCTGCCCCAATGAACGATAAGGTTTGAGATGGGACTAAGTAGGATTTGTCGTAGTTGACAAGAAATCCTAGTAAAATTAGAGAGTGCAGGGTAAGGTGCATGGATGACAGGGCAGCTTGCTGAGTGGGGGCCCTGATTAACCAACCGTCTAGATAGGGGTAGACGTGAACACCTTGGGTTCTGAGGAAGGCTGCAACCACTACGAGACATTTTGTGAAGACTCGTGGTGCAGACGCGAGGCCAAAGGGAAGCACTCGGTACTGGTAGTGCTTGGGGCCTACTAGGAACCTCAGGTATTTGCGATGAAATGGGGTTATCGCAATATGAATGTATGCGTCCTGGAGGTCTAGAAAGCAGAGCCAGTCTCCTCTTTGTAGAAGAGGAAGAAGCGAGCCCAAGGTTAACATCTTGAACTTATCTCGCTGGAGGTACTTGTTGAGGGCACGTAGGTCCAGTATAGGACAGACGCCTCCCGATTTTTTGAGGATTAGAAAGTACCGGGAATAGAACACTAGGCCGTGCTGAGAGCAGGGTACTGGTTCTATTGCGTTGGATTGGAGGAGGAGGGAGATCTCCTGTTCCAGAAGGAAGGATTGATCGGAAGTCCTCCACGTCAGTAGAGGTGGGGAGTCCGGTGGAATGGAGAGGAAGTTCAGATGATAACCCTGAGTGATGACTGCTAAGACCCACTGGGTCTGAGGTGATTGAGTGCCACCTGTTGTTGAAATGGCACAATCGACCTCCCACAGGTATGTGAGGCAATGGAAGCTGGCTGTTGCTCTCTATGCAGAAGTCAAAAACTGGAAGCAGGACCTGGTTGAGGAGCTGCTTTCAGTTTTGTTTCCGTATCTGACGAGACTGGGCTTTTTGAAACGGTCTCATAGTACGAGTCCTAGCTGGTGGCACATAGGATTTCTTCGGGCGGAAGAATGACTTCTTAGAGTCTTTGCGGAAGGACTGTTTCGAGGAGTACTCAGAAGGCATCAGAGAGAGATGTCTTAGGGTCTCATGATGGTCTTTGAGTTCCGCCACCGTGCGTTGAATCTGTTCGCCAAACAGATTATCTCCTACACAGGGCAGGTCAGATAACCTGTCTTGTACCTCAGGGCGAAGGTCGGAAGACTTGAGCCAGGCCCATCTTCTTGCCGAAATAGCAGCAGCAGATACCCTTGTAGCAGTGTCAAAGATATCATAAGATGATCTGATCTCATGCTTGCCTGCCTCAAAACCCTTGTTTACTAGGGTTTGGAGCTGATCTTGAAATTGCTGAGGCAGGGAGGTCTGTCAAGTCTTGCATCTGCTTAAATATGACCCTATTATATTGGGTCATTTAGAGCTGATAAGCGGCAATTCAGGAGATGAGCACTGATCCCTGGAGGACACGGCGACCAATGGCATCTAGAAACTTCTGTTCCTTGCCAGGGGGAAAAGAAGTACGAGGTTTTGATCTCCTTGCTCTTTTCTGTGCAGATTCTACCACTACAGATTGGTGATCCAATTGAGGTTTCTGAAAACCCGGAGCTGACTGCACCAAATAGGTAGTGTCAGCTTTCCTGTGGACTGGAGCAATGGAGCCAGGATGTTCCCAGTTCTTTTTGAGGAGATCCAGAAGAATCTGGTGGATAGGGATGGAGGTTATTTCCTTGGGAGCATCCAGGAATTGTAACAACTCCATCATTTGATGCCTATCATCCTGTTCAGTCTGTAATTGGAAGGGAACTAAGTCAGACATCTCCTTCACAAAATTTATAAAGGAAAGGTCCTCTGGAGGAGAATGCTTTCTACTTTTAGTGGGTGAAGGTGGTGAAGGCAAATTATCTGTGACTGGCGAGGAATCATCAGTCCAGTTATCATAGGGATCAGCACCTGCCCCTCTAGGAACTAGAGGGGGATGGGGTGGTGGGATACCTGAAGGTCCTGGTCTAGGCTCCAAAGGAATAATTGGAGGCACCGATGAAGGCATCGAAGGCACCAGCACAGGCATTGAGGGCAACGATGGATGGCTCGGTGGCGCCGACGGGCGTATCGGCACTGATGGTTGGACCTGTGGCGATGGACATACCGGCATCGATGGCTGAGGCAGAACTCCCGAAGGAGGGACGCGGAACGGTGTTTCTCCTCCCGATGACAGAGTAAGCGGGGAGGGCACCAGAGCCAACGGTGACCCGGGGTCCATTGGTGGAAAAGCGGCAATGAGCGCTTCCATCCTGGAGAGCAGCGGCACCAACGCTGCCGGAATCGGGTCGGTGGTTGGTTCCACAATCGGTACCGGTGTCGGAGGAACCTGGAGTCGTTGCATCGCCTTGTCGATGGCCTCCTGAACCATCCCCGTCAAGTTCTTCTCGGAGACCTGGAGCAAGCAGCCCCTGTTCCGGAACAGAAAAAGGAGACAGAGGCATAGCCGGAGGGACCACCATTAAAGGCGGAGTCGCAGCTCCCAATACCCTTTCGGGTAAGGGTTGCCTCGGTGACCTGTCGCCGAAAAGGTCGGTGCCTTTTCTGGACGGGGTTTCTTCGACGGTGGCTCGGACAATAGCGAGGTCGATGATTTCGCTCCCTTGATGGTCCGAGACTTTCGATGGCGCTGTTTCTCTCTAAGATCCCCTCGGTCCTGAGGGGGGAGTAGAGGGTGTCGAAGGCAGAGATGTCGTCGATGCCGGACGGTCACTGGCCGGTGGTTGATACTGGCGTAAAGTTGATGGTGCCTGTTCTGACGATGTCGATGCAATGGACGGAGTCGGGGTTTGAGCGTGGAAGAGAAGTTCCATCTCCTCCATTCTGGCCTTGCGACCTTTTGGTGTCATTAAGACACATTTGGTGCAGGTCCAGACATCGTGCTCACGTCCGAGACACATTACACAGACTTTGTGGGGGTCTGTGATGGACATGGTGCGATTACAGTCCGGGCACCGATGGAACCCCAACGCCATAGCCATGAAAAATTGAGCTGCAGTATGGTCGACGGCCAGTAGGCCGCAAGGGCCAAACTCGACGGTAATCGACGGAAAACGGGGTACCGTGGCTTGCAAAAGTTAAAGAAGGGACCCCCCTGTGGGGTAAATTTGTTTCTAGTAATTATGAGAGGAAAATTCCCATCAGGAATCTCTGCAGAGCTCCTTAACCGTGTGGCTACTGCTGTGCGGAAAAAAAGACGACTGAGGGGGGACCCCTGCTGGCTGCAGGGTTGGTGCCATCCTGGGCATGCCCAGTAGGGGCCAGTCAAAGTTCTGGAAACTTTGACAAAAGTGTTCCGTGATTGGGCTCCATCCTGTGATGTCACCCATATGTGAGGACTACCATCCTGCTTGTCCTGTGAGAAATGCAGACATTTTGAAAACCCAACTGGTGTGTGTCACTTAAGGACTGGGGATTTGCCTACCCCTGGTTTTATTTCTGTTCCTTTAGTACAGGGTGAGTTTTGTGCTGAGGCACTGTGGTAGTATTACTTACTCGAATGTGGCAAAAGGACAGGAGCAAAAATGCTGTTACTACTACCTGTTAAAAGAAATAAAGGGAAAGATCAGAGAACTGTCTCCAGCTATCAGTCAAATAATTGGAATGTGCTGGAGTTCCTGATGCAGCTCATTTCCACTAACTCAAGAGTCCTGACAGATAGTCTCACATAGCACAGTCTGTGGTAGCCTCAACACCATGACCTCTATTCTAAAGAACTGGGAGGTGTGCACAGAGGTATACATAGGAGTGTTTTTCCATGACACAGAGCTGAGTCTCTCCCTTGCAGCACAAGAGAAAAACAAAAACTGGAGGCTGAAGATCTCCAGCCACTTAACTGACTCATGAATTTTACAGGCAATAACACAGGTGTACAGATGGCATTCCCCACTCCTTCAAAACAAGGTCTCTCACTGATGGGACATTTAGCTGGCTAGCATGTCCACTCTTTCACAACATTTCCCCAATGTAGACTAGCGCCTGAATCCTTGCCTTTCTCCGTAAGAGAGCCCCATTATGCACTACACTAGTCTCTTTATTAAACACAAAACCTAAAGGGCTTTCTTTTGCATGTGATGACATCATGAGGATAAAGCTCCTTCCAGAACAAGTGATATAGAAAAGATGAGGAGGAATGGAAGAGAACTCAGAAGCACCAGGAGTGCTGGAGAAGATATGCTGGAAACGTGAGGAGTACAATGTTATAATAAAGGTGCTGTATCCTCCCCTGCTGAAGCATCTTCATGCACTGCACGAATGACCCTGGGACTCTGGTCTGTGAAGCTTTACTTGTTGCTTGCATTTTAGGCTCTAGGATATGGCAGAACTAATACATAAACTCCACTCTTCATCCCACTTTTATGCAGCTTAGCACAAGCTCCACATATTTTTCTGTGCTACTGATGCTTTTACTGCAGGCTTCCTTAGGAATTGGTGCTTATGGGAAAGGGACAGGTAAGAACTGTGAAACTTGTACATAGAATGCCCCCCCCCCACACACACACACACACAAACTGTCATGGAATGGCATCATATACAACAGGGAAATAAATCCATACCATAAGAACTGTTGAGGTCAATATCCAAAAACACACTGAGCTCCGAGGATGCAGACACTGGAGGTGTGGAAGGGGTGTTTGGGGAGGTTGGGGCTGACATAGTTGATTCATGTTCAGCTTCAGTGATCCTGCTAAAACTGATTTTGCATGGTTCTCTTTCCAGTGGCGTTGGATGACCTCGAAGGGTGCCAGAGGTAGACAGATGCCTGCCGCTATTGGGCCGTATCCCAGGAGATTTTAAAGAGAATGATGTCTTTCTGGGCTAAAAATCACAGCGTTAATATCAGTATTAGTAGTCCCACGCTAAGAACTGGTCACAGATATGAAAGCACAATATTTGTAATCTCAAAAATCCCTCCAAGAATTAAACTAATATATCTATAAATTAGTTTAATTCTTGGAGGGATTTATATATATATATATATATATATATATATATATATATAAATTAGTTTAATTCTGGTATATAGATATAGATATATATATATACACACACACACACACACACACAAGTTAAAAGAAAATCTATACAAAGTTACATTAAACAAACAGCAGCATGATATTAGGACACACATACACCATGGCTGCCAACTCATACAAATTTTAACTGACAGCACTTTTTTTTTTTTAAACACTTATTTTGTGCACAGCTAGAGTTATGCCAAGATTCAGCTCTCTCTGTGTTATGGAGCTCTCTGTCTGTACTGTAAGTACATTTTAGCCAAAGGACTGCTGCAAGAGGTTTCCTCAGGTTTTGCATGAGGTCCTGTCAGGCTGTGCAGGAGGTGGGATGGGCCTGCCTCTCCTAACTCAAGAGCTGACTTTGAGCCCACAGCATCGGAGAAACAGGGCTAAGCCCTGGCTCCACTTACAGGAAAAGCAGTTCATCATTTTTGGGACTTTACAGGGCAGGTGAGTTTGCACATTTATTAAAAAAAAAGAAACAAACTTGTCATTAAATTTAGCAATAGTTGGCAACCCTCACACACATAAATCTGAAGCAAGACCATAATATAGGTCTGCTTTTGTAAGTAATAACAATATGCAATTTCTAAAGACAGACCATATCACTTCCTAGTCTATTTTTCTTTTTAAATTCAGGAAGACCTTTCTATCAGTGGTGGAAAAACATCTTTTAAAAAGTGCTCATTTATCATTAAGACACTGCAGTTGACATGTAGTAAGATTGAAACTGAAACACTTCACGGTGATTCTTAATGGAGTTTGCCGTTCTCTTAGTAAGGAGGACAATACAGAAATGAAAGCAACCCCTCTGACACAGCCAGTTCATAGGCTGTTGGTTGCAAAAGCCGTAGTAGTGGGATATATGGTGCTAAAAAATATTGCCAGGTACAATGAGGAGGAAAATAAACTTTTTTTTAAAAAAAGCAGTAACTTGCTTTGTGCTCATTAAGCAGTGGGCAGGTGACTGGTAGTGTCCTGTTGGAGCCTGCATCTCCTGATTATAAAAGCACAATAGATTTATCACCACCTTTCAGTGACTGGCATGGAAGGGCCCAGGATCACAAAACAAAACTGCACAAACACCACCCTGGCAAATCAAAGGCTCATCAAAACACTTTTGTACAACATACGCGGCGTAGAAGAGATCTGAAACACTCCCTTACATATCTAGTTGGCTGCTTGCAGTTGCGAGGTTCAATTTCTAGTGATTTGTTGAACAAGTAGTCTGTAAATTCTTTTTCAGATGCATTTCCCATTGGGTTTAAATTTTCAAAGAATCTCTAAAATAAAAAAAAACAATTAGCAAATATTTAGTACATTTAACCCTATAACTCGTATTGTCTTAACCTGTTACCTCAAACTGTATCTGTTACATAATACATATTATCCTTAAATAGCACATAACTCCCCCAATAAAACAATCCAGGAATTAGAATAGCCAATCTCCAGCAGAACAGCAACTGCTCACGAATCAATACCACCAACAGGGTTGGCCCACTGTCAGCACTCTGGTCAAATTAGTGAGTCTGGCCTCTGCTCCTGGGGCTGCCAGCGGATACGGGGGTGGCTTTCACAGCCCCTTGAGGAAAAAACCATACCACTTACAGGTCAGAGTCTGAGTACACTTACACAGGTCTCTGCCAGGAATCGCAATGTTACTGTGATGGCTGAGCTAGATGGGAAGGAGAAGTGGTTTAACGAAAAAAAGGGGGGGGGGGGGGGGGGGAACACAGGTAAGCATGAAGGAAGACTCATGATGCCAAAGCTCAATGGAGTACTACAATGAACACGCATTCATCAAAAATAACACATAAGTGAATATTTTTCTATGGGACCTTCATATAAACCCCAACTGTTGATATCTTTTAAAGCATTAATTATGCTCCATCGATAGCCCACAGGGGTACGGTTTTAATCATAGGTCCAATTTTTTTTGAGGATTTTTTTTAAAGCATTTCACACAAAAATTTTTTTTTTTTTTTTTTTAAAAAGTGCACTACTTCCCTTAATCATAGAAATGAATTCATGCCCAACACGGTACCATGTTTCGCAGAGCTGCTGCTTCAGGGACTGGAATCAGTATATTTCAGAATCCACAAATATTCTCTTTTCTTTTCAGTCCCGTAATTGTTATTTTTTGAGTTGATGCGGCCGCTGGTTTTTTCAAAAAGGCATTTTTACCAGTCACAAACTTGGCGTTTTTACAGAGTTAAAGAGCGTGATGATGTCATCACGCAACGCCATCACGTAACAAATTAAAAAACTTGCTCTTTAACTCTGTGAAAACGCAGAGTTTGTGACTGGTAAAAATGCCTTTTTGAAGAAACCAACAGCCGCATCAACTCAAAAAAAAAACCAACCCAATTACGGGACTGAAAGGAAAAGAGAATATTTGTGGATTCTGAAATATACTGATTCCAGCCCCTGAAGCAGCAGCTCTGCGAAACATGGTACCGTGTTGGGCATGAATTCATTTCTATGATTAAGGGAAGTAGCACATTTATTAAAACAATTTTGTGTGAAATGCTTTAAAAAAAAAAATCCTCAAAAAAAATTGGACCTATGATTAAAACCGTACCCTGTGAGCTGTTGATGGAGCATAATTAACGCTTTAAAAGATATCAACAGTTGGGGTTTATATGATGGTCCCATAGAAAAATATTCACTTATGTGTTATTTTTTATGAATACGTGTTCATTGTATTTTATTTTTCGTTTCATCTACTAAGGCTTTTTCTATATTATTAAAGCTCAATGGAGGCCAGATCTGATTGAGCTGGAAGCTCAGAAGAAAACTCCTGAGGAAAGAAAAATTCACTGCTAAATTACAGTAGGATGGTTACAGGTGGGCAACAACTTTGTATTGCCTCACAGTGTTTACAGCAGGATATGCCAACCATCCACCAGTTAATTCTGACTGGGACAGAGTACGCTCCATACTGCTGTCCCTTTGCACAAATACAGATAAGAGTAGGAAGACGAACACTGAAAACCAAGTGGGGGGGTGGGGCCTCAGTTTTCCCAAGTTAATGCTCTCCGCTCAGCAGTGGCAGAGTTAGCTCTGCTACTGGGCTCCCCCCACAGCTCCTTTTCTCCCCAGTACAAAGCAGCGAAACTCAGAAGAACACACAGCCAGGGCAGCGGAGCTCTGGTTGATCAAACAATCTCTAATGGCAGAACAGAAACAAAGCCACCAAATGCCTTGCCTACTGGACTGCTCCATGTACCTGTACAGCTCCTGAAATGAGCTCTTTCCCATCCTATCTGGAATATAAAAGTGGTGTACAAATAAGGCCTGCACATCATGTGTTCTAGAATAACCGTATTAACAGTGGTAGAGTTATGTGCTACTTTTTAAACTGTTTTTAAACAGGTGAAAGGATAATGTACATTTTTACTGCAGTTTGCTCCTTGTATTTCACGGTTGTGGCCAGCAAAAGAGAATTTTAGCACTGCAGTTGTTCGTGCGGTCTCAGACTCTTTTCCTTACCCTTACATCTGGCTCTATCCGT
This sequence comes from Rhinatrema bivittatum, assembly GCF_901001135.1. Lineage (NCBI taxonomy): Eukaryota > Metazoa > Chordata > Amphibia > Gymnophiona > Rhinatrematidae > Rhinatrema > Rhinatrema bivittatum. Next base: position 74,862,361 of record NC_042618.1, on the reverse strand, counting down.
AAACAGTAAGGCTGGTTTTGGTATTGCTGGATTTCCCCCGTAATCTCAGCCACTTTTCTTCTTTTGCTGAAGTTAATCAATTCTTTCCCATGTCTTTTAAGGAAGTCGGGATTCCCTTCCTCTGTCTTCAGAATATTTGTTAAATATATTCCTAATAGGGGAAAAAAAGATGAATTTAAATTCATAGGTGGTCCCTTTTTCATGGACATCTTTAGAAAGAGGCAAAAGATTTATACATTTTGAAGAGACCCCAGAGCTTATCTGCCACTTCTTGATTATCTTTTGCCCCAAGTGCTCTCTGCCAGCAAGGACCTGTCTTCAAAATTCCCACTCATATCACTTCTTTTCTTTCTATCACAAAATCCAGAAGCAGGGTGGAGAAGCTCATGAAGCCGGCAGTCAGGGTGCTATCAAGTAGAACAAAGGGAAGACAGCAAAAAGTGATGCAGACATGTCAAGTCCACATGTGCTAGTGAAACCAGATGCTGAACACATCGCACATTATGTACGATGCCTGTACAAGATAATGCCACAGCCATGCAGCTGGAAGCCTGTCCTGGGAAGCTCTGCACATTTTCTCTATGATGTCCTGGTCTCCACTAGGCTCAAGGACAGACACTTGAGTACTTGATCCCAGCTAGAACCTTCAGAAATAGTGAGGTGATCAGCTTATGAAAAATGTGGAAGTCTTTCATGAAAAAAACTTTTTGAGGACTTGTTTTCCTTTCAAACATTTGCTTAGAATGCATTTTCAAAATGAAACCATAATGAAAAATGTATTTTATTCATTCATCTCTATAAACTTTCATTACTAAAAAGACCTTTAAGGTTTACTAAAGGAAAATTGGTTCTTACCTGCTAATTTTTGTTCCTGAAGTACCACAGATCAGTCCAGACAAATGGGTTTTGCATCCCTACCAGTAGATGGAGGCAAAGAACCACTACTACTTAACTGAGAGTGTCATCTGCAGACCCTCAGTACTGACCTGTAAACAAGCCAAACTTAAGAGTGAACACTACTGAACTATCCCCTGCTTTCCCAGGGTGAATGTCAAGACCAAGGGTTGGAGCACCCTGAATTGGAACTCTTAGATGAATCCTAAAGAACAATCAAACCTGGAAACTCTTTTTTAGGCTCTGAATATATATATATCTATATTCAGTATATATCTATATATATATATCTATATCTACATACACACTGAATGCTCCAGAAAATATCAGCACAAGTTAAATTGGACTTTCGTAAATCAGGGGCAGGGTCTCTGGACTGATCTGTGGTACTTCAGGAATGGAAATTAGCAGGTAGGAACCAATTTTTCTGTCCTGATCATACCCCAGATGACAAGTGGGATGTACCAAAGCATCCCTATACACTGGGCGGGCATACGAAAGACCTGATCTCAATACACTCTCTCCAAAACTCAGTTCTACGGCACCTGAACATCCAACTAGTAATGCTGAGAGAAAGTGTGCAACGAAGACCATGTAGCCGCCTGGATCCGCCACACCAACCAGTGCTTCTGGATCTCTGGGTCATCCCCCAGACCACTGCCCGGATCACCACTGGCCTCCGTCAGGTCCCTTGATCCCAGTGACTGAGTCAGTCCCATCCTGCCGGGACCACCTTGGCCTTTTTTGTGGGCCCCTGTGGCTTTCCTCCCCCGGCCCGCTTTTCCACCACTCCATGCCTGGCCAAGGATGCCTTGTGCATCAACAGAACAAATTCCAGAGAAAAATCCTGCTGTTCCTCAGGATCAGACTCATCTGGATCCCCTTCTCTAACAAATCCTCCCCCCAGAGGAAGCCCCACAGGGGAAAGAGGAGAAGGGGTATCCCTCCTGCTGCAGAGGAACCCCTTTCTTTTTTGGGTATCCCTTCTGCTGGAGCAGAACCCCCTTTTTTTTTTCCCACATGCCTCTGAAAGCACCTTGGCGCTTTCATCCCCCCACCCCCCCAAGGGGACCACGGACCGGGTCCTTCTCTGGCCTCCTGTAGCGACTTCTGAGGTTCCTTCACCTCCCGAGGCACATTCGCTTAAGCACTTCCTACACAGTAGGCACAGTATTTCCCCGTCCTTGGTATCAGCTATAAGGACCTTCAGTATAAATTTTGGGATGCTAATCAATTATCAAAATTTGGTCTAAAGTTGATTTGTCTCTTCCTGAATTCCTCAAGCATGCTAAGCTTGGCTCCAGTTCATCTGAGAGAGTTTCTTTGGTGTCTAATCTCTCTGTAGTAATTGTTTCCTTTTTAATTGTGGGAATGGCTTGTGACCTGCTGTTACTCTGGGTATATTGGGTTTTTCATTCCTGTTTTACTGTTTTTTCCCCAGTCTTCTTTCAGTTGCCTCTGTCCTTATTTGTGGATTTCTAAGATTACCACCTGATATAAAGGGATTTTTGCTTTTTTGATTATGGAATTTGTGTATAATCTATTGCAGTATTTTTGTTTGAGCTTACATATTTTCAAAATTTTAATAAATAGAAAGTTAAAAATGGAGACGTATGAAGAAGATGAACATAATGCAATTGGCTAATGAAATGCAAATTAGCAGGGCACTTTCAGAATACTCCGTCACAGTATAGCAAACTGTTTTGCATATTTATCATGAAATTATGCCAGCAATCTAACACAGCATAGGGTGCATTAGACATTCAAATACATTCACAAACATGGACTCTACAGTTATGTCAGGCAGATGATAAATCTGTCAACTACATAAACCATGCATTTCCTTTCCCAGTACCGACCTGAATGACATTCAGCATAGAATAAAAAAAGAAAAACCAAAGAAAAAAAAATTCGGAAAGGTCTGCATTGATTGCAAACAACTCCACTGATATGTATCTCTTGTCATCATAGCATCTAAAGAAATGTAAGAGGCTCACCAAAGAAAGGCACACAGGGCGGATTGATAGACTTGAGCTTTGCCAGGTATTTTTTGAAGTGGTCTTGACTTAGTTCAACTGCTTCATCCAGAACCTTTCTCCTCCTCTCCTGCAGCGCCTGCAGACAAACCATAAATGATTTTACTGATCGAACTGGGTGGGCCCAAATCAAGAAAGGACAGTGCTTCCATACAAACTTGGGTGAGTTTAATTTTTTTTGATAAGGGAAGAGTGTGGGCTGTGGATGTTCAGCGATATTCTAAAACCAAGCAGATAAACCCACCACTCAAAACTCAGTATTCTAAAACTTAGTACTGTTGCCTGTTCAGTTCAGCTGAAAACAAACATTTCTAACAGGGATTAACACAGTATCTCAAAGTTTACCCATCATTAGGAGGAAAGCTGGTGGTGTTCAGTAAGATTTCATCTCCAGCAGGCAACCCAGGTCTTGAAAAGAGGAAAACCAGAAATAAAAAGGAAAAGGGAAAGAGATGAGAGTCAGGCAAGCAGGGGAAGAAGCCATGGAAGGGAAGGGAATGGATACCTAGAAAACATTTTTGTCTTTTAATGGTTAGGATACCCTTGGCAACACGTATGCTTCTTGACATATTCCATGATAAATGCTTGCTGACATGGGCATGGTGATGGAAATAAAAGTTGTGCACTACTGTATGCTGCAATTTATTTTTTTTTAAGCTTTTCCCATGGCACACGTGCAGCTCGATAGTGGAATGGCAAGTTTTCTTAACTGTAAAAAGGATTCTCCAAAGACAGCAGGATGAATTAGCCTAGGAGGATAATTTTCAAAACTGCTCACATGTGCATAGAGAATCATGCAAATTTACTATTGTGTTTTATAATCTACATGGATACAATATGTACAGGTTATAAAATACGAAGACATAAGCGTGCAAACATGCTCATGTATGTAAAAACTGCGAGCCGCGTAAGTGTTGCTACTTATATGGATGAAGGAAAATAGGTTCTTACCTAATTTTCCTTCCTGTAGTACCACGTATCAGTCCAGACTCCTGGGTTTATTCATCCCTGCCAACAGATGGAGACAGAGAAAGTTTCACAGACATTGCTTGATAAGCCCTGGTGCCACCTGCAGTTCCTCAGTATTGATATGTACCCAAGCAAAAAGATTATGGGCAAAAACTTGATAAAAATTGTAAAAAAAAACCTTGTAAAACTAGTAAATTGTGATTAAACGAACAAAAGGTGTATGCCCAAAAGATTACAGCTGAGCGGAAGACTCTCCCCTCCAAAACCAGGCGGGTTCTGGACTGATCCATGGTACTACAGGAACGAAAATTAGCAGGTTAAGAACCAATTTTCCTTTCTCTGTTTGTACCCAGATCAGTCCAGACTCTTGGGATGTACCAAAGCTTCCTAGAGAGGATGGGATCTGGAGAGTCCCGCTCACAAGACCTTTTCACCGAAAGTTTGGATTCCCCAAATCCAGTCAGTAATGCCTCACAAAGGTATACAATTTCCAAGTCGCCACTCTGCAAATCTCCTGTGGAGAAACCAACCTAGCCTCTGCCCATGAAGCCGCCTGAGCTCAAGTCAAGTGGGCCCACAAACCCTCAGGAACCCGATGGCCCTTGATAATATAGGCCGACCCAATAGCCTCCTTAAGCCACTTTGTAATGGTTGCCTTGGAGGCATGGGTACCTTTCTTTGATCCGCTCCATAAAACGAAAAGATGATCCGACCTCCTGAAATCATTAGTAACTTTGAGATACCGCAGTAAAGCCCTGTGGACATCCAATAGCTTATGTTCTCGAGCATGCGACACAAAAGCATCCAATTCTGGGAAAGCTGGGAGTTCGACAGACTGATTGACTTGGAAAGCAGAGACCACCTTCGGAACAAAAGAAGGAACCGTACGAAACGAGACTCCTGAATCTGAAATTTGAAGGAAAGGGTCACGGCATGACAAAGCCTGCAACTCCGAAATCCTCCTGGCAGAACAGATGGCCACTAAGAAGACTACCTTGAGAGTCACGACCTTAAGGGTCGCTCTACGGATTGGCTCAAATGGAGCGTCACACAACACTCGCAGAACTAGATTAAGGTTCCAGGGGGCACAGACCTTCCTCACTGGAGGACGAAAATTCTTAACTCCCCGAATGAACCTCAGTACATCGGGATGAGAAGATAAGGTGTATCCCTCAACTTTTCCTCGTAAGCAAACTAGAGCCGTTACCTGCACCCTAAGAGCGTTAAAGGCAAGTCCTTTAGCTAAACCTTCCTGTAGAAAAGAAAATGCGAGATAATGAGGCCCGAACCGCCGGTATCCCTTTGGACATAACACCAAGCCTCAAAAGCCTTCCAAACCCGACCATACGAGAGAGAAGTAGACTTCCGCTAGCCTGCAAAAGCGCAGCGATCACCGCCTTTGGGTATCCTTTCCACCTCAAGCGTCGCCTCTCAAAAGTGAAACCGCTAGACAAAAGCAGTCTGACAGGTCAGAAAATATGGGTCCCTGACGAAGAAGACATGGAAGGTGACTGAGGCGTGGCGGTCCATCCACTGCTAAATTGACGATCTGCGAACCACGGTCAACGCGGCCACTCTGGGGCTACCAGCACCACATCTTCCGGATGCTTTTCTATCCGATGTAACACCTTGCCCACTAGAGGCCACGGAGGGAAAACAAAGCAGGATCCAGAGGCCAGGGTACCACCACAGCGTCGACCCCCTGGGTCCCGTATTCTCTCCTGTGGCTGAAAAACTGAGGTGCTTTCGCATTGAGGCGAGTCGCCATCAAATCGACGTGAGGACAACCCCACTCTTTTTGGATGAGCTGCATAACTGAATCCGCCAATTCCCACTCGCTGGGATCTAAGCTCTTGCGACTGAGAAAATCGGCCTGGATGTTCTTGATGTCTGCAATATGAGATGCCGCTAACTGAACTAAGTACTGCTTCACCCAGAGAAACAGCTATTGAGCTTCCAAGGGCCACCCCCCGACTCTTGGTGCTGCCATAATGATTGATGTTAGCTATTGTCATCCTATTGTCAGACAGAACCCTGACCAAGCGACCTTGAACCAGAGACCAGTCGCACTGCCCTGGTCTCCAACTGACTGATAGGCCATGAGGCTTCTTCTGAAGACCACCAGAGAGACTGGCTTCAGTAGTAAGAACCACCCAATTCAGAACCTCCAGATCGACACCATGCTGTAGACTGGACGACTGCAGCCACGAGAGGCTGCCCCATGCTGAAACATCCAGAAAGACTGGTTGATGAAAAGCCTCTGACAGTGGATTCCACCTCTCCAACAGAGCTCTTTGAAGAGGCCACATATGCGCGAAGGCCCATGGCACTAGTTCCAGCATGGAGGCCATCATCCCCAGAACTTTCAAAAAAAAAAACCCAGGGGTATCCTCAATGCCAACAAGCTGTAACTTGGTCATTCTCTCCTCCGTGAGAAACACCTTGCCCTGCCTCATGTCAAAACAAGTTCAGAGGTAGTCGAGTTTCTAAGATGGTTCTAGGTGACTCTTCGCCCGATTGACCACCCAGCCAAGAGACTCTAGCAGACGAATAACTTTTTGCACTGCAGCACGGCACCCGTCTAATGACTTTTCCCAAATGTTCCAATTGTCGAGGTAAAGGTGCGCCAGCACTCCCTCGCGCTGAAGAGCCACCACCATCACCAAAACCTTGGTGAACATGCGGGGGAGCTGTGGCCAGACCAAAGGGAAGAGCCTGGAACTGGAAATGCTGACCCAGCACTGCAAATCTCAGGAAGCGCTGGTGAACCTGACGAATGGGGATATGAAGATATGCCTCAGTCAGATCCAGAGAAGCCAGAAACTCTCTGTTGCGCACCACCGCAATCACTGACCATAAAGTCTCCATGCGAAACCGTATCATCTTCAGCACCGCATTTACACGCTTCAGGTTCAAAATGGGGCAAAATCTGCCTTCTTTCTTTGGCACCACGAAATAGAGTATCAACCCATCCCGTTCGTCCGGAGGGACCGGGATTACAGACCCTAAGTCATGCAACCTGTGCAAAGTCCCACAAACTGTGCGACGCTTTTCCGAAAAACCGCAGGGGGAGACTAGGAACAGGTTGTGAATGGAACACGCAAACTCTAATGCATAACCATCTCTTATTACACTGAGGACCCACTGATCCTACATAACCTTGGTCTACTCCCCGTATAACTGCCCTAGGCGACCCCCTAAACAGGGAACAGCGGAGTGAACCAGCCTCGCCTCACTGGGAGGCCTTGGCCCTTGTAGCTTCCCCACCCGTGGGAGCCCTGAAAGGCCTCTGGCCGCCCCGAGAGGACTGACCCCAAGCTGGGCCTCAAGGCAGAAACTGTTTCTGCAATGCTGTGGTACCTCTAGATAGACGAGATCTTCTGCTGTCCCTAAAACGTGCCCGGGACTGAAAAGCCTGTCTATTCAGAGGCTTGTCCTCTGGTAAATTGTGCACCTTCGCCTCACCCAGCTGCTCCAAATAGGCGCCCTTTGATTGGTAATGAACCTAACTGGGACTTAGAAGACACATCCACACACCAATTAAGGAGTCATAGCAAACATTTATTTATTTATTTATTTAGGGATTTTATATACCGATTTTCTTGATACAGATCAAATCAACTCGGTTTACATAGAACGATAGTACATTAACAGTAACTAGTCAAACCTCAAAAGAGGAGACAGATTGTGAGCAGAAAGTAAAAAGTTACATTATAACAAGGGTGAGTAACTAGGAATTGGAAATGAAGAGACAGATAATCAAAGTAGAGAGATATAACAGAGAGAAGGGGCTTGAGGCCAACCTCAGGAGAATAACTCTAGCATTATAACATGATTATATGACATTCTGCTAGTTATTAAAGTACAGCTGATTGAAAAATATCTTAGTAGGATATAGTCTAGGAGACAGGAAAGGCTCTACCGAAAAGCCAAGTCTTCAGTTTCTTTTTAAAATTTATGAGGCAGGTTTCCTGTCGGAGGTCTGGGGGTAGTGTATTCCAAATGGTGGGGCCTGCTGTTGAAAAGGCCCGGTCCCTGATAGATAATCTTTGTATCAATTTGATTGGGGGAACATGAAGGGATCCCTTATAGGCATCTCTCAAAGGTCTAGCTGAAGAGTGTAATTTGAGAGGGTGTAGTAGGTCTAGTGGAGTCTGGTGGTGGATGTTTTTATGAATAATGGTGAGGAATTTGTGAACAATTCTAAAATTAACTGGAAGCCAATGTAGGTCTTTTAAAATGGGCGTGATGTGATCTCTGCGCTTAGTGTTGGTCAAAATCCTTGCAGCTGCGTTTTGGAGTAGTTGCAGAGGTTTTAATGTAACAGCTGGTAGACCTTGTAGGATCGAGTTACAATAATCGACCTTAGAGAACAGGATTGCTTGGAGTACAGTCCTGAAGTCATGGTGATATAGGAGAGGCTTGAGTTTTTTAAGCACCTGTAACTTGTAGAAGCATTCTTTTATAGTATAATTTATAAATTTCTTTAAGCTCAAATGGTTGTCAATAATAACTCCAAGATCTCTAGCATGAGTGATGTGGGAGGTAGTGTGCAATTGTTGTAAGTGTAGACTATTTTCAGGGGTGATAAGCAGGATTTCAGTCTTAGCAGTATTTAACACCAGGTTGAGGCTAGTAAGGAGATGGTTAATAGTTTGAAGGTGAGATTCCCATAATTTGATTGCTGAGTCCAAAGAGCCTGTTATAGGAATCAAAACTTGGACATCGTCTGCGTATACGTAGAATTTCAAATTTAGCGACGAGAGGAAATGGCAAAGAGGGAGGAGATAAATATTAAATAGAGTGGGAGATAGAGAGGAGCCCTGGGGGACTCCATGTGGGGAATTAGTATAAGGAGATTCCATATTATTGATTTTAACCTTATAACCTCGATTACTGAGGAATGAGTCGAACCATAAACATCTGGCCGCTACTGCGGAATCCATAATCCGAGACTATGAACGCACCAAATCAGAGAGAGCATCCACTACATACGCCTCCACGCGATCTGCGTTAGGAGCCTCGGCACCTGGTTGCGCTTGCCCATCCTTAAAACACTGAACCCAGCGCAGATGGGCTCTCTGCATAAAACTGGAGCAAACTGTGGCCTGCAGCCCCAAGGCAGACACCTCAAAAATCCTTTTGAGATGAAGCTCCAACTTTCGATCCTGAACATCCTTAAGGGCTGTGGCGCCCGCAACTGGAATAGTGATCTTTTTATTCACCACGTCTACCTTCAGAAGTGCAAAAAGCTCTAATGTTTGCTCAGGTAAGGGATAGAGTTTAGACATCACTCTTCTCACCCTTAAACCGAAGTCTGGGGAATTCTACTCATGCTCTACCAATTGCTTCACAGCCCTGTGATAGGGAAAGGCGGTCGGAGAAGCCCTAAGGCCATTGAGGACAGGATCCACCCCATCCATACCCAGATCCTGCTGAGGGGCCTTCAACCTCAACTCCTCGAGAACCTGAGGGAGCAGAGGAACCAACTCCTCCCTCCAGAACAGGAGGAGGATTTTGAGTTCATCCCCCCCCCTCTGGCCCCCAGGTCATCCCTCGGATCCATGTCAAGTAGCCCCTGATCATCACTGAGCACTCCCGACAGTGCCACCGTATCCCTGGGAGGGGTCTGAGTCATCTGATTCCTCAGCTGCACTCCCCGGGCACAACAAATGCTAAACCCCCAAGGGTCTCAAGTCCCGTGACTGATTGGGCCCCCACCGCAGAACCCGAAGGCATTGGGCACGGGCCCCGAGATGCCAGACCTTTCTGCGGGCATCCCCTACCCTCCTGCTGTGTCAGATAAGCCTGGTGAAGCAGAAGCATAAAATTGGTGGAAAACGGGCGAGAAGCCACATGCAAGGAAGAGGCCTGATCCCCCACAGGCCCTGGAGTTAGCACATCTTGTCTAATAGACCCCACTGAGCCCCCTGCCCCTCTAGGGGACCCGGGTGGACTGTGGAGAGCCACGGAGGGAGATCCCTTCCCCCTCCAAATATGGCAGCACATGTGAATCAGCATCCAAAATGGCCACTGCTCCTGTCACGAGGGAGCTGGCAGGTCCAATGCAATTGGCAGTAGCACTAGCGGACCCGACTACGGCTGCCGCACCGATCAATTTTCCTGCATTTAGCAACCATTGGGAGGAGGAGGGCCCTTCCCCCCTGAAACACATGCAGAGCAAAGGACAGCACGGCTGAGACATGCCGCAAGTGCCGCAAACCGAGCCACGAACCATCCCCCCCCCCCCCCCCCGAGGCAGAAGAAAGCCCTCGCTGCAGAAAAAAAGAGAAAAAAAAATAGCAGAGTCACTCCTCTCCTAAGGCTGAAGGGAGCTGTCCAGCTCAGATCAGCCTCAAGCAAACCAGGAGAGGAAAAGTCCCTAAAGAAAAGGAGATGAAAGCTGCCTGGGCGGCCTTGTGGAGGGGAGGGATCTGGACCACCAGATTTACCCCCCCACGGATCAACAAGGTTCGAGCATACAAAAAGGTCACCGACCTCCAGCTCATCCACCTCAACCAAACAGGGAAAGGGTTTCCTCGGGATCCAAACCCCTGGGAGGAAGGCTCACCCGAAAAGAAAAAAAATTAACCAAAAACTGTAGGTTTAAGCACCAGCCACCATCTGCTGGAGACAGAGAAATACTGAGGAACTGCAGGTGGCACCAGGGCTTATCAAGCAATGTCAGTGAAACTTTCTCTGTCTCCATCTGCTGGCAGGGATGAATAAACCCAGAAGTCTGGACTGATCCGGGAAATTCCGATTTATCCAGCTAAATAGAGGCATTTAACTGGATAAGTCTAAAATGCGCTAATTGTCCACTTAAGTATGACTTTTTGGACTTATCAGGGTATGTAAGGTAGATGGATAAGTCTATAAAAAAGCGCTGCTTAGCCAGATAAATCTTACACTACTTATCCATCTAAGGCCAGATTCATTAAGGCTTTACTCCCATTTTGTGTCTATGGAAAAAATCCTTAGGGAATCAGGTACTAAGAGGGTAACTTAAAATTGCTCACATCTATCCATTTACGTGTATATTAGCGCATGCAAAGCTGCTACTGTATTTTATAACCAGAGTGGAAAGGTTATAAAATACGAGTACATATGCGCACACAAATGCTCACATATGTCTAAACCACAAGCTGTGCAAGTTCGGACTTAATCTGGATAAATGCCAATTTATCTAGCTAAGTAACGGCATGTATCAGGATAAGTTTGAAAGCACTACTTAGATGGACCAATAGCACTTTTCAGACTTATCCGGCTAAGTAGCAACTGCTGCTACTTATCCAGATAAGTTCAAATCTGTCCATCTAAGTTGCAGCAAAGGCACTACTTAGCTAAATAAGTTGGAAATTAGACAAATAAATGTGCACAAATTATATTCCCGTGTTTTTGCTCTTCAAATATTAAAAAGGGATATGAGAGTAGATTTTACTTGCATTGTTTAGATGCATTTAATCCCCCATAAATTGGTTTTTTCATGCATAAGATAGGGGATTTTCTAACTTGCATGTGGCAATGAAATACCAATTAGTGTATCAGTTCGCCCAGTTCATTTGCAGCTTGTGAAGACTCTCCTGGCTCTTCATCCTGAAGTCCCCCATTTCACCCAGAACCCCCAACCAGTCATCTTTTCATGTTCTTTTTGTTTATGATCACTCACTCTTGATATTGAACAGAAGTAAATATACCCAAGTAAGATCCCACATTTCAATGCATAAATTGCTTATAAAATGGCAACTTACTCATGTAAACATTGGCATCTCCCTGGAACGCCCCATTTTTACCAGTGTAAATTTACTTGCGGACCTTTACTTACACGTGCATGTTGAGGTTTTTAAAATAGCATATACTCAAGTATATGCCATTTTACATGCATAAGTTCTATTTTATTTATTTATTTATATTAATTTTAAGTGTGCTACCTTTGAAAATTCAGCTTTATAATGCATGGGTGATGCCACCACAAAGCCAGCTTGCAGATTCACTAAAGACTTCACTGGGTATGTGTGAGAGTTCCCATACATGCACATTGCCTCATGAGTCCCTCAGACTCTTCAAAGCTTAAACTTCAGCAAGTAGTTTAACCTCCATGGAGGTGGGGGTATATTAAGTATGGCTAATTCACCCTACTGTCTATGGAGAACCCTGTTTACAGTTAAGCAAACTTACTTTCTCTGCGACAAGCAGACTAAATCAGCCATTACACATGGGGAGTCCCAAGCTGAGGGGATGTAGTGAAGTATTAAAGAACCCAGCCCCACACCAAGTGCACAATGGACTACTGGGTGAACAGGTTGCACAGAAACTACTTATTCAAAGTTACTTTCCCCTCAGGACATGCAGGATGGGAACAGATGACCAAGTAGATTTGAAAACATCCTCAATAAAAGTGGCCCTGAGATGAGGTGCTGAAGTCACCATGTTCCTCAGCTAATGAACTTTGACAGTCTGTAATCTAAGAGCCTACCAGCACGTAACAGTGCATTACAGTCTGCTAGCCAACTGGACAGAGTTTGGCAACTGCCCTTCCCAATCTGTTGGGATCAAAGGACACAAACAGATGAGAAGCTTGACAATGAGGCTCGAGTCCTCTTTAGTTAATATATCAGGCCTCTCTTACAGTCCTAGGAGTGAAGAGCTCATTCTTCTTTGTACACAAGTGGTCTTAGCAATAGCTTGATAAATGCGAAACGCAGATACTACGTCTGGAAGGAACTTAAGGCAAGTTCATAGAACCATTCCATTATGAAAAAAAAAGTATGGCGAATATGAAATCAGAACCTGCAGTTCACTTACTTTTCGTGCTTAACTGCTGAAACAACACTTTCCAGATGAGAAATTTCAGTCTACTGACTCAAGAGACTTGAAAAGAGATTTCATAAGTTAAGTTTGGTCCATATCAAGGTCCCAAGTACTGGAGGTTTACTAATGGAAGTCCTGGAATGCCACACTCCTTTCATGAATTTTAATACTAAGGGATTGAGAGAGATTGGAGTCCTTACCACCTGCTGGTGATACACTGCAATTGAGCTGAGATAAATTTTGACTGAATTGCTGTTTAGGCCTGAGGATGAGAGGCAGAACAGATACATGAAGCAAGTCACTCAGACCATTGGAGAAGAGATCCAAGCTGGTTGGACCTCCACCAAGTAGAGAACTTCTTCCATTTGAAACTGCAGATCTTCTGGTTGAAGGTTTCCTGGCAAAAATCAAAACATCCTCCACCTGTTTGGGAAAGAGTAAGCAGGAGACTATTATATGTTCAAAATTCACACCGTGAGGGCCAGCAATGGCAGGTTCAGTTGACAAAGTCTGTCTTCCTTCTGTGAGAGTCAGACATTCCCACTGAGAAAGTGCAGAGAAGGGCGACCAAAATGAAAAGTGAGATGGAACGGTTGCCCTATGAGGTAAGCTATGGAAGTTAGAGCTGTTCAGTTTGGACAAGAGATGACTGACAGGTGATATGATAGAGGTCTACAAAATCATGAAAGGACGAACAAGTTAATGTAAATTGGTTATTTATTCTCTCAGATAATAGGAGGACTAGGGGCACTATGAAGTTAGCAAGTAGCTATTTTAAAACAAATCAATGAAAAATTCTTTCATTCAGCAATAGTTAAGCTCTAGAATTCATTGCCAGAGGATGTGGTTACAGCAGTTAGTGTAGCTGGGTTTAAAAAAGGTTTGGATAATTTCCTAGATGAAAAATTCATAAACTGCTATTAAGCAATAGCTTGAGATGTATTTAATGCTTGGGTACTTGCTAGATACTTGTGACTTGGACTGGCCACTGCTGGAAAAAGAATACTGGGCTTGATGGACCCTTGGTTTGACCCAGTATGGTAATTCTTATGTTCTAACTGGAGACTGAACTGATAGATGAGCAAGATATGGAAACCATACTTTCTCTGGCCAGGCTGGTGCAATGAAGATTAATCTTGCCTTGTCCAGAAGGACCTTTCGGAGACTCCAGGCCATGAGAGGCATTGATGGGTAGTCAAAGTGACATGCCAGTTTACCAGAAAAGTGCCAAGAGTTAATCTGTAGGTGCTTGGATGCAAGCAGCAGAAAATTTTTACCTTCCTGTTAACATCTGAGGCAAACAGATCGAATACCAATCTTCCCCAGCAATAAGTCATCTCCAACTCTTTGATCCAAGGCCATTAGTGCAGTTGTAATTTTAAGGCTGTCCGCCAACATACTCTGGATTCCTGGAAGATAGGCCACCTGGAGATCGGCATTATGATATCCTGACCACAACCAGATTTGAATGGCCTTCTGGCAGAGTCAGTTTGGATTTCTCTTTCGGAAGAGGAGGTGAGAGTAACCGCTCAGAACATATCAAATGGCTCGCAGCTCCAGGTGTTTAAGATTTGCAGATGACTCCATTGGAGACCACAATCCTTGGGTCCATATCACACCAGTACATGCCTCCACCCATTAGATTGAATCACCTGATGCAGTGGGACTTGTAGCAAGAGATCCATTTTTAGAACTTCTGGATTCATCCACCACTAAAGCAATGCTCTTATCCCAGAGTTTATGGAAATTTGTGGGATAAAGGTTGATAGAGGTGATCCCAGTGGCTTCAGAACCTCCACTTAAGGCTCAGTATGTATAGATGAGGAGGGTGCATTACATATTGATATATTGTATCTTGACGTATTGGTGCTCCGTGCATCGAAGGCATCAATGTGGCACATGTTGGCGGCGCTGGTACATTGTGCATCAATGCACCAAAGGTGTTGGCATAGATGTATCCCAGTGTGCCCCGTTTCTTTGACACTAAGGGTTCACTGAATGATAGCACTGCCTCTTCTTTGCAGATTGGATCCCACTACTCATCGCAGAGGCCTTGGCCTAAAGCACAAGGGGGAGAGTTTTAGAAGGGATCTGGCTCAGTTTATTCAAAGAAGCGGACGATGCTGCATTGCAGGTCAAGGAATGATTGCAGATCCGAAAAGACTTTTGCAGCTCCTTGATTCTGTGGACCCTGGATTGCTAAGAATGAGGAGACATCCTCCCAATGTTCACTTGATCATGATCTGGGGAAGGCAGATGTAGCATAAACTCATGCCCATCTGTGAGGGACATAATCTTACTGCACAAGTACATATCAAATGCCATAATGGGTCAGACCAAGCGTCCATCAAGCCCCAGTATCCTGTCTCCAACGGTGTCAAATCCAAGTCACTAGTACCTGGCAAGTACCCAAACATTAAACAGATCCCATGCTACTAATGCTGGCAACAAGTAATGGCTATTCCCTATTAACAGCAGTTTATGGACTTCTCCAGGAATTTATCCAAACCTTTTTTAAACCCAGCTACACTAGCTGCCTTAACCACATCCTCTGGCAACGAATTCCAGAGCTTAATTGTGCATTGGGAGAAAGTATTTTCTCCAATTTGTTTTAAATGTGCTACTTGCAAACTTTAGGAAGTGCCCTCTATTCCTTGTATTATCCGAAAGAGTAAATAACAGTTTCACATTTACCCGTTCATCTCTTTTCATGATTTTGTAGACCTATCATATCCCCCCCTCAGTTGTCTCTTCTCCAAGCTGAACAACCCTAACCTCTTTAGCCTTTCCTCATAGGGGAGCCATTCCATGTCCTTTTATCATCTTGGTCACCCTTCTCCATACTTTCTCCAGTGTAACTATATCTTTTTTTGAGATGCGGCGACCAGAACTGCACACAGTGCGGTCTAACCATCGAGCGATTCAGAGGCATGACGACATCCTCCATTTTATTTGCCATTCCCTTCGTAATAATTCCTAACATTGTTTGCATTTTTGTCCGCCAAGCACAGAGCCGATGATTTCAATGTGATATAAACTATGATGCCCAGATCTTTTTCCTGGTTGGTACCTCCTAAAATGGAACCTAACAGTATAGCTTCAGCATGGGTTATTTTTCCCTATATACATCAACTTGCACTTACTACATTATATTTCATCTGCCATATGGACGCCAATCTTCCAGTCTCACAAGGTCCTCCTACAAATTATCACAATCCACTTGCGATTTAACTACTTTGAATAATTTTGTGTCATCTGCAAATCTGATCATCTCACTTGTCGTACCTCTTTTCCAGATCATTTATAAATACATTAAAAAGTACCAGTCAAAGTACAGATTCCGGAGGCACTCCACTGTAAAACAGACCATTTAATCCTACTTTCTGATTCCTGTCTTATACAGTTTGCAATCCACAAAAGGACATCTCCTCCTATCCCTTGACTTTTTAGTTTTCTTAGAAGGCTCTCATGAGGGACTTTGTCAAATGCCTTCTGAAAATCCAAATACACCAAATCTGCTCTTTCAGCTTTATCCACATGCTTACTTACTCCTTCAAAAAAATGTTGATTTGTTTGGCAAGACTTCCCTTGGGTAAATCCATGCTGGCTGTGTCCCATTAAATCATGTCCATGTGTTCTGTGATTTTATTCTTTATAATAGTTTTCATGATTTTTCCCAGCATTGAAGTCCATCGCTCTACAGTTTCCTGGATCACCTCTGGAGCCCTTTTTATATATCAGGGTTACATTGACTACCTTCCGATCTTCAAGTACAATGGATGTATTAATGATAGATTACAAGTTATTTGTAATAGGTCTGAAATTTCATTTTTTAGTTTTCAGAACCCTGGGATGTAAATCATCCAGTCCAGGTGATTTGCTACTCTTCAGTTTGTCAATGTAGCCTACTACGTCTTCCAGGTGCACCATTTTTGGGTCAGTTAATCTGAATCTCCCTTGAAAACCATCTCCAGAACAGGTATCTCCTCAACATCCTCCTCAGTACACACTGAAGCAAAGAATCCATTTAGTCTTTCCACAATGGCCTTATCTTCCCTTAAGTGCCCCTTTAACCCTTCGATCATCTAATGGTCCAACAGACTCCCTCGCAGGCTTCCTGCTTTGGATATATTTTTAAAAGTTTTTATTTTGAGTTTTTGCCTCTATGTCCAAATGTTTTACATTTAACTTGCTAATGCTTTTTCCTATTTGCTTCAGAACAGTGTGAATCTTGTCTGTTATATGATTTGATGAGAATATCAGACAAGTGTGGATGTGATAACCCATGTAACCATAGTTATGCTGCTTTAGTTGTTCTTGAAATCACACAGTGTTGTGCTTTTTGCCCATCTCTGGAGGTAAGGGCCCAAGAAGAAATCTTCCCTTCTCCTTTTCAACATTTAAAAATGCTGCTTTTGGGGCTGCTGAAGAAGTTAAGGCAACAAAAATTTCGAAAATTTGGTGTTTAGGAAAAATTTATAAACAGAGAGAAAGAATACACATCTGTGCTGTGCTCAGCCAAAAAATGATTGAGGCAGCTCACGAGGTACATGCTCAGTAGAGTTAGCTAGAAAAGACGAGTCTGTTCAGTGCTGCCGGATGATGTCACCCACATGTTATGGCTAATTCAGCCTGCTTATCAATAGAAAAATTATTTATTTATTCCAACCAGTCAGAAGGCAAAAAGCCTTGGACATATGACGCCAATTATGTTTCACAGGTTTAAAAAAAAATTTTTTCCTGTCCATAACAAAGAAAGCAGCAAAGCAATTATCAACCAACCGACATTAGGTTTGGAGGTTTCTTTTTGGATCCAGTTCCTTTGGACTTCCAGCTCAATCAGAACAGAAGCTGGGATCCAGTAATCTGAACCTTTATTCACAACTATCTGGGGATTAATTTTCCCCTATCAACTTAGTCATTGCAGCAACAATCTTCAGCTGGGGGGTTCTGCTTCAGGGCTCCTTCCAGGGCCCTGCAAACATAGGCCTTATATCCAGCCACTGTGTGTCACTGCTGCACAATGACTGGGATGCCTTCCCTTCAGGGGCCGTGAAAGCTGCATCCATAGTTCCAATCAGCCCGGTAGCTTAAGATCTGACTCAGGAATTGAACCCAGACCCTCCAGTGCACTGCCACTGTGCCATCAGGCTTGACCTAACCTTGGAGATCTCATCCAATTTGCAACCGTGTTAAGGGCATGGTTCTAGCTGCCTCAGCTGGTAGCATGTCCCCACTCACTCCTTTAAGGGCATTTACATTTTCTTTCAAATTTCAGCAGACAACTCAGCAAATTTCCACAATTCTATTCTTGAAGCTTCCCTGCCGCTTTCCTAAATAGTCTTTTAAAACACTTCTACAAAATGATCAGATTCTGCCTGCTCGCAGTATCTTCTGCTGATTGACTACATGTAGTCAGGATTTTACTGTTGCTATCCAGAATACAGCAGAATTATTTTGGAGCTTTCTAAATTACCAGCTCCATTTAGTTTTTTTGTTTTCATGACCTTTATGAGCTGGAGATGCACAAGACTTACCTCAAAAGTGTGATCCAGTCTGTACACAGGCACGGAGTTCACAGCACTCACAATCTCAAGCACACCACTGAAATTATTCAGGTCTTGAAAAACTTGCAGGATTTCTATGATCCTGCTGAAGACTGCCACTCTCTCTTCAAAATTCTCCGCTTCCATCAGGCACCTAATTAAAAAAATTTTTATAAATTCAGAAGCATAAGTATGTAACACTTTTCTGTTAAGTAATCATAATTTCTTTTTCATCTTTCAGGAAAAGGAAATGTCCTAGCTGAATCATAGCCAGCATTTTACTGAAAAGCCTTAATTTTTCCAGCCTTTGACTATTGTAACTCTGCACTGCAAGTTGCCGGTAAGTTCCTTAAGGTCGCTGCAAATTGTACAGAATTTTGCTGCCCACATTCTTATTGGTTTAAGGATTAAAGATCATCCTGTTCTCTATTCAGTCCGCTAGCTCCTGATATAGTGGAAAGTGAATTTTAAAATATTAATATTTTATATATATATATATATATACATATATATAAATATAAACTCATCAACAATGTTGACACCTCTTGGATCAACACTATCCTGCAGATTTATACCTCTCCAACGGGCCGATACTGTAAAGTCCGAGGGAGAGCGGACGAACGTCTGCTCTCCCAGCGCCGGTGCGCGCGATTCTCTATTTAAATTAGGTGACGCGGTAGATCCGGGTAAAAGGAGACGCTAGGGACACTAGCGCGTCCCTAGCGCCTCCTTTTTGGGCAGGAGCGGCGGCTGTCAGCGGGTTTGACAGCCGACGCTCAATTTTGCCAGCATCGGTTCTCGAGCCCGCTGACAGCCACGGGCTCGGAAACCGGACGCTGGCAAAATTGAGCGTCCGGTTTTCGGCCCGACATTCAGGCCGAATTACATTTTTTTTTTTCCCTTTTTTTTACTTTTCGGGACCTCTGACTTAATATCGCTATGATATTAAGTCGGAGGGTGCACAGAAAAGCAGTTTTTACTGCTTTTCTGTGCACTTTCCTGGCGCCGGAAGAAATCAGCGCCAACCTTTGGGTCGGCGCTAATTTCTGAAAGTAAAATGTGCGGCTTGGCTGCACATTTTACTTTCTGCATCCCGCGCGCATACCTAATAGGGCCTTCAACATGCATTTGTATGTCGAGGGCGCTATTAGGTGCCGTGGGTTGGACGCGCGTTTTCCTCCCCTTACTGAATAAGGGGAAAGGGAAAACGCGCGTCCAAGAGCAGGCTAACAGTGCGCTCCCTTAGCAACCATGTGTTTTGCTCATCTTGCTGATACTCATGACCATGCATTTTCTGTTGCTGGAACTGTGCTCTGGAACACTCTACCTGGACCTTTTTGTTTGACAACTGATGCCCATGTTTAAAAAAAAAAAAATAAAAAAAAAAAAGGGCACTGAAAACTCTTCTCTTTACGAATGCCTTTAATTTGGCACATTTGGCCTGCTCATGTGTTTGCTGGAAAGCTTTGATTGATCTCGATGTTTTTTATTTGGTAATGTGTTATCTCTTGCCTTTTTGTATGATATAGTTTTATATATGTTTAATTGTAACTTGCCTCGAATCTTGAAGGGTGAGGGAGAGAAATCTATTAAACTAAACTAAAACCAGTTTCACTTGTGTCATGGCAGAACACTGAAAGAATTTATGGTATGCAGCTGCAAGTCTGTGGTGGTGTTGTAAGTCATATTCATTCATGTAATTTCCTTTATTTATACTTTTTCTAAAAATACAATAAGTTATTCTGCAACATCCCATCATGGGTAGAGCATGACACTGGGCTGCTCCGTCAATCAATTGCATACTCAAATGGGCAACATGTTAAGCAGACTAACCCCGTTGCATCTCAGGAAAAAAAAAAAAAAGCAACCCACCCACAACACAGTGGGTCCAGCCCTTCCAGCACCATCCCCACACAAAAGCACCAAAGAAACTAGCTGACTACATCAAAGAGTTACAAGGGTGGTATAGCTCTACTGTGGGAAGAGCCCTGGTTTTCTCACCCCTGAGGTAAAGCAGCATTTCCAAAGGCCACGATAATGCAAGGAAAGGGAAGATGGGCAGGCAGAAGGGGAATGAGACAAGGAAGAAAAGGGCATCAACGAGAGGAATATTGGAAGGAGGAACAGCATAAGCAAATTCTAGGGATCTGCTTAATCTCTCTTCCCATCTACAGTATCATGCCCAACCTTTTCTAACCATACTGCAGGGCAGTGATGTGGTAACACAGACAAATGTCTAAAGCCTCGTGTACTCCTTAACTCATGCTATGAAATATTTCAATAGCTGTTTCACGATACCAATAATTTTTACTGTGCCAGTGAACAAGTGCTCAACTAATATGCTTCATCCAAGAGTAGAACTAGCCAGCCCCCAGCTGCAGGCCTAAAGATGCTTCATGCTCTGGGTGAGAGAAGGGAAATATAACTCACAGAGAGTGAGGAAGGACAGAAATGGTCACCTCTGCTTCACTCACGAATTATGATGAACCCATTAGGTAATATCCACTGGCCTTCCAAACTCTACAGGTCTCAACTTTTAGTCAGCAGCAGTTCCAGCCAGGAAACAGACTCGTCCTCAGCCTCACATTATACGACTATGTAGCAGTGTTAAGTTAGCAGTGAAACTTACTGCTCAAATACACAGGATACAAAATATATAGTATTTTCTTGAGCATTCCAGTTGCAAACACTGAACTGGACTTTGTTATTAGCATGGAAAATATACTCACTTTTCAAACCAAAGAGTGAGATTTGTAGTATGGCGAATCATTTTTAATAAATTGGGAGAATTGATTTCCTTGTCATCTTTTGTCCATACACTGCCAACAAGCTCGGAAGGTTGGACTGCCCTGTTTAAAAAAAAAAAAAAGAAGGGGAGGAGGCATGTAGCACCATAATGAGGAACATTTAACATTTCATACTATGAATTTATTTTTTTGAAGAATTTAATTCCTCTTTATGGGCTTCTTCCTATATGGCACTACTACAGGCCCCATTTGGCAGAGTACAGCCCCAAACTGCAATGGGACAGCTCTGCCCTTAATACCATCATCAAGACGGTGGCTTGTAGACAAACCACAGCAGAGAAATTTAACATTATATGTTGAAACATTTACTTCCAAAATGCTACCCAGACACCTTTCTTTCTTTGCTTTTGAAAGATTTTATTGACCTAGTTACAGAATTTAAAAGGGCTTACAGAGAACATTTTACAAAGTAGTTAGACTACATTTAGTACCCCCTGAAGCAATGTCCTGAGGACTAAGTGACCCTTTAACTTACTGTTCAATGTTTGAGGGGCCCCAGGGTTAATGCAATACTCCTTTGCATACCACAGCATGACAAAAACTATCAAGAATTTCTTTACAGTTCTTAAGATGCTGCATTGCTATTTTTCTGAAATGGTTCAAAAAGACTAGACCAATATAGATCCTTGGATTCAATCAGGTTTTCTCTCAAAAATCCCACTTATAACACACTAAGTTCTTAATTGTGACCCTTTTTAACCAAACCTTCTAAGATCATTAAAAACCCAATCAGACCACAATCCAAAATGTGTCCAATCTTAGAAAATACGCCAACAACCCTTTCAGAATGGAGAAATTATTTACCTGATAATTTTGTTTTCCTTAGTGTAGACCAATGGGTTATATGTTCCCCTGCTAGCAGATGGAGACGGAGTCAGGTTTTAAAGCTGACGTCACCTTAGACACACCCCGGCAGTGAACACAGCCCTTCAGTATTCTCTTCAAAAGTCATTGTGGACATATTGAAAAAACGTGATTAAAACTTTATTATAACTAATAAATGGATAACCGTAACTGTACTCAGCCACATAAACGCCGAGTACACAGCAAGATTATAGATGCCCTGATCTAGGGATTGGGCGACTGCTTACTCGTAACCTTTTGGAATCGATATTCACTTCACGGACGATTCCTTGGCACCGTTCTTGGGCAGTCACGAGCAGGATGCTGAGTCCATCTGTCTATACTAAGGAAAACAAAATTATCAGATAAATAATTTCTCCATTTCCTAGCGTGTAGCCAGATGGACTCAGGACCAATGGGATATACAAAAGCTACTCCCGATCGGGGCGGAGGGCTGCCCGCGGTTCGGGTAGCACCACCCTTGCAAAGGCTGTGTCCTCTTGGGCATGAACGTCCAGGCAATTGAACATGGAGAAGGTGTGAGAGGACGATCACGTCGCCACTTGGCAGATGTCGTTAGGAGACAGTAGCTTAGCTTCCGCCAGGATACTGCCTGAGCCCTAGTGGAATGAGCTTTAACCTGAAAGGGTAATGGCTTTCCTGCTTCTACATAAGCTCCTGTGACTACCTCCTTGATCCAGCGAGCTATGGTAGCCCGTGAAGTTGGTTCACCCTGCCTCCTTCCACAGTGAAGAATGGACAAGCAGTCTGTCTTGTGCATCGGTTCTGAAAGTTCCAGATACTGCATCAAAATCCTACTGATGTTTAAACAACGGAGGAGGCGGTATTCTTCCATGTCCTTGTGCCTATCTAGGGACGGCAACGAAATGGACTGATTCACATGAAACTCCGAGATTACCTTGGGCAAGAAGGATGAAATGGTACAAAGTTATAACGCCCCTGGGGTCATCCGGAGGAATGGTTCCTTACACGACAATGCCCGTAGTTCAGAGATGCGGCGAGCTTATTGTCACCAGGAACACTATTTTCAGGGTTAACGGGCTTAAGGACAGACTGCGCAGCGGCCAAAAGGAGGGCCCTGCCAAAAATTCCAATACTAGATTAAGATTCCACAAGAGAACCGGACACCGAAGGGGTGGCCAAAGGTGCATTACCCCTTTTAGAAAATGGGCTATGTCCGGATGTGCAGACAGGCAAGTTCCATTCACCTCGCCTCTGAAACAGGAAATAGCCGCTACCTGGACCTTCAAGGAATTAAGGGACAACCTTTATTCAAGCCATCCTGCAAAAATTCCAGAACTGGAGGGATTTTGGCCGTCCGAGGGGCAACACTGCGTTCCTCACACCAAGCCTCAAATACTCTCCAGACCCATACATTCGCTAAGTGTAAACTGACAAATTTTAGTATCATTACTTTTATGTGCCTTATTGTAAGCCGTTGTGATGGTCCCCACCGAACGATGGTATAGAAAAGATGTAAAATAAAATAAATAAATAAGGACGACAAGAACGTCCGCATGCAGAGCAAGGTGGTAATTACTCCCGCCGAATATCCCCGCTTCTTGAGGTGCGCCCTCTCAAGGGCCAAACCTTAAGACAAAATTGAGCCAGATCCTCGTGAAGGAGCGGACCATGCTGGAGCAGGTCCCTGTGAAGTGGGAGGCACGGGGTGTGTGTGTGTGTGTGTGTCTCCTCCAGACGTCTCCCTCATATCTGCATACCACGAGCCCCTAGGCCAATCCGGAGCCACTAGAAGGACTAATTCCCTGTGGGCCTTAATTCTGTAAATGACCCTGCCCAGCAGTGGCCACAGAGGGAAGACATATAGTAAGTCCTCTTCTGGCCAGGACTGAACAAGAGTGTCGATCCCCAGGGTCTGCTGATCTCTTCTGTGACTGAAGAATCGGGAAACCTTCGCATTGTGAGATGTGGCCAGCAGGTCGATGGACGGGAGGTCCCAGAGATCTACCGCAGCTGAAAGGCTCTGGCTGCCAACGCCCATTCTCCTGGATCCAGACTCTCCCTGTTTAGAAAGTCTGCTCTGACATTGTCTTTTCCTGTGATGTGGGAGGCCAAGATCGTTTGTAGATTCAAATCCACCCATTCCATAAGGAGATTATCTCCAGAGACACTTATTGGCTCTTGGTTCCTCCCTGGCGGTTGATGAAGGCGACAGTTGTTGCGTTGTCCGACATTACACGGTCCACCTGACCCTGGAGTAAGTGGCTGAACCGTACGTCAGTCTGACTGTCCGGGCTTCCAAGCGGTTTATGCTCCAGAGCGCGTCTTCCTTGAACCAACATCCCTGGGCCCCCAGTTCCTGACAGTGAGCTCCCCAACCCTAGAGACTCGCATCTCTCATGAGGACCAGCCAGTTCAGCAGGGACAGGTGTACACTCTTGCCCAGGCGAGTTTCCTGAAGCCACCAATGGAGCAGAGAACATACTTCCATCGGTAGGTGGAGGTGAATCGAATATTCTTGAGACAGTGGGCTCCAACATGACAGCAGGGAGCTTTGACATGGCCGCATGTGTGCCCTCACCCACAGTACTACCTCCAAGGTTGATGTCATCAAACAGAGGAGCTGAAGATAGCTCCACACCTTGGGACGTATCATCTTAGTCAACAGAAGCACTTGGGATATCAACTTCCTTATCTGCGAAGGCGGGAGGAAGACCTTGTCCTAATTGGTGTCAAACCGTACTCCCAGATATTCCAAGGACTGGGAGGGCTTGAGGCTACTTTTGTCCATGTTTACAACTCAACCAAGCTCCTGAAGCAGGGACGTCACCCTGGTGGTCACCTGGAGACTCTCTTCCAATGACTTCGCCCGGATCAACAAGTCGTCCAAGTACGGTTGCACCAGGATTCCCTTTTCTCTGCCGCCGCTACGACCACCATAATCTTGGAAAATGTTCTGGGGGTGGTAGACAGGCTGAAGGGCAGTGCCTGGAACTGATCATGGTGGCCCAGTACCGCAAAGCGTAGGAAACGCTGATGTTCTTGCCCAATTGTAATACGAAGGTAAGCCTCGGAGAGGTCCAGGGAGGTTAGGAACTCTCCCTGCGCCATTATCACGGAGCACAGAGTTTCCATGCAGAAATGAATTACCCGGTGTCGGTTGACACTCTTGAGATCCAGGATGGGGCAAAAGGAACCCTCCTTCTTGGGTACGATGAAATAGAAGGAATAACGTCCCATATTTTCCTGGGATGCAGATACTGGAATTATAACCCTCAATTTGAGGAGCCTTATATCAAGGTAGTCTCCACTGCCTGCTTCTTGTGCTGGGAGTGGCAAGGAGACATCATGAACATGTCCCGAGGAGTGCTGCGAAACCCCAGTGTGTATCCTTCTCATTTGACATCCAGTATCCATTTGTCTGATGTAATCTTGACCCATGGCTATTAGAAGAGGGATAGTCGACTCCCGATTTCCTCGTTCCGTGGATGGGTCAGCAAAACTTCATTGGGGAGTTTGGGCTGAACCTGAACTCGAACCTGCCCCTCTCTTGGGCTGTTGGCTCCGAAAGGATTGAGACCTTCCCGAGGACCAAGGACTCTGAAATGCCGAGTTTCTGTATGGCCTATAGCATTGGGGGCCTCGGATTGACCCCTCATAGGTGAGGGGCACTGTGACTGTTTTCTCTTACCTTCTGGTAGCCAGGGGACTGGAGGTCCACCCCACTTACTGGCCAGCTTTTCCAATTCGCTTTCAAAGAGGAGTGATCCCTTAAAGGGCATCTTTGTGAGGTTTTCCAGAGGTCGCATCTACTGACCAATTTCGCAGCTATAGCTGTCTTCTGGCTGCGATAACTGAGGCTACTCCTCTGGCTGAGACTACGTCAGAGCCCGTGTCAGCTAAAAAGGCAGTGGCAGGCTCCATAGCTTCTCTGGAATACGCCCGAGTCATCTACTTCTCTAGAGAGGAGCAGGCATGAGAGAGCCACCAGGGCACAACAGGAAGCAATCTATAAGGTCATTATTGTCGCGTCAAAGGCTTGCTTAACAATGGACTACATCCGCCTATCATGCGCATCCTTTAAGGCCGCTCTCCTCCCTCCACTGGGATAGTTGTTCGCTTTGAAACAGCACAGACCAACTCATCCACTTTAGAAAAACGCAGGCATTCTCTTGCCACCGGATCCAGTTGGTATAGAGCTTCTACTGCTCGACCACCTTTAAAACTTGCTTCAGGGGCATTCCATTCCAGGTCAATCAACTCCTGGATGGATTCCAACACCGGAAAACAGCAAGAGGCTTTCCGTAGAGACACCAGAATAGGATTCTTCTTAGGGTCCGTCATAGAGTCCGCCCCAGGAAATTCCAGTCTTCAGAGTCTGGGAAACCAGGGCCAGCAATTCGTTACTATGGAAAAAAACTTAATATGGTTCGATATGATTCTAAACCTGGAGGGATATCTCCTCCTCCAAGGAATCTGGATCCCCTTCTTCATCTGTTCTGGGAGAGGGAGGCCTTACCAGCTGTGGTTCCATCCAGACAGGGGCAAGAGAAGCAGACTGTGTCTGTACAAAGGCTTGAAGGTCTTGAAAAAACTCCATCCAAAAGAAGGCCACAGAGTCCATAACTAGCCCAGGAAGAACTGAATAGGTGCTGCTGAATCTTCTCTCCTATGGAAGACCCAGCCCCAGGATTATTCAGATCTGGGGTGCTTTTGGTTAAGGTTGTGGCTGATCTATCCTCTGAATGGGAAGAACCGGGCGTGGTAAAGTCTGGGGAGGTCCACTCTCCCTGGGCCTCCTCACAGTGCTGACATAAAAAAGAATCCAGGTCAGATTGAGTAACCCTAATATGGCAAGCAGCGCAGAGAGAATTGTGCTTATGTTTCTTTGCTGCCGGAGCCATTAGAGCAGTGGTTCTCAACCCTGTCCTGGGGACCCCCCCAGTCAGTCGGGTTTTCAGGATATCCACAATGAATATGCATGAGAGAAAATTTGCATGTTATGGAGGCAGTGTATGCAAATTTTCTCTCATGCATATTCATTGTGGATATCCTGAAAACCCGACTGGCTGGAGGGGTCCCCAGGACAGGGTTGAGAACCACTGCATTAGAGACAGCAGTTATGATTTCAGCTGGCTTGCACTTGAAGACTTTTTGCACATCTAAGTGGGCCACAATGAGGTGCATGCATAGCCCATGTGCTTAAGTAGTTGTGTGCACAGACTGTGTGCGAAGTTGTGCTTGTATGACTGCGTACAGCGCGTGCGCAGAGCCGGCACACATCGCGCATACCGATGCTGTATAGAGGGCAATGCGAGGCACACAAAACCGCACGCAAGATGGTGCCAACGCGGTGTGCCGACAAAGCCTGAAAGCGGGGTCTAGCCCACTGAGGGGGGGAGCCACAACCCACTCGTATGCCCACTTCCCTTTACAGCAACGGAATGGGAACGACGTCAGAATGGCACGCAGAGCAAGTCAAACATAGGAATTCTTACCAAAACCCATCCAATGACACTGAACGGGGAATTTTTTTTTTTTTAAACTTACTTGGGCTCAGTGCTTACCAGCTGAGTACAGAGACTGTCTCCGGCTGCGGTGGGGAAAGGGCTTTGGCCGTCACTGCCATGCTTGGCTTCCTGCACCTGCTGCCTTTCAGCTGCTTCAGCAGCAAAGTCCAAACCGGGAACCGGCTACTGGACCAAGGCACACCTCTGAGGGATCTCGCAAATTGCCTCATGAATTCTCAACTGGAGGAGGGACCTTTAGGTATCCCCGCAGGAGAGTGGGGCTCAATCTTTCTCCAATTTAAAGACAAAATTTCTTCTAAAGAGTACTGCGATCCTGATAGGGAAGGCATGTCCACATCTACTAGGAGACAGAGAGATACTGAAGAGCTGAGGTCACTGCAGGGGTGTAACTAAGGTGATGTTAGCTTTGAAACCTGTCTCAATCTGCTAGCAGGGGAGCATATAACCCATTGGTCCTGAGTCCATCTGGCTACACGCTAGGAAACTGTGATTCTTAAGTTCTAAAACTCACTGAACCCTAGTAACCTGTGCGTGGAATGCGGTCACAATCTAATGTACATTTTATACAAATTCTGGATTAAAGGCATAAATGAACACGATATGCTCCAAGTAAGGAATAATTTAATTTTATGTAATGGAGAAATTACTTACCTGATAATTTTGTTTTCCTTAGTGTAGACAGATGGACTCAGGACCAATGGGTATTGTGCACTTCTGCTAGCAGATGGGAAACGGAGTCAGATTTCAAAGCTGACGTCACTCTAGATATACCCCTGCAGTAACCTCAGCTCTTCAATATTCTCTTCGAAAAGCCATTGTGGATATATCTTTGCTTAAATAACTTGATTAAACTTGAACCAGTTGATTAACTTGATTAAACTTGAACCAGTTCAAGTTTTACTAATTTCCAAACTGGAGACTGCCAGTGCACTCAACCAATTAACGCAGACACCGGACAAACTGGGTGTTTTCAACTAGGGGTAGGCTGCGGCTTACCTGTATTTGCTTAGTCTCAAGGTTTGTTATCCGAGGTTCTATTTTTCTGGGGCAGCCGTGGGTGGGATGCTGAATCCATCTGTCTACATTAAGGAAAACAAAATTATCAGGTAAGTAATTTCTCCATTTCCTAGCGTGTAGCCAGATGGACTCAGGACCAATGGGATGTACAAAAGCTACTCCTGGGCAGGGCGAGAGGCTGCCCGTGGCCCACTTAATACTGCCCTTGCGAAGGCTGTGTTTTCTTGGGCCTAAACATCCAGGCGGTAGAACCTGGGGAAGGTGTGTATGGAGGACCACGTCACCGCCAGACATCTCGGCGGGCGACAGCAGCTTGGTTTGGGCCCTCGTAGAATGAGTCTTAACCTGTAGAGGTAAGGGCTTTCCTGCCTCTATATAGGCTGCCTTGATTACTTCTTTGATCCAGCGGGCTATGGCCGCCCGCAAGACCGTTTCTCCTTGTTTCTTCTTCTTGCGCACTCAAAGCAGGGTGTCAATCACGGTCTTTGAGTAACCGCGCTTCTTCAGGTGAGTCCTCTCAAGGGCCAGACTATAAGAGAGAATCTAGACGGATTTTTGTGGAGAATTGGGCCCTGCCGGAGAAGGTCCCTGTGTGGAAGTAGGCACAGAGGGTTCCCCGCAAGGAGTCTTTGCATGTCTGCATCCCATGGTCGTCTTGGCCAATCTGGGGCCACTAGTAGAACTAGTCCCTGTGATGTTCTATCTTGCGGATGACCCTGACCAGTAGTGGCCATAGGGGGAAGGCGTACAGGTCTTCCTCTGGCCAAGTGTGGACGAGAGCGTCGATTCCTTGGGATTGTGGCTCTCATCTACAGCTGAAGAACCTGGGGACTTGGGCACTGAGACGGATGGCCAGTAGATCCATGGCTGGGAGGCCCCAGTGATTTACTATTAGTTGGAAGGCTGTGGTCGACATTGTCCATTCCCCCGGGTCCAGGCTCTCTCTGCTGAGGAAGTCTGCTGAGACGTTGTCTTTTCCTGTGATGTGGGAGGCCAAGATCCCTTGTAGGTTTATCTTCACCCATGCCATGAGAGGGTCTATCTCCAGAGACACCTGCTGGCTCTTGGTTCCTCCCTGGCAGTTGATGTAAGCAACCGTTGTCTCGTTGTCCAACATTACTCGAATTGCTTTGCCTCGGAGTCTGTGGTGGAACCGCAGGCACGCTAGTCTGACTGCTCGAGCTTCCAGGCAGTTTATGTTCCATTGTCCCTGGGCCGTCAGTTCCTGACAGTGGGCTCCCCAGCTTCACAGACTCGCATCCGTGGTGAGCAAGATCCAGTTCGGTGGGAATAGGCTTACTCATCTGCTTAGGTGGTCTTCCTGTAGCCTCCACTGGAGCTGAGAACGTACCGCTGCTAGTAGCTGGAGGCAAATTGAGTAGTTCTGGGACAGTGGGTTCCATCGTACAGTAAGGAGCGCTGGAGCGGTCACATATGGGCCCTTGCCCAAGGGATGACCTCCAGGATTGATGCCATGAGGCCTAGGAATTTAAGATAGTCTCATACCTTGGGGCATGCATTGGTCATCAATCTTCGTAATTGTTCCATCAGTTTCCTTCTCCTCGGAGGAGGGAGGAAGACTTTGTTCTGTTTGGTGTCAAAACGGGCCCCCAGGTACTCCAGTGATTGAGAGGGCTGCAGACTGCTCTTGCCCGTGTTCATGCAGTAGGCTCTTGACTCTGCTGGTCACCTGCCGGCTCTCTTCCGAAGACTTTGCCCTGATCAGCCAATCTTCCAGGTAAGGGTGTACCAAGATCCCTTCCTTCTTCAGTGTTGCCGCCACGACCAACATGATTTTGGTGAAGGTTCTGGGGGCGGTTGCTAGGCAGAGGGGTAGCGCTCAGAACTGGTAATGGTGACCCAGTATCGCAAAGCGCAGGAAGCGCTGGTGATCCTGATGGACTGGGATGTGAAGGTAGGCTTCGGAAAGGTCCAGGAAGGTTAGGAACCCTCCTGGTTGAACTGCCATTATTACGGAGCGAAGAGCTTCTATGCAGAAGTGTAGAACCCACAGATGACGGTTGACGTTCTTGAGATCCAATATGGGCCGGAATGATCCTTCCTTCTTGGGAACGATAAAATAGATAGAATAGCGCCCCGTATTTTGTTGGGGCATGGGAACCGAAGTTATTGCCTTCAGACTGAGTAGTCTTGTTAGTGGTTTCTACTGCCAGTCTCTTGGAGTGGGAGTGGCAGGGTGAAATCATAAATTTGTCTCGAGGGATGCTGCAGAACTCCAGAGAGTAACCTTCTCGAATGATGATTAGAACCCATTTGTCCGACGTTATCTCGACCCATCTTTGGTAGAAGAGGGCAAGTTGACCCCCTATATCCTCTTCCTGTGGATGGGACGGTCCATTCTCACTGTGGAGCACAGCTGGAGCCTACCCCTGGGCCTGCTCCCCTCTTGGTCTGTCTGTTCCGAAAGGGCTGGGACTTTCTGGAAGGGCGAGATGTCTGGAACTGCGAGTTCCTGTAGGGTCTTAAAGTGCTGCAATCCTCTGCCCTTGGTTCTTCTGGGGGAGGGGCGCTGAGATCTTTGACTCCTATCTTCCGGTAGCCGAGGCACCCCATTTGCTGGCTAACTTCTCCAATTCACTTCCGAACAAGAGAGATCCTTTAAAATGCATTCTTGTGAGATTTGCTTTAGATGTCGCGTCCACAGACCAATTCCGTAGCCATAGTTGTCTTCTGGCTGCCACTACCGAGGCAACGCCCCTGGCTGAGGTCGCACCAGGTTTGAGCTTGCGTCCGTGAGGAAGGTTGCTGCAGGTTCCATCGTCTCACTGGTATACGTTCCGGAGTTATTTGCCTCTCTCTCGAGAGGAGTAAGCAGGAACGTGCCACCAGTGCGTAGCATGAAGCAATTTGCAGTGTCATTGCTGTTGCATCGAAGGCCTGCTTAAGGATGGATTCCAATCGTCTGTCCTGAGTGTCCTTCAATGCAGCCCCCCCCCCCCTCAACAGGAATCGTTGCTCATTTTGAGACAGCACAGACCATAGTGTCCACTTTTGGGAAACACAGGCTTTCCTTGTTGCTGGTTCTAGAGGGTATAGGGCTTCCAAGGCCCGACCCCCTTTGAAACTGGCCTTTGGGGCATCCCATTCCAGGTCAATCAGTTCCTGGATGGCTTCCATCATTGGAAATTAGCATGAGGCCTAACGAAGGGACACCAAGATGGAGTTCTTCTTTGGTTCCGCCATAGGGTCTGTGGCAGGAATACCCAGCTTCTTCAGAGTCTAGTAAACAAGGGCTGGTAATTCGTCCTTGTGGAAGAAGTGAAGTATGGTTCGGTATGGTTCCATTCCTGGAGGGATTTCTCCTTCTTCCAGGGAGTCACTCATCATCTGAGGTGTCTGGGTCCCTGTTAGGGAAGTTCTTTGTTAGGCGAGGCATGTCCCAAGGCATCCAAGCTGGGCCGGGAGGATCTTGTGCTTCCGGCAGGGGTTGAGCCTGGGGCAGAGCTGTGGCTGATTGCGCCTGAACGAAGGCTTGCAGCCCTCGGAAACATTCCAACCAGGGGACTCTGAGTAGGGGCCCCAGAGGTGCCCTCCTGTGGGGAAGCCATCTCGGAGATGCATAGGTCCGGGGAGCTATCGTCAGTAATTCCGGAACCATCTTCCGACAGTAAGGGGCCAGGCTTTGGTTCCCCCTGGGCTTCTTCGCAATGCTGACACAGGCATGACTCCAATTCAGGCAGGATCTTATGTGGCAGGCTGTGCAAAGCAAGTGCCTTCTGGCCTTCTTGGGTGCTGGTGCCATTGTCTCTATGTGTAAACCACTAACTAGGCTCAAGAACTGATCACAAAAGAAAAACCCTAACCCTGACTAACTACCAGAATCAGGGCAGGCAGGGCTGTGACCGGACCTGCACCATCTACTGGAGACAGAGTAAGACTGAGGGGCTGTGACTGGCACAGGGGCATATATGGCTCCGCCCACAAGTTTTGCTCTGTCTCCATCTACTGGTGCGGAGTCACAACCCAGGTGTCCTGGACTGATCCTGGTACGTACAGGGAACATGAATTTACCCAAGGGAAGTCTTGCCTAACAAATCTGCTTCATTTTTTTGAAGGTGTTAATAAACATGTGGATAAAGGTGAACCGGTAGATGTAGTGTATTTGGATTTTCAGAAGGCGTTTGACAAAGTCCCTCATGAGAGGCTTCCACGAAAACTAAAGAGTCATGGGATAGGAGGCGATGTCCTTTCATGGATTACAAACTGGTTAAAAGACAGGAAACAGAGAGTAGGATTAAATGGTCAATTTTCTCAGTGGAAAAGGGTAAACAGTGGAGTGCCCCAGGAATCTGTACTTGGACCGGTGCTTTTCAATATATATATAAATGATCTGGAAAGGAATACGACGAGTGAGGTTATCAAATTTGCGGATGATACAAAATTATTCAGAGTAGTTAAATCACAAGCTGACTGTGATACATTACAGGAGGACCTTGCAAGACTGGAAGATTTGGATGCCCAATGGCATATGAAATTTAATGTGGACAAGTGCAAGTTGTTGCATATAGGGAAAAATAACCCTTGCTGTAGTTACACAATGTTAGGTTCCATATTAGGAGCTACCACCTAGGAAAAAGATCTAGGCATCATAGTGGATAATACTTTAAAATTGTCGGCTCAGTGTGCTGCAGCAGTCAAAAAAGCAAATAGAATGTTAGGAATTATTAGGAAGGGAATGGTTAATAGAACGGAAAATGTCATAATGCCTCTGTTTCGCTCCATGGTGAGACCGCACCTTGAATACTATGTACAATTCTGGTCGCCGCATCTCAAAAAAGATATAGTTGCGATGGAGAAGGTACAGAGAAGGGCAACCAAAATGATAAAGGGGATGGAACAGCTCCCCAATGAGGAAAAGCTGAAGAGCTTAGGGCTGTTCAGCTTGGAGAAGAGACGGCTGAGGGGGGATATGATAGAGGTCTTTAAGATCATGAGAGGTCTTGAACGAGTAGATGTGACTCGGTTATTTACACTTTCGAATGATAGAAGGACTAGGGGGCATTCCATGAAGTTAGCAAGTAATACATTTAAGACTAATCGGAGAAAATTCTTTTTCACTCAACGCACAATAAAACTCTGGAATTTATTGCCAGAGGAGGTGGTTAGTGCAGTTAGTGTAGCTGGGTACAAAAAAGGTTTGGATAAGTTCTTGGAGGAGAAGTCCATTAATGGCTATTAATCAATTATACTTAGGGAATAGCCACTGCTATTAATTGCATCAGTAGCATGGGTTCTTCTTAGTGTTTGGGTAATTGCCAGGTTCTTGTGGCCTGGTTTTGGCCTCTGTTGGAAACAGGATGCTGGGCTTGATGGACCCTGGTCTGACCCAGCATGGCAATTTCTTATGTTCTTATGTAAACGTGGTTGTGCGTGTAGATACGCGCCCGGGTGTGCTCAGTTGAGCGCGCCGCTGTGCACGCAGCTATGCGCGTGTCTGAATTGGATGCACGCCAAGTTAGGCGCATCGGCCGCCCGGCCTGCCCCGTGCGTATCGCCGGTCGAGAAGGGAAGATGGCGCCGATGACCCCCGCGTGTAAGATGGTGCCCCTGAGGGTCTCCACATGTGTGGACCCTTGCACCAGATCGGGGCCTAGCCCAAGGCTGCTCAACCCGATTGGTGCTCCCTTCTAACCTTGCCAGCGACAGATTCGAAACTGCAATCCGAGCTCTGGAGACCTGAATTTAAAGATTTTTTTCTTACCTGGTCTCAGTGCTTACCGATCGTGTGTCGGACGGTCTCCAGCTGCCGGTGGGGGGGGATTACCTTCATCGCCGCGCTCGTTTCTGCACCCACTGCTTTTCAGCCAAACTGTGGGCTAAGTCCACGCCGGGAACTGGCTACCGGACCAAGGCACACCTCTGAGGGATATCTGAGATCAACCTCAGGAATTCTCGACTGGGGGAGGAACCGTTAGGTATCACCGCAGGAGAGCGGGGCTCAATCTTCCTTAAGGTAAATTTTGTTTCTTCTTTGCTGTAATTCTTAACACTGTTCTAGTGTGTGGGATAGTGTCTGCATCTGCTAGGAGATACTGAAGAGGTATATCTAGAGTGATGTCAGCTTTGAAATGTGACTGTCTCCCATCTGCTAGCAGAAAAGCACAAAACCCATTGGTCCTGGGTCTATCTGGCTACACACTATGAAATGGAGTTTTCTGCCATCTGAAGAAAAGCTAATAGTAAGGAGAAAGTAGTAGGGATACAGGTTGAAGTAAAGAAGATAAAGTGACAGGGATAACAACATGGGAGAGAGATGAGGAAGGAAACTGTAGAGAAGAGACCTAGATTTTGGGTGCAGTAATATGCACAAGACAACTTTCCAGTACCCACAGTCAGCTGCCTCTAAGTTCCTGTCACTCTTACTCTCTGAGAGCTGGAAACAGGTCTGGTTTTTAGGATAAGCAAAATATATAAATTTGCCACTGAACTAAAGCCATTAGTGGCCCCTGATAAAATGCCTAATTCAGGTCATCACAGGCTCTTCCTTTGCAGCAATAAAAACTAACTCTTTTGGAACAGTATATCTTATGTTTGTCCCATAAGATCTCACCTTCAACTTCCTCCTTAAGGACACATTTTCTTTTGTGTCACAATGTAGTCCCCTAGGTCCATAATTTTAATTTTAATTAATTTTACTGAGCAGTTTTAGTAAAGTAAAACTCAGTTTTATAACACCATCATTAGCACTCGGAAAACCAAGATTTTAAACATCAAGGGGTGTCAACAATTCTCACATTAATCATTAGCAGTTCAAAAGAATTTAATAGTGCAAACGGTAAGCAGCTGAGTTTAGCTCTGCACTGACAGCTGCTCACTGTGATTGGCTCAATACCAAACACAAATATTCGCCTAAGGTGATTCTCTTTTCATATGATTTCCAAAGAGTTTTTTTTTTTGGAGAGTGGAGGAGGGCAATGGCATTTCACTATTCGAACTCTATTACAGAGGAACAGATGCAGCTAGGCAGAACATGAGTGAGACAATATGCTTGTATCGCACTGGAGGGCATATTCTCAAAGCATTTCAACAGTTTTATTTGGGCTGTCTGAAAATTGCTCTCCCACAATGCAGCTAAGGTGGCCAACACATTGTGGAACAGCACTCGGACATTTAGCTGCATTGAGAGTCTGTGTTCCCGGAGATATGCTTAGGTTGGGAAGAGGAAAGTGAAGTATGTGTGCAGATGGCATTTTCAATGCTCTGTAACATACTTTTCCATCAAAAAATCTATCAAAAGAAAAGGCTGGTGCATGTGACCATACATGCTTTGTCCCGGGGCAGTTTTCAAAGGGAAAGTACACCAAGTATGTTCCCTTTGAAAACTGATGCAAGCCCCGCCAGGTAGAAAGTAGGCCTGAGTGTGGATGAGCAGTTTAAAAATTGCTAACCCCCCCTTCCTCCCCCCTCGATATTTTAATGACCAGGAAAGATGCTTCCGTTATGGCAGTGCAGCTGTACACTTCAGAAGCATGTACTCATGTCTCTGCCACTCCTTCTTAAAAGCACAGACATTTGGATCATCGCTTCTCGGCCTTTTGGCTAACATCGTGTAGAATCAAAACGCAGAGCTTTGAGCTATGGGCCAAGGAAGGCTCCCTTCTCTGCATTTTTGGCAGAGACAA
Organism: Rhinatrema bivittatum; assembly: GCF_901001135.1. Classification (NCBI taxonomy): domain Eukaryota; kingdom Metazoa; phylum Chordata; class Amphibia; order Gymnophiona; family Rhinatrematidae; genus Rhinatrema; species Rhinatrema bivittatum. The sequence goes on along the minus strand of NC_042618.1, from coordinate 74,826,282 downwards.
AGAAATGGTATAATAGGGATTAAAATTAAACTCCTGCTCACAAAAAAAAAAAAAAGTGGTTTTGCTGAGAAAAGAAACTTACTAGCAGAAATGCCTTCTTTATCTGAATTAAGCAGCTTTAATAAATAAAAAAACTTCCTTGGTTTAACAGACTGAACAGCTCTTGAGCAAGCAGAATTTTAACATTAAGTCGCTTCGCTAATGTTAAAAACATATGAATGCTTAGTCACTCAGGTAATAAAGTCAAATAACTGACCTAACTCTCATGCCTATAATTGGCTTGATATTTATCATGCTGGCAAAAGGTGCCTAAGAGTTAATTTTTTTGAAAAGCATTAACTGCAAGAAAACGAGGCTCGTTTTCCTTGCATCAGTTAAGCCTGATTCATGTTTAGGAAACCATTTTTTTTTCAAATTGCGACATCTGCCCCATCTGGAGGCGTGCTGATGCCAACACCGGCTAATAGTCCTTCATGCAGCACTGCTATCTTGAGCTTCATTGAAAGTTATTTCACCATCAGACAGCAGGGGACCAGCCAGGGTGGTTCAATCTCACCAAGGGGATATCCAGATTGTGATATGTACTGGGTGGTTTCACTAGTAGTTTCCAATACAACAATTCTTAACGCCTTGGTATTTTATCGTTTATAAACTCATGGGTGAGACGGCTCCTTTTTGTCCACCAAGAAGAGCATTTAAGAGGCATTTTATTATTATTTGTTGTCAGGGGTTTCCCCCTGAGGAAGCTGGTAGCAGCAAAACAAGGGCCTTGGGGATTTGGCATCTTACTCAGGATATGCAACACACAGATTTATAATCAGATGTAGGGTTATGAATATGTTTGGAAGTGCATTCAATGATAGTTTCATCAAATATGTCATATAATGATATTGCTGTATAAGATGTACGTGAACATTCGCTGCTCCCATTTGGCATAGTTGTTATTATTGATACCATATAATCCAAACTGTTGATAAAATTTAGTATAATGTGCCATGCTATGTGTGTAAGTACTAAAGGATCTTTGTACACAGCTGACAGTACATAATTCTTTGTACTTTGTTCTGTGTGTAGGTATTAAATGATTTTTATACATCGTATGTATGTATATGAGACACGTATTTCTGTCTAGTTGAAGATTTAGATTTTCTGGTACTTATTTGTTTTATTTTTGAAAAATGTGTTAATAAAGCTTTGATTTTATTCATATACATTAATGCTCTCTCTCATCCTTTGGGCAATTTTCTTATATATAAATGTATATATATAGATAAAACACAACTGTTCAGAGTATGTACCTGTAAAGATCAGATTCCAGAAGGGTCAGCTGGCGAGCTATTTCTATTGGATGAAGGGTCATAAGGTCAAAGGTTTCAAACTGTCCAACCCGGCTAATGTGCCATTCAATAGGAGGTGGAGGGCTCTCAAAGGTGATGTTATGGCTAATACCATTAGCCTGAGCTTGTTTCTTCCTTCTGATGATCTTCACAATGGACTCCACCCATTTCTTCATGGATTTTCCTACAAAATAAAAGAAAAAACATACAGGAAATTTCCAACTCAAGTAATGTTTCACAATAATACACCACTCAAATCTTTCACACTAGCTCCTAGAGAATGCCAAGCAACATTTCCAGAGATTATTATTAGAGAAGCTGTGTGCTCAGTTAAAACTAAATTAACACTTATTGAGAAAAAAAAAATAATCCCCAAAACAAAATAATCTGACACTGCTAAATATTATCAATACCTAATTCATTTGTATATGCTCTAATGAAAAATGTCTAGCTCATATTGTAAAATATTCAGATATGTTTTTCAGGGGGGGGGGGAGGAACAACCTTATTCACTTTATGAACTGGGTTGACAGAATCAGAGTAATACAAGTTAGCATCTCTAGAACAAACTGCATTTCAGCCTGCAAGCTGGGGAAATTACTTTGCTGTCTGAATCAGCTGTATTACTCTGAAATCCCCAGATCTGCATTCTCATGAGATCGACTGAGTTATTTATTCTTTAGGAGGAAGGTACCATGAGCAAAGCTGTAACAAGGCACTGCAAGACTACTCCATCTCTCTGCACAGCATTCTGAGTAGCCGCAACATTCAGGAACATAAATCAAACTACTTACCTTTAACACCTGAGATAAATGATTCCAGTCTATCGAGCAATTCGGAATCTCTCTCAAAATCATAAAAATGGTGTTCAACCCAGTGCCGAAAGACATTTAACACCCTAAAGGAGAAGGAAAGCGTTGGTTATTAATCCAGACACTCATTCCATCTTATCTGAACAACTGCTCGTCAGATGTGCGACATGCCCTTCTTATGGGTTATGCAACATCAAGACATCCACCTCCCTAAATGAGGAACAGAAGCAAGGCATAAAAATCAAATACAATCAAACAACAACCCAGTTATCAACAAATACAAAGAAATAAAAAAGCAAAAAGCAATGCCCATGTTACAGCTATCAAACAAAACAAATACAAGTAAAATAAATACCCCTTCTCAATACCAACCTTCCACAGGAAGTAGGAACTGACAAATATAATATCCAGCAACAACAAAAATAGTGGACAATATTTAGAATACAACAAGAAACCCTCCTCCCTCTCCTAATGCACTGAATGACCTTCCTAATGGAGAGAATCAGTACAAACATCCTACTAGATTACTGAGATATAAGGGCCACATCCCATCAGGATGCTGCAATCTAAAGTAACTGTAACTGCCTCAAGATCTTATTGAATCACCACACAAAAAAGGAGCCATGGTAATCCAAATGCAATGACACGGGAGCATAGATTAAGGTTGGCAAATCCAAAGCTTTAAAATAAGGCTTCAATGGAATGGTAGCATCACCAATTAACAAGACTTCTGGAGACTGTAGGAGACCGGAAACTGATGTCCCAACAACCACCTATTTAGTTAAAAATGACACAAACCATTCAAGGACTGTGCCTGCCATGCTGACTTCTGTCAACCTGTCTCGTCTCTGGATGCACAGAAAAATTCTTTACATTCATTACACATTATAGGATGAACACAAGAGATTACAAAGTTGGAAGGCAGATGCTGCTCAGAGACCAGCTAAGCAGGTATGGTGATAAATAGGTAGTTGGAAGGGATATTATATTTTAAACATGTTTTTAAATGGCAAGCATCTCTCTAAGATACAGCAGGTAAGAACAAAACAGAAATATTTTGTTTTAGATATTAGTTTTTATTTGAATTCTACAGGGCTTACAGGAAAGTACTTTACCTTTCAGAAAGAAATTGAAAGCACTTGCAGAACATTTCTCTTAAGAATCTTACTGTTCTTTCTTTAATAAATGCAAGGACTTGTGACTATAAATGATATATATATATATCCGGGTAATGCTGACATGACTGGAATGTAGATTTGGTTGCTAGATGTTTTAGGGACCAGTTTTAAGGATAAGAAATTGCTGAAATTGTTATCTGATAAGTAATGATCTGTAATTTATTGCCATTTCACACTGACTGCAATCCACCATGAGGTTTATGATAAGGCAGAATATCAAGTCTGAATAAATAAAATGACTGGCAAGGCAAGGAGCAAAGTGATGCACTTAAAGGTGCAGGAAAAAGAACAGAGATTCAAGCTGTGATGTGTATGGACACCAGTATTATGTCGTCAGTATTATGTATCTGATCCATGTTATATTAACTAAATGTTCACGTTTTATTGTGCTAATTAATTTGTTCTGCTTTTACTCTACACATCAGTGCTTATTTCAGTTTTTCCTTAGCATATACTTATGGTGTACGATTAGCCTATTGCTCTTTAGTAGTTTGAAATATTTTATAATTTAAAACTTTCATGAAATGAGAACAAACACCAATAAGTACAGCTTAAAACTGCCTGTGCTCAGAACAAGCACCAATAAGGTCAAAGACAATAATAATCCAACAAGAGAACTGAACAGCCCATCACACCCCAACATTGTCAAATCAAAAACTAATCTTATAAACCACTAACCTCTTATCCCTTTAGTTAAAACTCTAGAACACCCCGTTGACCTATTTATCTCACTTGATTACATTGTCAATGTTCATGCCCATGTATATTATATTATGTGATTATATTTAGTCATAGTTTGAGTCATGCCAATGTGTATGTATTGTGGTAAACCATTGTGATCTTTATTTGGAACAACGGTATATAAAATAACTAAATACATTTTCTATAAGAAAATAAACTTTAGATATTTGAGTAAGACTATTCCTCTTCTGTTTTATTTTGCGCATTTTCTAATGGTTTGGTGCAACCTTGCATCTGATTGCCCTAGCCTCAGCGCAATCACAAAAGTGACATTCTGCCTCAAAGCATCATATTGGCCTACCTTCTCTGTTAATAGACGTGTCTGTCCAGTAAAAGATGGGGGGAGAAAAAATGTCAGTTAAACCAAAGCCTGAGGTATGGCACTTTGCCACGTGACTACAGCAATCTCTGGTCAGCCACTTGCATGGAGAGGGGTGAGGCTATCGCACAGGAAGTTACACAACCCAATGAATAGGGATAGGAAAGCTGCAGGCTGGAAGAGATGGGAAAAGAAAACCCTCAAATGTACCACCACTGGAAGAGAAGGCAGAGTTCAAACCTGAGTTGCACCGGCTGTACATATTCTTTCCGAAATCTTTTAAGGTCTGCACCGATTGGCTGCTCTCCCTTCTCTACTGCGAGCCGATCTGCTTCCGTGGGCTCAGGCTCTGGGATCTCAAACCTACAAGCAGGAAGGCACAATGAAAGTTGGACATGTGGTGAACCCAGACGAGCACACAAGACAGACATCCAGCAACTCTTAAATGTATTTTTCAGTTTCTCAAGTAAAATACAGGCGATTAGACTGTACAGATAACCATTTCTGAAATCATGAAGCAAAAACATCCAACCAGGACTATGCCCAAAATGTAAAAGAATTCTAAATCTCTCTCCACAAAGATCTACTGCAGTACAGAATGGAATCTTAAATGCCCTCTTTCCTTCCAAATTCTGGCACTGAGCAAGCGCAGTCTTCTGCCTCTGCCAGAGAACTTGCCTCACATCATCTGTGCTGACATCCTCATGTGATTCTTACTGTTCTGCTCTGTACAAAGCACATGTCCTTTGTCATCCATCAGGGGGTCTCATGCCTTTCCCTCTCTCAATCAGGGGAATTTTTCCTAATAAGAGTGGCTTCGCTTGTCTTCTACTGGCATCAGAACCCACTTAGTGCAACTTCTTGTATCAAGAGGTGCACAGTACCACTATTACGTTGATAAGAGCAGCTCACAGTCTCAATAAACGTAAGAGCATAGGCATGGAAGGGGATTTATAATGAGAATCAATCTACAGGGGAAGGGTCATTTACCTTTCAATCAACATGGTCAACAGCTCCTGCGGCTTACAGAAGGACCGATAAGTAGTGAGGAACGTGCGCACAAAGTTAGGGTCTGCAAAAACAGAAGGAGACAAGGCAAAGCATTAGGTATTATCCTGGACTAATGGATGCAGAAACCTAAAAATTACAATAGTGCGGGACAGGAAAAATACAGAATGATACAGTGCTTTTAAAAGGTGATTATGCCAGCATGATTTCTGTTACTAAAATGAATTTATAGACTTCAAGAAGTAAGAATATTTAAAAACTGGAACTTTGATATGTTTTTGTACTATATAATATTTATAATTTTAATCTCTCTTTTTTTTTAAGATCTTAAGAAAGGTCAAATATTTTTCCTGCAAGCCTCTGGAAGGAGAATTAATGTCACAAACTATTTTCAAGTTACCGTATTTTTCGCTCCATAAGACGCACCTGACCATAAGACGCACCTAGGATTCAGAGGGGGAAAATTAAAAAAAAAAAAAATTGTGCTAAACCGGCTCTGCGTCTGGGCGTCTTATGGAGCAAATTAGGGGAGTGCATAGCTTTTTTTTTTCTCCCCATTTTGTTTTCGGGTCTGGGGAGGGCCATTTCGGTCCACTCCCCAGATCAGAAAACTTTTTTCTCTGGGAACCCCTCCCCCCCCCCCAAAAAACCCCCCATCCCAACCCTTTAAATTAACAACCCCCACCCTCCTGACCCCCCCAAGACCTGCCGACTTAATTTACCGCAAACCCCCCCCTGACCCCCCCAAGACCTGCCGACTTAATTTACCGCAACCCCCCACCCTCCTGACCCCCCCAAGACCTGCCAAACGTCCCTGGTGGTCCAGCGGGGGTCCAGGAGCGGTCCGGGAACGATCTCCTGGGCGTGGGCCAGTGACATAGTGAGGGCAAAGGGCCGTCGGCGCCATTTTGATTACTGGCAGCCGACGGCCCACGCCCAGGAGATCGTTCCCGGACCGCTCCTGGACCCCCGCTGGACCACCAGGGGCGTTTGGCAGGTCTTGGGGGGGTCAGGAGGGTGGGGGGTTGCGGTAAATTAAGTCGGCAGGTCTTGGGGGGGTCAGGAGGGTGGGGGGTTGCGGTAAACTAAGTCGGCAGGTCTTGGGGGAGTCAGGGGGGGGGTTGTTAGATTTTTGTTTGTTTTTTTTATATTCGCTCCATAAGACGCACATACATTTTCCCCCCACTTTTGGGGGAAAAAAAGTGCGTCTTATGGAGCGAAAAATACGGTATATCCAAGAAGAAACCACATTGCCAAGAGCTAGTCAGCACTTTCCTTAATGTTGGACTTTTCGGAGGCAAGAGTAGGGGTGAGGGAAAGGGACAAAATACCCAGGATGGGAAGACGACAAACAACTGAGGAGAAAAAGCAACTCTCAGGAACTTTTGTCTGACCTCATTCACAGGCCAGATTAAATACAAAGTCACAATCAGCTTTATACAAAGAGGAAAGGTTTTCCTTCATTCTTCCCAGACTCTCATTGACAGAGCCATGGAACCACCCAGAAGGAAGGAGAAAGAAAATGCTATATAAAAGGATTTTGTTCAAAACTGGTTTATATTTGAGGATAAATTGGTAAACCTAAAAGTGTTTAAAAAAAAAAAAAAAAGCAGATTTTTGCTTAACTAAAAAAGTATCCGCAAAGATTTCACGTATTTGACAGGAGTGCGTGCACAGACCTTGGGGTAAGCTCTGTGGTAACTACTGATCCCATGCAGAGACTACTCCCAACATCTTCCTCTCCCGCAGCCCATACATACCTTATGGATGGATGGATGACATATCTCCCCCTCAAGACCACATACAATTGTGCTCATACGTTTACATATCCCTGGCAGAATTTGTAAGATGTGTAGCATTTTAAGAAAACACGAGTGATCAGACAAAACATGTCAGTTATGTTTAATGTGTTTCAAATTAAAGTATAATGCATCACAGAATAGTACAATCATTAAACGAGCCATAGCAATAAAGGAAATAATAAAATGGTCCTGTTCAATAGTTTGCATACCTTTGAATGTTGGCACATCCAGGTTGAGATGGGAATGAAGGTGAGGTATCCACACCTATGCCCTTGTTTGATTGTAATTAGTGTCTATGTATAAGGAGAAATTACTACTTACCTGACAATTTCCTTTTCTTTAGTACAGACAGGTGAATCCAGAACCAGTGGGTTATGCACCTCTACCAGCAGATGGAGACAAAGCAAAGCTGATATCACGGTGTATATATATCAGCCCACCAGTATTCTCTGCAAAAGCCAACTGTGAACAAATTAACAAAAATTGATTATTAACAGATAACCATTCCAGCACGCAGTCAACTGGAAACACTGAGCTCAGACAAAGAGCATAACACTAGTCTAGGGACTGGACTGACACTTACCAGTACTCCCTGGAACCCGCAGCTACGCAGGAGGACCATAGCACAACCATTCAGCAGCCAAGGGTGGGAAGTGGATTCACCTGTCTGTAATAAAGAAAAGGAAATTATCAGGTAAGTAGTAATTTCTCCTTTCATAGCATTCACAGACAGGTGAATCCAGAAGCAGTGGGATGTACCAAAGCTCCTCCCAAACAGAGCGGGAGGCTGCCCGTGGTCCAATCAACACCACACGCGCAAAAATTGTCTCTTCCCGGGCCTGCACATCTAGGCAGTAATGCCTGGAAAAGGTGTGTAAGGACCACATCGTAGCTCGGCAAATGCGACAGGAGACAACAATGTAACCTCCGCCCATGACACTGCCTGAGCCCTAGTGGAATGAGCCCTAACCTAACTAGGTAATGGCTGCTCAGCATCCACATATGCAGCCGTGACTACCTCCTTAATCCAGCAGGCTATTGTAGCCCGCGACGCCAGCTCACCCTGTCTACTTCCACTATGGAGAACAAACAGGCGATCCATCTTCCTGAGAGGTTTAGAAACCTCCAAATACCTCAAGATATGCCTCTTGACATCCAAGGGTCGTAACAGGCGGTACTCCTCCGCATCTCTTTCCCTGTCCAGAGACAGCAGGGTGAAAATCTAAAACCACTGTTGGCAAAAACGAAGGAACAGTATGCAGTTGTATCGCCCCGTAGTCATTCGTAGAAAAGGCTCCCGGCAAGAAAAGGCCTGCAGTTCAGAAACACTACACACCAAACAAATTGCCACAAAAAATACCGTTTTCAAGATTAGTAACCTAAAGGAAAGGCTACGTATTGGTCAAAAAGTAGGGCCCGCCAAAAAATCCAAAACTAGATTAAGATTTCACAAAGGCACCAGCAAACACAAGGGAGGATGAAGATGCATTACTCCTTTTAAGAAATGGGCCACATCTGAATGAGTCGACAAGGGTCCAGCATTCATTTGACCTTAAAAACAGGCAAGAGCCACCACCTGTACTTTCAATGAATTAAGAGCCAACCCTTTACTCAGTCTATCTTGCAAAAATTCCAAAATGAGTGGGATCTTAACAGAACAAGGTGGAACCCCTTGATCTTCCTCAAGCCTCAAACACTTGCCAAACCTGCACACAGGTTAAGGAAGTGGAGAACTTTCTCGCTTGGAGCAAGGTGGAAATCACCATAGCAGAATATCCACACTTCAGCAACCGAGCCCTCTCAAATTGTGTCGGATCTTTATGAAGAACCGGCCCCTGCTGAAGCAGATTCCTGTGAGATGGAAACCAGAGAGGAGAGTCCACCAGGAGCCTTCGCAAATCTGCATACCACGGTCTCCTGGGCCAATTCGGTGCCACCAGAATCACCATCCTCGTGTGACTCCCATTCTACTGGATCCAGGCTCTGTCTGCTGAGAAAGTCAGCTCTTACGTTATCTTTTCCTGCAATGTGCAAGGCTGAGATCTTCTGAAGATGCACTTCCGACCATTCCATAAGTTGGGCTATTTCCTGTAATAATTGCTGGCTCTTGGTTCCTCCCTACCGTTTGATGTAAGCCACTGTCGTTGCATTTTCCAACATTATCTGGACCACTCGGTCGAATCGCAAGCATGCCAACTGGATGGCATGGGCTTCTAGTCAATTGATGCTCCAGAGACTCTTCTGTACTCCAGCGCCCTTGAGCTGTCAGCTGCTGACAGTGAGCTCCCCAACTCTGGAGGCTGGCATCTGTTGTGAGTACTTGCCAGTCCAGTGATCTTAGGGAACCCCTCCCTCTTCCTTACATGATCAGCTTGCAACCACAACTGCAGGTGAATGCAGATCTCCATCTGCAGGTGGAGCTGAATCGAATAGTCCTGAGACTGTGGGTTCCAATGAGACAGCAGAGCGTGCCAAAGAGGACGAATATGCGCCCTCATCCACAGCACCACCTCTAGGGTTGCTGCCATCCATCCGAGTACCTGTAGATAAGAACACACTGTGGGACGTATCATGTTCCTCAACAAACGTACCTGCTCCATCAGTTTCTGAATGTGTCCCTCCAGCAGGAAAACCCTGCCCTGCTTTGTGTCGAAACAAACACCAAGATACTCCAGTGACTGTGATGGCTGAAGATTGCTCTTGGCCAGGTTCACCACCCAATCCAGCTCCTACAACAAAGAAATCGCCTTGTGTGAGACCCGAAGGCTCTCTTCTAGATTCTTGGCCCAAATCAGCCAATTGTCTAAGTACGGGCGTACCAGAATCCCATCCTCTCTCAGTTCTGCCACCACCACCATAATCTTGGAAAAAGTTCTGGGCGCAGTGGCCAACCCAAAAGGTAGTGCTCCGAACTGATAATGATGCTCCAAAATTGCAAAACGCAGAAATCATTGGTGCTCTAGCTGGATGAGAATATGAAGATATGCCTCAGACAAGCCCAGAGATGGCAGAAACTCCCCCTACTGTACTGCCATTATCCCTGAGTGCAAGGATTCCATGCGAAAACAAGTCACCCGCAAATGACTGTTGACCCCTTTGAGATCTAGAATGGGGTGAAAGGTGCCCTCCTTGGGCACAATGAAACAAATGAAATATCGGCCCATATTTTCTTGAGAAACGGGCACGGAACCACAGCCCACAGGTTGAGGAGTCTTGACAACGTAACCTCCACTGCCTGACTCTTTTGTGGAGAATTGTAGGGACACACCATGAAAACGTCTCGAGGAACACTGTGAAATTCCAGCGCATAGTCATCTCTTATCACCTCCAGTACCCACTGGTCTGACGTGATCTCGACCCACCTCTGATTAAAAAAAAAAAAAAAAGAGAGAGGCGACCTCTCTCCTGATACTGGGGGTGGGTCCACACACCTTCATTGGGAGGCTCTGATTGCTCCACCACTGGAGCCTGCGCCTCGTCTGGGCTGCCTGGCACGAAAGGACTGAGACCTACCCAAAGGTCGAGTCCTCTGAAAAGTTGTTCATCTTTAGGGATGAAAATGTCTGAACGCCCTATTGCGACCTCTCATGCTAGAGGACCACGGCGCCTGTTTCTTTATCCTCTGGTAACCGAGGAACCAGGGATTCACCCCACTTATTGGCCATTTTCTCCAGCTCACTCCCAAACAACAGCGAGCCTTTAAAGGGTAACTTCATAAGGTTAGACTTCAAGGCTGTATTAGCCGACCAATTTCTTAGCCATAACCAACGCCTTGCCACTATTACCGAAGCCACCCCTCTGGATGAAGTGCGGACCAATTCACAGCCCGCATCTGCCAAAAAAAAGTGGCTGCTGGTTCCATCACTGCCCTAGAATTCACACCAGATTCACTGACCTCCTGAGAAAGAAGTAAACAAGAGAGCCACCAGGGAAAAACTGGAAGCTATCTGCAAATACATTGCCATTGCTTCAAAAGCCTGCTTAAGGATAGCCTCAATTCTCCTATCATGTGCATCCTTCAAGGCTGCTCACCCTTCCACAGCTATAGTTGTCCACTTGGTAACGGCATACACAAGCGCATCCTCCTTTGGAAAGTGCAATTGCCCTCTCGCAGCTGGATCCAGGGGGTATAGTCCTTCCAAGACTCGTCCCCCTTTAAAATTAGCAGCTGGGGTGCCCCATTCAAGATAAATTATTGAATGGCCTCCATAATAGGGAGAAATCAAAATGGGATCTTTCTTTGGCTCAGACATGGATTCTGCCCCCGGAACTCCCAGCATTGTCAATGTCTGGGAAATCAAAGCCAGTAACTCATCTCTATGAAAGAAATGCAACATAGTTCCTACAGCTCCAATCCTGGAGGAATTTCCCCATCTTCCAGGGAGGAAGGATCGCTTCATCATCCGTGCCATCTGGGTCCCTTATCAGGGAGTCCCGCAACAGATCTAGGCTTACTCTGACACTTACCCGCAGCACCAGGTGTGTGGGGATCTACAACCTGCAAGCCTGACCAGTCAAAATTGGCTGGGGCCAGGGATAGTGCCTGAAGAAAAGACTGCAGTTCTTGAAAAAATTCTATCCAAGAAAAAGCAGAGGGATCCATGCCAAAACCAGGGGACATTGGACCTGCGCCCACTGAACTTCCCTCCCCCACAGACGAACCAGTTAGGGGAGTCGCAAAATCAGGAAACTCTTTCCATTCGTGCATCAGACTGGGAAGAACCAGGCTTATCAAATCAGATGGAGGAAATTCTACCTGAGCCTCCAAACAGTGGTGAGACAAGTTAGAGGGAATACCAGACTGGGATACCCAAATATGGACAAGCAACACATAGGGTAAGGTGCTTAGGCTTCTTTGCTATGAGTGCCATCAGTCTATCAATACGCCCTAACAGGCATCTGATGATTGGATGCCAAAATTTTGGGTGCACTAAAATTAGGCACTTAACACTCTGCCTTGATAAGCGCAAAAACTGAGCTCCCACCAGGACTCTTAGTGCGCGCAAATAAATGTGTGCGTGTAAGTGCATGGACAACTAAGTGCCCCGGTAGGCGCTCCTATGCGTACAACCTGGCACACAGCCGGGCGCACAAGCATGGACAGACGGAACTGAAGAGGGAAGTCATGTGTGCAGAAAAAACATGCAAAAACGGCACCGCAGCCTACCCTGTGGCGAACAAGACAAGCCTGAGAGTAGGGCCTAGCCCAAAAAAGAGCTGCTCAACCCACCAAGCTGTCCACTTCTCCTAATCTCCCCCGGAGTTGGGAACGACCATCGGATCGACGTGCCAAGCACAGAGACTGGGGGGGGGGGGGGGGTAGGAGGAATTCCTACTTAACTCCCTCCTTCTCTCTTTTTTTTAAATTACCCTTTATTTTTTTAATTACCCTTTACCTGAGCTCAGCCCGTCCCAGTTGAGTACAAGGTCAGTGAGAGGGCAAGGACCTTCAATGCCACCTTCAGCCTCCTGCACCCGTTTGCCTTTCAGCTGTTTTGCCAGATGAAACACCAGCTACCGGATCAAGGCACTCATCTGAGGGAAGGATCCAAAGAAATCACTTCAGGAATTATCAACTGAGGGAGGGACCATAAGGTATCACCAAAGGAAAGCGGGGCGAATAATTCTCTTCCCCTTTGAAAATTCTTTTTTTTAAGCAATCCCCAGTAAGGAGAAGCACCTTCAATATCTGCTGGAGATTGAGAATACTGGCAGGCTGATGTTACCGCAAAGGTATATATACCATGGTATTAGCTTTGCTCCGTCTCCATCTGCTGGTAGAAGTACATAACCCACTGGTTCTGGATTCACCTGTCTGAATGCTAAGAAAATAGTCAATGAGTTTCTTGGCTCTTGAGAAACTCAAGAGCCAGGGCTGCACTGACTTTGGTTGTTATTGAAGCACTGGGAAAGCAAAAGATTTGTCAAAGGATCTGCGAGCAAAAGTAGTTCAACTTTATAAATCAGGAAAAGGATATAAAAAGATATCTACAAATTTTTAAATACCAGTCAATACTGTTCAAACTCTGATCAAGAAGTGGAAAATTATGGGTTCTGTTAATACTAAGCCATGGTCAGGTAGACCAAGAAAGATTTCAGACAACTGCATGGAAAATTTGTCAGAATGCAAAGAAAAACCCACATGCAACTTCTAGTGAAATACAAAGTGGTGTAGGTGATACTTTAACAAAAATGGGCTGCATAGTACAGTTGCCAGCAAAAGCCATTGCTGCAATGCCACAAAACAGCCTGCTTGCAATGTGCCAAACAGCACCTAAAAAGCCTCAAAACTTCTGGAACAAAATAATTTGGAGTGATGAGACCAAAATTGAACTTTATGGTCACAACGACAAATGCTATGTTTGGAGAGGATTCAACAAGGCCTATGAAAAGAAGCACACCATCCCTACCGTGAAGCATAGAGGTGAATCTCTGCTGTTTTAGGAGTGTGTGAGCTACAGTGGCACAGGGAACTTAAGTCAAAATTGATGGCAGGATGAATGGAACATCTTATCAGAAAATATTGGAGGAGAATCAGTTATTTACTTTCTTTGCTATAATAGAAGGACTAGGGGGCACTCTATGAAGTTAGCAAGTAGCTCATTTAAAATAAATCAAAGAAAATTCTTTTTCACTCAGCTCATAGTTAAGCTTTGGAATTCATTGCTAGAGGATGTGGTTAAGGCAGTTTGTGTACCTGGACTTAAAAAGGTTTGGATAAGTTCCTAGAAGAAAAATCCATAAACTATTAATTAATAAGCAATAGTAGCTTGAGATCTATTTAAAGTTTGGGTACATGCCAGATACTTGACTGGTTTCTTGTTGATAACAGGATGCTAAGCTTGATGGACCCTCAGTCTGACCCAGTATGGCATATCTTATGTAATACACAATATTAAGAGTTAAGGGTATGCAAACTTTTGAACAGGACCATTTTATTATATCCTTTATTGCTATGGTTTTTTTAAATGATTAAACTATTATACATTACAGAATAGCACAATTTGAAACAAAAATGACAGACGTGTATTGTCTGATCCCTCATGTTTTCTTAAAATACTAAACATCTTACAAATTCTGCCAGGGGTATGTAAACCTATGAGCACAACTGTAGATGTTATAACAGGAAGTATTATGCCTCTAGATGCCAGAGGATCTTTTCCCATGCTTCTGTTTTTAAATAAGTTGCACTGATGCATAAATTCCTTTGCTTGGAGATTTAACTCCTCGCACCACACATATTCAGCCACTTTCATCTCTTGATTCAGAGTATTAAAAATGCATGAGAGGCCTCCATTAGATGGAGCCTAGAGACAGGCCCTGCTGCTAACCTCTATAACCAGATGTATTACACACCCAGGAGCGTGAATGGAGAGCCTGGGACTCACTTCTCTAAAACTTCCAGCCCTAGTCTAGTCAACTCTACCTCTTGAAATAGTCAAGGTTATCACATTTCAAAATGCACTGAAACAAAGCTACTCCCATGCATTTCCTCTTTAGCTGAGCTACAATGCACATTACTGAAACCTGAGCACAAATTCTCTGGACCAAACCTGTTTTAGACAGGTTTTCTTCCATATTGATCTGTATTTTCAGAAGTTTACATGGTAAGGATGCCATGCTTTGATTGAAAGACCATAATAAACCTTCAGCTCAAACAGCTGGTTTCTTTTTGGGGCCTGGCAGTTTTTTTTTCTCATGCTCCCCTGGGTTTCCAGCTTAAATTGGAGCCTGTCCCAATTAGCAACATGAGCCTTCATTTACAACTACCAGGCTCGCCCATGGTCCCATAACCCAGCATCAGGCCTTGGGGTAGAGAGCTACTAATCATGCCTTGCTTCAGATACTACATGTGCACCCTGAATCCCACCAATAGACACTGCCATTGAGTGATGCTCGAGATTCCCTTCCTTGTCAACCAGAATTTTTGGTCCAAATTCAAACTCAGATCTCCTGTACAGTAGCACACAGCTCTGTCAATGAACCGTCAGGATAGCCCTATGCATTTGTCTCTAAATGTTACTGAGGAGCTATCTAGTGGAGCAACATTGTTCTCGCTAAATAGGTCCAATGTCAAATAAATAAATGGAGGTCCTACCTGCATACATATGATATGTGAGCCTTTCAATTAGCTTCAGCACCGTCCCTCCTTTAATGATGGGGATGCCAATACTGCTTTGCAGATTGTCCTCAAACAAAATGTTTTCTTCTGAGTCTTCTTCTGCAAAACGGTAAAGATCCGTGCTGGGCAGCCTCAGCGGCTGCTCGTTCTCCTCCTGCTGTAACACAGAGTCAAGCATCCGGTCCAAAGTGCTGCGGTACTGGAGGGAGATGAGCACAGCCATCCAGTTATTCTTTTCCTCTGCAGATTTGGCAGCAAACACAACAGTATTCTCGTCCTTGGAGACGAGCTCAAAGGCGTTCTTGTACTCGCTTGTGTCGTCTTTGTCATTGATGTGCACCTTCCTCATGATGAACTTCTCCTTGAGCCTGTACTCCGCACTGCTGTACCCCGGTAACCGGGACTGGCCGTGGTTTGCCTTGCAGCTGATCATCAGGCCATCAAAGAGGAAGACGTGGCGCTCATGTTTGGCTCCGACCCTGGTGAGTGAGCCTTCCATGATCAGCTCATTGCAGCACTGACCAATGTCTTTGCCTTCCCAGCCATCGATGTTCTTCTGGATCTCATTCATCTTCTTAATGGCCAGATGTTTGCTCCTGATTTGGCGGTTATAGAAACGGCAAACAGGCTCCCTGCAGACAGACACAAATACTCTGATTTGGCTTGTTACTTGACCATGCAATATTTTTGGTAGGGTTTACAAACATTTCAACAGAAAAAGTTCATCAGCTCACAATAAATCTTTTTTTACATCCATTCTTCCTGGCAGGATCAATATGGCTTACACAGAACTTGGCTGGTTGTCTTGTTGCTATGGCCCTAAAAACCTTATTACACCTATTCTAAGATGACCATTACTTGTTTCCAGTTTATTAGAGAGTCAGATTTAAGTTGCTTCTCATTGTCTTTAAGGTGTTGATTGATCAAATACTGTATTATCTTGCATTTATTAGATATATACTCAATTCAGCTCTGCAGCCATCTCATGAGAACTTTCTGTAGCCTTTATTGCTGGCTGGCACTAGGAGAAAACACACTTTTTTCTGTGCCATGCCTCATCAATGGAATCTGCTCCCTGGTGACTTACAGCTAACACCTTGTCTCAAAGTTTAGGAAACATTTAAAATCTCCTCTTGACCTGTAGAGAGAAAGCCCATTCTGGCATTTCTCTGTATCCAGGGATTTGAGTGTATGCTGGGTATAAATTATTTTTCATTACCTATCCTGGTACTTCTTATATCCAGAGTCTGCTAGGATTAGTTTATTTTCCTACTGTTTTGTTTTTCTTTTTCTTTCCCATTTTACTTGATCCTGTACTACTGATATTGGCTAGTGCCTGAACTTACTAGTCTCATGAGACACTTTATGTTCTTATCTTTCCTATAATCTTTATATCAGCATGCACCATCATTGTGTTTTTCCCCCCGACTCTTTTCTATATCCATGGCATTTTTATTGCAGACTACTGTAAATATAAATAAAAGGAAGGCAGCACACTGAATATTTAAGCAGTTTGTGTATTGCAGGTCATACACACTATACTCTGAAAAATGGATGTGTGACAAAGAGCACAAAAACTTAATGGGCTATGTGCTTTTAATCAAAGGCTGTAATCGGACATATGATGCACAGCTTGGTACTCAGGCTACTCCGGCTTTACAGAAACTGTTCTATACTGAAATAAACCTAACTCTCCCCACAGGGCAGACTTTTTTCTAGTTTTTTTGTTGGTTTTTTTTTTTTTTTCATTTTGTCTGCTCATTAGCTTCATCCTGCTTTTATCAGGTTCCAGTTAAAAAATGAAATTATCACAAATGGGGCTCTGACTCCAGGAGATTTCATTCACAATTATCCAGGCCGCTGCATCATTTTTACTCCCTCTCCCACCATCCCTGTCCAGCCATTGCTCTGCCCGACCAGCACAGGCTAGAGTTTAACATAAGATATGCCATACTGGATCAGACCAAAGGTCCATCAAGCCCATTATCCTATTTCCAATAGTGGCCAATCCAAGTCACAAGTACCTGGCAAGTACCCAAACATTAAATAAATCCAATGCTACTAATGCTGGCAACAAACAGTACCAATTCCCTATTGATTAATAGTAGTTTATGGACTTCTCCAGGAACTTAACCAAACTCTTTCTAAACCTAACTCACTAGTTGCCTTAACCACATCCTCTGGCAATGAATTCCAGAGCTTAATTGTGCATTAAGAGAAAACATTTTCTCCAATTTGTTTTAAATCTGCTGGCACATAACCAATTTGTAATCTATACCACCCATATGTTTCATTGTTGTGCCCTTATGTAAACCGTTGTGATGGTTAGCTAACTTAACGACGGTATAGAAAAGTTTTTAAATAAATAAATAAAATAAATACTTGCTAACTTCATGGAGTGCTTCCTAGTCCTTGTATTATCTGAAGAGAGTAAATAACCATTTCACATTTACCTGTTCCACACCCCCCCCCTCCCCCAAGCTGTCTCTTCTCCAAGCTAAACAGCCCTAACCTCTTTAGCCTTTCCTCATAGGGGAGCTGTTCCATGCCCTTTATTTTGGTTGCCCTTCTCTGTACTTTCTCCAGTGCAAGTATATCTTTGAGATGTGGCAACCAGAACTGTACACCGTATTCAAGGTGCGGTCTAACCACTGAGCAATACAGAGGCCTTATGACATTTTCCATTCTATTTGCCATTCCCTTCCTAATAATTCCTAACATTGTTTGCTTTTTTGACTGCCACAGCACACTGAGCTAACGATTTCAATGTAATATCCACTATGACGCCCAGATCTTTTTCCTGGGGGTAACTTCTAACATGGAATTTAACATTGTATAGCTACAGCATGGGTTATTTTTCCCTATATGCATCACCTTGCACTTGCCCACATTATATTTCATCTGCCATAAGGATACCCAATCTTCCAGTCTCGCAAGGCCCTCCTGCAATTTATCACAATTTGCTCGTGAATTAACTACTCAGAATAATTTTGTGTCACCTGCAAATCTGATCACCTCACTCGTACCTCTTTTCCAGATCATTTATAAATATATTAAAAAGCACAGGTCCAAGTACAGATCTCTGAGGCACTTCACTGTTTACCTTTTTCCACAGTGAAAACAGACTAATCTTACTCTGTTTCCACTTTTAACCAGTTTGCAATCCAGAAAAGGACATCTCCATCTATCCTAGGACATTTTAGTTTTCAGAGGGACTTTGTCAAATGCCTTTTGAAAATCCAAATACACCACATATCTACAGCTTGACCTTTATCCATATGTTTGTTCATCCCTTCAAAAAAAAATAAAAATAAAAATGTAGCAGATTTGAGAGGCAAGACTTCCCTTGGGAAATCCATGCTGGCTGAGTCCCATTAAATCATATCTGTCTATATGATCTGTGATTTTATTCTTTATAATTGTTTTCATGATTTCTCCCAGCACTGAAGTCAGGTCTATAGTTTACCAGATCACCTCTGAAGCCCTTTTTATATAATCGGGGTTACATTGGCCACCTTCCGATCTTCAGGTACAACAGATGATCTTACTGATAGGTTACAAATTACTTATAACAGGTCTGAAATTTCATTTTTGAGTTCTTTCAGAACCCTGGAATTTATACCATCCACTCCAGGTGATTTGCCTCTCTTCAGTTTGTCAATCTGGCCTACCACATCCTCCAGGTTCACTGTGATTTAGGTCAGTTCTTCTGAATCATCACCCTTGAAAACTGTTTCCCCAACATCCTCCTCAGTAAACGACGCAAAGAATTAATTTAGTCTTTCCGCAATGGCCTTATCTTCCCTAAGTGTCCTTTTAATTCCTTGATCATCTAACAGTCCGATGACTCCCTTGTAGGCTTCCTGCTTTGGATATATTTTTAAAAAATTTTATTATGAGTTTTTGCCTCTACAGCCAGCTTCTTTTCAAATTCTCTTTTAGCCTATCTTATCAATGTTTCACATTTATTTTGCTAATGCTCATGCTTTTTCCTATTTTTTTCAGATGGATCCTTCTTCCAATTTTTGAAGGAAGATATTTTGGCTAAAATAGCATCTTTCACCTCACCTTTTAACCATATCAGCAATTGTTTGGCCTTCCTTCCACATTTCTTAATGTGTGGACTATATCTGGACTGTACTTCTGAGATGGTATGTTTTAACACTCTTCACCTTTGTGAACTATTTCTCTAATTTTATCAGTTTCCATTTTTATTTATTTATTGGGTTTTATATACCATTATTCGGATTCATAATTATAAATCCATCATAACAGTTTACAACAAATATGAATGTTACAATGTTAAGGGGGATAAACAGGGTTTCAAAAAGATTCAAACTGTTGGTAAACATAGGGGTATCAAATGCTAGTTATTTAATAATCTGTTTACGTTTAACTTTGAAAGTTTAATGCTAGAGCCGTGGATTTACTTACTGTCCCTCTTCCAGTCAATTCAAATTTGATCATGTTATGATCACTATTGCCAAGCGGCCCCACCATGGTTACCTCTCTCACCAAATCCTGCGCTCCACTAAGAATTAGATCTAAAATAGCTCCCTCTATCATCATTTCCTGCTCCATAAAGCTGTAATTTATTCCTTCTAGGAACTTTTATCTTTCTACGTGTCCTGATATTACCCTTGCCCAGTCAATACTGGGGTAATTGAAGTCTCCCATTATTACTGCACTACCAATTTGGTTAGCTTCCCTAATTTCTCTAGGCATTTCATCATCTGTTTTATCATTTTGGCCAGGTGGATGGTAATATACTCCTATTGCTATACTCTTCCCCGACACACATGAGATTTCTACCCATAAAGGTTCTATTGTGCATTTAGTCTCTTGCAGGATCCTTATCTTGCTGAACTCTTTGCCATCCCGGACATAAAGCACCATCCCCCCCCCCCCCCCCCCCCAAGGTGCTCCTCCCTATCGTTGCGATATAATTTGTACCCTGGTATGACACTATCCCAATGGTTATCCTCCTTCCACCATGTCTCCGAGATGCCAATTAAGTCTATTTCATCATTCACTGCTCTCCCATCTAACGTCTTAGATTTTGGCATTGGCACACAGACATTTCAAAGTTTTTTGTTTGATTTTTTTGTATTAACAGCCTGCTTTTAAGCTGACAGAGATAAATTGAATCTTTTAGCTCAGGTGAGTTTTTAATTATAGGCACTTGGACTACTTTTCTTATTATTGGAACCTCTCTGTTGGGATGCCCTAACTCTCCTGCTTCATTCGTATCCTTCGAAGATACCTCCCTCCAAACCATTCATTGCTGAGCCGCTGCTGGCTTTCCCCTTTGTTCTAGTTTAAAAGCTGCTCTCTCCTTTTTAAAGGTTAGTTCCCTCTTGAGCTTCCACAAATTCAAATTCTTCTTCTTCTTAATCTAACATCTTGTCTACACTTTTTTTGTTTGTTTGTTTTTATTCCCCCTCACACAAGGTTAAACAAAAGCAGCTCACAAATGCAGTTCTCACAGGGACTGCCATTTTGACATGTCCTGCACCATCTTACCCAGGTCTGCGGCGAGGTGAATGTTTGTTGTAGATGCGCTCCATGCTGCAGCGTAGGTTCAGCAGTGCAGTGATGGCCTGCTTCAGGCACTCCCTGTCCTCTTCATATTCACTGCACTCCTGCAATTGCTAAAAAGGAAAAAAAAAAGCAGCCTGTAAACACAGAAGTGCTCAGATAATAAAATTATTTATTGGGAACAAAACCACAAATCATTTGACAGAATAGGAGATACGCGTGAACTTGAGGAAAGAAAAAACATGCTCAAAATGGCACAATCTTTTTCCTGGTTTGGTGACCTCATTGAGGAAATATTTAATACTCTCATAATCAGGAAGCATCATTCACTTTAAGGGGCAAGGATCTGAGCTGCAGATCAGACACATTGGTAGATACATTTTGATCCTGTAACAGTACTCTTAAGAGCTTATTAGTTACTGCTCATAGTTATATAATTATCTGTTCACAATAAGATCCAACACAACTGATTTTTAAAATATGGACAGTTTTCCTCCTTAAAACAAAAAAAAACAAAACTTTAATTAGAAATTTTGCCTTCTTTGACCAACAGCAATTCCATATAGCACCTTTTCTGAGAGCTGTTCAGAGATGAGGAAATTCCAGATATAGTATGAACAGTGAAGAAGTAATTTTCCTTATGCCAAGCTAGCTTCAATTACTAGTGCCAACACGTATCTTTCCCTCCACCCTCAACCCTGGAGGGAATTCATTAGCTTAGGAGAAAAAAAAAGGCAACATCCTCCCGATGACTGCAAAACTCTCCATCTCCCAAGTAGGGGAAGGGGCAAGGAGGGTTTCACCTTCGTTATCATCCCATGGTAATTAATGGGAAAAGACGACTGCAGTGACATCTTAATGTTTTGGAGTAGGTCTTTTCACTAAATTCTCACTAGACTGGTACATTTTTCCCCTTTCTATGCTGATAACATTCAGGCAAAGTTGTCAAGCTATTTACCGAAATCCGCACACATCCAGGAAAGCCTTTATTTTTCAGGTCTAACTGTTCATACTATTTCTTCTAACAAGATGAACTGTTCAGTTCACTGACAGCAGCTATAGCGCAGCAGCAGACTATTGGCTTGGGTGGGAGCAAGAGTGCAAGTATCCTCCCTCCACTCTCCCCAGGGAAAAGCATGGCACTGCAGTGATCTTATACTGCAGCTCGTCTGTGCACTCAACTATGGCACAAGACTGCCAGCCTGAGCAGAATACATCTACTCTGTTATGCAGACTCACTCACACTGGCTTTTCAAATACTAAAAAGGGATTCATTTCACTTCGCCCCTCTGCCCACACAAAACAAGGGCTCTGGACCAGTGCAGGCTGATAAGTGACATACAAAATGGCACATCAGCAAACATAAAAACTCCTCGACTACAATTGCATACAAATGTGTACAAAACACATTGCTGGGCACATCGTGGAAAATACATTTGGAAAGTAATTTTCTATTTTATCCCGAATCCATTTACCTGAGGGACCTAAATACTAGCACCATTAACACCCATGTTCACTTTCTTCCATGTATTACCAGTATTATCGTATGTTTTTGTAAGCACATTAGCATTACTACCGGTTCCCCAGTACCAACATACTTGCAAATATCCTATCCAACATTAATATCTAAATGCTAGAAGAACTTTGCCCACATCAGAAAAAAATTGTAGAGAAGATACTAGTTGGATATTATGGTTACTACATCACTCTTAATGCAAGGTTTGTAACTACTGTGATCCCTTGACTTACGAACTCAATTGGTTCCAGAGGGCTGGTTGTAACCCAAGTTGGTTGTAAGTCAAGACTATTTTTTCCATAGGAAATAATGGGAAAACCAATAATGCGTTCCGAACCTCCCAAAAGCACCCCTTACCTAACCATTTCTATAATAAAAAAATGGTTGTACAAGGTCATTAATTACCAGAAACACCAATGCTTCCCTGAATATCAAAGTGGACCCTAACCCCTACACTAATACCTAAACCTCACCTCGAGTTACTAGGTGGGCCTCCCATAGACATAAATACTTATCTAGCGTGAGGGCATTATGGTTAGTCTCTCTCTCTCTCCCCCCCCCGCCCCTTATATTATGGTTGTAACTCAAGATCTGTTCTCAACTCAAAACCAGAATTTTGGTCGTAACTCAAAATTTGTTTGTAACCAGAAACCTTGAATGTTGATCGTAACCCAAGTTGGTCGTAAACCAAGCCGTTCGTACCCCGAGGGCCCACTGTACATCTAAAGTGTGAGTCACGCTGTCAACAATGCCATTTTGGATTTGGTACCACCGGCAGCAGAAGAAAGCAGAGATGCTTACCTGCAACAAGCATTCGCCAAGGACAGCAGGATTTCAGTCCTCACACATGGGTGAAATCATCCAATGGAGCCTGGCACAGAAAACTTATGTCAAAGTTTCTAGAACTTTGACTGAGCCTCTCTAAGCATGCATTATACCATGCTTCCACACAGGGTCCCCTCAGTCTTCTAACATACAACTGAGAATTAAAGTAATAAAATAAGAACAAAACCCAGAAACTGGAAACCCAACTCCACTGAGTGGCAGGTGGGTTCTGTGAGGACTGATATCCTGCTGACCTCTGAGAACACCTTTTACAGGTAGGCAACTCTGCTTTCTCTGAGGACAAGCAGGATGGCAGTCCTCACACATGGGAGAATCTCTAGCTACTAGTGTCCCCCAAACAAAAAAAAAGAGACCAATAAAACAAGTGCCAATGAGCACAAGAACAATGTTTTGTTGGAAGCTGGAGGGAATAATGGACACTAGGAGGGAAGAGAATTGGGTTCTACACCACAAACAAGTTTTGAAGAACAGATTGGCCAAACCTGCTGTTGCATCAGCTATCCCTATCCAGATAATGAGATGTGAATGAGTGGATGGAACTCCATGATGCAGCTCTGCAGATCTCCTCCATGGGGACTGCTCAAAAGTGGGCCATCAATGGAAGCATGGCTCTAACAGAGTGAACCTTGACACGACCCTCAAGATGCAATCCCTCCTGGATTTAACAGAAGGAGATGCAGTCTGCTAGTCAATTGGAAAGCGTCTGCTTGGCAACAGCGATCCCCAACTTGTTCTAATCAAAAGAAACAAAAAGTTAGGTGAACTATCTATGGGCTTCTGTCTGCTCCAAATAGAAGGCTAAAGCTCTTTTGCAGTCCAAACTGTACAGGGCTAGTTTGCTTTGGTGCAAATGGGGTCTGGAAAAAAAAATGCTGGCAGTACAATGGACTGGTTAAGATGGAAGACAGACACCAACTTAGGCAGGAACTTAGGGTTGTGTGTGCAAGACCACCCTATCATGGAAAAATGTAGTGTAAGGTGGATAAGTCACCAAGGCCTGGAAGCTCACTGACCCTGCATGCTGAAGTGACTGCCACCAAAAATATGATCTTCCATGTCAAGTACTTCAGATCACAGGAGCACAGTGGCTCAAAAGGAGCTTTCATCAGCTGAGCTAAAACAACGGTGAGCTCCCAAGACACAGCGGAAGGCCTTAGGGGAGGCTTCAACTGAAGCAGACCTCGCATGAACCATACAAATATAGGCTGTACAGAAATGGGCTTACCCTCTATACCATGATAATATACGCCAATCGAACTCAGGTGAACCCCAACAGGGTTACTCTTGAGACCAATCTATGAAAGGCATAGAAGGTAGTCAAGCAGTTTTTGTGGAGAATGGGAGAAAAGATTTAGGACTTTTTGCTCACATCACACGGAAAACCTCCTCTACTTCAGTGCATAGGACTTTCTATTGGAAGGCTTTCTGGAAGCTACAAGGACCTGAGACACATCCTCCAAGAGACTGAGTGGTTATAGAATCACCTTCTCAACATCCAGCTGTGAGCGACAGGACCTGGAAGTTGGGATAAGAACATGCCATACTGGGTCAGACCAAGGGTCCATCAAGCCCAGCATCCTGTTTCCAACAGTGGCCAATCCAGGCCATAAGAACCTGGCAAGTACCCAAAAACTAAGTCTATTACATATTACCGTTTTTAGTAATAGCAGTGGCTATTTTCTAAGTCAACTTAATTAATAGCAGTTAATGGACTTCTCCTCCAAGAACGTATCCAATCCTTTTTTAAACACAGCTATACTAACTACACTAACCACATCCTCTGGCAACAAATTCCAGAGTTTAATTGTGCGTTGAGTAAAAAAGAACTCTCTCAGATTAGTTTTAAATGTGCCACAAGCTAACTTCATGGAGTGCCCCCCTAGTCTTTCTATTATACGAAAGAGAAAATAACCGATTCACATCTACCCGTTCTAGAACTCTCATGATTTTAAACACCTCTATCATATCCCCCTCAGCCGTCTCTTCTCCAAGCTGAAAAGTCCTAACCTCTTTAGTCTTTCCTCATAGGGGAGCTGTTCCATTCCCTTTATTTTGGTAGCCCTTCTCTGTACCTTCTCCATCGCAATTATATCTTTTTTGAGATGTGGCGACCAGAATTGTACACAGTATGCAAGGTGCGGTCTCATCATGGAGAGATACAGAGGCATTATGACATTTTCCGTTTTATTCACCATTCCCTCTCTAATAATTCCCAACATTCTGTTTGCTTTTTTGACTGCCGCAGCACACTGAACCGACGATTTCAATGTGTTATCCACTATGACGCCTAGATCTCTTTCTTGGGTTGTAGCACCTAATATGGAACCCAACATTGTGTAACTATAGCATGGGTTATTTTTCCCTATACGCATCACCTTGCACTTATCCACATTAAATTTCATCTGCCATTTTGATGCCCAATTTTCTAGTCTCACAAGGTCTTCCTGCAATTTATCAAAATCTGCTTGTGATTTAACTACTTTGAAAAATTTTGTATCATCTGCAAATTTGATTATCTCACTCATTGTATTCTTTCCAGATCATTTATAAATATATTGAAAAGTAAGGGTCCCAATACAGATCCCCGAGGCACTCCACTGTCCACTTCCTTCCACTGAGAAAATTGTCCATTTAATCCTACTGTTTCCTGTCTTTTATTTTATTTAACAGTTTTTTATACCGACCTTCATAGTAATAACCATATCGGATCGGTTTACATTTAACAGGGAATAACTGGAGTAACAATTCAAGTAAACGAGAGCTAAACAATAGGAGGGAATAAGTCAAAGTTACAATCAACAGGGAAAGAGAACTTGGAAGCTTGCGACAAGCTGGAAGGAAGATAAGGCAGGAGAAATATAAGTGTTACCGTAGAGTGTACGGTTAGATGCTTAATAGGTGCTTTAACCTGGAAGAATCAGAGTCCATTCTTGAGTGTAAATGCCAGGTCGGGTAAGAGTGAGGTCAAACTAGTGAATGTCTGGTGGATCGGTGAAGGCTTGGAGAAAGAGCCAGGTTTTAAGTCTTTTTCTAAAAGTTAAAAGGCAGGGCTCCAGTCTGAGATTTGATGGGATGCTATTCCAGATAGATTGGCCAGCTATCGAAAAAGCTCTGTCTTTGGTTGTAGAGAGGCGTGAGGCTTTAGTGGAGGGAAATTTCAGAGTGCCTTTGAGAATATCCCTAATTGGTCTATTGGAGGAGTGGAGTTTGAATGGGATTTCCAGGTCGAGTTGAAGATGATGATGGATGGTTTTATGAATTAAGGTGATTGATTTGTATAGAATTCTGAAATGAACTGGTAACCAATGTAGGTTCCTGAGGATGGGTGAGATGTGTTCGCCGCGGCTGGTACTGGTCAGCAATCTCGTTGCCGCGTTTTGAATCATCTGCAGTGGTTTGGTAGTGGATTTGGGGAGGCCTAGGAAAAGGGCACTGCAGTAGTCTATTTTGGCGAATAGTAGCGCTTGGAGGACTGTCCTGAAGTCATGGAAGAATAAGAGTGGTTTAAGTCATTTTAGAACCTGTAGTCTGTAGAAACAGTCTTTGGAAGTTGTGTTGACCATTTTCTTTAGGTTTAGTCGATTGTCTAGTATTACCCCAAGGTCTCTAACCTGCTTGCAGGTAATGTGAGAAGAGTGTGGTGATGGTGGGGCGATATTGTTTTCATTTGAGGAGATATGGAGCAGCTCTGTCTTGGAGGCGTTGAGAACCAGGTTTAAGCTGTTGAGTAGATTAGTGATGGAAAGAAGGCAGTTATTCCAGTGAGTGAGCGCTTTTGATATTGATTCTGTTATAGGGATAAGAATCTGCACGTCGTCTGCGTACAGATAATGAATTAGGTTGAGATCTGTTAACAGTTGGCAGAGGGGGAGGAGGTATATATTAAAGAGGGTAGGGGATAAGGAGGAGCCTTGTGGTACACCCAGAGTTGATTTTGTTAGGGGTGACTCTTTATTGTTGATTTTGACTTTGAAAGTCCTATTGTTGAGGAAGGACTTGAACCAGTTGTGGGCAGATCCGGAGATGCCGATATCTGCTAGGCGATCCAGCAGGATGGTGTGGTTGACGGTGTCGAATGCCAATGAGATGTCTAACAGGACTAGTAAAAAGGAGTGTCCTTTGTCTAACCCCATAATAATATGGTCTGTAAGAGAAATGAGGAGGGTTTCCGTGTTGCGTGATTTACGGAAACCATATTGCGAAGGGTATAGGATCTTGTGGTCTTCTAGATATTCAGAAAGTTGGGTGTTTACCAGTTTCTCCGTTAGTTTGGCAACGAAGGGGAGGTTAGAGATGGGTCTGAAATTAGCTAGTACATTCGGGTCTAAGTTGTGTTTCTTGAGGAGGGGCTTGAGTGAGGCGGTTTTGAGGCTGTCTGGGTAGCTTCCTTGTGTTAGAAGGCTGTTTATGATGCTGGTCAGAGGTCCTGAGATCGTGTCAGGGATGAGAAGCAGGAGTCTCGATGGGATGTTATCGGCTGGATGGCTAGATGGTTTCTGTCTTTTTAGAAGGGATTCAATCTCTTTAGTGGAGATTGATTCAAAACTGTCAAATTTGGGTCTAGTAAGAGACTGGTGATTCTCGCCTGACTTGGGAGGTGTAGTATTTGGAGGAAGGAGGGCGAGGGTATTTAAGATCTTCTGTTGAAAGAAAGAAAGATTTTAGCCAGTTTGCAATCCACGAAAGGACATCGCCACCTATCCCATGACTTTTTATTTTTCCTAGAAGCCTCTCATGAGGAACTTTGTCAAACGCCTTCTGAAAATCCAAGTATACTACATCTACTGGTTCACCTTTATCCACATGTTTATTAACTCCTTCCAAAAAGTGAAGCAGATTTGTGAGGCAAGACTTGCCTTGGGTAAAGCCATGCTGACTTTGTTCCATTAAACCATGTCTTTCTATATGTTCTGTGATTTTGATGTTTAGAACACTTTCCACTATTTTTCCTGGTACTGAGGTCAGGCTAACCGATCTGTAGTTTCCCAATTGCCCCTGGAGCCCTTTTTAAATATTGGGGTTACATTAGCTATCCTCCTGTCTTCAGGTACAATGGATGATTTTAATGATAGGTTACAAATTTTTACTAATAGGTCTGAATTTTCATTTGTTAGTTCTTTCAGAACTCTGGGTTGTATACCTTTGGGCTCTTCACATGTGCACACATGCCAAGGAAGTACCATGTACTGATGCAGCCATGTGGCCCAACAGTCTCAACATGTGCCATGCTGAAACCTGCTGACTCACTTGAATCTCTGCCATGATAGCCATCAGATTGATAGCCTGTTGCTGGGCAGCAAGGCCTTGGCCTGAGCTGTGTGTCTAGCAAGGCTCCAATGACATTCAATTTCAGCTATAGTTATACAATGTTAGGTTCCATATTAGGAGCTACCACCCAGGAAAGATCTAGGCGTCATAGTGGATAACACATTGAAATTGGCGGTTCAGTGTGCTGTGGCAGTCAAAAAACAAACAGAATGTTGGAAATTATTAGAAAGGGAATGGTGAATAAAACGGAAAATGTCATAATGTCTCTGTATTGCTCCATGGTGAGACCGCACCTTGAATACTGTGTACAATTCTGGTCGCCACATCTCAAAAAAGATATAGTTGCAATGGAGAAGGTACAGAGAAGGGCGACCAAAATGATAAGGGGAATGGAACAGCTCCCCTATGAGGAAAGACTAAAGAGGTTAGGACTGTTCAGCTTGGAGAAGAGACAGCTGAGGGGGGATATGATAGAGGTGTTTAAAATCATGAGAGGTATAGAATGGGTAAATGTGAATCGGTTATTTACTCTTTCGGATAATAGAAGGACTAGGGGGCACTCCATGAAGTTCGCATATGGCACATTTAAAACTTAATCGGAGAAAGTTCTTTTTCACTCAACGCACAATTAAACTCTGGAATTTGACATATGGCCCTTGAAGACATACATGCACAGGCCGCACAGTCAGGATCATCATAGGAGGGCCCAAGACACATCGGTCATGTTGATCTAAGAATCATTTTAGAAGATCAACAAGGACATCTCTTGAACCCCAGCTTTTTGTTTGCCAAATGAAGAGGAGTGATGTTAAATCAAACTTGGTCTTTTAAGAGAGCAAATACACACCCTTTCATGCTAGTGTAAGCAAACAGACTAAGGAGACTTGCATGGCAACAGCTGTGCAGGAATGACCATATGCTCAGACCTTCTTGGTCTTTCAGCTCTGACAGTGCTATCCATCTTGGTGCCAACAGATGACGTCACTCACTTGTATGGCTGATAAATGTCCAGCTTATCCACAGAGAACTTCAATTCCACATCTTGGGAATATTTCTGGAAATTCTATCAGCAGAGCCTCCTGCAATGCTCTTGAATCTCTGGAGAGCAAGTGTGCTAAGCAAGAGAGTCACAAATGACCTCAAACTCAC
Source organism: Rhinatrema bivittatum (assembly GCF_901001135.1). Lineage (NCBI taxonomy): Eukaryota > Metazoa > Chordata > Amphibia > Gymnophiona > Rhinatrematidae > Rhinatrema > Rhinatrema bivittatum. The sequence continues at coordinate 74,796,646 of NC_042618.1, read as the reverse complement.
TGAATCAGATTAGTTTACATTGGCTGCGATATCACACAAGTGACTCCAAACATAAGCCAAGCACATCCTGTTCTGTCTCAAGCCATTTGTGATACTGCTCTAATCATGACTGCTCCCTAAAGCTCAGAGGAATTTCAGAGAAGCAGCTTGAAGAATTTAAAAACTTAACAAAATGTTTAAGCAATATAGAATGAGTACCATTTGCTGTTTATAGTTTTAAATTCACGGTACAGTATGCTGAAGACAATTTTAAGACAAATATAGAAAAATCACATATATTATACATGAATTACTGAACATGGTAAACCCTCATAAATGAGCAATTGCACACTTACGCTTCAAAGCGTTTTAAACGTTTATGCACTTGTTGCTATTGTGCTTGCTCAAAATATAATCATGGGGTGACACTTCATTTCACGTAGAATATGCCACTATTTTTAGGCAAAGAAGAATTTTTTAAATTTTTTTGTTATATATTAAATTTTAACATTCACTCCAACAATTTCATTTATGAAAGAACATCTATGGAAGAAAAACGTATCTTTCCAAATAACGCTAGAGCTTAAGAGCTCATCGGCTCTGCTCTGCCAAAAAATTCTTCTTTGCCTAGAAATAGTGGCATATTCTACGTGAAATGAAGTGTATCACCCCATGATTATATTTTGAGCAAGTACAATAGCAACAAGTGCATAAACGTTAAAACGCTTTGAAGCGAAAGTGTGCAATTGCTCATTTATGAGGGTTTATCACGTTCAGTAATTTACGTATAATATATGTGATTTTTCTATATCTGTCATACATTTATCACATATAATACCGGTTTTTCTAATTTTGAAGACAATTTTAAGGCAGGACAATCTTTAAAATGTAAGCAATGGAGGAAGGACATCAATTATACATTCTGCAATCAAGTTTCGAGTCTGGTCGGTATGTATGTGTTACGGACAGACAGAACCATTTCACATTGTCAGCTGCAGAACCAAACTTCCTCCAAGCTCCAGTATGGGAAAGGGAAGGTGTATTAGAGGTGGTTGCCTTACCTGCAATAATTCAAAGTAGTGCAAACAGTGGTAGACGGGGACCAGCAGAAGTCGGGGCAGGACGTATCTCACAGCTTCCCTGAATCCTTCAGCAATAGACTGAAACGAAACATATGTGCTGTGACCTGATCAGATCCATAAAAAGAATTTTAAAAATAAAAGTTCTTGTGTTTGATACCTAACCTAAAGTAAAGCTCCCAAAGTAAGAAATTCTACTGCCAGTCATTGTACTGCTTGGGTCTTCAATTTCCTAACCAATGGAAAGCTGATGGGGTTAGCTTTCATTTACAATAACTTTTACATGGCTCGACATTAGGAGGAAAGGCCACCTAGCTGGATCATTTCCAAGTTGTTGTTCTTACCAGAGACAGAATATTCCTTCTGTTCTGACAGATCAGCAGCAATGCTACTGAAGTTACAGGCCAACATGAACCTTGCTTTCCCCACTCCCAGCTGTTTCTATCAGCAATGCCTGGGTAAAACTAATGAGCTCAACGCAATCTAGATCCATTCTCTCCAAAACCAATACAAAGATCATATATAAAACTCCTAACACATACTAGATGGCACTGAAAGTGGAGAAACCACCAAACAAGTGGAGAACAGACAAACCAACGGATAAATCCAAATGATACAGGAGTTGTGTCATAACAGATGAACCAGCTACAGGCACAGAAACCGTACTGGAGTAGAAGAAAAGTTTTTATTCACTCAATATGATTGTCAGGCAGATGTATCTTACATTCAGAAGCGGTGGAGCAGTTAAATTTCACGCTGGTCGGCAATTTGGAAGAGAGGCTTGCTAGATTAATATCTCAGACCATCTATATGGCAGTTCTTTGCAACCTTGTTACCTGGTTCTCTGACCATGTTTATGAAGATCTGTCTGTTTCTATTTCGGTGAAGATCTGGTTGATCTCCTGCTCCGTCTCTCCCAATGCAGCCAGTGTGAAACACGGTCCTGTCAGGGGACCAACATCACCACATTTAACTGCTCCACTGCTTCTAAATGTAAGAAACGTCTGCCTGACAATCATATTGAGTGAATAAAAACTTTTCTTCTACTCTCCCTCTCCCTGCCCCCCCCCCTAAATTAATTAACTGCCCCCTCCTTCCCCCTGTAAATAGCCACCCGCTATACCTCCCCCTACACCTTCCCGCACTTTGCAATTCTTCTGTTTCTCCTCCAAGTTCTCCCCTGATTAGCAGCCTTTCCTCCCCCTGCCCTCTCTTTTTTAAACAGCTGCCCCTTTAAACAGTTGCCCCTCCTCCCCCCCCCTGTAATTAGCCACCCAACCTACCTTCCTGCACCCCCCTCTTTGTAAATACTTCCTCTTACCCTTCCCCCTTGTTATCTAATTTAACTAGTTTAACTTTTGCTTCTGGCTCCCCGTTAGAGCCCCCTCTACTCTTGTTTGCTGGTTATCCACCCCCCATATCCCCGTTCTATGTATTTTCTACCTGTTACAATGTAAACCGACATGGTGTGTATTTTAATGCCGGTATAGAAAAAACTGTTAAATAAATAAATAAAATACTCCAGTACAGTTTCTGTGCCTGTAGCTGGTTCATCTGTTATGGCATCTCCTGTATCATTTAGACTGAAAGTGGAGATACAGAAACAGATGCAAAGCACCACAGCAAAGACGGTATCACTAAGGACTGTACTATGGCTGAGAAAGGTACTCCAGCAAACTGCAGGGCATACGCCAGGCCAACTATTCAATTCACTCCCCTTGCAAAGCTGTAACATGAATATGGAGAGCACCTCCTGCCATTTTATACTCCAGATAAAGACACTGGCTGACCATAAGTCATGAAGGCCAGCATGAGAACAGTAAATTTATAAACCACTTTGCCCAACAGAATTGCACCAAAGCACTGTAGAGAGCAAAAACAAAGCATTAACAATGTTTTCTTTGCATCTGATTGGTGCACAAGAATTGTTTGCATGTGTACACAGATGAAAATGGTATAACCATTTTTATCCCCCTTCAAAAAAAACAAAACAAAACAATCCCCACTACCCTCCTTAAAAAACTAACTGGGATGAAACCCAAAAAAGCAAGCATATGAGAGAGATCAATTTAGGGGTCCCAGCATAAGATAACCTGCTGGCTATTTCTCCATTGAGTAGGATTATGCTGGTCTATCTTTCCTGCAGCTCAGATTTGTCTCTTTGCAACAATTACCACTTTTTATTCATTATTATTCTGCAGCTGGATTAAGCTAACAGGGACAGCAATCCTTCTTACTGGTTATATCTGCCTGTATATAAAACAGATATTACAAGGGGCGATGCACTATGGAAAACGTTCTCACCATGTAAACCTGGAAGCAAGCCCAGTATGTGGACAAGAATGCCTCAATGCACGTGCTCTTTCAATAGGCCACAATCCAGAAGGCCTTCTCATTTTAACTTTAATGTATTCAGCTAAACAGGCCATTTCCCTTTTTTTTTTTTTTTTTTTTAAAACATAACCATGCAACAGTTAAATAAGGAAAGTGAGGTGGGGGGAAGAGAGAGCACCATATCCTCACTCTTTACTCTATGACTGATCTTATATTCATATGCGAATCCTAGCCTGAAGACTCTGAATATGCAATGAATCATCCTGTCAGTTAAAAATGTACATCATCAGCTTTTAACCAAACAATACTGGAGCTGCTAAATGAGACAGCCTTTCCCAACTCCTACCCAGTTGACGTTATCAAGCACAAAACTATTCATTGACCTTTACCCTTGAAGGAGCCTGGGTTAAAATACATTTAATACAGCGCAGACACGCAAACTTTTCTCCCTGAAATTCAGGACTGCCCAAGTCTGAGCAAGTGTATTCTGCCCTAGCGTAAGAAAAGCTTTCTTTCAGCGGCTTCATTTCAAAAGACTAGCTGGGAGCTCCTCTGTTACAGGGCCCAGTTGTGAGCTGAAGCTTATGACCTATGTACACAGCCTGGAAAGGAAATACTTCTCTCTGTTGCACTGGCACTGCCAATTCAATAAAAGCTCTGCAGAAAATGAAACAGTTCCTAATGTTTTAGAAGTGTTTTCATGAGTGCTTGATATTTATAGGTGTGTGCATGGCAAAAATCTTTTGTTTTATTTTGTTTTTCGTTTACTATTTCTTTTTTGTTTAATTTCTGCATTAATGTGTGCTAAAACTATTTAGCTAAAATATGCTAAACAAACAAAAATTGATAGTTTTATGCATTTTGGATAGGAAACAAAATAAAAATGACATTGTGCTTTCCCTATTTAAAAACAACAGTGCCTCCCCCTCATATTTTACCAAAAAGCTATTAACAGTTATATCACAATTAACTAAGGCACTTATTCTTAGAGGAAGTTAAACTGCTAGTGCACTATAGTTAGGGATCTTTGTTTTCCGTTTTTATTTTATTTTGTCTGGGAATTTCAATGTTAGAACAAAAATACAGAAAAAAAAAAAATCAAGAAATCAGTGGCTCTCTCGTGTGTTATAGCAAAGCCATTTTTCCACTCAATTTTGTTGTTATAACAATGAAATTCCCAGGCAAAATAACAAAAACTAAAAACAAAAGCCCCTAACTATAGTGCAAGTGTCAGAAGATCCTATGAAGAGAGGGTTGCCAGACCATCCAGCGAACACAATAGCTCAGAGAAAGCTACAGGTGCTTAGAAGCAATGGGTCCTCTTCTCTAGGGCCGCTCAGGAAATGGTGACAATTCCTTCTGAGCCAGATCCCAGGAGCAACTCCATGAGGGCCAATCCACAAGACCATTGAGTAAACCAGAACTCGCTGGTGGCCCTACAAGCAATATGCATATTAAATAGTCATTTACCTGAAAATATAGTGCTACAGCAGGCTTGGCCATCAGGCTATTAAAATACTCCTGGAATTGTGGAGAAAGGATATCCTGGGACAAGGTTTCATATGGGTCAAAGGCTTGTTCCTGAACAAACAAGGTGAAAAAGTACAAAGGATATTAAAAAAAAATAAAAGGAACACTTCCAACACCTCTCAGAGCAACAACTAACTTCACTAAAAGGTCTACAGAGTACACAGTTAAAAAAATTATATATATTATCTGTATTAAAAAAAAACCAACCCCAAAACTTTATATTACTCGTGCTGAAGAAATGAGGAAACCGAAAATTGAGAAAGGAACATCAAAGCATTTAAAGTTCAAAATCATGACTGAAGTCAGCTTTTACATGCTTGCAGCGGAGGCACTCCTTCAAAAAAATATATATATTTTTTTTTAACTCTCTGTGCCTTCTTTGATAAACAAGGTCTTAGGTTTACATGCTCTAATGAACTACAGAAATTTGCTTTTTTACTGTGGAGCACAATGGATAGTTAGAAGCCTCGCCGGCCTCCTAGAGCAGAAATGACTGTGCAAACGAGGCAGGGTGGTAGCATGCCTACAAACGGTCACCTGATACACCTACTTCTGCCAGATCCTCAAAACAGCTGCCAACCAAGGGATGGGGACTACTCTCGTCCGTCATTTCCACTGTGTCCTCTATCAACCCCAGCAGTTTCGCCGTCAGCTCATGTATATCCAGAATGTTGCTGAATATCACATCGATATCCTAGAGAGAGAAAGGGTAAGCAAAGGATCAGTCATACTACAAACAAATCTGACCGTGCCCATGCTGAGAGCTGCAGTCTAGATCAAAAAATTTATTTTCAAAATGGTTTCCCCTCCTTTTTGGCAACCATGGGAACACCACTTGAAAAAAAAAGCTCCAATTACAAAGGGAGAGAAAAAAATGACAAAAAGCAGCACTGCCACTTCATTGTGATATTTTGGCACCTGCAGATGAGTCAGTGTACACTGTAGTCAGGAGCTGTACCACGAATAATGCAGATCCACTGAATTATCTAAAAATCAGAGAATAATGGAATAGGCTGGGGAAGGGGGCGATGGGCACACCCCCCCTCCCCGATCCATTTATCCTTTTCAACATCGTGCCCTGAGTGATAAGAACCAGAAGCATTCACTTCTGGTCAATGCTGCATGAAAGGCTGTTGTCCTACTCTTGGTACCTCTCAAATCTGAAGGATACAAAGGAAAGGGAGTGCAGACCGAGAAAACTGAAGCCACTATTCTTCAAAATAGCTTGCCAGACTTCCAAAATCTTAAAAAAATATATACAAACTTTATTGTGAGTTTATCAGCTAGGTGTTAAACAAGGTGGTAGACATCACCCCCCCCCCTCTCAAATCTGGCCATTAATAGGTAGTACAAATACTAATATACTGTAAATTGATGCTGCATTAGCTTTTGGGCATACTTTTTTTTTCTTCTTCAAAATCCTTACTGTTTGACAGTGTAATCAGTATTAAAAGCATATGAAACATTTATCCAATCTGATCAGCTGGTCTATAGACCCTAGCTCTGAAGATGACAAAGAAAGCAAGGCTCTGCAACAGAAGACTCCGTAACACTACCAATGTGGAATGAGGTTTTAATATTAAAATCCATTTTTTGCTTCATTTTGTAGTACTGTACAATAAGTGTAGGATGCTTCCTACGATTATACTGGATTGATTCAAAAACATTTAGCATCCACTCTCAGGCTGGTAACACTATCTTGAGTGGCTCACAAGGTGCTCCACGTACACCGAGCTATATCAAATACTCCACTAAGTTTAGAAAAATGCAACAAACAAAACAGTGGCTGTGCTGCAACACCATTAAGTCATAAACAATGACGACTAGACGACGGATATTAGAACAGTTTAACCAGTCTCCTATTTTAATATTTGCACACTTGTTTGAAGTGATGAAGAAAAAGGGAGAAAATAAGCCTTGATCAACAAAGTTCATTCATTATAGAAACATAGAAATGACGGCAGAAGACAACCAATTGGCCCATCCAGTCTGCCCAGCAAGCTTCACACTTCTTTTTTCTCATACTTATCTGTTTCTCTTGGCTCTTAGTAACCTTTGGTTCTATTTCCCTTTCACCCCCACCATTAATGTAGAGAGCAGTGATGGAGCTGCATCCAAGTGAAATATCAAGCTTGATTAGTTAGGGGTAGTAACCGCCGCAATAAGCAAGCTACACCCATACTTATTTGTTTACCCAGACTATGTTATTCAGCCCTTATTGGTTGTTTTTCTTCTCCCCTGCCGTTGAAGCAGAGAACTATGCTGAATATGCGTGAAGTATTAGTTTTTCTTCTCCCCTGCCGTTGAAGCAGAGAGCTATGCTGGATATGCATTGAAAGCCACATTAACTATCAACAAATATTGAATAAGCCTAATAATTGGTAATACCTATGGCCTATGAACTCACCATTAATTTTACATACTCTTACCCACCCTTGTTTTTTTTTTTTTAGTTTGGAGATGGCAGCCCTCCATCCTTCCGCTCCGTGAAGGTGGAACACCAACTACTGGCATCCCGCTCCGTGAATGCCTCTGTGGCTACTGCCGCTCCGTGCAGTGTTTTGCTGCCTCCTCTTTATACACGTCCTCTAGACCTGATGGATCCACAGTGTTTATCCCACACCCTTTTGAAGTCCTTCACAGTTTTGGACTTCACCACTTCCTCCGGAAGGGCATTCCAGGCATCCACCACCCTCTCTGTGAAGAAATACTTCCTGACATTAGTTCTTAGTCTTCCTCCCTGGAGCCTCAGCTCGTGACCTCTGGTTCTGCTGATTTTTTTCTGACGGAAAAGGTTTGTCGTTGTCTTTGGATCGTTAAAGTTTTTCAAGTATCTGAAAGTCTGAATCATATCACCCCTGCTCCTCCTTTCCTCCAGGGTGTACATATTTAGATTCTTCAATCTCTCCTCGTATGTCATTCGATGAAGACCCTCCACCTTTCTGGTCGCCCTTCTCTGTACCGCTTCCATCTTGTCTCTGTCTCTTTGTAGATACGGTCTCCAGAACTGAACACAGTACTCCAGGTGAGGCCTCACCAAGGACCTGTACAAGGGGATAATCACTTCCCTTTTCTTACTCGATATTCCTCTCTCTATGCAGCCCAGCATTCTTCTGGCTTTTGCTATCGCCTTGTCGCATTGTTTCGCAGACTTCCTATCATTAGAAACTATAACCCCAATGTCTCTCCTGCTCCGTGCACATCAGCCTTTCCCACCCCATCGAATACAGTTCATTCGGATTTCCACTCCCCATATGCATGACTTTGCACTTCTTGGCATTGAATCTCAGCTGCCATATCTTCGACCACTCTTCCAGTTTCCTTAAATCCCGTCTCATTCTCTCCACTCCTTCCGGCGTGTCCACTTTGTTGCAGATCTTAGTGTCATCCGCAAAAAGCCATTAGTGGCAAAAATTACAATTTACAGTCCTCCAAAAAAAAAAAAGGCTGGAGTCTGGTGCAAGGCCTTAACAGCTTTCAGACATGCCAGAAGTCCTCCTTGTGCTGGCTGTGGCTAGTGCTCCAAAGTCCCCAAACTTTTCACAAGAAGGGCCATATAGGGCATTTCAAATCACCGAGAGGGCCAGGGAGTAAGGGGGTGGACCCCCTCAAAGTTTGCTTAGCCAGGAAAGTACAGCGCCCCTCTGAGTTGTTTGCTGAGAAGGATTTGGGGTTGGGGGCTAACTATGTCTGGCTCATTCAGTGATTTGAAATATTGGGCAGGGTTCACAGGGTTGTAAGCAGATCATGTCGGTAATATTATTTCTAAATTTCTCCAAAGTTGACAGCTATGCCTTCCCTTCACCCCCGCCCCATAGAAGTAGATGGTAGAGAGGGTGGGTGGATAGGAGGAGGAGGAATTTGTGTGCTGCACTATCATATCCCTCTCCCAGGCAGTCCTGCTCCCTAGTTTCCTCCTTAAAAAAAAAACAAAAAAAAAAAAAAAACCACACACCTTAGTTTTATTCATTGTAAGATAAGATTCAAGAAAAACAATTTATTTTTCAGAATATATAAGTAAATAGTAAATCAGATACCAAAATTCAAAGAAATTATCACCAAGACACAAAAGTCTATCAAAACTGAGGATAGAGAAAGCCACATTTAAACAGCAAGCATTTTGAAAACAAATCTCCAGCACATCTGCTAAAATATTCAGAGAAATTTAACTTTCAGTACTAAAAGCTTCAATAGGAGTCTCACTGCTTAACCTTAAGAAAAAGCATAAGCTGACATGATTGAAAAAAAATGAAATTCTGATACTTAACCAAACATTTTGATGGATATTTAAAAAAACACACACACACTGCCCCAATCTGCAAAACCCTCAATATCAGGAGCAAAAATTGCCTCCTCCATTTTGAACAGTTTGTGCCATGTTTGGGAAAATTCGAATCTTGCATTTAAGAAAGCAGAGTTGCTTACCTGTAACAGGTGTTCTCACATATGGGTGACATCATCAAGATGGAGCCAATCACAGAATACTTTTGTCAAAGTTTCTAGAAATGACTAGCACCTACTGGGCATGCCCAGCATGGCACTAACCCTGCATCCAGCAGGGGTCTCCCTTCAGTCTTATGTATAGCAAAAAGAGCGTGCGAAAAATAACATAATAAATCGTAAGCGAACCCAACTCCGCGGGGTGGCAGGTGGGTTTTGTGAGGACTAACATCCTGCTGTCCTGTGAGAACACCTGTTACAGGTAAGCAACTCTGCTTTCTCACAGGACAAGCCGGATGGTAGTCCTCACATATGGGTGAATAACAAGCTGAGGATGCCCGCGCATGTACCAAAAACACCCAAAGACGTGCAACAGGCACAACAACAGGGGTGAGTCTTTGGATAAAGGGCAGCCTGAATATGCCAGCGGGTGTAGAAGGAAGTTGGATATTATGCTGAGAAGAGATTGTGTTGAACAGACTGGCTATGCAGTAGTGGGCTGCAAAGGTATGGAGAGAACTCCAGGTTGCAGCTTTACAGATATCAATAAGAGGTACAGAACGAAGGTGTGCAACCGACGTTGCCATTGCTCTAATGGAATGTGCCTTAACTTGTCCCGGAAGCGGAAGGCCTGCTTGCTGATAGCAGAAGGAAATACAGTCTGCCAGCCAGGAGGATAGGGTCTGCTTTCCGACCGGGAGTCCCAGCTTAAGTTTATCAAAGGAAACAAATAGCTGGGTGGATTTCCTATGGCCTGCAGTGCGTTCCAAATAAAAGGCAAGCGCACGTTTGCAGTCCAAGGAATGCAGAGCCCACTCAGCAGGAAGTGAGTTGGGTTTTGGAAAGAAAGTGGGTAGTACTATGGATTGATTTAAATGAAATTCAGATACCACTTTCGGAAGAAATTTAGGATGAGTGCAAAGGATCACTCGATCATGTAGAAATTTCATGTAAGGGGAATATGTGACCAGCGCCTGTAGTTCACTGATCCTGCGAGCAGACATTAACGCCAGAAGGAAAAGGACATTCCAAGTGATATGCCGCAACTCGCAGGAATGCAGAGGCTCAAACGGAGGTTTCATGAGCTGTGCTAAAACCACATTAAGGTCCCAAGACGGGGCCGGTGGATGGAGAGGAGGCTTCAGGTGAAGCAATCCCTTCATAAAACGCACCACCAGGGGTTGGGTCGAGATAGAGACATCTCCCGTACCCCCATGGAAGGCAGCCACCGCACTGACATGCACTCTGATGGAAGAGGTTTGTAAACCCGACTCTTAGAGATGCCAGAGTTAGTCTATAAACTGATTTGTGGGGCAGGTAAAAGGATTTAACTCCTTTGAATTGTACCACAATGAAAATCTTTTCCATTTAGAATAAGATCTTCTAGTAGAAGGCTTTCGTGAAGCTACCAGGACCTGGGATACAGATTCCGAAAGATTGAGCGGTTGTAAGATCAATCTTTCAACATCCAAGCTGTCAGTGCCAAGGCCTGAATGTTGGGGTGGCGCAATTGGCCATTTCTCTGAGATATCAGGGACGGATCCGAGCCTAGGGGAATCTGCGGACGCACCGAGAGATCCCGAAGGATGGGAAACCATGCCTGACGCGGCCAGTGGGGGGCAATGAGAATCATCAGACCCTTGTCCATGTGCAGCTTCACGAGAGTCTTGCTGATGAGAGGAAGTAGTGGGTAGGCATAGAGGAGGCCTTCCTTCCAGGGACAGGGCAAACGCATCCCGAGGTGAAACTTGGCAACTGCAATGTAGAGAGCAGAAGTTGTCCACCTTGCGATTCTGAAGTGACGCGAAGAGGTCAATAATCGGGTGCCCCCACTGCCGAAATATTCTGTCTGCAACTACAGGGTTGAGGGACCACTCGTACGGCTGGAATTCCCGACTGAGATTGTCCGCTAGAAAATTGTCCACACCTGCCAGGTAAGGTTGCACTGAGAAGCATGGCCTGAGATAGAGCAAAAGCCCAAATCTGTGCTACCTCCTGACATAGGAGGTAGGACCCGGTTCCCCCCTGCTTGTTGACGTACCACATTGCTACCTGGTTGTCCGTTTGGATCAGGATTGTTTTGTTGGACAAACAATCTCAAAAACGCAGAGAGCATATCTGATCGCTCGAAGCTCCAGAAAATGTATTTGATGTTCCAACTCCTCTGCCGACCAGGTTCCCTGAGTCTGCAGGCTGTTGACATGTGCTCCCCAACCTAGAGTGGAAGCATCGGTCATCAAAATTATTTGAGGTTCTGAAGCTTGAAAGGGTAGACCTTGAAGCAGATGGTACTCCAAGATCCACCATGCCAGTGAGAAATGAAGTCGCCTGGTGATGTGGACAATATTGGACATTGGATGATGTGCCTGTGACCACTGGGACTTCAATGTCCACTGTGTTACCCGCATGGCTAGACGAGCCATTGGGGTAACATGGACCGAGGACGCCATATGCCCCAGCAAGACTAGCAGATGACGAGCTGTCGTGGTTGGACGAGACTGTATATCGCGCGCCAACAACGCCAGTGTGTGAGCTCGGTCCTTGGGAAGAAAAACTCTTGCTCGGCTTGTGTCGAGATCCGCTCCGATAAAGGAGAGGAACTGAGACGGAATTAGGTGAGATTTCTGATAACTGATTAGAAATCCCAATGATAGTAGTAGCCGCACTGTAAGGTGGAGAGTGTGAAGTACTCCGTCCGATGACTGAGCTCTCAGTAACCAGTCATCTAGGTAAGGATAGACATGAGTGCCCAGTCTTCTTGAGTATGCGGCTACTACCGCCAGGCATTTCGTGAAGTCCCGAGGGGCTGACGCCAGGCCGAATGGAAGGACCCTATACTGGAAATGTTGGTCTCCGACAAGGAAGCAGAGGTATTTTCTGTGAGACAGGGTAATTGCGATGTGCATGTATGCGTCTTTTAGGTCTAGAAAGCAGAGCCAATCCCCCTGTTGAAGAAGTGCAAGTAAGGAGCCCAAGGTTACCATCCGAAACTTCTTTCCGAAGATGTTTGTTTAGGACCCGAAGGTCTAATATCGGGCGAATGCCTCCCGTCTTCTTTGGGATTAAGAAGTACCGGGAGTAGAATCCGTGCCCCCTCTGGGACAGAGGAACAGGTTCTATGGCATTTGCTTGCAGAAGGGACGTTACTTCCTGCTGCAGTTGCGGACAGTTGTCGGAAGAGAGCCACCCCGGCCGAGGTGGAGTGTCCGACGGGATGGAGAGGAAGTTTAGATGGTAGCCTTGAGCTACAACCGACTGTACCCACCCGTCTGTGGTGATGTTTAGCCACATGGTGGAGAAGTGGCTCAGTCAGCCGCCCACAGGCAGATTGGGCAAAGGGGGATGATCTCTGCTCTGGAGCTGGAAGTCAAAACCCCACCGCAGGAGTAGGCTGGGCAGGAGGTTGAGTTTTCTGCGCCCGTGGCTGGCACAGTGCAGACTTCTGGAAGGGCCAGGACTGGCGACTCCAAGTTACTGGTGGGTAATATCTCCGGGCTTTGTATGTGGTTCATTTAGCTTCAAGTCTGAATGGGCGCTTGGAAGAAGCCAAAAATTCAGCGTGAGCGGCCGAGAGCTGACAGAGTGTTTCATTGTGGTCCTTCAGTTGGGCCACCATCTCTTGGATTTTTTCACCAAATAGGTTTTCCCGTGCACAGGAGGTCAGCCAAACGATCCTGCACCTCTGGGCAGAAATCGGAGGACTTCAGCCAAGCCCAACGGCGAGCACTGATACCAGCTGCTGATAATCGGGAGGCCGTATCGAATGACATCATATGCCGATCTGACCATGTTTTCCCGCGTCAAATCCCTTTTTAACAATGGAGTTCAGCTGCTCTTGAAACTGCTCTGGGAGGGACTCACCAAACTCCTGTAGTTGTTTAAAAAGGTTTCGGTTATATTGTGTCATATATAACTGATATGACGCAATACGTGAGATGAGCATGGCCCCATGAAACACCCTGCAGCTCAAAGCATCGAGAAATTTCTGGTCCTACCCAGGCGGTGCCGAGGAATGGGGCTTTGGACGCTTGGCCCTTTTCTGGGCGGACTCCACCACCACTGAATGATAAGCTAATTGTGTCTTCTGGAAACCTGGGGAAGGCTGGACTAGGTAGATTGTGTCCATCTTATGGTTCACTGGAGGGACCGTTCCAGTTTCTCTGCATCAAATCCTGTAGAACTTCATGGACTGGGACGGACATGATTTCTTTTGGAGGATCTAGGAACTGAAGTACTTCCAGCATTTTATGCCTGGAATCCTCCTCCGTCTGCAGTGTGAATGGAATAGTTTCCGCCATCTCCTTGATAAAGCTAATGAAGGAGAGATCTTCTGGCGGAGACTTGCGTCTCTCCTCTGGAGGTGACGGCTCTGACGGAACCTCAGTTGAATCCTGGGAGTCAGATGTATCGTCCGTCCATGGATCATAAGATTGATCCCCTGCATCCATCGGTGGCCTTAATGGAAATTCTCCAACCGGAGGTGGTCTTGGCAGTAAAGATATTGGTGCTGGCATCAACTGACCTGGCCTTGGCATCGAAAAATCGAGGTCCGGTATCTGCACCGGACACAATGGCACCGATGGCATTGGGGACTTCACCGGTGGCCTCTGTGCGGGAACTCCCGAAGGCCCCGGGAACGGGCTCCAGTTTCGATGCATCCTCTTCTCCCAATGAAAGTGGGATGGGTGTCGATGGAGCCATGGGTAACAGTGATTTTCTCGGTGCCCCTGGCAGGGCACCGATAAGCAAATCCAGCTTGTCCAGGAGAGGAAGCAGCATCGGTGGCATCTGTGCCAGTTCCGGCACAAGCACAGATACTGGCGTCTGTGGGCTCGGGAGGCCTTGGACAGCCTGGACCACTGCCTCTTGCACCATCTGGTGCAATTCCTCTCGGAGCGCTGGGGTGGTGAGCCCCAGGTCCAGAGTGGGAGGCATGGCGGGCAATACCGGAGGGTCCACCGGTCCCGGTGGAATCTCGGTAGCCGCACCTTCCGAAGGCGAGGGACACCTCGGTGCATCCGGCTTCGAGGGCAAGGGACACTCCTCGGCCCAGGTCTTCTTCGTCGGTGGCTTGCTCGATGACACCACCGGGGTTGCGGAAGTCGACGGCACCGGTCTCTGATGCTTGTGTCCCAGTGCTCCGCTTTACTAGACTCCAGCAGTTTATGGCCCAAACATCTCACACAGTCAGTGGAACACTGTAGCCTAGCTAGCAGCCCTGTTGGAATTTTGGATGGTTAGTGATTTGATCTGCTTGAAATAGGGCTGTTCTTACTACATTGCTTTACTTACTTAGGATGCATTCCTTTCATGTACCCTTCCCTCCAGTCCCTACCTGACAAAGCATTCACTAGCATCTCTGTCCCAGTCACCACATGCATCTGTATGTACCAGTACTTTTATTTTTGCTACTAAAAAAACAGTGCTAGTTTATTTTGGAACCCCAATCAAAGTCTAAGCGTTTGCATCAAACACCAGGGAATTCCATTAAAATAAATTTAAGATCAGGAATGTGAATATTAAATGTATTGTGAACCTAACTCACAGCTATTTAGAAGCTCATTGTTTTGTCCTTCAGCGAATACAGACCTCAGACACGTCAAGGATGTGCTGCAGGTAATTTGTGGGCACTTCATCCAGAGCAGCCCACAGACAGCCATAACATCCAGCAATCCAATTGCACCATGGGACAGAAATATTAAAACCATTGCATCTGTGCAAAAAATAAATGCTCTGAGCAGGGGTTAAAGCAAGAGGAGACCCCATGAGAAACAAAGTTTACACCGCTGGAAATGCAGCAGAAAGCCAAGAAATTTTAAAGAAAAGCTAATGATTCTGGCACGGCTGAGTTGCCAGTATTGGTGCTGTTTTTGCTGCAGAAAGGGAAGAAGACGCCTTGACTGAGAAGGCTGCGCTGCTATGGGCAGCTTTTACAAACATTTCCAGAGGGATTGCTTACTTTATTCAGAAGGCAAACATTCAAAATAAAATATTTGCATAAAGACTAAGAGGAGGTATTTGGTGATATCAGATATTTTTAATGGGGAACAACTGACACTCGTGAATGTGTATATTATATTATATATATTTATTTATTATTATTTAAACGCTTTTATATACCGACAACCGTTTGCACATCGTGTCGGTTTACATATAACTTAAAACCAGGGTATATATAGGCATAGCCTTTACATAGAACAAAGAACAAGTAAATACAATAGTAAAAACAAAAAACTAGATAAATTGGAGGAGGGAATCAACAGGGAGAAACAGGGAATCAACAGGGAGCAACATAGGTTGGGATGGGGTGGGAACAACAAAGAGGGGGTGGGGTTATATACAAGGATTCATAAATACGTACATTGTTTCAGGTGATTGTTCGAGGGAGAGAAGACGGGAAGACAAGGGGGGCTGGGAAAATACAATGGCTATGTGTGGGACACAGAGGGAGAGGGGTTAACTGTCGAGGGTGAAGGGGGGTAAGGCTTGAAGGAAGAGCCATGTTTTGAGTTTCTTTTTGAAAGTGGGTGTGGAGGTTTCAGTTCGTAGGTCACTGGGCATGGGCCGGCAAGAGAAAGGGCTCTGTTAGTGGTAGATATAAGTCTAGTTGATTTAATAGAAGGAGCACAGAGTTCCAAGAAGGGAGGTACGGGTTGGTCTTGAGGAGGTACGAGGGAGGAAAGGAGGGGTTAACCAGTTGTAATGTTCGTTTATGATGCTTTTGTGATATAGGGATGAACTGCCCCACAAGCATTGGGATTTCCTCAGGAAGAGACTCTACTTTGGTCATTATTAACTAAAGCATAAGAATATCAAATTTGTCGCTCTTCTCAAAAAGCTTCCCATTTGTTGTAAGAATACAGAAATTTCAGTTGTTACACAGGACATAAACTTTTGTTTTATGCTAAATAAAACAGCATGACATAGTTGTTGGAGAGTTTGTGAGTATTTGGAGAGTTACCATTCACATGCGGTCGGAAAGAAGAGTGGTAAATGGAGTGGAGTAGCCGCCTAGTAGTTTTTATTTATTTAAATACTTTTTGATATACCGATACTCAAGACTGGTGTCTTATCGTACCGGTTTACATTGAAACAAGGGGTAACCAATTAACTACGAGAATAAATAAAGTTACAAAGAACAAGGGGTTTACAGGATGGGAGAGTAGAGAGCGAAAGCAAACAATTAGTATAATAAGTTATACATAAACTCCGTTATTGTAAACTTAGTTAACATATAAACGAATGTAGCAGGCTTAGACAATAGATTAGTCTTTAGGTCTATAAAGTTGCTGGTGCGAGTGAGGGAGGGGGAGGGAGGGGATATGTTAGAATGGATTGCATAGCTGTGCTGTTCGTATGATGTCCATTAAGGGAAGGCTTGGGTGAACAGCCACATTTTAAATTTCTTTCTGAAAGAAAGTGGGCATTGTTCCTGTCGAAGTTCCGGGGGAAGAAGATTCCAATAATAGTTAAAGCAGCAGGCTATGAACCAGGGAAACCAGGGTTCAAATCCCACTGTTGCTCCTTGTGACCTTGGGCAAGTCACTTTACCCTCCATTGTCTCAGGTACAAAACCAGATTGCAATTCCTCTGGGGATAGGGAAATACCTACAGTACCTGAATGCAATCCACTTTGAAGGGCCAATAAGCAGAATATAAATATCCAAAATAAAATAAATTCTGGGTACAAACTGCTAATAGTGTGTCTGAAATATGTAAATAGTTTTCTTTTGATGCATTTACCTGCTTGTTAAGATTATGTATGGAAAACTATATGCCAATTACTGCTTGTAAATTAACTGATCAGTTTTACATGGGGCACACCTCACGACTGTGCAAGGCTGGAAGACATGATTACTGTCCCACAAGACTAAAGTTGTTGAATTAGCTGTCTTGGATAATATAACATATGCATTAAGGAAACATTTAGACATGTATGACAATATTAGGGTAAAGTATTGGACCTAGTGAGAAAAAATACAAGATGACACCCATACAAAACATCAGAGAAAGTAGAAAATATTAGTAATATCACAAGGAGCATGACACCATTGAAACAAGATTACCACAAAATTATTTCTTAAACATAAAGATCTTAGTTTTTGCGGTCAGAAAATATATATATATCCTGATGTCTCTAGAGCCACTCAGGCTAAAAGGAGATATTTCCTCTCCCTGAAAAGTAAATTGCTAGCAATTGGTGCTAGTTTTTTCCTAAAATATCCTAGTATATGTTATGTTACATTTCAGGGAAATAGATTTAGTTTTACTAACCCAATACATTTGGAGACGTTCTTACAAGATAAAAATACAGAAGGTGGAAATTTAGATGGTCAATAAGTAAATAAATTGCTCTCTCTTCTCTTGATTCTGATATGGATTAAATATTTGTTTTTTCCCCCAATTATTGGGTGTAATTTTGAGATACAAAATTTTGTTTATGTAAATGTATTATTTTATTATAAGTTAATTTTATTGTATCACTATTACTTATGGTATATTTTTGTTTGAAAATTGTTTTTGAATGAAAATTGAATAAAGAATAAATTGAAAAAAAAAAAAAGATTACCACAAAATTATAAAAATTATCAGGACAAAACTGACAAGAAAATATAGCAGCAACAGTAAGTTGCCGAAAGAGAAAGAGTCACGTAATGTCCGTAGGAACAGACGAGCTGCCAGAGTGCCTACTCAATCTATTGCGTTTGCCAACTCGTTGCCAAGTTGGAAGTGGGGTTCTTGCACTAGAGAGTTTAGTCATCTTCGATGCCTACTGAGATGCTGTAAATCACCGTTCCTATTCTTCAGAATCGTGATCAGCAAAAGAACGGATTTTAGAAGTCATTCCCTCAAGAAAGAATGACAGACCAAAGGGATTAAACCCCAGCAGCAAGAGGGGGGTTTCCCAGTCTTTTGCATCGAGTGTCACATGTACAACTTCTCACCGGTGGATAAAAAATCATACATGTGCATGCGATGCAAAGAGCTCCTGGCTCTCAGAGAACGAGTCCGATCTCTGGAGGCTAGAGTGGCAGACCTGGAGGAGCTGAGGCAGACAGAGAGGTATATAGATGAGACCTTCAGGGACATAGTAGTCAAGTCCCAACTTCAGACTGGCAGCCCTGGTGCTGCCTTGGAGGAAGAAGGTCTCATAATGGGAGAGCACCAACCAGGTGTAGCAGGAAAGGATCCTGTAGCAAGGACCTGCTTCTCTAGGTGATGCATTGTCCTTTCGCACTGAGGATATCTCCCCAAGGCCTACTGCCCAGGAGGGAAGGGTTAGGTCGGCCGTCATAGTTGGTGATTCGATTATTAGGAATGTAGATAGCTGGGTGGCTGGTGGGCGTGAGGAACGCCTGGTAACATGCCTACCTGGTGCGAAGGTGGCGGACCTCACACGTCACCTAGATAGGATTTTAGACCGTGCTGGGGAGGAGCCGGCTGTCGTGGTACACGTGGGCACCAACGACATAGGAAAATGTGGGAGGGAGGTTCTGGAAGCCAAATTTAGGCTCTTAGGTAGAAAGATTAAATCCAGAACCTCCAGGGTAGCATTCTCTGAAATGCTCCCTGTTCCACGCGCAGGTCACCAGAGGCAGGCAGAGCTCCGGAGTCTCAATGCGTGGATGAGACAATGGTGCAAGGAAGAGGGATTCAGTTTTGTTAGGAACTGGGGAACCTTTTGGAGAAGGGGGAGTCTCTTCCGAAGGGATGGGCTCCACCTTAACCAGGGTGGAACCAGACTGCTGGCGCTAACCTTTAAAAAGGAGATATAGCAGCTTTTAAACTAGAACAAAGGGGAAAGCCGACAGTCGCTCAGCAGCGCATGGTTCGGAGAGAGGTATCTTTAAAGGATACTAATGATGCATTAGAATTAGGGCATCCCGACAGTGAGGTTCCAATAATTAGAAAAGTAGTCCAAGTGCCTGTAACTAAAAACTCACCTGAGCTAAAAAATTCTAACTTATCCCTATCAATTAAAAAGCAGAATGAAAATACAAACAAAAAACAAACTTTCAAATGTTTGTATGCTAATGCCAGAAGTCTAAGAAGTAAGATGGGAGAATTAGAATGTATAGCAGTAAATGATGACATAGACTTAATTGGCATCTCAGAGACATGGTGGAAAGAGGACAACCAATGGGACAGTGCTATACTGGGGTACAAATTATATCGCAATGACAGAGAGGAGCACTCGGGAGGAGGTGTGGCGCTTTATGTCCGGGATGGCATAGAGTCCAACAGGATAAACATCCTGCATGAGACTAAATACAAAATTGAATCTTTATGGGTAGAAATCCCTTGTGTGTCGGGGAAGACTATAATGATAGGGGTATACTACCGTCCACCTGGTCAAGATGATGAGACAGACAGTGAAATGCTAAGAGAAATTAGGGAAGCTAACCAAATTGGTAGTGCAGTAATAATGGGAGACTTCAATTACCAAATGAGACAAAAGAAGCAAACCTTGCACATAAGCAAGTAACATGGAGCGCTCCATGTTCCATTTAAAAGATTCTATTGTTACTGTGGTCCCTCCCGATGCAGCCACCAGCGAAACACGGGACCGTGTCGGGGGACTGATACACTTTTACTTAGACAAATGCGGAGTTGCCATGTCTTACTGATTGTGAGAATAAACTTTGGACTTATACACTTGAAATTTGGGTGGAACTTTAAGTTTTATCCTTGCACGTTTTATTTTGGGAGACTTCAATTACCCCAATATAGACTGGGTAAATGTATCATCGGGTCACGCTAGAGAGATAACGTTCCTGGATGGAATAAATGATAGCTTTATGGAGCAATTGGTTCAGGAACCGACGAGAGAGGGAGCAATTTTAGATCTAATTCTCAGTGGAGCACAGGACTTGGTGAGAGAGGTAACGGTGGTGGGGCCGCTTGGCAATAGTGATCATAATATGATCACATTTGATTTAATGACTGGAAAAGGAACAGTGTGCAAATCCAAGGCTCTCATGCTAAACTTTCAAAAGGGAAACTTTGATAAAATGAGAAAAATTGTTAGAAAAAAAACTGAAAGGAGCAGCTACAAAAGTAAAAAATGTCAAAGAGGCGTGGTCATTGTTAAAAAATACCATTCTAGAAGCACAGTCCAGATGTATTCCACACATTAAGAAAGGTGGAAAGAAGGCAAAACGATTACCGGCATGGTTAAAAGGGGAGGTGAAAGAAGCTATTTTAGCCAAAAGATCTTCATTCAAAAATTGGAAGAAGGATCCAACAGAAGAAAATAGGATAAAGCATAAACATTGGCAAGTTAAATGTAAGACATTGATAAGACAGGCTAAGAGAGAATTTGAAAAGAAGTTGGCTGTAGAGGCAAAAACTCACAGTAAAAACTTTTTAAAATATATCCGAAGCAGAAAGCCTGTGAGGGAGTCAGTTGGACCGTTAGATGATCGAGGGGTTAAAGGGGCACTTAGAGAAGATAAGGCCATCGCGGAAAGATTAAATGATTTCTTTGCTTCGGTGTTTACTGAAGAGGATGTTGGGGAGGTACCCGTAATGGAGAAGGTTTTAATGGGTAATGATTCAGATGGACTGAATCAAATCACGGTGAACCTAGAAGATGTGGTAGGCCTGATTGACAAACTGAAGAGTAGTAAATCACCTGGACCGGATGGTATACACCCCAGAGTTCTGAAGGAACTAAAAAATGAAATTTCAGACCTATTAGTAAAAATTTGTAACTTATTAAAATCATCCATTGTACCTGAAGACTGGAGGATAGCAAATGTAACCCCAATATTTAAAAAGGGCTCCAGGGGCGATCCGGGAAACTACAGACCGGTTAGCCTGACTTCAGTGCCAGGAAAAATAGTGGAAAGTGTTCTAAACATCAAAATCACAGAACATATAGAAAGACATTGTTTAATGGAACAAAGTCAGCATGGCTTTACCCAGGGCAAGTCTTGCCTCACAAATCTGCTTCACTTTTTTGAAGGAGTTAATAAACATGTGGATAAAGGTGAACCGGTAGATATAGTATACTTGGATTTTCAGAAGGCGTTTGACAAAGTTCCTCATGAGAGGCTTCTAGGAAAAGTAAAAAGTCATGGGATAGGTGGCGATGTCCTTTTGTGGATTGCAAACTGGCTAAAAGACAGGAAACAGAGAGAGGATTAAATGGGCAATTTTCTCAGTGGAAGGGAGTGGACAGTGGAGTGCCTCAGGGATCTGTATTGAGACCCTTACTTTTCAATCTACCTTATAAATGGCCTGTGACCGACGGCCCGCAAATGCGCAGTAGAGCGCAGCTCTACTGCGCATGTGCGGGCAAGGATGTCGATCAGAAAAAAAAATGGCGGTGGGGCCGCAGGAGCGGGAGGAGAAGCAGCGGCACCGCGCGCGCGCGGCGCCGCTGCTTCTCCTCCCCAGATCTGCCGGCAGATCTCGGGGGGGGGGGGGGTGTCACTCCCGCACCCCCCCCACCGAGATCTGCCGGCAGGAGCGGGAGGAGAAGTAGCGGCACCGCGCGCGCGCGGTGCCGCTACTTCTCCTCCCCAGATCTGCCGGCAGATCTCGGGGGGGTCACTGCCGCGCGCGCGGGAGTGACCCCCCCCCCGAGATCTGCCGGCAGGAGCGGGAGGAGTTAATGGAGCCGGGTGAGGGTTGCGGGAAGTCGCGCTTACGGCGCCGGGAGGAAATGGAGGTGGGTGGAGGGAGGGAGGGAGAGGGGGACTGAGTGAGTGGGAGGGAGGGAGAGGGGGGACTGAGTGAGAGGAGAGGGAGGGTGGAGAGGAGTGGGTGGGGGAGGGGGGTGGTGAAGAGTGAGGGGAGAGAGAATGAGGGGGAGGTGAGAGACAGAGGGATGTAGCCCGTTTTAACGGGCTTTACGGCTTGTATATTTATAAATGATCTGGAAAGAAATACGACGAGTGAGATAATCAAATTTGCAGATGACACAAAATTGTTCAGAGTAGTTAAATCACAAGCAGATTGTGATAAATTGCAGGAAGACCTTGTGAGACTGGAAAATTGGGCATCCAAATGGCAGATGAAATTTAATGTGGATAAGTGCAAGGTGATGCATATAGGGAAAAATAACCCATGCTATAATTACACAATGCTGGGTTCCATATTAGGTGCTACAACCCAAGAAAGAGATCTAGGTGTCATAGATAACACATTGAAATAGTCGGTGCAGTGTGCTGCGGCAGTCAAAAAAGCAAACAGAATGTTGGGAATTATTAGAAAAGGAATGGTGAATAAAACGGAAAATGTCATAATGCCTCTGTATTGCTCCATGGTGAGACCGCACCTTGAATACTGTGTACAATTCTGGTCGCCGCATCTCAAAAAAGATATAATTGCGATGGAGAAGGTACAGAGAAGGGCTACCAAAATGATAAGGGGAATGGAACAATTCCCCTATGAGGAAAGACTAAAGAGGTTAGGACTTTTCAGCTTGGAGAAGAGACGACTGAGGGGGGATATGATAGAGGTGTTTAAAATCATGAGAGGTCTAGAACGGGTAGATGTGAATCGGTTATTTACTCTTTCGGATAGTAGAAAGACTAGGGGGCACTCCATGAAGTTAGCATGGGGCACATTTAAAACTAATCGGAGAAAGTTCTTTTTTACTCAACGCACAATTAAACTCTGGAATATGTTGCCAGAGAATGTGGTTAGTGCAGTTAGTATAGCTGTGTTTAAAAAAGGACTGAATACGTTCTTGGAGGAGAAGTCCATTACCTGATATTAAGTTCACTTAGAGAATAGCCACTGCCATTAGTAATGGTTACATGGAATAGACTTAGTTTTTGGGTACTTGCCAGGTTCTTATGGCCTGGATTGGCCACTGTTGGAAACAGGATGCTGGGCTTGATGGACCCTTGGTCTGACCCAGTATGGCATTTTCTTATGTTCTTATGATGTTTTCTTTTCGCAGGAAAGAGATTACTTCTCACAACTCTTGCCTGTTTTGTAAAGTGACTTGTGAGAGCGAGATCGGCATAAATTGCGATATCTTGGCCCTCCCAAGACCAGGTATTTTGCTTCTTAGCAGCTGCAGCAATTCGCTCTTTTATAATGAAGTCGTGGAAGTAGATAATGTCCCTTAACTGTTATTATTAGGAACCCCAAATGCCCGATGAGCTCAATCCAGCTTAATAACCGGAAGTTCAGGCATACCAACTTCAGAATTTGACAGAAGGAGAAATTTACAGAAAAGCTCTATCAACGCCATGTAGTCAGCATTTTCAGGGGATTCTCGAAAGCCACAGAACCGCAGGTTATTCCTTCACGCCTGGTTCTCCAGGTCAGCTTTTTCTTTAATAGTAGAGGTGTCATTCTGTAGGTCAGATCAAACCACTTGGAGATTTTTTTTTCAAGGCCTCCGCTTGATATTCCATGTGGGTATCGAGTTCAGCCACATGGTGCCCCAGGGTGGCGATTTCCACCTTAATTTCTTCCATCATGCTTATTAATTCCTTCTTGTAGTCCTTTAAATCTTTACGCAGACTGCAAAACCATTCCTTAAATTCAGCACAGGAAGGTAAGTCCGCCAATAAAGCAACCAATGCATCAGCGGGGTCAGAGATCTCTTCTAGGCTTTCCGAGAGATTATCCTCGTGGCCTTCTCTGTCCTCAAAAGAGCTGCCTTTGCGATAAGAGAACTGATGAAAATCAACCGATTTTCGCTTGGCAGCCATCATTCCATCAGCACAAAGCAGCAGGCTCATTATTATAGCAGAGAAAGTGGTCTTAGAGGCTCAGATGAAAAGAGATACACTAGGTTAGAATAGGAGCTCCTCAGTTAAGCTGCCATCTCCACAGATGACGTCATTTCCCCCCCAATCTTAACATTCTATTTGCTTTTTTGATCACCGCCGCACACTAAGCCAACGATTTCAACCCTGATCAAGCTACATTGGCTCCCAATTCAACAACGTGTTCCATATAAAGTAGCCAGTTTAATTCAAAACGTTATACACGGAGAGCAAACCGAATGGCTTAATACATCCTTGCGTCTCCACGTGCCTTAGAGAGAACTGAGATCCGCTAATAAGGGTCTCTTATCAATACCCACCATTAAATCAGCAAGGCTTACCCATGTGAGGGATCGTGTTTTATCTGTCGCAGGATCAAAGTTATGGAACTCCCTACCAACCCATCTGAGGTTATGCACAGACAAAAAACAATTTAAGTCTGATCTTAAGACTTGGTTATTTAAATGTGTTTTACTGAATATGAAGTGTCGGCTCTGAACACCAAGTAATGAATTGCGAGTAACTAATCTCAAGTAACCAGTCTTGAGACACTAATTCCAGTCAATTGGGTATGATGAACTTTTAAGAGTGTTCCATTTTATTGTTTGTTTATGTTTTTTGTTTATATAGATTAGAATCTATCTTTTTTAGAGTTTTGTTTTTTTTTTATTTTATCTTTCTTAATAGCTAATTTATTTCATATTCTTTAACAGTTAGCCGTTACTATCTTATGATGCATTGTATTTATTTTGTGTTTGATCTCTGTAAACTGTTGTGAAGGCACGTCTGATGTAACGGTATATAAATAACAATAAACTAAACTAAACTATTGTTCACATGGTCTCCTGGGCAGTGACTCTCAGTACACAACCCAGCATTGTGTACCTGTAAATTGGGATTAGTTTTCTTTATATGCATCACTGCACTTTCCCACATTGAATGGCAGATGAAATTTAGTTGCCCAGTCTCCTAGTCTCACAAGTCCTTTTGCAATTCCTAGCAATCCACTGCTGCTTTAACAAGTTTGAATAATTTTGTATCATCTGCAAGTTTGATTACCTCACTCATCATCCATGCATATGTTAGACAGCACAGGTACCAGCAGCGATCCCTGTAATACTCCACTAACAACCTTTCTCCATTTGGAAAACTGACAATTTAGTTCTCCCCTGTTTCTGGTCTTTTAACCATTACCAATCCACAACAGAACACTGACTCCTACGCCATGATTTTGTAATTTTATGAAGAGTTTTTCATAGGAGACTTTGTCAAATTGCCTTCTGAAAATCAAAACACACTATCAACAGGCTTACCTTTATCTACATGTTTATTTACACCTTTAAAAGAAAACAAAAAAAAAAAACCTAAAAGATTGGTAAGACAAGACTTCCCCTTGCTAAAACCATTGTTGACTTTTCCATTAAGCCATGTCTATCTATACATGAATTAATGTAGTATGAGAAGAGCCCACTCCAACTCCTGTTCCCTGAGACGAAAGAGGGAAGATGGGCACAATGTGACCAACTCCAGGCAGAACTGATCCAGCACCACCCAGGAAATAAAGGGATCAAGAACACCACCATTATATACACAAGTTGTACATTTTACTTTGCAGTTAAAAATTTTTATGTACCTACCTTCCATGCTGAGTTTCAATACAACATTCACTTAATAAAAAGCTTCTATGTACTTCATTATCATTACAACCACACAAACATAGGGACTTACCTGAGGAGTGAACAGTTTTCGATTGGACAGGAAAGCCTCCCGAAAGACTTTTATGATGAGATTCAGTTCTCGCAGATACTGCCTTTCTTCTGCAATTTCTGTTCTCACCAGGTCGTAGTAATTGAGCTCCCCTGTAGACAAGGGCTCCTCTTCACAGAGGCACACCAGGCCAATGTCATCATCTTGGTCAAACATGTCCATCAAGACCTAGGGAAAAGACAGTGCAGTGTTCAGAGCTCTAACCCAAGATTACCGTAATAGAAGCAATGGAGGGAGAACACTGCACTACGGAGGCAGAGGTCTTAACAGAAAACCAACAAAGAACAGGGAGATCTTGCTCTGTGGAGCACAGCAAAGATCCTCAGGATGGGTGCCATATTTACAGCAGTTATCTGATCATACACACAAGTGCATGGTGTAACAAATTATTCCCTTGTGTACTGTTCCACAAAAATGTGGATTTTTTTTAATGAAAAAAAAAAGTTTTGAGACGGAAACCTTTCTTGTCCTGCACTGCTAGGAATTTACTCGTCAGATTTCAAATTATCAGCAGAAATAAAGGTCAATTAAAAAGATACATAAGGTGATACATTTTTGTAGACTAAATACATTTGACTTATTAGTCCATTAAAAAAAACAAAAAAAAATGACATTACTTTATGCATTTATTTTTGTTTAATGACCTCTATTTCCATGCACTGAAATAGATTAACAAGGCAACCACACAGCTTCAAGCAAATTAGCAGCAGCAAATATCCAGACTATGAATAAAGAGGGAACAAATTTTAAAACCAGAGTAAAAATGACAAATCATTAAAGCTGTAATAAGGAAAATTGCTAGAACAGCGTCTGCTAACAAGAAGGGACCCGTCCGTGCGTGTCAAAGCATTTCTCACTGGCTACGTCACCTCCTCTTTTTCCTTTTCAAAGATTGGGGGGGGAGGAGGGGGGGGCACCTGGGGAACACTTTCCAGATTTTTTTTCTTTTAAAATTAGTCTCATATTTTAGTGCTGGCACAAGTTCCAGGGAGTAAACCTATTCAGAATGCCGGTGGCCTCCACCTCAGGCCAACATCATCATGCGGTGATTTTCTGCCTTGCAATGCAAAAACCCTGCTTCACCAACGAGAGCCCTGATAACAGACGTAACATGCACGCTGCCTCAAACTCGCAAAAATACTGCAGAAACAAAATTTAAAAATACACTATAAAAAAAAAACAAAACTAGAGGCTGCCACTTCTTTATGTTTCTTGCCTTTTATATAAAGTGTTTTGAAAAACACAACCTGACCTGGCAATTTCCTCCTGCTCCTTTGTATTTCCAGCCTAATAAAGCAGAGCTGGGATCTGTAATTATCCAGGGATTTTGTCGTTCCCCCCCCCCCCCCCCCCCCCCCCTTTTATGGGATATATTTAAAGTTCAGTCATTGCAGCAACTGTCCTGGACCAGGTGACATGCGCCAGCATCTGACCACTAATCCTCACCTTTAAGCAATGAGCACGACTCACTCCTCACCCCACCCATCCCAAGGGGCTGTGAACACTGCCTCTGCAGCATTCCCCTGTCCTAATCGATCCGGGAAGCAGACAGTCCAACTTGAGGATCAAACCGACCAAGGACTTATTTCATCTCTTCATCTTCCATTACCAGTCAAAGGGAAAGAGAACCCTGGCTGGCGAGAAAGGCGAGCACAACAGAGTGCATGGCTGTGAAGAAAATATCAAAAAGTAGCTTAAATGCTATAGCAGCTGTGGATGGATTCTTACCTTATCTGCACACATGGACACTTTAATGTCCTGCTGGGATATTTCATAGTGCCGTATGTTGAAAACGTAGTTACCCGCTAGCTTCAGAATGTCAGCGGAGATGTACTCCAGAACAGCCACGATATAGAGTGACACATGATAATCTATCTTATAGCCAAGAATCTCCTGCAAGCAAACAGAAAAACTCATTAAACTTCTACCATATTACTATAAATCTATTTACAATGTTTCCTCATCATCCTCTCTTATAGGAGAACCAAGGAAACCATACATCTGCATCTCTTTTTTTGTTTTCATCATATCTGAAGGGGTGAGAGGATATGAAAAATATAACCTGAAGATTACAAGCTCCTCCCATACTAAACACACTGCCAGATAAAAGCTGCTCACCATAGTTTCCTCCTCCTCCTCCCAGATGTTTAGTGAGTGCAAACACTCACTTGTGCCAACTAACAGAAAGCAGAGTTGCTTATCTCTAACAGGTGTTCCCCTAGGACAGCTGGATGTTAGTCCTCACACATGGGTGACATCATCAGATGGAGCCCAGCATGGAAAACTTATGTCAAAGTTTCTAGAAAACCTCTTCCACTTCAGGCTATAAGTCTTTCTAGAAACTTTGACTGGCCCTCTAAGCATGCCCAGCATGCCACTATCCAGCATCCTCGTGGGGTCCCTCTTCAGTCTCATAACACAGAATTGTGAAAAAATAAAATAAACTTAGGAGCAACTCAACTCCATGGGGTGGCAGGCGGGTTTTGTGAGGACCAGCAAACTGCTGTCCTAGGAGAACACCTGTTACAAGTAAGCAACTCTGCTTTCTCCTAGGACAAGCAGGATGGTAGTCCTGATCCATGGGTGAATTCCAAGCTACAGGCTACTCCTGAGTAACAAGAGCCAACGGGCACGTAACCGGGTACCAACAGGCACAAAACAACGGTGCTGTTGGTAACAGGGGGAGACAGCCTGAATCCAAACAATGGGCCCTAGACAGGAAGAGTTGGGTTTTACAGCTGAAAGATTCTGAAGGACAGATTGGCCAAAGCTGCTATCATGTTGGCCATCCCTGTCCAGACAGTAGTAGGCAGCGAATGTGTAGCGGTCACAGCCTTGAAGATTTCTGCTAAAGGAACCGCTCACAAATGGGCTACCGAAGCCACACTGGCTCTCACAGATTGAGCCTTGACACGGCCTCCAAGCTGAAGGCCCGCCTGCACATAGCAGAAGGAAATACAATCCGCCAGCCAGTTTGATAGAGTCTACTTTGCAACCGCAACTCCCAATCTGTTCTTATCAAAAGTGATGAAGAGCTGCGTGGACTACCTGTGGCCTGCTGTCTGTCTGAGGTAGAAAGCTAAGGCCCT
This sequence comes from Rhinatrema bivittatum, assembly GCF_901001135.1. Classification (NCBI taxonomy): domain Eukaryota; kingdom Metazoa; phylum Chordata; class Amphibia; order Gymnophiona; family Rhinatrematidae; genus Rhinatrema; species Rhinatrema bivittatum. Next base: position 74,767,693 of record NC_042618.1, on the reverse strand, counting down.
CTTGCAATCCAAACTGTGCAGAGCCTATTCACTTTGGTGCGTGTGAGGCCTGGGAAAAAAGTGGTAAGAACAATTGACTGGTTAAGATGAAAATCAGTCACCAACAGGCAGGGGCAAGTACGCAGGACCACCCTATCATGAAAGAATTTTGTGTAGGGTGGGTACGTCACCAACGCCTGAAGCTCGCTAACTCTGCGATCACAACCAAGATGACGACCTTCTAGATCAGGTACTTCAGGTTGCAGAAGCTTGAAAGGATCTCCCATGAGCTGAGCCACCACCACATTAAGGTCCCAGGACACAACAAGAGGACGCAGGGGAGGCTTCAGGTGAGGCAAGCCCCGCATAAATCGATCCACTATGGGCTGCACAGAAATGGATGAACCATCAACTTCCTGGTGGTAAGTACTGATGACACTCAGGTGTACTCTGAGTTGGTCTTTAAACCAGCATCCGAAAAGTATAGCAAGTAATCTTGCAATTTCAGAAAGGATCAGGAGAATGGATCCAAACCATGGCCCTCATACCAGACAGAAAACCTCTTCCACTTCAGGCTATAAGACTTCCTGATGGAAGGTTTCCTGGAAGCTACTAGGACCCGAGACATGTTTGTCAGAGAGGTCAAGGGACTGCAGAACTAGCCTTTCAACATCCAGGCCTTCAGAGACAACGCAACTTGCCCTGATCCTGTGTGATCAGGTTAGGGGAGGTCCCCAGACCGATCGGTTCATTGACAGAGCGATCCCGCAGGAACAGGAACCAAACCTGCCTCTGCCAATGGGGAGCAATGAAAATCATGGTCCCCCTGTCCTGCTGGAGCTTCAAGAAAGTCTTCATCACCAGGGGAAGTGGAGGATACACATACAGAAGGCCCTCGCCCCAATAGTGGGCAAAGCTGTCAGAGGCTGGCCTTCCGTCTCCCCTGAACAGGGAGCAGAAGTGCTTCACTTTGCTGTTGCAGGGGAAGACAAAAAGATCCACATCCGGGATTCCCCCAAAGACAAAAGATGCGATCCACCACTGCTGGATTCAGGGACCATTCGTGGGGCCGGAACACTCGCCTCAGATGGTCCACCACCATATTCTCCGTCCCAGCCAGGTACACGGCCCGCAAGAGCATGCCCTGGGACTGAGCCCATGACCAAATCTCTACTGCCTCCTGACACAGGAGGAATGATCCAGTGCCTCCCTGCTTGTTGATGTACTACATCACAACCTGTCTGTCTGGATCAGGACCGTCTTTGTTGGACGAGCGATCCCGGAATGCGCAAAGCGCATAGCAGATCACCTGAAGCTCCAGGAAGTTGATTTGGCACTGACCTTCCTGAGCAGATCACTGACCTTGTGTGCGGAGGCTGTCTGCATATGCGCCCTAACCTAGGGTGAACGCATCTGTGCTAAGCACAACCTGAGTCAGGGGAGACTGAAAAGGAATCCCCCTGTTCCCGATTGGGGAGACTCTCCTACCAAGACAGGGAGATCTGGAGAGGCAGCGTGATGCAGATGCGCGCAGAGGTTTTGGGTGGCCTACTGCCACTCAGCCTGCAAGGTCCACTGAGCCCTGCGCATGTGCAAGCGAGCCAAGGGGTTAACATGGACAAATGCAGCCATGTGGCCCAGCAGGTGATCCAAAAGGCGAGCAGAGACCTGCTGGCTTCGACGGACCAGACCAAGCACCCGATCGCGGGAAGATATGCCCTGGCCTGAGCAGCTTCCAAACCAGGTACAGATGAAGCTGAGGTGACGGGCTGAGATGAGACTTCAGGTTGATGACAAACATTTATTTATTTATTAGACTTCTATACCGGTATTAGTGGGGGACAACATATCAGTTTACATCAAACAAAAATTATAGAATGGAAGTTACATAAAACAGGGAGGAGGGGAGGGAGGGAAAGAAACTAAGAGAACTTAGATTGAAAGTGCATAGGAATCAGGCTACTCTAACATAAGATAGCCAAAAGAGTTAACATTGAGCATAATAATTGTAACATAAAAGAACTAAATACATGGGTTCAGGGTGGCTTTGCATGGAGGTGAGTAGGGTATTATTGTTGATAGGCTTGTTTGAAAAGGTTTTTAAGTTGGCTCTGAATTTAGAGGTACAAGTCTCAAGCCTGAGATTGGAGGGTAAAGAATTCCAGAGCATGGGTCCGGCAATAGATAGGGCTCGTTCCCTTGTGGAACGAAGGTGTGCTTTTTTTTTTTTTTTTAGTGAGGGTATGTGGAGGGTTCCATTATTGGAAGCTCTGGTGGATTTGTTAGATCGTACGGGACAGAATGGCTCAACGAGCCAGTTTGAATTGTGTGTGTGTATATAGCTTTGTGGGTCAGTGTTAGGTTTTGTATACGATGCGAGAGGGGATTGGAAGCCAGTGCAAATTCTTGAGGAGGGGTGTAATATGGTCATATTTGCGGGCGTTATAAATGGTTCTTGCTACTGCATTCTGCAACATTTGGAGGGGTTTTATGGTAGAGTAGGGGAGGCCTAGGAAGAGGGAGTTGCAGTAGTCCATTTTTGTTGAGAGAGTGGCTTGAATGGCGGTGTGAAAATCACTGGCATGAAGTAAGGGTTTCAGTTTCTTCATGCCATTAAGTTTGAAGAAACCTTCCTTGAGAATAAGATTGATATGTTTTTTTAGGTTCAGTTGTTGGTCTATCTGAACCCCAAGATTTTGTGCATCGGGCTGCCTTATGAAGGTATCATAGGCGGGATCATTTGCGATGGCTAGTTTAGGGGGTGATTGCTGGGAGATGAGAAGCAGTTCGGTTTTTGATGCGTTTAGAGCTAGGTGAAGGTCTGAGAGTAGAGCATCGATGGAGGCAAGGCAGTTTCTCCAGTGATCCAATGCGCTTGTCAGGGTATCCTGAATAGGTATGATGATTTGTACATCATCAGCGCATAGGAAGAATTTGAGGCCGAGGCTGGATAGGTGTTGGCAGAGGGGGGTAAGGTATATGTTAAAGAGGGTGGAGGAGAGGGAGGAGCCCTGTGGGACTCCCTGGGAGTGTGTGTGGTGGGCGGATTCTGCACTGCCTATTTTAACTGAGAATTTTCTATTGGTGAGATATGATGTGAACCAGTGGAGTGCTGTGCCTGAGAGGCCAATATGGGCTAGGCGGGTAAGGAGTTGCTTATGGCTTATAGTGTCAAAGGCAGCGGAGATGTCCAAGAGGGCTAGTATATAGCAGGTTCCTTGATCCATGCCACTGAGAAGGAAATCGGTGAGGGAGAGAAGGAGGGTTTCGGTATTAAGGTGTTTACGGAATCCAAATTGGGAAGCGTGCAGAATCTTGTTTTCCTCCAAATAGTCTGAAAGTTGACTGTTGACAACCCTTTCCATGATTTTTGAGATGAAAGGGAGATTGGAGATGGGGCAGAAATTGGCTGGGTCTAATCTTTTTGAGGATTGAGGCTATTTCCATGGAGGATGTAAGATCGAGTGAATTGAGGGAGGCAGCAGTAGGGCATGGGCAGAGGGAAATGGGTTGGGGGTCTGGAGTGAATCTGAGAAGAATGTTTGCTATTTTGTTGTGAAAGTATAGTGCCAATTCTTCACATTTGCTGCCTGCCTCTTTGTGGGATGACTGGAGGGGCTGGCTTAGTAAGCTCAGTGACATAGGAGAAAAGGGCTTTTGGGTTGTAAATGTAGTCATGAATTTTTTTGGCGTGGAAGTCACGTTTGGCATTGAGGGTGGAGGTTCTGTATTGATGTAGTGTTGATTTGAAAGCAGGTGTCTTACGGGGCGATGGGTCTTTACGCCAGGCTCTTTCCTTTTGTCTGAGGTTGTTTTTCAGGCGTTTTAATTCAGTCGTGTACCATGGTTTTAGGTTTTTAGTGGAGGAGTTAAAATTGCGTGTGGTAATGGGGCATAGTTTATTTGCAATTTCAAGGGTGAGGGAGCTCCATGAGTTTATTGCGTCATCAGGATTGGAGCAGTTGAGGTTGGATAGGGCTTTGGACAGAGCAGAGCTAAGGTCCTCGCTGGGGCAGGATTATCTGAAGGTGATGGTGTTGGTGGCAGGAGGGTGTGATATGGGAGTCTTGATGGAGAGTGAGGTTTTGATGAGAGTGTGGTCAGACCAGGGAACTGGGGTGCATGTGGGGGTGTTGGGGGAGTTGATGAGTGAGTTAATGAATAACAGGTCAAGCATGTGGCCTGCTTTGTGGGTGGGGGAGGAGATTTGCTTGTAACCAATGGCCTCGAGAGAGTTTAGAAAGGCTTCACAAGATGAGGAGAGGAGGAAGGCGTCGACGTGGAGGTTAAAATCTCCTAGAATGATGGCAGGGAGATCAATATTAATGTTGTCGTTGATGAATTCGATTAGGGGGGAAGGGTTTAGCTCTAGGAGGTTAGGGGGGGCGTAGACTAGGCAGATCTGTAGTTCTTGAGATTTGTAGAGCCCTATTTCGAGTCTGGGGGGTTCAATGTTGATAGGCTTAAGGTTTAAGCACTTTTTAACTGCTAGGAGGAGGCCTCCGCCTCGTTTCTTGGGTCTCGGAGTGTTGTAGATGTCATAGATGTGGTTAGGGAGTTGATTGAGAAGGGCAATGTCAGTGGCCTTGAGCCAGGTTTCTGTAATGGCGCATACGTCTGGCTTGCAATCAATCAGTTAGTAAGTCATCGAGGATGATGGATTTTTTGGAGATTGAGCATTGAAGAGAATTATGGAGAGGGTTGCAAGTCCTATGAGTTGGGTAAGCGGGGAGATGAGGATGTGGAGAAGGGACTTATGTTGAACAGGCGCATACTGAGGGGGGGACGGGGACGGTGCGGTCTGCGGGAGGGGAAGTGTATGCAGGGGATAGGGAAGCTTAATAGCTTGTCATAGGAATGTAGGAGGCCTGCGACGGGTGGTGGGTAAAGATGTCAGTGTGGGTTTGAGGTCACTGTAGGATGTGGGGGGGATGTGGGTGAATGGTGGAGGGACTGCAGTACTTGAATGGTCAACCGCAGAGAGCGAAGTGTCGTCCTCCCCCCCAATCCTGTGTAGTGCTCTTGACCAGACAGTCGTCCAAGTAGGGGAACACATGCACCACTCCCCCCCCCCCCCACACGTTGGCAGAGGTGCACCTCCACTACTGCTAGGCACTTGATGAAGACCCGTGGGGTCAAAGCGAGGCCGAACGGCAACACCCTGTACTGGAAGTGCCTCTTGCCCATGATGAACTGAAGATACTTCCTGTGACTGGGGAAGATCTCAATGTGGGCATGACATCTTTTAGACTGAGGGAGCAAAGTCAATCCCCTCTTTGCAGGAGTGGGATCAGGGTGCCTAAAGAGACCATCTTGAACTTTTCTCTTTGAAAAAATGTGTTCAAGGCTCTCAGGTCCAGAATAGGGCGGAGCCCCCCTGTTGTCTTTGGAATTAGGAAATAAGAATAGAACCACAGAGGAACAGATTCGACCGCTCCACCCATCACTAAGGCAGAGGGCTCCAAGGGTATTTCCTGATGCGAGGACAGGCCCCAAGATGGGCAAGGGGGAGAGTCCGCATGGACACCCAGGAAGTTTAACTGGTACCCTCGACGAATGATAGGCAAGACCTATGGTTCGAGGTAACCTGGGGCCAGTGGTCTGCAAAAAGTCGCATGGCGTCAAGGGTATGTGGTAAGGTTTAAGCTTCCCTGCAGCCAGTCAAAATCCCCAATGCCCACTGCTGCCACTCTAGCCGCCGTCTCAAATATGTCATAGGTGGTCTGCACCTCGTGTTTATCACACTCTAGATCCTGATGGACCACCACCACAAACACGTCCTGCTGCTGCTGGGGCAAGCACTTGGAGAGCTCCTGAACCTACTTCCACAGGTTCTGGGTGTACTGGGTCATGTACAGCTGGTAGGAAGCAATATGGGCGATCAACATGGCACCCTGATATACCTCCCTGCCTAAGGCATCCAATGCCCTATGTTCTCGACCCGGGAGAGCAGAAGCCTCTCAAACCCCAAGGCATGCTGAACCAAATAGACCACAACTGCCTTCTGATTGACCCGAGAACGGAGATGGGGTGCTCCCAAATCCTAACGAGTAACTCCTTAAATATATCGTGGACTGGAACGGCCATCACATCTTTTGGGGCATCAACAAATTGGAGGACTTCCAGCACCTTATGTCGGGCGTCCTTCGTCAGGAGTTGAAATGGGATAGCTTTCGCCATGACCTGAACAAAGCCCGCAAAAGCTAGGTCCTCTGGTGGGGGACAGGTCTGAAGGAAGATCCCCTGAGTCAATCAAGGAAGACTCTTGAGGTATCATTCCTCCATGGGTCAAACGGGGCATCCTCCTCACTAAGGTCTCCTGGGGGCTGCCGTGGAGGGTCCCCTGCCCAGGCCTCTCGGTTTGGGCATCAAGAGCCCCAAGGGACCGGGACAGAGAAAGACCAGGCAACACTAGACATGGTATCAATGGCCCAGACAGTGCTGCGGGCCGCAGTGACTCATCCTCTTCCTTAGAAGCCGAAAGGAGGTGGCATCTGTGGCTGCTGGGGTATCAATGGATCCCCAGGCACCAGCAACTGTTGCATAGGCAATACGCCCAGGACAACGTTGAGACGCTCCAGCAGCGGCGCCAACATTGAAGATGTAGGCTTCGACATTGGTGGGAACACCGGGGGAGCCAGCGGCTCGATGCCCTGCACAGCTCGGAGCACCGCCAGCTGCACCCTGTGGTCCAGCTCCTCCTGGAAGTCCACAGAGGATAGGAAGGATTGAGAAGGAGGTGGAAAAGGCGTTACAACAACTCCCTGGGAGCCCCGAGAGAACTCTGTGCCTGGCGCCAGTATCTGTGGGAACGCCAGGGAGTCCCAGGTTTGACGGAGGTCGATGCCTCCTCTCCGCAAGGTCGCTTCAGTGGCATCACGGCGGCTGCCAGTGCTGATCCAAGTCTGGTGCCATGTGATAACGGCGACCGGTGATGATGCTTCCGGGTTTCCCACAATGCTCAGCCTAGTCTTTCTCTGGTGCCGAGGTGGACGGAGATGATTTCTATGTCTTGGAGCACGACGACCCCAACGATGGCCTATCTCCTGCATCCCTCTCTCAAGAGGGCCCTAGAGGGGGAGTGGACAGCGACGGCACCATGTCCATAGGCTCCCTGCAGCCTCTCAGCATCGACGCCCCCAATGCCGGAGTTGATGGATTGGATTTCCTGGAGTCATTTGATAACAAAATCGACACCCCTGGATGTCGTGCGATGTCCCCAAGCAGAGAATACAGGCCTCATGCAGATCTGTCAGAGATATGGTCCGTGGGCATTGGGGGCATCAACGAAAACCAGAAGCCATTCAAAAAACATCCAGCGAGTGGTCGATGACTGGCAGCCACCAGAAGAGCGATATCACTGGAAATCGATCGCACAGAAGGGAAAGCATACCGAGTCATCCTTTAGGGGAACCGATGGGAGAAGAGGGACCCAGCATGGAAAACAGTCTGTGATGACCAAAGAACTGAAGAAAGAGCAGAGCTCCTTAACTGTGAGGCAAATGCTCTGCGGAAGAAAAGAGACTGAAGAGGGATCCCACGTGGATAATGGCATGCTGGGCATAAGTTTCCCATGCCGGGCTCCATCTGATGTCACCCATGTGTGAGGACTACCATCCTGCTTATCATAGGAGAATATCCAGTATCCAAAAGAAACCTGAACTCAATATGTAGCTGAAGGCCCAGATCTTGTCCCTGCTCCCTTCCCTTCATCTCAGAACAGTGCAACACATCCAGTAACCAGTGACAAAAGGAAAGCTTTGACATTTCACCACACTTATGGAGATCACCTTATCCTCACAAATACTGGAGGCAAATGAGCTTAAAAAAAAAAAAAAAAGAGACAAAAGAGCTAGAAAAAGTGAAGAGAAGGAAAACAAAAAATTATTATTGACTGGCTCCCATATGAAGGGGGGACTGAACAGGTTAAGGGGTCTTCAGCTTCCAAATGACACGACAGAAGGAATATAAAAGAAGTTTATAAAATTATGTGTGGCATGAAACAAGTGAATAGGGTCCAATTCATTACTGTACCAAATTATAGTAGAACTAGGGGACATGCCATGAAACTGGTGGCATATTTAAAATAAATTAAAAGATAATTTTGTTTAGTCAAAGCACAAACTATGGAATTTACTGTCACAGAATGTGGTCAACGCTGGTAGTAATAGCAGAGTTTAAAAAAGGTTTGCAGGAGTGTCTGGAGAAGGATAAGTAACTATTAGCCAGACAGACTTTGCTCACTCCCAGAAGTGGTGGAGTCACCTAAGTAAAAAAAAAAAAACAAAAAAAAACAAAACAAACTTTACTACTGGGATCTGGGTGCTTCCAAGTGACCCAGACTGGCCAATGTCAGAGACAGGAGGCTGTGCTCAATGGACCACAGATCTGACTCGGCAAGGCTCTTATTTTTATTCATTTAGCCTTTCCAAATGGCTATTTGCCACAATCTTTTCTAGCCATAAACTGGGTAAATCAACGTAAAAACTTTAACAGCTGCTTTACTACAGCATCTATGAATCTAAAGTGCAGATGGGCAATAGTAGGTAGGATTGCTGCTCATATGATAGTGCACAGGGTAAATTATTAAAAACTAGCAAATAAATGATTCCTAACACACCAAACTTAAAAAACAAGGTCCCAGAAGCTGTGTCCCATTTGTTAAGAAGTGGAAATGGCTGGAATGACTTTCTTCAGAATTCTATAAATACATTTTCAATTCTAAAATTTCAGGACTTGCAATGATCAAGTAGTTTTTGACTCTGGATACAAAACAACTGTCAAGCACAACATTAAGCATGCACATAAAAACTGCTAGAATTATCAGTTAGGGGAGAAGCACAGTAGCTAGTGAGTCAATATCTATCTCAAAATGACAACAAAAGGAAATAATCCACAATCAATCCCACATGTACTGCACATGGAGCTGTCTTATTTATTTCATATATATAGAGAGAGAGAGAGAGAGAGAACACACTCATGATAGTGGCTATTTAACATCAACAAATGACTAGTCAAGAGAAATTAATACATGTAAGATAAATACATAAATAATTTTATTAGAAATGTAGACAATCATTTAAAAACCACATTAGAACAATAATAAATAATTGAATATAAACTCCAAATGTCCCATGCAATATTAAACTGGTCTCATCTGTTTGCAAGCCTTTTAGATCTAAAGTTTGTATTTTACAACATATGAATATTTAAATGTTTTCAACTGAACAGTGTATTGTTACATTTGTTGTTTAGGTCTATGCAAGCTATGGAATATGTATAAACATTGTTTTTGAAGAGACACTGTGGACTCTTTGAGCTTCAATATTACAACATCAGGTAGTGGTTATGTTGATCTTTTAGTTTAAAAAAAAATAATATGGTAAAATTAGTGTCTTTAATATATATATTTACATTTAGTGGAATGGTCCTTGGTATATTACTATGTCTCAGCCTCCCTGAAGAAGCAAGTTTGCTTACCGTAAACAGTGTTTTCCGTAGATAGCAGAATGAATTAGCCATGCTGTCTAGGCGCGGAAACTTCTCATAGAACGTTCAAACTTCGCTCCTGTATGCCTGTGCATTGCTTTCCCATGCAACTGTCTCTTCTCAGTTCATTAGAAAACAAAGGAATAGGAGCATATAGGAAGGTAAACAGAGCACGTAGAATGATAGAGATTGACCAGGGAGGCAAGTGGGGACGCATGGCAACTTCATCCTATCTACGGAAAACAATGTTTATGGCAAGCAAACTTGCTTTTTTTTCCCCTGCAGATAAGCAGGCTGAATTAGTCATGTTATCTGAGAGTCCCCAGCTAAGGAACCATGAAGCACAGGCACATGTATTTGAAGTGTTCTTTACCTTCGGGTATGAGTAGACTTATCTGTGCAATCTTGTGAGCATTCTTAAGAATTCATAGCATAACAGAATCCCCTGTCCCATGGAAGCATCAGAAGTGGCATGCTGATGGAGGCAGTAGTGAGTCGTGAAGGTATGCAGCGATGACCATATGTCTTATAGCAGCCTTACATATGTCCTGAATTGGCACATGTCGAAGGTGGGCGATCGAGGTAGCCATCGCTCTCAGCTGATGTGCCTTAACCCTTGATATCAAGCATTGTGGCTGGGTAGAATAACAGAAATGGATGCACGGAGTCAGCCAGTTTGCAAGTGTCCATTTAGTGACTGGAAATCCTGGGGCGTTTGGACTGTAGGAAAGAAAAAGTTGCGCATGCCTATTTGGTGTACTAGTTCTTTTTTTAAAAAGCTAAAGCTCTCTTGCAATCCAGTGTGTGTAGTAGGGCCTCGGCTGGATGTGTGTGGTTTAGGAAAGAAAGTCGGCAACGTTATGGTTTGATTAAGGTGAAAAGCTGATAGTACCTTCGGAAGAAAGGATGGATGGGTTCACAGAGTGAGTGTCTTGGAAGAGCTGAAGATAAGGTGAGTAATGAACAAGCACTTGAAGCTCACCAACTCATCTTGCCAACATTATTGTTACTAGAAATAGAACTTTCCAGGTGAGAAATTTCAAGGATGAAGTTTGCATCGGCTCAAAGGGTGGAAGTATTAATTTCTCTAGAATTACATTCAAGTCCTAAGGCTTAGCTAGGGGTGAGATCAGAGGTCGTAGTCTCAGAGCACCTCTCATGAAATGGGATATGAGTGGGTGTATGGATATGGAAGTACCCTGAATCGTTGGGTGATAGGCTGATATGGCGCCGAGGTGTACCTGGATGGATGACACTGCTAGCCCAGAGACGTACAACAAGTACAAGTATTCCAATAGTTGCTCTGGCAAGAAGTGAAAAGGGCCTAATGACATCGAGTGGCACCAATGGCTGTGTCTGTGCCACTTAGCTGCATAATTTTTCCTCGTAGATGGTCTTCTTGAAGAGATAAGTATATCCTGAATCTCCATTGTGATAGGGAGGTGGCTTAGTACTTTCCTTTCAATCTCCTGCATGGTGTAGTAGTGACCCCGTTTCCTGTGTGAGGTGGTCTACTCTGTTTGGAAGAAGGACCAGTCGCTGAACTGAGAGGTGTATAAGGTAGGTGTACCAGGGTTGCCTGGACCATGCTGGTGCTATGAGTATGAGATCTGGCTTGTCCGCCATGCATTTCTGGATTACCCACGCTATCAGTGGAATAGTTGGGAACGCGTATAACAGGCTCCCCTTCCAGCTCAGCAGAAAGGCATTCTGAGCTATCCTGCAATTGCTGGGGTACAGAGAGCAAAACCGTGGAAGCTTTGCATTGCTTTCTGTGGCAAAGAGATCTATGTGGGGTGTTCCCCATGTTTGAAACAGGGAGGATGCTACGTCCTAATGGAGCTCCCATTTGTGGGGGTGAAATATTCGGCTTCTGTCTTCCTTATTCTTTGCAGGTAGGTGGCCTAGAGTCGTATGGAATTGGCTATTGCCAATTCTAGCGTGAGTACCGCCTCCTTGCACAGTATCTTTGAACCAGACCCGCTTTCCTTGTTTACATAGAACATGGCTACCTGATTGTCCGTGTATATCATGAAAGTTTTGTGCTGAAGGTGGTGTGATTAAACGCGAATGGCATAACATATGGCCCGTAGTTCCAGTAGGTTGATTTGAAATGTTCTCTCGCTGGGGGACCAAAGACCTTGAGTCTTGAAATGTGAGATGGGTACATCCCACCCCTTTATGGAGGTGTCAGTCGTTAGCACCATCTGGTGCATCGGGGGATGGAAAGGTGCATCACACTGCAACACACTGGGTTGAAGCCACCAATGCATGTCCCCTAATATTGGTTGGGTTAGTTTCAGTGTTGACGACATGGGATGAAAGCGTTGAGACCATTGGGATTATAGACCCCATTGCATGCAGTGCATGTTAAGATGTGCATGAGGGACAACATACATCACTGCCACCATGTGACCCAGAATAGTATCTATTGAGCCATGGGGTACTGGTTGCGTTGTAACTGTAAGGCGAGATCTTGAAAGGTTTGAATCCTGTCTTCCAGGCGAAAAGCCTTGCAAAGGCATGTGTTTGATTATGATTGCCTTTATGAACTGCAGAGTTTGAATGGGCGAGCTGGGATTTTTCGTAATTTATGATGAAGCCTAGGTATTCCAGGCATGTGATCATTAGAATTTGGTGTGTACTAAGTAATACTGGACTGCGTGCCACAATGAGCCAGTCGTCCAGGTAGGGGAATAGTTTTATTCCCTGTCTTTGAAGATGAGCCACAGCTAATGCTAGACATTTTGTGAATACTCGTGGCACAGACGATAGGCCAAACAGTAGGACTTTCTATTGGTAGTGCCAGTTGCTGACCTGAAAACAGGAAGAGGGGTGCATCAGAATGTGAGCATAGGCATCTCTGAGGTCCAGTGAGCACATCCACTTGTTGGGTTGCAAAAATGGCAAAATGGTCTTCAGGGAAGTCATCTTGAACTTTTTCCATTGAAGGAAAAGATTCAGGCCTCTGAGGTCCAAAATCGGTCTCAATCCTCTGTTTTTTGGGGGGATGAGAAAGTATTGGAATAAAATTCGTGAAGTTGCCGATGTCAAGGCACCTCTCGAACCGCTTGCTGATGCAGTAGCAATTGGATTTCCTGATGGAGTAGAGGAAGGTTCCTCTCCCCTTTCACAGGTGGAGAAAGGTGTGGTAGCGTCGGAAATGTACGGAAATTTAAGCGGTAGCCTTCCTGGATGATGCTGAGTACCCAGCGATCAGATGTAATCTGACTCCAGTCCAGGATGATAAAGGAAGCAAGACAGCCTCGTCTTTTGTAACTGTGGCTGGTCTATCTTCAAAAAGGCTGTTGGGACTTCTGGGCCAGAGCCGGCGCCGGTTTTAGTGTACCCTGGGCCCGTCTGCAACCGCAATTTGAGTTTGCTGTAATTGTGGCCTCTGTGGTTGGTACAAAGAGGATCTGTAACTAGCGAACAGCCTGAAAGATGGTTGTGGATAAAAGGGCTTCCGGTAGGTAAAATAGTAACGCTTCCCGGGCATATGTTCTGAGGGCGATGTAAGGGAGGACACCGCTACACTCTGTTCTTTGAGTTGGGACACCATTTCCCTGAGCTTGTTGCCAAACAAGTTATCTCCCCGGCATGGAAGGTCCGCGAGATTTTCAAGGACGTCCTCTCGAATTGCACTTGCTCTAAAGCCAAGCCATTCTTCTGGTTGCAATAACCACCGCAGAAGTCCGAGCGAACATGTCAAAGCCCTCAGATTGTTCAATGTATATGCCTTAGGCCTTCTTCTAGATCAGTGATAGTTTGGTGTTGTGGTCTTTCCGCTTGGTCACCATCAGGCTTTAGGGACTGCAGGCACTCATACAGATATTGGATTATGTAAAATTGGTAGTGTTGGATCTTGGCTTTAAGCATAGACCCCTGAAACATGTTTTTCCTCCAAAGTATAAATAGCGGCCATTCTTACCTGGAAAGGTGTTGGAATTCAGTTGAGTCTTCCTGGCCCGCTTCATCATGGATTTGACTACTACAATTGGACTGGCCCAAAGTGTGCTGACTTCCACATCTTGAATTTCAAGTCAGTTTTCCTAGAGAAGCCAGGTGTAAAAAAATGGTGACTCCCACATCTGATCCATAAGCCTGTCATGTACTGAGTGGGAAGGTAGGGCCGTTGGCTCCACTGGGACATCGAAGATTTTTAATGGGCTATGGACCTCAGATCTAGGGTCTGGTAATTTCTTGGTTTCAAGATTCAGCATGGCTCCTACCTTTTCTATGAACTTCGAGGAAAAACAGATCCTCCGGGGGTGATGAGGGTTCTGGGGGATTTTCCGGTGGATCTGAAGGTATGCCCATGGAAGACTCTCTGATGGTGGAGAGTAAATGGGTTCCGGGCCAGGTTTAGAGTCCGGCGAACGTAACTACTGCTGGTTTCTCCTCCTCCTCCATTATCCACACCAGAGAAGGTGCTGCGGAGTCTGAATCCACTGCTGAAGGGCTTGAGGGCAGTTCGGGATGCTGAGTGGACACTAAGGTGTCGAAAAAAGACTGAAGGATCCCGGTGATCTGGGTCATTGTTTCTGAAGCTATGCCTTGTAAGAATTGCGAGGCAGAGAATGATGTTCCCTTCCTTTTTGCTGGTGGAGGTGCTTCTTGCCCCACGCTGGGGCAATCAGCTATTGTGCTGTGCTCTGGAGAATATTGTTGCAACACTCTCCTTTGCTTGCCCAGAAGTCTTTCCGAGGAAGAGGAGGAAGAGCGTGCAGAGATTCTTGGAGCATCTGCATCAGAAATTTCAGACCTTTCCATATCAGAGAGCGTAAGGGTTGCTGATCTACTCCGGGAATGGTGGAAAGGTCCCATCGTTGAATCCTGCAACGACCGACGCTTGTGCGGCGGATGCTTCGATGGCACGTTATATGAGTCTTCGACTTTGCCTTTGAATGCATCGACCAATGCTTTGGTTGCGTCGACTGTGTTGGTGCACGGAGTGGTGAAGGATGCGTCTGAGTTCTGTCCTCTTGCACAGAGTGCATGGATTGACACACTGCGCCGGTGCAGTCGCCGCAATCGTGTCCCTGGATTGTGTTCGATGCTCTCACACTGCATCCGCTATCTTTTGATAATGGTGAGGATGACCCACATGGTGCCGGGCCATCCCGTCTCACGTTTGCCGATGCACTCGATGACATTAGGGCTTGCCTGGACTCCCCAAGATCTGCCCGCTCTAACGGCTGCTTCGGGGTTCCCGATCCTCTAGGCTTGTCGATGGCACCAGTGAAGATGACCTCTTTTTTCCATCCAGTCGCCTGGGCTTCCATAAGAGACCGTCTGGACCCCTTCTGACTCCCTGAGTCTCGCAATCTTTGCGGAACGCTGCCTCTGAGCCCTGGGTGACATCCTGCCACAGTCCCGGCAGGATGCTTGGTTATGGCGAGCCTTAAACATAAAAAATAATAATGTCCGTCAGTGATGGACAAGTTTTCCGCATGGACAGAATTTGAACCCAGGCAACTTCGGACCATGGGAGCACTGAAAAGTGTAGTTTTGGGGCTCATGATGTGAGTTGAAGAGAGAAAAAGGAAGGAAGAACAGAAGAGAGAAAAACCCGCAACCATTGCTGTGTGGGAAAACAAAAAACTGAGGAGACATAGTCGCATGGGAAGGCATCGCGGCATACAGGAGCGAAGTTTGAACCTTCTATGAGAAGTTCCCGCACCGGGCCGCCAGGGGGCGCTCCCAGGCGGCATGGCTAATTCAGCCTGCTTATCTGCGGGACAATTTTCAAACTGACCCCACTGGGACAAAGTGTGCAGGTATTTTTGCCCACAGACTTTGCACCCTATTTTTCAAAGAAGAAAACGTATGCACAGGCTTGGGTTCAAAGACACAATGATGTTTGCATTTGCTTTTTGTGTGGATTCCCTTTCCATGCACAGAGCTATAAATACAATTCATATGCATGATATTCCTCCCCTGACCTAAACAAGCCCCTGGGAATGCATGTGGAACGTCGCACATAATGTCAGCAGTAGGGAGGAAGGGCAGTTTGCAGACAGTCAGTTTACTGGCTAAATGACTCTGAACTTTGTCTTCTTAAAGTCCAGTTACCTGGAGTCATTCAGCCTCCCACCCTCCCCATCCCCCAGAAGCATCCACCTTTCTCCTCTCTTAGCCAGATGCCCCATGCCCACTTCTTCACCCTCTCTTGTAGAACCAGTTTCCTGTTCATATCTCCTATGTTTGTGAAAAAGTGACAGATGGCTCCCCGCACCTCACTCAAAAAATACTCACAACTGCATTCTCGCATTTCCTTTTTCTTAATTCTGAAATTCACTCACCAATGCGGTAAGATCTATCCGTAGCTACTGCACAGTGCTTTGGTTGCAAAGAGTTTATTAGACCAACAGAAGGAAAGGAGTGATATTGTAGTGCAGGTTTACAGCATTTGGTTTCTTAACAATAACGTCTCAAAGCTCAGGCAAGCAGATACAAGACATCCAGAACATTTTAACTAGCACTAATCAATTTTATTATTCAATGCATAAGCACAAGATTTGCAAACTGAATTCAAATTATACAAACCCTCCCTCTCCCCTGCCAAATACTAAAATTGCTCTGGGTGAGCAGAACAGTTGTGAATTTGTTTCTCATTTCCTACCTTTAACGAAGGATGTATTTTGTCCACAGGCAGGAGGAGAGGGCTTCTTCTTTTCCGCTTCTCTATAGCAGACTGCGCATCTGCTATTGCCCACTTATCAATAGGATGGGGGAATGTCTTCTGAACTCTCTCCTAGTTAAGTAAAAAGAAACACTGCCATTCAGTTATAAAAGGCAAAGCTACAAATGTGGTATGTGTGCTTGAGTAAGAAGCAACTGGGAGGAGGGGGAGAGAGTGAATCCATCCCCACCCCTTGCTTCAAGATCCCTCTTCTCTCCCTGATTCTCCCTAACCTCTCTAACCCTATCTGTTACTCCCCAATGAGATCCCCTCCCCTGCCCTACACCAAGATCCTTCCCCCCCCCACCACCCCCAAAAAAAAAATTATCAAACCACAAGTTATGCCTTGTTATTGGTTATATGAAATGTATGTCTCTTGAATAAACAATAATTAAAAAAAAGAGAGAAAAGAAAGGACAGAAAATATGGAAATTTACTATGCAAATAATGCAAATGTTTCAATTACTCTGCTAAGGAATTTCCTAACTCTTGTCACGTACCCTGAAGCTGCCGCAGGAAACCGGGGACTGTGATAATGTAGAGATTACTTACCTGATAATCTCGTTTTCCTTAGTGTATGCAGATGGACTCATTACAAATGGGTATAGTTTGCTCGTGCTAGCAGTTGGAGATGGATCTGACGTCAGCACGGGTACATATACCCCCGCAGGAAGTGCAGCAACTCAGTAATCTTCCTTGCAAAAGCTTTATGGATATATGTGTGACTGACCAATCGATTAAATGAACATGATTACCCTGACCGATTGATAGTAGCTGGAGACCGCCAGTGTTCTCAACCGGAAGGAGTCAACACCCGGCAGGGTGGATGCCCTATATAAGAAAACATGGCTTACCGTGAGTCGGTGAATCCCCATGTATACCAGCAGCCGGGCGGGATGCTGAGTCCATCTGCATACACTAAGGAAAACGAGATTATCAGGTAAGTAAATCTCTACATTTCCTAGCGTGTAGCAGATGGACTCATTCCAAATGGGATGTACAAAAGCTACTCCCGTACTGGGTGGGAGGCTGCCCGAGGTCCGTTTAGGACTGCCCTCGCAAATGCTGTGTCCTCCCTAGCCTGGACGTCCAGACGGTAGAATCTGGAGAAGGTATGGAGGGAGGACCACGTTGCCGCTTTACATATCTCTGCAGGCGACAGCATCCTAGTTTCTGCCCAGGAGGCTGCTTGGGCCCTGGTAGAGTGAGCCTTGACCCGTAGAGGTGGCGGTTTTCCCGCTTCTACGTAGGCCGCCTTGATAACTTCCTTGATCCAGCGAGCAATAGTCGCCCGTGAGGCCGCTTCTCCTTGCTTCTTCCCACTGTGAAGGACAAACAGGTGGTCCGTCTTTCGTACTGCTTCCGACATTTCCAGGTATCTGGAGAGCAAACTGCCGATGTCGAGATGGTGCAGTCTTCGACCTTCTTCTGACTTCTTCAAACCTTCCGTGGTTGGCAAGGATATGGTTTGGTTGAGGTGGAAGTGTGAGACTACTTTGGGTAAGAAGGAAGGAACCGTGCGAAGATGGATAGCCCCTGGAGTGATTCTGAGAAACGGATCGCGGCAGGACAGCGCTTGTAGCTCGGAGATGCGGCGTGCTGAGCATACGGCCAGCAAGAACACCATCTTCAAGGTTAACAAACGGAGGGACAGGCCTTGGAGGGGTCTGAAGGCGGGTCCCGCTAGGAATTCCAAGACTAGGTTGAGGTTCCACAGGGGCACTGGCCACTTCAGTGGCAGGCGAATGTGTTTGACTCCTTTCAAGAAACGTGAAACGTCTGGGTGTGTGGCAATGCTATTGCCGGCGCTCCTGGGGCCGTAGCAAGATAGCGCTGCCACCTGAACCTTGATTGAACTGAGGGACAGACCCTTCTGAAGTCCATCTTGCAGGAAATCCAGAATGATGGGGATTGTGGCAGCATGCGGATTGGTGCTGCGAGTTTCGCACCAGGCTTCAAATACTCTCCAGATCCTTATATAAGTTAGTGATGTGGAGAACTTGCGTGCTCAGAGGAGTGTGTCTATTACCGGCCCCGAGTATCCCCTTTTCTCCAGTCTAGCCCTCTCAATGGCCAGACCGTAAGAGAGAATTGAGCTGGTTTCTCGTGGAGGATGGGACCTTGTCGCAGCAGGTCTCTCTGAGGGGGCAGGGGTAGAGGATCCCCCGCCAGTAGTCTTCTCATGTCTGCGTACCAGGATCTTCTTGGCCAATCCGGGGCCACTAGAAGAACTAGGCCTCTGTGTCGCTGAATCTTGTGTATAATGGCACCCAGCAGGGGCCATTGGGGGAAGGCATATAGCAGGATCCCCGGAGGCCATGGGCTGCACCAGGGTGTCGATCCCGTGGGATAGAGGATCTCGCCTGCGACTGAAGTATCTGGGTACTTGAGCGTTGGACCTGTCCGCTAGTAGGTCCATGCCCGGGGTCCCCCACTGATCCACAATCATCTGGAAGGCCGTAGGTGACAGCTGCCATTCCCCCGGGTTTAGGCTTTCTCGGCTGAGGAAGTCTGCCGTGGCGTTGTCCTTCCCAGCAATGTGGACGGCGGAGATGTCCTGGAGATTTGCTTCTGCCCAAGCCATCAGGGGGGCTATTTCTAAGGATACCTGTCGGCTTCTGGTTCCGCCCTGTCGGTTGATGTATGCCACCATGGTGGCGTTGTCCGACATCACTCTGACTGCTCTGTTTCGGAGTCTGTGGGCAAATCGCAGGCAGGCTAACCTGACTGCCCGTGCCTCTAGTCGGTTGATGTTCCACCCCGACTCTTCTCTGTTCCACCGCCCCTGGGCGGTTAGCTCTTCGCAGTGTGCTCCCCAGCCGCTCAGGCTGGCATCTGTAGTGAGCAGGGTCCAGGTTGGGGAGGACATCCTTGACCCCCGGCTCATGTGGCCGGGCTGCAGCCACCACCGTAACTGATACCGTACTCTGGCCGGTAGAGGTAGATGCACGATGTAGTTCTATAATCGTGGGCGCCACCGAGATAGGAGGGCGCGCTGTAACGGTCTCATATGAGCCCGTGCCCATGGTATCACTTCCAGAGTGGAGGCCATTAGGCCGAGGACCTGTAGGTAATCCCAAGCTGTGGGCCGATTGGTGCTCAGTAGATTCTGCAATCGATCCCGGAGTTTTGATTTCCTCTTGGAGGTCAGGCTGATCTTGTCTTCCTGGGTGTCAAATCGGACACCTAGGTATTCCAGCGACTGCGAAGGCTGTAGGGAACTCTTGTTTATGTTGACTACCCATCCTAGGCTTTCTAGAAGAGATATAACTCTGTTGGTTGCCCAGTGGCTCTCCTCCGGTGACTTTGCCCTGATCAGCCAATCGTCTAGGTAGGGATGGACGAGAATGCCTTCCTTCCTGAGTGACGCTGCCACCACTACTATTACCTTGGTAAAGGTGCGCGGCACGGTGGCTAACCCGAAGGGTAGAGCCCGGAACTGAAAGTGCTGATCCAGGACTTTGAAGCGTAAGTAACGCTGGTGATCCCGATGAAATGGGATATGCAAATAGGCCTCAGAGATCCAGGGATGTGAGATACTCCCCTGGCTGTATTGCACTTCGGACCGACCGCAGAGTTTCCATGCGAAATCCTGGGACCCTTAAGTGCCAGTGGACTGACTTGAGGTCCAGGACGGGTCTCAAGGTGCCCCCCTTCTTGGGGACAATGAAATAAATGGAGTAATGCCCAGAATTTATGTCCCATGCAGGCACTGGGATTATGGCTTTTAGGGACAGGAGTCTCTCCAAGGTAGCTGCCAGCGCCGCCCTCTTGAGGGGCGGACAAGGTGATTCCACAAACTTGTCCGGAGGGAGATGAAGGAAGTCCAGGTAATACCCTTCCCGGACAATGGCGAGGACCCACTGGTCCGAAGTAATCTCGACCCACCTATGCTTCTTCCCCCAGATGGGTCGGCTGATTCTCATTGTGGGGTGCGGCCGGGACCCGACCCCGAGCCGGTTCCCCTCTTGTGCCTGGTCCGAAAGGACTGGTTCCTGGTCTGAGAACGAGGTGCTTGGTAGCGAGTCCTGTAAGGATTGAAGCGTTGAGAGCTTCTACCTCTGGATGGTCTAGGAAAAGGGCACTGGGTCCTCCTTGTCCTGTCTTCCGGTAGACGGGGTAATGGAGATGCGCCCCATTTATTAGCCAGTTTCTCGAGGTCGCTGCCGAACAGGAAGGATCCCTTAAAGAGCATTCTCGTGAGGCGAGTCTTGGAGGAGGAGTCGGCCGACCAATTACGTAGCCAGAGGTGTCTTCTGTCTGCCACTGAGGATGATACTCCCTTGGCTGCTGTACGAACTAGGTCGGAGGCAGCGTCAGTGAGGAACGAGAGGGCTGCTTCCATTTCTTCTCCCAGGGTGTTGTTCCTGGCTTGTGCTAAGCAGGAGCGCGTCACCACGGTGCAGCAGGTCGCAATTCGTAGGGACATGGCTGCCACCTCAAAGGCTTGTTTCAGAATGGCGTCCATGCGGCGGTCATGTGCATCCTTGAGGGCCGCCCCTCCCTCCACCGGAATGGTGGTGCACTTCACAATTGCGCTAACTATGGCGTCTACCATCGGGCACGCCAGCAGCTCCTTGGGTTGCCGGGTCCAGGGGGGTACATGCTAGACAAAGCCTGACCCCCTTTGAAGGAAGCGTCTGGCGCATTCCACTCCAGATCGATTAACTGCTGTGCTGCTTGTAGGAGGGGAAAATGGTGAGTCGGACGCAGGCCCTCTAGCAGGGGGTTCATTCTAGGTTCCCCTGGGGTGCCCTGGCCTGAGATAGCCAGCTCCGACAGGCATTGAGAGACCAGGTCTGGAAGCTCCTCCTTACGAAAGAAGCGTCTCATGGTTCACTATGGTTCTATCCCCGAGGGGAGTTCTCCCTCCTCGGGGGGCTCGCCATCTTCCTCAGAATAATCCGAGTCCCCATAAGTGGGGCTTCCGGGTGGCGGGTGGCCATGCGTAGGTCTTGAGGGTCCTGGGGCAGGGTCATCCGGTATGTATGGGTCCGGTCGGGGAGCAGACTGCATCTTGACGAAGGCATGAATCCCCTTGAATAATTCCACCCAGGATAGGGAAGCAGGTTCCAGCCGTAGGGGCACCAGGTCTGTGGGGTTCCCTGGCTGCTCACCGCGGCCTGCTAGGTTCAGGGTATTCCCTGAGGAACTGGCAGTCAAACTGGGCTGAGACCGGCCCTGGCCTGGAACTCCCAGGGCCTCTTCACATTGGGCACATAGGGAGTCTGTTTCCTCGCTCTGTGTGGCTCTGAGGTGGCATGCTGAGCAGAGGCCTAGAGCTCTTATGCCTGAGTCTGGAGGTGCCGGCTCTGCGGCCGCATGGGCTCTTTTACGCTCCATCGCATCTGAGCTCCTATCAATGAGTGCTTACACGTATTAATGTGCGCCTGTGAACGTGCGCCTATCAACGTGCGCCTATCAACATGCGCCTATCAACCAACGTGCGCCTATCAATCAACGTGCGCCTACCGTGTTTCCCCGAAAATAAGACAGTGTCTTATATTAATTTTTGCTACCAAAGATGCACTAGGCCTTATTTTCAGGGGATGTCTTATTTTTCCATGAAGAAGAATTCACATATATTGTTGAACAAAAAAATGAACATTTATTATATTCTGAATAGTTGTCTGGTTATGCTGGTTTGTGATGACAACTAACTGTGAATCCTGCAGGGTAAAAAAATCACAGCTGCATGCTCTGGTGTTCTGTGCGACGGGCATGCTCCCAAATAAAAACTTTGCTAGGTCTTACTTTTGGGGGAGGTCTTATATTTAGCAATTCAGCAAAACCTCTACTAGGTCTTATTTTCGGGGGATGTCTTATTTTCGGGGAAACAGGGTATCAATCAACGTGCGCCTATCAATCAACGTGCGCGTATCAACGTGCGCGTATCACCAGCAATGGGCGCCCAAATCGTTTTGGGCGCCTATCATACGCGCCTGTCGTCCCGCTTAGATCGAGGCGGCGAACCAGGGCTGGCGAGCAGGCAAAATGGCGACCTCCTTGGCGGGCTGCCACGTAGGCAGACCCTGCTAATCCTCACTCTTCGGAGACCAGTAAAGTAAAGATGTACACCTTACCTGATCTTCGGCGCTTCCCAGCTGCGACCGGGCGGTCTCCAGCTGCGGGGGGAGAGGGTGATTACCATCACCGCTGCGCTCGAGGAAGTGCACCCGCTGCCTCTAAGCCGCGCCCGAACGTCGTCTCGCTCGGGGGCCAAGTCCTCACCGGGACCGAGGCTGCCTCTATGCCGCGCCCGAGCCCTTCTCACTCGGGGGCTAGGTCCCTGCCGCGATCCGGCCACCGGACCGAGGCACTCACCTCCGAGGGACCACGGAAATCACCTCGGGAAACTCAACTGGGGGAGGGACCCGAGGGTATCACCGCAGGAGTGCGGGGCTCGTCTTCAGGTAGGATTTCTTCTAAGAATTTAGTCATTATAATTTGGAAAAACGCTCAGCAAGCGTAAGGTAGCTCCAAACTGCTTTGGAAACGGAAAATTACTGAGTTGCTGCACTTCCTGCGGGGGTATATGTACCCGTGCTGACGTCAGATCAGTCTCCAACTGCTAGCACGAGCACACTATACCCATTTGTAATGAGTCCATCTGATACACGCTAGGAAATATCCATTATTCTCCTTGCAGCTTTTCACAAGCACAGCAAAGTAAAGAGAAAGGGATGGTCCTCAGCCACAGCATACAAATCATGCAGAGTATGAAATAAAAACTCTGTATTAGGACTACTCTTCTGTGTAGAGACTCGCTATATTTATGGGTCATCGTTGTAATCACTAAGTAAAGAAGCCTTATAGTACAGTGTCGTCGTCCCCCCCCTCGCAGATATATCTATATATTCACTTACTAATTCTGGGGCAGGGTAGGAGCATGGAAGTGCAACAAAGAAAACAGATTAACTTAGGAAATTTGGACATCTTAATAACTGTTAATCTCCCCAGCCAGTTTGTAGTCAAACCATCCAACCTTTCTAGTTCTTCTTTGACTCTTAGTGCCATAGGTCTAGAATTTAATGCATATAGCTTCCATACACTCAACGTACAATTAAACTCTGGAATTTGTCACCAGAGGATGTGGTTAGTGCAGTTAGTGTAGCTGTGTTTAAAAAAAAGATTTGATAAGTTCTTGGAGAAGTCCATTACCTGCTATTAAGTTGACTTAGAAAATAGCCACTGCTATTACTAGCAATGGTAACATGGAATAGACTTAGTTTTTGGGTACTTGCCAGGTTCTTATGGCCTGGATTGGCCACTGTTGGAAACAGGATGCTGGGCTTGATGGACCCTTGGTCTGACCCAGTATGGCATGTTCTTATGTCTTATGTTCTTATATTAGTCAGCAGACAGCAACCAAAAGATTACTTAGAGATCTACCTTAAAGGGCACCAGTTCTTGAATCTATGTGCTCTTAATCCCTACTGCCAATGCAATGGTCTTATCTATATTCCTCACAACCAGGCGAAGAGTAGACAGAATATACAGTCCAAAGACTTCAATAGAATTATTCAAGCAGAAAATCTTTTCTTGCTTTATTATTATTTTGTAAAAGGTTGCTCCACAGGCTCAATAGTATACATAAGTTGTCAATCAGGTCCCCCGACACGGACTGTTTCGCTCAGAGCTGCACCGGGAGGGACTAATGTAGTGTATAATTTCAACCACTACAAACAAAACGAAAATTACTTATTAGATGAGACATAACTAAGGACTGTAGATAAGGGCTAGTTAACAAATAGGCCGGGACACATACCTTACGCATAGTCCAGATTCAATGCTATGGAGAGCAAGCAGTGCAAACAGAAATGGAGATTTAAAGAGCTGTGTTTGGGTGTGAAAAGAGGCACCAATGAGAACGCACCAACACGGAATACAACAGCCAATCAGAAAGCATTAGGAAACTTACATGGTACAATCAAATAAAACGAAATCATTCTATTTCATTATTCAGTCTCTTTGGAGATAAACAGTCCAATTTGTATATCCACTTCTGTTCTCCTCTATCATATCCCCCCTCAGCCGTCTCTTCTCCGAGCTGAAAAGTCCTAACCTCTTTAGTCTTTCCTCATAGGGGAGCTGTTCCATTCCCCTTATCATTTTGGTGGCCCTTCTCTGTACCTTCTCCATTGCAATTATATCTTTTTTGAGATGCGGCGACCAGACTTGTACACAGTATTCGAGGTGCGGTCTCACCATGGAGCGATACAGAGGCATTATGACATTTCCATTTTATTCACCATTCCCTTTTTAATAATTCCCAACATTGTTTACTTTTTTTGACTGCCGCAGCACACTGAACCCATGATTTCAATGTGTTATCCACTATGACGTCTAGATCTCTTTCTTGGGTAGTAGCAGCTAATATGGAACCTAACATTGTGTAACTATGGCATGGGTTATTTTTCCCTATATGCATCGCCTTGCACTTATCCACATTAAATTTCATGTCATTTTTATGCCCAATTTTCCAGTCTCACAAGGTCTTCCTGCAATTTATCACAATCTGCTTGTGATTTAACTACGCTGAACAATTTTGTATCATCTGCAAATTTGATTACCTAACTCGTCATATTTCTTTCCAGATCACTTATAAATATATTGAAAAGTAAGGGTCCCAATGCAAAATTATTCTATTTAATATGCAAATGCATTTTCCATAGTTCAATAATAAACCCTTCATATTACCAAATGTTTGTGCAAAACATTTTTAAAGTCTTTCTAACCTGTGGAAGCCCAACCACCATACAGAAATTCTAAACAGCACCCAAATTGCTGAAAACAACTGCAAACAAGCTGAAATCAGAGGGGCCCAGTCAGGCACTTTCCCATTTCCTTAATCCAGGGTGAATCAGCCAAGGCCATAACAGCAGAACAGATGTATACGCATCTCTCCACATAAAGTGATCGATGGCAGTGATGAGGGATGGGCTTGAGCTGCTACACCACATAAAAGGAATTTCCACAAAAAAGGAGTTTCCACAAAAAAACTACTCATATATCACTATCAAGTATCAGTGGTTGGAACCAGACGTGACAATCTGCTTACTTCAAGGCAAAGGGTGCAGAAAATACAGCAAAACACACGGATGCTTTCTGGATAGAGCGCAAAGCCAGTTCAGACCCAAGGGACACAAATTTTCCCGCAGTTCTGCCATTTGCTGGGGGATCTCCACAGCTGGAATAAAGGTTAAAGCTATACTGCAGAACATGAAGGTGTAGTAACTGCCCCAATCAAACTAGATATACTCACCTTCTTAAACTCATTAATCCCAATAACCTATGGTTCCCAGAGAAAAAATGACTAACAGAGCTTACCGGGGGGGGGGGGGGGGGGGGGGGGGGGGGGGGAAGGTATTTGAAAAACCTTAAGAGGGATAGCCATGTCAGTCTAGTGTAGCAAAAACGACAGGTGTCGAGTGGCATCTTATAGACTGACTAATTTATTAAAGCATGAGCTTTACTGGGGGGTTTAGTGGGCTTTTAAGTATTTGAGTTTTCCATTGCAGTGTCTGTATTTTGGACTTTGTTGATTTTTTTTTATTTTAATTTTTGCCTATTTTGTTGCCTAGTTTCTTTTGCTTCCTGGCTTTAGTTGTTTGTTTTATCATTTCTGGATTTCTTTGTCTGCTAAGAGTTTTACGTTTTACCTAATATTTGAAAAACATATTCTATGCCTAGGCCTCACGTGACCCTCTGACAGTTTTCTGGCATACACTGCTCAAAGCCAGCCACTTACAGCATAAAACAACTTTATTCCATTCATCAGTGTTCATGTCACACTCGTAACTTTCAGCCTCTGCCCTGAGATTCCAGGATCACTCCAGTGGGATATGGTGGTAATTCTGTATAGGTCAGCCTCCCCCCCAAGGCTGTGAAGCACCTATTTCCCAGATTAAAAAATCCCCAACCAATGGCCGTGGGCATCTCTGTATCAAGATAAGTTTCCAATCATCCTCATAGATTAGTACAATTCCCCATACCTGTGTGGTACCCATTCTCCAACTGCACCTTTGCAGATTCAAATACCTAACCATGGTTGAAGGCATCTCTGCCATCTGGGTCTGGGCAAACCTTCTCTCGACTGTTTCCTGCTGGAAGGTAGTGGTTTTTTCCCTTAAAAATCACACCGACTCTACACAGCAGTTTTTTTGTTTGGTTTTTTTTAATTACCCTCAGCTGTGCTTCCCAGTTATTAGCACAGCTCTCTGTATCTGCTACCTTCGCCTTAACTGGTTCTCTGCCAAAGCTCTCCAAACTACATTTCCCAGCAGCCTTCTTCCTTCTGGCTTTACAATCCCCTAGCCAACTCATTTATTTTTCTTTTCCGCCTTGAAGCAGTATTGCCCCAAACCTCTTCTAGAACTCCTTTTGCCCTCTATCCTGTCTCTGCAGGCTGCTTCTGCCTGTATGAAATCCCTGCTTCATCACATAACCTCGCCTCTGCCTTTCTTTTATGCAGGCAGGGAGCAGATCAAGCTGCAGCAGCAATTCCTCTCAAAGCCTGGCCAGCCAGTGGGCAAGAATTTTTAGGCACTAGGGTGACCACCCGTTCTGGAATTTTCCAGTCTTGCAGACAGTGATACCCATCTTCTGAAGGGGCTGATAATGTGGATAGCATCATACCCATTGACTCGGGCACTTTGCATGAAGTAACGACAGGTATCAGTATGCTTTTGGTGAGATTCACAGCACCGGATTCAACAAACACCCAGTCCTTTAACTCTACATATCTCGCCTCTATTGCCCCCTCCCAGTTCTCCAGAGGCCTCACCCCCAACAATGTCAAGCTCTCCCTCCTCTCCCCACATCCCCCCCCCCCCCCCAACACAACTTCTTTACCACCATCTCTACTCAGGCCAAAAATATCTACGTATCCAAAAAAGTAAAAGCTAACTGTTCCACACTCACCTCTACATCTTGGACAGTTCGTGGCTGTGCAATGCATAGTTTGCTGAGTAGCTGAAGAATGAGCTCCTCAATATAGTACAAGGAATCTTCTTTTGCTGAGAGATTGGGATGTACCTGCTGCTGAACCTGCATAAAGACATTTATCCCAGTTCAGTAAAAGGGATTACTACAGCACAAGAAAATACAACAGGAATGGCAACAGACTGTGTGTGTATGTGCACGTTTCTATAAAACATTCCTTCATTCCTCTACTAGTAGCACAGAGGAAAGTAGCTCCCAGATGAAATCAGAAAGAAAAAAAAACTTGAGAGCTTAAAACACATTCTAATACGGTATGCATCTTAAAGTACATCTAGTTATAATGTAGCTTTTAACAAATTATTATTTCCTATCATAGCTCAAACATTTTTCTTCTGTGTCAAGCAATTTCTGGTTGTGTATGTTCCTGCTAAGGACAGCGGAAAGCCAGAGTCAGATTGACATAAGCAGATAGGGTGCATGCTCTGCCAAATTTCTCTTGCTGTCACTTCAGGCCAAGCATCACTCTTTACAGAACAGCCCAGTGGTACTAAAATGACATGACTGTAACACAGGTTGATAAACCACCTGAACTAAAAACAGGATGCAAATCCAAATCACTGCCCTGTTAGAAACCAGTACCGTTAGCACAGCAGCCCAGTCAACGCTGCAGTAGGAAAGAGCAAAAGTGTAAAGTAAAAGTAAATTTATCAGTAATGTTACTGAAATTCTCCCCTTCACCATGGCTGCCTGCCCTTCCCACCAACCCCACTCTGCCCTTTCTACATTTCCACCAAAGCTGCATAAAAGGGCTTCGGATCCTGGGAAGCAGTGAAATTGAACACAGAACAGGAGAAGCCAGAGACATAGAAGACAACCTTTAGGAAACACTGGTAAACAAAGTTTGTGTTTCCTTCAGGCTTTTTGGTGTTCCAAATAGATTTTTTGATGCTGATCACAGATATTACTTCGAAATTTGTACATCACGTAAGGTTTCTGAGAAACAGCCAATTTTGTGTTACAATAATTGTGAAATTTTAAAACAATCTTACGTACATATATTTTCTTGCTGGACAGTAGTTTTTATGATTTTTAAAATTCATGTCATATTTTTGATGGCCATAAGCAACATAATATGTAACAGACTAACCTTTTTTTTAAAATACACCAAGAAACTCTGCCAGATCATGCCAGAACTTGCTCGGGCAAGCCCCAGCTTGGCTGCAAGATTCCAACTTGTTTCCATGACGACGCAGCCTTATATAAGCAGCAGCAATGAGTAGTCTCTTATGCAACTATCTGTGTGAATGAGCAAATCGTATCGCTAGAACTGTCTAGTTTAAAGCTTGTGGATTTAATTTCATATACTTTATGAAAGGTCACACCAATGTCGTATTAGCCGTGACATGTTTTGTTACATCTGTGGTGAGTTTACTCTGAAAGCACAGAAAAGGAGTATGACTGCACTTATTAAGAAGGCATACGAGTTATACTTCTGGTACAAAATTGGTGACAGGACAGAGCATGGGCTCCTCATATATGTTGTGCATCTTGCGCCATTAATCTGCGAGCTTGGCTGAAAGGTGTGCGACCATCCATGCTTGCCATCCCAATGATATGGAGGGAACAGAAAGATCATATAACTGACTTACTTCTGCATGACGAATGTGTCAGGATACTCAAAAAAACAGGAAGTTTATTGAGTACCCTAACCTTGCATCTGCAATGAGACCAGTGCCGCATGACGACAGTCTTCCTGTTCCAAAACTGCCAGAGGTGTGGACACTTGATGAGGTAAGCGATGATGGCAAGCTGTCGCAGATGGAAGCTGCGACTGATCCTGACTTTGTGCTATAAACATCCAGCGATCTTCATTTAATATCTCAGTCAGAGCTGAGCGATCTGGTCAGAGATTTGGCTTTATCGAAGAGACAAGCGGAGCTGCTTGGGTCAAGGCTGCAAGGATGGAATCTTTTGTCATCTGATACAAAAATGTCAGTATTTCGCAGCTGTCATGAAGATTTGACAAAATATTTCAGTCTGACTTTTTGCTGTGACATCAATGGATTGTTTTGTGCTTTCGGATGTGACCACGACCCAACAGAATGGCTACTGTTTATTGATTCAATCAATCTTAAGTTTGAAGGCTGTTTTGTTGCACAACAGCAATATCTACCCATCAATACCTGTCTGACATGCTGTTCATATGAAAGAAACGTATGAGTACATGCAGCTACTGCTGAACCACATTGAGTACTCGAGGTAAAACTGGAATTTGTGTGGTGAACTCAAGGCAGTTGCAATTCTACTGGGTCTGCAGCTTGGTTACACCAAGTATTGTTGCTTCCTTTGTGAGTGGGACAGTCGAGCAAGAGATTCGAATTACATCAGAAAAGATGTTGGTTCCAGGGCAGAAGAATGTTGCACACAACCCATTGGTGGATCCAAGAAAGATATTTCTTCCACCTTTGCACAATCAAACTTGGGCTGATGAAAAACTTTGTTAAGGCAATGAACAAGCAAAGTAAAGCCTTTAATTATTTGCAGCAAATGTTTCCACGCATAAGTGACGCCAAGATAAAAGAAGGTGTTTTCATTGGCCCACAAATCTGGGCTATGATGAAGGACAGCCACTTTGATGGTCTTCTGTAAGGTACAGAAAGTATTGTGTGGACAGCCTTCAAGAATGTCATTTGTAACTTTCTAGGCAACTATAAGGCAGCAGACTATGTCGAACAGGTTGAAAATCTGCTTCAGGCATACAAATTGATGAAGTGCAACATGTCAAGTGCAACATGTCAAGTGCAACATGTCAAGTGCAACATGTCAAGATACATTTTCTTCATTCCCACTTGGACTTCTTCCCAGACAACCTTGGCGCTGTGAGTGACAAACATGGTGAAACATTTCATCAAGACATTGTCAAAATGGAGAAACAGTATCAAGGCAAGTGGAACCCCTCCATGCTGGGTGACTATTGTTGGACTCTCAGCCGTGAAGCGTCGGACAGTGATTACAAATGAAAATCTGCAGCAAAACATTTTTAGTTTTGTTTTCTCGTGCCAACATTGCCATTATAGCTTATGCTGCTACAGACACATAACAATGCTTAATGTATATTGCACTTCTCTGGCAAACAGTACGTGATAGAGACATAATAAATGCATATTTGTGTTCAACTTGTTAAAAGCTACTTATTTCACTGAAGGTTGTGGAGGAAACAAAATGTTCCCAGAAATTTGTTTACCAGTGAAACTCACCAGCACTTGCCACCTGACATTCGGAGAAAGAGACAGTGGTGAACAAATTGTTTCAGTAACCTAATGAGCACAAGCCAGCAGCAGCGATACCTGTCAATTCACAGGGCAGTCTATATACAAATAACAGCATTGTACAGGCCTCCACATTCAGTAAAATCTTAAGAAGAATTATACTTGCTGAAGCATGGAAAAAATTCCCCTAAGGCTTGCTTTGCTAGTGATCGCCAAATGGTTCAAAGGGACTTTTTCACGCCTAGGGCACAATCTGGGATGAAAGCTCCAAAGGAAATATCTCAACTGCAGCCCCTGAAAACAAAGACTGCTGGGGGCAAACTATGAGGAATGAAGCAGGGAGCACAGGAATAAGGAAACAAAAAATCCAAAGTGGTATTACTCAATATATCATTTACAGTAACCTCAAGCCACCCCCCTCAGCAATATACAAACACCTGTGCCTGGGACTTAGCACGTCAATCCCTCCCTCAACACTCTATCCAAGCCCTCTTCCTGCTTTCACTGGTAGGAAGTGGATTAAGAGGGTGCAGAGCAAAAACCAAACACCCTGAAAGTATCTCCTTGGTT
Organism: Rhinatrema bivittatum; assembly: GCF_901001135.1. Lineage (NCBI taxonomy): Eukaryota > Metazoa > Chordata > Amphibia > Gymnophiona > Rhinatrematidae > Rhinatrema > Rhinatrema bivittatum. The sequence goes on along the minus strand of NC_042618.1, from coordinate 74,736,757 downwards.
AAATAGTGTTATGTGTATTCCATTTAATTTTAAATTTTTGTGAACTTTGGCAGTTTTGATTCAGTAACAGTTGAAAAATCAGGTTTCTCTTGCAAATAACTAAATTCCAAGAAAGGAAAGCAAATAGTTAGTGGTGTGAGATAAGATAATTTGTGCCCTTTAAGCAGAAAAGCCTGATCACCACAGGAATCTCAAATCAGAGAATGATTTAACACTTCAAAAAGTCAGGGACAAACTGCCAAAGACCCCCAGAACCAGACTGGCATTCACAACACACACTCACACACACTATTGGCAGTGAAAATGGAGAAATTACTTACCTGATAATTTCGTTTTCCTTAGTGTAGACAGATGGACTCAGGACCAATGGGTATAGTGTGCTCCTGATAGCAGTTGGAGACTGAGTCCGATTTCAATCTGACGTCAGCCCTAGAACATATACCCCTGCAGGAAACTCTGCTCTTCAGTATTCTCTTCGAAAAGCAATTTTGGATATGTGTGACTGAATAACTTGATTAACTTGGTTAACGTGCTTAACTTGGACTGGTTGATGTGGTTATAGCTGGAGACCACCAGTGCACACAACCGAGAAATGCCGACACCTGGTAGGCATGGGTGTCTTAGAGGAAAGCTTGGCTTATCCATGTTTGTCTTGCTCTTGGGGATTGTCACTTGAGGTTTCCGTGTTTGTTGGCAGCCGTGGGTGGGATGCTGAGTCCATCTGTCTACACTAAGGAAAATGAAATTATCAGGTAAGTAATTTCTCCATTTCCTAGTGTGTAGCAGATGGACTCAGGACCAATGGGATCTACAAAAGCTACTCCCGAACCGGGTGGGAGGCTGCCCATAGCCCACTTAGTACTGCCCTTGCGAATGCTGTGTCCTCCCGAGCCTGAACATCCAGGCAGTAGAACCTAGAGAAGGTGTGAATGGAGGACCATGTTGCCGCCCGACAGATCTCGACGGGTGACAGCATCTTGGTTTCCGCCCAGGACACTACTTGGGCTCTAGTGGAATGGGCCTTGACTTGTAGAGGTGGAGGCTTGCCTGCCTCTTTGTAGGCTGCCTTGATAACTTCTTTGATCCAGCGGGCTATGGTTGCCCGTGAGGCCACTTTCCCTTGTTTCTTCCCGCTGTGAAGGACGAATAGGTGGTCCGTCTTTTGTACGGATTCCCACCTTTCCAGGTATCAGACTAGGAGTCTGCCGACATTAAGATGGCGAAGGCGGCGAGGTTCATTCGGGTCCTTATGCTAGTCTGGCGATGGCAGCGAGATGGTATGGTTTAGTTAGAAGTGAGAAACCACTTTTGGGAGGAAGGAGGGGGCCATGCGTTGCTTTATGGATCCTGATGTGAACCTGACGAACAGTTCTCGACAGGACAGTGCTTGACGCTCAGAGATATGACGGGCGAACAGACAGCCACTAGAAATGCAGTCTTCAATGTTAGTAGTTGGAGGGACAGACCGCGGGTGAGTCTGAAGGACAGGCCACGGGTGGGTCTGAAGGAGGCTCCTGCTAGGAGGTCTAGGACTAGATTGAGATTCCATAAAGGTACCGGCCACTTTAGGAGTGGTCGGATCTGTTTGGCCATTTTCAGGAAGTGGGAGACGTCCGGGTGAGAGGCTAGGCTGCCGCCCTCCACCTTGGCTCTGTAGCAGGCCAATGCGGCCACCTGCACCTTGATGGAGTTGAGAGACAACCCCTTCTATAAACCGTTCTGCAGGAATTCAAGAATCGTGGAAATTTTGACTGTCCGCGGGAGGATGTCGCGGTCTTCACCCCAGGCTTCGAATATTCTCCATATTCGTATGTAGATTAGAGATGTGGAAAACTTGCATGCTCGGAGCAGATTGTCAATCACCGCCTCCGCGTATCCGCTCTTCTTCAGGAGTGTCATCTCAATGGCCAGACTGTAAGAGAGAATCGAGTTGGGTCTTTGTGGAGGATCGGGCCTTGTTGGAGCAGATCCCTGTGTGGAGGTAGAGGGAGAGGGCTCCCTGTCAGTCTTCGCATGTTCTGCGTACCACGGCCTTCTTGCCCAGTCTGGGGCCACTAGAAGTACTGGTCCCCTGTGGTGTTCTATCTTGCGGATGATCCCACCCAGTAGCGGCCACAAAGGGAAGGCGTATAGCAGGATTTCCTGTGGCCAGGCCTGGACGAGGGCATCGATCCCTTGGGTTTGTGGTTCCCGTCTGCGACTGAAGAAGTTGGGAACTTGGGCGTTGGACCGGGTTGCCAGGAGGTCCATGGCTGGTGTTCCCCAGCGGTTTACTATCAACTGGAAGGCTGTGGCCGACAGCCTCCATTCCCCTAGGTCTAGACTTTCTCTGCTGAGGTAATCCGCAGTGACGCTGTCTTTTCCCGCGATGTGGGCGGTTGAGATCTCTTGTAGGTTTGATTCTGCCCATGCCATTAGGAGGTCTATTTCCAGGGACACCTGTTGGCTTTTGGTTCCTCCCTGGCAGTTGATGTAGGCAACTGTTGTGGCGTTGTCCGAATTGACTCTGACCAATTCGCCCCGGAGTCTGTGACTGAACCGTAGGCAGGCTAGCCTGACTGCCCGTGCTTCCAGTCGGTTGATGTTCCATCCTGACTCTTCCTTGTCCCACTGCCCCTGGGCGGTCAGTTCCTGGCAGTGGGCTCCCCACCCTCGTAGGCTCGCATCCATGGTGAGCAGGATCCAGGTCGGCAGAGATAGCCTTACTCCCTTGCTCAGATGCTCTTATTGTAGCCACCATTCTAGCTGATCCATCCTGATTGTCTATGGAGAATATTACAACTGCTAAAAAATTACACACCCCTAAAATACCTGAATCTTGCTTTTCAAGAAGCAGAACTAATATGGTACTTACTCCTGGGGGAATTCTGCACTACTGAGGAATGCAGAATTTGCGCAGAATTCCCCATCTGCGCAGAATTTTAAATTTTTTTGCGCAGAATTCCCCCAGGAGTAGTACAGTACTAGTCAAAGTGTTAGGGAAAGTGAAGGGGAGGATAGGGAATGTGGATAAAGGGATCTGCAGTCTGGTTTCCTAGTGAAATCTTTCCAGCTGCAAGCTGTAACCAGCAGACACGCTGTTCAAAGAGTTGTGCGCCACAGGTCACAGAAGTCCAAATCCGCATGTGAAACTGACACAGGAGATAAGAAATACATAGAAAAGGTCATACCCCATCTAGGGTTGCCAAATGGCTCCAGATTTTCAGGACAGGTTGATCCAGTCCTGGTTTTACTCCATCCCCACCCCCCACATGCAGGTTCTTATAGTCTTCCCTTTCTTAGTGAATACAATAGGGAAATTAGAATAAGTCCCAGCATGCAAAGGGGGAAAACCATAAATGGACCAACCTGTCCTGAAAATCTGGATCCAGTTGGCAACCCTAAACCCACTGGATGAAAGACTCCTTTTGAGTCTCTACAGCAGAATTCAAGGATGGAACAAAAAAAATTGTTACAAATGCACTATTTTTTCAAACAGGCCGATACAGTACGCACTAGCTTTACCTCTTATTCACAGGCCGATACAGTACAGTGCGCTCCGGCGGAGTGCGCTGTCAACCCATGATTGGACGCGCTAGCTTTACCCCTTATTCAGTAAGGGGTAATAGCACGAAAACGCATGTCCAACCCCCCCCCCCCCCCCCCCCACGAACCTAATAGCGCCCGCAACATGCAAATGCATGTTGATGGCCCTATTAGGTATTCCCGTGCAATTCAGAAAGCAAAATGTGCAGCCAAGCCGCACATTTTACTTTCAGAAATTAGCGCCTACCCAAAAGGAAGGCGTTAATTTCTCCGGGCACCAGGAAAGTGCACAGAAAAGCATGGCGATATTAAGTCAGAGGACCCTAAAGTTAAAAAAGAATAAATTTGAAATTGGCCCGCGGCTCGAAAACCGGACACTCAATTTTGCCGGCGTCCGGTTTCCGAACCTGTGGCTGTCAGCGGGTTTGAGAACAGACACCGGCAAAATTGAGCGTCGGCTGTCAAATCCGCTCAATTTTGCCGGCGTGTGCTGTCAAATCCCACTGGGGCCGTTCAACCCACCAGGCCGCCCAGTTCCCCTAACCCCAACAGAAGCAGGAACTAACATCGGAATGGCGCACCGAGCATGGAGACCGGAGGAAGTCCTGCAAACTCCTCTACACTGTCTCTGCCTTTACAAATTGTATTTATTTTTTTTTTAAATTACCCGAGCTCAGCCCTTATCAGCTGAGTTTAGAGACTTTCTCCAGCTGCGCGGGGAGAGGGCATATACCATCGGTGCCGTGCTCAGCCTCCTGCATCCTTTGACTTTAAGCTATACAATCATCTACGTCCATGCAGGGAAACCCAGCTATCGGACCAAAGGACACATCTGAGGAACCATGGAAATTACCCTAGGAATTCTCAACTGGGGAGGGACCATCTGGTAACATTGCACGAGAGCAGGGCTTTTCTTCTTTAATTCTCCTTCCAAAATCTGAAGCAATCCCCAAAGGAAGATACACATCCACTATCTGCTGGAGACAGAGAATACTGGCAGGCTGGTGTCACTGCAAGAATATACATACTGTGACATCAGCTTGTTCAGTCTCCATCTGCTGGCAGGAGAGCATAACCCACTGGACCTGAGTCTGTCTACACGCTAGGAAATCCTTTTTTATGTGTAAACGGTTTTTTATTGGGTGAGGCACAAAAAAAATTGTTACATAAACATGCACAGCAAAGAACACAATATCAACAGGCAGAAATACATCTCAAGCGAACAAAATGCTGGCAATTTAACTGGTTCACCCGTTTTTTGGGAAATAACAATTAAGAATAAGAACAATAGCAGGTCTATCTATCTCTCCCCCCCTTCTGAACGCCTTATTCCCCTTCCCCCCACCCCACCCCCCGGAGACCAACTGAAATCAGAATAAACACCAGTTACTCTCTGAACACTCAATTACAAGTATTAAGAGCCAAGCTTCTAGCTCTAGGAGGCAGCATTTGAATGTAGGGCTCCCAGGTTTGCAGAAATAATTTCCCTCGCTTGGGCGAGCTACGAGCATAAAACTGTTCCATCTGCATAAGGCGGTGAAAATGTATGCGCCAGGTCCAAAAGGAAGGCGGCTCCGCATTGCACCAATGGAGTAGAAGTACCTTTTTCCCCACTAGACCCGCCTTTTTAAGCAGCATACGTAGGCCAGGCGAACGGACTGAGTGATAAGTAACACAGTGAAATAACCAAAGATACGGGGAGAACGGTAGGCGAACCCCTCCCAAAGACTCCAAGTAACCCCCAATCCGCTGCCAAAACGTTTGGATGGGGGGACACTCCCAGAAAACATGGGACAAGGTTCCCGGCTGCTTCCCACAGCGCACACATCCAGCAGCAGCAACAATACCAGCCTTGAAGGCAATATGGGGCGAAATATAAGCCCTATGCAAGAATTTAGGAAATCCTTTTTATTGTACTGGAGAAAGTGCAAAGGAGAACAACCAAAATAATAAGGGGCACCGAACACTTCCCCTATGAGGAAAGGGTAAAGAAGTTATGGCTGTTCGGTTTGGAGAAGAGACAACTGAGGGGGGGATATGATAGATGTCTACAAAATCATGAAAGGACTTGAACAGGTTAATGTAAATCGGTTATTTACTCTCTCAGATAATAGAAAGACTAAGGGGTCACTCCATGAAGTTAGCAAGTAGCTCATTTAAAACAAATCAAAGAAAATTCTTTTTCACTCAGCGCATAGCTAAGCTCTGGAATTCATTTCCAGAGGATGTGGTTATGGTAATTAGTGTAACAGGGTTTAAAAAAGGGTTAAGTTCCTAGAGGAAAAATCCATAAACTGCTATTAATCAATATGGAATAGTAGCTTGAGATCTATTTAATGTTTGGATACTTGCCAGTTACTTGTGACTTGGATTGGCAACTGTTGGAAATAGGATGCTGGGCTTGATGGACCCGTGATCTGAGCCAGTATGGCATACCTAATGTACTTGTGACTAACGATACGTTTCTTGACTAACTTTCAAAGGCTATTACTACTCTTCTTCAGCTCAGAATTCAAAATGAGCAAAAGGTAACATTTTTATTTTTAGAGCTTTTTTTATACCGACTTTGATACAAATCAAATCAACTCTGTTTATAGAGAACAAAGATCTTAACAATAACAATAAACACTAAACTATAACCAAAGGAAGTAAAAGTTACAATAAAACAAGGGAATACAACTGGGAATTGAAAATGAAGAGGGGGAGAAATCGATACTAAATACAGAAATGTAGGTGGGGGAGGCATGAATGGCCTATTTCTAAACTATGTCATATTGGTGCGAAAGTAAGGTTTGTCTAGGTTTACAAAAGAAATGCTAGGTAGATTATGCAAACAATGTTTGTTTAGAAACCAGGGAAGGATAGATTTTGATTACCAGGTAATATAAAAGTACCGTGGCTGTCTTAAGTAAATCATGAAAGGCATGCCAATGACAGGGTGAAGGAAAAGAAGAAAGAGGTTTGATGGGTGATCAGAAGGCAACAAGTGTTAGGAAACCCAAGGCTTTACTATAGAGCTTTCCAAACTTTTCATGTTGGTGACACAGTAATTCAATCTACTAGCAAACCAGAGGTTAAAGGTTAAACAAACGAAATGTATTTCGACAATTTATGTTTGTTTCCTTAAATATATACATAAATAAAATGTTTCACGACACAAACTCTCTCATGAAAACCTTTCATTTATATTAAAAATATATAATATTCCAAGATTAATGTTATTGTTATAATTTATGAGTAACAATAATAAAACAGTTATTGGGTTATTCAATTTACCTCTTTAATGAGATGTATGAGCTTGACGGGATGAACACAGCTTTTGAATATCTGGTGTTAATAAAAAAGTCCAAATGGTCTTCTGCGTAATTTTAAAAAGCTGGCCAGTTTCACACTATAAAATTATTTGATAGCCTCATTCAACTAATTCTATATGGCTATATGAGTGAAGTCTGGAATATATAGGAAGGGACAGAATGTCAATACAAATCCTGCACCTCCAGTTCTGTAACTCTGGGCATCCACTGAAATTCCCCCAAACAATGGAACTTGGATGTTTCCCTTACAGCTCATCATACTAAAAGATATTTTCAAATTCTGGTGTCACCTCACAGTAACAGCAGCACAAACACCTTCCACTGCCAGACACATTGTGACCTAACACAAAACCCCGCAAAAAAGACACTCAAAATCTATATTACAATCCCACTGTAACATAACAGTAATAACAACAAGGACTCAAACAACAATAACCCTACCTGTGAAAAAGCACAGGTAAATATTACACTGGGTCCTAGAATACCAATACACCACCTACTGAGGAAACAAAACAAACCCGATTGCTATAGATACCTATACAGACACTACATGCTAGCAGAATCTCTCATCATGGTCACACACACACAGAGCTGTCTATATGTGGGAGCTCTTGATTTCCAGTCACCCTGATATTGTCGAGGATTAGGTGGTTATCCTCTCTCTCACACATACTCACATGTCCATTCTCTCTCACACATTCACTGTCACATACATACACATTCATGCATATACCCACCATAACCTCTCGCTCTCACAGACACTGACACACTCTCAGGCTCTAAGACACTCTCTCCCACTCCATACACACACCCCACACACACAAACACTTACTCCCCTGGATTTTCTCATACACACTCATGCTCCCACTTTCACTGGCTCCCTCACATACACAAAAACACATACCCAGGCAAGCTCCCAATTTTCATACCACTCCCTCACCATCCCCCAGGCATGCCCACATTCATTCTCACACACCCTCCTCCATATCTTGGATGGGTTGTGGAAGTAGGTTTGCTGGGTCTGGTAACAGCAGCTGATGTTTCAATGTTTGCAGGCACTCATGCAAGTATTGCACGATATAGAACTGATGTTCATTAATTCTTGCGGTTAACATGGATGCTTGGAATGAACGTTTTGCAAATTCGTCTAAGCAGCGATACTCCTTACTTGGGGGGGGGGGGGGGGGGTAGCGGAATGCAAGCATATTTTCTTCGCCCGGTGTAACGCAGACTCCACCACAATGGAAGCGTGCGGTAACTGCGGCACAGAATAGTAAGGGGATGATTTCATCTTGTACTTGAGATCTGTCTTTCGGGAGACTGCCTGGATCGCAAATGGAGTCTCCCATGACTTTTCCAGTCCACTATCAAGAACCTTATGAGATGGAAGTGAGGTAGGCTCCGATGGAAGATCAAATATCTTTAAGAGATCTAATGTCTCCGCTCTAGGGTCCGGAACCTTCTGTACATCGAGATGAAGGACCGATCCAAGCTTTTCTAGAAATTTGGGGTACGTCAGGTCTTCCAGTGGGGAGTAGGGTTCTGCCAGTTCATCTGTGGGGGGGGGGGGGGTCGGAAGGGTACCCCGTGAAGTGTCTGGAGATGTTGGTGGAGATGTTGGTGTAGGTGTTGGAGAAACCGGTGCAAGTGTTGTCTTATGTTGCCGATGTTTTGGCGATGGTATATCCGGTACCAGAGACTTAGGCCTGTCAGACGATGGCACTGCTGTAGGCTCCGGCGATGGAGGCCTAGTGCTTGGTGCCTAGGGAGGCAATGTGAATGTAGCCTGCATACTTTCGAAGAATCTTGAGAGAGCTTCCGAAAGTTGGGTGAACGCTTGGCGGGTCTCCGGAGGCATTGCTCGTTTTTTGGATGGATCTTCACCTCGTGGTAGAAGTGCCGCAAGGATATCCGAGTCCAGTGGTGGATGAGAAGGTTGTTTAGTATGCAAACCCTACTTGGGAGTTGTTTGCCCTGGAAAGGTTCCTGCAGACTATGGGCGTACGCACGCCGTTTAGCAGTGTCCAAAAGGTCTGAAAAAACCTGAGAGGAGGCTGAAGCATGTGATGAGTGAGACGAGGCTCGTACCCACTCTGCCTCACATCCCATCAACGAATCGCGTGGGAATGTGAAGTAGGTTGTGGGCTCCATGACAGGCAAGTCAGTTGCCTGGTGCTCACTCCTGGTGAAGGAGTACGGTGTTGGACCAAGGAAACCTGAAAAGAATCAGTCTTCCGTCGTTTTTCTGCTTGTGGTAGAGTCTGCACCCCTCTTTTCAGGAGCTGCTTCGAGTGAGTCACTGAATGCGTTGACTGTCTCTTGGACTGCGTCGGTGAAGGATGGCGACGCATGTGCTCCGAGTCAGAGTAAGCCGGCGCTAATTGCGTCAGCGTCGCTGGTTGTGTCTGGAGTGTCGTTGACTTCGAAGTCGACACATGTGGCTTCGGCTTCAACTTTGACGACTCCTATGTTCCTCGCTTCGAGTCGGTGCGCCAACGACGCAACTCTTCATGCTTCAAATGCTTCGTCTTTTCATGCGCCTTGGTGTGCGTCAACGCCATCGGATCCCCGACGCTCGAAGCCGAAACACACTGCGGCCGATTCATCGATGCAGATTCACTCTCCCTAGTGCTGGCTCCATGTTTTTTAGGCCTAGCACTTTTGTCACCCCCAAGCCTGGAGGAAGTGGGCTCCATCGAAGCCGCTCGATGCGCCTTGAGAGGGAGCGGTTTTGCAGGCCCCAGGGAAGAATGAGCTTCCATGGGGTGGGTGGGGGGAGGGGCATACGAGCCTCCCTTCATAGCCCTTAGGGCCTGGATTTTCTCTGCCTATTGTCGGCAAGCCCTCGGGGACATCTTACAGCAGTGCTGACAAGAGTGCTGTTGGTGATCTGGTCCCAGACACCGGTAACATTTGTCGTGGTCGTCCGTTATGGACATTATCTTGCTGCAGGGACAGGGTTTAAAACCCGGCAAGGGCATTTTTTTTTTTTTTTTTAACAAAGTCGCTGAAGAAAACTCTGATTCAAATTACAGTTGAGGAGACAAACTCCACGTACACTCCCGCGCATGGAATAAAACAGACTGAGGAGATTCTGTCTTCCTGCGCAGGAACTCACGCGCAGCTTCAGAGACAAACTTCTGAAATCTACTTTGAAGCTCTGCCTCCCGGGCCCAGATAGACAGTTCCCATGACAGCATGGCTAATTCAGCCCTGCTATCAACGAGGAAAAAAAAAATTATTTATTGTACATTTTGGCAGGCTATAATCACTTTTATAAAACATGTACTACACAGGTAGCATAGCCATTTGGAAGTTAGCTGCCTAAAAATTTAAAAACTACACCTCCCTATAGGTTTTATGTTTTCACTATTAGTCTGATGGAAGTGAAAGTGTACTCGAAGAAAGAAGCATTTTATTATCAGAGTGTCAGAGCTGTGTAATGGCAACACCCTGTTCTTCCTGTCCACTACTTTACAAACAGGTCGATCCAGTACAGACGGAGCGCACTGTTAACCCACCGGACGCGCGTTTTCCCTTACCCCTTATTCAGTAAGGGGCCGAAAACGCGCGTCCAACCCGCCGAACCTAATAGCACCTTCAACATGCAAATGCATGTTGAAGGCCCTATTAGGTATTCCCGCGCAATTCAGAAAACAAAATGTGCAGCCAAGCCGCACATTTTGCTTTCAGAAATTAGCGCCTACCCAAAAGGAAGGCGCTAAATTCTTCGGGCACCGGGAAAGTGCACAGAAAAGCAGTAAAAACTGCTTTTCTGTGCACCCTACGACTTAATATCATGGCGATATTAAGTCTGAGGTCCCGAAGGGTAAAAAAAGTAAAAAAAATAAAATAAATAAATATTTAAAATGGGCCGGCGGCTGTCGGGTCGAAAACCGGACGCCGGCAAAATTGAGCGTCGGCTGTCAAACCCGCTGACAACCTCCGCTCCAAAAGGAGGCGCTAGGGACACACTAGTGTCCCTAGCGCCTCCTTTTGCCTGTTTCTACCGCCGGGCCTCATTTAAATACTGAATCGCACGTGCTGGGAGAGCGGACGTTCGCTCTCCCGCGGACTTTACTGAATCGGCCCGTAAGTGCACAAATTTTCTCACAGTCTCTGCTGCTGCTGCTCAGCATTCACTGAACTGAAATGAGAAATGCTGTGGGATGAGTGGATTTTTTTTTTTTTTTTTTTAAATAACCCTTTTCACTCTTTAAAAAGGCTCCCTCATTCCCAACCCCACATGCCAGACAGTCTGCCTAGGTGACATAGTATCCTTCGCTGGCCAAGGGCTGGGAAAAAAAAAAAAACCCAATCCAGCTGCTCTTGTGCCAGCTGTGGGTACCTTACTTTGCTGCTGGAGTTCTAGCGAATACCTCCAGGATGCACTAAAGCTTCTGGTGATTTTAACTTGAGTCTCTCATGGCCACAATGACATTGGGCTCAGATGGGAAATGTGGAGTTGCTTAACAAATATTTCTGTTCAGTGTTCACTGGGGGAAGGCCAGGATTAGGACCATAGAAAACAAACACAAATAGGATTGGAAGTGAGGTAAATCTGAAACGATTTTCAGCAAACTTCATTCATGAGGAGCTAGATAAAATAAAAATACATAAAAGTGCTAGGTCAGATGTGATATGGCCAAGGGTTTTAAGGGATAGGAAGCTCCTGAAAGCTTATTACAGATGTATTAAGTTAATCTAAGAAAAAGGTGTTGCTGAGTGTGTCCCCTTTTAGATGGTTTCAGTGGGTTGCAGTTTTTGGGATGGAAATATAAAAACTCATCAAGGGACTTTCTTGAGTATGTTTTATTTGTTCACTTTGTACTACCTTTGTTTAGTGCAATTTGAGATATTTTGCATATTATGATTTTATATTCTGTGTGTCTCTAGACATAAAGTCCAGTATGAGAAATCAGAACAATCTTACTACACACAAAGATTCCTCTCTCACTTTTCAGTTATTTGTATTAAACCAATGGTTCTCAACTTTTTTCTATCAGGACATACCTTTGAGATGATGCTCACATGCATGACACACTGAACACATGACCATCATGGGACTTAATATAAGCGTATACTCTGCATCCACAGTAGTCTCCCGCTTCCTAACAATGGGTGCAGAGCAGAATTAAGACATTTCCCTGTGCAATTCACCATACATAAAAAGATATTCTAATTCTGGTGTCATCTTAACATCACAAACTCCCTCTACTACCAGGTGCATTGTAAAATAACACAAACCCCACTCTGTACATGTCTATCAAACCTGCCATACCTCAGCAGCATTAACTCCAAAAAATGAAACAGCAATAGCCCTACTCATGAAAAAGCAGTTCACCACCAGTACAATATAATAGAGAAAAAACAACAAATAAGACTGATACAAACCTCTCTCTAGGTAAAGTACCTCATCTCAGTCACAAGCACACAGAACACAGACAGACCTGACGTCACCAAATATAGAATAAAGACCACACATTACAAATGTGGAAACAAAACCTGGAATGGAAACCTTAAGATCACCTTCTACATGCAGCGCAAAACTGGAGACTACAAATAAAAATATATTTCCTCCTACACTAAGCAAAAGTTCAAAGAGAAGAAATGCAAATTCTCAAAACCGACATAGCATGGCCCTTGTACCCAGTCACGCCCTTCCATGTCCCCCTCATGTCTCACTTCTCCCAACTACTCAATCATCCCTTCAAATCCCTGTCCAGCATTCCCGACACCTTCACCCCACATATCCTCTTCCCTATGCTCCCTCTCTCCACTCCCTACCCAATATACCTCTGACCACCTTTTCTACCCCTTCCTGCTCAGCATCTCCCATTCCTCACTCCCCCCTCCATCTCTCCACTTCCATCTCTTCCCTGCACAGCAGCCCCCCAACCCCTTCCTCCTCTGCCTCTCCCTACCCAGCAACCCCAACCTCCTTTCTCCCACCCGACTCCCTATCTCCTAAAAGAACATAAGAAATTGCCATGCTGGGTCAGACCAAAGATCCATCAAGCCCAGCATCCTGTTTCCAACAGAGGCCAAACCAGGCCATAAGAACCTGGCAATTACCCAAACACTAAGAAGATCCCTTGCTACTGATGCAATTAATAGCAATGGCTATTCCCTAAGTAAACTTGATTAATAGCAGTTGATGGACTTCTCCTCCAAGAACTTATCCAAACCTTTTTTTAAACCCAGCTACACTAACTGCACTAACCACATCCTCTGGCAACAAATTCCAGAGCTTAATTGTGCATTGAGTGCATTGAGTGAAATTGAGTGCATTGAGTGAAAAAGAATTCTCCAATTAGGCTTTAATGTGCTACTTGCTAGCTTCATAGAATGCCCCCTAGTCCTCCTATTATTTGAAAGTGTAAATAACTGAGTAACATCTACTCGAACAAGGCCTTCCTGTCCAGCATACTCGAACTCCTATCTTCCCACACCTTCCTGCTCAGTTCATTTCCCCCTCCTACTGGCTCCCAGCCAGCAGAAAAGACTTGTCCAATCCAGTCTCTCCCTCCTTCTTTATCAACAGCAAATGAGGGCAAAAAGCACTGAGGAGAGGAAGCTGATGAGGCAGCAGATCTACAGAGCACGTACCTTTCTCTCTTATGCTCCTTTCACATCCAGGCCCAGCCTCACTGCCAGGCCAGGAAGATAAAGTTGGTGTCCTGCCGGTCCTATATGAACAGGAGTTGGTGATATCGTGCTCTGATCTGGGTGAAGGAAGAGGGAACAACCTCCCTCTGGCCAGGGAGAGGAGGAGAAGGAAGCAAGAGCAGCTTCCTGTCATACCCAATAAAAGAGAAGTCAGCCAACTTCTGCCCAGACTGATGAGGACATATCAGTCTTCTGCTGGCTCTGCAACACACCTCCCAGGACTTCGCGACACACTAGTGTGTTCCCACAAACCTATGAGAACCACTGTTCTAAACTATGCTGCTACCTAAGCTATGTATAGCGATTGAAAAGGACCATCATATTTATGGCTCAATACTCATGCTTACATTTTGAAATGTGTGCTTACCAGCAGTGCCACCAAAATGTATACTCATTGGTCCATAAATCTAATTTTTTTTTTAAAATATAGAAACAGAAATGATGGCAGAAAAGGACCAAATGGTCCATCCAGTCTGCCCAGCAAGCTTATGGTTGCAACCACTGGCCATACAAGTCACCTTTATAATTATCAAAGTCAGGGCCCTTGTTGGTTGCTGTTTGAATCCAATTCCCCATTACCTCTTGTCATTGAAGCAGAAAGCAATGTTGAAGTTGCATCAACAGCAGAAAGGCTTATCGGTTAAGGATAGGCATTGCCACACTAGCAAGTTACCCCCATGCATTCTTTTCTTCATTCACATCCTCTAGCCTTAAGGGATGCACAGTGTTTATCCCATGCCCCTTTGAAATCTTATTGCTTTTCTCTTCATCACTTCCTCTCGAAGGGCATTCCAGACATCCACCACCCTTTATGTGAAGAAATATTTCCTGACATTGGTTCTGAGTCATCCTCCCTGAAGTTTCATTTTGTATTATATGGACCTTAAAGTAACTGATTGGGTTAGAAAATGGTTACGTGGGAGGTGACAAAAGAGTAGTGGGTTAAGGAGTTCACTCCAAGGAAAAGGACATTACTAGATATGTGCCATAGGGATCAGTCCTTAAACTGGTTCTTTTCAATATTTTTATAAGTGGTATTGCAGAACAACTATCTGGAAAGGTTTGTCTTTTTTCAGATACCAAAATCTGCAACAAGGTAGATACTCAGGAAGAGATTTAGAGAAGCTTGAAGATTGATCGAGTCTAAAAGCTAAGATGTAATCCTAAAAATTACAGGCTATGCATTTGGGCTGCAAAAGCCCAAAGAAGCAGTACAGTATAAAATGTGAAATTCTTCTATACACAAAACAGCAGTATCTGGGACTGACTGTATCTCAAGGAGACCAAAACAGGTAGATAAAGCAAGGGCATGGCGAGCAGAAAAAAAGGAAGGTGATATTGTCCCCTAATAACACCTCATTTGGAATACTGTGTACAATTCTGGAGATTGCACCTTCAAAAGGACATAAACCAAATGGAGTCTTGTCCAGAGGGTGGTGGCTACTACAGCGGTCTGCAGACAGATTTAAAGAGCTAAACAAGCAAACTCTAGAAGAAAGGCAGGATAGAGGAGATATGATAGAAACATTTATGTACTGCCAAGGTATCAAGGCTCTTTCAAAAGAAAGGAGGTTCTGAGGGAGGAGAAGGAGGAGAGAGGCTTCTAAATTAAAAAGAAATACCTGCGGAGGTGAGGGCAGCCCGGCCCTGAGCTCCCTGTGGTGAGGCTACCCGGCCCCGACGACGCTGGAAACCCCGCCCCCATGTGACGTCATCGAGGCGGGACGACTGGGCACATAAAATCAGCCCTGCAGCAGTCAATTTTGGAGGAGAAGGAGGAGAGAGGCTTCTAAATTAAAAAGAAATACCTGTGGAGGTGAGGGCAGCCCGGCCCTGAGCTCCCTGTGGTGAGGCTACCCGGCCCCGACGACGCTGGAAACCCCGCCCCCGTGTGACGTCATCGAGGCGGGACGACTGGGCACATAAAATCAGCCCTGCAGCAGTCAATTTTGGAGGAGGAGAGAGGCTTCTAAATTAAAAAGAAATACCTGTGGAGGTGAGGGCAGCCCGGCCCTGAGCTCCCTGTGGTGAGGCTACCCGGCCCCGACGACGCTGGAAACCCCGCCCCCGTGTGACGTCATCGAGGCGGGACGACTGGGCACATAAAATCAGACCTGCAGCGACGCTTGTCGTCGCCGGCGCTTGTCCTAAGCCGCGCTTTTTAAGGGGCGCTCGGCTTAGTGCGGCTTTGTGTCGGTTTTGCGAGGAACTTTCAAGCGAATGGTTTGTCTTCCTAACTGTAAGTAATCCTCTCATTATTACTTCTCCTCTCTAAGGGGCCAAGAAGAGAGTGTTTTGAATGTGGGTTCCTATTAAGTCCTGAGTAAAATAATTATCAAAATGCCTCATTCTGCAAGGAAAAGGAGAGCCAGGGAGCGAGTTGAGCCTACAACTATCCCTGGTAATCAAATAAAAGGACCAATGGACTCACATGTGCAACGTACATTAAGATCGGATGGGGCGCAGATGGAAGGGCCTCTTGAATTTGTTTCTGAGGCCTCACCATCGGACCTTTCAACATCTTTATCCCCGATCCAAAGGGAACCACCAGTAAACCCGGCTATATTCAGAGCCCAGGGGCCTTGGAGGGTGGCCAAAACTGCGGAATGCGCAGAAATAGGGTCCCCAGTAGTAGGCCCAAGCTCCCTGGAATTGTCTGGAATGGAAAGTCCGGGGGATGTCCGGATAGGACAGAACACCTCACCGAACTTGGTACAAGGAGATAACCATCAAGATTTAATAAAGATGGACAACTCTGTCTATTTGTCTAAAATAAGTGTTCCACAGATAATCAAGCCCGAAGTGGTTACATTGGATGCAATAATGGAAGCTATAGTGAGCTTGCAGAATTCTATGATAGCTCAAGTAAATCCAGTGATAGACAAAGTAAACAATCTACAGGGAAAATTAATTAATATGGAATTAAGAAAAGATAAAGAAATTAAAGAACTAGAGAAAATAAAGGGAGATATTGATAGTACAAAAAAGGTACAAGATACAATGATAAAGGAAAATCAAATATTGCAAATAAAATTGGAGAATCTAGAAAATGTTAATAGAAAGAAAAACCTCCGATTTGTTAATTTCCCAATGCTCCCACACGTGACACCTAAAGAAATGTTTAAGAAATATTTAATTGAAGTCCTTAAAGTACCAGAGAACACTATTCCACCATTAGTGAAGAGTTATTACATTCCAATGTATAGAAAAGGAACACAGCAGGAAGAACAGGAGGGAACACAAGTTATGGATAAATTGGAAACTAGTTTGGATCTTTCCAAAATTTTGGAGACATCCGATAGTGAACTAGTACAGAGTGCCACTTTATTGATCACTTTTGTATTTGAAACCGATCGTGACTGGGTGTTTCGATTATTCTTTAAACATAGGACAGAACCATTTTTGACTTTAGCCATAAGAATCTACCCAGATTTCTCTAAAATAACACAGAAGAGGAGGAAACAATTTTTGTTATTTAGGGAAAAGGTTCTCCAAATAGGGGCAACCTTTCGCCTTAAATATCCTTGTAAATGCTGTATAGGATACAAGGGTAAATCCTTTGTTTTTTACACTCCCCCTCAATTATCAATTTTTCTAAGTGACAAAACACAAGTGGGAAATCTTGAATTGGAATCTCCATAGTATCTATCTATATGTTCAGTGAGCCCTACAATAAATATAGAGTACGTAGCAAGCACATTTACCTGAGATTAGTAAATATTTATTATGAGAAATTAGATTACATTGGTTCCTTATATTTGAGGACTAAAATTTGCATTATGGATATATTTGCCTTAGTACTGTTAATTTAAGTAACAATTATGAATTGTACCCTAATGCTTTTCTTAATCAAGAATGATCTAGTATTATTAAATGTTTAAAACTGAATAAATATTAAATTAAAAAAAAAAAAAAAGAAAGGAGGTTCTGAAACAAGGAGGCATGGGATGAAGAAGAAAGGAGATAAGACTCAGATAGACTTATATTAACACTAGACCTGAATCGTTTTACCAGTTTTTCAACCAACATTTAAGCTTTATTCATCACATAGCTATATTATTAAAATTATGTTACCGTTCCATGTTGGCACATGTGTAACTTGTAATCTATACCAATTAACCTTAAATATCCTTTGGTGCCTTTATGTAAACCGTTGTGATTGTGAAATAACTTAATGACGGTATAGAAAAGTTTTTAAATAAATAAATAGTAATCTAAGGAAATATTTTTCTACAGAGAGGGTGATGAATGCATGGCTCAGCATTCCCACGCTAATGGTGAAGACAAGGAGACTACATTAATTCACGAATGCATAGTACAAGCACAAGGGTTCTAACAAGGAGTGGTAGAGCTGAGTAACTGGTATGGAAGGGCAGACTAGATATCTTGTATTGTCTTTTTCTGCCATCATGTTTCTAATGTTTTGTGGACCTAATTTTCAAAAGCATTTACACACTTAAAATTGGGTTTATACATCTGTAAATTCAGTTTACCCACATTAAGTGACTTTTGAAAATTGTTGCAACATATGCTATTGAATTGTCCATAGCCCTTTACTTGCATCAAGAGCAGGCTTTCAAAAATTACTCCGATAGTATGCTACATTTACTTGCCTAACTCCTTTGAAAATTTACCTGTGTGGTTTTAACACTTCAGTGCTTCTATAGCTTGATATACCATAACAAATACAAAACAGGGCACACTTTTGGACCATTGCTTCGGTTTGCTTCTCTGAATTTCTAATTATCTTTAATTTTGCAATAACTTCATAAATATATAATGCAAACATATATTTTCCGGCGATAAGCAGGGCATTTAGCCATGCATAATGGGTGGCGTCGTCCTTGACGTCACGGAGGCGGAGCTTTCTCTCTAAGCTCGAAGAGCTTTGAAGTGTGCATATGTGAGACTTCCCACGCTCCTCGAGCCCTCCTCAGTTTTTGTTTTCCACGACACTGCCCGGACATGTAGCATCTCTCTCCTCTCCTCATCGCCTCACAGGAATTCAAAATTCAAGAAGATCGGAAGAAATTTTCGCAGCGACGATGCCGAAGAGCCCCGGCTTTAAATACTGCTCATGCGGCAAAATAATGTCGGTAACCGATGGCCATAACTATTGTTATTTGTGCCTCGGTCCCAACCACAATCAGGCAGAGTGCAGGGACTGTGGACGGATGTCCCCAAGAGCCAGGAGGCAACGGGCAGAAAAAATGGAAAGGTTGAGGCAATCCTATGCCCCCTCTCTATCAAGTGCCAAGTCCACAAAATCATCCCCGGGTCAGCCAAAACCCAGGTCGGAGACTCCACGACGCGCATGTTCTGCGTCAGAGGGTCGAACGCCTCACTCTGCTTCGACCAAACAACCTGCGTCGAGCGTCACATCCATTACGACGCATGAAAAACCTGCGTCGAGCCATTCCACGATGCATGCAAAGTCTTTGACTGCGAAGAAGCCGAAGCACACCGAAGCCAGAAAACCATCTACGATGCATCATGACGCACAAAAGAAATCTACGACGCATCAAGATACCAATCTTGACATTCCCATTCAAGCAGGTCACAAGCACACCAGGATTCCTCTCACGACTCCTGCACCACCTGGAGTACCAAGGAAATCCCTCTCCAAGACCAAGCACGTGACAGAACCAGCAGAATCTTTATCAAGCCCAGCTGGTCAGTTTTCTCCATCTTCAATAATTTCAGATGTTATCGTTGATGAACCACTAGGGGACTGGAACTCATCTCCGGATGTCCCTTCCCATCTTCCACATCCGAAAAAGAGACCTTCATCACCATTATCGAAAACACCAATCAAACGTCTAAAGAAATCATCCAAGCAGCCTGCCCATCATTCACGGCAGTCGGCTGAGGAAACGATGTCTCACATAACCTCTCTAACTCAAAGTTTCTTTCAGGGGTTACCTCCGGATCCTGCTATTCTTTCACGGCACCCTCAGGTTCCTGCATCACCTGCTCCTACTTCGCCACAGAACTTGCCGTCTCCGACGCACACTGATTCTCCGGTATCTTCTACTCACACCATTTCTCCAGTTTGCTCGCCTCCAACATCTCCTGGCAGCTCAACGGGTATCCCCTCAGACCCTCCTCAAGAACTACCTCAGTCAACATCACCCCCCTGAGGATCTGACCTACGCTAAATTCTTGGAAAAGATGGGTCTGGCTCTTAATATCGAAACACAAACTCCCAGACCCCAGATCAGAAGTCATGGGAATTCTGCAGATATTTGATGTTCCATCTGAACCTACTGCTCTGCCCCCCCATATCAGATCTTGGAGAGGTTGATGGATAAAGCGTGGGATACACCGCTTCTACTTCCTGCAGTATCTAAAAAGTTAGACTTAAAATATAGGATGCAAAAAACATCATATTACTCGACTGTTCAACTCCCTCACAATTCCATAGTTGTCGAGTCAGCACTGAAGAAAGCCAAGAAAAACAGGCTTTATTCTAACACCCCACCAGGAAAAGATAATAAGATGTTGGATGATTTTGCAAAGAAAATATCTCTCAACTCGATGCTTAATTCACGCATCAATCATCGCCAATTTTACATCATCCAATATCTCTTCAATTGCACGCAAAAACTGCAGCCATTACTTCACGCCTCACAGGGTAACACTTCTTTACCGCAACCTTTCTTAGATCTGCAAGAAGGTCTAAGACATCTCTTGCGTACTTCATATGAGGCTTTTGATACTTCTGCACGTTCATCTGCAACTGCAGTTTCAGCTAGACGCCTTGCCTGGCTACGAGCAAGTAGTATTAGAGATGATGTCCACGACCGTCTGGCTAATCTGCCTTGAAGATCAGACAACCTGTTTGGTCAAAAACTTCAAGAGACTGTTTCCTTAATTAAGGAACAAAATATAGCAGTACAGTCCTTAACGACTCCTCTAGAAACGCCATCTTCAACCAAGCGCTTCATTCCCCAATACAAGAAAGGTTACTATTACCGCAGGCCTTATCGATACTATCAGCCTTATCAACCATCCTACAGATCACAACCTTTCCAGCAACAGCGACCTCAGTCTCAGATACAAGGACAGAGACAACGTCAAAGAGCTCAGACACAACAAAGGCCTCAGTCTAATCAGCAACAACCAAAACAATCTTTTTAGGCTCATCTGCCACAACAACAATCTCTCTGGGAGGAAGACTATCTCAGTTCCATTCCCAATGGTCCCACATAACCACAGACCAGTGGGTCTTGACCATTATAGCACAGGGATATAGTCTACATTTCAATTCAAATCCACCACTCCCTCACCCCATTCGTCCCAAGACTCCTTCGGTTCAGGTTCCATTTCTCCGACAGGAGATTTCACTCCTCCTCCAACAGAAGGCTATCCGGTTGGTGCCTTCCCATCAAGTAGGGCAAGGGTTTTACTCCCAATATTTCCTCATTCCCAAGAAGTCAGGAGGTCTACGCCCTATTTTAGATCTTCGAGAGCTCAACAAATATCTTGCAAAAGAAAAATTCAAAATAACCTCTCTCAAAACAGTTCTCCCTTTCTTCAACCGAACGATTGGATGTGCTCGCTCGATCTCAAGGATGTTTATACGCACATTCCAATTCACAACCTTTCTTGGCAATACCTCTGTTTTCAGGTTGCAGACCAACACTACCAATACAAGGTACTTCCCTTTGGTCTTTCCTCAGCTCTGAGAGTCTTCACAAAATGCCTTGCTGTTGTTGTGGCACACTTACGCAAACAGGGCATCAACATTTTTCCTTACCTAGACGACTGGTTGATAGTGTCCCACGACCCCCAGTTACTACGAACTCACATAGAACTCACACTACACTGCCTTCAAGACCTGGGCTGGATCGTAAACTACGAAAAATCACAGCTTCATCCCACCCAGAACATTCAGTTCATAGGAGCAATTATCCGCACCCCCCTTTCCAGAGCTTTTCTACCTCCAGAAAGAAGCCACACCTTATGTTCACTAGCCCACACTCTTCTACGTCGCAAGACTGTGCCAGCTCGACTTGTTATGGTACTGTTAGGTCATATGGTGGCAGCAATAAATGTCGTCCAACACACTCGACTCCATATCAGACGACTCCAATGGGGCTTAAAATTCCAATGGAACCAACTCATACAACCATTGTCTCACAAAGTACAGATTACCAACTCCATGAAGACATATCCGATGGTGGCTTCAGCCATCCATATTGAAGGACGGACGCCCCTTTCAGCAAACTCCGCATCAACTAATTCTCACAACGGATGCTTCCACAAGGGGATGGGGAGCACATCTCCTCCACTTACAAACTCAAGGCCTCTGGTCCAAGGACGAACAAAATCTGCAGATAAATCTATTAAACTCAGAGCAATAAAGAACGCCCTTCGGGCGTTCCACACATGGATTCGGGGGAAATCTCTGATGATTCACACAGACAATCAAGTAGCGATGTTTTACATAAACAAACAAGGAGGATCTGGTTCATGGATTCTTTGCAGGGAAGCAGTTCAAATATGGGACTGGGCAGAACGCAACGGTATCTTCCTTCAAGCATCCTACCTACCAGGCCTAGCAAATACAAAGCAGACAAACTCAGCAGAGTTTTTCACCCTCATGAGTGGTCACTCAATCAATCCGAAGCAAACAAGATCTTTGCGTTCTGGGGAACTCCAGACATAGACCTCTTTGCAACAGAACACAATCGCAAGGTAGAGAACTTTTGCTCTCTTCTTCCCAGCAAATACAGACTATCCCAGGATGCATTCCTGATTCCTTGGAACAAAGGTCTTTTGTATGCTTTTCCCCCAATTCTGCTGATCTCTCGAACAATTCAGACGTGCATAGCGGACACACCGGATTTGATTCTCATAGCACCTACATGGCCAAGACAACCATGGTATGCTTATTTTATTTATTTATTTATTTTATTTATTTTATTTGTGTTTTTCTATACCGGCATTCACGGGAGTACGTATCATGTCGGTTTACATAAAACAAGGGATGATCAATACATTATAACTACATAACTAAAACATAAGAGTATACATTACAGGAGTATAAACAAGTGCACGGAAGAGAAAGTTACAATAAAACAGGGGTTATTCTAACTGGGAATAGAGTTAAAGGAAAGATAAACAAGTTTAACAAGAAGTAAAACATTGTAGTGATTGGTTTGTAGTGTCTGATTCAGTTAGAAGAGAATGTTCAATTAAATAATTGTTCTTTTAAATAAATATTTTATTTGATAGAAAATGTTCAGTATTGCTGTATTTGATTTTGCTGCAATTGATGGAAGTGAATCCTTAAGGGTCTGGAAATGCTTTCATGAACAGCCATGTTTTCAGTCTCTTTCTGAAGGTTAGGAGACATGGTTCCTGTCTTAATTCTAAGGGGATTCTAAGGGATATCTTAATTCTAAGGGATATCTTCTCAGTCTCTCGCTTCACCCTCCAATTCTACTACCAGAGAAAACCACACTCCTTTCGCAAGACCATGGAGCCTTGATCCATCTGATTCAATCCTCCCTCCACTTGACAGCGTGGAGGTTGAACGGCACATACTGAATTCTTTCAGTCTTTCATCCGACATTACAGATGTTCTCATTGCAGCACGAAAACCTTCCACTAGATGTAATTACGCCTTCAAATGGAAACGTTACTCGACATGGTGCACTCACCAAAAACTGAACCCTTTTTCCTGTCCACTGGAAACATTAACAACTTACTTGCACTCTTTATCCCTTTCCGGTCTCACAGTAGCATCTATTAGAGTTCACCTCAGTGCTATTGCCGCTTATCACTTCTCAGAAAGAGATCGCTCCATTTCTTCTCATCCTCTGATTTCAAAATTTATGAAGGGATTACTACGTTTACACCCTCCTCTTAAGAAACCAACAATTCCATGGGATGTTAACTTGGTTCTCGATGCATTAATGCACCCGCCCTTCGAACCCATGTCATCTTCTTCCCTAAAATTTCTAACATGGAAGGTACTTTTCCTCATAGCTATAACTTCTGCGAGAAGAATAAGTGAACTTCAAGCACTTGTAATCAATTTCCCATATCTTCAATTTCATCACGATAAGGTGGTTTTAAGAACTCATCCTTTTCTACCAAAGGTGGTATCTTCTTTTCACTTGAATGAAACAATATCCCTACCAGTCTTCTATCCAGAACCGCACACAGACGAACACCAAAGACTGCTGCATACCCTAGACTGTAAATGAGCATTGCTTCACTACAAGACTACCACCGAGAACATCAGGCATTCATTTCAGTTATTTGTTTCCTTCAATCCCAACAATCCAGGTCACCCAGTTTCAAAACGAACGCTTTCTAACTGGCTAACGGCTTGTATCCAATACTGTTATTCATCAAAGAACACTCCTCTCGTCGGTACAATGAAGGCCCATCAATTACAGGCCACGGCAACCTCCATTGCCCATATACAGGGAATGCCGATTCAGGACATCTGTAAAGCGGCGACCTGGTCTTCTATTCACACCTTTATTTCTCACTACTGTCTTGACCAACAGTCAAGTGAAGATTCCTTTCTCGGTTCCACAATTTTACGAACTTTTTCTGGCTCATTATAGCTGTCCACGTATTCTTCCGGTTGCAAAAAAAAAAAAAAAAAAAAAAATTTTTTTGATTAACGGAGAAACTTTGTTCTAAACTGTTATGTAATAAACAGTTTTTACGATTACTACTCTTACTGATGTTTCGCAACCTTTATGCTTGGGACTCCCATTATGCATGGTTAAATGCCCTGCTTATCGCCGGAAAAAAGCAAGTTTGCTTACCGTAAACGGTGTTTTCCGTAGATAGCAGGGAATTTAGCCATGCATTCCCTCCCACCTCCCTGGACAGCTATACCTCTTACCATTCCTATACCGGCATTAGCTTGGAAAACCAACTGAGGAGGGCTCGAGGAAAGCGGGAAGTCGCACACATGCGCACTTCAAAGCTCTTCAAGCTTAGAGAGAAAGCTCCGCCTCCATGACGTCGAGGACGACGCCACCCATTATGCATGGCTAAATTCCCTGCTATCTACGGAAAACACCGTTTACGGTAAGCAAACTTGCTTTTACATTGGTATCGCTGTAATGAGTTGATAAGCACACGATACTTCTAATGGTCTGCTGTGGTATTTTAGGACATGGTGTTCTTGAAAACTATAACACCAACTACAAGTTCATCTTCAGCACAGCAGAGACTCTGGCTGAGCAGGTCATAGTCTGCAAGTACAGTGGACCCTCGAGTTACAACCAGCTTGACTTACAAATAACTTGGGTTAGAACCAAAATTTTAGTTTTGAGTTACAACCAAAGTCTTGAGTTACAACCTGAATGCTGGCCAAGGCTATGTGTATCCGCTCGTGCATGTGGTTGCTTCTAATTGGGCGTTTTTTTCCTGTCAATCGCAGTTTTTTGGGCTTGATGGGTGGGTGGGTGGGACTTCTGCTCTGCTGTTGCAGTGATTGGCTGCTGCTGCTGCCGATGAGGCCTGGCCATCTCAGGTGTACCCAGAGCTGCAAATGTTCACAGGAGCACAAAGGCAGACCCGGCACAGCATTGCAGCCAGCAACAGCATCATCACTGGTGACCAAGGAAGCTTCTGTGCAGCAGCAAAAAGGGAGTGTAGCACTCAGCTGGCTACAGCAAGGTATCAGGACGGGAGGAATGAGTATGCTGGGAGGGGGAAATGAGTGTTTGGGGGCCAAAGATGTGCTCTGAGGGGGTGGGGAGGGGGAAATCCTCCCCCTCTTCCCTTCCTGCAAGCCAAAGATGTCAACTTGAATGGTGAGTACAGTTTGAAATTGTTGTTTCTGGTAGGCTAGGCACATTTTATAACTTTTTGGTAAGTACACTAGGAAAATTATAGGTGTTTCTGGTAATTACGCACATTATACAACTTTTTTATTATGAAAATGTTAGGTAAGGGGTGCTTTGGGAGGTTCGGAACGCATTATGGATATTTCCATTATTTCTTATGGAAAAATAGTCTTGACTTACAACTAACAAATTGAGTTTGTAAGTTAAGGGTCCCACTGTACCTCCATTCCTTCAGCTCTATCATGTTTGCTTATCTCCTATGCAATCTCCACATTTTCATGCAATCCAGGGGCCAGTAAATGTCATATCTGGACACCATCCCCAGTGGTGTGAAAACTGCAGGCATGAACTGAAAAATGGGATGGCGACCAAACATGAATGATGCAACTGCAAGAAACACCAAGCACACTCTCCTCCTCGCAACACAAAAGACAACTTGTTTGCATGGTGAGTTTCTTGAGAAGTGATGTGAGGGTTCAGAATGCTTTTCCCAAAGCAGGCACTGTGCCAAAACCGGAACCGTACAGGCTGGAACTTTTACCCTATGTGATTGAACGGAGCATATCATGATGAATTTTGATTTTCTCCCTTGATATTTTGACACTAAATTATATACAGAACCCCATTTCCTCACCACTACTCCATCCATGCTAGAAATTTTGCATCTTTCAAGGATTTCTCTGTTGGTGACTGTCTTGCCACTTTATACTGCAGCTGGATCTCAGGGAGCTTTGACAGCATTGCTCCAGTTGCCTGGGATGTCTGTAAAATATAGTTCAGGATTCAAATCCATACAGCACTGTGGACAGTACTACTGTCTGGTTAGAAACTTGTATTTTGTGAACCGCTTTGATGGTACCAATGGAATTGTGGTATATTTCAAGAAAATAAACATAATACAGCCTGATTTTAGTGGACAGTCTCACTTTTCCCTCATCCCACAAAAATCTGCCTAATCAAGAGTTTGCCTTCGCAATAAGTTGTATAATCTCATTGTCCATACTGACAGAGTCAGAAAGCTTCCAAAATAACAAAATTTGCCAATTACACTGAGTTCCCTTGATAAAAACTGTAGGTTTACCATAGGCAGTCGATAAAGCTGGCTGGTACACGACCTCTCTTTTTCTCAGGCCAAGGGGTGAGGCCAAAGCATCTATTTACCCAGGCTAAACTAGTCTGTGAATCTGAATGTTCTCCAGTGAATGGGCTACTAATGCAAGACATCCACAAACAAGTCCCTGACCACCGATTCCTCCACCTTAGGTTAAGCTTGTAGACATCTCAGAATGAACCACCATCCACCTGTGTATGTCTGGATGTAAATGATCACATACACGCCCCAGAAGGTATCCAGGAGTATGGTGGAGAACAAAGTGTTAGCACCATTACACAGCTTATTTTGTGCCATTTAAGACTGGCACGGTATCAGAGGATTCACATTCCTGAACCTAGGCCTGCCTCCCTTCATGGAAAATTTGATAATGGAAACAAACTCCTCTGAGCAGCTAAGTTTCAGGAGGATTTTCCAAAGGCCACTGCAGTTAATTTAGGAATCTTCATTTTCAGTTCAGACCAATTTTCTCCCACAAATTCCCAGATTTTTTCTAAACATGACAACATGTTTAAAGATTAGGCTGATTAGAGAGCAGCTCCAGAGATCCAGGTGCCTCAAGGTTTCCAGCAACTGCTGGAAGCCCAGTATAGGCCAAAGCACATGCACCACTTCAAGTCCTACCTCCCACTAGCAAAAGCACTCACCAACCGGTGCTGATAATATAGTATTTCAAATCCCAGCTCCCCCAAGCAGCCATCACCATCACCCACTCCCCATCCTTCCCTCCTCCCCCCACCCTCTCTCCCGGAAATTCTCCCTCTTGTTAATTATTCTCTATGTATTTTTTAATTTACCTAGTTTACGGGTAAACCTTGTTGCCTATTATATCAGTTAACATGTTGTATTGTGAAGCGCCTTGCTGAATTATTGTTATCTGTAAACCGAGGTGATGTGACACACGTGCCGCGGTATATAAAAATCTTTAAATAAATAAATTAAATAAATAAGATGCCTGCTGCTATCAATGCCTTATTTGAAGTGGGCTATGCCCACCAGAAGCACTTCCTGGCAGAATCCCTGACCCGTACTAAAGCAGAAGTGCAGTGCTGCAGAGCATGGGAACCTCAGTAAACATGCTGTTGAAAGAGAGAGATGAAGCCCGGAGCCACAACTAGTAAGGATGGATGCTGTTGGCGGGGTGGGAGGGGGGAGATTCCCAGGGGGGAGAGAGAGAGAGATAGGGACATGCTACGCAGGGGATGGGGGGGTAGATATAGGGATGTGGGAGAATCTGTTTAATATTGCTTTGTCTTGGCTTCTGTCCAAAGTAAACTCAGATGTTTACCCAGAAAAATGAGATATTTCCACTGATTTTCTCCTGTTTTTATTTTTGTTATAATAAACCCTGATAAATTCTTGGAAAAACTAAAAAAAAACAAAAGAAGGTCCCTACTGTACTGAAAGCCTTCATAGGTCTATAGACCATATATACGGTTTGATAGTGCTCAAGGCACTTTTCCTAAATCTGCCTGGCCACGAACACTTGGGTCAGCAGCACCTTGGCGAGGTCTGCACCCAGACAGATTCCGGGCAGAAGCCGTGCACAAGCTGCTGCTGCTTTCTACTCCCGAGTTACTCTTGCCAGCATCTTCCTGGCAGTGGAATGCAGAGAAAGCCTGTGGCGGTTATCACAGCTGGTTATGTCACCTTTTTGTACAAGCACATGATTAACAAACATGCCTTTGAATTCCTGAGGCACAGGCTCAACATATTACATAAAATCATCAGCAGATGTGCCTAACCCATAACATACAATTTCTGCTACCTGTGACCGTTCATGAGCCATCATAACTGAACTGCTGAATTTTCAAAAAGTCCCGAAAACCGTTTAAATTGGTTTTATGTAACTATTACTCAGCATACAATGAACAAAACTATTTAAATATTACAGGTCAAGTTCCTAAAGGGGGGGGGGGGGAGGATGTCTCCGCTAAGCCCTGGGTAATCATTTTACTAACAGAGAGAACATTCCAGTAGCACAGAACATGTTGCATTAGTGACATGCGCCTCACCAGGAATACGGAGCGGACACGTTCTGTTCACCAATGCAACCCTGAGGAAGTGCCAAGCCCTGTTCTGCCAGCAATCCGTGGCAGTCACGGTCGCTAACTTGCACTTGAGTAAAAATGTGTCGGGGCCAGCACACCTCATACACTGGGACCTTCATTTTCAGTTTTTATTTTATTTTTCCTGGGACTTTCAATGGTGGAACAAAAAAAAAAAAAAAACCAAACAGTAGAAAAATGACTTTTCCACGGATTTCTCTCCTGTGTTATAACAAAGTTGTTTTTCTAATGAAATATTTTGTTATAACGCAAGGATCACAAGGCAGATATTTAAGAAAAAAGGACTGCAAAACAGAGCAGCAAGACAGGGTGGATTTGTCGAAGTAGGCCAGCAGTCAAGGATTCCATCAAAACAGCTGAATTTAAATTTTTTAATTTATATTCCATCTGTCATGACTGGTCAGTCTCTTCCCAAGCAGATTACATTTAGGTACTGTAGGTATTTCCCAATCCCCAGAGGGCTCATAATCTAAGGGCCTCATTTAGTAAGCATTTTTCCCCATAGACATTGCATGGGAGAAAAGAACAAGGACGTCAGGTGCTCAAGGTCACAGAGCGTCGGCAGAATTGAATCCCGGCTTCCCTGATTCACAGTCTGATGCTCTAACCACTAGGCTACTCCAGGGTGTGCCTTCAGAGCGGATCGCGGGAAAATGGCTGCGCTCTGTGTTGCGTGCCCGCTCTCCCAATGCACGCCCAGCTACCTTTCCTGGGTGCGCGATCTTATATTTAAATGGGGGGGGGGGGGGGGGGGTCGCACTAAAAGGAGGCGCTAAGGACGATTACACGCCCCTGGCACCTCCTTGGCCCAGGAGAGGTGACTGTCACCAGGTTCAGGAAACAGTCACTCAATTTTACGAGCGTCGGTTTTTACGAACCCACTGATAGCGATCAGTTAGGAAAACGGACGCTGGTAAAATTGAGCGTCCATTCTCCTAACCCCAGACTGGCCGGCACTTTTTATTTTTTTTTTACATTTGTGGTTCCTCCGGATTGGCCACACATTTTTCTTACAGAATGCCAGGTGACTAACAGCCTCATCAACATGCATTTGCATGTGATGAGCGCTGTTAGTTTTCAGGGAGTTTGGCTGCGTGTTTTTTGAGGCGCTAAACCCCTTTCAGTATAAGGGGGTAATAGACACCCCTCGAAAACACACGGCCAAACCCATGTTAAACAGTACACGCGGCCGAGCACACTTTACAAAATCGGCCCGTTAATTGGCTGTGGAGTGTTTCGGGACAGATTTGGGAAGCCCCAATGTAAACAGCAAGTCCCTTTAACAAGGAAGGCGAGCTGGATGGTCCTCTGTATTTATTTTATTTAAGGATTTTTATATACCGCGGTTCGTTAGCAAACATCACCTCTGTTTACAGAGAACATTAAATTAGCAACAGGCTTTACAATAGCAAGATTAGTCTCCTAAGCACAGTAAAGAAAAGATAAAGGGTCCCAGCCAGAAGATTAACACATACTGGGCAAGAGAAATACATCCAAGCACACAAGATTGCAGAAGAAAATGTGAATGCATAGGAGTTAGAAGCTTTTTCCAGCATTCAAGCATTCTAACAGATACAGACTTGCATTTGTTTCCTTAGAAGACCTATGCAACCCAGGCCTGCAGTGATGAAAACTAGACTGACTAGCCCCATTCTCTAGCTCAGCTCTCACCCCTGACAACTCAAAGAAAACAACGTGAAAAATAATATTTTGGAGAAACAGGTCTCTCCTTATGTTAATCATGTGGGCCTGCCACCAGGCAAAGTGTCCCCCATTCACAATGTGGGAGACAAAAAAAACCCAAGAGGGTGGGGGGGACCCACAGACCGAGGATTAAGCAAACAAAAGAGGGGGCAGACCCTAGGAAGCAATTAACTGTCTCAAGGTATCATTCCTTAGTTAAAAGGAAAAAAAACATTTCCATGTTTTTTAGACTGGCCTAACAGGCCAAACCTGTATTTTAACTGCACTGCCAGAAACATATTTCAAACCATGGCAGGGTGTGTCTGCTCACAACACACTGCTATCATACCAGTGAGAAAAAAAAAACACAAAAAAAAAAAAACTAAGTACACAAGACTCCAACCCAAGCCCTGACTGGCTCCAAGATTCACAGCTCATCCCCAGCTGGAGACACTTGGGTCCCACAGTGATTTTAGGGCCTGTGTGTAAGTTCCTTGTAACGGTGCACAGAAACTTGACTTTCTCGTTAACAACAAAAATGATTAACATGGCTGAAAAAAATATTTTAAAATGTATACACTGGCCAAAACATTTAGGAGCCAGGGAAAAAATTATTTTGCCCTAATAGTTTACATTTTTTAGCTGTTACTTTTTTTGTTTTATGCTTTTTTTTTTTTATACTTTTGCTCATTTTTTTGTTTTCTTTTCTCTCCCCCACCCCCTCCAGTCTCTTTTCTTCCCATGACCACCTCTTCTGGATGCAGCTCAGCTGCAGGATTGTTCCTCTTCCCCCACCCCCCTTCAGCAACTTCTCCTGCATGTGGCCCAGTGCCAGGTGGCTGTCCTAGGCCATGACAAAGACTGATCCCTCCATAGGGCCCAGCAACAGGGATTCGTGGCAGCTCCACCAAGTCCAAGCACTTTCTCGCTGCCTGGGCTTTAGCAGCAGCTCTTACTGAGCATTGTATAGTGCTAGGCACCACATTTTAAACATCTGGGCAACTTGGCAGCTGGGATTTTTCTAACCCTGATTATGTATATTTCCTGAAATATATAGACATATTTTAAATAGATATATATTTTTTTATTCATGCACATGTACATATGTATACAGGTGGAAACATGGAAAACTTGAGCATGGACACATTTTGGAAAGGCTAAAAAAATCTTTGTATTTTATTTAAATCTTTTTTTCCCCCTCTTGTCTTGATTTGTGTGATTATTTTACTTGAGGATAATTTTGCTTCTTTTCTATAAAAAACTGCTAGCTTTTCTCCCCACCTCTCCCCTTTCTATCCCTTACAACCTCTCCTAGTCTGTGGCCAAGCCTTCAGCAGCTCTTCTCTAAATCCCAACCTCAGCTATTAGTGTCTCAACTGCAGACAGTGGCTCCTCCCCCCCGTGGCTGGCGCGCTCTCTCACTACCCTCAGCGACTCCTCTCCCAGATGTAGGCAACCAGGTGACAAATCTTAGGAACTTGAGCGACTGGGACTTTTCCCATCCCTCTACATATATATTGTATATATAAAGAGTACTCCGGGGGAAATTCTGCACACAAATTTAAAATTCTGCAAACTTTATAGTGGTCAAAATAAATCAATATACATGACAGTCTTTAATTAATTTAAAATGTAATACAGAAAAAAAATTACTTAAAAATGCAAAGTTTTAAATATTTTGAGAAGAGTTTCCCTAGAGGTTTACTGTAAGTGTCTCTTCCACCCTCTATCCCTATTCCCCTGGCCAGTCTCCTTTCACTTTGCCCACTCAGGCCCCAGCTCCACCACCTGCCACTCTCTCTCCCCTCCCCCCTTTAGGCTTGATCCCTTCCACTCTATCTCCAACTCCCAGGGTTTGATCCCTCTCTCAGTACTGTCCCCTCACACAGGCTCCCTCTGTCTCTCTCTCTCTCTCACACACACACCCCCTCACAAACGCTACCTATGTCTCACACACATCCCTTCGCACAGGCTCTCTCTCTCTCACTCACACATCCCTTCGCACAGGCTCTCTCTCACACACACACACACATCCCTTCGCACAGGCTCTCTCTCACACACATCCCTTCGCACAGGCTCTCTCTCACACACACATTCCTTTTGAGATATCCCTGCAAGTATATTGTTAAGTTTAATACTGAATGTTTTGTTTTTTGTTCCGAACAGTTAAAAACATTTGTTGATTCTAAGAAATTTTTGTTTCCCTCAGGTCTTTCCAATATAGTGTCCTGTCAGATAACATAATGATGCAGGATTGAATTCATGTGATATGCATGCTATATAAAGATGTTTCTTCTGCTATATTCTTGTTTTTTAACCCTCCCCCAAATTAATTTGTGGGCTAATGGATATGGAATAGTTACTATTGCTATTTTGTTTCTTTTACTTTTTTTTTCTCATGTTTCTATAACAAAGTGGATATTTTGTCAAACTGCAAATTTAATAAATAGTAAGTTTAAAAAAATGGGATCATTCATGCTTGTGTATAGTTACATTTTTGTCATGTATCTTTACTATCATCTCCCCAATGTTACAAATTTTTTTTTAAGATTCTTTAAATACGGATAAAATATTCACAGAGGAATTAAAATATGTATTCATTCTGAAATAGCAATCCTGTGCTTTCAAACTGTTTCTTGACGTAGCTTCGTCTCACTACTTGAAGCACTTGCCTCTGGGGAAAGCAATCCGTTCACAGTGGCCTCATTAGTCCTTCAAAGAGATGCTCTCTCACACTATGGATGAAGAATTTAGTTGCGAAGCAATACGAAAGCATAGAATTGCTATTTCACAACACCACAGATACGTATTTCTCTGAAACCTAATACTTTTAATTCCTATGAAATATTTCACCCACAATTAACAAATCTTTAAAGTTAGTAAAATTGGTCAGAAACACTTATGGAGACTATGATATTCGAGACACTCGCATAGCAAAAACACATTCGTTCCACAAATATGAATGCCACTTTTAACATTTCTATATATATTTTATACCTCTGAACTACTTACCCTAAAATATTTCAGCCCATCCACACTCTCTCAAACACTGCCTTTGACCTTGTAAATGCATTTGGATCCTTTTATAGTATATTCTTACTGAATGTCTGCCAGAAAGCTATTCCAGAGACCTAAGGCAAAACATCCAGATACATATGTGCACACAGGTTATATCATTCTACCATTTAATAAATCTATGACTAGCCCATGACAGTTGTATAAGAAGCTCAAAAAATGACTGACTACTTGGCACTTAAGATGCAACACTAAAAAATGCAGAATTATGAATTTGGAGTGCAGAAAGTTAACTGTTTCAAATATACATACAGCCTGCAGCTGCCAGATGTAGAACGCTCCCCTTTTCTGACTCGGCCACATGCTCCCTGGCCTGACCCAGTGTCAGTCAATTATGTTCTTATGATCACTGCACTACAGCCTCTCTCTATAGCAGTGATTCTCAATATTTTTTTGGGTCATAGCATATTTGGCACAGGACTCACTTCATCATGGCACACCTTCACCATCATCTCTTTCCTCTCCGCCCACTGTTGGCAACATCTCATTCTCTCTCCCCCCTGGTGTTACCATTATCCCTTTCCTTTCACCCCACCCCTAGCACTATCACCTTCTCTTCCCATCCTTCTTCCTTCCATCTACCTGGCATAGTCACCTTCTTTTACTTCCCTTTCCTCCCCATCATCGCCTTCTTCCTTTCCCTCTCCCTCCACACCCCCTGGTATAATCACCTTCTTTTACTTTTCTCTGGGTTCATCATCCTCCCTCTCCCTCCACCTTTCTGGCATCATTACCTTTCCTCTCCCTATCCCTCCACCCTTCTGGCATCACCACCACCTTCTCTTTCCTCTCTCTTGATATCATCACCTAATTTCCTTCCTGCTGTCCAAACTCTCTCCCTTCACACACTGGCATCACCACCTTCTCCCTCCATCCCTCTGGCACCATCACCTTAATCTTCCCTCTATCCTGCCATCATTACCACCCTCCCTTCCCTCTCCATCCTTCTGGCATTATCACCACCTTTTCCCTCCATCCCCCTGGCATCATCACTTTCTCTTCCCTGCCATCTCTTTCTACCCAAGATGGCATCAGCACCATCTTCTCTTCCCTCTCCCCTGGCATCACCACCTTCTTCCCTTCTTTTTTTCTCTCCCCCCTCCACCCCTGGCATCATCAACACCTTCCCTTTCTTGCCAGCCTTCTGGCATCATCACCTTCTCTCTCCTGGCATTACCACCTCCCCTCCCCTGGCATCACCTTCACCCTCCACTCCCTGGCATCACTTTCTCTTCCCTGCCATCTTTCCACCCTTCTGGCATCAGCAGCACCGTCTCTTCCTCTCCTCTCCCTCCATTCCATGGTATCACCACTTTCTCTTTCTTCCCCTCTCCCTCCACCCCTCTGGCGCCATCATCACATTAATCTTCTCTCTCCCTGGCATCATTACCTTCTTTGCTTCCCTCTGCCCCCCCTGGTATATCATCATCACCTTACTTGTCCCTTTACCCAGCCCCCTCTAACCCCTGTCAACATCACCTTCCCTCTTTCCCACCATCTGGCATCATCACCTTCTCTTCCCTCTCCCCCTGACACACTGTGGCACATTCATATTCCCTGCTCCTGCACATTCAGCTGTTGCTTCTTCCTGAGTCTTTCCTCCCCAGAGTTGGCAGAAGTCTGAGCAGCACTTGCCTGCTGCTCTCGCCTCTGCAATAACAGCACGAGGCCAGCATGTTCGGCAAGAGAGCACTAACAAAGAGGGAAGCAGCAGAAGCAGATAGGTGCTGCTCCCTGACACCACCACCCCCTGCTGGCAGGAGGACATTCTGCAGGCGGGACAGAAAAACAACAAAGACCGTGGGCAGCTCCACCTTTCATACCCGGCTCTTCTCGCAGCACCCTGGTTGTGAAACACAGCTCTACAGCACATCTGTTGGATATATCAGGGGTTCCTTTATCAAACTCCAAATTTTGGGGGGCCCCAGTCCATCCAGCACTCTCTCCTGCCCCCCCCCTCCCCCAGCCTATCCCCATCTCTCTCCTCTCACCCCACCAACCTCTCCCTCCCACACACCTCTCCCCACCAGACTCTTTACACTCCCCAGCTTTTTCCCCACAATGTCGCTCCCTTTAAGCTGTCACTCCCTTTAATCAGTCCTCCTCTCTTCCAAGACCGTCCCCATCCAGCCTGACCCACCAGTTTCTATTCTCCCAGCATGACCCCAACAGTCACTTTCTTTCCACAGCCTTTCCTCACAAGTCTTCCCCCACCCCCCAAGGCTGTACCTGCTAGCCCCTCTCTCTCTTATAGAGCTTGTTCTGGGTCCCTTTCTGTCCCAAGCAATCTCTCTCTCCCCCCCCCCTCTAACCAACCAGTCCCTTTTCTCTCCCCTTAGCTTGCCCCTACCAGTCTCTCTCCCAGCCTAAACCATGTCTCTCTCTCTCTCCCTCTCTCTCCACCACCCCCAGCCTAACCCACCAGTTTGTCTCCCTTTTGCCTTCTCTGTCCCTTTCACCTCTTCCTCTTGATCGTCTCTCCTCCCTTTGTCCTGTCAGGGGCAGGAGAGCAGCAGCAGCAGCAGATGCACAGGAACCAGGAGGAACTGGGCAGGAGATGGAGAGCAACAACTTTGGGGAGGGAAAGAGAAGGCAAGAAGCATTAGAGAGGGGATGGCAAGACATCACCACAGGCAGCACTGAAAAGGAGAGGAAAACAGGAGGCAACATCAGTTAAGAGAGAGAGGACAAAGCATGTGTCGGGCAGGTGTGGGAGACTGCAGAAGTTGGCAGGATATAGTATCGGGCCCCAGGCAACATGAGTCACACGGGCAGGAGACAGTATCAGGCCAGAGGCAGCAACATTCAGCTTTCCAGCTCCCAGACCTCCCCATTCTTTCCCACCCTTTGAGCCCCGTCATTTCTTACCCCATTTCACTCAAAACTCTCCACCCAATCACTAAGTGTCTATTCTCCCAAGTCCTCATCCTCCCCTCCTGAACCTCCACTGTCCTCCCATTCCAGGGTCTCTCCCCTTGCCTAAGTCCCCACTCAATCTATCAGTCTCTCTCTCTCCTCCCTTTCCAATCCAATCTCTGAGCCTCCACTCTCTTCTCCCACCACCACCACATGAGCCCCAAGGTACTCTCTTCTCTTACCCATCCTGCGAGTCCCCACTCTTTCCTATCTACCCCAAGAGTTGCTGTGGCACTCTCTCTACTTCACCTCATGCTTCACCAGGGTGCCCTCTCATCCTCCATCTTTTACGTACCCACGCTCTCCTCTCCCCACCCCCCACTGAAGGCTAATACTCCTCCTCCTGCTTGCCTTCCCTTCCAGACCCCTCTCTCCCTCTTTCTTTCACACCAGGGAGCTAGAGGGTAAGTCCTTCGAACCCGCTCCTCTTTCTCCTGCTTGTGTCAAACAGTTGATCTGAAGCAAGCAGGAGGGAGAGAGGCCAGCTGTAGGAAGAGCGGGCGTACAAAGTTTTGTAGCTCTTACCATAGATCCTGTTAGTTTAGCTCACTGTTATACTACAAAGATTCTTTCCACCCTGCAAGTTTCTCCCATTTTAACAAACTTGGGGGCCTGATTTACTAAAGGCTTTTCTCCCATTCTGTGTCTATGGGGAAAAATGCTTAGTAAATGAGGCCCTTGGCAAGTCCAGGACCCAAACCTTTTCTCTGACTCATCTCTTCTTTGCCATCACATGAAACTGTCACTCTGATGATCACTACAGAGCCAGTAATCCCTTACCTGGACGTTAGAAACAAACACTTCCCCGTTCTTAAGTACCAGGTGCAGTATCATCCCCTTCCCCGTGGAACCTATTACCATTTGCCCGAGGAGAGTCCCTTGTGGGAATCCAGGATCTCTACCTTCTGATTTTGCAGACGGGATGCTCTAATTCATGTTCAGAAAATTAAAAAAACTCCCAGTGCTCACTGTAACCTTATACATGTCATTGATTTAGATCTCCACCCAGCCCCTTCACCAGTGCCAGAGCTGTGCAGATTCCTACAACATGCCTGAAACACTACAGGACAGGAAGCGTTAATAATCATGGGGTATACCAATTCCCAGATCTTGGAAGAGATACTGTTTGTAAATGTAAGATGGTAGGAAGCCCTTGGGCGTTTCAACTTCACCGACTACTGGAAGTCTGAAAAGTAGCAGTGCCACTGTTCACAGGGACAGTTAAGTTAAAACAGAGGAGATATCAATGCCTCACATTCTGCACTGGCACTAAAAGTGCTCCCTCCAAAACAATTCTTCTGGGGAAACAAAATGCTTGCAAAGCAGAGTTTAGCTCCTGCAACTACTACAATACACTACACAATTTACTCCAGCAATGGGTTTTCAGGTCATTATAACCCAGTCTGTTACAAAGAGCCAAATAGTAAACATATGAGAAAAACATGAAAAACTACTCTATATCTAGTAAATCTCTACAACTTATTTTAACTCTACTACAAAAGGTGGGGGGAAAAAAGTCTCTGAAAAACCTGGGCATCAACCAAAAATTTTTTGGAGCCAGGGTCAATATTTTTTTTAAATATACCCCATGCCACCCAACTTTTTTCACTGCAACTGTCTTGGTCTAAATTTTGCTTTTATTCTATTTTTGTGGCTTTTTACGTTGCTCATTTTGGTTTTGCTATCTTTGCTCTCTCACATTTTGCCATTGTTCTCCGTCCAGCTTCTCTCCACTGCCCCCACACCTTCAAGTAGCATCTCCTTCCAGGTCTGGGCGAGCAGAAGTAGGGTCGCTCTCTGAATCTGGGGCTAGCAGTAGCATCTTTTGGCAGGCCCAGGCCAGTGGCAGCAATTGTCTCTCTCAATGGGCCCAGATATGGGCAGCTGAAAAAAAAACTCCTGTCATGCTTAGGACAGTGTTGAGAACCGGGCCCCAAATTTTAAGCACCCAGGAATTATTTCAGTCCTGTTCAACTAATCCCCTACCTAAACAAATTCATTTTGGGTGCTTAAAACCTTTCAGATTCACCATGTCAACCACGTGATGCAGCCTTCAGAAAATGCCATCCAGAGCTCATACTCAGATGTGATGCGTTTCACAGGTCTAGGACTCCAATAAAATGTCACCATAATGTTCTACAGAAATGATAATCAAGCAATCAAGCCTCCACCCCATTCCACAGGCCTTTAGATGGACCAGACCAGGACCCAACAGGCTGTGCAGGGCTGGTGTTGGCTACAGAGGCTCCATGCCTGAAGAGCTGTTGCGACCAACATCAAGTCCCTGTGGCAGCCTTCCCACTTGATCCTGCTCCCTTAGACAACTACCCACATATACAACCTTCAGCCACAGAAACATTAAACATGCCGGCAGCTTCTTCTTACATGTACAGAGCCTCTCTAAGTAGGAGGCACCTAACAAACTATTGCTGCTACCTCAAGGACCCCTTCTTCTCTCCTCTGTTGATGGCCAGCTCATCCTCAGACCACAGCAAAAAAAATAAAAAAAATAAAAAAATAAAAACCTGTATGGGGGCCTTGCAGCCTGTCCTTTCACAGCCAAGGATGACCTCTAGAGGCATTAACTGGAAGGTCAGCCATTCTTCTTGGGCCCTGCCAGTATTCCCCCAACCACCAATGAAAAAGATTTTTCTTATACCAATGAGTGTGTGTGTGAGCGTGTGTGTGTGTGCAAGTGTATTTATCTATGACCACAAAGAGTGCATAGGCATGATCACATGTGTGTGTAGTGAGCACATTTATCAGTGAGCATGTGTGCGAGAGTGCCTCAATAGGGGAGAACGTATGTATCTGAACAAGTATGCGTGAGCTTGTGTTGGTGGGTGTGAGCATGGGTATGTGCCCTAGTGAGCATGTGTGAGCAAGAGAACGCAAAGAACGTTTGTGCACCATCATCTTCCCCCCTTCCTCCCAATAATCCACAACAATCGCAGGATAATTTTTTAAATCCTTAGTTTTAATTATTGGATGTTATTTGACGTATCTGCTGTTTTGAAAAACTGTATTGCTGTTTGGGAAATGATGTTCTATTTGTCAGCTGTTTGAAATATTCTTTTTATATTATTGTGGTTTTACTGTTGTGAATGTTTTATATTTCTTGATTTTGTTTGATGTTTTCTGAGAAACAGCAGTTTAGCTTGTTCTGTTTTCCTAATAGGAAGTGTATTGGTGTGTTAGGGACCGGGGTAAAATTTGCATTATTACTTTTACATAGATAGGGTTGTTACTGTTTATGTACTGACAAGTTAGTGCTGTTTTGGTATGAGAGGTTATATTGTAACTGTAATTCAGTTTCCTGTTAGTTTGAGAGCTTCTGGATGAAATGGCTGGACTGAACTCATAGGGGCAGCTGGATATGGAACCAATGAGTCTCCTGGAGAATGGAAGTTCCATGAAAGGCTGGGAATGGACATGAGGGGACTGCCGTAAGGTGTGGAATGGCTGACAGCAAACAACAGTTTTAATAATGGTATCACAGTGCTGGGTTTTGTGGTACATGAGAGGCAGCACAACAGCAAAATGTTTATATATGGGACAATGTGTGTGTGTGCGTCAGTCTAGGAGAGAGAGAGTACGAGAGGGTGCGCTTGCTTGTGTCAGAGGGTATGTGTGTGTGTCTGTCTGTGAGAGAGAGGGTGTATGTGAGTGTGTCAGAGGGACAGAGGGTATATGTGTGTGTGTGTGTCCCCTATTGGCTGAAATGTTTCAGAAATGATAGCTTTTCATTGCTATACAACTATTGGTTATTTAGTATGCTTTGGTGGTTTCTGATTGGTGGAGTGTGCATTTTCAGATTGCATTTGTTTGTTTACAAGGCCATAGTCAGCGTGATTCGTTGTGTGCCGCCATGTTTAAGCTATGTGCTGGTTCTATCCATGTCAGTGAAAGAAAGAGGGTGTATGTGTGTGTTTGATTTTATTATAGATGTAAGTGTGATGTTTAATCATTTTATATGTTTTCTATTTGTGCTTTAGAATTGATGAGTTAACCATTGAAGAAGAAATATTTTCCTGTTGAAACACTGGCTGTGTTGTGTGTCTCCGAGAAATAGTTTGAAAGCCTCTCTCGACAAGCTATCATTTAGGTGATTTGCAAGTTAAGTATTTCAATTAGTAATTTTTATATGCAATTAAAATATATAAAAATTAGTTCACAGAAACTTAAGAATCAGGTAAATGTCATGATACTTGAGTGCTTGTCTGACCACTGCTTGCGACCCACTGCAGGTGAGAGGCAGATTACATCTCACAAGCACATATTTACATCTGATACCAGTCCTTTTAACTGTGGTTAATCACACCTCTTTTCTGGTATATTTTTGTCCCTAAGAAACCACATTACCCAGACTTCCCAGGGTTAGTATCCAGGATGAACCTAGAAGGGAACAATTGATCGGGGGGGGGGGGGGGGGGGGGGGGGGGGGGGCCATACCCTTCAGCTGAGCTGCTGCTAGGTGCAATAGGGCAATTTTTGCTTTAGCAGAGGGGCACATGGGAGGCAGACACTGAGCCTCTGAAATTGAAGCAGTGCCTCCTGATTCCTGCAGCCATGAAGTTAAGTTGATGCCTTAGATGATTAAAAGAAAAGGACTTTGTACTGGCACTTAAAGAAATTGAGAAGTTGAAATGCTTTGATACATTCTGCAGGAATTCAGCCATTTAGAAACAAAAGGAGTATAATATCTGGAGAAACTCTGTTATGATACCTAGTGAGAAATACATGGGGCATTAGCTCAAAGGAAACTCTGGGTACTTTTGAATATAAGTAACTACGTGAGAAACTTGTAGGAGAAAAGCCTGATACATAGGTTAAAAGAAAAGGAAACGAGAAGGGCCAATTCCCCTGAGAAACTGAAGCACTGCTAAGAGATTGCCTTAATTAATACAGGAAAGTTTTTGCCTGCTAAAATATAAGCAGGGAGAAAGGAGCAGTAAGGCTGAGGGATTCCCTTGATTGATATGGGAAGTGTGTTTGACTTTAATTTGGCAGTGAACTTTAAACAACTTTAAACAAACTCACAAGGAGTCCACCACCAACCTTGCACCCTCAGGACCCTCAGGACCTCATTGCCCACCTGCTATGAAAGATCCTCTCTTGATCCCCTTCCCATGGTTATGTCTTTCAACATTGAACAAGGTCTCCTGTTTACTCTACCTGTACAATTCAATCTTATCAACCACCTATCTTGCAGTATTCGTATCATTTATTCAAGTTATTAATCACATTTTTTGTAGGCTATTTTATATTTTTATATACATTTAATACTTAATACTAATTGATTCTCATTCTATGTTCAATATTCTGTTGATTGTTTAATGTAACGATACACGTTCTCTGTTCAATACTATGTTTATTGTTCAATGTAACGCCTCCGGCGACAGTTGTGTTATATGGAAACCGACTTGATTCGATATATATATATATATATATATATATATATATATATATCGAGAAAGTCGGTATATAAAAACCCTAAATAAATAAATAAATAAATAAGGAAACTGCAGCTCTAACTGTGATATTGGTGTCTAAGTACTTTGTATGCTTGTTAACCAGGTTACGTCAAACTTTAGAAATTGTAGCAGGACTATTGTGAAAGCCAGGCATTTAAACTGCCCATGCTGGGTAACAATTAAGCATAATGGGAAGGCTAAAGAGTGGCAACACTGACATTGCTAGGTTTACAGGTTTAAATCCAAGATGTTAAGTCTTTGCTTTTTAAATGTGATTTGTATGTGGAAAGCTAAAGTCATGTAATTAACACAGAGTGATTAAATTAAGTTTGTTCCTTGAAGTCATAGAAATTCTGCACTTAAACACTGGAGACTTTATTAAAGAATTAAGCTTGTGTTTAGGGACTGTGATACTGTATTAGTGAGAGACTGGAAAGAAAATTATGTAATAGAATTTTATCAGCGTGTCTGGTAGGATCTGTACTCTGGAAAGTCGGTAACTGCGGAGAGCGTGGAAGATAGCCTTGAGTTGTGTAATAAATAAGATAAGGTTCAAATTGCTAACTGATGAGTTGAATTTATTAAAGGTACTGAAGGGAATAAAAGGATGGCTGTGTTAGGGAGCTTAAACAGGGTGTAAGGAAGGCATTATACCCATTCCACCTAACTCCAGCCCAAGACACAACTAGGGAGAGGAAATAGGCAAACCACTGGCATACTAATTCTATAGGCAGTTTAACTTCTTAAAGCCATAGGCACATGCCAGAGCACCAATCCCTGAGCCAGACTACAGAGAGTAGTCGTAGGTGACCCTGTCCAAGCCCGCCAAGACAGACGCTTCGTCACACACGTCGAAGTAAAGTTGCTGCATATGCACATCAACCCCATTGAGATAACTGCCAGTGACTGAAAAAACTTAGACGGCATGAAGACAGAAAAAATACTAGTAGCATAAGGAGGGTAATGGATCAGATAAGAAGTAATTTCACTTTCCTCTTAATCCAGTCAGACCAATCCATACCAAACGGAATGTATCCAAGCTACTCCCTAATAAGACGGGACGCTGCCAGAGTCCCTTTCCAACACCTCTGAGGTGAAGGAGGTCTCCTCTCTAACACTAACATCCAGTCGGTAGTGTCCAAAGAAGGTATGCAAGGAAGACCAAATCACAGCTTTACAAATCTCCAAAGGAGATAACAGCTGCAGCTCTTCCCACAAGGTAGCCTGCGCCCTCTTGGAATGAGCTCATAACTGCTTCGGCAAGGGAGTACCAGAATCCACATAAGCCTCTGTAATCACCAGTGCACTATTGTAGCCCTAGAGGCTGCCTCACCTTTGCAGACGCCACCATACAATATAAAAAGATGATCTGATCTCCAGAAAGCATTGGTAACCATGAATGATCTCACATCCAAGAGGCAAAGAAGTCCCGGTAAGATGGCGGGACTATAAATCTTGTAATAAATAAATAATAAGTGCGTAGACTTCATACTCTGCCTCCCTGCTAAATGAAGATAGGAAAATGACTGATTCGGGTTAAAGTTCAACATTACTTTTGGCAGAAAGGAAGGTACCGTGGAAGTTCAACCCTATCCTGAGTAATCAACAAGAAAGGCTCCCTACAGGATAGCACCTGCAACTCAGATATCCTCTGTAGCAGAGTGTATCGTGAGCAGGAAGACCATCTTCAAAGTTAAGCACCTTTAAGGAAATATCCCAAAGAGGTAAGAACTGTGACCCTGTTAAGCATTGGCAAGTTAGATGTAAAACACTGATAAAGGAGGCTAAAAGAAAATCTGAAAAGAAGCTGGCCTTTGAGGTAAAAATGCATAATAAATTTTTTTTAATATATCAGAAGCAGGAAGCCTGTGAGGAAGTCAGCTGGACTGTTAGATGGTCGAGGGGCTAAAGGGGTATTTAGGGAAGATAAGGCCTTCATAGAAAGACTGAATTAATTCTTTGCTTCTATATTTAATCTACTGTTTGCTGCTCAACTATATTACTCTCCAGTTGTATTCGTTTGAACTTCTTCTTCCTCTCTCCTAACGCCCAAGTTTATGCTCCCTGTTTATTGTAACTGTCTTCTCTATAGTTGTTAATGTGGTTTTTTCCCCTAGTTCTATTGTAAACCGGTACGATAAGACTTGTCTTGAGCATCGGTATATTAAAAGAATTTAAATAATAATAATAAAATAATATTTACTGAAGAGGATGCTGGGAAGATACCTAAGCCAGAAAGTATTTTTAACTGTGATGATTTAGAAGAACAGATACAAATCACTGTGAAACTGGAAGATATCAGAAGAGTAGCAAATTAAAGATTAGCAAATAGCTCAGATCAGATGATATACACCCCAGAGTTCTGAAAGAACTCAAAAATGACTTTGCAGATGTGTTACTTGTAATTTGTAACCTATTGTTGGGATCATCTGTGGTGCCTAAAGGCTGGAGACTGGCCAATGTAACCCCGATATTTAAAAAGGGCTCCATGGGTGATCTGGGAAACCACAGAATGATAAATCTGAATTCAGTGCCAGGAAAATTCAAGGAACCTATTCTAAAAAACAAAATTACACTACCTAAAGACAGACATGATTTAATGGGACACAGTCATTTTCACAAGGGAAACCCTGTCTCACCAATCTGCTACTTTTTTTTTTTTAAGGGGTTAATAAACATGGGGATAATAATGAGCCAGTGAATGTAGTGTATTTGGATTTTCAGAAGGTGTCTGACAGTGCCCACACTTATGAGAAAATTGCCTGCTATCCCGTGATCTTTTAATGTCCTATTTTAGACTGGTTAAAAGTTTACATGTCCCCTCGGAGGATGCTACTTAAGTTTTCTACTCCCTCACCTCTGGCCCCAATCCCGAATGAGCTTACTCTAGGTGCCTGTTTGTTTTCTCCCCCTTCTCCTAAGAT
The DNA here is from genome assembly GCF_901001135.1 of Rhinatrema bivittatum. Classification (NCBI taxonomy): domain Eukaryota; kingdom Metazoa; phylum Chordata; class Amphibia; order Gymnophiona; family Rhinatrematidae; genus Rhinatrema; species Rhinatrema bivittatum. The sequence goes on along the minus strand of NC_042618.1, from coordinate 74,692,172 downwards.
TTATGCATTGTCGTGATCCCGCCTTTCATTTGCCTATGTATGTTTATATTGTACCCTGCTCTAAACATAGGAAGGGCGGGCAATAAATATTTTTAAATAAATAAATGATAGGAAGCAGAGAAGACGACTAAATGATCAGTTATCGCAGGGATCTGGGACCAGGGCTTTTTAATATATTTATAAATGATCTGGAAAAGGGAACAACGTGCGAAGTTGTTGATTTTGCAGACAATGCAAAATTATGCCAAGTTGTTAAATCACAAGCAGACTGTGAAAAATTGCAGGAGAATCTTGTGAGAGTGGAAGAGTGGGAATTTAAATGGCAGATGAAATTTAATGTGGACAAGTGTAAAGTGAGGCACATGGGGAAAAGTAACCTACACTGTAGTTATATGTTAGCTCCTAATATGGAACCTATCACCCAGGAATAGGACCTGGGCATCATAGTGGACAACACTTTGAAATCCTTGGTTCAATGTGCAGCTGCAGTCAAAAAAAGAAACAAACAATTAGGAATTATTAGACAAGGAATGGAGAATAGAACACCAATGTCATAATGCCTCTGTATTGCTCCATGGTGAGACTGCACTTAAGAGTATTGTATACAGTTCTGGTTACCGCATCTCAAAAAAGATAGTTGCATTGGAAAAGGTACAGAGAAGAGCAACAAAATGATAAAGGGAATGTAATAGCTTGGAGAAAAGACGTCTGAGGAGGGATATGATAAAAGTCTATAAAAGAAGTAGAATAGAATGGGTAAATGTAAATCGATTATTCTCTCAAAAAATACAAAGACTAAGGGGCACTCCATGAAGTTTGTAAGTAGCATATTCAAAACAAATCTGAGAAAAAATGTTTAAACTCTAAGCACAATTAAGCTCTGGAATTATCAGGGGATGTGGTTAAGACAGTTAGCGCAGATAGGTTTAAAAAAGGTTGACAAATTCCTGGAAGAGTTGTCAAACTTATTAACCAAGCACACTTAAGAAATAGCCACTACTTATCACTGTAAGATAGCAGCGTGGGATTTATTTATTGTTTCGGATCTTGCCAGGTATTTGTGACCTGGATTGATCACTGCTGGAAACAGGATATTGGGCTTGATGGACCCTTGGTCTGATCCAGTGTGGCAAGTTCTTATGTTCTTAGATCCCAAAGTGGAACTGGAACATGAAATGGAGGTCTAATGTTTTGAATGCCTCCAAAAAACGAGACATTCGGATGAGAAGACAGGAGCCTATCTTGAATCTAATCTCGTCAACAAAAGAGCTACCACCTAGACCTTTAAGGTATTATTGGCCAAGCTCTTAGAAAGGCACTCCTGCAGAAAATCCAGAATTAAAAAAAAACCAATGCATGCCCATACGCTGTCGCCACAAGAATCACTCCTTGAAAATTCTCCAAATCCGCACATAAGCTAAGGAAGTGGAGAATTTGCTAGCCTTCAGGAGTGTCACCATCACTGCCGAAGAATAACCTTTCTTCACTAAACTCGCCCTCTCAAGGGCCAAACCATAAGACAATTAATCCAGATCCTCTTGAAAGAAACCCTCAGTAAGTAAAGCCCTATGAGAGAGAGGAAACCTACTTAGTAGAAACCCAACTCCACGGGCTGGTGGGCGAGTTTTGAGAGGAATAACATCCTGCTGTCCTCTGTTACATGTAGGTAACTCAGCTTTCTCCAAGGACAAGCAGGATGGTAGCCCTCATACATGGGTGAATCCCTAGTTACAGGCTGTCCCCCAACAAAATAAAAAGGACCAAAAAAACACCCAAAACAGGTGCCAATGGGCACAAGGGTTTTGTTGGAAATGGGGGGGGGGGGGGGGGGGTAACAGCCTGTTCCTGCCTAGGGCCTGTTTGTGTTCAAAGTTGGGTTCTACACATCAAACAAGTTCCAAAGGACAGACTGGCCAAACCTATTATCACATCAGCCATCCCTATCCAAACAACAGTGACATGTGAATGTGTGAAGAGAACTCCACATCACAGCCTTGCAGATCTCCTCCAAGGGGACTGCTCAGTGTGCCACTGACACTGCCATGGCTCGAACAGAATGAGCCTTGACACGGCCTCCAAGATACGGTCCCACCTGGGCATAACAAAAGGAAATGCAGTCTGCTAGCAAATTAGAGTCTCTATGTTGGCCACAGCAATGCCCAACTTATTACTATCAAAAGAAATAAAGTTGCATGGACTGTTCATGGGCTTCTGTCCACTCCAGATAGAAGGCTAAAGCTGTCTTGCAATCCAAGCTGTGCAGGGCTTGTTTACTTTGGTACAAATGGGGCTTGGGGAAGAATGTTAGCAGGACAATGGACTGGTTAAGATGGAAGTCCGTCACCACCTTAGGCAGGAACTTAGGGAGCATATGCAAAACCTCCCTGTCATGAAAAAACTCAGTATAAGATGGATATGTCATTAAGGCCTGGAGCTCGCTGTCTCTGCATGCTGAAGTGACTGCCACTAAAAATAAGACCTTCCAGGTTAGGTACTCGAGGCCACAGGAACATAGTGGCACAGAAGGAGCTTTTATCAGCTGAGCTAATACCACATTGAGGTCCAAGACACAATGGGAGGCCTTAGGGGACTTCAATTGAAGCAGGCCCCGCATGACATGTATCACTATAGGCTGTAAAGAGATACATTTGCCTATCTACACCATGGTGGTATGCATCAATTGCACTGAGATGAAATCTAACAGAGTTGGTCTTCAAGCCAGCCTCTGATAGGTGTAGAAGGTAACCAAGCAGGGTTGTTTGGGTTTTTTTGGGGTTGGGGGGGGGGGGGGGGGGGAGAATCTAAGGCCTTCTGATCACACCACACAGAAATCTCTTCCACTTCAGTCCATAGGACTTTCTAGTGAAAAGCTTTCTGGAAGCCACCAGGACCTAAGACACAGCCCTGACATCAAGTGGTTGCACAATTAACCTCTCAACATCCAGGCTTTGAGCAACAGGGCCTGGAGGTTGTGATGTTGCAATCTGCCTCAATCCTGCGTGATGAGATCTGGGAAGACCCCAGACTGATCGGTCTTCAGATGGATAATTCCCACAGAAGTGGAAACCAGACCTGTCTTGGCCAATAAGGGGCTAGGAGAATCTGTCCCTTTGTCCTTGAAGCTTCAAGAGAGTCTTTGCTACTAGTGGAATTGGAGGATACACATACAGAAGATCCACGCCCCAATGTCAGGAAAGGGCATGTGAGGCTTGTTTGCCACATACCCTGTACAGGACAGGGAGCAGAACTGAGGAATCTTCCTGTTCCGAGGCCCGGCGAAGAGATCCACATCCGAGCTTCCCCAGAGGCAGACGATCAGATTCTCTACCCCTTGGCTCAGAGACCATTCGTGGGGTCTGAAGGTACGACTCAGCCTGTCCGCTATCACTTTCTCCATTCCGACCAGGTACATAGCCCTAAGCATAATCCCATGGGACAGGGCCCATGATCATATCTGGACCACTTCCTGACACAGGATATATGATACCATACCTCTCTGTTTGTTGACATACCACATCAGAACAATTTTGTTGGACAGCCGATCTTTGAAGCCCATAGTGCATACCTGATCGCATGGAGCTCCAGGAAATTGATTTGGGAACAACATTTTCCAACCCGGGGGTGGACGCTTCTGTGGCTAGCACTATTTGGCTGAGGGGACATTGAAAAGAGATTCCCCATTCTAGATCTGAAATTACCTGCCACAAGGACAAGATGCTCCGGAGGGACGAGGTGACTCGGATGTGGTCCTGGAGCTTCTGCATGGACTGACACCACTGCGACCTCAGGGTCCATTGGGCCTTTCACATGTATAAGCATGTCAAGGGAGTGATGTGAATTGTCAAGGCCATGTGGCCCAACAACCTCAACATGTGTCTAGCAGAAATCTGCTGGCTCTGTTGAATTTCTGCTGCGATGGCCATCAGGTTGATAGCCCTATGTCAAGACAGAAAGGCTTTGGCCTCAGCCGTGTCTAGCAGGGCTGCCATGAAGTCCAACTGAGGTGATGGGCTGGGATGAAACTTTGGGTAGTTGATGATGAACCCTAGTGATTCCAACACCTGGATGGTCAAGCACATGGACCTGACAGCCCCTGGCTGAGAGGTGCTCTTTGACCAGCCAACCACCCAGATAAGGAATAATGTACTCCCAAGTCTTCGAAGGTCACTGCCACTATGGCCAGGCACCTTGTGCTTGCATCTGCTCCATGTGTCTTTACAAACGGCAACACTCAATACTGGAAGTCCTGTTTTCCCACCACGAACTGAAGATACTTCCGGTTACTGCGGAAGATCTCGATATGCGTGTACACATCCTTTGGAACGAAGGAGTATACCCAGTCCCCTTGTTTTAGAAAGGGGATCAAGGTGCCCAAGGAAACCATCTTGAACTTTTCTTTCTTGATGAGCCTACTCAAGGCTCTTAGGTCTAGGATGGGATGAAGTCATCCTGTTTTCTTTGGAATCAGGAAGTACTTGGAGTAAAATCCCCGCCCTCTTTGCCCTGGAGGAATGGGTTTGACCGCTCTGGCAGTTAGGAGGGAGGACAGCTCCGTTAGCAGTATCTCCTGATGCACTACCGGACCCCAAAATGGGTTCAGAGGACAATTTGGTAGGGCATCCAATAGGTTCAAATCAGTACCCTTGATGAATGATGGAAAGAACCCACTGGGCTGAGGTTACACTGGCCCACTGGTTCGTGAAGAACCACAGCCTTCCCCTGAACAGTAGATTAATCGCTCTGGTTATGGGTGACTGGAATATGCTCCATTTGACCCAGTCAAAATCTGTCCCTGAATGACTGAGGCACCAGCTAGGGCTTTGGAGCTCTCTGCTGCCTGGGACGGCTGCAACAGCTCTGGTGTTTCTGATGGGAGCAAGAGGGCCGAGGATAGTACTTCCTTTGGCAAAAAAGATTTCTGCCCTGACTTAGACGACTTCCTAAATGAGGATGACAGGCCCGGAGTGCTAGCAGAGAGTTGCTGGAGGGTCTCATGGTGGTCCTGAAACTGGGCCACCGTGTCCTTAACCTCATCTCCAAAGAGATTCTCTCCGGTGCATGGCATGTCAGCTAGTCTTTCCTGTATCTTTGGTCGGAGATCTGAAGCCTGCAGCCATGCAATTCTGCAGGTGCCAATTCCCACTGCAGAGACTCAATGCCATTTTGAAAACATTGTAGGTCGCGTGGAACTCGTGTTTTCCCACACTTCAGACCCTTACGCACCAGCAAGAGGAGCATGTCCTGCTGCTGCTGAGGCAACTACTCGGCCACTTCCTGCATCTGCTTCCAGATATCCCGCAAGCACTGGCTTATGTAGAGCTGGTAGGAAGCTATCTATGCAGACAATGAGAAAAGCCCCCTGAAAAACTTCTCCAGGAACCTATGCAAACATTTTTTAAAACCAGCTACACTAGCTGCCTTAACCACACCTTCTGGCAACAAATTCCAGAACCTAATTGTGTACTGTGTGAAAAAATGTTCTACAGTTGTTTTCAAATGTGCTACTTGCAATCTTCATTGAGTGTCCCCTAGTCCTTTTATTATCCGAAAGATTAAATAACCATTTCATATTTATCTGTTCAAGTCCTTTCATGATTCTGTAGATTTCTAACATATCCCTCCTGAACTGTCTCTTTTCCAAGCTTAACAGCCCTAACCTCTCTAGCCTTTCCTCGTAGGGGAGCCATTCTATGCCCTTTATCATTTTGATGGTCCTTCTCTGTATTTTCTCCAGTGCAACTATCTTTTTTGAGATGTGGCGACCAGAATTGCACACAGTATTCAAGGTGCGGTCTAACCATTAAGCAATGCAGAGGCATTATGACATCCTCCGTTTTATTTGCCATTTCCTTCCTAATAATTTCTAACATTCTGTTTGCTTATAGCACACTGAGCCGATTTCAATGTAATATCAACTATGACGCCCAGATCTTATTCCTGGATGTTAACTCCTAAAATGGAAACTAACATGTAGCTACAACATGGGTTATTTTTCCTTATATGCATCACCTTGCACTGGTCCAACATTATATTACATCTGCCACATGGATGCCCAATCTTCCAGTCTCACAAGGTCCTCCTGCAATTTATCACAATCTGCTTATGATTTAATTACTCTGAATAATTGTGTCATTTGCAAATTTGATCACCTCACTGGTCATACCTTTTTCAGATCATTTATAAATATATTAAAAAGCACTGGTCCAAGTACAGATCCCTGAGGCATTCTGTTTATATTTTTCCACTGTGAAAACAGACCATTTAATCCTACTCTCCATTTACTGTCTTTTAACCTGTTTGCCTCCTATCCCATGACATTTTAGTTTCTTAGAAACCTCTCATAAGGGACTTTGTCAAACACCTTCTTAAAATCCAAATATACCACATCTACTAGTTCACTTTTATCCACATACTTATTCACCCCCTTGAAAAAAATGTAGATTTATGAGGCAAGATGTCCCTTGGGTAAATCAATGCTGGCTGTGTCCCATTAAATGTTTATCTATATGTTCTGTGATTTTATTCTTTATAATAATTTCCAAAATTTTTCCAGGCACTGAAGTCAGGCTCACTGGTCTATAGTTTCCTGGATCACTTCTGAAGCCCCTTTCTAATATATCGGGGTTATATTGGCCAACGCCCGGTCTTCAAGTACAATGGTGATTTTAGTGATAGGTTACAAATTACTTGTAATAGGTCTGAAATTTAATTTTTTTACTTCTTTCAGAACCCTGGGATGTATGCCATCCAATCCAGGTGATCTTCTACTCTTTAGATTGTCAATCTGGCTTACTACATCTTCCAGGCTCACCGTGATTTGGGTCAGTTCATCTGAATTGTCACCTTTGAAAACAGTCTCCGGAACAGGTATCTTCCCAACATCCTCTTCGGTAGACACCAAAGCAAAGAATTAATTTAGTCTTTCTGCGATGGCTTTATCTTCCCTAAGTGCCTCATATATAAAACAGAATAAAAGCACAACTAAACAAACCATTCTACCTCATCCAAATGCTTCTTCAAAGAAAATTGTCTTGATACCTTTTTGAAATAATTTTAAATCTTGCTGCTCACAAAGCCTGACTGGCAATTTATTCCACTCAATTGCTGCTACAGACAGAAAATCTCTTGACCTTGTTTGCACCCATTTGTATTTATTGACCGGAGAAATGGCCAGCAAATGAGTACCCTCTGATCTCAGAGTCCACTTTGGAATGTACCAATCAATAGAACTTCTTAACACACATTGGTAAGCACTCATTAAAAGCTTAAAGACAATTGTCACTAGCCTTAACCTTACTCTCCATTTGACCAGAAGCCAATGGAGGTCCCTCAGTACTGGAGTGACATGCTCTTGTCTTGAAAGGCCAGTTAGAACTTGAGGATTACAGGTAATCCTACATACAGGGCACCACATTAATCCAAACAGCTCAAAACCAAAGCCTATAACACTATACAAAAGAGATCGCGGGAAAAAGCTTTTTAGTGGCCTAACCATCTTAAGTTTATAAAATGCTACTTTGTTACATGACAGATTTGCTGCTTCACTGTCAAATGGGAGTCCAAAAAGCCTCCCAAGCTTTTTACTTCTGTATGAATAGGAACTGACAAAACATCTAGCAAAAGGGCTTCTACCTGATGTCTCTCATCAAAACCTTTTCCCACCCCAAAAAACTTTGGTTTTCTAATATTTAAAAACAAATGATTATCTGTCAACCACTCCTTTACTGCTTTAACTGTAACTTGCAGTCTAGTTTCTGGTAGATCACCATCAAGGCCGCATGGTGAAAAGAATTGGACGTCATATTTTCATTCAAGGATTGCAAGAGAGCTCCCAAGGAGGAAAGGTATATATTGAACAATACTGACGAGTGCGCAGATTCCTGTGGCAACTCCCCAATGAATATGGTGTCATGTAGAATAAAGGGCACCTATCTGAACCCTCTGTGTTCTGTCAAAAAGGACTGAAACCAACCCAACACCATGCCTCCAATACCATGTATGGTTAGACATACATGGTATTGGATATGGTTATCCCCCCCCCTCTCTTTCTGACCCCCCCCCTTCCAACCCCCCCTACATCCCTCCTTACTACCCCCTCCTTGGACTACATTTTCACCCCTATAAGCCAATTCTCTTCAGTTCTTACCAGTTTGATACGTTACTTCCCCATGCTTAAGTTAGATCCTAGTTCTCTCTCCTCCTGTTCTATGTAAGACAACAATTTTGCCATTGTCTGTTTATGGTTGCAATGTAAACCGGAGTGATAATTAACTCTGTTACTTGAACTTCGGTATAGAAAAGTTATACATAAATAGACAGAAAATAAATGTCTCATGGTGTATAGTATCAAATGCCACAGATAGAGTTGAATCAAAATGCCTTCATATTCCTGACCCAGTCTACACAATGTGTCATTAAAGCTTAAAAATAGGTACTCTGTTATGGTGTCTGCAGAAGCCAAACTGATTTGAATCCAAAATTTGAGTAATTCACAAAATCCTCCAACTGCTCCAGAACAATCTTTTCTATAATACGCATGTGTTACTTTTCTAAAGTGAATATTTTGTAAGTCATTTTTCATAAATGTGTTGATTTAATATTTCATATGTAGGTTAAATCGAGGAATTTGCAAAACTTGTCTATATAGGCTTGAATATTTCCTTGTGAAAACTATCATTTATCGGAGACCTAGTAGTATACTAGTAGGCAGGAGCTACCTGGATTTTTCTAGAATAATTTTTAAGATAATGGCGTTAAAGATTGATATTTATGCTTATTCATGTAAAGGAATAATCCTTATTAACATGGTTGATGTGTCTGCCTCCTGAAAAAGCCTGAGGAAGGCAAAACAGAGGTCCTTTCTCAGGGAGAGACTTAGAAGGGGGATTAATTGTACATAGATAAACTTGTCATTAGTGCTTGCAGCAGTACTGTCAAAGCTTAACAACAAGTTTGTGGAAATAGAGGCCTGGACCATCTAGTAAAAGTCTGTCAGGTGCAAGATTTTGCCATTTGGAAGTCTTCTTTACTTTAAAGTCTTCTGGGACTTTAAACATTTCTAAAAAAACATTTATTCTACCTTTCTAGTTTTCTATTTTTCTAATGCTGTTTCAAAAGGATTACATTTCTAATAAAACTGATTTTATGGCTTTTGAAATATTTTTGTTCTGTACACTAATTTATTATGATGTAAAATTGTTAAGAGTTCTCTCACTGTTTCAATGTTAGTGTTCTACACTTGATACAAAATCTATTTAAAATTGCTCAGTTAAACTAGTTAGAACTATATACACAAACAAGCATAAATAAAGCAAGTAACTGAAATTATCGCGAACACTAATGATGTCTAACAAAATACCTCACTTTACACAATAATACTTCTTTATTAAACAATTTTTCTTTTACACTTTTTAACACATTGATTTTGTTTATATTACATATTAAGCACTCAAATATCCTATCACAAGCTTAATGGTTGAAATATTGTGTTATTCATGAACATATTTGTGTGTACATAATATTTGTGTGAACATAATGCCACTCATCCCTCCCCCTCCTCACTCTTCCTCTCCACCATCCTTCAACCAGATCTTCTCAATCCATCTTTCAGCCTGAGCTTCTCAACCCTCTCCTTCCTCATGGCCACCCGATTCCTCTGGGCCCCACCACGCCCTTTCTATTCCGCTTACTCATAGCAACATTTATTAGACGCCTTACTTTATGTATCGCTTTTTTCCACTGTTTATGCCGCCCCATTATATTTGCCATTTGTTTTTTGACGACCTGTTTATTTATAATCAACTGTTATCTATAATGGTTTTATTTATAATTGCTTATCTATAATTATTTTTTTCTATATTCATCTGTTATTTAATGATTTGACGACTTGTTTCAATGTAACGCCATAGCTGCGACTGTTCTGTTTCAATGGAAACAGATTTGATATTTTTATCAAGAATGTCGGTATATAAAAAGTATAAATAAATAAATAAATAAATATAAACACATACAGTTATGTTCATCAGTTTACATACCCCTGGCAGAATTTATAAGATGTCTAGCATTTTAAGAATTTGTCACAAGAAAAGGGAAAGTCAATGTAAATTCACAGTTGTATGCCAAACCAATTGCATTTACTTTTTGTGTTATTTGTTTTTTATTTTTTTATTATTATGTTATTTAAATCGAGAGATAGTTTATCAGATACCACATCAGCAAGCCTGTCGGAGTGTCTCTGTATGTATTTTAAGAGACCGCCAGGTCTATTCAATCATTTGCGGTCTGTTTTCAAAAATAGACTTGCCTCCGTATACCCATATTTTGAACTCAAAAAATATTTACAGAGTATTTTATCAAACTCCACAAGGGTCATACATGAAAATGTCCAAAAAGACATATTCTTTGTATTCTCAATAGGCTCATGAGTGAACAGACAAAACATGTCTTATTTTTTCATGTGTTTCAAATTAAAGCTATTATGCATCACAATCATTTCACAAACCATAGCAGTAAGGAAATAATAGAATGGACCTGTTCAAAAGTTTACACATCTTTGAATGTTTGGGCTGATAAAATATGGAGAAAGGTGGGAATCGCTCAAGAACCAGAACAAGTCTGGAAGAAAAAACATAGCACACCGTTGAACTGCCCCCTATAACAAGCAAGAGTTGCTACTAGAACCTTCAAGGTAGTAAGGGCCAAGTCTTTAAGCAAATTTTCCAGCAGAAAATTCCAAAATTAAAAGAGTTTCTCCTCGAGAGGCTGAGAACTTCACTCCCCTCACTAAGCCACTCAACTGATTATAAACAAAGGCCAAAGACATAGGAAAGACGACCTCTCTGCCCTGGAGCAAAGTAGAAATCACTGCAAAAGGATAACCACGCTTCAACACCCAAGCCCTTTCGAGGGCCAAACAATACAACAAAAACAACCCAGACCGACATATGGAACAGGTCCCAGCTTCTGCAGAACGGCATATGCCATCCTCTGGAAACGAACCAGAGCTATCAGAAGTATGATTCTGGTATGGCTAGCAATCTTCTGAACGATCCCATCTATCAGTAGCCATGGTGGGAAAGACTATACTACCCTGGCCCGCGGCCTCATCTAAAACGAGAGTCTCTTTATCCTGCGCTCTCGGACTTCTACTATGACTGAAGAACTGTAGTACCTCTGTGTTGGTGAAAGATGCCGGTGAGGGAGTCGGTTGGACCGTTAGATGACCGAGGGGATAAAGGGGCACTTAGAGAAGTTAAGGCCATTGCGGAAAGATTAAATGATTTCTTTGCTTCAGTGTTTACTGAAGAGGATGTTGCGGAGGTACCCGTAATGGAGAAGGTTTCATGGGTAATGATTCAGATGGACTGAATCAAATCACGGTGAACCTAGAAGATGTGGTAGGCCTGATTGACAAACTGAAGAGTAGTAAATCACCTGGACCAGATTGTATACACCCCAGAGTTCTGAAGGAACTAAAAAATGAAATTTCAGACCTATTAGTAAAAATTTGTAACCTATCATTAAAATCATCCATTGTACCTGAAGGCTGGAGGATAGCAAATGTAACCCCAATATTTAAAAAGGGCTCCAGGGGCGATCTGGGAAACTACAGACCGGTTAGCCTGACTTCAGTGCCAGGAAAAATAGTGGAAAGTGTTCTAAACATCAAAATCACAGAACATATAGAAAGATATGGTTTAATGGAACAAAGTCAGCATGGCTTTACCCAGGGCAAGTCTTGCCTCACAAATCTGCTTCACTTTTTTGAAGGAGTTAATAAACATGTAGATAAAGGTGAACCGGTAGATATAGTATACTTGGATTTTCAGAAGGCGTTTGACAAAGTTCCTCATGAGAGGCTTCTAGGAAAAGTAAAAAGTCATGGGATAGGTGTTGATGTCCTTTCGTGGATTGCAAACTGGCTAAAAGACAGGAAACAGAGAGTAGGATTAAAAGGACAATTTTCTCAGTGGAAGGGAGTGGACAGTGGAGTGCCTCAGGGATCTGTATTGGGACCCTTACTTTTCAATATATTTATAAATGATCTGGAAAGAAATACGAGTGAGATAATCAAATTTGCAGGTGACACAAAATTGTTCAGAGTAGTTAAATCACAAGCAGATTGTGATAAATTGCAGGAAGACCTTGTGAGACTGGAAAATTGGGCATCCAAATGGCAGATGAAATTTAATGTGGATAAGTGCAAGGTGATGCATATAGGGAAAAATAACCCATGCTATTATTACACAATGCTGGGTTCCATATTAGGTGCTACAACCCAAGAAAGAGATCTGGGTGTCCTAGTGGATAACACATTGAAATCGTCAGTTCAGTGTGCTGCGGCAGTCAAAAAAGCAAACAGAATGTTGGGAATTATTAGAAAGGGAATGGTGAATAAAACAGAAAATGTCATAATGCCTCTGTATCGCTCCATGGTGAGACCGCACCTTGAATACTGTGTACAATTCTGGTCGCCGCATCTCAAAAAAGATATAATTGCGATGGAGAAGGTACAGAGAAGGGCTACCAAAATGATAAGGGGAATGGAACAGCTCCCCTATGAAGAAAACTAAAGAGGTTAGGACTTTTCAGCTTGGAGAAGAGACGACTGAGGGGGGATATGATAGAGATGTTTAAAATCATGAGAGGTCTAGAACGGATAGATGTGAATCGGTTATTTACTCTTTCGGGTAGTAGAAAGACTAGAGGGCACTCCATGAAGTTAGCATGGGGCACATTTAAAACTAATCAGAGAAAGTTCTTTTTTACTCAACGCACAATTAAACTCTGGAATTTGTTGCCAGAGGATGTGGTTAGTGCAGTTAGTATAGCTGTGTTTAAAAAAGGATTGGATAAGTTCTTGGAGGAGAAGTCCATTACCTGCTATTAAGTTCACTTAGAGAATAGCCACTGCCATTAGCAATGGTAACATGGAATAGACTTAGTTTTTGGGTACTTGCCAGGTTCTTATGGCCTGGATTGGCCACTGTTGGAAACAGGATGCTGGGCTTGATGGACCCTTGGTCTGACCCAGTATGGCATTTTCTTATGTTCTTATGACATGAACTACCCCAGCACTCTACCATAAGCTGAAAAGTTACTGGTTCCGCCTCAATGCATTGTCCAATGGTACCATGACCGCATGAGCTTCCAGCCACTCAGCAAACCACCAACATCAGTGGAACTGTATATGCTTCCAACTCCTGACCATGAGCCCCACAATTGAGAAGGCTCACATCTGTCATAAGAAACAACCAGCCCAGAGCCACCAAAAAAAATCCCATTCCTGAAATGATCCGCCTGTAGCCACCAGTGCAACTGAACTTGCACCCCCAGGGGCAAGTGAAATCACATCATGCACTCCTGTGACTGTGGATACCACCGGGAAAACAACGTGCGCTGCCGGGGCTCCCTTACACACGGAACAAATGTCTAAAGTAGCTGCCATCAACCCCAGGACCTGAAGATATGACTGCATCATTGGACTAATAGTCCTCCTTAGGGCGTGAACCACTAACTCCTGAATACAATTGTCTGGCAGAAATACTCTGCCCAGCTCTGAGTCAAATCATATGCTGAAACACTCCAGCATCTGAGACGGCTATAACTTCTTCAGATATGAATGCACCAGGTTGCCTTCTTTGTGCAGAGGAGCCACTACTACCAACATGACCTTGGAAAATGTTCCGGGAGTAATCATCAGCCCAAAGGGCAAAGCCTGAACATGATGACGACGGCCCAGAACGGCAAGGCTCAGGAAATGATGCTCCTGGTAAAATGTGAAGATATGCCTCTGTCAGGTCAAAGTCGTGAGAAACTCCCTTGTTTGTACTGCCAATATTACGGAATGCATAGTTTCCATCCAGAAATTAGTCAAACGCCAAAGACGATTAACTTCTGTAAGATCCAGGATGAAGACCCTACCTCCTTCTTGGGAATGACAGAGAAAGGAAATAGTGGCCTACGAGGTCAACAGCCAACTGAAGATAGTCTTCACTGCCACACTCTTCTGCGAAGAGTGGCACGGAGAGCCCATTAAAAAAGGCATCCAGTGTAATCTGGAGGAATTCCAGAGCATAGCTGTCCATTATCACCTCTAAGACCCTCTGGTCTGTCACAATATGGACCCATTTCCATGGGTGAATTCCCGCACCTTCATTATGAATATTGGAGAGACCAGGTTATAGAAGCCACATCCATATAAGGCTTTCTAGCCTGAAAGGACAGATTCCTTCCGAAGGGATGAGACTGAGTAGAGGCTCCTCCATAAGGGCACAAATAAAAAAGGACCTTGAAAGGGTAACCATGCGAAATTGGACTTGCAAACCGTGTCTTTTGAAGAATTTCGTAGCAGCATCCGACGACTAGTCTATAATGGAAGCCACTCTTCTAGCAACCATCCATACCAAGTTAAGGTCTGCATCAGCTAAGAATATGCAGCCCCCCCCCCCCATTCTATGCCAATATGCCACCTGACCCCAACTCCTTGCATCTCTTGAGAGCAACACTGTTGCGACCATCGCTGCCCAACGTCTCCACTATGCCCAGCTTACCTCTTTGGCGACTCCCTCTTTGCTTGATGGAAGTTTGGCTGCCGCAGCATCATCTTGCTGAACTCCTCCGGCGTCCCTAGATCATCTAGACGCTGAACTCCGCCATGTTTCCCAGAAGCCTAAGGGCGCGCACGCGGCGCGGCCCCGACTCAAGTACCAGCAACGGTGCGAACCTCAGGGGCGTCCCCCTGAGATGACTTCATCCTCACCGGATATTTAAGGTCTTTGAATTCGCTAACTAATCGAGTTAGCAAAGGATTTCTTACCTAGCTTCCTCCAGGTATGGTGCGGATGGGATTCGCTCTCCGCATACCTTGCTACTCTGCCTCCTTGGACTTTACCAGGGGTACCGCTCCTCGGGGGCCTTGCTCTCTCTTGTTTTTCAGGTTGCAGTCTGGAACTGGTACTCACTCGAGGGCCCACGTTCCCGGACTTGATACTGAATACCACTTCTGCCAGGAAGTCATCGCTGCCTACAACAGCAGTGAGTTACCATCTCTCTCTCAGAGCGTTCCCTGGAACCAGGTACTCGCTCCTCAAGGGTCTAATTCATTCCAGCTCCTGGGCTGCTTCTAAGAGACTATTGTGTGAGTGTTACCATCAAGGTTCTGTTCCTGAACGCTGCATAACCTGCCTACTCACTATATTCAGTTTCTCTACAGCTCAGTTATCCAGGATCGCTGTTCCAGTATCTGAGAGACTCCAGCCCAGCTGGGCGCTTCCAGCTTACTACTGCCTCCTCTAGTGGTTCAATATACTGTTTAATAAAGGAACTAGTGTGTGTCTGCCTCCAAACTCTGAGCCTGACCAGTGGTCCCTCTCGGGATCTTCCCCCAGGGGCGTGGTCATCTGCCACTGGCCCAAGGATCCACCCACAACTATCTCAAACACTAACAGACACAAACCAGTCTGAGCTACCAAGGAGCAACAAGATGCTATCTGCAAATTTATCACCATGGCCTTAAAGGCCTACATAAGGATAGCCTCAATCCTCCTATCCTGAGCATTGTTTAGAATTAAAAGCCCATCCTTACCCCAAGATGGTGGTTCGCTTGGTAACAACATCTACCAAAGTGATAATAACCCCCTCGTCTGCAACCCAATCTTACCTTCAGCTAGCCAGGTGAGAGACCTCGGTGCTATTCTAGACAACAGAATGAACTTCAAAAAGTTCATTAACAACACTACAAAGGAATGCTTTTATAAGTTACATGTTTTAAAACAGTTTAGACCTCTCCTGCACTTTCATGATTACCGTTCAATCCTACAAGCCATTCTGTTTTCAAAGATTGACTACTGCAACGCTCTGCTGCTCGGCCTCCCCTCCTCCACAACTAAACCTCTACAGATGCTGCAAAATGCCGCAGCCAGGATCCTCACAAATTCTCGACGCAAGGACCACATCACACCGATACTTAAACACCTACACTGGCTTCCCATCCACTATAGAATACTGTTCAAGACATTGACCATCATCCACAAAAGACTTGTCTTGAGCATCAGTATATTAAAAGAATTTAAATAAAATAAATAAAGTAGTCACCTTCAGGAATCGCAAAGGTTCCCTAGACTTCGAACCAAGGGGGTACAATCCCACTAAAGTGCACCCCTTTCAAGTTAACTTCAGGGGCCCTCCATTCAAGATCAGTCAACTCTTGAATTGTATCCAGGAGGGGAAGAAACATGACACCTTGCATAAGACCGCCAATATGGGGTCCTCTTTGGCATACCCGCAGCAACACCAAGCATCTTCAGAATCTGAGACAAAAGACTTGGCAACACATCGCTGTGAAAGAATAGAAGCAGAGTCCTATGTGGCTCCAAATCCAGAGTAATATCCCCATCTTCCAGAGACTAGAAAACCAAATCCCCATCAGTCATCAGACATACCCTCATCCACATCTTCCAGAACATCAGGAACCGCTTTCACCGCAGCGCTTGAATGCAGAGGCTGAAAAGTGGGAGCACCAAGTATGCAGACCCAACATAGAAGGGATCCACAGCCCCATATGGCAACCATGCAGAAAGGTCTGAAGACCCTTGAAAAAAAAAATTCCACCCAAGAAAAGATAGATGGATCTACACCAGGGCCCACAGGCCCAAACTTAACACTGTCGACTGACCCACATCTCTCGTAGATATCTCTGTCACGGGAAATAAAATAAGAGGGGATACATTCACTGTACCGTCTTCCACTCTACTCCCTCTTAAGTCTGAGGGAATGGCCCGGCGTCAGTCACATCCATAATAGAAAAATAACCTTGTTCAAATAGCACAGACACAGGCTTAGAGAAAGCAATGGATGTATTGCCCTTATATGGAAAGCCACATAGAGAGGTAGACTCTGGGACCTCTATGTGTCTGGTGCTATACAGCCTTCTGCACACACAGTGCCCAGAAGTACACGCACAATACGTGCCTGCCAAAGGGCTGTGGTAGTATGTGACTAGATAGCATGCACCCAGACAGCACACACCCAAGTGCCTGCGTGCACGTAACCGCATGCACAAATATAGACCGCAGCCTTACATGCCCAAGTTTATGTGTATGCACTGCCGCGCAGTGCACTTTCCCACTGGTCCGAGGGAAAATACGTGGCTGAAGAAACAAAGCCTTTGGAGCAGGGCTTAGCTAAGGCCTGATCAACACGTCAAGCCCGTGAGTGCCGCCTCTGCTCTACACTAAACTCCCACAGAAAAGCAAGAGGGAAAGTGAGAAAGACACCAAAATACCCAGCACAGAGGGAGGAGATCTGGTAAGAAGGAAACTAAAACCTCCCTATACTTTCTTTTTTTTTGCCTACCTGAACTCAGCTTCCCTTGCTGAGAGCACAAACAGGTCTCCAGCTACGAGAACGAGGGCACAAGCCTTCATTCTGGCTCCAACTGCCTTTTTATTTCTTTAATTTTTAAGTCCGCTTCTGGGGTAGGCTCCTGAACTGAAAACGCTAAACTGAGGGAGGAGCCCACTGGTGTAACCTCAGGAGCTCAAGTAGTGTCTGAAAATCTTCCTTTTTTTTTTTTTTACCCACAAGCAATCCCCAGAAGGGAAATGCATGTCCACCATCTACTGGAGATGGAGAATACTGGCGGACTGATGTCAGGGCAGGGCTATATATATCCGCAAAGTAAGCTTTTACTCCAGCTCCTGGTAGACGGACACAACCCATTTGTGGTTATTAGCCTTCCTGAGTGCAGAGGAAACAAGCTGACACACACAGGTTGAAATGGCAATGAAGGGTAGGTATCCACACCTGTGCCTTATTTGATTGTAACTAGTGAGTGTATAAACAGAGTTTCTTAGCTAGAGAAATCCTGACCTCAACATCATTGAGCCACTTTGGGGAGAACTCCAACATGTAGTTCATGCTAGACAACCAAAGAATTTACAGGATCTGGAGGCTTTCTGCCAAAAGGAATGCACAACTTTACCACATGAGAAAATAAAAAGGGGCTCATTCAAAACTATCACAAAAGACTGCAAGCCGTCTTTACTGCAAAAGGGGGCAATACACGATATTAAGAACTAAGGGTGTGTAAACGTTTGAACAGGACCATTTTATTATTTTTCTTATCGCTATGTTTTGTTTAATGATTGTGCTATTCTGTGATGCATAGTAGTTTTAATCTGTAACACATAAAAAATTAATGTTTTCTTAAAATGCTACATCTTACAAATTATGAGCACAATTGTGCGTGCGGTATATGTTGGCCTGAGCAGGATTTTCTTAGCACTAGAAACTTAACTCCAGGCTTTTAAGTGCCAACTACTGCGCTGGCACTTAAAAGCCATCAAAAAAATAAAGAAAGAAAAGAATACACACTTTGCAGATTAGTACTGACTTATCCAGGTATGTGGCAGGAAGGAAGCGTCCTGACAGACAGACTGTGATCCAGATAAGTGGCAGCACATAGCCAGATAAATACTGACTTATCTGGTTATCCGGCATGGTTCACTGCTACTTAGCTGGATAAGTATTTATCTGGCTAAATTATATCTCTCAGGGTATATGTCTGAGAAGTCCAGTGGTGATAAACTGAATCTTCGTGTGATTTCCTGTTTGACTACAATTTGAGACAACTTTG
This sequence comes from Rhinatrema bivittatum, assembly GCF_901001135.1. Taxonomy (NCBI): domain Eukaryota; kingdom Metazoa; phylum Chordata; class Amphibia; order Gymnophiona; family Rhinatrematidae; genus Rhinatrema; species Rhinatrema bivittatum. The sequence goes on along the minus strand of NC_042618.1, from coordinate 74,673,535 downwards.
GTGTTTAATTAAACAATATATTTTTTATTTAGACTTAAGATGTGTTTTTGCCTTACATCTTCCTCAGCAAAGAATTCATTTAATCTCTCAGTTATGTCCTTGACCTCCCATAGTGCACCTGAAAAAGGTTTTATTATGAATTTTTGCTTCCACAGCAAGCTTTTCATATTCTGTCTTTGCCTTCCCTAAAAGTGCTTTGCATCTAACTTTCCAGTGCTTATGCTATTTCCTGTTTTCTTCATTTGGCTCTCTTCTTTTTTTGAAAGATGTTCTTTTAGCCATTATAACCATTTGCCTCACCTTTTAACCATGCCGGCAGTTGTCTGGCCTTCCCTTCCACCTTTTTTCAATGCGCTGAATTCATCTGATCTAGGTTTGCAAGATGGTATTTTTAAACTATGTCCATACCTGATGTAAATCTTAATCTTTGCAGGTGTTTCTTTCAGCTTTTCCCTAACATTTTCCTTGTTTTATCCCCTTTTAAAAGTTAAATGCTATAACAGATTTTCTTAGTGTTCTCCCTTCACTGGCCCCACCACCATTACCTCTCACACCAAATCATGTATTCCACTAAAGATAAGGGCTAAAATAATTCCCCTTCTTTTTGGTTCTTGTACCAGCTGCTCCATGAAGCAGTTATTTATTTCATCTAGACATTTTAATTCCTTACCATCACTTGATACGACATTGTGATGAATGGCATGGAAGTGAGTCCTTGGTGCTGTGGCATAGTTGACGCAGCCTTAAAGGCAAACCTACGACAGCACCACAGGGCTTTTCCCCGCCACTGGCCCTTTTAAGTACAGATGCATAATGCGTTCACCTATGGAGACGCCAAGGAGGAGCAGGATGATAGTGGCATCGGAGCCACGTCGGACTCTGGATCATGGTGGTGTTCCTGCCACATAGGACGGGTACAGGAGGCGCTGGGGTACATGTAAGAGTTAGCTGGTTGTGGGCCTACCCCACGATCAGCCAAAATGTAACAGACATTTAGCCACGGTGTAACTGAAATCTCCCATTATTACTGTGTTGCTAAGCTTGTTAGCTGCCTTCAATTGCTAGCATTTCACATCTGTCTGTTTATTCTGGCTAGGTGGACAATAATACACTGCCACTCCATTCCCCTTCTCATATGGAATTTCTATCCATAAAGATTCTACAGTGCATTGTTTCCTGCAGAACTTTTATCCTGTATGTCTCTATGCTCTCTGACCTAGTACCCATCCCTCCCATTTTGATGCATCCTACCATTGCAATATAATTCGTACCCTGGTATCACAGTGTTACATTGGTTATTTTCCTTCCACCAGGGCTCTGAGATGCCAATTATATATACCTCTTCATTCAGTGCTATGCATTCTAATTCTACCATCCTATTTTTTTTTAGACTTCTAGCATTTCTATACTGACATTTCAAAGTATGTTTTTTTTTTGTTTGCATTAACCTGCTGTCAGTTGACAGGGATAATTTAAAATATTTTTGCTCTCCCTGCTCTTTACTTAAAGGCACCTGGACTACTTTTGCATTTATTACAACCTCTCTTCAAGATGCCCTAACTTTCCTGTTAGTATCCTTCAAAGAAATATCATTGCGAAACATGTGTTTCTGAGCAACTGTCAGAATTTCCCATCATTTAGTTTAACTCTGCTGACTGGTACAGGTGTCTCTCTAAATCAAAAGGCTTCAACATGCAAAGTTAACTGGTGAACTTGCTCTTTCCATGGCCTGGTTGTTTGCTTTCTGCTACTTGAGCAGCTCTTAGCAGGTCCAGTGTTGCATGATGGGACAATGAGATTGTGGCTCCCTGATCAGGAGCTGCTGCTGTTAATTACGATTGCTGCCTCAGTATATGAAAGAGTTTCTAGGGACTCTTGCTGAGCATTTAGCTTTTACTTAGTTATACAATGCACATTTGTAAGCTAAAATGAGAAGCTGAAGTTGAGAATCTAGTTTATTTGAAATATGAACAAGGGACTGAATCCCTGCATGGTCTGTGGGATAAAGGCATCAAGTGTGGCTCTCACAGAGGTCTGTATCTGAACTGTTGATGTTAATTTTTTTTTTTTTTTTACAAATTGATTTTGAGGAAGGCATAAGAATCCACATTGTAATTCTTGCAGATGAGTCAAACTATTTCACATTGCATGTAGATGAATTTACAGACGGTTGGATACCCTAGGCAAGTAGGTAGGGAAGTGGTTTGATGTGGATATGATTAGGGGAAATGTGCTTGAGACACAAGAAAGGCAGCTGCAGCGCTTCTTTGCGAACACTAAACAGCAAGATGACCTGGGTGTATTAATTATTAGTTGATGATAAACTAGGAACACAGGGGAGCCTTACCAACGGAGGAGCTGCGCTGAAAAGCGCCTGGGCGAGAAGGGACCAACCCGCTGGAGCCTAGACCCGACTTCCGCATTGACACGTCAACCAAGCCTGCCTGCTGCACCTATTTAAATCGTAGTGCAGCGGCGCGCAGCTGCCAACGCGCTGCCGAAGCCGCGCGCCAAAGGGACGCGCCCCTAGGTGAGATTCTCTCTGTGGAAATTTTGTCGGAGAATCGGCCCTCGATGGGGAAAGAGAGGAAGATACGACCTTTGGCGTCTACCCCAGTTGGAAATGTGATCAAAGGACCGATGGTTCAACACATACTTAGGCGGGTGAGTCAGACCTCAAGACAGGTTATTCCTGACATTTCCTTCTCCTCCGGAGCCTCTAGTAGCCCTGCCCAACACCAGGACCCCAATACACCCTCTGTAGTAAAAGGGGCAAGTAATGTAGCTAACCCCGATTTGATGGTATTAACATCTCCAGTGGACAGAGGAGGTACTCCACCAGGACAGGATGAGATTTCTCTATCAAAGGATTCAGAGATAGAGGTCCTCAATCCTGATAACATAACCCTGGTGGATGTCTGGAAAGCTGTTAATAAAATGGAAAAGATGTTGTCCTTATCCATGGCTCAAACCACCAATTTTACTAAAGAGACTAGGAACTCTCTGGAAGGCCATAGCAAGCGCATTGCACATTTGGAAGCAGCAAGTGCGACCGCTTCTTCACAAATATTGTCATTACAAACATCTGGGACTACTTTTATGAAAGATTCTTTAATGATATATAAGCAATTAGATGGGATTGAGAATATCATGAGAAGTAAGAACTTGAGATTTCTGAACTTTCCAATTACCAGATTAATTTCAGGTCAGGAAATGTTTAAAAAATATGTAAAAGAAGTCTTGTGTATTACAAAGGATATGCTTATATCTAAATGTTATTATGTGTCTTACATGAAAAAAGAGGTGGCAGCACGAGAGGGGGAACTAGATGTTATCTCCACAGATAGCCCAAATTTAACAGCTTTCTTGGAATCATCTACGGATGATATTCCAACCAGAGCCACACTTATAGTGGCATTTGGTTTAGAGCAAGAAAGAAATTCGGTTCTTCAGAAATACTTTAAAAATAAAGATTTTAGCTTCTGTGGTCAAAAGGTCCAGGTGTTCCCAGATGTCTCTAGAAGCACCCAATTAAAGGCGGAAGCAGTTTCTATCAATGAAAGAGAGTACTTGGTCTAGGGCCACGTTCTTTCTTAAATTCCCGTGTGTTTGGTCACTTTGCTTAAGAATAAGTTTATCTTTACGGAACCTGCCCACCTTGAAGCATTTCTTGTAGATAAAGGTGGATGAGGGCGTATTAACAGTTTCTATTATTGGGGATTAGTTAACTGGTAAAAAAGTTTGTTTTTTCTCCATTACACATATGGTTGTGATTTTCTGTTAAGATTTTTCTTTCTTTAGCTCCCCTATAAAGTGGACTTTAATCTTGGAATTAATTGTTTTTAATTTACTTGTTTTTATTTTCCTCTTGAAAATTGTGTTTCGGTAATCCATAAATATTCCTTGTTTCTTTCATTGTAAAATGTTATAAGAAATCAATAAACTATAAATTAAAAAAAATAAATAAATAAACTAGGAACACAGGCACAGCTAAGCTGTAGCAGTCACAGCTGGATACAGTTCAGTGTGCATTAAACAGGGAACGGAAAATAGAATATATATACAATGTATGTGTGCATAATATAATAAATAAATTACAAGTTATGCACATTTCACATAACACAATCATTGATCTTAAAGCCTCGAAAGAATCCCTAATTTCGAAGGTGGATGATTTAGAAAACAGATCATGGAGGAACAATTTAAGATTGTAAGGAACAGATTCAGGAATGTCAATCAATCAACTAGTGGAGGTCCTGGAAAAATGGCTGCCACGAGCCCTGGCTCTAAATATGAATAAAAGGACCACTGCACCTGGAAAGAGCGCACAGGTTGGGCCCCCAACAACTGCGGCAGCAATCTCCACCAAATGAGAGGAATGACAAACCTCATGTAATTATTTTTTGTCCTTAATTTTGCCCAAAAGTGGACATTCTTAGGGCGTACAGGAGTGCGCAAAACCTGCACTACGAAGGACATAAAACTTTACTCTTTCAAGATTATTCTGCTGTTGTGGCCGAAAAGAGAAGATCCTTTGCACTGGTTTGTGCACAACTGATTAAGAGACACTTGCGCATTATTACCCTTTTATTTCCCGCTGAGGGTTATTCGTCATGGCAATGTGTTACATTTCACCACTGCACGGGAGGCTGCGCTTTTTCTACAAAACATGGATACTGCTTGAATAATAATCTACTCGATGTGGTATTTTGCGGTTTTGTCTTGTACAGCTATGTTGATGGCCCTCCTCTATCTGACCGATAGAGCGAAGATTGGACAAATGTGCATTTTTTTTTTTGGACATTTTTCATGGTCATTTTCCTTTTTCTCTCGAAGGAGGGAGAGGCCCTCATGGCATGATACACGAGCCCTCTTATGTGGATCTTAGCTAGATTCTTTTGTGTTTCTTGCTGTTTGTTTTTGTTTCTATATTCACATGCTGTTCTTGTCGGACTTGGGGAGGAAAGGGTGCAAACAGATGTTTTCTTCTTATTCATGAGTCCGCATCAAAGGTCACAATTAATATGGTATGCCTTAGAGGGTGACCCAGGCTGGGCGGGTGGGGTTCTCTTCTCCTTTGTTCGCTGTTAAGTAATCTCTCTCTTCATCCTCCACTACTGTATTTGTACTACGGCTAAGAATGCGGTGTTTTCATGCAGACATAGCTTTACTCCCAGAAACACATTTAACTGCTATGGAACATGCTAAATTGCAGAAACAATGGGTTGGGCAAGCATATCTTGCATCCACCAATACGCATAAAGCGAGTGTGACAATATTGTTACATAAATCCTTTCATTTTCAGCTGCTTAAAGTTATTCAAGACCCTGAAGGTCATTATATTTTTTGTCAAGGGACAATTATTTGGGCGCCCCATACTTTTGTGCTGATAGTAAATGTGTTAACCCCTTATTCTCACATTCCTATTCTTATTGGGGGGGGGGGGGTGATTTTAATGTGGTTTCGGATCCACAAGTGGATTGGTCTCCTGCCAAAGTTCCTAGCCGTAATGCCCAGAGGCAGGGTATTCCATATTTGTGTGAGCATCTTCTCTTTTAAATGTTTGGAGGTGCCTTCACCATTTGGAAATTGACTTCACTCATTATTCAAGGGCATAAGATACAAAGTCCAGATTAGACTATTTACTGTTATCTGACTCCTCTTTCTCAAGTGCAGGGTGCGGGCATCGGGACTCCAGAAATATCAGATCATGCGCCAGTATGGGTGAATTTGGAGGGGTTCACTGATGTTGTTCCTAGGGATAACTGGAAATGCCCTCATTATTTATATAATAAGGCTTTTCATTCCTATCTCAGTGAGCAATGGAAAGAGTATGTGGAGTTTGGTGGTATTCATTCTGAAACCCCCCTTACTGTATTGGGACACAACAAAAGCTGTGTTGGGGGGGGGGGGGCTGTCATATTCTATGTAATATGGCAAAAAATGGATGAGAGCCAAAGAGATCTCTTTAAGTTAGAAAAGCAGTTAAGCTCTGATAAAAGGAAACTACTTCCTGATTCTTCTCCATTGTATAAAACAGTTTCTGTCTACGCAAATTGCACTTCATACATTGCTTCACCAGCATACAAAAAAAAGGTATTTTGTATTATAAACAATTTTTTTTCTCCATGGTAATAAAACCGGACTTGGTGGGGGAATTCATACATAGTGGAAATGAAAGGGCCAAATGGCCACCTTGTACAGACCTCTTAAGAGAGAGAAGACTTATTTGTCAGTTACTATGGACACCTCTACTCAGCTATGAAGATGTACTTAAATTAAAAAAAAGACTCCTAATCCTGTTCTAACAGATCACTTGCAAGCCCTCAATGCTCCTTTCATGTTTACTGAGATTTACTCTCTTATTAGACAATCACCATTATATAAGACACCTGGCCCGGATGGGCTACCTGGGGAGTTTTACAAGATATTGCTCAACTATATCTGTCTTCCCTCGGGGAGAATGTATGATAGTTTGCTGCAACTGGGTGAACTGCCTGTGGAGACTAACACAGCGACTATAGGTGTTTTACCAAAATCGGGCAGGGGGTTTGAAGTTGACAAGCTCCTATAGGCCGATTTCTTTATCAGATTTCGATACTAAGCTACTGGCCAAATTATTAGCAGATAAGACTGTCCAAAATTCATCCTCTTAATTCTGCCAGCAGAGGTGGGATTTATAAAAGGGAGATATGCTGAGTCTAATGTGGGCAAACTGCTTGCTTCCATAGCACACTCCATGCAATGTAAGTTAAATTCTCTGCTTATCAGTTTCGATGCAGAGAAAGCATTCGATAGGGTCAATTGGAAGTATATGTTTATTGTTTTGGAGAAATATAGGTTTCAGGGTCGTTTTATAGATTATATTCACATTTTGTACAAATATCCTTGCGCATGTATTTTGATCAATGGAGCCCTCTCGGACACATTCACTTTACAATAGGGTACTCATCGAGGCTGTCTGCTCTCTCCGCTTCTTTTTGTGTTATCTCTAGATCCCCTTATCTATAATATACTCCTAAATGAGAAAATTCCTGGGGTTAATATAGGGACCCATACTTTTAAAGTTGCAGCCTTTGCCAACGATTTGCTTTTCCATCTTGGGGACCCGCAACGACACCTATTATTCCTGTTGCAGGCGATATCTCTATACGATACTGTAGCCAGTTTGAAATTAAATTTAGATAAGTCCAAAGCTATGGCCATAGACCTTTGGGGTATGCAAGACTGGACGGGCACCTTTCCCTGAAATATCTGGGCATTTGTATCCCAGCAGATCTTTCCTCATTGCATGATTTTAATGTTACTAATTCACAAAATGCCACCAAAACTAGTCTGCGGAAGTGGATGCCATTAAGTCTGTCTCTGGGGGATCGAATTCAAGTATATAAAATGACTTTTCCCTAAATGGCTTTACACACTTAAATAAAAACAGGAGGATACGTGCGTGGCCAGCCTTGCGTGCGCCATGTGCATTTTCGAAGGGCCCGGCCATTATGCGCCAAAGTGCCAGACCTCTCCAAAGGGGTGAGCAGCAGGCTGGGACAGTGCCATTAGCCGCTGTCCCAGGGAAGCACGCACCTGCCGGAATCTACTGCTGCTCCAAAGGAGCAAGGTAAAAAATAAAAAAAATTTAAAAAAAATCTAAGACTTAGGTAGGGGGAGGGGAGGAGAAAAGGTAGGACGGTTACATAGAGGTATGGGGAAGTTCCCTCCCAGTCCACTGCTTTTAAAATTGACTTAGTGTTATGCCTTTAATCCTCACTAGGAAAGACATTTGTAGACTTCATGGGGGGAACTCCGAATGTATTTATAGAAGGGAAAGAAGCCTAGGATACCCCTAAGCACAACTGATGGCTACTAGCAAACAGGGCGGGATGGGCTTTCCTGATATTCAATTATATATTTATGGAGCCCATCTCCGTCATTTAGGTGACTTGCTTATGGCCACATCTTTTTACTGCGACTATGCTTGTGAAGCGGCCATTAACTATCCTTTACAGCTCAGATTTGTGCTCTAAGCCAAGGGCTCACAGCTTTCCACATACCTAAAGACTCTTATCCTTATATCGTCTGCTAGGAAAGTGTGGCGATGGATTACCTCTAAGTTGGGTCTATCGTGTACGGTTTCTTCTTTTTTACCTTTTATTGGTAATGTGGCCTTTCAACCGGAATTATATAGTAGGCTGTTTTCTATCTGGCCACAAAAGGGGATTTTCCTATTGACTCATGTTCTCAATGAACAAGGTTGAATGCTCTCAGACTTGATGTGACAAAAATTGACTATTTATCACAGTTTTCTATACCGGTGTATGGACTTAACCTTCACATCAGTTTACAATCTTGTTACAATAAAAAACAAAATAAAATATGCATACATCAAAAAAACATTAAAAACACACATTTTGTTATACATAACATAAACCCTAAGTAGTCAAACATACATCTGCTTCTTTTTGTCCATTGCCTACGTATGATTCATAGCTTGCTTAGCTGTTATTCTCATTAAAGGCCTGTTTAAATAGCCACGTTTTCAATAGTTTCTTAAAGTCTGCTAATCTTGTCTCAAGACTAAGTTCAACAGGACGAGCGTTCTAAATCCTGGGTGCTGCGAGAGATAGTGCCCTTTCTCTGACTGAAGTCAGTCTAGCTGAAGTTAGGGATGGAATTGCCAGTAATCCTTTATTGGCTGACCTCAAGTTACGCTGCGGTGTATGCAGTCTTATGGACTATTGCTATACATAATGTTCAGTTATTTACAATTGCGACATTATGTGGGTTCTTTGGGTTCGACTGCTCACGCCACCAAGGGGTGGGAGGTATTCCAGGACTGGTTTGATATGGAAGACCCGACCAGACATTCGTTATCCTCTTTCCATAAATCTTTTGAAATTTTCTTTAGGTACTATTCCCTTAGAACCTTCATGGTCCAAATGGACCCAAGAGCTATATACCCCTTTTTCAGACTTTAAGGCTTGCTTTGGGCACATTTCTACCATCACGCAAAATGCACAGCTACAAGAAATGCAGTATAGATTATCATCTAGAGCATACATGTCGCATAAGCAAGGCTATTTGATGGGTTTAACAGACTGATTTATGTAACAAATGTAATGTTGAAGTGGGAACCTTGGGACATTCTTTTTGGTAATGTACTAATGTTCAATCTTTTTAGAAACAAGTATTTGATTATTTGGACACTGTTCTCTCTGTACAATTAACATTTGCTGTGCAACTGGCAGTTTTGGGATTTTTTTCCTTTGGCGAGAGCTTACTGACTAGAGGCTGTGGGGTTTCTAAAGTCTTGATTACTGTTCTGCATTTCTGGAGAAATGCTATTCATCCTCTTTTAATCTAGTAAACAAATTCACCCCATTAGGAAACAAAAGATTCTATATATATGGCTTCCTTATCTGGATTCCTTATCTACATAGACTAGAAGTCTACTTCTGAATGCCTACTGATGAACTTTTTTGGTTACTGATGGGCTCACATCTGTGGACTCGGGGGCACAGGTAGGTGGGGATTTCTGCTCTGGAATCATTTTTCTTGTTTAAGTTTAATACACGCCTGTTGTGTTCACAGTCAAAATCATCAGGTTGCACCTTTTTGTTATGTACACTTTGTACTATTAGAGTTTATAGTCTATTGTTTGTTCTGATAATAATGATATAAAAATACTAAAAAGTAAAAACTGATAGTATTTTTCTCAACTCTGAAAAGCATCAATCAGTGGGCAGAACAGATACAAATAATGCCTATTACACATCAAAGAAGAATATGATCTTTATTTGTGGCCTATACAGAAAGAAGACCATGAACCTCACACCAGATAGCCAGATAAGTCAGTACCATATTTTCCAGTGTATACAATGTGGGGGGTTTTTCTGGAATTCCTGTCACTGCGTCTTATACACTGATGCGACTAATATGCAGTGCTTTCAGTGTCAGTGTGTGTCTCTCTCTCTCTCCCTCCTTATTGACAGAGCCTGCATGCCACTCGCTCCTCCGCACGACCTCACCAACAGCCGCTCACACACCAAGCAGCCCATAAACATTCAGCATCCCCTAAGACACCTCCCACGTGGCCTCACCAACAGCCACTCGCAAACCACGCAGTCCTCAAACATTCGGCATCCCCTAAGAAACCTCCCACGTGGCCTCACCAACAGCCGCTCGCACACCACGTAGCCCGCTAATATTCGGTGCTCCCTTTGGACGCCTCCCACATATGTCTGGCATGCTCGGTACTCACCTACTACATCTTATTCTCTCACAGCCCATCGCCATGATCACCTGCATCTTATCTACTGAATTTTTCATGAAAAGGGCTGTTGGGAGAGGGGTGCGACCTACACTCCAGAAAATAACAATACTTATCCGGGGTAAGTGGCAGCCACTACCACTTACCCAGAGCGCCATCTGCCTGTCAGGGGTGGCCCCCTCTCCCCTTCCCGAGTTAAAACGTGCATTCGGCCCGTGCCCAATGCACATTATACAGGCAACCCACTTTTTGTTTTAAATTCTCGATGCATATCATTAGCTTGCTGCATCAGAAGTTAATTTTAATTTGAGCATTAAACAGTGTGCTGAAATCCAGCATAGTGTTTTAACACTCAGATTGCTGCATCAGCCGGTCAATGGGCCTTTATGCTTCTAGTTATCAAAAGGCTTGCACATCAGGCATCCCTTTAAAGGAATATTTCAACCTAGCTGAATGAAAACCTCTTCTACAGGTGTATATTGTTTTAATTTAAAGAAAAAAAAAAAAAACCTACACACCACCCAAATGACAATTTATTTTTTTTTTTTTTTTTTAGTGTTTTCTTGGGCTGGCTTCATAGCCAATAGTGCTGCCACACCTGAACTTGAGCTTCCAATCCTCTGGCTGGTCACTGCTGGGAGCACTAGAGAGACAGTGTCATAGTACACCCCCCTCCTCCCTGCTGGAGTGGGGACAACTTATGACAACATCTGCTGGCCAGAACAGGAGTGCATCTGCACTAGGTTCCAAAAATGCCCGAGAGGCACAAGTCTGCAAGCTAAGAACTGCTGCTTCAATAGCTAGGCTAAGGAGGCAAGGAATAAGAGGACAAAGAAGCCTCCCCACCCCAGCTCACAGCACTTAAGGGTGCCAGAACCGAAAACCTCATATGCAGCAGTAAGTAGCTGTGCAGTCACAAAAAGAATAGATATAAAAAAAAAAAATGTTTTAAGTGCTGTCTGAATTTTGTTCCTAGATTCTGTGCTTCGAAGGCTGAGTGAAACCACCATGAAAATGACAGTGAATTCTTAAGTTAATCTCTTGGCAAAAAAGTGTGCCACATTCCATTCCCACACCCCACCCCACCCACACAGAAAAGGCCCAACCCTCCACACCTCATCCACATGGGCATTTTCAACCCAGCCATCAGTTGCATCAAAATAATGCTTTCAGTTCAAATATTTGAACGCAGCACAGCCATGCTTCGCTATAAGTGTATGTCTTGTCAAACATGCCTTTCAAATGGATAGTACGCAAGAGAGGTGGGAAAACTCACTGCATAGGAAACTCACTGCTCCATGAGAGGAATATGGATCCTTGCAGACGTCTTGTAAGGTAATGCACTGCCCCAACAAGATAAATCATTAAAAATAAATAAATAAATAAATAAATAAAATTACAAATGTTACCAAGCAGTAACCATGAGAGCAGAAAATGGGTTGTGTGTGTAGTAGTCCTCTGATCCAAGGCCTCTCTGGGAACTTTTCTGCACACTACAAACATACTATGTGCCGTTGTAATAAGCTGCCTTACTCAGTATAAACCTGTGCTGTATAAGGACATTAGAGGCATGTGTTTAATGTATTCTAAGTGCTAAGCCTGAAATGTCTGAAAATAAAGCAGTCTGATTCTGAGACAAACAGGTGTCCTTTCCTAGACTTTTCGGATCGCATATAAGGTAATATGTGGTAAGTTTCTGTAGCATGGACAGTATCACCCAGAAAGAGAAGGGGAGGGGAAAAAGGAAGTCTCCTCCCAGCTATGTGTACCCTTGTATTTCTTGCAGCTCAGCAGGGGTTTTTAAAAAAATAAATAAATAAAAAGGTTTTGACAAGTTTACAGAGGAAAAGTACATAAAACATTTTTAGCCAGGCAGACTAGGGCAAACTATTGCTTTCCCCCAGGAGTAAAAAGAAATACAGCTACTTTTTGGGAATTGCCAGGTACTCGAGACAGACTGGCCACTGTCAAAGACAGGAAACTGGGCTGGATAAACCTTGGTCTGACCCAGCATGACTTTTTATACTCTTATGTTTTCAACTGCCAAAGAGGATCTCAGCCATCCTTCTTTCAAACATGTACCTACATATGCAGAAAATAAACATGTGGGTTTCTCCCTTTTGCTACAAATGCAATCCAGAGCTTCCTTGTAGATACAGTACTGAGAAACAAAAAAAAGGTTAGTTGAAATTAATATTGTAGATTAAAGTTTTGTTTTTACATTTCTTATTTATGCATCTAACAAAATTCTGCATATTTCTACAGCCATTTTAAATGCATAATCAAATGTTCCAATTTATAATATTTGTTGAAATCTGAAAAACTTTACAAAGTTCAAACTGACAGATGTCAAGCATCAAGTTAGAGAATGCATGTCCTCAGACTTTCTGGATAAAGAAGAATAGATGGGCACTGATCAGGTCAGTGAGGCCTTAGTGAAATGAAAAAATAAATTTAAAAAGTGCTTTAAAACTGCTGAATAGCAGGTCTGATTTCAAAAAGTTATGGAAATGTTCTGCTTGGAGAAATATTCACCCCGATTAATTCTGTTTGCATTTTCCTTTATTGTTTATTTTACAATGCCCTAACAATTCTGTCAGGAGTATTTGTACTCAAAATTAGGATTCACAACTTGCAAAAAAAAAAAAAAAAAGAAGAAGAAATGTTAGAATACAGTTGACTAATGGACAAGTAACCAGAGATAACATGCATCACACCAAATGCACATCTTTGCAGCTTGCAGATGCCCCATGTACATGTTCTCCTCACTTCCCCTTTTACACCACTCTGCATCTCATTCAGGGATTCAGTATTGACTAACTGTACAGCTATTTTTTACCATCTTACTGCGAAAGCATGCAACCAGCTCCACTAGCCCAAACAGCATAATTAGTTATCCTAGAATACTATATCTGAGTCTTCACACTTTGATTTCAATTTCAGAAGTCTGTGGTGAAATCAGAACAATTACACCACAGCATCACAATTACATCAATATCAACTATGTGTGTAAGAGAACAAATTAATAACTTCACTACAAGACCACCCAGAGGAGTTAAGCTGTAAAAAAGAGAGAGACAACAAAACCGTTTAGATATGAACTAAGTTCTCACGCTTACATAAAAAAAAATAGTTTTGACACAGAAAGGGCACAAATATGACCACACTAATACATTTGATTCATAAATAATGAAAGAGAACATTAGACTTCCAAAAACACAGAACATCTTTCATCTATTGTAGTATTGTTTGTTTGGGTCCCCTGACAGAATTAAGACGTTTCATAAGGTGTAGAAAGCCATCTCAGCAGCCCCACAATAGTCTATAATCACAGGAAGACTGGACAAAGCACCATTCATATAGTGCAAGTTTAAATCCAGTCCTTGTTTGTAGGGAGTGAAAAAGAAGAGGGATGGATAGCCAGCCATGTAGCTCCCAACAGGTTCCCAGTGATGTTGCAGACCGCAGTTCATCTGTATTAATCTAACACAACTTCAGCCACTGAACCTGATGCAGAGAATTCAGGTGAAACTCCACAAACACACAAAAAAAAAAAAAAAAAAAGCAAATGGCTAAATCCTTGAATATCAAGCCATTTCCTTTTTTTCTTTTTTAAGCAAAAAACACTAAAAATGAGCTCTCCTTTAGCGTTACTTTCCTCTCAATTATCTATCTGGACCACTAGGCATTTTTTCAAATTGAAAATATTAACTGGCAAAACTAAACTAAAACTATTAATTCCTTGCAAATCCTGGTTGCAAAGAAATCTCAGGGTGTCACAAGCCAAAATAGCTGAACAAAGCAGCAGTCTAAGAAAGGCAAGAGGGATTTCAGGACAAGGCTTGATTTGCTTATCTGTGGGGTTTTAATCAATATGCTTCCCACTATGGGGCTGGACAGCGACTTTCTACTCATCCTCCCAAAAGCCAAAGTGCCACATGCTACCCATAAAGCTAACATCCAAAAAGATATTAATTCTGAGAGCAAAGTCCCATGCATAACTTGGTAAACCATCCATCCCCGTTTTCAAATATCAAATAAAAAAAAAACCCAGCTTACACACCGTTGTAAGAACGAGAATTACAAATGGAGAAGTTCATTCATATAACTCATCTTTTAAACTAGTGTCTGATGTTTAACGTGATTTGAAGGGCCTGATGTGTAAGCATCCCCCCCCCCACACCACACACACACACACACACATGGGAAAACCCCTTTTTACAGCGATGATCGGCAACAGCCAACGCCTGTAGCAGAAACTACACAAATCAGAAGCGATGCTCAACGAAGGGTGAATTACTGCTTCAAAATCCTGTGATTAAACGTAAATCAGTATTTAGTTTGCCCACTCTCTGAGCTCAAGAAAACTGCACTCGCTGACCCTATCTTTCAGAAAAAATAAACATTGCAAGACAATTTCCTACATTTGGGCGGTTCTTCAAACGGCGCGTATCACTGGAGGGGGAGGGGGGGGGATCTGAGAAGGACCTTGAATCATTCCTTCCAGTGGCTGAGGCTCTCTCGTTGCAAGAGAAAGTTATTTTGATTCTTCATGCTTCGGATTCAGCCGCAATACTATGGTAAAAATCTAGTTCAAGAGAACGAGCTGCATTATGTTCTCACATGCATGAAGATAAATCCATGTGAATCAAGAAGCATGACTCAAAAGCAAGGCCATTATTGCAAGCTCTATACCCTCCCCCCACGGGAAGAAACGAATAAAGATGGTGTACGCTGTGCTCCCCACCACGCTCTCACCGACCCCCCGGAACAGGAGAGAACAAACTTCAGCCTTCCCAAGGCCTGAGTCAGAGGCAAAGGGGAGGTAATAGTAACATGAGCAGTAACTGCTCCCCACTACAATCCAACCTGTATTCACTCTCTTGAATTCCCTGATCTCACGGGAGTAGTGGAGCCCCACCGCCAGCTTGCAGATCTTTATTCCTAAGAAGGGAAACAGATTCCCCCCAGAAGCCGCGCTTTCCGTTTCCAGGCTCATTTATACACACACATACATATACTGCAGCCTCGGTGACGGTCCAGGCACACTAACCCCGAGAGCCAGGTTCTGTCCCTCTCCTGCTGGATCCATCATCGCAGGCTCGTCTTCCTCCCCTCCCTCTCCCCGCTGTGCCCAACACCGACTGCTCTCCAGCGGCAAGAGAAACATAAAGACACCAACCTTGCGCAGGGCAGGTACAAAGAGTCCCCGCCATCGCTGGCTATTCTCCTCGCTGAAGAAGTCGTAGGTCGGCTGCTGAGGCTGCATGGTCCCGGCTCCCCCGCCGCATCGGCCCCAGTCCTTATCACAGCGCCGCCGCCGGCGGCTGCCCCGGCTCCTCTCCTCCTCTCTTCCCCAAACACGCCCTCTTCCCTCAACAGCAAACCCCACCGACAGAGAGCATCGGGCAGCCAAGCGGGCCTGCAAACCCTCCCCCAGAAAGGGGGCAGAGCCCGGCAGGATCGCTGTAGCAAGCAGTGTTTTGTTTTGTTTTTATTTTTTTAATCAGAGGAGTTGGAAACCCGAAACGCTTTCCTTGCACCTTTTAGTCCATGACACTGTAGGAGTCACGTCTCTTTCCCCAAAACCTTAACAAAAGGCGTGGGGGCGACTCGGAATCTTGCTTTGTTTCGTCCGCGGCACGGCGGCAGACAGACGCACGTCATTCGTGCACGGTGTTCCGGAGCCCGAGGAGCGAGGCCCCCCTCCCTCCAACTAACGCGGCTCTCGCCTCAGAACCGGGGGCCGGGACCGCACGGGCATGGCGCTCGCTTCCTCCGCCCCAGACTGCCAGCTATAATCTCCTTCGCCCCAAACAGGCTTCCGCAGCTCGTTCACTCATTCTTCCGCGCCGTCCGGCCTGCAGCCCCAACGCTCTCCGAGCAAACCGCTCCGTCGCCACTACAACCACAAATCTCCTCCGCTCACTGGCGTTGTCTCATTATTCCTCCTATCGCGCTCGGCGCACTGCGCATGCGCGCGGCCCAGGGCCCGGACGCACTAATGGAAAGTGGGGAAGGAGCGCGCGACAGCTGCGCGTGAGGAGAGAGAGATGGCGTCGGCTGCTGCGCAGGCTCTAGCCTGAGACTGCCGAAGCTGTAGGAGCCGACGGGTACGCGCCTGCCCGCCCGCCTGGGCGCACCTGTGGCCGTGGTACGCGCTGTCTTACGATGGCGAGTTATCGTACATTTTGCTTCTAAAATACTAGTTCAATAAACTAGTTACTGAAGCAGCAGAATGACTTTTTTTTTTGTTACTTTCTATCCAGAAGGCGCTATTCTACTTTTTTTTTGAACAGGCGGTTCCCCCCCCCCCCCAACAATTTTCTATCGGGCCGATACAGTAAAGCGCGGCCGTGGTTGCGCGGTTTGTTTGTTTTTAAACAATTTTATTAAAGCAGAAGTATAACGGTACAACAATACAAGCCAAGCAAAATACAACAGTAATACCTGCACCGATAAAGAAGGTGCATATTGAACATGTACTCCAATGCTTCAAAAAGGACATTTTTTAAAACATTTCATTCCCACCCTCCCCTCCCTTCGTCCCCTCACAACAACAAATAAAGTGGAGTTATAAAGTGATAACATCGGTAAGGTATAATGTCTTTGATATTCAATATTCAGTGCTAAGATTTGCAAACATACAAGGGAGTGCGTGTATTTAGGCTCTAGAAAAACCTGAAGAGTTAAGCACCATAATTATGTCCCAGACTGACAAGGTATATCAACACTGCTCAGATCTTTACTCCTGAGCTGCCATCCAAACCTGATAGGGCCCCCAAATCTTAAGAAACGTTGGCAGCCGATCATGATGAATCGCAGTAAGACGAGTAAGTTGATAAATACCATGGAGTGTCTGTTGAACCTCAGATAGGCTGGGCACAGAACTGTCCTTCCAACGACGCGCCAATGTCAAACGGGTTGCATTAAAAACTTGCTGTAAGAAGCGCTGAGCTTCCCTGCTAATAGTTTCCAGCGGGAGACTCAAGAGAGCATGCCAGGGCTTGACCGGTAGAGACGTGCATAAGATATTAGAGGCCCATATAGTAATTGCCCGCCAAAACGCGGAGACCAGCGGGCATTGCCACCACACATGATAATAAGTTCCCACTGCGCCACATTGACGCCAACAATACTGAGATACAGTGGGAGTCGCCCTATGAAGTCTTATCTGGTGAGTAGTGCCAGCGGTAGAGCATCTTGTAACAAAGAGTGCAATTCAAAACTCTATGCACAATTCATAAACTAATAAATGACGAAAATGCCGACTGGCTAAACACTGCACTACGACTGCATGTCCCTCAAAGAAATCTCAGGTTCGCCAATAAAGCACTACTAACCATACCCTCAGTCAAAACAGCAAAGTTGACACAAGTTAGAGAGAGAGAATTATCTTTGGCAGGACCATTATTATGGAACACATTACCACTCGAGTTAAGGCTAATGAAAGAATTAAAACTCTTCAAAAAAAGCTTAAAAACCTGGCTCTACAAAAAAGCATTTCACAGTGAGGTCGCTGTATAATCAACAAATATATACAGCTAGAAGTCACCTATAGAAAGCACCATTGATTATTTTATTATTTTTACTCATAATTAAATATTAGTCTGAAACAGTATACACATACATGATTATCCCAATAATCAGATAAATAGTAGCTCCAACCCACTTCTCATGTAGAGTATATTTTTGAACTATGTAACCGTATAATATTGGCACCCTTTGGTTAACTTAAAAACCAGACATATTTCGTGCCTAGATGTAAACCGTTGTGACGGTACATTACTAAACGACGGTATAGAAAAGCTTTAAATAAATAAATAAATAACAGTTCTCTTGAAGCCTGGCCGATATAGAACATTTATACGCAGTCAGAAATATGAGATCCCAATCAGTGGGTGATAGGTCTTGCTCAAGATCCTCAATCCATACTGTTTGTTGTCGAAATGGCGTTGGCACATGTCCACCAAGTAGCTGATAGATTTTTGATATAAGCCCATTGATTTGATTTGCGTGTGAGCAATAATTTTCAAAGAGCGTGCTGGACAGTCGCATAGTGCCATTCCTAAGTGCCCTTTTGATAATATGATACAGTTTAGCATAAAGTAGGAAATCAACAGAGTCCAATGAATAAGAAGAGCGCAGTTCCTCAGGAGACTTAAGGGACCCCTGTTTCTGTATGTGCTCTAAAAGAGAAATACCCACTTGCACCCATTGGTAGGCAGCTTCTTTGGAATGGGGCTTTGGGAGCAGAGCATTAGCAAATAGGTGAGTTAGCAGGGTATATTGTTCTGGGCCAACGAGAAAAGGTTTCCATTTCACCCACACTTAAAGCGTGGTTGCTAAGGCATAAGGTATGTAGGAGATTTCCTGCCACGTATGTTTGGGTTGCCATGGCAGTGCCGACAACGGTTGTGTACCCGAGAAAGTGCGCTCAAAGAGGGTCCACTGCGGTAGCATTATAGTTCTATGAAGTATGACAAGTGCTCTAAGCTGTGCTGCGCAATAATACCATTCCACATTCGGGACACTGAGTCCTCCTCTGATCTACATATTTGGTTTACATTATTTACTTCCACTGTTTAATTTGTTCTCTGTAAAGCCTGTTGCAGTTTTAGTTATTTGTGAACCGAGATGATGTTCCCAACGTATCCCGGTATATAAAAACACCTAAATAAATAAATAAATAAATAAATATACAATGTGCCGCGAGCGACCCTGGGCGGTCGTTTCTTCCAAATGAAACTAAAAATAAGGGTTTGCCATTGTCTGAGTATAGGAGGGGGGAGGTAGATAGGAATGGTAGTGAAAAAATAGAGGAGCCTGGGCAGGACATTCATTTTGACAATGGCAATATGCCCCAGCCAAGAGAAAGTATCTTTAGACCATTTCCCCAAGTCTCTCTGAATGTTCTGGACGAGCGGCTTATAATTAAGGTCAAAGAGCTGACTGGTGTGGCTTCCAATGCGAATGCCCAAATATTTCAACGCTTTGGGTGCCCATTTAAAAGGAAAAAGAGTTTTAAGTGATTCCGCCTCCGTATCCGGGAGATTAACATTAAGAATTTCCGATTTTTATCATAATTTACTTTGAACCCAGAAACCCCGCTGAAGGCCTGGAGTTCAGAAGTGATCCCTTGTAGGGAGGTAGATGGATTAGTCAAAGTAAACATGATGTCGTCTGCGAATAGCGAGATTTTGAAATGGTGTTGATCCCTGTGCACTCCAGTGACATTAATGGCCTCTCGGACACGGGTGGCAAAGGGTTCTAGAAAGAGTGCGAACATTAGTGGGGACAGCGGGCATCCCTGCCTAGTACTTCGGCCAATTGGGAAAGCCTCACCATATTTGACATTAATTTTGACTCTGGCAGCTGGGTGATCGTATAACTTGCGAATCCATTGAACAAAATAAGTGCCAAAACCCACGCGCTTCAGTGTTTCAAAGAGAAAGGGCCAGTGGACCAGGTCGAATGCCTTCTCTGCGTCAAGAGAAAGAAGCACTGTCGGTATGTGGGCGTAATGCACATAATCGATAATGTTCACAATTCTGCGAACGTTATCCGCTGCCAAGCGTCCTGGGACAAACCCCACCTGATCACTGTGTACAAGATTGGGCAAAACACTATTCAACCAAGCTGCCAAGTATTCGGGCTAAAATTTTTAAATCTGTATTAATCAATGATATCGGCCTGTAAGAGCCACAAAAGCCGGGATCACGGCCTGGCTTGGCGATGACAGAAATCCCCGCTGTATTGGCATCCGCGGCAAGACCTCCATTACTTCGTAGGGAATTAAACATGTCAGTAAGTGGAGCTACCAGGACATTAGAGAATTTTTTATAATAAGTGGCCGTGAATCCGTCTATCCCTGGGGCTTTTCCGGCTTTCAATGTTTTAATCGCCTCCAGCACTTCCAATTTGGAAATGGGTTTGTCTAGCATCTCAAAATGCATAAGGAGTAGAGTCGGTAGAGTTACTGAGTCCAAATAGTGCTGTATAACAGCATCGGATATATTGTCCACTGCAGTATATAATGTGGCATTTATTTTATTTATTTATTTAAGTTTTTTTATATACCAACATTCAAGACGATAGTCCCATCATGCAGGTTCACAAGAAACAGGGGTGCAATTAAAATAAACTTTACAATTTGAACAATAGTGCCGAAAAGCAGTTACATGTAACAGGGAAACAATAACTTGGAGTAAGAAGGAAAATGAAGATCAGATAATTATATATATATATAATAACATTATAAGGGGTGGCTATTAATGCTATTCCTAGCGAAGTATGTTGATTGAAGGGAGTTAAGTAATGTTGGAGTTAGGAAAGGCCTGCGTGAACAGCCAAGTCTTGAGTCTTTTCTTGAATGTTGAGATGCTGGGTTCCATTCTAAGATCCGGGGGAATGGAGTTCCATAAAGTTGGACCAGCTGTGGAGAAGGCCCGATCTCTAAGCGTGATGTGTCTGGTAGTTTTGGCTGGAGGTACTTGAAGTGATCCTTTGTAAGCATCTCTTGTCGGTCTTGTTGAGTAGTGTAATCGGAGGGGGATATGGAGATCGATTGGGGCTAATTGATGGATGTTTTTGAAAATGGTGAGAATGGCCTTGTAGATTATTCTGAAGTGGATAGGCAGCCAGTGGAGGCCCATCAGGATAGGTGTTATGTGTTCTCTTCTCCTGGTGTTAGTGAGTATACGGGCGGAGGCATTTTGGACCATTTGCAATGGTTTGGTGTGTGATGAAGGGAGACCAAGCATGATGGTGTTACAATAGTCCAGCTTTGCGAAAATGATTGATTGTAGAATCGTTCTGAAGTCATGAGTGTGGAAGAGAGGTCGTATTCTTTCAGCACTTGGAGCTTATAAAAGCAGTCTCTGGTGGTTTTGTTGATGTTGGCTTTCAGGTTTAGGTGATTGTCAATTAGAACTCCTAGGTCTCTCACTTGTGTAGTGTTTGGTAAGGTTGGATGAGTGTGTGTGGGGGAGCTGTTTTCTGGTGTGATGATTAGAAGTTCCGTTTTTGATGAATTTAGTATCAGGTTGAGACTTGTGAGAAGCTGTTTGATATTTTGGAGGCAGGTTTCCCAGTGAGACAGTGTTTTTGCGAGTGACTCCTTGATGGGGATCAGGACCTGAATATCGTCGGCGTAGAGGAAGTGTTTGAGATTGAGGTTAGTGAGGAGTTCACATAAGGGTAACAGATAAATGTTAAACAAGGTAGGAGGCAGGGATGAGCCCTGAGGGACTCCTACTGACGCGGGGTGAAGAGAGGATTCTTTATTATGAATCTTAACCTTATATCCTCTGTTGCTGAGGAAGGTTCTAAACCAAGATAGGGCAGTGCCAGAGATACCTATGGCTGTTAGTTGGTTGATGAGAAGAGAGTGATTGACCGTGTCAAATGCAGACGAAAGGTCGAGTAGGATCAGAAGGAAGGATTGTCCTTTGTCTAAGCCTAGGATGATGTGGTCGGTCATAGAGATGAGGAGGGCTTCCGTGCTTAAGGTTTTACGGAATCCGTATTGTGATGGGAATAGTAGGTTATTGTCTTCAAGGTAGTTTGAGAGTCGTGAGTTTACCAATTTTTCCATTATCTTGGCTATGAAGGGGAGGTTGGCTATCGGTCTAAAGTTGTTAGGATCGTTTGGGTCAAGATTTGGTTTTTTGAGAAGGGGTTTGAGTGAGGCTAGTTTGAGGTTGTCAGGGTAGAGTCCTTGTGTGAGGGAGCAATTTATGATATCTGCCAGGGTTTTGGAGATAGAATCTGGAATTGATAGTAGTAGTTTGGCTGGGATGTGGTCTGAAGGGTGGGAAGAAGGTTTCATTTTCCTTAGAATTCCTTGGATCTCCATGGATGAAGTTGTATCAAGTTCTTCTAACTGAGTGTGGTTGATTGAGGGTTGAGGAGTGGTTAGTGGAACAGTGGGGTTCGTGGGGAGCTGAGATAGAAGAGTGTTGATTTTGTTGCTGAAGAATAGAGCTAATTCTTCCGCTTTCGATTGAGCTTGGTCATGTGCAATCTCTGGTTGATTTACTTGTGTGAGGTTGGCTACGTAGCTGAAGAGGGCTTTGGCATCGAATACAAGGTCGTGTATCTTCGAGGCGTAAAAGTCCCTCTTGGATCTTAAGGTGCTTGATTTGTATTGATGCAGAGATGATTTGTAGATTGAAAGGGTGTTGGTTCCTGGGTTTTTGCGCCATTTAGCCTCATTTTGTCTTAGTTGGAGTTTGAGCTTTCTTAGTTCTGAGGAGAACCAGGGCTGTCTTTTGGAGGAATTCTGGTGTGGTTTTTTTGTAATTGAAGGGCATAGCTTGTTAGCTATAGTTTCGTTGATTGTATTCCATGATCGAAGTGCTGAGTTCGGCATAAAAATCAGTGAACGCTTTCCGGATATCAGTCGATGATGTTACAGTCGTCCCCTGTTTATCCCGTACCTTAGCCACTAGTGTCAGCGTCCACGCAGCTTTTAGTTTCTGGGCTAGAAGCCTGCCCACCTTATTACCGCCTTCAAAGAATTTCTGTTTTATGGAAAGATTATGACTAATAACAGCATCGTCCAGTGCACTCAGAGAGTCTCTGACACGTGTTATCTGCTGATAAATCTTTTTAGATAACGTGAGGGTGTGCTGCTTAGTTAGGTGGTCTAATTCCCGCAGCAAAGCCTGTCTGCTCTTTTCCCGCTCTTTATTACAATATGCTGCATGGCCAATAAGGACACCCCATCCCACTGCCTTAGAGCAATCCCATAGAGTAGTAGGGGTTATGTCATCTGATTGATATAAATCAAAGTATTCTTGCATTTGATTGGTTATGGTTTGTACAAAGGCAGAGTCACGTAGCAGAGTGTCGTTAAGCCTCCAAGTACGGAGACCAGGATCATTATCTTGTATATTGACCTCTACCCAGATGGGGGCGTGATCCGACCAAGTTGCATTGTCAATACCCACCCGACCTATGTCATTCTGAGACGTACGAGAAATAAAAAAATAGTCTATGCAAGAGTATGTATTGTGTGGCTTGGAATAAAAAGTGTATGAACGGGATCTGGGATTTCTCTGGCACCAAATATCTTCTAAACTCCAGTCTCCAGGAAGTCACGCCAAGCCTTCCGCACCCCCTTGGTCGTAGACCCTTTGGTGGACGCATCTAAATTGGGGACTCTGGTAGCATTAAAATCTCCACCTAGTATAATCTCACCCTCGGCATGTTGCTGAAGTAGTCTATCCAGGATCCCAAAGAATGAGATCTGATTCCCATGTGGGAAATAAACATTTAGTAGTGTATACACTTTGTTCCCCACTTTAATTTTTAGTAGAATATATCTACCAGAACGATCTATTTGCTTATATAGGACTTCGTGGACAAAAGATTGCGCTATCAGTATCCCCACCCCCGTATATTTAGCATCTTTAGAGCTAGTAGCCCAATGCGCCCCTGGATATTGCTGGAAGGTAAGGAGACGCTCGTGGTGTTTTCTAATGTGGGTTTCCTGTATATAAACAAGGACAGCATTAGATGAGCGAAGCTCTCGTTGCAACAGGGACCGCTTCCTTGGTGTATTTAACCCCTTTACATTTAATGATATTATACAACTAGCCCTCTGATCAGAGAAAAATAGAAAAGGACAGCCCAATGCTTAAATATCCCCGATATGTTACAAGTTAATGAACACTCCTGTACCCAAGGTACACTATACTCCACAGCACTCATTGTATAAGCAAGTACCCCTACCAGATCACCATCCACCTTGCGAGAAGAAGGAACCCCTATTAGTAACCCCATAATGTGAAAACCAACCCTTTCGAAGACTCCCGGGTTAGAATCACCAGGGGGAACCGGCTTAACCTGGCAAGAGCAGACCCCCCCGTCCCCCCCATCCTCACAAGGCTCTAATCTAAAAAAAAAAAATTGTTAAATAAAATAATCAGTACAAGTAAGGATATGTGAACAATGTAAATCAGTAATATTGAATAAGTCTCAACAACAGAACTATTTGTTAAGAAAAATACAAAACCTGTAACTATCCAAAACTATAGTCCGGACTCCTCAGGTATAGTAATCCGTCTGCACAGTGTGGAATCTCTCCGGTCCCTCAAACAGCATGCAGTGAGTAGCTCTCTCCTCCCGAATTTTTGGAGCAGGAGGCTGTAGGGCGTCAGTCCTTCTCCGCAGCTGCGACTGTAGACGCTGAAGATTGCCGGCAAAGGCGTTTCCCTTCCTTGCCTGCTCTCTGCCAGCGTGGGAGAGCACTCATTTTAGCAGGAGCCGCCGCCATTTTGGGAGCATGGAAGTGAGTAGGCAACTGTGCCTGTTTGAAGGCTTCAACTGCTTCTTCCAAACTTTTGATACGGTAAGTGACTCCCCTCACCTGAAATTGTAATCCGAATGGGTAGGTCCATCTACATCTTACAGCACAGTCCCTCAGATTAGCTGTAACTTCACGAAGTTCATACCTCCGCTTTAGAGTAACAGGCGCTAGATCTTGGTTTATTTCAAGCGCATGATTGTTCCAGTTTAGGTTTTTAAGTTTCCTGGCTGCCTCGAGTATCTGTGTTTTCTGCCCGTAGTCGTGGAAGTAGACGATTATATCGCGGGGTCTGGAGTCCCTGCGTTGTCCCAGCAATTGGTGGGCCCTGTCGAATCGAATGGGAGTTGAAAGTGCTTCCTTGTGTTCCTGCCCCAAATCAGCAGTATTGAGGAGGAACGAGCAGATCTGCCATACTACTCCTTCAGCGTCTTCATACTCCGCTGTCTCTGGGACTCCTCGGATACAGAGATTACTTCTCCGGCTTCGATTTTCGAGGTCTTCGACCTTGTTGGCGAGTGCAGTCAGTTTAATGTTGAGGGCGGATTGCTGAGTGGCCACCTCATTTATGATCTCTCCTTGTTGATCGGCTCGTATATCATGTTCGTCAACTTGATTGCCAAGAGTGTTAAAATCTTCTTTAAGTCGGCCATTGCTGCCATGAGGTCGGACTTATGCTGGCGGAAGTCCGCCATAAATTAAACGAACCAAGAGCGAATTTCATCCCGGAGCTCTGACTCCGTGCTGACGACTGCCGCTGGTATTTCAGCCCCCCGGTCTGTGTCCGGAGTCGGTTCCATGTGTTCAGGCGTGTCCGCGGTTGCTTCGGCGGATGTAGGCCCAGAATCCGACGCGGACCGTCCATAAGAAAACTGCTTTAAATCGGTGGTTTTCCGTTTTGACGCCATGGGCAGTTGGAATCCCAATCTGCAGTATTTCTGGGGCAGTTGTATGTTGATTATGGTTCTTAGTGAGTAGAAATAGATGGATTTTAGGCTCGAGGGGGACGGAGCTCTCCGATCATACGTCTGCTCTCATCAGCCAGCAAACAGCGCCCCCTTGGTTGCGTGGCTTTTAACCCGCTTTGGACGCACATTTTGAGCGTGTAAGACGGACGCGCAATTCAGTATTGGCTTTTACGCGTCCTTAGCGCTTGCCGAAAAAGACATGTATCCATATCTGCCCACCGCATGTATATGGTATGTTAATGATCGGATTAGCTATTCCCCCCGATACAGTAACTCGTGCCCAAATTATCGCGTCTTTAACCAGCTTATTTACTGCATCTTTAACCTCTATATTTACCGCCTACCCTGACCCTGGCGTTAGTGTGGTGTTCAGTCAGCTTCGGACCGGACAGCGTCATGGACAACATTTATATATTGGCTCTGGCGCTCTTTTTCATTCGGTTGAGAAGCAGAATAAGAAATGCTCGGCAAGCGAATTCTAGAAGGCAGATTGAAGAGGCCAACAGGGGAGCCCAGCAGCAAGGAGAACCCAGCCAACAGGAGAACCCTGCAGCAAGACTGGAGGAGGTATGTGTTCAATGGTACCATCCATCTCTGGGCATCTCTGAGGCTTCGGGGGTCCAGCAGAGACATGGACGCCTGTACGGATGCTGGAGAGATGGGAGCCGCGCCAGGCCTTCCTCCGGCGTCTAATAGGCATCCTGAGGCTCCAGGATCCAGCGGAGACATGGACGCCTATACGGACGCCAGAGAGATGGGAGCCGCGCCAGGCCTTCCTCCGGCGTCTACTAGGCGTCCTGAGGCTCTGGGGGTCCAGCGGAGACACGGACGCCGGAGAGATGGGAGCCGCGCCAGGCCTTCCTCCGGCGTCTACTAGGAGTCCTGAGGCGTCTGCTAGGCGTCCTGAGTCTCGGGAGGGGGGGGGGGGGGGGCAGCGGACGCCTATATGGACGCCTTCCTCAGGCATCTAGAATTAGGCATCCCTGAGGCTCCTGATTGTAGTAAAAGCTTAAATAAGAACGCATAGCTCATTTAAGAATAGCAAAAGCTTATATAAGAACGCATAGCTCATTTAAGAATACAAACTTGGGAATCCACAGTGTTGCATATCCATGTATGTACTGTAAAACTATATGTACTGCTAGTTATGTACACCAGAGAATCCGCAGTGTAGCATATCCATGTATGTACTGGGAAACTTTTTCTATATGTCCTGCTGGTAAAGCTATGTACACCCGAGAATCCACAGTGTTGCATATCCATGTATGTACTGTTAAATGATTTATATGTGTAGATCAGAGTTTCATTTGATTTTCTTGTGTTTGCCTCTGTTGTGGCACCGAGTGTCCTGGCACCGAGCCAACGGCAGGCCAGGACGTTTCATTCGCACACGGACAACTCTCTTTGGCATGTGTGAGCGAGATGTTGTCCGAACCTACCGGCTGAGCTCACGCGCAATCCTGTTCCTCTATGAAGATCTGCACTTCGACCTTGACCCCCTGGCCAATCGCCACCATGCTGTGCCAGGGTTGATAAAACTTCTTGGTGCCTTAACATTTTTTGGTACCGGAAGTTTTCAAAACCCCGTGAGTGTTGCAGGTATGACACAGGCCTCCATTTCACGGCATCTGGCACAGGTGTTGAAGGCCATGATGAAGCTGATGAGGAAGTACATCGTCTATCCTACGGATCCTGTGGAGCTGCAACAGATCCGCAGTGGGTTCATGGGTATTGCGGGAATGCCGAACGTGTTGGGTGCTATCGACTGCACTCATATTGCGTTTACCCCCAGGTCAGAGGAAGAGAGTTCCTTCCGGAATCGCAAGCACTTCCATTCAATGAATGTTCAAGTCGTTTGCGATGCACACCTTTGGATTCTAAAGGTTGTAGCGAAGTATCCTGGGAGCTGCCATGATGCCTACATTCTCACACATTCATCTCTGGGGACCCAATTCCCAGAGGGAAAGTATGGTGAAGGTTGGCTACTTGGTAAGTGACAATGGCTACTACCTGTGATTCTATCTGCCATGTTTGCAGGTTAGGGATGTTAGGTATACAATAATGTTTATGATGTTAGGCGCTGTGAAGTAGTTTTTGATGCATTCCGGATTATTCCTCCTATAGGCGATGGCAGCTATGGCTGTAAGCCCTGGTTGCTAACCCCTTTTCCAGTCCCCACGCACAGCGGCCGAAAAACGCTACAATGAGGCTCATGGCAGCACCAGAAACGTGATCAAGCGCACTTTTGGAGTTCTGAAGGGACGTTTCCGATGTCTGGATCGCTCTGAGGGAGCCCTGCAGTGCAGTGCAGAAAAGGTGGTGAGTATTTTTGTTGCCTGCTGCATGCTACACAACATTTGTCTGAGATTTGGTGTGGATGCAGAGGTAGCAGAAAACTTGCTTCCAGATCCGCCTGTGGAACCGGCAGCTGAAGTGGACAACACTGCATGGGGTCATGAAGTCCGACGAAGGATCATCGAAAGTTATTTCTCTTGTAAGTTCTTAAATGTTATACATTCATTTTTCCATACTGCTCTTCTTCTGTCTTGTTGCACCACTCCTGTCTCCAGGTTCCCATACTGATGTGGCGCTTTCCTTGTAGTACATCGCTCTGCTTAATTTGAGATCTTAATCATTTCTATGCCTGTACAGTCTATTTACTCTTGTCTTGTTTTTGTTTCAGGAGCTGAGATCCATCCATCTACCAATCCATCCATCAGAACATTTCCTTGCAAGATTACCCCTCCAT
Organism: Rhinatrema bivittatum; assembly: GCF_901001135.1. Classification (NCBI taxonomy): domain Eukaryota; kingdom Metazoa; phylum Chordata; class Amphibia; order Gymnophiona; family Rhinatrematidae; genus Rhinatrema; species Rhinatrema bivittatum. Next base: position 74,645,243 of record NC_042618.1, on the reverse strand, counting down.
CAAACCCTTTTCAAGCTGATCCCTCCATCAAATCCTTTACAATCACAAAATTAATCAGTGTCTTAAGTTTTAGTTGGTATTTCTTGAAGTGTAAAATCAAAAATCGTTGTTACCTAGTTTTCTTTCTTTCCTCTTGTATGAACATCAAAGCTTTTCCCAGCAACCCAAAAATTATTCATTGTCTTATGTTTTTAATGCTTTCATTTATATTCCACCTTTCAGATCCACTATGGGAGTCCCGCAAGGTTCTTCTCTATCCCCAACATTATTCAACATTTATCTTCTCCCTCTATGCCAGCTCCTCTCCAAATTTAACCTTATTCACTATGTTTATGCAGATGACGTCCAAATCCTTATCCCGATTAAAGATTCATTGCAAAACACCTTACAATTCTGGAATTCCTGTCTTCTATCTATCAATAACCTCCTAACAAATCTTAATTTGATTCTCAATTCCATCAAGTCAGAGTTCCTGCTCATCACCCCAAATGGTAACTACACCGCTCCCTACGCACACAACTTATCTCCTCCGGCCTTTTCCACTCAGGTCAGAAACCTTGGGGTCACCATGGATAATCAGCTGAACTACAAAAGCTTCATTAACAACACCATAAAAGATTGCTTCTTTAAACTTCAAGTATTAAAGAGGCTAAGACCACTCTTATACTTCCAAGACTTCAGATATTTATTACAAGCAATCATTTTCTCGAAGATAGACTATTGTAATTCTTTGTTGCTTGGTTTACCCGCAAACACTCTGAAACCTCTGCAAATGTTACAAAATGCCACTGCGAGGATCCTAACCAAATCTAATAAAAGGGACCACATTACTCCCATTTTAAAGAACCTTCACTGGCTCCCTATCAAACACAGAATCCTCCATAAATCCTTATCAATAATCCACAAAGCCATCTATAACTCCACTCCAATGGACCTCACCATCCCTTTACAGCTTCACTCCACCTCTCGTCCGACTAGACAAGCTCAGAAGGGCACGCTAAGAGCCCATCCTCTCAAGACTTCACTTAGCAAAAGAGCTATTTCCACTGCTGGTCCTAATCTTTGGAACTCTCTCCCACCAGACCTTAGAATTGAACAATCGACTCCCACCTTTAAAAAAAGACTAAAGACCTGGTTGTTCAACCAAGCATTCTCTTAATCTTAAACTCAATATCTAAGCTTTGATCTCCAGGACGGTCCACTACTTTGTATATAATTACTCCTATTAAGTTATTATTATTTATTTTTTCCAAGTTCTATTTACCCTGTTCATTGTAAGACATTATTCTTTATACTGTCAATCTATTGTTGTAATGTAAACCGAAGTGATTAGTAACTTTGTTACCAGAACTTCGGTATATAAAACTGTTAAATAAATAAAATAAATAAATAAGTCTAAAATCAACAAACAGTTTGTACACATTTTACCTACTTTTCTTTCTTTCCTTGTAGGAACATCTAAGCTTTTCCCAGCAATCACTAACTAATTCATTGTCTTCAGTTTTTAATGGTTTCATTTAGATTTCTTGAAGTCTAACATCGATAAACTGTGTCTACCCATTTTATCCAACATTTCTGTCTTTCCTTGTATTTTCTACTCTTGTACGTGCAGCGCCCCTCCTGCCCCAAAGATTCCCCCCCACCCCACATACCCCCGTCTCTCCTGCCCCCATCTCTACTTTCATACCAGACATATGGGCTGAGGATGACATCGTCATTGACGTTATCAACCTGGTCTCTCCCTGCCAACCACAATGACGATGATCCTCTTATTCCCCCCTACAGCATGGTCCCTTCCCTTGCCGTACCCATCCCATCCCCTATATCTATTAGAGATGTGAATCGTGTCCTCGATCGTCTTAACGATCGATTTCGGCTGGGAGGGGGAGGGAATCGTATTGTTGCCGTTTGGGTGTTTAAAATATCGTGAAAATTATTAAAATCGTGAGCCGGCACACTAAAACCCCCTAAAACCCATCCCCGACCCTTTAAATTAAATCCCCCACCCCAAATGCCTTAATACTTCATCAACTTTGGGAGGGAAGTACTTACTTGCCCTAAACCAATGGCAGGAAAACCGGCACACTAAAACCCCCTAAAACCCACCCCGACCCTTTAAATTAAATCCCCCACCCTCCCGAACCCCCCCCCCCCAAATGCCTTAAATTACCTGGGGGTCCAGCGGCGGTCCGGAACGGGCTCCTGCAATTGAATTGTGTTGTCTTCAGCCGGCGCCATTTTGCAAAATGGCGGCGGCCATAGACCAACACGATTCGACTGCAGGAGGTCGTTCTGGACCCCCGCTGGACTTTTGGCAAGTCTTGTGGGGGTCAGGAGGCCCCCCCAAGCTGGCCAAAAGTCCCTGGGGGTCCAGCGGGGGTCCGGGAGCGATCTCCTGCCACGAATCGTTTTCCGTACGGAAAATGGCGCCGGCAGGAGATCGACTGCAGGAGGTCATTCAGCGGCGGTCCGGCGGTCAGGAACCCCCCAACATTATTCAACATTTATCTTCTCCCTCTATCCCAGCTCCTCTTCAAATTTAACCTTATTCACTATGTTTATGCAGATGACGTCCAAATCCTTATCCCGATTAAAGATTCATTGCAAAACACCGTACAATTCTGGAATTCCTGTCTTCTATCTATCAATAACCTCCTAACAAATCTTAATTTGATTCTCAATTCCAACAAGTCAGAGTTCCTGCTCATCACCCCAAATGGTAACTACACCGCTCCCTACGCACACAACTTATCTCCTCCGGCCTTTTCCACTCAGGTCAGAAACCTTGGGGTCACCATGGATAATCAGCTGAACTACAAAAGCTTCATTAACAACACCATAAAAGATTGCTTCTTTAAACTTCAAGTATTAAAGAGGCTAAGACCACTCTTATACTTCCAAGACTTCAGATATGTATTACAAGCAATCATTTTCTCGAAGATAGACTATTGTAATTCTTTGCTGCTTGGTTTACCCGCAAACACTCTGAAACCTCTGCAAATGTTACAAAATGCCACTGCGAGGATCCTAACCAAGTCTAATAAAAGGGACCACATTACTCCCATTTTAAAGAACCTTCACTGGCTCCCTATCAAACACAGAATCCTCTATAAATCCTTATCAATAATCCACAAAGCCATCTATAACTCCACTCCAATGGACCTCACCATCCCTTTACAGCTTCACTCCACCTCTCGTCCGACTAGACAAGCTCAGAAGGGCACGCTAAGAGCCCATCCTCTCAAGACTTCACTTAGCAAAAGAGCTATTTCCACTGCCGGTCCTAATCTTTGGAACTCTCTCCCACCAGACCTTAGAATTGAACAATCGACTCCCACCTTTAAAAAAAGACTAAAGACCTGGTTGTTCAACCAAGCATTCTCTTAATCTTAAACTCAATATCTAAGCTTTGATCTCCAGGACGGTCCACTACTTTGTATATAATTACTCCTATTAAGTTATTATTATTTATTTTTTCCAAGTTCTATTTACCCTGTTCATTGTAAGACATTATTCTTTATACTGTCAATCTATTGTTGTAATGTAAACTGAACCCCCGCTAAACGACCTCCTGCAGTCGATCTCCTGCCGGCGCCATTTTCCGTACGGAAAACGATTCGCGGCAGGAGATCGCTCCCGGACCCCCGCTGGACCCCCAGGGACTTTTGGCCAGCTTGGGGGGGCCTCCTGACCCCCACAAGACTTGCCAAAAGTCCAGCGGGGGTCCGGAACGACCTCCTGCAATCGAATCGTGTTGGTCTATGGCCGCCGCCATTTTGCAAAATGGCGCCGGCTGAAGACAACACAATTCAATTGCAGGAGCCCGTTCCGGACCGCCGCTGGACCCCCAGGTAATTTAAGGCATTTGGGGGGGGTTCGGGAGGGTGGGGGATTTAATTTAAAGGGTCGGGGGAGGGTTTTAGGGGGTTTTAATGTGCCGGTTTTCCTGCCATTGGTTTAGGGCAAGTAAGTAAGTTCCTGCCCTCCCCCTTCCCCCGATTTACGATTTTTTAACGATAAATCGGGGGAATTGGTATTGTATCGTGGCCCTAACGATTTTTGACGATTTAAAATATATCGGACGATATTTTAAATCGTCAAAAAACGATTCACATCCCTAATATCTATAACTATTTGAAAAATATCTTTTGAAATATTAATGATAATATGTGTGGGATGTGACATTAAATGATACATAGGTTAATTGCCAAAAAGAACTTTTATTGAAAAATTTAAGATTGGTTAACGGAACGATAAGCTGAGGCAAGCTCTCTAATTGCGCTGATCAATTCGGTCATCGTTTCTCAAATCAAATTCGCTTGATAAGCCATCCCAGCGTTTAGGTCGGATCGCATCAACTGCACTTCTTGGAGCATGAGTTCATTATGTTGATCCTGCTGCGAGGTGAGTCCACTCAAAAACTGTTCGCTTAGCCCATTAGTTCCAAAAAGTGCCAGTTCATGGTCCTGTGCTACTGATGCCTTTTCCAGTACTGGTGGGGCATCAGCCTGTAGCTGAGATGGTTGCGACTCAAGAAATGGTTCCAGGGGTGCTGAATCCTCATGTGCCAGGGGTACCGATGCCTCATGTGATTGGCTGACAGAAGATACATCAAACAGGTTCAGTGTTACCACTTCCTCTGTGGACATGTGTTGGCTGGGGGAGTCAGCGCTCGACATTGGGAACATAAATTCATCTGGCGTGGGAATGGATTCTTCGCTGGTTCCATCACCATTGTCCACTCTATCTGTGGATAAAGATAGAGAAAGAGGTTGCAGTTAGTTTGTAGCCTGCTGTTCTAACCATAGGTGTTCTTTATAAAAGCCACCTTGAAAAATCATAAATACCGTATTTCCACGCATATAACCCGCGGGTAATGTGCGTTTTTACCTACCCCGCATGCCCCCCGCGGGGTATAAACGTGGGCGGGTTATCCAGAAAAAATTTTACAACCAATAAAGTTTCCCGACTCTGAATAGGCTGCAGCTGAGAGGAGTCCGTCCTATCCCTGCGCCCGGCCGCTTCCTGATTGGTCGCGTGTTAAATCTAGGCCGCAGGCGGGTGGGCGCTTGTTCCAGGCGGCGGCGGCGGGGGCGGGTGGACGCGCGTTAGTTCGAGACGGCCGGCGGGTGGTCGCGTGTTAAATCTAGGCCGGGTCGCACAGGCGCGCATTCATTCACTGCCGGTGGGGGCAGCCCCCACCGGCAGTGAATGAATGCGCGCCGAAAGCAGCTTGTTCCAGGCGGCGGTGGCGGGTGGACGCGCGTTAGTTCGAGGCGGGTGGTCGCGTGTTAAATCTAGGCCGGGTCGCTCAAGGCAATCTAGGCCGGGTCGCTCAAGGCAGTCACATGCCGTGACGTCACGGCATGTGACTGCCTTGAGCATCGAATCGCAGGGGTCGCATTCATTCACTGCCGGTGGGGGCTGGGGCAGCCCCCACCGGCAGTGAATGAATTCATTCATCCAGGCGGAGGAGCCGGCTGCTTTCAGCTGCCGCTGCCGGCTGCTTTCGGCGCTCAAGGCAGTAGCGGCGAAAGCAGCCGGCTCCTCCGCCTGGATGAATGAATGCGACCCCTGCGATTCGATGCTCAAGGCAGTCACATGCCGTGACGTCACGGCATGTGACTGCCTTGAGCGACCCGGCCTAGATTGCCTTGAGCGACCCGGCCTAGATTTAACACGCGACCACCCGCCTCGAACTAACGCGCGTCCACCCGCCACCGCCGCCTGGAACAAGCTGCTTTCGGCGCGCATTCATTCACTGCCGGTGGGGGCTGCCCCCACCGGCAGTGAATGAATGCGCGCCTGTGCGACCCGGCCTAGATTTAACACGCGACCACCCGCCGGCCGTCTCGAACTAACGCGCGTCCACCCGCCCCCGCCGCCGCCGCCTGGAACAAGCGCCCACCCGCCCGCGGCCTAGATTTAACACGCGACCACCCGGCTCCCGCCGCCCGCCTGGACCCACGCGGCCCTCCGACAGGTATTTAAAATTTTATTTTTTTTTTGAATTGCGGGTTATATGAGGAGGCGGGGTATATTAAAACTTTTTTTCATAAATCTTGAAAACCTGCGGGTTATGTGTGTGGGCGGGTTATATACGTGGGCGGGTTATTGTCGTGGAAATACGGTATTTTTTTTGTTACATATCCTGAAACTTGGCATAACGGTTTTAAGGTGCAAGATTTCGATTTCTTTTCCTCTACCGGAATATTTTTATATGTTTTTATGGTCAGAGAAAGTTGCCGGGAGAATCGCCAAGGAGAGAAGAAGCTATTCTGGAAACAGGAAATTATTATTCTATAACCTCAGAAGAGTGCATAGGATGTTATAGCACTACAGGCGTCATACTCTAAACAATTTTCTATTTGATTATCCCCCCTCATCATCTGATGTCATATTGGGGCCGATGTAATAAAACCCGTGCCATAACTGGCACTATTAGCACTGATTTTAAATATTGCGCCTTGTGAGAACAATTACTGTGTTGCCTGCCCCCTCCCCAGGGCCGATGCAAGGGTATTTGCCCTAGGTGAACCTTCTGCCTTGCGCCCTAGCCTCCCATCCCCTCGGCCCAAACATACAAGTAAACATTATAAATGTATAATAGATTTTACATGAAAAAGGACATTCAACATATAGTTTTCTGAGATAAAAGTATCACAGCAGTGCATGTAAATATAATATACATATTGTATGTCAACCAGAAAACCCTGCTAAAAGTAAAAAAAAAACAAACTTGTAACCTATATGGATTTAAGAAATGGTTCCAGGGCTGCTGGAACTTATTGTAATACATGTTGGGTGTAGGCTTGGTACTCAAAGCCATGAGTAAAGTGAATTATAATTACAATATAGTAAACCTCCCATACCAAAACAGCACTAAGTACCAGCACTCATATAGTAACAACCCTACCTATGAAAAGGCAACACTGTAAATATTAATACCAGGCCTTAAAACACCAATAGGACGCTTGTATTGACTCTGGATAGGGCCTATCTTCTGCTGGCAGGCTCTGCCACTCACTAACTCACATTTACCAGATGCTTTTTCACCGACCGGTGTAATCTTCAACCCTAACCTTCCCTTCTTGTGACCCCTACCCTTTTCTTGCTAATCTACCATAAGAAATTCCCCTCCCCCTCGCTCACTAGATCCTAATCCTCCCCCTACCGCTTAAGTAACTCTGAGTTCATCACAGAAGGTGGTGTCATTTCGGTTACATTTAACGCTTGTACATTATTTAAATTATATGTTACCAGTTTGAATTTAACTTCCTGGGTCTCAGTTCGATGTAACCCCTGTTCTATGTAATGTTTTTCTCCAATAAGTTGTTTCATTGTAAACCGATGTAATATGTATTTTACATGAATGTCGGTATAAAAAAAAGTTCAAAATAAATAAAATAAAACAATACACCTCCTATTAGAAAACAGAACAAGTCTATCTGCTATTGAACCCTACACAGAAATTACACATTAACAGAATACCTCAAGTTTGATCACACATGCAGAACACAGACAAAACTTCTCCAAATACAGAATAAGGAGTCTAAAAGGTACCCATTAAAAATGTGCAGACACAAACTGAACTGGAAACCATGACACTAGATTCTGGATGCAGCACAACAATGGGAAAACAGAAACACTGTCATTCTTCATATCAAACAAAATGATGAAATATAAAACATAAATAATAATAAAACCATACTAGTAAAAAGAATATTTCAAAATAACAGACAAATAGAATGACATCCAATAATTTAAAAATCTCATGAAAATAAAAAGTTCCAACTCCAAAACAAAAATTTAAAAACAATACACACATCAAATATTATGGGGCCGATGCAAAAAAAAAAAAGCACTGAAAGTGGGCGCTGAGTGTTCAACGCCCGCTTTCCTAACGTGCCCCCAGACACCTCTCCTGGGGGTGCCATGCAGTATTTAAATTAGGGATCACGTTGTCGATTGCGCAAGCCCCTAGCGCCTCCTTGACAGCAGGAGCCCGGGAGTGCTGGGCTGTCCACTGGTTTAGAAAACGGTTGCTGAATTTATCAGCGTCTGTTTTCCTAATCAGCGCACAGCCATAGGATCGGGAAATGGGCGCTAGTTAACTGAGCATCCATTTCCCGAACCTGACCGCCGGCACTATTTTTATATATTTTTTTTAATTTCTCGTTCCTCCAACTTAATATCATTACGATATTAAGTCAGAGGATATACCGAAAAGCAGTATTTTCTGCTTTTTTGTACAACTTTTTCTGAGCGCAAAAATGTGTATATTGGATGCATGTTTTATTTTTGCATTGGGATTGAATAATGGCCTCATTCACATGCATTTACATGTGATGAATGCTATTAGTTTCCCTGTGCATTGGACATGCGTTGTGGAGGTACTAATCCCCTTATTGCATAAGGGGCTCAGGTTGTGCCTACACAGCCCTCGTCCAGCTGTGGTTAAACAGTGAGCTTGGCTGAACGCACAGTATTGCATCGGTTCCCATGTATGTTATGTGATTACATTAAGTCATTGTATAAGTCATGCCATAATTTGTATGTTATGTTGCAAACCATTGTGATCTTTATTTGGAACGACGGTATATAAAATAACTAAATAAATTAACTAAATGATTAAAACTAACAAGGATCTAAAATGAACCACTGAGAACTTTTGATTTCCAGATGCCCTGAGATTGTCATATACACACACATTCGTTCTCTCTCATACACAAACACACACAGGCTCTCCCACACATGCAAACTCTACCGGACACACATGCACACATATGCTCTCTCACTTACATCCTCTCTCCCTCATACACACAGCCTCATTCACTTGGACAGACCCCCTCTCACACATACACATACACATGTAGGTTCCTTGTCCTATTCACACATGCACCCTCACACAAGCTCCCTCCGTCTCTCTCTCATTAACACCATTGCTATCTCATATACACACAATCCCTCACTCACACGCACTCATACAAGCTCCCTCTCTCATTCACATACACATTTCGCATAGAGGCTCACTCTCTCACACACACACACACACCTTCCCTCTCTCTCATTTTCTCTTTCATACTCTGCCTCATACAGACACTGTATCTTGCACCAACACACACACCCTTCACACAGGCTCCCTCTCTCTCTCTGGCATACATACCCTTATACAGGCTCCCTTTCTCACACACACACACACACACACACATATGCACTCACTTTCTCACACAGGCTCCCACTCTCTATCTCACATATACACACAGAGGAACCCTCACATACATACACATACATTTCCAATTTCTCTCTGGCTCTCAGATTCTCTTGGTCTCTCCTTCTTCCTTCTAAATTTGTATGAGCTCTGCCCCCAGTTTTTCGTCGGCATCTCCCCCCGTGGCACACGTGGGGAGACCCACCGGGAGGCAGAGAGTTAAGTGGTGGAGCCGGGGACGGCAGAGGAGGCTCTTTGGTTGCTACTTGCAATATTGGATCTGTTTCCGGTTTGTTTCTTTGGACCTTCCCGTTTTTCCTGGCCTGTATCTTCTGTCTTTGGCAGTTCCCAGGCCCTCTCTCTCTCTCTCATTTGCCACAAGTCTGTTCTCCTCTCAGCTGTGAGCGGGATGGGCTCTGCTCACGGCCCACCGCATCTCTTCTCGAAGAATATGATTATGATCTTGCAAAAACAAAAAAGTAACCAATAGTGTAGCTCTAGAAGAAACAGTTTATCCAGTATTTTCAAAAAAATCAGTTAGATTAGAAAGAATTTGATCCAAATCTCTTATCTCCGTGCTTCTTAGCAGTGGGTAGATAGTACATTTTTTGAATTGGAGGCAATTCTGTTTCTGTGAGGGATCTGCAAAACTTCCTTCATATATGATTTAAATAGTTCAGAAGCAGTGGGTGGGGGGAGGGGGGTATTAGTACTTGTATTAGTATTAATAAATAGTCAATTGTTTCAGATGTACATAATGGAACATGTTCATATTGTACTTAAGCGATTTTTTGCTACGAGACTGTAGTTACCATGTTCTAATTCTGTTTGGTATTTTACTGAATTGACAATAAAAATCACTTAGATAAAAAAAAAATAGTTCAGAAGCAGAAACTAGCTGGATTTGAGGAAAATTAAGAACTCACAGATTCAAATTCCTGGAAAACTTTTCAATCCTCCACGAAAGAAAGTGTTAAATCCTTAACTTGATTAAGCTGAACCTCCTTAATTTGGACACAGATGCCTCCAAATCAGATATTTTATTCTCACAAACAAGCAAACATTGGCCTTGATTCTGAATTTTTAAGTGAATGTCAAATGTAAAAAGAGCAAGAGAAGAAACAGTTTTCTCAATGGCCACTATTGCTGACCACAGACTGTCCACAATCACTAGAGAAGGTTTAAATAGAACTGTTCTAAGCTGAAGACCTGAAATGGCATCCTGGACCTTCTGTGCACCAAGCACCAGGTTCCCCTGCGCCATCTGTTTCAACAGATGCTGGAATCTCCACAGTCACTCCCCCAGCACTTCTCTCAGGTTCCCTGGAAAGCTGGAACTCCACTGCCCTCACCAGCTGCGAACTGAAGCAGAGAGGCGCTGACCGATGATGCGGTAGAGACACCAGAGTTTTCCATTTACTCTGGCATCCCTTCCATTGCATGGACAGTTCCACCCAAAGGTTGTGGCATCGAACAATCATCAGAGCTGAACGAGACTTCAGCTGTCGATGGACAGGCAGTCCCTAAGCCGGCCAAGTCAAACTCCGATATCATTGGGGCAGAATCAGTGAGTACCCTTGAATAGTTGACTGATGAGTTTTCCTGGTAGAAGAAAAACGTCTCACAACTCCCTTCTGCTTCCCCATAATATGGGAGAAAAGGGGTATTAAAATATGAAAATGGAAAAAACTCTAGGAGCACAGGTATGCACATCTACTCAGGTCACCATCCTAATGCCCCCGTAGAGAAATTAACTTGATTCTATTCAAGCACACACTTCTCAAATTTGACAATGAGTTGGTGCTGATAAAAATGAGAAAGGACCTCCATTATATTCTGCCTATGGGTGGCCAGGTCTGAGAAGAAGATCGAGGTAGACCACTACATAGTAAGAAAGGAGGTCTTGGAAAACATAATTGATAAAGGCTTGGAATATGGCAGGTGATTTCAAAGTCCAAAGGGCATGACCATATACTCATAGTGCCCATCCATGGTATTCAAACCAGTCTTCCACTCATCACCCTATTGAATCTGAATGAGGTTGTAGGCCCCCAGGAAGCAGTGGCATAACCAGAACTGATTCTTTTTTTTTTGGGGGGGGGGCTAAGTTTAACGTGGGTGGGCAGTAGGCATACAGTGGATTTGATCCGACCATCAAATCCACTAGACTCATCTCCACAACAAACAGAGCGTTCTCACTTGCTGGCCCCTCCCTGTGGAACTCCATGCCCACTGACATACTCACTGAAACATCTACGCCCAAATTTAAAAAGAAACTTAAAACCTGGCTCTTTCTACAAGCCTACCCCTCCTTATCTACTTCCTCTGCTCAAACACACCCTGCGACCAACTTCTAAAAACCCTTTCTACACTGTGTTTCTGATAACATCGAATAGCTCTCCTAAAACGTTTACCATCCCCCCATTGTCCCGTCACTTTTGTACAGAAACCATTCTGATATTTCTCCCTAAATCATTAATCTGTACTTCCGACTTTCCATGCAATGTCCCTTCTCCCACCCTAAAAACCTAGTAACCACATCAACCATCTTGTAAAATATTGTACATAGCCTTCTATCTTATTTTATGTCGGTACTTAAATGCTTCCCTCCCCTCTTTTCCACCTCCAATTTGAATTTTACCCAACCTTTCTCCTAATATTTTTTGTTTGCTTTGTTTTTGCAATGTTTTTGCCTCCATGCTTTATTGTTCACTGTAAAGGCCCCATGCCTAATTGCTACCCTTGATATCATTGTTCCGAAGTTATTTGTAAGTTATAAGTTATTTGTAAACCGATACGATGTGCAAACAGTTGTCGGTATATAACATTTTAAAAATTAATTAAATAAATACATAATACAGGTCTGAGCCCAACTAGTTGTACTCTTATCCATAAATAATGCCTTAGTGTGCACCTGACAAAGAATTTCTAAGTAGGCCTCAACAGCTGTTATGCATCATGAGTGAAACTTTATAATATTTTAAATTAAATATTTCAAGCACTTACCAACATTAAAAAGTCTTGGGGTTGAAGTTACAGGATGGGGACTGGAAAAGGATTTGGAGGATGGCTCATGCACTCTCTCTCTCTGCAGCCATAGGGTGGGGGTTAATGTACAACCTATTGCGTAGGATGTACAGGTACCCTGTTTTTTTTTATATAAAGTTCTATCCCCTCCTTTTTGAGACTCTGTTGGAGAGGAAGGGACCTAATGCACGTGTGGTGGTCCTGTTCCTCTTTGTTTGTTCATTCTCCTTGCAGGTAGAAGCTAAATCTGGGGACATTCTGGGCACTGCGGTGTGCTTCAGGCCTGATTTATGTTTGTTATGGGGGGGGGGGGGGGGAGGTATAGGAGAATCGAATTTGTATTCATGTAAATTATGTGGACAATCGTCGTTAGCGGCTAGATTCACAATAGCCACATTCTGGAAAATGACTCCCTTACTTGCACATTGGAAAAATTGACACATGAGCTGGCGAATAATAGTGCCATGTATGAAAAAATAAAGGGAAGAATTGGGAATTTGTTCTAAGATAATGATTCCATGTTTTGATACTGATTTGCTCCTTATTAGACTCTGTATTCTTTGGAAGACTCCTATTATGCACTTTCACATGTACATTGTAGAGATACCATTGATTTTTTATCCTTATGATTTATGTTTGATTTGCCAGTTTCAATAAACAAAGTTTAAAAAAAATTAAGAATAAAAATCACCTATTAGCAATCAGACAACCTGTCACTGGCATGCTTGACTATTCATTTTAGGAACATGCATGACATAAAAGTAAAGTTTACCATCACTGAACTTACAGATATGTACACTGCCGGGCCAGATGCTCACGGATGAGCATTTCAACTAAGCAAACGTAAGCTTAAATTTGTAAGAAAAATAGGTTAATCCTTACTCTTATTACCTTTGTCTAAATGCAACTTTCACACTAAAAAAGAAAATTGTACTTTCAACTCAGAATAACTGGTACACTCAGAACTGTCATTAAACAAAAACAAACAAGACATCTTGAAGCTTTTATATTTTACGTCAAATGATTAAGATTCCAAATTATCTGCATAATTTAAACATTTTATTATTTTTGAAGACAGATCATACAAAAGTAGTGTTAAAAGTAAATTTCCTGAGCTATTAACAGTTCATGTCCATTATATAAACTTCTCATTTAAATCAGATCAAATTTGTGCTCAGCTTCGGATGCAATCATTTTTGCGATCGCGAGGGAGGAGGTAGCAGCAGGAGATGGAGCGTTTCTGACATGAAGAACCCGGCTTGCAATAGTCCCAGTGCCTCCATCAAACACAAAGTCATCCACTAGGTTACCATCTCTGTCCAGGGCTTGGGCTCTGACTCCAGAAGGACCCCTAAAAAATTAAAGCAAAGAGCAGGGAATTAATAGTGCACTCACAAGTCAGACAAGGGATTCAAAGTGAGCGCCTGCAGTATACACACGTGGACAGAGGCAACAGATTCACAGTGTGACAGCTTGCAGTGTACACATGGGGCAGAGACATCACAGAGTGACAACCACGCTAGAGAGATAACGTTCCTGGATGGAATAAATGATAGCTTTATAGAGCAATTGGTTCAGGAACCGACGAGAGAGGGAGCAATTTTAGATCTAATTCTCAGTGGAGCACAGGACTTGGTGAGAGAGGTAACGGTGGTGGGACCGCTTGGCAATAGTGATCATAATATGATCAAATTTGATTTAATGACTGGAAGAGGACAGTGTGCAAATCCAAGGCTCTCGTGCTAAACTTTCAAAAGGGAAACTTTGATAAAATGAGAAAAATTGTTAGAAAAAAACTGAAAGGAGCAGCTACAAAAGTAAAAAATGTCCAAGAGGCGTGGTCATTGTTAAAAAATACCATTCTAGAAGAACAGTCCAGATGTATTTCACACATTAAGAAAGGTGGAAAGAAGGCAAAATGATTACCGGCATGGTTATGAGGGGAGGTGAAAGAAGCTATTTTAGCCAAAAGATCTTCATTCAAAAATTGGAAGAAGGATCCAACAGACGAAAATAGGATAAAGCATAAACATTGGCAAGTTAAATGTAAGACATTGATAAGACAGGCTAAGAGAGAATTTGAAAAGAAGTTGGCTGTAGAGGCAAAAACTCACAGTAAAAACTTTTTAAAATATATCAGAAGCAGAAAGCCTGTGAGGGAGTCAGTTGGACTGTTAGATGATCGAGGGGTTAAAGGGGCACTTAGAGAAGATAAGGCCATCTCGGAAAGATTAAATGATTTCTTTGCTTCGGTGTTTACTGAAGAGGATGTTGGGGAGGTACCCGTAATGGAGAAGGTTTTCATGGGTAATGATTCAGATGGACTGAATCAAATCACGGTGAACCTAGAAGATGTGGTAGGCCTGATTGACAAACTGAAGAGTAGTAAATCACCAGGACCAGATGGTATACACCCCAGAGTTCTGAAAGAACTAAAAAATGAAATTTCAGACCTATTAGTAAAAATTTGTAACTTATCATTAAAATCATCCATTGTACCTGAAGACTGGAGGATAGCAAATGTAACTCCAATATTTAAAAAGGGCTCCAGGGGCGATCCGGGAAACTACAGACCGGTTAGCCTGACTTCAGTGCCAGGAAAAATAGTGGAAAGTGCTCTAAACATCAAAATCACAGAACATATAGAAAGACATGGTTTAATGGAACAAAGTCAGCATGGCTTTACCCAGGGCAAGTCTTGCCTCACAAATCTGCTTCACTTTTTTGAAGGAGTTAATAAACATGTGGATAAAGGTGAACCGGTAGATATAGTATACTTGGATTTTCAGAAGGCGTTTGACAAAGTTCCTCATGAGAGGCTTCTAGGAAAAGTGAAAAGTCATGGGATAGGTGGCGATGTCCTTTCATGGATTGCAAACTGGCTAAAAGACAGGAAACAGAGAGTAGGATTAAATGGACAATTTTCTCAGTGGAAGGGAGTGGAC
The DNA here is from genome assembly GCF_901001135.1 of Rhinatrema bivittatum. Taxonomy (NCBI): domain Eukaryota; kingdom Metazoa; phylum Chordata; class Amphibia; order Gymnophiona; family Rhinatrematidae; genus Rhinatrema; species Rhinatrema bivittatum. Next base: position 74,630,060 of record NC_042618.1, on the reverse strand, counting down.
AGTGGAGTGCCTCAGGGATCTGTATTGGGACCCTTACTTTTCAATATATTTATAAATGATCTGAAAAGAAATACGACGAGTGAGATAATCAAATTTGCAGATAACACAAAATTGTTCAGAGTAGTTAAATGACAAGCAGATTGTGATAAATTGCAGGAAGACCTTGTGAGACTGGGAAATTGGGCATCCAAATGGCAGATGAAATTTAATGTGGATAAGTGCAAGGTGATGCATATAGGGAAAAATAACCCATGCTATAATTACACAATGATGGGTTCCATATAAGGTGCTACAACCCAAGAAAGAGATCTAGGTGTCATAGTGGATAACACATTGAAATCGTCGGTTCAGTGTGCTGCGGCAGTCAAAAAAGCAAACAGAATGTTGGGAATTATTAGAAAGGGAATGGTGAATAAAACGGAAAATGTCATAATGCCTCTGTATCGCTCCATGGTGAGACCGCACCTTGAATACTGTGTACAATTCTGGTCGCCGCATTTCAAAAAAGATATAATTGCGATGGAGAAGGTACAGAGAAGGGCTACCAAAATGATAAGGGGAATGGAACAACTCCCCTATGAGGAAAGACTAAAGAGGTTAGGACTTTTCAGCTTGGAGAAGAGACGACTGAGGGGGGGGGGGGATATGATAGAGGTGTTTAAAATCATGAGAGGTCTAGAACGGGTAGATGTGAATCGGTTATTTACTCTTTCGGATAGTAGAAAGACTAGGGGGCACTCCATGAAGTTAGCATGGGGCACATTTAAAACTAATCAGAGAAAGTTCTTTTTTACTCAACGCACAATTAAACTCTGGAATTTGTTGCCAGAGGATGTGGTTAGTGCAGTTAGTATAGCTGTGTTTAAAAAAGGATTGGATAAGTTCTTGGAGGAGAAGTCCATTACCTGCTATTAAGTTCACTTAGAGAATAGCCACTGCCATTAGCAATGGTTACATGGAATAGACTTAGTTTTTGGGTACTTGCCAGGTTCTTATGGCCTGGATTGGCCACTGTTGGAAACAGGATGCTGGGCTTGATGGACTCTTGGTCTGACCCAGTATGGCATTTTCTTATGTTCTTATGTTCTTATAGTGTGCTCAGGGGGATAGAGATATTGGATTCACAGTGTGACAGCCCTCAATGCATGCAGCACAAGAACAGAATTATCAGCTTCATAGAGCGAAAGCCCACAGTGCGTGAACAGGGACAGAGACAACAGATTCACAGTGACAGCCCATATTGTGCTCAAGAGGACAGAGACATTGGATTTACAGTGTGACAGCCCATAGTGCATGCACGGAGACAGAATTATAAGTTTCACAGTGTGAGGATTCACAGAATGACAGCCTGCAGTGGACTCACAGAGACAGAGATATCAGATTCAGCGTTATAGCCTGTAATGCGATTATGGGGACAGACATAATAGATTCAGAGAATGACAATCTTCAACATGTGCAAAGATTTCAGGTGGAGAGAGGTAAGAGATACATACATCCAAAAAATGAGAAGGAAAATAATGTTTAATATTAACATTTTTTCCCGGGACGGATGAATAACATGATAGAAATGTAAGTATTAGCACTCTGCATCAGAGGATATGTGTTTTACTTTTTGTTGGCTCAGTCAATATATACCTTATTTGTAAAATAATTTAAAAGGATCATTTTACAATTTTATTTTATATAGAATTACTTTAAGCATTCCAATTTAAAAGCAATAGAAAGTTAAACTTGCATTTTGAGAAATAAATAGACCCTTTTTTTTAAAGTAAGATAAATACAGTGGGAATAAAGTTAGTCTCACACAGATTCTCAAGAATACTCAAATGTGGTTACGCATTTGTTGAGTTTTGAGAATTAACCTCATTTCTTATAGATTGTTGGTTGATCACTGTAGTGGATTCTGCTGCCCTCTTGTGGCAGAAGGGAGCTGCTATACCTTCACCTTGTGGATTATGAAAACACTTAACAGACGGGGCTTCCAATTCTACTAAAAAAAAAATTATTGTTCTTACTAAGGGCTTTATTTGAGGGTGGGGGACATGGGTTGACAGTTCCCCCTGCTTCTTCAGTCTTCTAGCTCAATCAGAACTGCCCTCTGGCTATGGTGCCATGAGCCTTCATTCATAATTACCCAAGGTTTACTCCAGTTTTTATAAGCCCACCCTCCCAACCACTGCAGTGACAGCCCGTGGCTATGGGCTAAATTCAGCTTATGGCATGGGTCAGGACAGACAGGGGGAGCTGCATCGTAAGCCCACGATGCAGGTCGGGATGGGCAGAGTACAGCGTTCTGGGCCAACAGCGCAAATTGGGATGGGAAGAGCAGTGTACCCTCAGCTGACTGACGTGGGGATGGGGGTCAGGACTTAAGGGATGTTGGCCACCTGGACAGAAATTCTGTCTATTGCTAAACCTCTGGGCTTAGGTTCCTTCATAAGGTGTCCTGTACTCCAGAGAGATCATTTTACGTGATCTCTCTGGAGTACAGGACAGATTGCCCCTTTCTAATACATCTGGGAGAGATGGGCTACCTTTGCTCATATGGTTTGGCAATGTGAGTATACAAACTGCTAAGAAATTTTGATTAACAATCTCTAAATATTGAAATAAATAAATAAATGTTTGCTCCCCTATTCAGAGGAATTCAGTTTAGGTCTACATCCTGCTATTCCAGTAAATGTGTTAATTACTCTGCCCAGGAGATACAGTGCTTTAAATTGGACAGAGGTGACTCCCCCCCCTTCTGAGAAGGCTGGATGTCTGCTGTGACGGTTCTTACTCCCAAGGAGAAAGCAACAAACCAGGGGCAGGCAATTCCAGTCTTTTGAGCGGTGCAAGCCAGCCGGCTTTTCAACCCACCGAGTATTCATGAGATGCATTTGTATGCACTGCCTCCATTACATGCAAATATTATGTCTCATACACGTTCATTGGGAGTATCCTGAAAACCCCGACTGGCTTGTGGTACTCAAGGACCGGAGCCTCCTACCCCTGCAATAGACTGTACTAGAGGCTGAGCGTGAATTCCACCACATCTGGCACTCCTAGAGCTCTACATTTAATCTTGGGAGCAGCAGTACTCTGAGGGTTGCTCTGGGGACAGTGCACAGGCATTACTTGGTAATAAGAAGCGGAGACATGAGATGAATCATAGTAATCAAATATATTATTTGCGGAGATAGACTTCTTACTATAATCTGTTCCCTTTGCTGGTTTTGCAATTTGGCAGAAAAATCACTCAAAAATATGAAATAAAGAAAAACCCTTCAGTGGTAAAAGATGATTTGGGGATAAGTTGCCCTTCCTGCTTAAGATCTGCCTTTTTCTCACCTGAGAATGTCGGTGCTAGAAAGCTCCGGGATGAACCTCTGCAGCTGCCTCACCTGGGCACTCAGGAACCAGCCCCTGTACATTTCATCCATTCCAATCCAGAAATTCCTCAGCACCAGCTTGCGGAGACCACTGGAAATCACAAATCAAGTGCGGTTTATTAGCCAGCGCCCGCAGTGCCTCACACTGTCACTAGCGCTTTGAGGCAGCCGTGGACAGCCGGTCGGCCTAGTTTGAACTAAAACAGATTCTCAAATGTGACGTGTCTTGATAAAGAAAACTCAAGGCTGTCGCTCAGTCCGAGGAGAAGGGTGGCGCTCAATCCGTGAAACAACTGGAACAACCCCTGCAGCTGAGGGAAACGTGAGAAAATCTAACCAAGGGAGCAAAGCAGATGCCTTTGGGAGCTGAAGGCGGACCAGGCTGTAAGTCGTGATTGAGCAGAGGTAAAAGGAATCATTTTATAATAACAGTTCACTAGAAGAAGCCCAGACATGGGATGCAATCCTTGTTCATTCAGTCTTAATTTATCATGAAGGAGCTCAGCTTCCCATTAAACATTCCCTCTACCATCTGCCCTGCAGTCTGGGCCTTTCTAGACAAGGGAAGGGAGATAGAGAAACAGGTGCGGGAGTAACTGGGGGAGGTACAGCCCACTCTGGTCTGGCTGCGCTCTGGGGATCTCCGTGGTGCAACATGCCTGCGCTCCCCTTCCATACCAGGCCTGCCTCTATCCTGTGCTCAGGGAAATCAGAGCACACAGCACCACTCTACACTCATTTCCACCCTAGCAATGTATCCTTACATTTTAGTACTATGCCATGGCACAAATAGGAGGAGGACATTTTTCAACTACTCGTGGGAGTGCAAGCACATTTTTTAAGGGAGGCCCTGGGCGGAATTCCCCTTTGAAAATCCAGCTGGTGGAGGGGGTGGGGACAGCAGGTCCAATGTACTGCTCTGACTTTCCCTCCCTCCCTCGACCTCCCTCTGCCCTTTCTGGACACGGGTAAAAGTACTGTGAACAGCAAGGTGGGGGGGGGGGGGGGGGGGGTGGACAGCTTTCAAAGAATCAATTTACACAGATAAAGTGCTTTTTATCTGTAGAAATCCCTTTGAAAGTTCCCACACTATGACTAAGGGCCAGATGAGCTAAAGGGTTTTTCCCCAAGAGATGCAAAATAGGGAAAAACCCTTTCATTGATCTGGATACAGGCCAAAAATGTCACAGGCATGAGAATACATGTCTGCACGTGACTTTACAGCTCACCCACCCTGGTTAGCAGATCCACGCTCCCTCACACACAATGGGAGGGGGGATCACGCACTACTATTTTTCAGTTAATTTATGAAAATAATTTCACCAACATTTTATTAGACATACAAAAAACATTTTCTAGTAGTGCACTTTCCCAAACAGCTTCCTTCTAAAAGTGAAATGGTGTTTTCTATGTCTGCTGCCTAGAGTTCATTTTTCAACACCCAAGGCCCAGTGTAGCTATAGGAAATGCCCTGGAGAAAGCACTGCCCTGGAGAAAGCTTACCTGTAACAGGTGTTCTCTGAGGACAGCAGGATGTTAGTCCTCACACGTGGGTGACGTCATCAGATGGAGCCCAATGCGGAAAACTTATGTCAAAGTTTCTAGAACTTTGAGTAGGCACACTGAGCATGCCCAGCATGCCCTTTACCACGCGGGTTCCCTCTTCAGTCTTGTAACACAGAATTACGATAAAATAAAAAATAGGAGAAACCCAACTCTGCGGAGTAGCAGGTGGGTTTCTTGATGCCATTCCAAAAACATTGTAGGTCGCATGGATTTCGTGTTTTCCACACTCTAAGCCCTTGTGCACCAGCGACATGAGGGTGTCCTGCTGCTGTTGAGGCAGCTGCTCAGCCACTTCCTACACCTGCTTCCAGATGTCCCGCAAATATTGGCTCATGTAGAACTGGTAGGTGGCAATGTGAGCAATAAGCATTGCACCTTGGAACACCTTCCTCCCAAGAGTGTCCACTGCACTATGGTTCTTCCCTGAAAGCTGAGGAGTGGGTCCGAGAACACTTGGCCCTCGAGGGCAGATTCGATCATCACCGATTGGTGGGGCAGCTGGCGCTTATTGAATCCAGCAGCCTTTTGGACAAGGTAAATCCGCCTTCTGATTCATGGAGGCACTGTTAGGAGGTGTTCCCAAGTCCTCAGCAGCAACTCCATAAGGATCTCGTGTATCGGGTCTGCCACAATCTCTTAAGGAAGCACCATGAACTGAAGAACCTCAAGCATATTGTGCCTGGCGTCTTCTTCAGTCAAAAGCTGGAATGGGATGGCCTCCACCATCACCCTGACAAACCCTGAGGTCAAGTCCTCCAGTGGGGACCTCCTTCGGTCTACTGGAGGAGAAGGGTCTGATGGGAGATTATCCGAGTCCTCGGAGGATTCCATCTGATCATCCCCCCAAGAGTAGGGACTCTCATCTCCCCTGTATACCACAGGATGGGGACCTAGGTGCTTAACCGACATCCAGAGTGGATTTGGACAGGGGACTACCTGTCTCTGTCGGCCTCGGCGGAGGTTCCTCCTCCTTGGAGCTGGCGATAACCACCATATCGGTAAAGGAAGGCCTCAGTGCCCCATGGGCACCGGTAGTGTCCCAAGAACCAATGCCAGCTAGGTCAGTAAGGCATCGACGAGCACACTGAGCTTCTCCAGAAGTGGTATGAGCACGGGCGGCACCAGCTCTAGTTCTATCGGTGCCGTGGGACTGAAACCCTGCAGCACCTGATCCACCATTAGCTGGACTCGACACTCCAGCTCCTCCTCGAAGGTTGCCAATGCCAACACAACTGGGAGGAAGGAGGGGGGCCAGCATTTCCCCTCGAGGGGGATCGACGACTGGCACTAGGACTGGTGGAGACCGTTGCAGACCACAAGCATCGATGGGAGGTTTGGTGCTCCTCACCATGGGGTCGCTTCAGGGGCATCGTGGCAAAAGCCAGTGCATGCCCAGCATCATGCATCGATAGTGACCGGTACCAATGCATCTTGTCTATCCACGATGCTTGGTCCAGTCTTTCCCCGGTGCCGAGGTCAAGGACAATGAACCCGATGTCCTTGGCCCGGAGGAGATCTACAACAGTCGATCACCAGTGCCCATATCCACCGGCAACCTGGATGGAACCGATGGTCCCGCCGATGTTGATGGCTTGGTGTCCATCGGTGTAGCTCTGAGGTCCTCCAATGCCGATGTCACCGCTGATGGTTCGGACTTCCTCAACCCGAAGAGGTTGTCCATCTTGTCGAGTTGAAGCAAACGTCCCTTCGCGTCATCTGGGCGAATAGAGGGCAACCTCGGACGTCATGCGATGCCCCCAGGCAGAGGATTAAAACCTCATGAGGATCAGTAATAACATGGTCCTCTGGCACTGGGGGCATCGGAGACAACCAGATGTGGCCATGATAGAGTGAAATGAATGGGAAAAAGACGGAATGATGGCAGCGGGCATCGATGGAAGCTGGGCACTGAGGCGCCAATACCACGGGGGAAACCAACTGCGAAAGAAAAAACTTACCTGAATGCTAAAAACCCTGACTGGGGACACTTTGGGAGGCACTGAAAGGGACTCAGAGACAGACCTTAGAAGAAAGACGCGAAAAACCGCAAAAAGAGAAGTTTTCCACAAGGCAAAATGCCAACATTTTAGAGCTCAATGAAACCGCGATGCTGAAAGCTCCTTGGAAAAAAAGAGACTGAAGAAGGACCCTGTGTGGATGTGTAGTACAGGGCATGCTGGGCACGCTCAGCATGCCCAGTCAAAGTTTCTAGAAACTTTGACATAAGTTTTCCACATCGGGCTCCATCTAGTTGGTCCTCACACATAGTACTGGCCATGTGTGAGGACTAACTACCATCCTGCTTGTCCTCGGAGAAAATCCTGAATGAATTGGACCCATAGGGTCCTCTCTCTCTAAGACATTCACCTGAAGCACACTGCATCCAAAAGGTCTGTGGCACTGAAGTCATAGAGCCTGTAACCCTCTCGTTTAAAGGCCAGTATTGCATTAGGACCAAGCCAGACATTCCCGTCCATCCGTGGAGTGAAATGAACTCCCAGAAAGGGAAACCGAGGATCTGGAACCTAGAAAGAAAGTTAAAAGATTTCAAAACAAATTGTAAAAGCAATTCCAACAATAAGCAATCGGAGTCGTACAGTTGTCAGCACCATTGCTATTGAGAAGCTGTTTAGGAATATACAGTCTCTCACTATGAATTGATTCTAAGCTGCGAGAGCTTCAATTTTGTATACTTCACCAAAGCGATTATGCCACTGATAAGAGCATTTCAACTGAAGAAGCTGTTTCAAATATTTGCATTAAATGTAATACTTGTATAGGTAGGCTCATGCATAGCTTTATGCTGTGTGTGAAACTTTAGAATTTTTGGGATATGGTTTTAACTCATATAGCAAAACCGGTCAATGTGAAATCTCTCCTATTGAGAGACAAATCTTGGAGAGCTTCTTTATCTCAAGGACGTTCTAAATTTGTAAAGATTGCCCTCTGATTTGCTAAGTTGAGTATCTTACAAATTTGGCTTAAAGTGATTACACCTCCGGTATAATTATATGCTAAAATGGAAGAACCTGTTGATAAATATATGCATAAACAGTTTTCTACGGATTATATACTTGGATGGGACACTTTCCTGATATGTTTACCTTCCTCTGATACTACTAAGCAGGAATCTAATACTGTTGTACTTTGTTGCCCCAATATGTATAGGAAAATTGGTTCTTACCTGCTAATTTTGGTTCCTGAAGTACCAAGGATCAGTCCAGACAATGGGTTGAGCCTCCTGTCCAGCAGATGGAGACAGACAAAAACTGAAAGGGTATCCCATATCAGGACAGAGCCTACCCTGCATCCCTTCAGTATAAACATTATCAAAGTAGATAAATATAAAGATAACCAGGATAAGATCAAGCTAGCAACAAGTAACTGATAATTTGAACAATTCACAACTCTGTATATAATCGTTCTTGCATATATATCCATATTCATCTAGGAGATGCTTCCGGTGCCTTAAAGTTATGATAGGAAGTTGAGACATCCAATAAACCGTGAAGAAAAGAACTTCGAGCGGACGTAGCAGACAGTACACGGGAGGGAGTCTGGACTAATCCGTGGTACTACAGGAACGAAAATTAGCAGGTAAGAACCAATTTTCCTTTCCCTGTACGTACCTGGATCAGTACAGACAGTGGGATGTACCAAAGCTTCCCTAAACAGGGTGGGACTGAGACAATCCCGCTCGAAGCACCTGCCTTCCGAAGGAGCCAAAAACTGGCACCTTCACATAAATTGTGAAGGCGCCAGTTGTTGTCATGTGAACCGATGTGATGTATGCCAACGAATGTCGGTATATAAAAAGCAAATAAATAAAATAAATAAAAATAAAGGTGATAATGACGAGCAAAAGTATGCAGAGATTTCCAAGTAGCTGCTTTGCAGATTTCCTGCGGAGAGACCGAATGACTCTCCGCCCAAGAAGTAGCCTGTGAACGTAAAGAGTGGGCCTTTACACCCTCCGGAACCGTCCGGCCCTGACAGATATAGGCCGATGCAATTGCCTCCTTTAGCCAGCGGGCAATCGTAGCCTTAGAAGCCTTGTTCCCTCTATTTGGGCCACTCCATAAGACAAATAGATGATCAGAGATCTGAAACTCATTTGTAACCTGCAAGTATCGCAGCAGTACCCGCTTTACATCAAGGCGCCGCAGGTCACCACCAGGTGTGTTTGCAATGTCCTCAGGAGAGAAAGCAGGAAGTTCAACCGACTGATCGACATGAAAGAAAGATACCACCTTCGGCAAGAATGATGGTACCATCTTAAGGGAGACCCCTGAATCAGAAAAACAGAGAAAGGGCTCTCTACAAGACAATACTTGGAGTTCTGACACCCTCCTGGCGGAGCAGATAGACACAAGAAAAACTGCCTTACTAAGTGTGGCCTGCCGGAGGGGTTCAAAGGGTGCCTCGCAAAGAACCCGAAACACCAAATTAAGGCTCCACGAGGGACAAATAGGTCAGACCAGCGGATTCAAATGCTTGGCCCCCTTGAGGAACCGAACGACATCCGGATGAGCCGCCACAGCGTAACCATCGATACTGCCTAAGAGGGACCCAAGGGCGGAGACCTGAACCCGTAAAGAGTTGAAAGATAGCCCCTTGGAAAGGCCATTCTGGAGAAAAGAGACAACTTGGGAGACTGGAGCCTTGCGCGCTGACTCTCCGGACTCAGCACACACAGACTCAAAAACTCTCCAAACCCGGAAGTAAGTGAGAGAGGTAGAGGGCTTACGGGCTCGCAACAGAGTAGATATAACTTCTTCTTTATATCCCTTCTTTCTTAATCGCCACTGTTCAAAAGCCAGGCAAGCTAGACAGAAGCGATCCGCCCTGATCGAAAAATACTGCACCCTGCTGGAGGAGGTGGGACAGATGGCCGAGACGAAGAGGACCGTCCGTTACGAGGTTCACCAGATCCGCCTACCAGGGTCTGCGGGGCCACTCGGGTGCCACGAGAATGACAGGTCCCCGATGAAGTTCTATTCTTCCGAGTACTTTTCCCACCAGAGGCCAAGGGGGGAAGACGTACAGGAGAACGTCGTGAAGCCAGGGCATCCACTCCTTCCGAGTACTGCTCCCTTCTGCGGCTGAAGAATCTGGGAGCTTTTGCATTGTACAGAGTAGCCATCAGGTCTACGTGGGGGGGGGCCCCCACCTGTGGATGATCAGCTCCATTGCTCCGTCGGACAACTCCCACTCTCCGGGGTCCAAAAGCTGTCGACTGAGGAAATCGACTTGAAACATTCTCCTTCCCCGCAATGTGGGAAGTTGCCAAGTGATCCAGGTGATGCTCCGCCCAGGTGAACAACCTGCTGGCCTCCAGAGCCACCATGTGACTTCTGGTGTCCCCCTGCCGATTGATAAAAGCTACTGTGATGGCATTGTCCGAGAGTACCTGTACCGCCTTGCGACGGATCATAGGAAGAAATACCTTGAGTGCCAGATGGACCGCTCTGGCCTCCAGGCGATTGATGTGCCAGCGGGATAGGACTGGGAACTAGTATCCCTGCATAGACTGAGTTTGGCACACAGCTCCCCATCCGGAGAGGCTGGCGCCGTCGTAACAATGATCCACTGAGGAGTCTGTAGGGGTGATCGAGCGAGAGCCACCATTGCATGTCTGCGATGGTAGAGTCGGAGAGTGGGAGGGGCATCCGGAATTGCTCCGACACTGGCTTCCAGCGGGACAGCAAAGCTTTCTGTAATGGACGCATATGCGCAAAAGCCCAAGGAACCAGATCGATAGTGGAAGCCATGGACCCCAGGAACTGAAGGTAATCCCACGCCGTGGATAGCGAGAAAGAAATTTGCGCACCTGATCCATAGGTTTGAGCGCCCGAGAGTCTGGCAGAAAAACCTTGCCGACCCGGGTGTCGAAGCACACTCCCAGGAATTCCAGGATCTGGGAGGGCTGTAGATTGCTCTTGGAAAAGTTGACTATCCACCCGAGGGAGGATAGGAAGGCCAGGACTCTGTCGACCGCCAACCTGCACAGAGTCTCCAACTTGGCCTGGATGAGTCAATCGTCCAGGTAAGGGTGGACCAGGACTCCTTCCTAACGGAGAGCGACCGCCATCACCACCATGACCTTGGTAAAAGGTGAGGCGCAGTGGCGAGGCCGAACGGGAGTGCCCGGAACTGAAAGTGTTGTCCCAGAATATTGAAACTGAGATACTTCTGATGGTCTCGGTGTATCGGGATGTGCAGGTAAGCCTCCATTAAGTCGAGGGAGGCCAGATATTCACCCGAGTGAACCGCCGCTATCACCGCCCTCAGGGTCTCCACTCAAAAATGGGGAACCTTGAGAGACTGGTTGACTCGCTTGAGATCCAAGATTGGACGGAAGGAACCATCCTTTTTGGAAACGACGAAATAGATGGAATACTGGCAGGACCTTTATTCCTCCACCAGGACTGGAACTATGGCACCGAGCTCTTGTAGCCTGCCAAGAGTCTGGTCGACCGCTGGCCACTTCCGGCTTCCGCAGGGAGAGATTATATGAAGATCCGGTAAGTCCCGAGCAAATTTTAATGCGTAACCTTTCTCTATCACCTCTAGGACCCACTGATCCATCGTAATCTTGACCCATTTCTCAAGAAACAGGAACAGCCGTCCACCTAAGTTTGGAACGGAGGAATGGGCCGGCCATATCTCATTGTAACCTATCATTAAAATCATCCATTGTACCTGAAGACTGGAGGATAGCTAATGTAACCCCAATATTTAAAAAGGGCTCCAGGGGTGATGCGGGAAACTACAGACCGGTTAGTCTGACTTCAGTGCCAGGAAAAATAGTAGAAAGTGTTCTAAACATCAAAATCACAGAACATACAGAAAAACATGGTTTAATGGAACAAAGTAAGCATGGCTCTACCCAAGGCAAGTCTTGCCTCACAAATCTGCTTCACTTTTTTGAAGGAGTTAATAAACATGTGGATAAAGGTGAACCGGTAGATATAGTATACTTGGATTTTCAGAAGGCGTTTGACAAAGTTCCTCATGAGAGGCTTCTAGGAAAAGTAAAAAGTCATGGGATAGGTGGCGATGTCCTTTTGTGGATTACAAACTGGCTAAAAGACAGGAAACAGACAGTAGGATTAAATGGACAATTTTCTCAGTGGAAGGGAGTGGGCAGGGGAGTGCCTCAGGGATCTGTACTGGGACCCTTACTTTTCAATATATTTATAAATGATCTGGAAAGAAATACGACGAGTGAGGTAATCAAATTTGCAGATGACACAAAATTGTTCAGAGTAATTAAATCACAAGCAGATTGTGATAAATTGCAGGAAGACCTTGTGAGACTAGAAAATTGGGCATCGAAATGGCAGATGAAATTTAATGTGGATAAGTGCAAGGTGATGCATATAGGGAAATATAACCACAATGTTAGGTTCCATATTAGGTGCTACCACCCAAGAGATCTAGGCATCATAGTGGATAACACATTGAAATCGTCGGTTCAGAATGCTGCGGCAGTCAAAAAAGCAAACAGAATGTTGGGAATTAATAGAAAGGGAATGGTAGATAAAACGGAAAATGTCATAATGCCTCTGTATCACTTCATGGTGAGACCGCACCTTGAATACTGTGTACAATTCTGGTCGCCGCATCTCAAAAAAGATATAATTGCGATGGAGAAGGTACAGAGAAGGATGACCAAAATGATAAGAAGAATCAGCTCCCCTATGGGGAAAGACTAAAGAGGTTAGGACTGTTCAGCTTGGAGAAGAGATGGCTGAGGGGGGATATGATAGAGGTGTTTAAAATCATGAGAGGTCTAGAACAGGTAGATGTGAATCGTATATTTACTCTTTCAGATAAGAGAAAGACTAGGAGGCACTCCATAAAGTTAGCATATGGCACATTTAAAACTAATCGGAGAAAGTTCTTTTTCACTTAACGCACAATTAAACTCTGGAATTTGTTGCCAGAGGATGTGGTTAGTGCAGTTAGTATAGCTGTGTTTAAAAAAGGATTGGATAAGTTCTTGGAGGAGAAGTCCATTACCTGCTATTAATTAAGTTGACTTAGAAAATAGCCACTGCTATTACTAGCAACAGTAACATGGAATAGACTTAGTTTTTGGGTACTTGCCAGATTCTTATAGCTTGGATTGGCCAACATCCTGTTGGAAACAGGATGCTGGGCTTGATGGACACTTGGTTTGACCCAGTATGTCATGTTCTTATGTTCTTATGGACTTTGTGGTCGAGTGCTGTGGGTTGGCATCCCAGAAAGGACAATGGCCACGAAAGGAATGAGACCAGGACTGGGATCTGGAGGAGGTACCTCTTGGAAAGGATCCCCGTGCTCTGCTATTATACCGACGCTGACCTCTAAAGCAAGAGCACGAGGAAACCTTCTGGAAAGAAAGATCTAGACTGCTTCGGGCGGACCTCCGGCAGCTTATGAATCTTGTTCTCTCCCAAGGATTTAATAAGCTGTTTAAGGTCCTCACCAAAAAGCAACTTACCCTTGAAGGGAAGTGTGCCCAACTGCAACTTGGAGGAGGAATCCACAGCCCAATTGCGGAACCAGAGGAGGCGTCTGGCTGATACCGTGGAAACCATAGCCCTGGCTTGCACTCTAAGCAAATCGTAAAGGACATCAGCCCCATACGCCATTGCCGCCTCTAGCCTTTCTGCCTGCTCCGCCTCTGCAGACGGGAGGTCCTGGGTGCTGAGCAATTGTTGAACCCACCTGAGGCTTGCCCGCTGCATGAGACTGCTGCAGATTGTCGCCCGGACTCCTAAGGCCAGGACTTCAAAGATGCGCTTGAGATAAAGCTCAAGTTTGCGGTCCTGAACATCCTTTAACGCCGTGGCTCCCACCACCGGGATGGTGGTGTGTTTGGTAACAGCAGAGACGGAAGAATCCACTTTGGGAACTTTAAGCATCTCTATGCATTCATCAGGGAGAGGATAGTGCTTGTCCAGTGCCCTACCCACTCGGAGCCCCGCCTCTGGAGACTCCCATTCCCAAAGAAGCAGCAGCTTGTGCATAGGATCGAACGGGAACGTACGTGGAGGAGCCCTAAGTCCCGCCAGGACTGGGTCCACGTTAGCTGGCATAGAGGTTGTAACGGTATCCTCAGGTGGCACCTCAATTCCCAGCTCCTGCAAAATAAAGGGAATGAGTGGATCCAGCTCTTCCCTTTGGAACAAACGAAGTACTCGCGAGTCATCACCCTCGAGGAGAGGACCTGGGAGCAGCGAGTCAGAATCCTGATCCGGATCAGGGACCGTGGGCAGCTGGGGGGCGGGGGGTGGGTTTCGGTGGCAGCGGAACCCCCGGTACCACCCTGACCCTGATAGAGCCCTGGACCCTCTGGCACCCCCGGAGGATGCGGAGCAGAAATCTGCTGGCTTTTCACTGGAGGGGGACCTGGGGGGGGGGGGTCATCCTCCTCCTGCAGGCTAGCCAGATAGGATTTGTGTATTAGAAGCACAAACTCAGTAGAAAAACGAGCCCTAGGCTTCCCGGGGGGAGGGGAGGGGGGGGGGGGAAGGGTCAGGGATCCCCTCCGGGGATCGTACGGGGCTTAAATCTGAAGGAGAAATTGGCGAATCGGGCTCACCTCTCTCCTGCAGCCCTGATTCAGTAGATAAAGCTGCTCCCAAAATGACCGCGGTTCCTGCGGTTTGCCGAGCAGGGAACGACTTGGCCATGCGGTGGGGATCCCGACCCCGGGTCGCTGGTCTCGCTGCTGCCGTGGAGGGGCCCCTCCCCACCCGGCAGGCTCCCCGCAGGCAAGACACACACTGGAACGCGGCATTAGCTGAGAAACAAATCACTGAGGAGAAGGGAATCAGCTGTGCTGTGCTGTGCCGATAAGCGAATGCAGGGAATGAACTCTGCACGCTGCCGTCAGAATATATCTACAGCTTGTTTCTTCGCTTTTGTTTTTGTTTGTTTTTTTTTTTTACACAGCAATAACAGGGGAATGAGCTTCCCTGAGAAGTCCCGAGGAATTGGACTTCTCGGGGTTAAGACAGCCAGTGAGGGGGAGTGACTGGACCACCAGTATCGCCCCAAAATCCAGTCAGGTCACCGGGAAATGGGGAGCCTAGGCTGAAGAATCAAGGGGCAAGCCCCCCCCCCCCCCTAGGCTCCCAGCAGAGCGAGGAGACAGAGCTGTCTCCGAGAAAATAAACAGAGATATTTTTCTTTTTTTTTTTAGATTTAGCAAAGATAGTTAATACTTGCTTGATCTTGAGACTTATGATAAGAAAAAAACCAAAGGAAGAAACTAAGGAAGAAGGGGAAGCGCAGGTTCAGCTGCCTGCATCTCCTGGAGACAGACGAATACTGGAGGGATGCAGGGTAGGCTCTGTCCTGATATGGGATACCCTTTCGGTTTTTGTCTGTCTCCATCTGCTGGACAGAAGGCTCAACCCACTGTCTGGACTGATCTAGGTACATACAGGGAATGTACTGTATGTTTTCTTTTTGTCTGTAATTGTACAATATTTGATTGTGCGGCTGTTTCGGCATCCTTGTTTATTCTTATACAATGTAACTAACAACACTACTGCTTTGTTATTCATTATTGTTTTTATTTGACTATGGTTGTATGTTACATCACAAATAAAAAAATAAGTCATCGGGGCAAACAAGAAAGGGTGCTAAGAGAAGCAGCAGGAGACCTTTGGTTTATTTTATATCGTAAACTTTGATAGGAAATTCACATATTCCAGTCCCGTGTCCCCCCCCCCCGAAAGCCTCTCTGACATACCAGGGCATCAGAATCCAGCAGCTCTGTCCACTCTCTCAGAGAATACGTACGGGGTAAATGTTTCCTTTCACCAGGTAGCATTTTTCTGGCTTCAGCACCAGGTAGTCTCCTCGGAACGGCACGATGCGAGGCTCCCGACTGCAGCCACTGATTTCAGCCAAGCGGTCCGAGTAAAGGCCAGCGCACGTGACAACATACTTACAGTGCACCTCCTGTCCCTGTGCAGAAAAGACAAGGTCCAGCACAAGCCCCCCATCAGTGAAATACTTCAAGCCTGAAACACCATCAGCTCTTGCTGGCAATATTCTCTTCGCCCAACTTCATATCTAACTCCAGCAGCTGCCCCTGTTGTGCCACGCCACACCTCTCGCCTGGATCCTCTCCTCTATCCAGGAACCAGAAGCTATCCATGGGAGCTGAGCGGATGCTTGGATAACCGTACCTTAACTCCTCAAGGCATATCTCACTGCTGCATTGCGATATAACCTTCAACTTAAATGTAAAACAAAAATAGGATCCCCCCAAGGGGATGCAGAGTGGAGAGGAGGTGGTCCAGAGAAAGTTTAAGGAAATGGTATGGGTTCTGCAACAGGAACCCTATGAATTGAGACTTAACATCCTAAATATGTATATCCTAGAGGGGGAGAGAGGCAGGAGGGATATGGTAGATAATCTCGAGTACCTCAAGAAGCAAACATTTCTCAGAGGAGAGGAAGTTGTAGCCTAAGAGATCATTTATTTGTTGCCATGTGTATATCCCGCCTACAATGAGAGAATGCTACAATACAATACAATATAATAACATGATGTAAGGCTCAAAGCAGGCAGGCTCCTGATTAACAGAAAGAAATGGCAAGGGCGGCAGATGCATGGAACGGCTTTCCGGTGGAGTTAGTGGCAGCTAGAAGAGGTTAAGCCCAGAGGATGTTAGTTGCAAAGAAGTGAGGAAAAGCTGGAGATCAGCTGGAGTTTCAGGCATTGTCCCTGATGTGAAATGGGGCAGACTGGACGGCACTAAGGGTCCCTATCTGCCTTCATATTCTATGCTTGTGTGTTAGACACTGGAGGGGCAGATGTAGCAGAGCTTTGCCGCAATGTGCAAATTGCTCCCGTTGCCCCCCATCTATTTTACTATTGAAATCACGTGAATACTTTTCACTGATGAATCCCCCCCAGCAAACGTGCGATACGTTTGCCCCTTGCTTTTGCCCTGGGGCCGGCCACAGCACAGCAATATCAGACTGTGAACACCCGCACTGTTCCCCAGCGTATTGTGGCGCATGGTGAAAGAGGAAACCGTCTGGAAAAGTCCTTTCTTAGCGAAAAAAAAAAATAGTTTATTGTAAATAGAAGTGGACAAGCTGCCTCTAATCATAATCCCTGCCCCTAATCCAGTCAGTCACCTGAGGGTGGAGCTTACTGTGAAACTGGAAACTCAAAGAACCCTGCTAAAACAGACTGGTCCTCATCACCCTGGGAACTCTGTCACGTTTATCTCAATCCAGCGAAAATGCATTCAAGATTCTGTTGATTTTCGACAGTACACCAACCAGGGATCCCCAAAGCTCCTTCTAAAACACTGGGCTGATCAGTCGGAATCTTACCTTTGAGCTCCTAACGGCAACCGGGTATTTAATTCCTGCAATACAAATCAGAAAAATAGCCGGCTGTTAACGAGACAAGCAAAGAAAAGTTTAAAAGGTTCACTTTCAGCTCTGAGGCCCTTGAGGTATGAGTCAGGTTCTCCTGCCTCTCCCTCGGGCACACACGATGCACACCTTTTCTATCTGACCTGCAAGCTTCCTCCTGCTCCATCGGAACCAGGGCTGGGATCTGGCGCCAGAAGCCATCATTTGCAACTACCAGGGATTTTATCCCTATTTAATTCTCCCCACCCCCACCTACCTACTCTGGTCAGTGAGGTGATGATGTTTTTATATAACTCCGTTTCCATTCCATAAGGAGCCGGACCGAATGTTTGGCAATATTGTACCCACCTGACTTGTCTGCTTATAAATGCTATTTCTGGCTTTATCATTGATAATGAAAGCTATCTAAGGTTTGTTCCATTACTAGTTCAATTTCAAACTCATTATACCAGGGAGAGGGTGGGGGTGGGGTCGGGGGGGGAAGAGTGCCAAAAAAACCCATTTATTTGGCAGATGATGGCGTACAGGACCAATAAAACAGAGGTGGAGGGAGTGCGTTAGGATCTCTCTCACAGCTCTCACTTTCTTCCTGCCTATCTCTCTCACAGCGCTCGCCCTCTCCCCGTTTCTCCCACAGCTCTTCTCTCTATCCCCTTGGGTCTCTCCTACAGCTCTTGCCCTCTCTCTGTCTCTCTCTCCCACAGCTCTTGCACTCTTCCTGGATCTCTCACAGCTTTTACCCCCTGCCAGTCTGCATCTGTCTCTTACATCTCTCTCCCTCTCTCTCTCACAGCACCTGTCTCCCAGCAATCTCTCTTTTACTATCATCTGGGCGGCTCCTAACACACCATCTCTCTCTTTCCATCTTCCTTCTGGCTTTGTACGGGACTAAAAGGCTTCACTTTAATGAAACACCAAGATAGTCTGCTGTACATGCTCGGAAAATGCCCCTCCTGTCCTAGCTGGCCCTCAGCCCACCTGCCACTCCATTGCACCCCAGCTGCTTGAAGTGGAGGAGACCTTGCAAAGGGCTGCAGGTGCTACTGACCCTGGACAGGACCAGGCCGATGCCTCCGAAAGGCAGTATTCTCTGGCTCTAAGGAGCACTCTTCCAGGTGCCTGGCCAAATGTTTCTTGGTGCCACAGTCTGGCAATGGTGCCAGGGGTTGCTGACCCCACCACATTATACTATCGATCACAAAACAGACAAGAGTCTGTTCTCTTACATTCTCAAGTAGAATTTAGACCTGAACATTCTTTCCTGACAAATGTGGATCCAAATAAAAGTGAATAGTGATTATTTGTACATATTTCCAGAGAAAAGTGAATAGTGATTAATTTTATATAGATCCAGAAAAAAGTGAATTGTGAATTATTCGTACATGGAATGCTGTAGAGAGAACTGCTGGAACATGTTGCTGTAACTTATGTTGTCTGCTGCCAAAATACTCTTCCTATTAGACAGCTTCAACGTGCCCAGGGCCATATCCGCAGAGGAGCAAAGCCGCGGGGATAGGCGGGGGTGTGCTTGCTTACCTTCATTGCTATCTGAAGGACTCTCTTTCACCATCTCAATATTGTTTACTTCAAATTCCGTCAGGACTGACCCACCAGCTACCTGAAAGTCTTCAGCGTAGGCCTCGGCCACTTGTCTGTAGTTCACAATGCCAGTGTATGGAGAATCAATAGCCATCAGACCCTAAAACAGCACGGGGCAAATGGAAGAAAGAGTAAGGCATCATTCAGGCCCTGCTAAATGGGTCTTAGTCCTGCCAGAGGCTGAACTCGCACTCAGAGGAATGGCCTGTATGGGTACAGAAGCAGCAAGCACTCAAAGCTAGAGCGTGTAACCAAGCAGCAAGCGCCATGCCATCTCTAAAATACGTTTCCCTACTCCAATCTCTCTCTCCCTTTTATGAAAGTGAAAAGATGACCTTGAGGCACATTCTAGAAGGAAGATTCAGATTTTTAGGAGTAATTTGAAGACCTCCCCCATGCTGGTGGTATTCCTGCCATTAGACTTGGTTGCCTCCTGCTGACAGGACAGTGCAATCTGGAACGGAAGTGGCCCGAGGGTTTGATTCTCAGCAGGACATTATCAATGCATACGCAAGTAGAAAATATGCTACAACTTTTTTTTCGCTAAACTTAGATTACTGTGCCATTTGAAACCCATTTTAGATCCAGGCGATTTCTGGACCTGTTATTTTCTCAGTTGGATTACTGCAATATTCTTTATGTTGGGCTATCTGCAAATGCAATTAGACCAGCGTTTCCCAACTTGTGTGCTGTAGCTGTAGGTCTGGTGTGCGCGAGTGCCTTCAATTTCTTTTTCCCCCAATAGCTGGCCTGCAGGCTATTCTCCCACCAGCAGGGGGAGTCAGAGAGCAGAGCTTATCTGCTGCTGCTTCTGTTTTCCCCTCTGCTGGCTCTCCTCACCTCTGCAATTGAAATGGCATGGGGGACCCTGTAGTCTCACAAGTCCTGCTGGCCCCATGCAGTTCCAATTACAGAGGGAACAGGCATAGAAAAAAGAAGCAACACCGGGCAAGTGCTGCTGGAAGAGGCAACTGAATTTGCTAGGAAGCTAGGGGTGTTGGGGGAGAGGGAAGGGAAGGGAAAGTAATGCCAAGGAGGGGAGAGGGTAGGAAAGGGAAGGAGATTGGAAGGAGTAGAGTGAGAGGGTAGGAGAGAGGTTGATGGTGATAATATTGGGGGAGGGGTGGAAAGAACATAAGAAAATGCCATACTGGGTCAGACCAAGGGTCCATCAAGCCCAGCATCCTGGGAGGGTAGGAAGATGATTACAGGGGGGTGGGGGGGGGGGAGTGGAGGGAGAAGGTAGGAGGTAGGAGAAGGTAGGAGGGGAAGGTGATGGTGATGATTCCAGAAGGGTGGAGGGAGAGAGAAGGGAGGGGCAGGTGATAATACCAGAGGATGAGGGGAGAGAAAAGGAAAGAAAGAGAAGGTGATGATCCAGGAGGTAGAAGGGAGATAAAAGAGAAGAGAAGATGTTGATGCCAGGGAGTAGAGAGAAGGGGAAGAGAAGGTGATGATGCTGGGGGATAGGGATGGGAGGAGAAGGTGATGATGCCAAGGGTGGTGGAGAGAAGAGGAGGATGGCAGTGGAGTCAATGGAGAGGGAAGAGAAAAGGTGATGATGCCAGGGAGTGGGTACTGATATGCCATGATGAAGTGAGCCCAATGCCAGGTGTGCATGACGCAAAAAAGGTTGGGAACCACTGAATTAGACTACTCCAACTGATTCAAACTTCAGCAGCCAGGTTGTTGACAGGTACATTGCGTGAACATCACACCCCAATTTTGTTGTCACTACACTGGCTCTGAGTTTCATGGAAAATACAATATAAAATGCTTGTCATCATTTACAGTTTGTTAAACAATCTCAATGCACCATGGATCTCCTTGACACAAACTCTATACCACCTTGCATACAGTAAGATCAATCAACCAGGGCCTTCTAGATGTTCCCTCATTTAAGTTGGCGCACCTTGCTAAGACTAGCGAGCAGTCTTTCTCTGTGGCCAGCCCTTTGTTATGGAACTCTTTCCTATTTCCTTTACGCAATGTCCAAGACCCAAAAACGTTAAAAAAAAAAAACCCCCCAACAACTTACAATCATATCTCTTTGTTGGCATTTGATATTCACTTGACATAGGTAAGACCTCCATAGGTTAATCTTTAAGGGCCTGACCTCTCTAGAATTAGTGCTTAGCCTCTCCAGTAGGTGTTTTGATTTTTGTGCATGGTTCTTTTGCATTATTGTTAAAAACTGTCAGTTGGTTTTATGTTTAATGATATAATGTTTGTTTTACTGTGTGTTCTTTCTGTAACCCGCTCCGAACGAAGGAGAAGCGGACTAAATATCTTTAAATAAATAAATAAAATGGCCTTCCTTTGTACCACACAGAAGAGATTCCCCTGCTCACTGCTGCAGCCAATAGCACTGAAAATGGACATTCTTGATTTATTCTTCATATTTATAAAATTGCCTATTCAGCTATGGACTCTAGGTGGTGTTGTCTGGCACACTGGGGTCCGTTCTGAGATATTTTACCATTTCTGTTTTGGACTCAGGTTTCTCACGTTGTTTAATGCTCTGTCTCTCAGCCATGGCCCCTGCATCCTTCTTGAGACCCTTCCTTTCACAAATGTTTCCCAGCAGTGTTTGCCTCCTTTTTGAATAAGCCCTTATGAAGCAATTGCTGATATCCTGGATTCAGATCAAGGCTGCACAGGAAGACGGGGGGGATTATTTCTCAGCAGATGTCTGGCTATCATTATGTGTGTTTTCTTGTAAATGGTCTAGTGATCTCGACCACAGGCGATCTATAAATTTTAATAAAGATACAGATATTAGTCCTAGGCACTGGGTGTTTTTTTTAATCTCTAAATTTGTCTTACAGTTCCCTCTTCAGAAACTGTAGGCTACCACAAATGGGAGTTTGGATTATGCACAGATTAGAATGAGCTCAGGAGTCCCTCCCTCTCAGGGATATATATGTAATTATTTTTCTGAAGTTTCAGTGATGACATAAAACTAGAAATGTATGTTCATTCACCACTAACTAAACACTCATTATACAGACTCCTGTGTATTTGATTTTTCTGCCTTAGATAGCAAGACTTGGGGAACCATTAGGATTCACCTGAAAGGTACTTTACTATACTGTGGTGTACAAATAGTATTTCGCTAGGGGAACTCAGTTACGCTTTCACACTTCAGTGATGCTTCTGGGAAAGAGAATACTGCTTCTGTTTTGTCCCAGTGAAAAGAAACCACCAGCTTCGGTAACTCGAGAGGCTCCTTTCATCTTGCGTCAAGGAACCTGGCAATGAGGCACCTACCCTGCAGTATGGCTCTCTGTCTCGGATTTCCTTTGCACTGATCAGTTTCAGGCCTCTGACGTTATTCTGCAACCCTCTCTCGAACAGAGCCTGGAGCCGGGGGATCTCTTCTCGTTCGACCGCAACAATGAGCTTCGCAAAGACAAACACAGTCCAGGAGTGAGCCACAAGCAGCAGGAACGGCAGCTACAAGAAATGCAACTGAGAAGCAATACAAGGCACGGGAAAGGAAAATGGCCAGTGCCTGCCATCCTCTCAGCAATGAGAAAAAATGTGTGGGGACACGCAGGTCATCGTTTACAAAGGGAAACCCCCAAGGAGTTTCCCCTCTGAAAATTCAATCAGCGAGGTTCATGAGTCCATAAGAACCTACGGGCTTTGCGCCTGCTCTTTGTGTGGGTTGGGTCCAATGGGGAAAGATACGCACAGAGATGGGGAAAGCAAATCCTCTGCATTTACTCTCCCCCACCTCCCAAAATGCCCTTTTATCTGCGGGCAAAACCATGCACGTTGTTTCGCAGAGGCTGGCCACTTTTCAAAAGCTCGTTTTATGCAGGAAAGCAATTTGAAAATGACCCTCAGGAATGGCAGAATCTCCAGTTTGAAGCCTGCATACAGTCCCAAAACAAGAATAATGATTAAAGGCATCAAAAGTTGGACTCCTGTTCCTTGCCCTGTGTATAGGTTTTCCTGAGCGCAGTAGCATGGGACACATATATTCCACCACTGTGGGAAGAAGATGCTGCATCAGGTGGGAAGACTGGGCAATGCATTTTCTACAAAGGGCTACTGAGGTTGATGGGAATGTTAAGTATCTGATTATGGTAAAGGGAATATTATGCTTAGACTGCTTATGGCTTAATTTTAGTGTTGCTTATTTTTGTTCCTATTTGTAATATAAGAAAATTATTACTTACCTGCTAATTTTCGTTCCTGTAGTACCATGGATCAGTCCAGACCGTGAGATCAGTCCAGACCGTGGGTTATGTCCCCAATCCAGCAGATGGAGTCAGCCAAAACTTCGAGGGGGCGTCACCATAAGTACTACTACCCCCTCTGCAGGAGTTCAGTATCGAGAATATCAAAGCCCGAGTAATCAGAAACCCCCTGAATTGGATCAAGTTAAAACAAGACGGCAATAATGAGCCGCTGAATTTAAAACAGAGAAACTGTACCATCCCACCAACGGATGGGAGGTCACAACTCGTGTCGATCCCCAAGGAAAGAACAATCACAAATAGTGAAACGGGGAACACGTGAGAGAAGATAGTAAGAGAAGACAAGAAGACACTACTGTATAACAGCTGAGTCAAGTCAGACCCAAGACAGCCGAGCAGGAGTAGAACCCAAAAGCGGTGGGCGTCTGGACTGATCCATGGTACTACAGGAACGAAAATTAGCAGGTAAGTAATAATTTTCTTTTCCCTGTACGTACCTGGATCAGTCCAGACCGTGGGATGTACCCAAGCTTCCCTAACCCGGGTGGGATTCTGCGAGGCCTGCTCGTAGAACCTGTTCGCCAAAGTGTCCATGGACAGACGAGGCGAGGTGTAGTCTGTTGTGTCTCGAGAACGTGTGTAACGATTTCCAGGTGGCCGCTCTACAGATTTCCTGCGAAGACACCGATCGGCTCTCCGCCCAGGAGGCCGCCTGAGAGCGTGTAGAATGCGCCACAATACCGGGTGGAGGAGTCCGCCCCGTCCCGATGTAGGAGGCGGCAATGCCGGCCTTCAGCCATCGGGCAATCGTAGTCTTCGAGGCCTGGGATCCCTTCCGGGGACCAGACCAAAGGACGAAGAGATGGTCAGAAGTCCGAAAGTCATTCGTGGCCTCCAGGTAGATCCGCAGAGTGCGCTTGACGTCGAGGAGACGAAGAGTCCGTGGCTCAGACGAGGAGAAGGAGGGCAATTCCACCGTCTGATTCACATGGAAGGCGGACACCACCTTCGGGAGGAAGGAGGGCACAGTCCGAAGTGAAACGCCCGAATCGGTGAACCGTAGATAAGGCTCTCGACAGGACAGAGCCTGCAGTTCCGAAATACGCCGAGCGGAACATATGGCCACCAGGAACACCGTCTTGAGAGTGAGGTCCTTGATCGTCGCACTCCTCAGTGGTTCGAACGGAGGTCCGGACATGGAACGTAGGACCAAATTGAGGCTCCAAGAGGGACAAGGATCCCGCAATGGAGGCCGCAAGTGCTTGACGCCCTTGAGAAAACGGAGGATGTCCGGATGGTGTAACAAAGATCCCCCTCCCCGCAGGAGGGAGCCAAGGGCGGCCACTTGAACCCTAAGGGAGTTGTAAGCGAGCCCCTTTTCCACTCCCGCCTGTAGGAACTGGAGGATCTGCGGGACAGACGCCTCCGTGGGTCTTGTGTTCCGGTCGGTACACCACAGTTCGAACACCTTCCAGACCCGCACGTAGGCCACCGACGTCGAAGTCTTCCGAGACCGCAGCAGAGTTGACACTACCGCCTCTGGGTACCCTCGTCGGCGGAGGCGGCGCCTCTCAAAAGCCAGGCCGCAAGACAGAAGAGTTCTGCCTGGTCGAAAAATACCGGTCCCTGGTGTAGGAGGCGGGGAAGATGTCCCAGCCGGATGGGTCCATCGATTACCAGGTGGAGGAGATCCGCAAACCAAGGTCGTCTTGGCCACTCTGGTGCGACGAAGATCACCGTCCCCTGATGAACTTCTATTCGTCGGAGTACTCTTCCCACCAGCGGCCACGGTGGGAACGCATATAGGAGCAGATCGGCCGGCCACGGGAGCGCGAGAGCATCTACGCCCTCCGCTCCCCTTTCTCTCCGGCGACTGAAGAAGCGAGGCGCCTTGGTGTTCTGTGCGGACGCCATGAGATCCAGGTGGGGGGAGCCCCACCGCCGGACGAGTAGTTGCATGGCCGTGTCGGAGAGCGACCACTCTCCGGGGTCCAGGAGCTAACGACTGAGGAAGTCGGCCTGGACGTTGTCCACGCCCGCGATGTGTGAGGCCGCGAGGCGGCGCAGATTCCGTTCCGCCCACTGCATCAGCATCGCTGCCTCTAGCGCGACCTGCGGACTGCGAGTGCCGCCCTGACGGTTGATGTAAGCCATCGTGGTCGCGTTGTCCGATAAGATTCTGACTTCCTGATTCCGAAGGAGTGGCAGGAAATGGAGGAGCGCCAATCTGACCGCTCTGGTCTCCAGGCGATTGATGGACCACTTCGATTCCTCCGCGGACCACGTCCCCTGCGTGGCGCTTCGGTCGCAGACGGCTCCCCAGCCGACGAGACTGGCGTCGGTGGTCACCACCACCCAATTTGGTAGGTCGAGGGACACGCCGCGAGCCAGATTCCCCGGTACCATCCACCAGTTCAGGCTGTTCCTGGCGAACTGGGGCAGCGGAAGAATCACCTGGTAGTCCTGCGAGAGCGGTTTCCAACGGGACAGGAGAGCTCTTTGTAGAGGACGGAGGTGCGCAAAAGCCCAAGGAACCATGTCGATGGTGGAGCCCATCACCCCCAGGAGCTGAAGATAGTCCCAGGAGGTGGGAGCTGGTAATGCAGAGAATCGCTGTATATGTTCCCGTAGGGCGTGCGCCTTGTCCTGCCGTAGGAAAACCGCTCCCAGTCGGGTGTCGAAGGTCGCCCCCAAGAAATCCAAGCGCTGCGAGGGCACGAGGGAACTCTTGGAGAAGTTCACCACCCATCCTAGGGACTGCAGAAACTCTATCACCCTGGCCACCGCCGCCTGTCCATGTCGAAAGGACTTCGCTCGGATGAGCCAATCGTCCAGATAAGGATGAACTAGAATCCCCTCCTTCCGGAGGGCAGCCGCCACCACTATCATGATCTTGGTAAAGGTGCGTGGGGCCGTTGCCAATCCGAACGGAAGAGCCACAAACTGGAAATGCTGATCCAGGATCTTGAACCGAGAAAAACAACTTACCCCGGCAAGAACACAGGCCGTGCTGAGGAAACAAAGGAGACAGAGAGCCAGCGCAAGGAAGGAGCCCCGCCTCCCCAATTAATCAATTAGTTAGCTTTTTTCTTTTTTTTTTTAAATAAAGCACAACTTGATCCAAGACAAGACAGAGAAGAAAAATTCCAACTAAGGGAAAAAACAGAATAGGTTACAGGAAATCGGGAGCAAGCCCAGATTCCCCTACTCGCATCTGCTGGAGTCAGAAGATACTGAACTCCTGCAGAGGGGGTAGTAGTACTTATGGTGACGCCCCCTCGAAGTTTTGGGCTGACTCCATCTGCTGGATTGGGGACATAACCCACGGACTGGACTGATCTCACGGTCTGGACTGATCCAGGTACGTACAGGGAAGTAATGTTTTTAGTATTGTATTTGTGTGTTGAACATTAGTGTCTGTAAACAGCATTGGGTCTTTCTGAATGATCCTGTTTATGAATGGAATAAATTGACTGACTGAAGACCGGTGCTGCCAGCCCAGCGATGATCAAACCAAACACTGACAAGGACTGCATTCAAAAGAGACTAAGTAGTGACCAGGAACTGTACACATGGCAGATGAAAGTGTCTGTCTTCAGTCCGTGTGTTGCATGAATCTCAGACCCCCTCTGACGGGTCCCGCACGTCCCATTAGACCTGACCTGAGCTGAGTGCTTGGAAAGGCCTAGACGTTTCCTGCCCTTACATAAATAAGTGCACAAAAAGCGGGCTGCAGATCCGAATCCAAGACATCCTGAAAGGGATCTCCAGGCCCTGTGCTGCCACATGGGAGAAAATGGCACTGCACAGAGTCAGAAAACTAGCAGCTCTGCACTTATATCATCCAAAGACCAGAAATGCGTCCAACTTTCCAAGCAATCACATTGGCTCTACTGGGGATTGGATTCAGGGAAATAAGGCATTTTGAAGGTATGTCTCATTTAAAATGATCACAAACATAAGAAGTAGCTCACCACATGCAAGACAGACCCTAAGAAGCTGAAAAGTTTCTTGTCTGATTTTTGCTAGGCATTGCGTTATTTATAAAATAGATTTCCGTTTGTGTTGGTGATGGTAAATGGCAGGGAATGAACTTCCCCCAGTGGATCACTGTGTCCTTCCTGGCACCTTAGGTTAATGTCCCACTCCGAGCTCTTACCTTGCCACACTGCTTGTAAGGAATGGCCTTTTTGTCACAGTACTCGTAGCACAGAGCAGCGCCTCGCACACACAGCCTTGCCTTAAGAGACTCGGGTGTATAATATATCCCACTGTGAATCACACCACTGTTGTGTCCGCTCTGGTGGCTGGCTAAATAAAAAGATAAATAATAAATAAGTCACGCAGACTTCATGCATAAAAAAAACCACCCACAGCTGCCTAAGTTCGGCCTCAGCTGGAAGTGCAAAGGACCCAATGCACTGAGCACTTTTCCCATAGAGACAGAGGCTCGATTTATTAAGGCCTTTTCCCTCAAACATAGAACAGGAAAAAGCCTTAGTGAATCAGACCCAAAATGGGTAAAAAAAACAAAACCTTTAGCACACCACGCCCAAAGAGTTTTTAAGGTTCCTCCCCAATTTGTATTGTTCTCAGAATAAAGCATGGTCTTTCTGTTTCAGTCCCTGGCCGCCTGGTCAGTCTGCCTCAATGATGCAGTGCACTGTGCTTCCTTCTCACCCAGGGCATTAGCCCACAGGCAAGGGGCAAGAAAGCGCTGCGACCAGAACCCAAAAGCGCACAGATCCTCAGGACTGTTCCCGACGCTTCCAATTCCAGACAAAATCTGCCGGCCTTGCACCGTGACCGCACGTTGTTCAGAGCTTTCTCATGCGGGGCCACTGGGCAATACCAAGAGACACTCAGCGAAAAAGAGAGCGAAAGCGAGAGCAAGTTCGGCCACCTTTCCAAACCCCCATGGGACAACCAGAGCACCCCTGTTACCGCACCTAACGCCTTCTCCTTCTCCAGGAGACTAAATGTGAGGGACGGGTGGCGGAGAATGAGCTCACGGGCAGATGCCAGCCCCACAATCCCACCGCCGACAATGACCACATCTGACGTGCTAGAAGGGAAAAAAAAAAAAAAAGAGAAAAGCAAAGACTGATTTCCTGTATGCATTTCATGCCCACTCTGAACCAAGCCTCCTGATTCTCTCACTGTTCTTCTCCTCACTTAAGGCCAGATGTAGAAAGCATTTTTTCCATATACACTGATGCAAGAACAATGCACTGAAAGCATCTCTCTCCTGGGGGACGCCATGCAATATTAAAATTAGGGGGGTCACACTGTCAAAGAGGCACTAGGGTCGATTGCGCGCCCCTAGCGCTTCCTTGGCAGCAGGCACCCGGGAAAAGTCAGCCGTCCGCACAGCCACGGGTTCGGGAAACGGACGCTGGTTAACTGAGCGTCCGTTTCCCGAACCTGACCGCCGGCACTTTTTAAAACATTTTTTTTTTTTTTTTAATCTTTCGTTCCTCCAACTTAATATCGTGAGGTTATCATGGCATGGACCATGATGATCAGACTTATCCTTTCCACGAAAGTGTGGAGTTTATTCAGTTCATGCAGGAGGAAGAGGCAGCTTTAAATGCCCTCTGCATCTGGAGACACATTGAGTCCGAAGGGATCCCCAGGCTCCTGACCTGCAGTTTAAAGGAAAGGTCACAGTTCCTGAATGGGATTGTAATGTTGGGGACCTGCCTGTTCGTATTTTGAACCCAAGAATCTCAGTTTTGCTTGGCTTCAGGTGTAGTTTGTTGTATTTTGCTCATTCTTGATTAGCTGTCAGGCAGTAGTTATGCTAAATCCATCTCTGGCCTTAGTTAAGTCATGTGTAGACACTCTGTAATTAATGTTAACTGTTAGAAGTGTGCCCTCGTTTAATTATCTCTTTTATGCAACTAAATTCACAGCTATACTGAAGCATAAATACAAGTCTTATCATCCATCTTTTACTATATAATTTACTATACCACATAACATTGCCCCACATTCCTTCAAGGGCTGTGTGACAAAGTAATCAATGTAAGTTCTCATTTTGGGTACTACTGTATGTAAATGTTCAGATTTGCTACATTTTCCAAAATACAGGTTCAAACAGGTTATGGACATTTATTGATCGGATAACAGCATCCACAGAAGAAAATAGGAGAAGGATAGATTTTAACTGAGCTGATAATAATCATTTTACAGAAATGCACAATGTTCTTGTAATAAAATGAAAAAAAGAGCATTAAGGGTTACAAGGGTCCCTGGAGCGCGTGTCACTGATTAGAACATGGAAAGGGCGAGTCCCACAGCAATGACTGTGTCTTCATTGTGACATGGCTGTAGAACTGAAGGCACACACAACAAAACTATTCTTCTTAGAATAATTAGGACATTTGCAGGACACATTTATCCAACAAATCATACACCATACACAAATCCCAAGCAACTCACAGTGAGCAGCAACTGAAGAAACCCGGGGGCCTATGCAATAATGCGCTGAAATTCAGCACATGGTTTAATGCACAGGTGGAAAAAAAAAAGAAAAAAAAGAAGTTAACTCCCAATGTGGTAAGCTAATGGTGAGCTAATGCCTCAGGAGTTAAGAGTGTGCGGGCAGAAAATGTGCACACAAACCAGAGTTAAAATGTGCGCTCAGCACAGGATGAATGCACATTTTAAACTCGGGAGAGTCTCTCAAACATGATTTATGCGCACAAAACTCATGTTTTGTGCCCATGAACAACTTTTATGGGCACAAAACATGATCTGTGCGCATAAAATGTGATTAATGCACACAAAGCTTTTTTTTTGTGCACTGAAAGCATATTTATCCATAGAAGCCATGTTTTTTTTGTATGCAAACTATGATTTCTGTGCATAAATCCCGATTACAGGTCCCGGTGTTGGAACTTCAGATTCTGCCCTACATGAACAGGAGCACAAGAAGTTGTACTCCACCTCAGACCAGGAGTAAACTTTCCAGCACTAAGAACACCTGTGTTAAGCCAGGGCACCCCTTTGTATTGTGGGTAATTGCTAAAGCCTTTATTAGCACAGGATTTCCATGCAAGGGCGCTAAGCAGGACGCAGTGTTTTACACACATTTTGGAGCTGATGCAATACAGTGCGCTCAGCCAAGTGCACTGTTAATCCGCAGTTGGACGCGAGTTGTAGAGGATGATGGCAGAGTGAATTTAATAGCGCTCATCACATGCGCATTTAGTGATCAGAAATTAACACCTGCCTGGAGCAGGCGTTAATAGCTGAGCACTCCTTAAACCAGTACAGAAAACTTAATGATACTGGGGCGGATTTTAAGAGCCCTGCTCGCCGGTGAGCCTATTTTACATAGGCCTACCGGCGCGCGCAGAGCCCCAGGACTCGCGTAAGTCCCGGGGTTTTCTGAGGGGGCGTGTCGGGGGCGGGCCCGAACCGCGCAGCATTTTCGGGGCGTGTCGGGAGCGTTCCGGGGGCGGGCCCGGGGGCGTGGCCGCACCCTCCGGACCCGCCCCCAGGTTGCGTCCCGGCGCGCTAGCGGCCCGCTGACGCGCGGGGATTTACGTCTCCCTCCGGGAGGCGTAAATCCCCCAACAAAGGAAAGGGGGGGGTTTAGACAGGGCCGGGGGGGGGGGTGGGTTAGGTAGGGGAAGGGAGGGGAAGGTGAGGGGAGGTCAAAAGAAAGTTCCCTCCGAGGCCGCTCCGATTTCGGAGCGGCCTCGGAGGGAACGGGGGTAGGCTGCGCGGCTCGGCGCGCGCCGGCTATACGGAATTGATAGCCTTGCGCGCGCCGATCCAGGATTTTAGCGGCTACGCGCGTATCTACTAAAATCCCGCGTACTTTTGCTGGTGCCTGATGCGCCAGCAAACGTACGCCAAATCGCGCGGTTTGAAAATCTACCCCATTAAGTAGGAGGCAGTACAGAAAAGCAGAAACTGCTTTTCTGTACTTAATATCATTGCGAGTACTTAATATCATTGTGAGTAGGAGGAAAATCTAAAGTAATTTAACAAAAAAAAAATGTAAAAAAAAAAAAAAATCACCGGCAATCGGGTGCAGGAAACGGACACTCAATTGACAAGCATCGGTTTCCTGAACCCCTGGCTGTGCGTCGGTTTTCCTAACCGGCGGACGGCCAACGCACTCGGGCTCTCCTTGCTAACGCGACCCCAGGGGGCGCGTTAGGAAAGCGGGCGCTGACTGTTCAGCGCCCACCTTCTGCGCAAAAATACTGCATCGGCCCCTTTGTGCACAAAACTCCTGCTGCACAGGGAGTAACATTTGCTGATAAAAAAAAAAGTGCACAGAACCGCAGGTATAACTGTGTGCTCTGCTGAACGCATCTTAGTGCTTTGGCCTCCCAGAGTGGACAAAGAGAGAAGAGTGATACTGTTGAATTAGCAGTGGCAGGAATGAGAGGGGCAGATAATCTGGATTACTGTGATTAGCTCAAAACAAACACAGCAATGCCCAGTCAATGACACAGCATCTACCAGACTGCAAGACCAGACAACCTAATCCTTTTATGAGGAAAGGGTGGTGTCTCCTAGAGTGGGTGGTGGAGATTAAAACACAAACTGACTTTAAGAAAGCCTGGGATCTGCAAAGAGGATCTTTAGTTGAAAAAAAAAGATGAAGAGATAGCAGAAGCACAACCTACCAGTATTTACAGTGTTAAAGTGCCCTACTTGAATAATTTAAGTGTTTTGGGGCTACCAGAATGAATAGCAAGTGGGTAGTAAGAAACATTACATCTAGCAGAACAGCAGACAACCTGCATCTGGGTCTGTCAGGCAGGCTATGCAGGGGAGCTAGGAGGCTGGATCTTCAGGCAACGACCATGCTACTACAGACAGCTATTTAGATTATTGCATAGCTTTGAGATTAGATGTGGGAAAGGAGGGGGTGCTGGGTGTATACTACCTGCGGAATTCTTGTATGCATAACTGCCCGAGATGGTAGAGGACAAATGAGGAAGACCAGAAAAACTTCCCTGGATAAGAAGGGATATCTTACTTGTGGTCGCGCTTTGGGGCTGGCAGCTGGGATGTATCCTTAGCAGTGTGGACAGGAACTGGCAGACTGGATGGACCAGCTGGTCTTTTTCTGACATTATCAACTACCTTAAAACTCTCTGCGCTTCTTGCCAAAAGCACCACCTCCAGCTTGCAATAATCCTTCCAAATGACTGGCTAGAGGAGCGGACTCCAAATATATATTAAAAAAAAAAAACACTTGAGAATAGAAAACATCACTTTTCATGAAGGTTATTTTCTCTATTATTCAGTGCTTGATGACAGCCAGGAATTCCTTTTTTTTTTTCCTTGACCAGGCACTTTCCTCCTGCTCAGTCAGAACCAGGGCCGGGATCTGGAACCATGGAACTTCATTCATAAACAACCTGGGACTTTTCCCCTGTTTTATATCCCCACCCACAACACACCTCATCACCAGCCTATTATTTACTTCTTACACGCTTTTCCTAGTAAACAAACAGCATGTATAAATTAGATAATATGTCAGGGCAGTAACTAAATAAGGCCCAAGAGGAAAGGAAAATGGATGGATCAGCATTAACGATGAGAGGCTGAGAACAGTTTCGTAGTATCTCAAGTCTTTATTACATATATGGTCAGGTGCACAGTACTTTTCTAGATAAGCTTTGAGGAATAAGGGAAGGAGAATTTTCAAAGCTGTTTGACACGCAGATATGAGGGTCTTTGAAAATTGCCTGCATGTAAAATTACATACATGGTGCCAGGTCGTGCAGAGAGCGGAGGTGTTTCTGGAAGGGCAGTCTGTGTGGGGGTTAGCCCTAACGAACGTTTACATATTTATTTATATTTATTTTATTTAAGGGTTTTTATATACCGCAGAACGTAAGGAAATACATCACCGCGGTTTACATTAAACAATAACTTAGCAACAGGCTTTACATTGACATTCTTAATAGGTATTAAATAAACTAACATCCATATAACAGTTTTGACGGAAAACAGGCTGAACAGACTGTGGACCATCCAATAAAGTATAACATACCATTAAACCATTGATGTAACTATTAAACCTTAACAAACCAACACAAAAACTGAATAGTATCTAAAACAATACCAGTTCTGAGAGTAGATACAATTTCTATATTGCACCGAAGACATTTCTGTTATTTAAAGCTAATTTATATCGAGATGGGTAAGGGTGGGCAAGTAAGGTGAAGAAGGAGATTGAGGAGGGAATGAGGTTAAGGTGGGAAACGGAGCCAGGGAGTAAGGGTAGAAAATGGAATGGCATTTCAGATAAATGGATATCATTGAGTGAATGCTAGTTCAAATAACCACGTTTTGAGTCCTTGTTTGAATTTCTTATGGCAGGGTTCCAGACGTAGGTCAGTGGGCATCTTGTTCCATAAGTTGATTCCCGCTATGGAGATAGAACGGTCTCTTGTGGTCACGTGTTTGATGTTTTTTGTTGGGGGGGCTGCCAATTTAGCTTGATGGATATGTCTTATGGGTCTCTTGGAAGTATGGAACACAAACTGCTCCGAGAACCATTGCATCTCTTGGTTATAGATCGACTTATGTATGAGGGAGAGAACTTTAAAGGTAATTCTAGAAGCTACTGGGAGCCAATGCAAGAACATGAGAGCAGGTGTTATGTGATCATGGAGATGGGTATTGGTGATTAATCGAGCTGCTGCATTCTGTAACATTTGTAAAGGTTGAATTGAGCTTTTAGGGAGACCCAAGAGTATTGCGTTACAGTAGTCAATTTTTGGTAGTATGGTAGCTTGCAATACCGTTCGGAAATCTTGTGGATGTAGAAGTGGTTTAATTCTTTTTAGTGTGTGAAGTTTGAAAAATCCATTTTTTATTGTAGCAGAGATGAATTTCTTTAAAGTGAAATGGTTGTCAATAATGACGCCAAGACTGCGGACTTGCTGTAGAAGGGGAAGCACTGAGATAGAGTGGTGGGATGTGTTGGAGGGGATATTATTGTGTGGCATGATGATGATGAGTTCAGTTTTGGTAGTGTTTATAGCTAAGAAGTTTTCTGTGAGAAGCTTTTTTATTTCAGCCAGGGCTGATTCCCAGGTTTTCAGAGCATTAGTGAGGGAATCATTAATAGGGATAAGAATCTGTACGTCATCGGCATATATGAAGTGTTGGAGTTTTAGTTTTGCTAGGAGTCGACAGAGAGGTGCTAAGTAAATGTTAAACAGTGTTGATGATAGCGAGGAGCCTTGTGGTACACCTTGTAGCAGATTTCTTGGTTTCGATATTTGGGATCCCAACTTGACACTGTATGTCCTGTCTGTCAGAAAAGATTGGATCCAGTTTAGTGCAGTGCCAGTGATGCCGATTTGAGAGAGGAGGGCTAGAAGGATATTATGATTGACCGTGTCAAATGCCGAAGAAA
Source organism: Rhinatrema bivittatum (assembly GCF_901001135.1). Classification (NCBI taxonomy): domain Eukaryota; kingdom Metazoa; phylum Chordata; class Amphibia; order Gymnophiona; family Rhinatrematidae; genus Rhinatrema; species Rhinatrema bivittatum. The sequence goes on along the minus strand of NC_042618.1, from coordinate 74,595,507 downwards.
TATCGAGTAGGGCAAGAATGTATGAATGACCAGAATCTAGTGTTGTATGAATGACCAGAATCATATGCACCAGACATTTTTTCGCTGAACAAAATAACCGTGCAAATAGCCGGTGCAGGTCTGCGCGTGTGCTTTTTCTGATCCAATTTTCAAAGCGGAAATTTTTCCCCTTTGAAAATTGGTGCAAGACCTGTGGTGGGGAAATATATGCAAACTTTACTGTTTTGCGCACAGTTTGAAAGCTTTCCTCAAAAGAATCTCGGGGTACAGCGTTATAACTCTCTCGGCAGCTTCTGCTGCACACCAAGCAGTAAGTATATCAACTACTCTGGTGTCGAGGAACACGGCTCGAGAAGAAGGCCAAATGCAAGCTCCTACTCCAAAAGCCGCTTTAAGGAGTCATGTCTTAGTAGTTTCTGGACATTAGCAGGTTGGGAGCTAGTCTGATGTTAAGTGATGGGGATGCAACTGAGCTAGAGGTTTTCTCTCAGGGACTTGAGATGTACAGCTCATTTGAAATCAGGGCAGTTAGATGGGCTTGGGGTAAAGCGTGCAGAAGGAGGGATGGCATATAAGGGTTGAGACAACACCTGTGGCAAAGTGGTGCCTCTGATGGCCTTAAACTCCAACACCAGGACTTTAAACTTGGTTCGGTAGATTATGGGAGTCAGAGCCGACATTTTAAGATTGGAGCGATCCATTCAAATAATTTTTGCATTCAACAGCATTTGAGCTGCAACGTCCTGAATAAAGTGAAGGCAATGAGGGAGTGTTTTTGGAATCCCAGTTTAAAGTAAGTTGTAGTAGTCCAGAAAAGATATTGCACAACCCTGAATGACTCTAGTAAAGGCACGGCCATCAAAGGGATGGCAGTAATGTACGAGAAAGTTGATTTAGATACTGCTTGGACTTGAATTTCTATTGTAAGATGGGAGTCCAGAACAAATCCTAAAAAGTGAACTTGATAGCCAAAGGGTGCAAGAAATAGCAGGTATTGAACTGATGACCCTCAGAGTTCAGGGCACAGGCACTGGATCAGATGAGCTTTTAACACTTTGGCAATAATTACCTAGCCTACCCAGCATGGGCAATCCAATCCCTTGGCAGCTGCTGACTGGACCAGCAGTGGGTGTGCCCCTAGATTGGAAATTGTATATAAGAACACCTTGCTTGACAGGCTTTCTGGTCAAAACAGACTTCTTTAGGCCTTCCCTGAGGAAAGGCTGTCCAACTGGTCCTAGATTCCTGATCCATGCCTGATTCCTGCTCCTTGCCGTATTCTTGGTCTATGCCAGATTCCTGACCCAATCCAGTTATGGGTTATGCCAAGGTCAGATGGTCCCACCGGGGCTTTCAGGTATTCTCTGAAAACACCAAGTTCCAGCTGCAGCCTGCACTCTTGGGCTCAACTCTCAGGGAATGGTCATGGCATTAGGTGGAGACCTTCCTCAGGCACCTTGCATGGTGAGCTGTTTTCCTTGATACAACCTCCATCTTTAAAGCGCTGCTTACTGAGGCCCCTAGCCTCCTCCGCACTCCTACCTTGCTCCCTCTGGAAAGGAACCCATGTGACAATAGGTAAAGTTGTCCCTTCCAGGGTCACCTGGAATCTAGGTGTCTGGGGTCATTTTTACAGACCTATAAAGCCTCAGGGTTTTTTTTGTGGATTTAGCGCCAATGGAGAAATTACTTACCTGATAATTTCGTTTTCCTTAGTGTAGAGAGATGGACTCAGGACCAATGGGTATAGTGTGCTCCTGATAGAAGTTGGAGACGGATCAGATTTCAATCTGAAGTCAGCCCCCAGTACATATACCCCTGCAGGAAGTGCAGCTCTTCAGTATTCTCCTTGAAAAGCATTGTGGATATATGTGTGACTGACTAATTTGATTAACTTTATTAACTTCATAACTTGGTTAAACGTTATAACTTGATTAACTTGAACTGGTTGATTGACTATAGCTGGAGACTGCCAGTGTACTCAATCAGAAAGTGTCGACACCTGGTAGGGTGGGTGCCCTAGGTGAATGAAAACATGGCTTACCCTTGAATCATTCGAAATTCCATGCGTAACGGCAGCCAAGGGTGGGATGCTGAGTCCATCTGTCTACACTAAGAAAAACGAAATTGACCTGAAGAGGCGGTGGCTTGCCTGCTTCTACGTAGGCCGCCTTGATGACTTCCTTGATCCAGCGGGCTATGGTTGCCCACAAGGCCACTTCCCCTTGTCTCTTCCCATTCTGAAGGACGAAAAGGTGGTCCGTTTTTCGTATGGGTTCTGACATTTCCAGATATCTGGATAGGAGTCTGCCGATATTGAGGTGGTGTAGACTATGAGCTCCTTCCGAATTCTTCAAGTCATCCAGCGATGGTAGCGAGATGGTTTGGTTAAGATGGGTGTGATACCACTTTGGGAAGGAACAGTGCGTAGCTGGATGGATCCCGGGGTGAGCCTGAGGAATGGCTCATGGCAGGACAGTGCTTGTAGTTCTGAAATGCGGCGGGCTGAACAAACTGCCAGCAGAAATGCTGTCTTTAAAGTTAACAGGCGGAGGGACAGACCTCGGAGGGATCTGAAAGAGGATCCTGCTAGGAAATCCAGGACCAGATTAAGGTTCCACAGAGGTACCGGCCACTTAAGTGGTGGGCGGATGTGTTTGACTCCTTTCAGGAAGCGTGACACGTCCGGGTGAGAAGCTATGCTGTCGCCCTCGCTCTTGGGGCCGTAGCATGACAATGCAGCAACCTGTACCTTGATGGAGTTGAGGGACAGCCCCTTCTGTAAGAATTCCAGGATCATGGGAACTTTGATTGAGCATGGCTTGATGTCATGGTCTTCGCACCAGGCTTCAAAAACTCTCCAAATCCTTATGTATGTTAAAGATGTGGAGAACTTGCGTGCTCGGAGTAGGGTGTCGATTACTGCCCCCGAGTATCTGCTCTCTCTCAGGTGAGCCCTCTCAATGGCCAGGCCGTAAGAGAGAATTGACCTGGATCCTCGTGGAGGATCAGCCCTTGTTGAGGCAGGTCTCTGTGTGGAGGCAATGGTAGGGGGTTTCCTGCCAGTAGTCTTCTCATGTCTGCGTACCACGTTCTTCTTGGCCAGTCCGGGGCTACCAGAGGAACTAGTCCCCTGTATAGCTGTATCTTGTGAATAATTGCGCCCTATAGGGGCCACGGTGGGAAGGTGTATAATCGGGTCCCCTGTGACCAGGTCTGTACCAGGGCATCGATCCCCTGGGACTGAGGTTCCCGCCTGCGGCTGAAGTACCTGGGTACTTGGGCGTTGGACCGGTTTGCCAGAAGGTCCATGTCTGGTGTCCCCCACCGGTTCACTATCAATTGGAACGCTGTGGACGACAGCTTCCGTTCTCCTAGGTCTAGACTTTCCCTGCTGAGGTAGTCCGCCGTGATGTTGTCTTTCCCAGAGATGTGGACGGCTGAGATTACCTGAAAGTTCAGGATTTTGAAGCGTAGATAGCGCTGGTGTTCCTGATCAATTGGGATGTGTTTTCTTCGTTGAATTGGTTCTAATGCTGCGAGAGCGTGCAGATAGTCCCTAACTGCTATGGAGACGGAAAATACTGAAGAGCTGAACTTCCTGCAGGGGTATATGTACTAGGGGCTGACGTCAGATTGAAATCTGATCCGTCTCCAACTGCTATCAGGAGTACACTATAACCATTGGTCCTGAGTCCTTCTGCTACATGCTAGGAAATGTATTTTGGCATAGCCCGCCAGATATTTTCCCCAGGTATTCCTAGAGGTCTATTTATCAACCTGCAATGTGTGTTAATGTTTGTTATTAGTACATAGCCCCATCACAAATAATAGATGCTGCAGTAAGTAACATGCATTTCTGTACATCATGGGCTGATAAAAGCCCATGGTCTAGCCAATGCACGATGGTCCTGCACCAGCCACCAGGGGACATGCACCAGGGCTCTTTCTGGAACACTGGCATCATGAACCCTGACTCTGGCCATTAACTGCCTCCACAGCAACTCCAGTCAAGCCAGGGAGTAGAGGACCTGACTCCGGGCTCAAACTGGAGACCTTCTAACTGCCATTCTGAGTCATCAGACCAGCCCAGGAATGACCTTTTAGTAAAGATTTTGCTTCCTGGAAAATACAGCAGCATAATATAATGCCATAAACCCTCCTCCACTGTTGCACATCTGCATTTTGAGTCATTTAGAGTGAAGTGCATTTTTCTTGGTATGCACATTTACAGATGAAATGGCAGAATGGAAGGCATACTGGGAGAACATTAAGGCTGTTTAGGTCAGAGAGTATTTCCAGCCAATGCATGAGAGAAATAATATCCACTTTTAAATCTGTCACTTCATTCAACCTGGATAAGACAGCACTGCCAGCAGTCACACAGACCACCCTGGTAATAAGATGCACTCCACTGTACATACATGTAAACATGTGGTTGTGCACACATTTGTGTGTACTTTACTTCCAATTTAATGAGTTTAGTGCACCAAAGTGAGTGAAGCAGTGAACACAGAGTCTTTATGTATTTATTAATTTACAGGTATTCATATAATGTCCCTTCCTATATTTTTAGATCAGGGCAGTTTACAAAAATAAAAATATTCAAATCAGTACTTCTACATGCAGATCCCATTTTAAACAAGGCATTAGCTATTACACCCCATTGTAGACAGATGTGTACACTTAACTTGTGTTTATGCTCATAAATCATATTTTGTGTGCTAAGCAGGTCTTTGTGCACACACTTTCAGGTTAGTGTGGTTTTTTAACTCCAGATGCATTAGAGTGCATTAGCTTATTGTATTAGGAGTTAACTTTTTTTTTTTTTTTTTTTTTTAGCACACGTGTAAAGTTCAGCACAGTTTTTAACTCACATTTTACAGCATGAGAGCCATAGTGGAGAGAGCTTTCACAAGCCACTGTCCAGTCAGCCTTTTTTTTTTTTTTTTTTTAACAGACCCTTAAGCACACCTCCAGTCCTTCCTTTTTTGGCTTAGGACTCTGAAAGGGTACCAACACCATACAGGGTAATACACACACACATACAATGTATGAAAGCATGCTCATGTGACATTTCTTTACATCCATTACCTATATAATGGCTTCTATGTAAATGAAATACAAACTTTCAACTCTGCTTACTGATCTTTGGCCATCACCCATATCCTGTTTCATCTCACATTTTGTGATACCTTTTATTGGAGCAACAAATGAATACTCATAAATAGTACAATACAAAAACTTAAAAAAAAAACAACAAAAAACATAGGTCCCTCCTTCGATGTGACTTAGTCATTTGAAATATGCCCTTTCGTACTGCAACACTCATTTACAAACTGGATGTGGTAAACTGTAATTTTTCCTGTGCAGATTTTTTTTTAAGTTCCCTAGTGAAAGGATTGAGGCCAGTTTTCAGTACTAATGTGCAAATCTGTCCCTAGTGCTTAACACTGAGCACTAGGGACTCAAAGTCAGTTATAAGCTCATGTGATTTCTTACTCTTGCAAAAGAATCACACTGCAGGTTCTCAACAATCAGTTAGCTCTAGAATATTAAATAACACCGCTGATACATAGATTGCAGTCGAAGCATTGTAGGCAGGACTGATTTACGGAAACCCCAATGAGTTTTCCATCAGTTACACTGCTACCATTCAGTCTTTCAACTCGATGTGTATTAGAGCGCGCATGGGAGGTGACTGCATGCGGGCATCTACACCACACGTACAGGGCAAAACCCCGGGCTCTGAGTAAAGTAAAAGCACCGTGTGCGGGGCACAAACCGGGTCTCGGCGGCCAGGCTCACCTGTAGGGCCGCCCCCCGGCAGCCCGTCTCCTACTGCAGCTGAGGAGCCTGGAAGGGCTCGAAGCCCACAGCGCACAGACAGAACCTAACCTCAGCATGGCGGCCTTCGCTCCCGCCCCCTGACAGCGTCTCAGGTGCCAACAGCCAATGGGAGCGCGCAGAAGCGCTGGGTCAGAGGCCGAGGCGGAAGTGGCTGCCGTGGCTCGGCGGAGGCAGATGAGTACAGCTGTTGGGCCTGAGGGGCGCCTTTTCCTTCTCTCGGGTAACAGCTCCGGTTCCTTCCCCCTGTATAGAGCAGGGAACGTGCCGCTGGGTTGCAGCCCGGAACTCACCCGTTAGTGTAAATAGCAGTAGAAGTAAGGCTGTAAGAGAGGTGTTCAAAAGAGAGCAGAACGAGTAAGCTGTAGGGGTAGGTTTTGAAGATCTCAGATTGTGCACCGCTGTCGTGTAGTATGTGACATATTATACAGGAATATAGTCACTGATAGTAGATGTAACCCGTCCCGGGAAGCAGGCTGCACTGGGATGGGGCAATAAACATAAAGGGGCCGAGAGCACTGTTTAACCTGCAGTTGGACGTGGGTTATGTAGGCGCAACCTAATCTCTTTATGCATTAGGGGGATTAACGCCCCCACAACACTTGGATGCCGGCGAAACTAATAGCACTTATCACATGCAAATGCTTGTTGATGAGGCTGTTAGTTTCTCAACCGAAATGCAAAAAAAAAGTGCGTCCAAAACGCACAGTTTTGCGCTAAAAAATGAATGCCTGCCTAGAGCAGGCGTTACATTTCTGAGGACGCCCAAAAGTTCCGAAATGCAAAAAAAAAAGTGTTCAAAATGCACAGTTTTGCGCTCAGAAATTAATGCCTGCCTAGAGCAGGCGTTAAATTTGGGAGGATGCCCAAAAGTTGTATAGAAATGCAGAAAATACTGCTTTTTCTCTACATTCTCTGACTTAATATAATTGCGATATTAAGTGGGAGGAACCAAAGATTAAAAAAAAAAGTTTTTTAAAAAGTGCCAGTGGTCACGTTTACAAAACGGACAGACAGTTAAGCATCTGTTTCCCAAACCTGTGGCTGTGCACCAATTAGGAAAACGGACGCCGATAAATTCAGCATCTGTTTTCCTAATTTGTGGACGGCCACTGACAGCTGACCACTTGCGGGCTTCTGCTGTCAAGGAGGTGCTAGGGGTACACAATCGACCCAAGCGCCTCCTTGACAATGTGATCACTAATTTAAATATTGCATGGTGCCCCCAGTAGAGGTTCCTGGGGGTGCGCTAGGAAAGTGGGCTCTGAATGCTCAGCGCCCGCTTTCAGCATTCATTTTTTGCATTGGCCCCTTATTGTCTCTTTGGGGTTGGAACCCTGGCTGGCTGTTCCTGCAATCTTGTTTTCCCAGGGCGTGGATTCTTTTAATGGGCAGGAAGAGTTAACTTTAAGGATCCCAAGTGCTAAGGCTAACTTTCCTTCCATTATCCTTGGGAGAGGGGGGTATGCATCCTTGCTGTGGGTGCCAAAATAAATACTCTGGAATCAGTTGGTTAGTGTCCTAAAACAAAGTACTGTATAAATACTGGTGATATATGGCACAACAAATTAATCTTCAGCACCACAGAATTCCATTTGCATTACAATCTTTCTTCCCTTTGTCTGTGCAGGGGTATCTGGTACCAGGGTAGGAAAACATCCATCTTCCAGGGCATGGAAGATTGAAGTTCCCAGATGAACAGGGGATCTTTGTGTGAGCAGGAAAATGCCTCCAGAACTGGCAAAAAAGTCCAATTCTCTCTCTCTTCCCAGGGGGTGAAGATGCCGGATGGGTGTCCTCAGTGATTGTTGATTTCTATTGTTCATGGTTAGCAGCTCTTCTGATATTTCTCTGGTTTCTTACTCTTGCTGGATCCCTGATGGGAGGGATCCCATGAAGCAGGCAGCTCTCTCTGCTCCAGACAGGATTGGAGGGGCAGTCAAAACCTTCCTCCAGGATCTCAAAACTCAAGTGCTTTTCTCCTTCAACAGAAGTTAACACGGAGTTCCTCCTTGTGGTGGATCACCACCTCCTCGTTGAGGGTATAGAAGGAAAGGTCTCCCCTAACTTACACAGCCCCAGAAACTGGGATCCCCATTCCCTGAGTCCAGGCGGAGTGCAGAGTCTCACAAGGTGCTTACCACTAAAAAAATTATAAAGCCCGAAAATTAACCTAGAGGAAAATCCTGGCCAACTAGTGAGTAGACTGGATAAGGAAAACCCTCCCAACTCTGGTAAGTCTCCCCAGGACTTGCCTGGTCCTCTGGTCCTGAAAAAATCAAAACAAGAAAATTCCTCACTACCTCCTATCTACTAGCAAACCATAAGGGACTGCCTCCAGACTCTCTGGAGAAGGCTGCTTAAGAAAACTGTCAAGGGGGATGGCCATTCCAGACCTCTCAAAGGGAGGGGCTGTATTTGAGTGGAAACCTCCCCCATTCCTCTTCACTCAGGCCAATCTCCACAAGTGGGTTATGCACTTCTACCAGCAGATGGAGACAAAGTAAAAGCTAACGTCATGGGTATATAGCCCTGCCCTGACATCAGCCCGTCAGTATTCTCCGTTTCCAACAGATGGAGATGCATTTCCCTACTGGGGATTGCCTATTTAAAAAAAAAAAAAAAAAAAAAAGTACAGTTTGTGGAGTAGACGAACAACTGAATAGCAATGCTTACCTCTTGAGGTGATACCGTTGGGTCCCTCCCCCAGTTGGGAGCCTTGAGTCCAGTAGTCTTTTTTTCTGGCATGGACTTAAAAAAAAAAAAGCGGTTGCAAGGCCGAGAGAGGCTCAGTGGTGAAGGCTTTTGCCCTCTCTCTCCGTAGCTGGAGACTCATTCCTGTTCACAGTCAAAGAAGGCTGAGCTCAGGTAAAGAAAAGAAAAAAAAAGTTTTAGTGAGCCTCTCCTTGTTCTTTCCAGGTCTTCCTTCTCAGTGTTGGTGTTCAGCATCTCCCACTCACGTCTCTAGGGAGTTTAGTGAGCTGCACTAAACTCCCTAGAGTTTAGTGCAGACTCATTGGGTACTGCAGCCTTTGCTAGGCCCCGCTTCCAGGCTTCCTTTTTGCTGGCTGCATGGTAGGCCGTGGCAGTTCCTTCTCGCGTTTTATATGTGTGACGGTGTGCGCATGCATGTCTCCTTGTGCACTAAGTTCCACGTTTCCTGTTGTGCGCATATTTATGTGGCCTATCGGTGTGCGTGCTTTGAAGAATACCTGATCACGTATTGTGTGTGTTTGCGTGTAGCTGTGCATGTAGTTATATGCATACCTGGCCGCGTAGCTGACCGCTGAGTGTTTATTAAGTGCGTATCTTACTAAGGCGAGCATTAACCGACACCATGGGGTCGGCGTCTAAGAAGGCTAATCACTTAGCAGTTTGTGCTGCATACCATATAAGGGCAATACAGCTGAAGCTTTCTGTGAGCCAGTGTCGGCACTGCCTGAATCCTTGAGGTGATTTTCCCCCTACTGATTTTGCTAATGCTGGTCCATCCCCTTGGGCTGGAGGCGACATAATAAGGGTGTCCCCTTCTTCGGTTGATCCACTCTCAGAGATGTCCTCAGTAGTCTCACTCACAGGATGTCAGGCTTGGGCCTATAGGGCCTGGTATGGACCCATCCTCCTTTTCCTTGGTGGAGTTTTTCCAGGGACTACAGACCTTTCTGCAGGGTCATTCTGTAGAGATGGAGTGCCTCCTAAATCGGGGTTGCATGCTTAGGGCCCTCCTTGTCTACCACCACGTGCAAATGCCGTGGCACAATGATCCCTGACGGCGTTTGAGTGGATGTGGATCAAGATGACACTGATGATGATTTGGGTTGCTCCCTTCTTCAGAAAGGAGAAGTTCCCCCGGATTTAGAACCACATAGAACTCTTCTTAGTTTCTTTCATAGAGATGAGTTGCTGGATCTGATTACTCAGACTCTGAAGATGCTTGGGGTGGTTGGGAGAGACTCTTCGGGTGTTCAGAAGAAGAATCCCATATTGGTCACCCTACACAAGGCTTCATGTTTCTTTCCACTCCTAGATGCGATTCAAGAGTTGATTGATCTTGAATGGTGTGCGCCAGAGGTGAGTTTTAAAGGAGGGCGTGCCTTGGGAGGTTTATATCCCTTGGATCCGCAGGCAAGAGAGCAGTTGCGTTTCCCAAAGGTGGATGCGTCGGTGTGTTCTGTCACTAAGAGAACCACCCTACCAGTTGAAGGAGGGGTAGCTCTAAAGAATGCTCAGGATAGAAGGATTGAAGAGATCCTTAAGCAAGCCTTTGAAGCCAAGGTGATGAATTTGCAAATTTCCATTTGTTCCTTGGTGGCTCGAGCTACTCTGAATCTCTCTCAGGAGTCTGGGAGAATAGTTTTTTTATGGCAGAGCAGTAAGTGAACCGGGGCGGCCTTCTTAGTTTATGTGGGCTGTGACCTTGTTCGCATTGCAGCCAGAAGGGTTGCTTCCATAATAGCGGCTAGACATCAGCTGTAGCTGCGCAATTGGTTGGCAGTCCAGTCTCACAAAACTGCCCTTCAAGGGTTCTCTTTTGATTGGCAGTGAGTTGGAGAAATTGGCAAATAAATGGGGGGAAGCCCAAGTCCTTTGTTTGCTGGAGGATAAGAAGCTGGCTTCACGGCCTTTTCAGGCAAGTGGTCACTCTCAAGATTTCAGGCGATTTCATCCTTATAGAGGAGCTTCCTTTCAGAGACCCTGTTCCTTCGGTAGGTCTCAGTCCTTTCGCCCTAGAAGGCCTCAGAAGGATGCGGGCTCTGGGAGTGGAGCCTCTTGATCTTCCCATTGAAGAGCTGTGGACTCACCTGCTGGTGCAGGAGATAGGCTATCGCTTATCTCGCTTTTATCAGAGATGGGTCCAGATCACATCGGACCAATAGGTCCTGGAAATGATTCGGGATGGCTATGCTCTAGAATTTCTTCGCATTCCTCTGAATGCTTTTATGATCTCTCTGTGCAACTCCCCTCAGAAGAAGGTAGCAGTGGAAACTATATTGCAAAGACTATTGGACCTGAAGGCTGTAATTCCTGTTCCCGAATTGCAACAAAATACAGGTTGCTATTCCATCTATTTTGTCATACCCAAGAAAGAGGGGTCCTTTTGACCCATTCTAGATCTCAAAGGAGTCAATCGTCATTTGCAGGTCACTCATTTCCGAATGGAGACTGTATGCCCTGTAATAATGACGGTACAATCAGGGGAATACCTCACATCTCTAGATCTGATGGAAGCATATCTGCATATTCCCATTCATCAGTGACATCAACAGTTCCTAAGGTTTTCCATTCTGGGACGTCATTACCTGTTTCAGGCCTTGTCTTTCGAGCTGCTCACTGCACCCAGGACCTTCTCCAAGGTCATGGTGGTAGTAAGGGCAGCCTTGCGCAAGGACAGGATCCTAGTTCACCCATATCTGGATGACTGGTTGATTCGAGCCAAGAGCATGACTAGAAGTCACTGGGCTATCTCTCTTTGCTGCAGGATCTAGACTGGGTGGTGAACTTGGCCAAGAGCAACTTACAGCCATCTCAGTCGCTGGAGTACTCTGCATTTGTTTCGATACGAAGCAGAACAGAGTATTTCTACCAGAGAGTTAGATTCAGAAGTTGATTGCTCAATTTCAAATCCTGAGAAGAACTATTCACCTGACAGTGAGGTCTTGTCTTCAGGTCTTGAGTTTGATGGCCACATTGGAGGTTGTCCCCTGGGCGAGGGTGCACATGCAGCCTCTTTAACACATGTTGCTTTCCTACTGGAGTCCACAGTCATAGGACTACGTGGTGAGGCTTCTCTTACTATTGGAGGTGATCATCCAATTGCAGTAGTGATTATAGGCAGATCATCTCTAAAAGGGTCTTTCCTTGGAGATACCAGATTGCTTAGTGCTCACGATGGATGTGAGTCTCCTAGGTTGGGATGCTCCCTGTCAGGAGTTAATGGTGCAAGGTCGCTGGAATGCGAAGGAACGACAGTGGAGCATCAATTGATTGGAAGCACGTGCAGTACGGCTGGCGTTTCACCGAGCGTCTAGAGGCTCAGGCAGACTGGATAATGTCGGAAAATGCAACTACAGTGGTCTACATCAATTGTCAGGGCTGCACCAGAAGTCAACAGGTGTTGAAGGAGATAGATATGCTCATGATATGGGCAGAGCAACATCTGCTAGACATATTTGCCTCCCACATTCCGTAAAGGAGAATGTAAGGGCTGACTTTCTCAACAGGAAGATCTTGGACTCAAGAGAGTGGGAGTTAGCAGACAAAGCCTTTCAGTTCATAGTGGAGTGCTGGGGCTGCCCATACCTAGACTTGCTGGTGACTTCAGACAACGCAAAAGTTCCACGGTTTTTCAGTCGCAGACGGGATCCGAAAGCACTGGGCATCAATGATCTAGTACAATCGTAGCCGCATGGCAGCCTGCTGTATGTCTTCCTGCCCTGGCCTCTGATAGGCAGGATTGTTTGGAAGATAGCAAGTCAGGCTCTGGATTGGCCCCGGAGGCTGTGGTATGCTGATCTGCAGAGTCTGCTGGTAGGCAGTCCCGTCAGACTGCCTCTGTGGAAGGAACTGTTGTGGTAGGGACCCATTCTTTACGAAGATCTGGGTTGATTTTTGTCTTACGATTTGGCCCTTGAGAGGGCTGTTATTTCCACTTTGCTTAGGAACAGGAAATGTTTTATGTCTCTGGCCTATATGAGAGTTTGGAGAGTTTTAAGGCCTGGTGTATGGAGCGAGGCTCTCAGCTTCTCAAAGTAGATAGTCCATTGATTTTGGAATTTTTTGGAAGGATTGCATAAAGGTCTGGCCCTTAACACCTTGAAGGTTCAAGTGGCAGCCATTGCTTGTTATAGTGGGTGAGTCAATGGTGGGCCTCTGTCTTCCCATCCCAATGTGTCTCGGTTTGTGAAGGGAGTTAAGCATCTTTGTTCTCTCTTGCTGGTGCCTCTATGGAACCTTAATCTGGTACTGAATTTCTTGGCGGATCTGACTTTTCAACCATTATGTAGCCTTTCTTGTGGCTGCTTACTTTGAAGATAGTTTTTCTAGTGGTAATTTGTTCTGCACGTTGGGTTTCCGAGCTGCAGACTCTTTCTTGCCATGAGCCTTTTCTGCGTATGACTCCAGGAGCAGTACAGCTTTGGACTGTACTTTCTTTTTTGCCAAAAGTGGTTTCAGTGTTTCATTTAAATCAATCCATTTCCCTGTCCACATTGGAAAGGGACAGAGATGAAAGTGAGTATCATCTGTTGCATACCTTGGATGTCAAGCATCATTTGCTGCAGGTGTTGGACATTACTAAATCTATCCGTAAGTCTGATTGCCTGTTTGTGCTCCATGGTGGCGGTAAACAGGGTAAACTAGTGACCCGGATAACTATAGCCCATTGGGTTAAGGAAGTCATCATGGCTGCTTGTGTGGATGCCAAGCTTCCATTGCAGAAGCAGATTAGACTGCATTCCACGAGAGCTCAGGCAATATTGTGGGTAGAAATGTGATTATTATCTTCTGCTGAGATTTGCCGAGCAGTGATGTAGTCATCATTACATACTTTTCCAAGCATTACTGCTTGGATGTTCAGGCTCGGGAGGATGCTGCATTTGTGCAGGCGATGTTGACTGGACGGCGGGCAGCCTCCCACCCTGTTTGGGTGTAGCTTTGGTACATCCCACTTGTGGAGATTGACCTGCTTGAGTGCAGAGGAAGAAGAAATTACTTCTTACCTGATAATTTCCTTTCCTCTAATGAAGGCATGCCAATCCTTGACCTGCCCTCGGCTGCCGATTTTTGCCTTTGGTTTGTCCTTTAGATGTGGATATTGCAGAGTTTGTACTTGCTGTTTGTTTGAAGACTGGAAAGTGGCTTAACTAGCCTCTCAGTTTAGTGAATGTTAATTCTGTTGTCTGAGCTCAGAGTTCCGTATTGGTTGGAAGTAAGAGTAGTTGATTATTAATAATCATTTTCAAGTATTTTCAGTTTGTCTGCAGTTTGGCTTTTCCAGATAATACTGGCAGGCTCTTGTCAGGGCAGGGCTATATATCTGTGATGTCAGCTTTTACTCCATCTCCATCTGCTGGTAGTGGTGCATAACCCGTTTGTGAGGACTGGCCTGCCATCAATAGAGGAAAGGAAATTATCAGGTAAGTAGTAATTTCTCCTTCACTAACCTATACTCTTACTAAGGGTTCATCCAAGCTTAATGGTAACAGAACTGGGTGTCTGTTACTCAGAAAAAAGACCAATTGGTCCATCCAATATGCCCAATTATTCCTGTCTGTATTGCAAAGATGTATCCCAGCTGCCAACAATAGAAGCTCCTTATCCAAATCATTTTTTATTTTCTCCCTCATTAGTTCTCTACCATTCTGGGTAACAGAGCATTACAACCCTATTCTTAATCCAACACCCAGATCCTCTCCCATGTTTTACCCCCAAGCTTTTTAACAGCCTACACAGCTGCCGAAACTAGTGGTGCTATTCCTCGAACATTGGCTGATTAGGTCCTATGACCTTGTTGGATGATACCAGGCCACCACCAGTTTGACTGCTTGGACCTGGTTTTATGGGGACTTGTAGTCTGCTTGTACCAACCCAGCTATTCTGTGGCTTCCGGTGTTACTAGGTCAATGTTTCCCAACTCTCTCCTGGAGGCACACCTAACCAGTCAGATTTTCAGGATATCCATAATTAATATCTACGAGATAGATTTGCATACATTGGTGACCCAGGGTATGCAAATTTATTTGATGCACATTCATTGTGGCAATCCTGAAAACTTAACTGGCTAGGAGTGCCTCCAGGGAGGTATATATAAATAGATCTCATGCATATTCATTCTGGTAATCCCGAAAACCAGACAGTGTTGTGGCTGTCAAAGATTGAGTTTGGGGACCCCTGCCCTAGGGATTGAAGAGTGAATTATTTGCAATATTGCAGCCTCCAAACACTGTTCCTAGCCTTTGCATCTGCCCCGAGCACGCTTGAATTCTGTCCTGGTACTGCTGCTCTCCACCTTTGATGGGAGATAATTCTGTGCATCTGCTGGCCTCTCATTAAAAAAGTATTTTCCCTTGTTTATATTTGTGCTCGACTTTTAGGGTGCAATTTTCAAATAGCAAACTATGTGAGAGCTTTTAACGTGTGGACTTTATGCAGATTTTCAAACAGAAATGACTCATGGTTTTCCTTTGAAAATTAGCAGCTGCAAAGTACGCTGGTTAAAAGCATCAACATACTTGCTTGCTACTTACGTGAGTAACTGAGCAGGGGAGGGGGGGGGGGTGGCAGATAGTGAATGTAGAGTTGAAAATTTAATGCATGCACGCTATTTTCCTTTTTGAACTTAAACGCCCACAGAAACTCCTCTTAATGGAGTTAAGCCTGTGCACTGTAGAACCCAAGTGTATTTTTAACCACATTTGAGGAGAGAATTTTTCAGTCAGGCCTCTCTTACCTGAATAAATACTTTTGCAAACTGCCTGTGATTCCAAAGAGCTCCATCAGTGTTTGGATGTAACAACTTAAACAAATACTGTGATTTGAATGAATGTAAATAGCAGCACTGGTTAGCATGCGTCTTTAAAGCTAGTTCCTGAAATTCTCATTTTCAGTGTTTTGTGTTCACAGAGAGGACAGGTGAACGACTGACACGTTGTAATCAGTGTTCTCTCGTTTCAGGAATCCGTGATGCTGTTTGCAAGGTTTGCGCAGCCGGTGCTCAGTGTGCAGAAACCATCTGCAGGGGGATGCCGGCATTTTTGGGCATGGCTGAATGCTGTTTTTAACAAGTAAGAAAGCCTCGACCAGAATCGGCACTCTCCCAGTGTTCAGATGGAAATGTTTTTGTTTCTGGTTTCAGGCCTCCATTTAGAGTTACAGTACTGCCAATTTTGTTAAGGAAAGAATACAAAAATACACAAATGGAAACAAAATACCTTTTAGAAAGTTTTTAAGTGTAGTATAAAATAATTCCCTTCTATTTCTCTTTTACAAGCAAAATTTGATAACATCCCCCATCTCTTAGTGCAGACACTGGGTGGGTGAAAGAGTCACAGCGAGCATAAGGATCCCTATCTATGTCCTTCACTATCAGTGTGGGAGGCCTAAGCAGCAAGGGCTTCAGTTTCTACAAATTGTGCTGAGCAGTGAAAAAATTACAATGTCAGAGCTACAGGGGAAATAGTGAAAGCTTGACTTGAGGTAACTTTCTTTCTAGCAACGTGTTATGGGACCATAAAATAACATAAATCATTGATGGCATGTTTTATTATCTGCAGTTATGCCCTGCAGACTTCACTTTGTGACGGTTGTACTGGTCACTTGTGTCTGTGGCAGAAGGCTGGAAGTGGAGCTTCCCTCCTCGGTGATCAGTTCTGTCTTCCTTTCTCTCTCTCTTCCCCCCCCCCCCCCCTTGCTAGTGCAGTTTACTGCTTACTGTGGTAATATCAAATAGAATAATCAGAGACTAGAAATGCCACCTTGCATTAGGATGTAAGTTAAAACCCAGGACTGATCAAACATGGGTTCTGCCATGTTTAGGGGGGAGAGTGCAACTGGACAACAATGAACTGCTCCCTGGGGATTTCAGGCTGATGATTGTTGAGGGCTCCTCTAGCTTCTGAAGTTAGGGCTTGTATATGACTGGCTTTCTAATTTTCTTTTGTTTGATGCTACCCATCATATAGTTTTGCTCTAATTGTATTAGGAGTGTGGGAATCCAAGGTTGTACTTCATAGCAGTTACTGAACCAGAGTTGCACTCTTACACCACCACATTTCTAAAATCTAATGCAACTCATCCTTCAGCTTCAAGGCTAAAGGAATCTATAGCTGCAAGGGTTCACCACTACTAGAAATGTTACAGGATATGCTAGAGGTCTACAGAATCATGAAAAGACTTGAATGGGTAAATGTGAAATAGTTATTTTCTCTTTCAGATAATACAAGGACTAAGGGGGGCATTCTATGAAGTTAGCAAGTAGCACATTTAAAACAAATTGAAGAAAATACTTTTTCATTCAACGTACAATTAAGCTCTGGAATTTGTTGCCAGAGGGTGTGTTTAAGGTAGCTAGTGTAGCTGGGTTTAAAAAAGGATAGGATAAGTTCCTGGAGGAGAAGTCCATAAACTGCTTTAATCAATAGGGAATAGCCACTGCTTGTTGCTGGCATTAGTAGCATGGGATTTATTTAATGTTTGGGTACTTGCCAGGTACTTGTGACTTGGATTGGCCACTATTGGAGACAGGTTATTGGGCTTGATGGTCCCTTGGTCTGACCCAGTATGGTATATATTTTATGTTCTTATGTTCTCAGTCTTCCCCGAACCCGACCAGGATCCCAGAGCCCATGCAGGTAGACCACTTCAGCATTTCTCTGGAGGAAAAAACAGAGGAGGCGGTGACATAACCTCTGTCTCTATTGTGCTGACCAGGGGCACTTTGCAGCACATTGCCCGACAAGGCCGGGAAATGCCAGGACTTAGGGCTGTTGGGAGAGGCCACCCTACATTGACCCATCTCCTCTCCCCAAATTCTAATCCCAGTTTGTCTCTTCATTGAAAATACCCAGATCCATGTGCAAGCCTTTCAGGATACGGGTGCAGCCAGCAACTTCATTGCGGAGGAACTTGCACGTCATTACAGTATTTCTACTGAACAGATGGTGACTGTGCTCACCATTTTATCAAGCTTGGGGGAGCCCTTGCCTGGCCAAGTCACCTTGTCTACCATTGCCGCTGCAGATGCAAACTGGCCTGCTCCATTAGGAGCAGATCTGCCTTTTTGTTCTGTCAAAAGCTGTGAATGAAATTATCTTGGGTTTGCCATGGTTAAGGGAGCATCAGCTGCATATCAACTGGGGCACCCTGCTGATCTCCAGATGGGGCCGTACCTGCAGGGCCGGTGCAAGGGGATTGGGTGCCCTAGTCACCTTCTGCCTTGCACCCGGCCCCGACTTCTACTGAGTGTGTGGTTTTCTGGACTGCGAGCAGGTTGGCTGCTGCTCACTGCCCACCGAATCTCCATTCCTCTTTGCCGATGTTCGCAGCCCCACATGGCTCATGCCCCCTAATGGTCGGCACCCTAGGCCCAGCCCTAGTTTGCTTAGTGCTTCTGTGGCCCTGCCTACCTGCCAGGAGCGCTGCCTATCCACGGTTCATCCAGCGACCCCTCTAGCCTGAACAACCGTTCTGGGGCTGCCCAGCCTGTCTTTGTAATACTCAGTCCACACATACATCTTTTGTAAAAAAACAGGCCAAATCTCTTCCACCACACTATACCTATAATTGCCCCATCGATCTCTTCCTGGGGAAGATGCCTCCCAGAGGGAGGGTTTACCTGCTTCCGCCCTGGACACAGAAGCATTGTCACAGTACATCCAAGAGAATTTGGAGAGGGGGTTCATTCACCCGTCTTTGTCCTCTGCAGGGGCTGGATTTTTTTTCGTGGGGGGAAAAAGGGACAAGTCTCTCTGCCCTTGTATCAACTACTATGGACTCAATGCTATTACTAAAAAGAATTGTTACGCCTTACCACTCATCACGAAGCTCTTCAACTGCCTCAAGGGCACGCAGATTTTCATCAAGCTTGTCTTGATGAAAATCAGGTTGTATGTCCAGGTTGTATGTCCAGGTTGTATGTCCAGTGGGCATACAACCTGATCTGGGTCAGAGAGGGTGAAGAATGGAGACAGCCTTCACTACTAGAGATGGGCACTACTAGTATCTGATGATGCCCTTTGGCTTGTGCAATGACCTGGCAGTCTTCCAGTTCATGGTTAATGAGATTATCTGGGACTTCCTCCACTCTCTTGTAGTCGTGAACCTTGATGACATCCTTGTCTTCTCCAAGACCCTGAAGCAGCATTGGCAACATGTGAAGTAAGTCCTTCAATGACTCTGCGAGCGCCATTTCTACGCAAAGTTAAAGAAATGTTCATTTGAGCAGCAGGGGCTGCCATTCCTTGGATACATTATTTCTTAAATGGGGCTTAGGATAGACCTGAACAAATTAAGGGCCGGTAGGCCTCAAGGCTCTGCAATGGTTCCTAGGGTTTGCAAATTATTACCGGCAGTTTGTCCATGGCTATTCTTCTCTGGCTGCACCACTCACCGCCCTTACAACAAAGGGCGCTGATACCTGAAATTGGAATGAAGAGACCATCCAGGCATTCAAAAGACTTAAGCAGGAATTCACCCGAGACCCCTGTCTATACCACTGGACCCTGTCTGACCATTTGTACTGGAGGTAGATACCTCCGCGCTCGGAGTGGGGGCTATCTTCTTACAGCACAATAACCAGGGAACGCTGGTGATTTGTTCCTACTTTTCTAAGAAATTCTTTCAGCAGAATGGAACTACACCATTGGTGACTGCGAGTTGCTGGCTGTCAAATTAGCACTTGAAGAATGGCGACACTTAGTAGAGGGAGCCAGATATCCTGTGACTGCCTACTGACCATAATGATTTGGAGTACCTGTTACAAACTCAGCAGCTGAACCCTCGGAAAGCTTGGTGGTCCTTGTTCTTCAACATGTTTGACTTCAAGTTTTGTTACCGTGCAGCAGAGAAAAACCAAGGGGCCTATGCCCTGTCCTGTTTTGACACTTAAGCCTTCCCAGAGCCGCTCTAGCATATCATCGATCCGGCACAGATCTGGTAGCAGCTAAAGTGCGGGGCCCACCTGGGAAGACAGTGGTTCCACAACGCCTGCGTGAACAAGTATTGCATTGGGCTCACGACTCTCGCCTGGTGGGCCACTCAGGTGTCGCCAGGACTCTAGAGCTTGTCTTTCAACATTACTGGTGGTTTCAGATGAAGCAAGATGTGAAGTGTTACATAGACTCTTGCCCAGTATGCGCTGCAACCAAAAGCTCTTGTGTTCGACCCTGGGGGATGTTACAACTGTTACCAGCCCCAAAGAACCCTGGCTCCGGATCCAAAATCATAAATAGGAAGTCATCAGCAAATAAGGACATCTTATAGTCTGTCTCCCCAACTTTTATTCCCTGAATTTGAGGATTACTTCTAATCTTCCCTGCAAAAGCTCCAATGAAAAGGCAAACAGCAAGTATCTCTATACTTGTCTGAGATAACTGCAAGGTCTACTCCCTTCTGATTATTTTCAAAACCTTCCTCCATAACAGACTTATCCAAATCATTTAATTCTTCATAAAACAGACTGAATCGTTGGCTAATATCCCCTGTATCATACAGGAATTTGCCTATTTGGTCTTTCATCTTAGTAATGCGATTTTGCATTAGCCTCTCCTTCAAACGCCTTATCAGAAGCCTGCCTGCTTTTTCTTTGGCCTTATAGTTCCTTCTTTCTCCTTTTTTCTTCCAGCTGGGATTCTGGTGCCATAAACCTTCATTCCCAGCTGCCATCCCAGAGACCGGCTCTCACCATGATTCCCTTCCTGCTCGGGCTGTGACGCTGCCTCTGCAGCATCTTAAACCCCAGCTGACTTAGGTTGGAAATCAAAGTAGGGACCCTCCACATGCCACTTGACCAGCCCATAGCCTGCATTTAATATTTCTTTATTATAGGCTAATTACACTAAACCTGTGACATGAAGAATCCTTAGAAGGAGATTGTACGTGAGCTGCTCAGAAAACCTGAAATGCACAGTGTACAATAAAACAAACTAGTTTGGAAACCCTGAAAGCAGAGAAGGACACTGCAGCAATTTCAGCTCTCTGTTTGGTATCTTCCAGCTTTCACAATCTTAGCACTTTGTAGCTAGGGGGACTTTTCTCGGTATCTTATCTGTGCTATAATCTCTAAGCCCTGCATCTTCCCTAATACAGGCTTTCATTTTTTCAGGCACCTCCAGTTCAAGTTCCTCATGAGGTCTCTGAGACCTGTTCTTACATACAGTTGGTTATTTATATGGAGTCGTACCAGGGCAGTTTATGAGAGCAGCTGGACAAAGTAGACTGGACAGTACATAGTCAAAGCAATGATGGCTAGATAGTGCTTATTATGTGAGGAGAATAGTTATGGGAGTGCTACATAGATTTAAAGAGTCTTTAGCCTGGATGGGGAAGTGAGGACCGAGTGAGCATTTTAGTTGTTTGGAGGCAGTTTGCCCCACACAGAGGGAAGGGATAGTTGATGGGAAGATATAAAAGAACATGTAATCTCTTACAAGAGGTTAATTTCCTGAAGTAAAGAATGTGCATCCTTTTGCCTGTTCATGTGTGGACTGATTCTGTGAACAGTCCTTTCAGCATGAAATTTGTACCATGGGAAATTTAGTTTATAAGTTCAACTACATTATAGGAAATACAGAACATGTTGGCAGATTAAAAAATCCATCCAGTCTGCCCATCCATATCTCCTGCTTAGTTTAGCATTCTTCCTCTCCCTCAGAGCTTGTCCCATGTTTTCTTGAATTCTTATGCTGTCCTTGTCTTCACTACCTCCACAGGGAAGTTGTTCCATGGAACCACTACCTTTTCTATAAAGAAATATTTCCTGAGGAGGAAGTGATGTCTTTGGACAAGATGGCTGCCTAAGCTTTTAGCTCCTAACCTGAATCCATAAATATTTTTTCTCCTCAGTAGTACTGAGTACTCAGTTTGCCATAACTGAGCCAGAGTAGGTTCTTTCCTGGGTTGAGATGGCTACACAGAAGAAAAAAGTGTAATTGAAGCACTTTTTGTTTGCGGCATTGGCAACAGAATGAGTGGTGGGCTCAGGCGAAGAAGTGGAAATGGAAGCCACAGAGACAGAGGTTGGCCCAGTCTAGGCTGAGAGATTCTCAGATGGAGCCCCCAACCTGAGTCGAATTTCAAAATTTGTCTAAAGAACTGTGCTCCGATATTGGCTGTCTAAAGCAAGAGATTGTAGAGACTGTGGCCGAGATGAGGTGTAATATTGTAGACTTGGGGTGCAAGGTGGAGGAGTCTGAGTCATGGCTAGATGAGCAGGCTTCGGATATAAATTATTGGTAGAAGATACATGACAAGCTAGCGCTGGATAATGAAGAATGCTCGGATAGAGGATAGAGAAAATAGGTCCCACAGGGCCAATTTGCACTTTAGAGGAATCCTGGAGAGGACCAAATTTGGGGACCATTTTTAGATTGTGAGCAACATATGCATGGCCATTCTGCAAGTGGGCGAGGTCAAGGCTGAAGTACCAGCAATTAAGTTGGAGAGAGTACACAGAGCGCTGGGCTCACCACCTTCTACTTTACTGAGGGATATTATCGCCTGCTTTCACAGCTGTCTTTAATAAAAAGAATGACAAATCAGGCGAGAAAATCTGACACGATCACGTGACAAGGCCATGAGATTGATATATTTCAGGATCTGGCTGCTTCTATTATTTGCAAAAGAAGGGAGATCCGGGAAATTGTGGCGCGGCTAAGAGACAGCAATGTTAAATATGGGTAGCTGTTCGCATTTGGTTTGAGTTTTAGCATCAGTGGGGTGATATCTTGCATCATAGAAACATAGAAATGATGGCAGAAAAGGACCAACAGTCCATCCAGTCTGCCCAGCAAACTTATGGTAGTTTCTGCCATGCCATACAAGTCACCCCCATACTTATCAGTTTCCAAGACCATCAAAGTTAGGGTCCTTGTTGGTTGCTGTTTGAGTCCAATTCTCTGTCACCTCTTTCCGTTGAAGCAGCGAGCAATGTTGGAGTTGCATCAAGAGTTTCAGGCTTATTGGTTAAGGGTAGAAACAGCCGCATCAGCAAGTTATCCCTAAGCTTATTTATTTTCCTTATTGGTTGCTGTCTGAATCTAATTCCTCTTTTCCCCCTGCCGTTGAAATAGAGAGTGTTGCGACCGTCACGTCACGATGGCTTCACTCCGCCTACCTTTCCTTTCTTGTGGCTCCTCCTGCTCTTGATGGACGCCTGGCTGCCGCAGCATCCGCCTGCTGTCCTCTCCGGCATCCCCGGACCGGCTTGGGCACTGCCTCCTGCCATGTTCTCCAGGTACCTTAGGGCACATGCGCCGCGCAGCCCTCATTCTTATTTCCTCATTGGCGTGTTCCTCAGGTGCAACCCCCTGTGATGACGTCACGCTGCCTGGATATTTAAGCCTACTCTTTATTGCTAGCCGTTGAGTTAGCAAGAGTGATCTTACGGATGGGATTCGCTCTCCGTACCCAGCTACTCTGCCTTCCAACTCCCATTGGACTCTTTCTGCTAACGGGGTACCTGCTCCTCGGGGGCCTCTTTGCTTCTTTCAGATCGCTGTCAGGTAACCGGTACTCGCTCCTCGAGGGCCCATGTTCCCTGACCCGCTGCCTGCATCTATCTCCTCTTCTACTTGGAAGAATTCGCTACAAAAACCATCAGTGAGTACTACTATCATCCACTGTTCCAGAGTCTGTTTCTTTCTGCTACTGGAGAAGTGAGAGGGACCTGTCGCATTGAGAGGGTGGGATAGAGACAGATGAAATGAACAACTAGGGACAGAGAGAAGGAGTATCTCTGAGACAGAGTGTGATGATCAGAGCCCCCCTTTCCTATCCTAGAAGTAATGTAACTGGGAGCTCCCTGGCTCTTACATCACCCAGGGCTAAGCATGACTCAGAGTCGCCACTCTCTTCCCTGAGAAATGGTATGGCTAGGAGGTGCTTGCTCCCACTTCCCACCCTTAGTTTAGTGTAACCCAGCCATGCCTTCTTCCAACCTCCCTCATTTGAGAAAATCCCAGCCCAAACATCCTTTCCTCTGTAGTGCATACCAGTTGCATTGGCCTACTCTTGTTTATTGTCAGTCACTCATTCTATGGAAATGTTCGGTATGGTAAGCATTAGCTCTACATATTTTGCTCCAGGAGATGCAAGTTAAAGGATGCTGATCTCCAAACTAGTGCTGAACAAATCCAGTATTAGTGTCACCTGGGGGTCTCTTCTGTTTTGACTCAATAAGAGATTTCTTATAGTTAGAGGGGTTACCTATCAACATGCCTTCAGCTATAGCAATGGCCAGCAGCAACGACTTTGTAGAGACATTGGATTCTGGCTCTGTAAAATAACCTATATAAAGTTAATAAAAGAGACGTTTTATGTTGAGCAGTAGACATGTTCACTGCGGCTTGGGCAGATGTCTCTCTTCCCTAATTTACTTATCTCCTGCAGAACGTTATCTACATTAAGATAGAAAAATCAGAATGGAAAATCTCTGCTAGGGTGATTAGAGAATGCCTCTTCTCTTGTACAGCAATCACAGCCCCTGCCAGCGAGTCAGGCACATTCCCCCTTCAGCTGCAGTCTTCCTCTTACTCTAGAAGTTAAAGTTCTCATCTCTTGGTGTGAAAGAGCTACATGAGCTCTAGGCCACAGCCTCAATAATAACTAGGATCCTGCAGGAAAGAGATCAGTAATAAAACTAATAACTCCCCAGCAAAAGAAACAAAAACGTAGAGAGCACCAAGTATAGGAAAGAAAAGAACATGTGCAAAGTGTACAATGCTGTTTGGAATCAGAATATCAAAAAGAAATGTGGGAGCCTTCATGTTTCCCTGTTGGGCAAGATTTCAGTCAGTAGACATGAGGGGGCTTTGTGGTGGAGGCATCCACATGCGTGGCATGCTGTAACCTTCTGTCTTCATTGCTGGCACGCCCCTTCCAGGGTCTAAATGCAAGTGGAAGTAGGGCTTCTCTTTTCAGGTGTTTTGATTTGACAGGTCTTTGAGTCTAACAGGTGCACTGAGTTGCCAACAGCACCCACTTCCTTCTGCGTGCAGAAGCTACTGTGTGGCTGCAGCTACTATCAGCAGAAGGAAGTAGACCATGCCAGCAGCTCAGTATCCCCATCAAATTTCATGTCCAATCCTCCCCCAAAAACAGATGCCCTAACTGTAAGTACACAGATGTTCCACCTTCAGTAGCTCAGATCCTGCAAATGTGGTCCTCTCTCCAGAAGGTAGCAACAAAACCAAAAAATAGGCCTCGGGGCCTCACGTCCTATAAGTAGCCTTCAAACTCCTCTGCCTTTTTTCTTGTTCTGGCTTTGGCAGGACTGGTAGTGGAGGCGGGTTGGGGACTTCAGTCGTATCTCAGGTTGGTATTCTGTGCTTAGGAGGAGTACAGCCATTTCTTCTCCTTTACTACCGGCTTTTGTTATGCTGGAAGTGTGTGTAGGTTGAAATGCTCTTGCCACCTCTCATCCAGGCAGGTACTTGTAGAGCCATCAGTGAGGGTGTGCTGCCATAATTGACTGTGCTGGAATGTTATGGGTATCAGTGCGACCATCACAGACAGTCTGCTGCCTTCACAGGCTGGGTAGCAGTACCACCACTGTGGAGGGCCTGCTGCCATTATGACTGCATCAGAATGCTGTGGTTAGCAGTACCACCATCCCAGAGAGTCTGCTGCCACTACTGGAACACTCTGGCTGGCAGTGCCACCATCATGGAGGGCCTGCTGCGATTACTCAGTACTCTGGAATGCTGCGGGTATCGGGGCCACCAGCACAGAGAGTCTGCTGCCACTACTGGAACACTCTGGGTGGCAGTGCCACCATCATGGAGGGCCTGCTGCGATTACTCAGTACTCTGGAATGCTGCGGGTATCGGGGCCACCAGCACAGAGAGTCTGCTGCCATTACTGGTTCACTGCAGATAGTAGTGCCACCATCATGGAGGCCCTGCTGCGTAGCAGTACAGCTATCACGGAGGACCTGTTGCCATTGCTGTTTGCACTGGAATGCTGCAGGTAACAGAGCTATCACGGAGTATTTACGATCATTTGTGACTTATCCTGCCAAGAGCCTCGTTTGCTTATTGATAATGAGCAGAAATACTCTGGATTTTTTTAGTAATACAACTTTTGCTGTAAATGAAGAAGAATCTTTTGTATGGTTACAGGTTCCTAAAAGAGCTGCAGTGATTTCTGGTGCAGCTACAAGAACAATAATTCCTTTACCAGGAGTATTGAAGCTTAACGACCCAGGGTGTGAGAGGGCAGAGTACGAAGGGAAGAAAGCGTTTGATGTTTCTGAAGCAGCACTGAACGCAGTGGGTTTTTCAGCTTCTATGGTGAAAGCTATAGTCAAATAATTAACCATGCTGCAATCATGAATTCTGTCAGGAACACCCAGATCTAAAGTAAGAAAGATTATTTCTCACTATTTGAGCAGCAGCTAATTATCTTGGAGATTGCACATATGATATTCCAGCTGCTGTTGTCATGATCCAGTACAGCATCAGTAGCAGCCTGGAGATCTTTATAGTTAAGAAAATTACCTGCAGATAGTCAAAAATACATTTGATTATTGGAGGATACGGAAAGGCCATCAGGCAGGACAGAATGTCTATTACATTTGTTTTGTTTCATTAAATTTTTGTTAATTAAAAATAATGCTAGTATATTCAGCTTGTGAAGATATCAAAAGTAAGATGGAGGAGCTGGATGTGGCCATATATAGAAAGTGAGGTTCCTTCTGCCTGTGTTTTGTTCTGTCTCCACCTGCTGGCAGGAGGACCAAATCTTAATATTTGAGATGTATTTGCTGGAATGCTGAAAAACCCAATTAGCAGGTAGGAAATTTCGCTTTTAGCTTCTAATCCTTTTTTTGTATAGGATTTGTCAAGCAGGAACTGGAGAATAGTAGGCATAATACAAGTAAACATACTTGTGACTAAAGGTGCAGCTTGGTCACAAGTGTTTCATAATAGAGGTCCTTCACCACTAGCTCTGTTACTGATGCTCTCAAACCTATACCACCTAAGCACCTCTCATTCCTGTGGAAACCCTGGAGGTTCTGTATTTCAAAGGGCTATAGCAGGGACAGGCAACTCCAGGCCTTGAGTGCCGCAAACAGGTCTTGTTTTCCGGATATCTAGAATGAATATGCATGAGATATATTTGCATAGAGTTGAAGGCAGTGCATGCAAAAGATATCTCGTGCATATTCATTCTGGATATCCTGAAAACAAGACTTGTTTATGGTATTCAGGACCCAGAGTTACCTACTCCTTGGCCATGGCACAGGCACAGAATGGTAGAAATTATCCTTACAATGACACAGTATCTACCACAATGGGTCGACAGAACAGAGAACAGTGGAGCATGCTTGTTTTCAAGGGAGAAAGCCAAGATTATCCGTCCCTGTTTTAAACTATGAACAAACCATTTTATCTTGTACAATATTGAAAAAGGACTAACCCTTTTATTTTAATATCACCAGGGTGGATTATGAACGTATAAAGGACGTTGGCCCTGACAGAGCAGCGTCTGAATGGCTTCTGCGCTGTGGGGCACGAGTGCGTTACCAGGGATTGGACAGGTGGCAGCAGGACTATAATGGACTCCCAACAGGTCCTTTAGGAAAATATAAGATCCAAGCAATTGATGCCACGGAATCCTGCATCATGCACCGGGGGTTTGATTATATAGGTAATCAGAATTGCAACCCTGCAAATTCCACCTGCTGCTAAGTTAGGAGGAGGCACCTCTCTCATAGTCAGGCAAGCCTCTGGCTATAAGATGGTGGGGGTGGAGGGAGAAGAAGCTGAGCACTTACAGTTTGGTAATTCATAGGTTCGTGCAACATCGACACGTGTAAAACGGGGTGCTCATGATTGAGCGCGCGCTCTCACACGCGCCGATCCACCTCTCCCGGGCGTCCGATTTAATATTTAAATGAGCTGCTATGGTAAAAAGGAGGCACTGGAGGAAATTGTGCGTCCCTAGCGCCTCCTCGGCATTGGCGCCCAGGAGAGAGGTGGCTGTCAGCGTGGGTTAGGAAAATGGATGCTCAATTTTATGAGTGTCCGTTTTCCTTACCTGGGCATATCCACGGGTTAGGAAAATGGATCCTAACCTGCCGGCTGGCGACATTTGTTTTTTAATTTTTTTTTCCCCGTTCTCCTTTTTTCGGTCCCTCCAACTTAATATCGCCATGATATTAAGTCGGAGTAACTACAGAAAAGCAGTAATTCTTGAGGAGCCCCTAAAGTTAACGCCTGGTGCAGGGCAGGTGTTAATTTTTGAGAGTAAAAATGTACACATCGGGCACACTTTTTTTTTTTTTTTGCATCGGGGGTAATAGCTAATAGTCTCATGAACATGAATTTACATGTGATGAGCGCTATCAGCTAAGCATGTTTTGGACGCGCGAATCTCCTTATTGCATAAGGAGTTTTGGACATGCGTCCAAAACGTGCGTCCAAGTGCATGGAAAGCCATACACTCGGCCGAGCTCGCCATATTGCATCGGCCTGAGTGACTTTGTATAAACCTGGGAGCAAGATAAAAATCTTTCAACTGACGTTTATTTAAAAGGAAAAATACATAAGCAAACAAAAGGGGAAACAATCTGATTTGGCTAGGAAGGCTTGAATTGTCCATAAAGCCTAAATATGGAGACTGGTGTGCTTTGTGCCAACATCCATGCCTTGCCCGCACAAGGCATGGATGTTGGCACAAAGTTGTGACGAACAAGGAGAGCTTCCCAGGGCTTCTACCACAGCTGGAGGGCTTTCAGCTGGCACTGACACCTCTTCTCTGTTTCAGATGGGCTCGAGCATGTTCAAGAAATAAAACTGTGCAAGTGCATCTACATAGAAGACGCCTGCCTGGAGAGGCTGAGCAAGACTGCAAATCTCCAGAGAAGCCTGCTGCACATGGAGATCATTTCCTGTGGCAACGTGACTGACAGAGGCATCATAGCACTGAACAGTCTAAAGTACGCAACTCGAGGTTACCGGTACAGGTTTCACTCACACGTGTGTGTGAGGGAGCTTCATTTAACCTTCAATAAAAGGAAAAGCGCCATACGTTTAAAAATGAGCAGAATAGATTGGTGCGAGCCTTGCTGAAGACTGGAGTATAAGGGCACCATTTACAGCAGCAGTGCGTAGCAATAATGCTTTACATGATTCTGTTGGCACTTTAAACAATAACAGGCTGATAGTGCTTCCCCTTTCTCTGGCCCAGTTTTTATTTTAATTTCCAAGAAGAACTCAGGCCTCTATTCTGTAGAATTCCAGATGTACTCCTGGGCATTATGTTTTTTCACTCCTACAAATTTGCAGAGCAGAGGCCTAGCTATTTCTGGAAAGCGTTTCATAACATGGTACTTTCACTGATCAGAAATGCATGTGAATCAGGACGTACCAAGGTGATGCAGCCTCCTGCCATGAGATGCAAGATGAGCAGCAGGGTTGCCCTGAGCTAGGGTTAGTGGTGGAGCTCTTCATTTTTCCAAAAATGGGAAGCACTATCTTTTTTGGGGGGTGTACGGGGTTGAGGCAGTTTTCTCCTCCTTTGGGCTTCCAGCTCAGTCGCAGCCAGCCTGTGCTGGCCTGCAGCACCATGAACTTTTCATTCCCAGCTCCCTACGGTTAATTCCCCTCTCATTAGTTCAGTCATTGCAGTGACAGTCCTCAACTGAGGAGCCATGCACTCATGAACCCTAAAGCCAGTCAGCACAATGACCCTGACTCCCTCCCAGCAGGGACCGTGAGCACTGCCTCCGCAGCCGACCTGGAGAGCAGAAGCCTGGGCCTGCAATTGAAAAGTACGTCCTCCACTTGGCAATGCACAGCACTTGCCCTTGAGTCACTGGACTGGCTCACACAGTTCTTTTTTATAGCTGAGAATGGCCGATGCCATCAGGGAGAGACATCTCCCAGAATATTACAGCTGAATATCATTTTTGTTACCCTTCCTGTATTATTGACAGGTGAGCAGCTGTCTGGATCCCTGTGGTATTACCGATGATGGATCTTTGCTCTTTGTTTGCAGGAACCTCGAGTATCTATTTCTGAGTAACCTTCCAGGACTGAAAGAGAAAGAAGCAACACTTGAGCTCCTCAGGAAAGCAAGTCCGTCACTGCAAATGGAGCTGGAGCTGGAATAAAAGCAGCTTTTGCCTTGATCTATCCTACGATCATAAACTACTAACCTGATGTGGTGATGTGCGGTAGCTGTATGCGAGATAACCACCCTGTGATTAACCCATTGCACAGCCCCCATCTTTATTCTCAAAATGATTTTTTATATTTTTCTTTTTTCTGTTTATTACAGAACTGGTCCTTGGTTTTCACTTTCCCTGGCGGTCAGCTCGACCCTCTTAGAGTGCTTACGCTTCTTATTGTTAATACTTATCGGTCTCTGTAAACGTGGGTAAGTTTCTGCCACTTCTGTTGAGTAGAAGCCGCCTGCCCGACATTGGCTGTGTGTCTGCTTCAGGGACCTCGGACAGATTTTTCCCATAGCCACCTTGTGGTTTCAAGGACTCTAGAACACACATATTTTCTTTCAGAATCATTCTTGTATGCGGCGCCTTTACTGTGTCGTTGATTTATCCTACAGCAGAATTGCATCCTGGCTTTGTGTGTTGTTTTTTTTTATCTAAGAAAACTGTTTGCTGAAGTGGTAATGTACACTGATAGGGCAAAGAAAAGAGGAAATGTGCTATTAAAAACACTGTTCTCCTATCATTCAGCTTCTTGCCAAAGCGAGGTGTGAAACAGCATTGTAAAAGTGAGTGTGAAGGGGTTAAATGCCCTCTGGACTCTGCTGCCATAGGATGCCAGCTTGCTGGTTAAATATTATCTAGCAGAAAGTTTCTTGACTTGTATTTGTGTGAGATGTATGATTGTGGTATAATCCTTTTTCTTGTCTTCATTTTACAATTGTGTATCGCTGGAGGCTGATTGCAGAGCACTATAGCTGTAATACAGCTCTGAGCATGACAAGACCTCTGGCAAAATGAAAACATTGAAATTTAGTCAGCCTGTAACTCAAACATATGTGTGTAAGATAATGATATTCATAAATTAAAATCTGAACTAGACTAGTTAATGTTATGAAGTAGAGATGGATGTGCTACTTACCACGGGTCAAACGTAACAGCCTCAAAAAAGAAATGTTTCTGCAGATCTTGTTTAGCGGGCATGGCTGAACCTGCCAAGTGCATGCCAATTAAGGGTTTGCTTGATCCAAAATGCCATGCCAATCTGCCTCCAGCCTGGCCCGTTTTGATAAAGTGTGATGGTTAGTAATTTGGAACAAAGACGAGAAAAGGCATAGATTAAAGGGGGTCAGGAACTGCTGGTCAGTTTCCCCTCTTGGAATGATGGTTATGTGTTCAGCTTTGAGAATTGTTTGATGCTCCATTTCTGTGTATTTAATTGAAGATTGTGTCATACTTGCAGATCTCCTGTGCCATCTTACTGGAGCTCTTCCTGGAATTTATTTTGATGATATTAATGTTCTTAAATTCCAAATCCTCCTCCATAATGCATCGCTAGAACTTTCTATTGATTAATAAAAAAAAAAAAAAGACAACTGGGACAAGTCGGGGTTTTAGGGATATATTTACTCACGTTTTTATTTTACTATACACTAGTGAAACACAAGCTGCCACCAAAGTGGATAAAATATACAATAATGCAGTATTATTACATCAGTGCCTAAACCACAGAAACACATTTGGGGTTTAAAGTATTTTATTTTTTGTATTTAAGAGAATAATACAATGGTCTGGATTTTAAACAATTGAATGCTCGAGGTAGTACCGCAGAAGCGGTAAGAAATGATACTACTCTTTAAGATTTATTGAAAAACACACAATAGCTGTAAATTACAAAAGTGGAAGATATTTAAACCCATATTATAACCTGAAAAAAAGCGATGGACTGGAAGAAAAGTCATAAAACTATGAAACAGAGAGAAAATGTCCTGTCAGTGTTTTGGCACTACTTGGGCTCTTTCGGTAGGTACACGTCCGTTTGGCGTGCGGGTGATCATACTGCGGAGGCAGCGTGGCAGTATCATGTCTGTAGGTTAGTAGAGTGCAGCTGTGTGAGATATGGTGCTTGTTACATTAAATACATAATACCGTCACGGATGAAAGAGAGGAGACTTCTCTGTGTGCAATACTGCCAGTGTCACTATCCCAGTTCTGCACTAAGACCTATTCTTTTAATTCAGGAGAAGGTTATGGCCTAGGGGGTAGAGCAGTGGGCGGAGAACAAGGAAAACCACAAACCAGTTCCAATCCATTGTCCTCCACTGCCACTCTTTTTGACCTTGGGCAAGTCACTTTTTATCTCCCGTTGCCTCAGGTGCACACTTAAAAGGTGAGTTTTAAAAGCCCAACGCGAGCATCAATTAGGGGATGCTCAAATAGGTTGAACTGGCGCGCACTAAGCGGTTTTTAAAGGCCGCCTGGCTACACATGTATCTCCCTCAGCACGCCCATCTCAGAACTTATTAAAAAGGGGCGGGGCAAGTTCTTATGTGTGACCCGGATACACGGGTGTTTCCAGACTTGACCCAGAAATTTGCACATAAATACTTACACGAGCTGACGTGTGCCAAGGTCCCCTGCTGCGTAACTTTGTTTCTGCTATGGATGGCTTGTCAGTAAAAAAAAAAAAAAAAAGAGCCATCTCAGAGGGGGTAAAGGCTATCAAACCAGGGGGTGGCGGGTTTGGAGGATCGAGCTGGCAACTGGGTGAACTGGGGAGGACTGGTAAAACAGGCAATGGTGTCGGCACGTGTCCCTTTTAAAGTTTTCCCACTTAAGCGGTAGAAGCAGCTTTTGCGCGCACCACTTAAAGCTGGAAGCTCTTGTATGCATGGCCAGGCTCTTTTATAACTTGCGTGGAGATACGCATGCAAGTTATGAAACAGCCGTGGCCCTGAGCACAGGCTAACTAACGTGCTCACGTGTATGCCCGCGCGCTGCTTTGAAAGTTACTGTCCCAGATTGGGGGCAGAGATTTATCATACCAGTGAACAGTGCTGTGCATGGCCAGTAGCATTATAAAAACCAGTCTGATCAAGATTACATGAACAATCAAATAAGATTTGTGCTTTTATACAGCACTGTTTACACAGATTGGACCATTACTCCTGGTCTAATCAGCTGGGGGAGAAGGAAAGGTAGAATCGGTTGTAGTAGGGTGGGAAGAGTTTAGCTTATGCCTGAGGTCCCAGAGCTATCCCTTCACATTTCCAGCAGGCAGGCAAAAGGTGCTCCATAAGATTCCAGCAGATTCATCACCAGCTTTGAAACGAGGATTTCACACAGGAGGATGCATTTTGGTGGGTTCCTAAACCTCTACATGCTTCTATTTCAGTGGCTGAATAAAGTTTGGTTGGGGACAGTAATTTTCAAAACATTTTGAGCCGGATTTTAAGAACTGTGTGCAGGCGTAGATTTGTGCGCGCAACCTGGCGCACATGTTATAAAATCCAGGGTTGACGCACGCAAGGGGGTGCACAATTGTGAATTTGTGCGCACCGAGCCGCGCAGCCATCCTCCGTTCCCTCCGCCCTCCCCCACCTTCCCCTCCCTTCCCGCCCTAACCCGCCTCCCCCCAGCCCTACCTAAACCCCCCCCCTTACCTTTAACTTCTAAGTTGCGCCTGCCTCCAGGCAGGCGTAGGTTGCGCGCACCGGCCAACGGTCGGCCCGCAATCCCGGGCACAGCGGCAAATGGCCACTGTGCCTGGAGGCTCCGGCCCCACCCCCGGACGGCCCCGCCCCCTTTTTCAAGCCCCGGGACATATGCGCATCCCGGGGCTTGCGCGCGTCACCAGGTCTATGCAAAATAGGCTCAGCGCGCTCAGGAGGGTTTTAAAAGGGTTACGCGCGTAACCCTTTTAAAATCCATCCCTTTATGTGGATAAACAGGTGTTAGAAAATGTACGTGTGGGTGGGGGGAAGGGATGGAGTTAGATCGGGCAGAAAAATATCCACAGGGCTTTCATTTTGAAATTCCCATGTCCATTCAAAACAGGTGCAAAGTACATGGATGCAAAGTACCTGCACTGGCCCAAATTTTTAAAGGAAAATTCCTTAGCAGTGTTTCCTTTTGAAAATGAGCTTGCAGCCAGTTTAAAAGTTGCCCCTTTATCTCCTGGAACCTTTGCTCCTCTGCTCTGACCCTTTTATTCAGTTTCTTTTGTAGAGGTTTATGCTGATTTTATTGGGATTAGTTGCTTCCGATACTTTGTACAGATATACACTGGTTTTATCCAAAACACAGGGCTAATGCACAGTACCACGGATCTGAGTAATATGCAGTATTCCAGGTCCCTCACGCTGATTCACCGTTTTCCTTCGAACACGGTTTGCTCAGCATCAGTGCATAGGGAAATACAAGTCTTCAATTTCTTTACAGTCATTTCAGATGAATTAATGTTGGAGGTAAATTAGTTACTGCCTGCAGAGCTGAAGGTTTTCATTTTATTAAAACAGGATGCAAATATTCCTTCATACACCACACGAGTCCTCCATGTTATCACTTAAGAGTCCAAATAAAACTCTTTGTCCATGCAGGTGTCCCTCACAGAGAGGGGAGGGGGTTCCTGTGGCCGAACAGCTGGAATCAGCCAGTCCCCCTCCATGTGGGGGTCGTGTGCCCAGACTGGCGCCTTGAGTCTTTGCCCACTGCCCGACTCTCCTTATCCACTGACTGCAACAGACTGCAGCATCAGGCCTGCTCATTTCATCACCTGACACCCAACTTTTGTTCCTCAGTTTGAATACTAAGTGTCGATTGAATAGTCCTTTGCCATCCTGTTAAATGTTGGGGAAGCGGTAGTTTAACTTTCTCGTGTTGTAATAGTACTTCTTGTTGTCTAGGGCTGGTAGGACATTGCTGCTGGTGAGCTGTGGCAGGTGCTGTAACTGAACAAAAAACACACCCCATCAGGTTA
Organism: Rhinatrema bivittatum; assembly: GCF_901001135.1. Classification (NCBI taxonomy): domain Eukaryota; kingdom Metazoa; phylum Chordata; class Amphibia; order Gymnophiona; family Rhinatrematidae; genus Rhinatrema; species Rhinatrema bivittatum. Next base: position 74,561,014 of record NC_042618.1, on the reverse strand, counting down.
ACAAATCCCAGCTGGCGCGTACTGTCCCACGGGGCAGTCTGGCAGAAAACAGATTAGGGACTTTTTAAAAGGGTAACGCTCTTCCACGTCACACTGGGTAGGAAGAAATGCTTCATGAATCAAGAGTCATGTTAGAATTTGTCAAACATGATGGGCACTGAGATGCTAATTCTCAAACTCACTGAGGCACCTACAGCTCATGGCAGATATTGCTGCCCATTGTGGGGTGTATTCAGGCTCCTGCACACATGGCAGAACTGTAGAATTAGCTGGCTGGAGTATTGACTCTGATTTTTCCAGTTCTTATCTGGAAGGATTTGAAGTGGGTACTAGGGGACTACCTACGGTATAAGTTTAGAGAGGTAAGAATTGCCAGCTTCTGTAGTGCACACTCCTGTTTGCAGCTTTTCCTAGAGGGGAGCTATGGATCTGAAAACAAACTGAAGGCCTGATATAATGGAAAGGGTAAAAAGTGGGTGCTGTATTTCAGCGCATATTTTCTTAATGCCCATGCTAAAAAAATATAACTCATGATACAGTAAATACATAGTAATCACAAAAATTCCTAAACTTAAAATGTGTGCAGAAAAAATGAATAGTATGCATAAATCACATTACATGTACAGTATGGTTTATATTTAGAAATCATGATTCCTGCACACAATGTTTTGGATACATGAACCATGGTTCATGCACCTGAAACATGATTTAGGAGCTTAAGCCATGGTTTATGCACTTTGGGCCCGATGTTAAAAAGCATTTGCATGCTAACAATTGGGTTCTACATAGGTAAATGCACTTTACTCGAATAAGAGGGCTTTTGAAAATTGCTACAATATATGCCATTGAATTGTCCATAGGGTTTACTCATGTAAGCGCACTTTACTGGAGGAAATGGCTTTTGAAAATTGCTACATTAGTATGTTATATTTACACGCATAACTCCTTTGAAAATTCCCTTCACTATGTGCAGAAAACAGGATTTGTGCTCCTACAAGATGTGTGCATAAAACATGAGTTGGGAGCATACAAGATGTGCTCATAAAAAAATGTATGCGCTCAAAACCCATGCAGGAGCACTGGACCCCTGAACTCCAGGTCCAGGACCCCACTGGGACACAGCATCAAAAACTAACACCAGCCCTAGAAATGCAAGTTAGCTTTGCTCCATCTCTGACCAGGAGTTGCATTTCAGAGTTAAGCCAGCACACCTCTCTGCAGTGGGGAGATTTTATTTGTGTAAAATAACACCCCAAAACTGTCCTAAGCAGATCACAAGATCACACATGCATTATCATAATCAACAAAATGTCTATATATACATTAAAACTGAAGTTAATCTGGGAAATGATTTAAACAATATTTTAAATAAAATGTCAAGTATCTGGACCAAAGGCTTAGGAAAACAATAGGTCCTTCACCTGTTAAATTTTCACCCTCCTCGTGGAGATCATATGGAAGGGAATTCCACAGTACAGGGGCTGCAGTTAAAAAGACCCTGTTCTGGGTCTCCTGTAGCCTCATTTCCCAAAAAGTGGAAACGGATAATAAAGTTTTCCTTGTTGAACACAAAGGGGAAGACGTGACATAAAATTTCCAAATGTTCTTTAAATAGTGAGGACCCTCACCAGAAATGGCTTTTTGAATTAATACAAGAACTTTGGACTGAATCTGATGAAACACAGGTAACCACTGAAGATCTTTCTGACAGGGAGTAATCCTATTAGCGCACCTTACACCAGTTATAAGCTGAGCTTTCACATTTTGCACAAACTGCAACACTCAGCAAAGACTGAGAAAACCGAAGTATAGAGAGTTGCAAGAATGGCTAGTGCATAACACCAATGATTTTAGCAGTGTTTGAAAATCTGTGGTGGGCACAGCTCCATCTGCACACCAAACAAGGGCCCGCTTTACTAAGCATTTTCTTCCCATAGATACAGGATGAGAGAAAAGTCTTAGTAAATCAGGCTCAAACTTTGTAAAAGGCAGATTTTGTGACAGCTTTATTCTGGCTTTTTTGAGAGTCAGTCTGGAATCAAGATCAACTCCAAGTTCACGAGCTACATTTAACAGAGGCATGGTGAAGTTACCAACTTTCATCTGGAGGAGATGGTCCTCCTACCCATTAAACCCCCGTTTTCTGGAGGTTTCACTTCGTACTCTCATTATCCAAACTGTATGCCTTATGCACTAGTTCAATGTTAATAGGTACTGGAAAACTGGATTTGATAGTTAAATGGCTGCCTTTGTATCCCACGTCCTTAACCAATCCATACATGTCTAAGTGTGTTATAATTATGAATGTCACTCTGTAAACTGTTGTGATCTTCAAATGGAACGACGATATATAAAATGTCTAAATAAATTAAATAAATAAATAGTTTGGAGAACATCCAAGAGCTCACAGTAAGCAAGAGCAAAGGAAGAACCAAGCTTGAGTCACTTGGCACAATAGCAGGATATCATCTGCATAGATCCTATAACATATACCAAGTGACAACAAAAGCTTAACAAGCGAATGCAAATAAATATTAAATAGGACAGCCGTATGGCACCCCCAGTTTTAACAGCTTCCAGAAAGAACATCCAACTCCTGTTCTTACCTTCTGCATTCTGCCAGTGAGAAAAGATACACCAAGTAATCACCATGCCCACTGTTCTTTCACAGAATCATTTTCAGATTTCAATAGGGTATGGAACAGCTCCCTTATGAGGAAAGGCTAAAGAGGTTAGGGCTGATCAGCTTGGAGAAAAGACAGCTGAGGGGGGATATGACAGAAGTCTTTAAAGTCATGAGAGATCTAGAACGGGTAGATTTGAATTGGTTATTCATTCTTTCAGATAATAGAAGGACTAGGGGTCACGCCATGAAGTTAGCAAGTAGCACATTTCAAACTAATCAGAGAAAATATTTTTTCACTCAATGCAAAATTAAGCTTTGGAATTTGTTGCCAGAGGAGGTGGTTAGTGCAGTTAGCATAACTGGGTTTAAAAAAGGTTTGGATAAGTTCTTGGAGGAGAAGTCCATTAACTGCTATTAATCAAGTTGACATAGGGAATAGCCACTGCTATTACTGGCATCAGTAGCATGGGATCTTTTTGGTGTTTGGGTACTTGTCAGGTACTTGTAGCCTGGATTGGCCACTGTTGGAAACAGGATGCTGGGCCTGGTGGATCCTTGGTCTGACCCAGTATAGCAATTTCTTATGTTCAATCATTAGTCAAGTTTGAAAATTCAATTAGCATGCTCCTTTTGCCTATATATTAAAAATGTGGGTTAAAATTAGTTTTTTTACACGTCGCCTTCTGCGGAATCTCAAACCTTTCCTTAACAATGATTTGAAAATCGTAGCTCAATCTTTGGCTATTTCTTCAAGCGATTACTGTAACTCATTATATTTAGGCTTCCCTCAGTCCTCTCTGTGAGCCCTTTCATTTATCCAAAATACTGCGGCTAGACTTATCTCTGGGTCCCCTATTTGGGAGCATATCATTCCCCTTTTATTCAGGCTCCACTGGCAGTTACTTGGAGAGTTGTTTAAAATCCTATCACTTGTTTTTAAAGTTATTAATGGCTTGGCCCCACGATTGTTTTAATTCTGTTTTAAAAATCCATCATCCATGTCAGACACTCCACTCCTCTTTTTGAAGCTTGCTGGATGTTCCTTCCTTTAAACTCACTGGATTGACTGAGTCGTGTGAGCCAAAGTTCAGTGTTGCTGGCCCACGCCCCTTGCAATGGGCTCCCTGAGATCTGGAAGAGTGAAACCTCAATATCGTAATTTAGAAAGCAACTCAAGACCTTTCTATTAACCCAGGCTTTTAATGATCTTAGCTGCTAATAACTGTTGTGTTCTTTCAGGACTTGATAGCGTTTAGACTGATTAAAGAAATGTGGCCAGTTTTAATATCAAACAATGGGCCTTTTAGCTATGGTTTTAATGTAGTACAATCTTGTAAGTGCTGTTGGCACTGGTAGCCTGACAATAGTACTGTCGCTCAACATCTGAAGCTACTCACTCTGCAGTATGAATTGATTTTACCTCAAGACTGATTTTGGGACTTTAACAATGACATGAGAAGATGCCTCGGTGAAAAATGAACCTAAACTGAACCTTAAAACTGTGTAAAATCTGGCATTGAGAGTTTACTGTTGCGTTTCCGCTCCACCAGAAGACTTTGGTGAGCCCCGACTCTAAACCAGCCTGGCCTCTTGCCTCAGCCTGTCCTACACCCTCTCCACCACCAGAGGACCTCCATGAGCTCTCAATCCTGGCTGGCCAGTCTGTCTCTCCTGCCCACACCACACCCAGACTCGAGGCCTGCTTAATCCTGTCTTTTCTTCTCCTCGGTGCTTCAGCATCAAGTTCTCCTTGGCTCCCTGCTTTAGCCACTCTCGCTCTGTGGCCTTCCAAGGCCTTTCCTTGTACTCTCGTGTGGTTTCCGGGCCTTCTGACCTTTGTTCTTCCTCGTTTCTTCCTGTGGCCCCTGGGCATTCTGTTCCTGATTCACTTGCTTGTCCTGTGGCCTCCCAGCCTTCTATCCTGTCAGGCCTAACCTGAGACTCCCAGGTTTCCTCTGCTTCCAGGCCTTCCTGTTTCTTGACCTCTGTCTAGCCTGAAACCTCTCTAGGTCTCTCCTCTGTTTCTGCATCTCTCTTGGCCTCGCCCCCTCAGGACTTTCCTTTCCTACGCTGCCTTCAGGCATTCCATGTTCTGCATCGTCCTTGTCCTGGTTTGTCCTGTCTTGTCCTCATCCCAGTTCCAGTGATCCAGTCTCACACTTACCTGCACCCTGTACCTGTGTTCCAGCTGCACCCTTACCTGCACTCAGCTCTAGCCTGTTCCAGTTGTTCCGGTCCACTCCTCCCTGCATTCAATTCCACTCTTACTTGATCTATGTTCCCGTGTTCCAGTCTACTCATACTTGCCCCCAGCCCCAGTCTGTTCCAGTTCTTGCTCCATTTACCTGTATCCAGAGCTCCAGCCCCATCTGCCTACCATTCCTGAGCTCCAGCCCTTGCTCCAGCCTCACAGGTCTGCTCCCACTGAGTTCCAGCCTTGCCAGCCTGTGCCACTCTAGAGGTGGTGTCCACAACACCCCCTCTGCAGCAGCCCTTTCATAACATTTACTGAGTGACTAACACAGAGTACTCAAGCTATTCTGTTTGTATATTATTCTTCAATTTTATGAATGTAATACTATAATCTGCCTAGCGTTAATGATAATGCGGACTATTCATTTTTTAAATAATTAAGCAGTGGCAAATGCCTATGCTAATATTAGTGAATTAATAGCACTTGGTTCTGCTGGCCACCTAAAAGCTATAATCAAAAAGGCCCTCAACCCCCTGATTCAAAGTCAATGGGCTAGGAGTATGCCAGGTCGGATCTAAATAAGACAAGAACTCCTCCTCCTCATTTCCCAATCCTTGGTTGACCCTCATACACACAACCAGAGGGATGCATCTGCTTAAGGAGCAATGAGTCAGAATTGAAGTGCCAGGACTCAGTGACACAGAAGACCTCAACCTCCAATTTTTGATCTAATATTAAATCCAAAACTTGAAGCCCTATATTTGTAACTGAACAGGCATTAATATATGCCATTTTTAAATCAGTTGCTTGGGATCAACATTCGAGACAAACTCCATAGACCAAGGAGGATAAAATAAACTTGGGATTTACATGGAATAGCACTAATGTGTGTGCATATTTTAATTCCCATTTCCATGCACATTTTTGTGGGCTAAAATTCTTGTTAAATTGAGCATACACAGAAGTGGGAGTTAAAATGTGCACTCAGCCTAGCATACCTTATTACATCGGCCTGTGAGAGAGTAATGTGTCCCATTTAGTAAACTGCACCATCAGACAAGATCATGTAGGATTGGCTGTGGTGCTCTGCCACGAAACGGACCACCTATGCAGGACTCTCATATTCAATCCTGACTTGTGATACTTGGGTGTGTCATCGCTACACTTAGGTCTTAGGGGAAGAGGAGAACCGCCACTGTAGAAACGACCCTGCTGACCACAGAGCAGTGCTGGGAGATTCAGACAGAAAGCTGCTTCCCTTTTAGCTCTCAGACAGTGAGGGGACCTATGTCACTTAGGCGGAGGAAGGGCAGAAAATGGAGAAAAGACAAAAACACACCCCTCCTAATAAACACTATTTGCAAGTTCTTACCCCGGGCAAATGTTTGCGAGTTGGTCTTGCTGGCTTCCTAGTCATTTTCTCATGTTCTTTTCCAAAGTCCCCGTCTTCTCTAATACTGTCAAAGTATGGAAGTTCCAGCAGCTGCTGGCACGTCAGCCTTTCAGCAGGGTCCATGTGAAGGCAACCCTAGGGGAGTCGCAAAGGATGCACAAATCAAGATATTGCACATCAGCAGCACTACAGAGCACAACGGTGCTCCCTGGGGAGCTTTCTTACCTTCATCAGCCCAAGAGCTTGATGAGAGATGTTAGGGAACTTCAGCTCTAGCGGCTCCTGTGACAAAAAAAAAAAAAAAAGGGGGCAGAGAGAGATAAGTTTATTCCCTGTGGCAAGGTGAAGAAGTGAGAAGGAAATGAGAAAACATTGTGAGTGCTTACTTAGCTGGATAAGTCTTCTTCTCCTCCTAACTCACTTAAGCCGGATTTGTTTGAATCTCTCTCCCTGAAAGTTTACCTGCACTGATCCCCAATAGTACAGACAGACGGCCATAAAAGTGCTTGGCACAGCCCTCGGCAGAAGGCAAGGATCCCTAACAAGTGCCTCTGGGGAAGCTGCTCCGGTCCTGAAGCAGAAACCGGGACCTGCACCGGGTCTGGTAGTCCACAACAGTCAGAGAGTGGGCGGATTCACTTACTCTCTTACAATGAGAACATTTCCTTGTATCATTTTGTCTTTAACCTGCCGCTGGATCTTCACTTGCTAGCCTGTCTCATTTTACCCTTCTTCCCTACCACTTCCTCATTTGTATACAGAAACTGTAGTAACAGAGTGAATTTCCCCAGTTTCCTCTAAATGCTGTGCCAGGAGGCTGTTTATAGGAACTGGTGCATAGTTTAATTGAAAATTTATAGCTCGTCTTTCCGAGGGTTGGAAAACAGTTCAAGGTGGATTTCAAATAAAAAACAAAAAAAAAACTACTTGGAGCAGACTAAAATAAAACAAAACAGACTTATTCTAATAAAAAAATAATATAATAATAAAATACAAGGGAGGTTCTTTAACAGTAGAATATTTCTTCTAACATAAAATGTAATCAGTGAGAAACTGGGTCCAAAGCACAGCTTTATCCTTTGTAACCTAAATAGCCAAGATCCAGATCAAACTTTATGTTCATGGTTCAGTCAGTAAGGGCTGTACACTGCCATACAAAAGGTCCCTGGTTCAATCCCCAGGCCAGCTAGAGACAGTGAGGAAGGGAGTCATGGTCATTGCCTAAAGCCAACATCTTGTGTTTGGAATCAGGACCCATCATTCAAACATAAGTGGTGAGGTATGGGAAAAAAAACTCCCGGGGGAGTGGTAAATGAAGGCTCCTGCCATCAGGATCACAGCCCTGGCTCTGACTGAGCTGCTAGTACAAAGGAGCAAGAGGAAGCTGCCAGGTAGGAAAAAGAAAATGCAAGTTGGAATAACTCATTGAATCTAAGCAAAAAGAGGAGTCCTTTGGTCCTTTATGCAAAGCTGGGTAGTTCAGCTGTGGATCTGCCCCAGAGAACTATCTGTTTCCTGGATCTCATCACACCACACCGCATGGGGTAAAATATGCGGTAGTCATTTTCAAGTGTTTGCAAAATGCACATTGCCTACATAAACTGATAACATCTCACAATTACAGTCACTGGGGAAAAGTCGCAATTTGTGTCAAAGACAGCGGCAAAAAGTACCGGGGCTTGAAATGAGAAGAATAAGAAAGTGCAGTTTTCATTTTGCCCTGAATTAGGTGGTGGTGGATGTCCATTGAACAAGAAACCAGGAAAGTTCTAATTCCATCTTCCAGCAAAGATGATTAGTCAGGACATCATAGTTTTTTTTGTAATCTCTGTGCTCAGCTGTTTAATTCACATGGGTCCCATATGTTACCACGGGGGCCCTCGGCAGAGGGCGATTACAGGGCGGGAAAGACTCACCTTGTTTTCTGGATCTGGGATGCTCACCCCACTGAAGAACTGATTGCTGCTAAACACCTGCTGATGTCGGGGAATCAGATCCCCTGCAATTCAGAAAAATAAAGTCAAGTCAGATAAACGAAATATTTCCCATGCTCCCCGACAAGCCACCTTGAACTAAGGAGGACATGGCGACGTCAACATAACCAATAACAGAAAATGGGATTTGAGCAACCTTAGTGGCAGAGGGTGAATGGCAGGAAAGGAGATGTCCCAAGGCAGTTAATCAGAAATGAAATGCTCACCGGCTGACCCTGCTGTGCTGCTCTGGCTTCTCAAATCTAAGGAGTTGAGGTTCCACTTGGCCAGAGCTCACAATCACACAGAGCGCCCCGCTTTTCTAAACACTTCAGAAACGGGAAATACTTGAAAAATTAAAAGAACTATTTAGTTTTTAAAATATCTCCAATTGGAAAGCACAAATTTCTAAGCAGGTGGTTGGCTGCGAGGGGCACAGGGCGATTTACCTGGAGGCTCTTATCCATCATCCGTCACACACATACATCTTTCGCAGCCCAGTGGCTCCAGGCGGATGTCTCCCAACTGGGACTGGGGGTGCTATGGATGCACTTCACACAACCCCTGGGAGGCGGGAGGGCGTCCCTGTTATTGTGAACAGTAAAACCTGGTGGCCGGATGTAGGGCTCACGATTGTAGAGTTCCGGAAGGAGCCCTGGTACATGGGCCCTGGTGGAGAAAGGTCACTGCAATGAGTGGACTGAAGTAGGATGTGGGAGGCTCATGGCTCCAGATCCTAGGCCTGCTTCCAACTGACGTCCAAGCCCAAAGCAGCAGGAGGAAACTGCCACCCCACCCTCCCCCTAAAGGCAAACATACATCGTATAGTGCAGGATTCTGAGCAGATCAGCTAACTTGCCCCTATCCCAGCTTAGTCACATCTTTGGGGAAGAGGCCGTGGAAGAAATCTTGTTACAGCACTGTGTGTATAAACATTAATAGGTGTTGTGAGTGATTTTCTTGTTAAATTAGTAACAATCGATCACTGCTTACAATTTGAGTAGCCAGTTTGCCAGTTTCCCTTGCGGGAGTCGTCTTGTACAAGCTCCCTGAATCTGCTTGTATATGTTACGATAAAAATACCCATGCTGCCAGCCATACAAAACTACCAGCGCCATGACCAGGCCCGTTCGAGCCAAAGAAGCCGCAAGGGGTTGCCATAGCAACTCCTGGCAAATTCATAGCACAACCCGGTTCTGCCGGCGGCCTTAAACTGCTGGCACGCTGTCAGTCGCAGAAACAAAATTATAGGAGGCCATGACAAAAGAAATATAAGCCAAAGTTTGGGTGCTAAGATGGCACCTTCATCAGATCTGGTGTTAAGATCAGAACACTGATTGTTTCTGTTATTGCTGAATGTCATTTGGAGGGCCTGCAATCTTCTTGATCTGTATTAGTTTGCTGGCCTGCCAAGTTCCACAGCCACTTTTATCACCTGTACTCATCTTTTCATTTATTTTCTGTTTTGAAGGGACTTTTCCTTCTTATATTCTCTATTGTTCTTTATTATAAAAAAAAAAAAAAAAGAAGTCATTGCTATGATACATTTCAGATACCCAATCCTGGCTAATTATTCATATATCACAAACCAATTACAGCTAATACATATATTGTGACATCAATCCAATTCAATAATCTTTATTGGTGAAAAATTCATGAAAAATATTCACAATTAATCCATAATACCCCACACAATAGACATAATATCTTTATAAAAACAATAGACAAAATTCACACACCACCCATACTACACATATACACATACATTCTACATTCAACTTCTCATAAAAATCATTTCCAATTTTCTAAACATTCAAATATAAGCATTAAATATAAATCTTCACATAGCATATCATCAGATGTTAATACATTTCACTTCGTAAGCAGAAAGAGTTATATTGCACTTTAATTCTTGCGTTACAAGAACGTCAATCCTTTTATTCTCCTTTTGTTCTCTCTACATGTTTCGCCTTTCCTCAGGCTTCTTCAGGAGAGTTCTTTCAAACAATCTCCCACTGCTCATGTACAACATCTATCCATATGGTCTTCTAAAAACATTCATACAAAAAAATGTTTTTGAATATTCAATTAATACATTTTGTATATAAACTTGATTCTTTATAAAGTACTTCAAAAAAACTCCCATACCTGCACGTCCCAAAAGGCTTGCCCAGACGCACAAATCAGCACATCCCCAACTCTTGTTTCAAAGCATTTCAATTGTTCAAATGCTCTAAACACATCTCTCAAAAGTATTCAAACTAGAAGAAAACAGATCAAAATGACTTCAAATAGAAAATCATTCCCTTAAGAGTTCACCAGTGTGCAAGACAACCAAGGATTCTTACCTTTCTTATCTTAGGCAGAAAAACCACCTTCACCTTATTTCAAAGAGACGCCTCCATCGAGTGAAAAAACGGAAGTGAATCAAACTCTTCTCTTCCATCCTTTTAAACCACACTGCCCCAATCAGAGCTCAACTCAAAACTATCCCCGCCCCTTAAAGCATATAATGTCTAAACCAATTTGCAATGCCACTAAACCAAACAGTTGCCACTCCCAAGCACGCCAGATTCAAACCAATCACCGAAGAAAACAAATGAAAAAACTTTGCAGCCAGAGTACAAGTTCTAAAAACATGTTACCCACTCGATCTTATCATTCAATCCTTTTGGCCACAAAGTCTGTAAATTAAAAATCCATCGCTGTTCCTTCTGCAGTAATATATTGTTTATATTACCTCCCCGTCTAGCAGAAACCTTCTGAAGTACAAAGAAACGGAGTTCTTCTACCTTATGATTGTACTCACGCCAATGTTTCACTAGGGGAGCTGTCTCCACCACATTTCTAATTCTGCTACAATGCTCTAGGATTCGAAGTCTCACCATCCTCGAAGATTTATATTTAATGCTTATATTTGAATGTTTAGAAAATTGGAAATGATTTTTATGAGAAGTTGAATGTAGAATGTATGTGTATATGTGTAGTATGGGTGGTGTGTGAATTTTGTCTATTGTTTTTATAAAGATATTATGTCTATTGTGTGGGGTATTATGGATTAATTGTGAATATTTTTCATGAATTTTTCACCAATAAAGATTATTGAATTGGATTGATGTCACAATATATGTATTAGATGATACATTTCAGAGCAAATAAAAATGTCTTTCTGATCAAAAGACAAATTTTGGAACCCCCCCAGCCAAATTTTTCAAGTATTTCTAACTGCAGGAGCATTCTCCGACTTCAGTCATGAAAGCCAGTGCTTATATGGAATGCCCCTCAGGAGCGACAGTTTAAGGAACTTTTTTTTTTTTTGTTGACCTGTCAGTTTCCTTCTGCTCCTCTGTATTTCTGGCTCAGCCAGAACCAAGACCTGGATCTGGCGACAGAAGCTTTCATTCAGAACTACCCAGGAATCTGTCCCCTATTTTAGATTCCCTCTCGCAACATATCTTGTCCAATCGTCACAGTGATGGCCCTGGGCCAGGGGCCATATACCAGGGCTCCTTCTGGAACCCCGAAATCATGGGCCCTTTTCCACATAATTCCTTAAAATTAAATATTTTTCAAACGTTTTCTCTCAGACTAGGTGATTTGCCTTCCATGCAGGAGATATCTCTTGGGCAGAGCTGTTTAAACTGGTGCCATAAAGAAGGCAGCCGATATGAAGATTAGGGCTAGGTAGGCCTGCTCGGATTACGCTGGAGAGCACTGACTGCTAAATAAACAGCATCCTCCCTGGCTTCCACCCGACACTTACCAAGTGTTTTCCTGATCAGGTACAACTGATCCACATCAGATTTTCCAGGCCACAAGGGAACTCCTGATAGCAGCTCTGCAAAGACACAGCCTACTGCCCAGACATCCACTGGAGGACCGTACTGTGTGTCCCCCACCAGTAACTCCGGAGCCCGATACCATCTGGTAGCAACATAGTCTGTGTAGTAATCACTAGGTCCAGCTAGAACATTGACAGGAGGAAAATGAAGATTTGGGAAATTTACATGAGCTGAAACATTTACTAGTTTGATTCTGATTCTGAGTTCTATCAGGCTGTGAGATTTTGTCAGCTATCATGGACCTTTCTAAAACCATTCATGTAAGAGAAAGAGAGTGAGACTTTCACTATTTTGTAAGCACGAGAAAGAGAGAGAGAGAGAGAGAGAGAGAGACCTCTTACTAAATTTATATTCTTAATTTAATCTCACCTATATCCACCAGCTTTGATCTTCTCAGTCAAGGCCTTGTTGTTTTAGCTCAAAGGATCTATAACGGAGTATCTCCGTTTTCATCCTTGTTGTATATGCAGGACTTGGCTAGAGAGGTCTGATCCACCTTAAATCCCACAGAGGGAGAGACCTCTGTGGGTGGGACCCTACGGGGTAGGGGAGAGGCCTGAGAGCTGGACTAGCTGGAGAGCATAAGAGTGTAAGCACAGCTGGGTTCAGAAGGCCCCTGTGTCTCCAGGAGAAGCAACTCCTGTAAATCTATCCTGACCAAGCTAGAGGGAGGAGTGTACACGGTCCAGAAGGAAGGCAGTCTATGACCCTGTGGATACTGCTAAGGTACTTGCCAGGTACTTGTGACTTGGATTGCCACTCTTGGGCACAAGATGCTGGGCTTGATGGACCCTTGGTCTGACCCAGTATGGCACATCTTATGTAGGAAGTCCACTGTTAAAGTGCTGTGTTTGCTAAATAAAGTGAAAATTGCATTCGAAAAGACTGGAGTCCGTGTGGCTTTGGGCCTCCAGCTTGGCAAACACCTCTCGGTTTCCCACAGGCTCTTATTTCTTTGTGCTGTGTGTCTTGTCTGCTTGTCTTGACTAGACTGCAATTCCGAGCAGTATGGGACTGTCCATTATATGTTTCTGTACAGTGCTGCATGGTCGAATATGTGCTTATAGAAATAATTAATAATAACATTCTGTACATACAAGAGAGAGAAAAGAAGAAAACATGTGATAAGCACAGAGGGTCCAGATTTTGTTTAGGGTTAGTCCTGACAGTAATAGAGTCAGAAGGTCATTTGTCCTAGGTCAGGTCCCAAGCATACAGTGCGTGGCTACAGGGCAAGACCAAGAATGCACCGAGTGGGCCAAGCAGCTGGTGGGAGGCTAGAGTATCGCAGCTCTGCTTTAGAGAAGGTCCAGCAACTGATGTGTCCGAGATGCTGCTGGTGGGTGGACAGCAAGTGAGAAGATGGGGAGGAGGGTCACCAGCGTTCCAGTTTCTCAAAAGCAAACACTAGGATTGCTTTTGCATCACTTTACATATTCCCTGGCCTTCCATCTTATCAGGCGTCCCCCTGCCAGCAGCCAGCCTCACTGACAGGCCAATACTGTAAAGTGCGCAGGAAAACGAGCGCTCAGTTTCCTAACGCACGCTCAGCCACCTCTCCTGGGTGCGCGATGCCGTATTTAAATGAGGGGTCGAGCTGAAAAGGAGGCGCTAGGGGCAATAGCGCATTCCTAGTGCCTCCTTAGCAGTGGAAGCCCAGGAGAGGTGGCTGTTAGCGGGTTTGGAAAACGGACGCTCAATTTTACGAGTGTTCATTTTCCTAACCCCTGCACAGCCACGGTTTAGGAAAATGGACACTTGTAAAATTGAGCGTCCATTTCCCTAACCTGACCTGCAGGCACTTTTTTTTTTTTAACCTTTAGGGTCCTCCAACTTAATATCGCCATGAAATTAAGTCGAAGGATGTACAGAAAAACAATATTTTGGCACTAATTTCTGAGCATAAAATGTGCGGATCGGGCGCATATTTTTTTTCTGTATCCCAGGAGAATAACTAATAGCTTCATCAATATGCATTTGCATGTGATGAGCGCTATTAGTTTCAGAGCGGGGGTGGGGGGGGTAGGCAGGTAAAACAGTGCACTCAGCTGAGCGCGCTTTACTGTATTGGCCTGTGAATCAGCACAGGCTGCTTTCTCCTGGCTCCATTAGATCCCAGAAGGGACTTGTGCACGAGATGCCTGCTTTAGTGAAGGAGTCGAGGACAGAGGTGCCCGTCCCAGTAATCTGGCTGCCTAGGAGACCTGATGACTTCAGTCATGGTTTTGACCTGAACTCCCTCCCTCCTGCCCCATCCCAGCCCCCATATCAGGCTCTGGACCTTAGGGACTGCAGGTAGCCGAAACAAGAACAGAAAACATAGACATTGTTTTCACCTCACTATCTGCATAGTCTCCTAGCTATGGTGGGACAGCCTGTCTGCTTCACCAGGTATGAGAAAGTGACTTGCATTGGCACTTCCAGCATTGATGTTTTTAACTTCCAGGTCTTGGAGCTGCAGACACCACTGAGAATGCAACATGCAGCCCTGCTCTGCTGCCCAAACATCACCTTTTATACTTTCTAATTCTGAGCCCACCACAAGGAGTGTAGAGTGTTCGCTGATCTGCTGCTTGGTAATCATCTCCTCCACCTTCAGAGTCTGCACCCAATGCAGGGGCACAGAGGAAAGCCCTGCTTCTCTCTCCAGACATCATCTTCTATGCCTTCCAACTCTTAGTCCACCACAAACGGGCACAGCAGGGAGTGGAAAGAGGGGTGCTGATCTACTGATTGCTTGGTTTGTATTTTGATATATGCTATTGTATTTTTGTAAATATACAGTGCCTTGTAAGTCTTTACACTCTTGTACATTTTTCACATTCTGCTGTCTAAAAAATCCAAATGGATGAAAGAACAGCAAACCCAAATTAGCTCTGGTTTAAAAAAAAACAACAAAAAAACAACCAAGGCCCATAATAATTTAAATAGAGCCCACTGCCAAGAGTATTCAGATCAATCTCAGTACATGAGCTGATTGGAACACTCTTAGAAGACTCAAGCTGTTTTCTGTTATATGAAGTGAATTTGAAGCAAAGGTCAAAACAAGCTGAACAAGGAGCATTCCTGGGAACTTTTGATTTCGAGTCACTCTGAGATTACCGTGGATTAGCCAATTGTGAGTCACGGCGGGATCAGATGTGCACAAACTTACTCTCATCCACACACACTAACACATGCACATGTTCCCGCTCACTTTTACACACATACATGGCTATTTTCACACGCTCGCCCTTACTGCTCATTGTCTCATGCTCACACCTTTACTCCTCTCAT
Organism: Rhinatrema bivittatum; assembly: GCF_901001135.1. NCBI lineage: Eukaryota > Metazoa > Chordata > Amphibia > Gymnophiona > Rhinatrematidae > Rhinatrema > Rhinatrema bivittatum. The sequence goes on along the minus strand of NC_042618.1, from coordinate 74,545,710 downwards.
TCTCACACACACTCACTCAATCTCTTCTCTTCCTCTTTGACACGCATACGTGCCCACTCACTCTTTCACCCATGCTCATTTACACTTTCACTTCTCTCCCTCCCACCACACACTGTCTAGGAAGAAGAGAACTGAGACAAACACACACTCACTCATTCAGATATGCTCATTCGTTCTCTTCTCCCCCCCCCCCCCCCAGAACGCACCAGCAACGGCAGCTTCCTCCTTGGGCCCACGGAACAGCAGCAGCAGCAGCAGCAGTCTCTTCCTTCAGGCTGACTATATTCCTCCCCTTCTCTGCTGCAGAAGCAGTCACTGCCCATTTCATGCTCCTCCTTTGGCTTCATGGGCAGGAATCCGCGATGCCAACTGGCCAAGGTGAACAGGATGGGACAAGCAAGCAACCGGAAGGCATTGCAGGGGACAGCTGTAGTGGCTGCACAGCAGCAGATGAGGGAGCGTAGTCTTAGCGTCAAGAGGAAGCGAAGGAAGAGGAGAAAGAAGAGCACAGGACGGTATCAAATCACTGTCGATTCCAATGCTCCTCCTCCTGCTTGTCCCTGTTCCAATTCCAGCATCTGTCTTCGGTATTCAGCCTAGCGCCCTGTCTCTTCAGTCTTCAGCCTGACCGCCGCCTGCCTTTGACCATAGTCTGCCACCGGATATGCCTTGCCTTCTCCTGTTCCAACCCTGCTAAGTCCATGGATCTCGTTACAAGCAGAGGCCCCCCCACCTAAGACTTCCCAGCCCCGGTACCCAGAGGCTCAACCCAAGGGGAACGTGAGCTGGTAAAGGCAAAGCTCCAGTTTGGCCTCTGCCTCATCAGAGTCTGCCTGCCAGTGGCAGGGACCTGCAAGTAGTACCAGCTCCGCCTCAGCCCAATTTCCACTTTCACAACAGATTGCTGAGTCAATGGACTCGACAGAGTGGTCTGTGTTACAGGCTACTCTTGGATTAGACCATAACATCCAGGAACTCCTGGCAGCTGAAACGCTTCTAGTCACAGACCTGAATCATCTCACCACATGGATAGATACCTGACTATGCCTGTCGTTCAACCACCTCCAGTAGTGGTACCAGTGCTGCCTCCAGGAACTAACCGGCCTATACCTCAGCTACAGCTCCACCCCAGTATGTCAGGGACCCCCAGAAATGTCGGGGATTTTTTAATCAGTACCATATACACTTCTCCCTACAAGCTCCTTTGTTTCCAGATGATCTGACAAAGACGATCTACATCCTCTTATTACTGGACAGAAAAGCCCTAGCATGGGCCTCTTCCCTATGGGAGCATACAGATCCATTGCTGCAGAACCTGCAACAGTTTATTGAGCTATTTAAAACAGTCCTTGAGAAGCCTGTCTGCATGACTATCATGAGTTCTGATTTGTTCCATCTTCGACAAGGTACCAGAACGCTGGCAGAATATGCCATTGAATTTAGAACCCTGACAACGGAGCTCAATTGGCGGGAAGACTGTCTCCTTACTATCTTCCTTGAAGGTGTTTCTCCCTGAATTAAAGATGAGCTTGCCTCCCGAAAACTGACCGCCTAATTGGAAACACTCAAAGACCATACAGGGAAGATAGATAGATGCCTCCAGGAGTGAGCCTGAGAGGGTTGCTTGGCAAGGAGGAACGTAGCCTGGACACCATTGTTTCCACCTTAGCCCTTGCCTGATTCTGCCATGCCAGTGACCCTGCCACCAGAAGAACCCATGCAATTGGCCACACTTGTTTAGCACCAGAGGAGAGAATTCAACACAGACAACTAGGCCTCTGCTTATACTGCCCAATTCAAGGCCACCTCTTGGCTCAATGTCCAAAGAGAAGGAAACCTTGGCCATGTCCAGAGTCAAGTGGCAAATTACACTAGGCATGACTACCTCAACTCCCCAATTGGTCATGCCAGTCACATTGTAGCAGTCTTCCATCTGTTTCCCACCTTGGGCTTTGATGGACTCTGGCTCTGGGGTAAATTTCATACAGCAGGAGCTTGTAGATTGATTCTGATTTCCTATGGTTCCTCTGACTTCTCCGCTAGCACTCTTGTCCATCTATGGAGACCCTCTTCCAGGACTGGTGACCTGGTAAACCGTGCCACTCACGTTACATATTGACCCCTCACACACGGAGACCATTAGCTTCCACATCCTGTCCAGAGTTGTAAGCCCAATTGTGTTAGATCTTCCCTGGCTTCAGCAACATCAGCTCCAATTTGACTGGTCCATGCCAGAACTTATCCAGTGGGGACCTGGGTGTACTGAATCCTGTATAGACTCCGAAGGGTCATCTTACTCGATGGTTGTGGCCTCTGCCCTTCCAAGACTTCTGACCCCATGTAAGGAATCTTGAGAAACTCAAACCATTCACAGCATCTCCAGGAAAACACCCTTAAAGAACTCTGCAAGCACATATAAATATAAGAACACTTAGGACAAAAGAGATTCAGATGTGAGAGTCTGAAAAGAGAAAACATTTGTGCCAAGAAAAAGCTCAAGTCCTTTCTCATTAAGAAAGATGAGAAGATACAAACCTTGCAGAATCGACTTCAGCAAAAAGGTGAGAAGAAACAGCTATTGCTGCCTAGTCCTATCAGTCCCGATTTTGAGGAGGAGGTAGACGTCTCCACCCTCATGATGGGGACTGTCCTCCACCAAAACAGTCTAGAAGAGACTACAACTTGCCACCAATTATGTGGCAGATGCCACTGCTCCTGTACTCCCTCCCCGGGCTCCTCTAGATGCACATGTGTGGCATATTATGATTTAAAGGGACCATGGCAGGAAAAGAGTCCTAGCCTATAAATGGCCCTTGCCTGTGTCTTCAGAGTGGGAGTTGCCAGTATCTTATTCATGTGTCTCCAGTTCCTGCTTGTCCCTATTCTGCTTGTCCCTATTCTGGTTCCAGCGTCTGCCTTTGGTCTTTAGCCCAGCATCCTGTGTCTTCAGTCTTCAGCCTAACATCATGTCTTCAGCCTGACTGCCATCTGCTTTTGGCCATAGCCTGCCACCGGATACACCTTGCCTTCTCCTGTTCCCACCCTGCTACATATCCATGGATCTTGTCACAAGCAGAGGCCCCCACCTAAAATCTGCCGGTCCCGGGGCCTAAAGGCTCAACCCAAGGGGAATGTGGGCTGATAAAGGCCAAGCTCCAGTTGGGCCTCTGCCTCATATGAGTCTTCCTCCCAGCATCAGGGGACCTGCAGGGCTCCATCCTTCAGGTAGTGCCAACTCCGCCTTGGTCCAAGGGTCCACACTTGCAACACAAATTCCTACTTTAATACATTTTGACTTGTTTTTTTAGACAGCAGAATGTGAAAAATGTACATGGGTGTGAAGACTTCTGCAAGGCACTCTGGAGTCCATTTCCAGCCATTGTCCGGCTGACTTTAACAGGATATTCAGTGGTACAGCCACACGACTGGATATACCCAACTATTTTAAAGTCAGCTGGGTAAGTTTATCTGGCTAACTTTAGGACTGACCAGAGTTAGCCAGATAAATTATCTAGCTAATTTAACTCCACCCTAGAATGCCAATACATCATCTGACTAAAATTTAGCTGGATAAATGGTGGAAATATCGAAAAGTTGGCATTTATCTCTATAGTTCACGATATGAAGCAGAGTCAGAAATCAGGTGGGCCCTGCAGTCAGAAGGGAATACAGGCAGGCTAGACAGACCTTCCGCTCTTTATCTGCCATCAGACATCTCTGTGCCTGGTGATTTCCAATAATCTTAATAATCTCAAGAGTTATTAGAGAAGTGGAATTCAGCAATTCCTTTCAGGGCCCTGAAGAATGGTATTTCCTATCAACTGTCAGCTTTGATTTCTCCATTATTCACTGTAATTATTAAGAGTGGTGTTCCTTTGTGGCTTCGGTTGATGAGTGCAAGGACTCTTGTGATGCTTCTCTACATTGAGACGACACAAACAGCCTGTGACAGAACCATCTGGGATACAGCTGAAATTGTTTTCATAGCCAAGGATCAGTCAATGCGCTGTTTTATTAAACTTCTATTGCATGAGTATGGAAATGATTTTAACTGCTTCCCAACACCCCCGCCCAGCAAAAAAACAAACAAACAAACAAACGATAAAACATAAAACTCCTACCACTTACTTAGTATCCGGGCAAATCCAAAGTCACAAAGTTTAATGACCAAGTGCTTCGTTATCAGGATATTTTCTGGTTTTACATCACGATGGATGCACTAGACAGGAAAAGGTACAGACAATCGTCACTTATAGAAATGAAATGAAATGACGGCAGAAGAAGACCAAATGGCCCATCTAGTCTGTCCAGCAAGCTTCACAAAACATAAACATAAACTTACATAAACAAAACATAAACTTACAAACATAAACAGCTATAAATAAACTTAATTTAAAAGTCCACATGATTCCAAAGCATTCTTGGTCTTGACTATGGTTCAGATTCCAGTACATATGGGATTATTCTGAAATGTCTCACAAAAACATGCCTTTTTTCCCTTTATTTACAGTATATGGCATTCTAGCCCAATGCACCTGGGAATTTGTTTTGAAATACATCCCCTTTGTTTTTCCTTGTAGTGCAAGTAAGCAACATTAAAATGTGTTTGTGTGTGTGTGTGTGGGGGGGGGGGGGAGGAATGATAGGGTTAGGTTCCCCCCATAGACTATTATTAGGAATATTCCAGCAGACGGAGGTTCCAAGAGAGTGGTGGGAGCTTAGGAGTGACAAGCAGGTCCGTCCCTTACAGAGTGAGTGAGGGAGAGAGAGAGAGAGAATGTGTGTATGTGTGTGTGTGTGCGTGTTTGTATGTGTGTGGGAGGGGGGGGGGGAATGGCAGGGTTAGGTTCCTCCCATATACTACTATT